>NC_090936.1:178767640-179967640 GCF_040938575.1 Ambystoma mexicanum
GGGGGTGCAGGGGGACATGAGTGGGGGCCTGGTGGAGGGTGCCCCTGACTGGTGGGAGGTGGGGTGCTGGGAGAAATGAGTGGGGCCTGGTGGAGGGTGCCCTGCACTGCTGGGGGGTGGGGGTGCAGGGGGACATGAGTGGGGGCCTGGTGGGAGAGTGCCCCTTACTGGTGTGGGTGCAGGGGGACATGAGTGGGGGCCTGGTGGAGGGTGCCCTGCACTGCTGGGGGTGGGGGTGCTGGGAGACATGAGTTTGACATGAGTGGGGTCCTGGTGGAGGGTGCCCCTGACTGCTGGGGGGTATGGGTGCAGGGGGACATGAGTGGGGGCCTGGTGGAGGGTGCCCCTGACTGGTGGGGGGTGGGGGTGCTGGGAGACATGAGTGGGGGCCTGGTGGAGGGTGCCCCTGGATGCTGGGGGGTGGGGGTGCAGGGGGACATGAGTGGGGGCCTGGTGGAGGGTGCCCCTGACTGGTGGGGGGTGGGGTGCAGGGGGACATGAGTGGGGGCCTGGTGGAGGGTGCTCTGCACTGCTGGGGGGTGGGGGTGCTGGGAGAAATGAGTTGGACATGAGTGGGGGCCTGGTGGAGGGTGCCCCTGACTGCTGGGGAGTGGGGGTGCTGGGGGACATGAGTGGGGGCCTGGTGGAGGGTGCCCCTGAATGGTGGGGGGTGGGGGTGCTGGGAGACATGAGTGGGGGCCTGGTGGAGGGTGCCCTGCACTGCTGGGGGGTGGGGGTGCAGGGGGACATGAGTGGGGGCCTGGTGGAGGGTGCCCTGCACTGCTGGGGGGTGGGGGTGCTGGGAGACACGAGTTGGATATGAGTGGGGGCCTGGTGGAGGGTGCACCACAGTGCTGGGGGGTGGGGGTGCAGGGGGACATGAGTGGGGGCCTGGTGGAGGGTGCCCCTGGCTGCTGGGTTGTGGGGGTGCAGGGGGACATGAGTGGGGGCCTGGTGGAGGATGCCCCTGACTGGTGGGGGGTGGGGGTGCTGGGAGACATGAGTGGGGGCCTGGTGGAGGGTGCCCTGCACTGCTGGAGGGTGTGGGTGCAGAGGGACATGAGTGGGGGCCTGGTGGAGGGTGCCTCTGACTGGTGGGGGGTGGGGGTGCTGGGAGACATGAGTGTGGGCCTGGTGGAGGTTGCCCTGCACTGCTGGGCGGTGGGGGTGCTGGGCGACATGAGTTGGACATGAGTGGGGGCCTGGTGGAGGGTGCATCACAGTGCTGGGGGGTGGGGGTGCAGGGGGACATGAGTGTGGCCTGGTGGAGGGTGCCCCTGGATGCTGGGGGTGGGGGTGCAGGGGGACATGATTTGGACATGAGTGGGGCCTGGTGGGGGGTGCCCCTGGATGCTGGGGGTTGGGGGTGCTGGGAGACATGAGTGGGGGCCTAGTGGAGGGTGCCCCTGGATGCTGGGGGGTGGGGGTGCTAGGAGACATGAGTGGGGGCCTGGTGGAGGGTGCCCTGCACTGCTGGGGGGTGGGGGTGCAGGGGGACATGAGTGGGGGCCTGGTGGAAGGTGCCCCTGACTGCTGGGGGGTGGGGGTGCAGGGGGACATGAGTGGGGGCCTGGTGGAGGGTGCCCCTGACTGGTGGGGTGTGGGGGTGCTGGGAGACATGAGTGGGGGCCTGGTGGAGGGTGCCCTGCACTGCTGGGGGGTGGGGGTGCAGGGGGACATGAGTGGGGCCTGGTGGAGGGTGCCCCTGACTGGTGGGGGGTGGGGGTGAAGGGGGACATGAGTGGGGGCCTGGTGGAGGGTGCCCTGCACTGCTGGGGGGTGGGGGTGCTGGGAGACATGAGTTGGACATGAGTGGGGGCCTGGTGGAGGGTGCCCTTGACTGCTGGGGGGTGTGGGTGCAGGGGGACATGAGTGGGGGCCCGGTGGAGGGTGCCCCTGACTGGTGGGGGGTGGGGGTGCTGGGAGACATGAGTGGGGGCCTGGTGGAGGATGCCCCTGGATGCTGGGGGGTGGGGGTGCAGGGGGACATGAATGGGGGCCTGGTGGAGGGTGCCCCTGACTGGTGGGGGGTGGGGGTGCAGGGGGACATGAGTGGGGGCCTGGTGGAGGGTGCCCTGCACTGCTGGGGGGTGGGGGTGCTGGGAGACATGAGTCGGACATGAGTGGGGGCCTGGTGGAGGGTGCCCCTGACTGCCTGGGGGTGTGGATGCAGGGGAACATGAGTGGGGGCCTGGTGGAGGGTGCCCCTGACTGGTGGGGGGTGGGGGTGCTGGGAGACATGAGTGGGGGCCAGGTGGAGGGTGCCCTGCACTGCTGGCGGGTGGGGGTGCAGGGGGACATGAGTGGGGGCCTGGTGGAGGGTGCCCTGCACTGCTGGGGGGTGGGGGTGCTGGGAGACATGAGTTGGACATGAGTGGGGGCCTGGTGGAGGGTGCACCACTGTGCTGGGGGGTGGGGGTGCAGGGGGACATGAGTGGGGACCTGGTGGAGGGTGCCCCTGGATGCTGGGGGGTGGGGGTGCAGAGGGACATGAGTGTGGGCCTGGTGGAGGGTGCCCCTGACTGGTGGGGTTGGGGTGCTGGGAGACATGAGTCTGTGCCTGGTGGAGGGTGCCCTGCACTGCTGGGGGGTGTGGGTGCAGGGGGACATGAGTGGGGGCCTGGTGGAGGGTGCCCCTGACTGGTGGGGGGTGGAGGTGCTGGGAGACATGAGTGGGGGCCTGGTGGAGGGTGCCCTGCACTGCTGGGGGGTGGGGGTGCAGGGGGACATGAGTGGGGGCCTGGTGGAGGGTGCCCTGCACTGCTGTGTGGTGGGGGTGCTGGGAGACATGAGTTGGACATGAGTGGGGGCCTGGTGGAGGGTGCCCCTGACTGCTGGGGGGTGGGGTGCAGGGGGACATGAGTGGGGGCCTGGTGGAGGGTGCCCCTGGCTGCTGGTGGGTGGGGGTACACGGGGACACGAGTGGGGGTCTGGTGGAGGGTGCCCCTGACTGCTGGGGCGTGTGGGTGCTGGGAGACATGAATTGGACATGAGTGGGGGCCTGGTGGAGGGTGCCCCTGACTGGTGGGGGGTGGGGTGCAGGGGGACATGAGTGGGGGCCTGGTGGAGGGTGCTCTGCACTGCTGGGGGGTGGGGGTGCTGGGAGACATGAGTTGGACATGAGTGGGGGCCTGGTGGAGGGTGCCCCTGACTGCTGGTGAGTGGGGGTGCTGGGGGACATGAGTGGGGGCCTGGTGGAGGGTGCCCCTGACTGGTGGGGGGTGGGGGTGCTGGGAGACATGAGTGGGGGCCTGGTGGAGGGTGCCCTGCACTGCTGGGGGGTGGGGGTGCTGGGAGACATGAGTTGGATATGAGTGGGGTCCTGGTGGAGGGTGCACCACAGTGCTGGGGGGTGGGGGTGCAGGGGGACATGAGTGGGGGCCTGGTGGAGGGTGCCCCTGGCTGCTGGGTTGTGGGGGTGCAGGGGGACATGAGTGGGGGCCTGGTGGAGGGTGCCCCTGACTGGTGGGGGGTGGGGGTGCTGGGAGACATGAGTGGGGGCCTGGTGGAGGGTGCCCTGCACTGGTGGGGGGTGTGGGTGCAGAGGGACATGAGTGGGGGCCTGGTGGAGGGTGCCCCTGGCTGCGGGTTGTGGGGGTGCAGGGGGACATGAGTGGGGGCCTGGTGGAGGGTGCCCCTGACTGGTGGGGGGTGGGGGTGCTGGGAGACATGAGTGGGGGCCTGGTGGAGGTTGCCCTGCACTGCTGGGGGGTGGGGGTGCTGGGCGACATGAGTTGGACATGAGTGGGGGCCTGGTGGAGGGTGCATCACAGTGCTGGGGGGTGGGGGTGCAGGGGGACATGAGTGTGGGCCTGGTGGAGGGTGCCCCTGGATGCTGGGGTGGGGGTGCAGGGGGACATGATTTGGACATGAGTGGGGCCTGGTGGGGGGTGCCCCTGGATGCTGGGGGTTGGGGGTGCTGGGAGACATGAGTGGGGGCCTGGTGGAGGGTGCCCCTGGATGCTGGGGGGTGGGGGTGCTAGGAGACATGAGTGGGGGCCTGGTGGAGGGTGCCCTGCACTGCTGGGGGGTGGGGGTGCAGGGGGACATGAGTGGGGGCCTGGTGGAAGGTGCCCCTGACTGCTGGGGGGTGGGGGTGCAGGGGGACATGAGTGGGGGCCTGGTGGAGGGTGCCCCTGACTGGTGGGGGTGGGGGTGCTGGGAGACATGAGTGGGGGCCTGGTGGAGGGTGCCCTGCACTGCTGGGGGGTGGGGGTGCAGGGGGACATGAGTGGGGCCTGGTGGAGGGTGCCCCTGACTGGTGGGGGGTGGGGGTGCAGGGGGACATGAGTGGGGGCCTGGTGGAGGGTGCCCTGCACTGCTGGGGGATGGGGGTGCTGGGAGACATGACTTGGACATGAGTGGGGACTGGTGGAGGGTGCCCCTGACTGCTGGGGGCTGGGGGTGCAGGGGGACATGAGTGGGGGCCTGGTGGAGGGTGCCCCTGACTGGTGGGAGGTGGGGTGCTGGGAGAAATGAGTGGGTCCTGGTGGAGGGTGCCCTGCACTGCTGGGGGGTGGGGGTGCAGGGGGACATGAGTGGGGGCCTGGTGGAGAGTGCCCCTTACTGGTGTGGGTGCAGGGGGACATGAGTGGGGGCCTGGTGGAGGGTGCCCTGCACTGCTGGGGGGTGGGGGTGCTGGGAGACATGAGTTTGACATGAGTGGGGTCCTGGTGGAGGGTGCCCCTGACTGCTGGGGGGTATGGGTGCAGGGGGACATGAGTGGGGGCCTGGTGGAGGGTGCCCCTGACTGGTGGGGGGTGGGGGTGCTGGGAGACATGAGTGGGGGCCTGGTGGAGGGTGCCCCTGGATGCTGGGGGGTGGGGGTGCAGGGGGACATGAGTGGGGGCCTGGTGGAGGGTGCCCCTGACTGGTGGGGGGTGGGGTGCAGGGGGACATGAGTGGGGGCCTGGTGGAGGGTGCTCTGCACTGCTGGGGGGTGGGGGTGCTGGGAGAAATGAGTTGGACATGAGTGGGGGCCTGGTGGAGGGTGCCCCTGACTGCTGGGGAGTGGGGGTGCTGGGGGACATGAGTGGGGGCCTGGTGGAGGGTGCCCCTGAATGGTGGGGGGTGGGGGTGCTGGGAGACATGAGTGGGGGCCTGGTGGAGGGTGCCCTGCACTGCTGGGGGGTGGGGGTGCAGGGGGACATGAGTGGGGGCCTGGTGGAGGGTGCCCTGCACTGCTGGGGGGTGGGGGTGCTGGGAGACACGAGTTGGATATGAGTGGGGGCCTGGTGGAGGGTGCACCACAGTGCTGGGGGGTGGGGGTGCAGGGGGACATGAGTGGGGGCCTGGTGGAGGGTGCCCCTGGCTGCTGGGTTGTGGGGGTGCAGGGGGACATGAGTGGGGGCCTGGTGGAGGATGCCCCTGACTGGTGGGGGGTGGGGGTGCTGGGAGACATGAGTGGGGGCCTGGTGGAGGGTGCCCTGCACTGCTGGAGGGTGTGGGTGCAGAGGGACATGAGTGGGGGCCTGGTGGAGGGTGCCTCTGACTGGTGGGGGGTGGGGGTGCTGGGAGACATGAGTGTGGGCCTGGTGGAGGTTGCCCTGCACTGCTGGGCGGTGGGGGTGCTGGGCGACATGAGTTGGACATGAGTGGGGGCCTGGTGGAGGGTGCATCACAGTGCTGGGGGGTGGGGGTGCAGGGGGACATGAGTGTGGCCTGGTGGAGGGTGCCCCTGGATGCTGGGGGTGGGGGTGCAGGGGGACATGATTTGGACATGAGTGGGGCCTGGTGGGGGGTGCCCCTGGATGCTGGGGGTTGGGGGTGCTGGGAGACATGAGTGGGGGCCTAGTGGAGGGTGCCCCTGGATGCTGGGGGGTGGGGGTGCTAGGAGACATGAGTGGGGGCCTGGTGGAGGGTGCCCTGCACTGCTGGGGGGTGGGGGTGCAGGGGGACATGAGTGGGGGCCTGGTGGAAGGTGCCCCTGACTGCTGGGGGGTGGGGGTGCAGGGGGACATGAGTGGGGGCCTGGTGGAGGGTGCCCCTGACTGGTGGGGTGTGGGGGTGCTGGGAGACATGAGTGGGGGCCTGGTGGAGGGTGCCCTGCACTGCTGGGGGGTGGGGGTGCAGGGGGACATGAGTGGGGCCTGGTGGAGGGTGCCCCTGACTGGTGGGGGGTGGGGGTGAAGGGGGACATGAGTGGGGGCCTGGTGGAGGGTGCCCTGCACTGCTGGGGGGTGGGGGTGCTGGGAGACATGAGTTGGACATGAGTGGGGGCCTGGTGGAGGGTGCCCTTGACTGCTGGGGGGTGTGGGTGCAGGGGGACATGAGTGGGGGCCCGGTGGAGGGTGCCCCTGACTGGTGGGGGGTGGGGGTGCTGGGAGACATGAGTGGGGGCCTGGTGGAGGATGCCCCTGGATGCTGGGGGGTGGGGGTGCAGGGGGACATGAATGGGGGCCTGGTGGAGGGTGCCCCTGACTGGTGGGGGGTGGGGGTGCAGGGGGACATGAGTGGGGGCCTGGTGGAGGGTGCCCTGCACTGCTGGGGGGTGGGGGTGCTGGGAGACATGAGTCGGACATGAGTGGGGGCCTGGTGGAGGGTGCCCCTGACTGCCTGGGGGTGTGGATGCAGGGGAACATGAGTGGGGGCCTGGTGGAGGGTGCCCCTGACTGGTGGGGGGTGGGGGTGCTGGGAGACATGAGTGGGGGCCAGGTGGAGGGTGCCCTGCACTGCTGGCGGGTGGGGGTGCAGGGGGACATGAGTGGGGGCCTGGTGGAGGGTGCCCTGCACTGCTGGGGGGTGGGGGTGCTGGGAGACATGAGTTGGACATGAGTGGGGGCCTGGTGGAGGGTGCACCACTGTGCTGGGGGGTGGGGGTGCAGGGGGACATGAGTGGGGACCTGGTGGAGGGTGCCCCTGGATGCTGGGGGGTGGGGGTGCAGAGGGACATGAGTGTGGGCCTGGTGGAGGGTGCCCCTGACTGGTGGGGTTGGGGTGCTGGGAGACATGAGTCTGTGCCTGGTGGAGGGTGCCCTGCACTGCTGGGGGGTGTGGGTGCAGGGGGACATGAGTGGGGGCCTGGTGGAGGGTGCCCCTGACTGGTGGGGGGTGGAGGTGCTGGGAGACATGAGTGGGGGCCTGGTGGAGGGTGCCCTGCACTGCTGGGGGGTGGGGGTGCAGGGGGACATGAGTGGGGGCCTGGTGGAGGGTGCCCTGCACTGCTGTGTGGTGGGGGTGCTGGGAGACATGAGTTGGACATGAGTGGGGGCCTGGTGGAGGGTGCCCCTGACTGCTGGGGGGTGGGGTGCAGGGGGACATGAGTGGGGGCCTGGTGGAGGGTGCCCCTGGCTGCTGGTGGGTGGGGGTACACGGGGACACGAGTGGGGGTCTGGTGGAGGGTGCCCCTGACTGCTGGGGCGTGTGGGTGCTGGGAGACATGAATTGGACATGAGTGGGGGCCTGGTGGAGGTTGCCCCTGACTGCTGGGGGGTGGGGTTGCAGGGGGACATACGTTGGTGGGCAGTAGTGCAAGGTGACATGTGGGTTGGCTGGGGGGCATGGGCATGGTGGATGGGCTGCCTGCGTGACATGTGCAGGGTAGTCCCCTGTGGTGTGGGCCACCTGCAGGGGCCATGGAGGGTGTAGAGGGAACACCGGGGAGGACCCACACGGGCAATTCACGTGTAGTGCTCCCCGCGCACCCCTGGAATACACATACCCTGATGGAATCTCGTGTGATACTTCCCGCGCACCGCTGAAATACACGTACCCTGCTGCTTTTGCATGTGATACTGCCCGCGTACTCCTGGAATACACGTACCCTGATGGAATCGCGTGTGATACTTCCCGCGCACCCCTGAAATACACGTACCCTGATGGAATCGCGTGTGATACTTCCAGTGCACCCCTGAAATGCACGTACCCTGCTGTTTTTGCGTGTGATACTTCCCGCGCACCCCTGGAATACACGTGCCCTGATGGAATCGCGTGTTTTACTTCCCGCGCACCCCTGATGTACACGTACCCAGGACAATCGCGTGTGAAACTTCACGAGAACCACTGAAATACACGTTCCCCGTGTGAACTGGTCCAGGGTTAACGCAGCCCTTTGCGATGATTTGGGAATTTTGAAGACTTTTCCTTGCGCGAGGGCGTTCTTGGGGGCGTAACTGGCGCTGCTGCTGGGTCGCTGTGCCACGGCTGGTTTTTGAGGCTAAAATCCATGAATACGCTGTGCGATGAAAAGGATTTTATCGCACGTGGCTGGCGCAGTGTATCGCACAGGGACACTGCGCCAGCCGCGTGCGCCACTTTTGTGCAAATTTCTATGAATTACCTTGAAAGTTGGTTTTACAGACGCTGGGAAATACATTCTTGAAACTTTTATTGGGACTCTGCTGGTCAGCCCCCATTTTTGCAGTACACACTGAAGTAGGAGTGGGCTTTTTAGAGCATCATTGGACGATTTGCTCCCATTTAATTTTGGCTACGACTGTGGTCAAATACGACGTCAGGTTTGACTCATTATATTATTAATTGCTTACTGGCCAGGGATGTGTGGCACAACATTCCCTGGTTTTCCTTTATAAGTAAGTTTTTGACACAATCCAATACACTTGCACTTTTTCCACCAAATACGCTGCTGCCGCATGTGCAACAAAAGCTTTACAAGCGCTTGTTTGCTCTGGCAGTTAGTGAGAGGCGCGAGTGTAAAGAGATGTGTGTCATGATCAATAGACAGCATGCAGTTATTAGCCGGGTAGATTCTATCCAGCCATGCCTTATGAGTCACACAAAACTGACCACTGGTTGATCACTCCTGCTCGATTTAATTGTTTATCGTTACAAAATGATACTGCTAGATGGAAGGGGATTCCAGATACTCAATCTGTCCTTTGTGCAGATATGTCGTGGAAGATCTTATGCATGTGGTTTTGGTTTGTTCATCCTATAAAACCATTAAATCTGCAATTATCCTTCCAGTGCTGAAGCACTTTAATTTTAGAGAATGTCACCCCGCTTTATTGTTTCTTATTCTAGCCGATTCTCCTTATGTGGCTTGGGCTCTGACTTATTTGACATAATCACTGTTTATAAGAAAGGCAGCTATAATGGTACCTCGATTTTATACATCTGGTTATAGTACTCATTCGTTTTTATATTTGCATTTGTTCTGCTTTTCATCAAAAGTGCATTTTAACATTGGTATTTAATTGTGTGATTTATTTTGTATGTCTAATGTGTTTGATGGTAATAATACTGTTATTATAGTGCTTGGATGGAATCCAGCATGAAGTGAAATATAAGATCACACATTTCATAGGTCTGAGGTATTTATTGTCGGCAATCATATATTCTGCCTGATAATCAATTCCCATCCGGTGTGTGACTTTTGTGTGTTACATGACCGAGAGACTTTTCAAAGCAAATTCTTTTACGATAATTGACAGTGGCCCTCATTACGACCCTGGCGGAAAGGGTTTTACGCCAGCGTAATGCATGGCGTACCTTTCCGCCTTACTACGAGTTCCCGTAGCGCCATGGTGGTTTTTTCGCCTGGTTTTTCCGGGCGGAAAAATCCATGGCGCTACGGGACCTGTTGTTAATTACGCCACCGTAAATTACGGTGGCGTAATTAACGCCTTCCCCACTCCCATTATACCCTATGGGGCAAAAATGGGAATGGGGAAGGGTAAATGGGGATTGGGGACTTACCGCCCCGCCAAGGTCGGAATGGGGCGGTAAGTCCGCCAACCCCCATGGCGGAGTTGGCAGCTCTGCGCCATGGACCATGGTGCAAATTGCACCATGGTCCTCCGCCAGGGTCGTAATGAGGGCCAGTAACTTCAGTTATAATTTCCACTGATATATGCATTGTAATGTTTCATTAAGATAATCTGTTTAATAGGATTCATTGCAGATTGCAAACATTGTGGCATGAGGTAACCATGTTTTGATGATATTTTGTCTATTTCATATGCCACTGGGACAGTTTGTTGAATGTCCTCAGTCACACTCTCATCATAACTTGGGAGCCGCATGACCACGTCTCACACCTTGGTGGTTCTGGGGAGCCTGATCTTGATAAAACAGGAATCCCCCGGCCAGCCAATAGAGGGAAGATGCTTAGCAAGAAGTAGTGAGTGGCATAAGGGAATTTTAGCAACACGGGAGAGACTATTAGGGAAGAGGGGTTTTCTTGGAAAAACAGAGAAATAGATGTTTCAAGTAACCCATGTGAACAAGGTTAGTACATGTAAGCACACAGAGTTGCCACGTGGGCAATGCAGACATCATAATGCCAGTCATACAGTAACACAGACAGGATGTATCTTTCCACCAGCTAACATAAAACCTTTTGGCCAAATGTCTCTTCTCTGTTAACATAGAGAAGTAATACATGCAGGATTCTTGGTTTAGCCCCCTGGCATTGCTTTTGGCATGCACCAAGCCTTTGAACTCGTTCTCAGGTATTTTTCTGATTGACCCTTTTCATCAGGGATCTAAAAAAAAGACATAATTGGCTTTATCAACCAGACGTCTTATGTTCATAGCCCCTGTCCCAAGCTGTGTGTTTTCTTACAGCTAAAGGGCTCATATTTATTTTTATTTATTGAACATTTGTATGGCGCCTATACAGCATAAAGTGTTTCCAGATGCCACAAGACAAAAAAGAGGGGTTGGGGGGGCAGGGGAGAAAAAACAATAGCGGTCCTACTAGGCCTTGACATTTGGATCGTGCAAATGCAGTAACAAGAAGTGAGGGGAGGGTGCGGAGGGTTGGGTGATGGGGAGGAGGGATGGGATAGGGAGAAGAGGAGGAAGTGCCATGGGCTGACCAAGTGCTATGGGGAGCCCAGGAGGGCAAGTGCCAGGGAAACTAGGGGTAGGAGTAAGCTGTATGCTCCCACTGTTGAAGCTTGTGCATTCTAACCCTGCCTTTGTACCTATTTGACACATCTGAGACTTCAGGTAAGCTCAGAGGCTTCAGAGTAGCAAGTGATGTTAGGATGGGTGATGCAGGAAGCCTCCAGGCCCCCACGCGGCTGTGGATAAAGGTCTTACTCTCATTTTATACCATTGGACACAGAATGAGCGGTTTAGGGAAGTGCTGATCTGGCCCTCATCCCACTGCAGATGAGTTCTTTGTCAACCTCTAAGCAGAGACTTTAGGCAAGGATGAGCTCAGTGTTGAAGAGGTCCACAGGCCCCACTTGCACAGCAGGCACAGAAAGATCAAGATCCCTCCTTGTGCACCACACTCAGCATGCTATCTCTCAATCACTAGTACCGAATCATGGGCAGGACGCTGCATTTCCTGAGTTCCTCGCAAGATGGCGACACACCAGGAACTCTGGGGATTGTAGTCCTTCGCCTCATTGTACTATGCCATGGGCATTTCCACTGCTTACTGGCACTGGTATTGTGGCCAACACGATCTACCATCAATAGCAATGCTGTGATTTGCTTTCATTAGGGTTTGTTTGAAGAAAAACAGCCTGGAGGTTTTGATTTTGTTTTTAGTTCCATAATGATGCCATTGAAGGTACAAAGTGTTTCTTATTTGAGATTTACCAAGAAAGCGACTGAACCCACACCTCATTTTTGGTATTGGGTCCCGCATGACAGACAGTGATAACTACATGTATTTATATTTGTATTTATTTGATTAGGTTGGCATTTTGATCAGGAGTCTCAAATGATTGAATCGGGTGAGCATTTCCCTGTATGTAAAAATAAATTATATATAAACAGAGAATACAGTTTAAGAGTAACAAACTAGATTGTACCATATAATCAACACATTTATGCCACTCCCTTATTTAGCATCTAGTAATTAACCCCACAGACTAGAACCATCCTTAATTAAATGTAAACCATACACATTATTTAAGTATGCAAAAATATAAAAGTCCTGAAAGAAGATTACATTTTATACCTTATCAAAATGTTATTCAAGTGCATAAATAAGTGTCTTTCTCTACTATAAAAACATTAGTTTAATTGTCTTTTGCATGATGTCTTTATTGGACATATAACAGAGAGTTTCTGTAGCAGAGTACTCTTTACATAATCAATAGATATTTTTCTAGGTGGATAAGTTCCCTTTGCCCCTTTTTCTTATAAAGATAAACATTTTTCTGTTCTTCTGTCAAATTGTAGCATTCTTCCGGACATAGTATTTGAATCCTTTACAATTGTAATCATGGTTGCCTCTTCACTTTGCTTTAAAAGTCTATATACAGTTCTACAAAAGCAAAAATATATATTTATAGATATACATATATTTATTAAGGTTGGAAATAGTATTGATGGACTGTATCATATGTAAATATAAGGTAGTGTAGATAGAACTCAAACATTTTCACAGTCCTTGGGTAGCCTTCAATTGAAACCTACTTTTAAGAATCCTATTTTCAATTGAGAGAAGACTCATTTGTGTCCACAAATATAAATCATAGGTCTTAGTATCTGCAGTATAGGCACCCACAAAGCATTTTCCTACACTACTTCTTCCTCTGACTAAGGACAGATGGCAACCTCAAGATGTAAATACTTATAATGGCTATAAATCAGATCTCAGCGCATATGGAGCTGATTTTATTTCTTTAATTTTCCGTATCTGGAAATATAAAGGCAGTTTACATTTTTAGGGTTATTCATATTTGTATTTAATTACTTTTCTTTGAAAGTGCTTGCATACATATTCGCTTAAAGTGAAGTTGAATTTCACACTTTACTAAACAGCAAGTTGTTTACCTCTTTATGGCCTTGTTAATAAAACATACTCCTCTATTGAGTATTTCTTCCACAGTGCTTGTGAGTCAAATTGCACTACTGGAAAAGGACGTTTTTATAATTTGAATTTCCTTACCCCCTTTTTTTTGCTTTTGACACATGCATGTTGCCAGGCTCTATATTGAAAACATTTACTTATCTCTACTTTCTTCGACATATATGTGCAATATTCAGATGTAATCTTGCCCTTATCCAGTTTTTCCATATCTCTTTCTACATGCCACGTTAGGATGGATTTGTTGCATGTGTGTAGCGTTCTCCTATTAAGTACAACTTGGAGCATATTTATTTATTTGACATTTGTAGAGCGAGCCAAACCCGTAAGTATCTTGGCGCTGGACAGGCGAGTAATATACAGGTGCACAGTAGAAAATACAGTTATACATATTTACAGGTTTACAGTATGTGCATGATATTCAGTATATACAGTATGGTAGACGGTGCCAAAGGCACAGTGCTTGGAGTAAGTATAGGAGAGATGGCTGGGGAGCATCTGAGAAGTTATCAATTAAGTGTTAGAAGGCAGGACTTGAGCTTTCTGCAGAAGGAAAAGTGGAAAGGGTCAGTTCTGATGGCTAGTGGGAGGGTGTTCCATTCTTTTGCCGCTATTACTGGGAAACTTCGGCCTCCGGCTTTGGCTCTCCTGAATTTGGGCACTGTTAGGATATGGGCAGTCGAGCCACGTGTTTGCTTGGTGGTTTGGGTTGAGGTGAGAATGTTGGAGAGGTATTTTGGTGCAGTATTGGCCAGACATTTGTGGGTGATTGACATGGTTTTGTATCTGATTCTGTCCTGGACGGGAAGCCAACGTGCTTTGCGTCTTGTTTCAGAAATGCGCTCGTAGGGCATTGTTTTGTGTGACCTGAAGTTTTTTTATGTTGCTTGTTGAAGCACTGGCGAGGAGAACGTTGCAATAGTCCAATTTGGACAGAATGAGGGGTCTGGCTAGGGTCATGCAGCTGTCGGGTGAGAGGGAGGGTCTGCATACATTGATCAGTTTAGCTTTGTATGCTGCAGATGAGATAATGGCATTGACTTGTCTAGTGAGCGATAATGATGAGTCGAGATACACTCCTAAGGTTTCCACTTCCTTTGAGATAGTGATGGTATTACCGTCTATAGTAAAGTTTGTGTATTCTGGGTCGAGTTTTTTTAGACCAGTCTGGGTGCCTACCGGTAAGAGCTTGTTTTGTCATTGTTTAGGCACAGTTCATGTTGAGCCATCCAGGTTTGGATGATCTGATAGATGTTGTTGAGTGATGTGGAGTCTTTCTCGTAGTTGCCTTTGAGGTGTAGGAGGATCTGCATGTCGTCCGCATAGTTAGTGTAAGACACTCCAAGTTCATCTGGGCAAACAAATAGTGGCTTAGTGAATATATTTTATAATATGGGTTACACACACAAACCTTGGGGGATGACACAGTGAACTGGGGCAAGGGGGGCCTTTGCTGTGTTAGAGAAAACTCTCATTGTTCGATCTGAGAGGAATGATTCTATCCATGCTATGGCTTTAGGGGAGAAGTGGGCAGCTCTAAATAAATGGTGGCACAGGATATGGTGGTTTACAAGATGAAAGGCAGCAGAGAGGTCGAGGAGAAGTAAGATACATAAAAAAGAAAAAAAAGAGATAGCTAGCTTTCCATTGTTGATGATGGTATCCATTTGGTATTTGAGATCAAGGAGTGCCGTTTCCGTGCCATGTCTAGGTCTGAACCCTGATTGTCATAGGCCCAGGAGGGCCGCATAGTTAGTGTAAGACACTCCAAGTTCATCTGGGTGATCAAATAGTGGCTTAGTGAATATATTTTATAATGTGGGTGACACACACAAACCTTGGGGGATGCTGCAGTGAACTGGTGAAAGGGGGGCTTTTGCTGTGTTAGAGAAAATTATCATTGTTTGATCTGAGAGGAATGATTCTATCCATGCTATGGTATTAGGGGAGAAGTGGGCAGCTCTAAATAAATGGTGGCACAGGATATTGTGGTTTACAAGATCAAAGGCAGCAGAGAGGTCGAGGAGAAGTAAGATACATTAAAAAGAAAGAAACAAGATAGCTAGCTTTCTATTGTTGATGAGGGTATCCATTTGGTATTTGAGATCAAGGAGTGCCATTTCCGTGCCATGCCTAGGTCTGAACCCTGATTGTCATAGGCCCATGAGGTTGTTTCCAGATGTTCTTTTCAGCGTATTAAATTTATTGAAAATGAACTTGTTTCTCCTATTTGCACAACTTGATTTCAAATTATTTTAAAAGATTTTGTGCAGTTGTATCATGTCTTAGTACGTGATAGTTTGGTTTCCTTTTGGTAACTGGGTCAACACAACCTTCTTTACCTTTTTAGTATCAATCCTGTCATGGTGTGTTTGTAAATTATACCCACTTGCAAATGTTCAGTTTTATTAGCAACTGCTTATGAAATTGTCAGCTTTATCTCACATCATGACCCCAGTGTATTTCGGCTCGTGATATTCTGATTTTTCTTGATTCTCCAATCGCATCTATTTCAAGAAATTTTCAATTTGATCACAACAATTGTTTTCATGGACAAACCTAGGTTCGCTGAAACTACTGCGGTGGTGATTTGGCTCAGTATAAAAGATAGTAACGTAACATGACATATACTGAAAGTCTAATAATATCTACATCACACTCAGATTCTCCCAGTATAACTCTACAGTATCTTTACAGATATTTGTGTATGCATTTCTAATGTATGGCTACTATGCCTTCATTTCCGATTTAGGCATAACCAGACGATAAACTCATTAAGCCTCAACTCACAACCTTGTAGCCAAAAAATCTATTTTGTTCTATTATGTGCAATAATCTCTCTACCATTTGCCATGCTGTTTTCACCTTTTCCTGTATTCTCCTGTATGATTGTCATCACAGAAGTGTAACAATAAAGCTTTATTGCATGTTTTATGTTAGCTTTTGTGTTCTGTAATTCTTTTCCTAATTACTCTTATTTTCCCCACATATTGCAAATTACACAGACAGGTAATTAGATATCTAATTATTTTTGTGTTAGTTAGTAAAGTCAAAATGTTTAAATTTTTTCAATTCTCAGAGCTCCTATTGTGGTGTTCTTTCTGCCTTTTGATACACTGAATACTGGCCACATGATGCGGGCCATAGGTTTTTTTATATACTCAGAAAGTTATCTAATATTCCTTGATTGTTGTCTGCATTTGTCACTTTAAATTACTCTTTCATTAGTGCTTTGGCTTCTTTTAAAAGGAAACATTAAAAGGGAACATTGGATTCTAGAATCTCTTTCCATATGTAAGTTGTAACACACACAATTAAGCAGCTACTCCCGCACATTTCCTGCCTTTTCCACAATACCAGACAACCACAAAGGCTGCAAGGCATTAAACAATTCCTCCCATCTTTTCCCACCTTCAGTTATGTAAATAATAAAAAATAAAAGAACATTTAATGTACGAATACATATTTGGTATTCACCGTATTCACTATTAAATTCACATGTTTTTACTTCACCACCACAACTCCAAACACTATATATCTATTAGCCCTATGTACTAACAACATTGTAAACCTTCATCAGGGGTCAATACTTCAGGTCATAATTTAAGGGTGTGCCATTATCCCATCATAATGACCCCTCCCTCGTCTGTAAGGTTATATTATTCATTGAGTTTTAGACGTTTTTAAAATCCTTTTCTCCTGTAGTTTCGTTTCCAAAATGTTACTCTCCTTATCCTAATTTGTGATGTTACTGCAATTCCTATGGATCCTTTCAAATTGGCCATAATGAAGATTGCTTTTCAGTGGATGAGGTTGGAAACTGTCAAATGTAAGTATTGTATTTATCTTCTCTGGCTTCTCATATATTCTGGTTAGAATGTTAAGAAGATTGTGGCTAGTTATGTTACTCTTTGAAATGTTCAAGCTAAAGGCTGAACACATTAGGCATCACCAATTCCCACGCTTCCACTGCTCCTATTTGCTGGACCAATATTTTTGTGTAAAGGTCATTTCTGCACACTGCATGATAAAGTAGTTTGGAGCCTCAAAAATGTTTCTCACAGACTCCATTTCTCCTCAAGAACTCATAGAGAATCTACTTGCATTTTATTTTAACAACAGTGCATTTATACTAGTCAGTAAAATATTTTACTGTCAAATCCCATGTTTTCCACTTCGTTTATTGTTTCAGTACTGTCCCTAATATGACTTTATAGTCATTTAAAAGGGCACATTTGAATAATCTAAAGCAAAAGTAAGACTAAAAATAACAGCTTTCGCTATCCAAATGAAACAAATCAATATTAAATATGGACAGTTAACAAATCCCTCTGTTGAATTTGTATAAACAGAAGGTGATCCCAGGTTTACAGTATGGATTGGAGATTCTCCAAAATACTTATTGGAACTTTTAAAATGAAGTTAGAAGGGATATTTTGGAGAAAAATGCTACGTCTACCTCATTGTGTTCCGTCTGTAATGATCAGATACAAACCAGGTCTTGCTTTAATGGTGGAACATGTAAGGTGGCAAGCTCTTTTTATATTTCTTAAAATATAATCTCTGTTCCCAAATTCACTATATGTGGATCTAAATCTGATCATAATGAACAAAATGTAAATATCATTATCATATTTTGTGGATAATAATTGTCTTTAGGAGACCAGTATTTAAGCATAGCACTAGGATTCGAACCCGTGTTTCACTGTGTTGTCTAGCTTCCAAGACAAACACGTTGCCCCAAGCTATTTTGGGGTATTTTTACCCACTCAGCTTGTTAGGGAGAATTCTCTGTTTAGGCTGAATTTCCTAACCTAGTGAGTCCCCCAGCAGCTTTGCTGGATTTCTGGAGTTTGTTTTTTTCCATCCTGCCAAGAGTGAGACTCTTTTCTCCCACTCTTGGATATGTATGTGTGTTTAATTCCTTGGAAATGCCAATGTGTTCGATGGACTATGGGGTCTTTTACTCCATAGGGTCTCATATGTTTTTCTATGTGTGTTACACCGCACCCTACGTGCCGTAACACTGGGGCGTCCTAGCGGACCCCCACCATAGACTCCATACCCGGGGACTGACTACTGTCTCCCCGGGCATGTAAAGTCACCATTGGCTTTACTAGACCTAAATTTACTAACAGGACTAGTACAAACCATCTTATTGTGGACGTACTAGTAGGGGTAATTCGATTACTCCTAGACCTGTTACTCGAGGGGGCACTGTCCCGTCCCCCCTCGTCGAGTTTTGGCTGGTGGCAGTGGAAACTACTTGTTGTGTTCGACCCCGAGCACAACCCTATGGGATTCGTCCCATTGTTGGAGATTACTCCTTTTTCTCGTTAATCTCTAACGTACCGCCGATCTACTTATCGTAAATAAGTTTATCGGATGGTATCTTCTGCCAGAACTCGGTTTGTAAAATGGCGTCTGTGTTCGTCTCTGTGACTCCTAAACTAAAGGTTGAGCCCTTTGTTCCACTTTTGGTGGGCCTCTGTACAGAGACCCTCCAAGGTGGTGCCATTCTGTCTGGGTTACCTCAGGGGTGTGGGAGGGGGTTTAGGCACCCTGGACCGAGTTGCCTTGCCAACTCAGGTCGCACCCTGGAGTGATTGGCCCAAGTGGTGAGCGTTCCCGCGCACCACTTAGCATGTGTTGATTGACAGCTAGGCTGAATGAATGGGGGTTTTCTGCATAAAAGCAGGGCTTTTGGGACTGGATCTTCAGAAGTCGCCACAGGACCTAAGAATCCGACGAGGGTAACGCTGAGCCGACCTGCACGATGACACCTCCGGTGGAGCCCTGCGGAACCGACTCACCACTTCCCGACGACAGAGGAGATCTCCCTGCCGGAGAGTCTCTTCCCCTGACTGGTGGGAACAACCAGTCCTCGTTGCTTTTTATTCGCCTCAGGATGCAGTGGTCGAATTGCCCATGCAGAAGCACCTCGGCAACCAGATAGCCACTACCCCTGAACCGCGACCAAAAGGTGGTGCCTTGTGACGGAGCACTCCGCGGCTGGTCTCTTCCCTGATGGTGCACCGGACTTCATTTTCTTCGACGACGAGATCATCTCTACTCTTGGCAAAGACCCGACGTGCATCCACCACCAGGAACAACTGCCCCCGCCGGAGCTGCCCTCCACAACAAGGTACCGTGCCCGCCTGGCTTCCCTTTCGATCGGTTCGAGTGAGGTGTCTTAATCCTCTCTGTTCCGTTGGGTCGCCTCCAAGCTTTTCTCATTCGTTGTTCTGAACTGGTTCAATCCACCGATAACAATTTGCAATACAGACTTGAATGCATCTCCACTAGAGACTTTTTGGGACATCGCGCCTTGCCTCTCTCCGAGTGGGCCTGGCCTCTGAACTGTACGACCTATTGTGATTCTTGCCTTCCTGCCTTGCATTTTATCGATCGGAGCGAACTGTGTTGATTTTGTAACCTGCCTATCTTTTTCTCTCCCTTCCTAACTAATATTCGATTGTCATCTAGGTTGAGGTATACACCTCTGTCTGAAAATAAGTGGTACCAGTAGAACCCAGAGTTGTCGATATTGCTAGGGGGATTGATCATCTATTCCGTAGAGTAATTGTGTTTGATTTGTTTGCCGTGATTTGCCGTAGTGTTTTTCATAGACATTTTGTTATAAATAAATACCTTAATATCTTTACACTAAGCCTCGTTGCGTGTTTGCTTGTCTTGCTGTGAAGAATTGCCCTATTTTGAATACTCCACATACTGCTCAACTTTTCTTGAGAGAAGTCTGACTGCTCAGCCACAGCTACCACGTGAATCTGTGTGGTGCAGACTCCTAAATCTTTTGCAGTGGTCCCAGAGGGAACTGCACAGGTTTCCGCCTAACACAGCTGTGCTATGCTACATCCCTTTGCTGCCTTGGTGCAAGAATAGCAAAATGGCCGCACTGACCCCTGTGCGTGCCAAGATCTCTAAACTGCGTTTTTGCAACAAACAGAAAATGGTTGCACCACCCTGCCACACACATTTTAGGTGGGGTGGAACAGAGTACTCTCTGCAGAAATGTGCCAGTGTGCTCTGCAACATTTAACATGGAGTGAAGTGAAAGAGGCAACATTACTTTGCTGAAAACCCAGAATGCCTCTTTAAAATGACACCTTTTTCAACCTTAAAAGTGCTGTTTGGCGCTAAATCTATCCATTTATCATGAACCACTGTGATTAAAAAGGCCCTGCAATGTCCAGGAACATTCATTAGGCCTCAGAGGAACTGGGCCACATTTGAATGACAGCTCCTGTCAAAAGTATCTTTAAAGAATCAACCAGAGGTTTTGTTTTCATTTTACACAGGAAACACATCTATTTTCTTTGCAAGAGTATCAAGAATCAGCTGTTCAGAGAAAGACTCTAAATAGATGCCTGTTAAATGTATCCATGCTGCAAAACAACACCAGCACTCCAGAAAAGAACTATAGCTGAAGAAAGTGTGCATTTTCTGGAGATGAAAACCGAATTTAAAGAAATAGAAAAATATTCTTTTTCTGAATGAAGAGGGAAAATCACCTATTTAAAAGTACATTATTGTGTAAGGGCCTGCTTATTTAGAAATATAAAAGGATTTGTTGATGGTAAAAGTACATCTATAAACTGTTCTGATTCCATAGGTTTAAAGCAAAATGTTAAAAATTATGGGCTAAATTGGCAAACTACATTAAAAAAAACTGGCTCTGCCAGTTGCTAGCCCTGAGAAAGAGTGACACCTCATAAACTTCTGGCACAGGAAAGCGCTAATTGCTAGCTTGAGGACTTTGAATGCACCAGGAAAAAGGGACTTCCCCAGCTCATCAGACATTCATCTTTGCTCCAGGCTGGGACAATAGCAGGCTGAGACTCACCTGTCAAGTGTGAAGGGCAACAAAATGTTCAATCAAGAAAGAGGCCCCTCATCCTGCTTCAAAGGAATTGACAGCTGCTTGCAGTTGGGGGGAAGGGAAAAAAATGGATCAAGTGACATTTGGTTTTAAAGGTTATTTTGTAACTGAACTTTAAAAGAAGTTTAACTTTGCAGCCAGAATGAGGAAAAATATGAAATGTGCATAGTTGTAAATCTAATTTTATGCTCTTTCTGTGAAAACTTGGTAGAACTCACTACTGCATAAGGAACAGAAGTTGTAAAGAATGACAGATTGTGGGGAAAGTATTAATGTTGCGAACATAACATTGTGTACACATATTCCTAGGGTAAATGCGCATCTGTGTACAAAATTGGGGAATTCTAGGCCAAATCTTTCATGGTTAAAATTGCCAAAATGTAGCAGAAAGGAAAAACCAGGTCCCACAGACTTGGGGTTTGGATTGAAATATGAGGCACAAAATATGTAACCTGTGTATCTGATTTTCACAGAGGTTATAACTGCGTAAATATGTATTTGTGGCAAAATTAGATTTTGGTTCCAGTAGCTAGGGGAGGTTCCTAGATATTGTAAAAATAACCCCATAAACATGACATCCTGTTTCTGTGATCCAATCAGCTGTGGGCAAGGCAGAAACAATGCTCTTGCCCAATCCTAGCATTATGGGTGTGGGTAGTAAGCCTGCCCCTACCATATAATGTAGTGATGTCATCTGGCATGATAAATAAGGGCCCTTGACAGCACACAGGGACAGACACTGATTCCTGACTTTCTTCCTGATTTCCTGCGTGGCGTCCTGTTCCTGATTTCTTCATCCTGGTTGATCCTGATTCCAGATTTTCCAGAAAAGCCAAGGCCTATGCATTGCTGAACCCCTTTTCAGCTAGGCCTCAAATTCTAAAAATCCCAAAAACCCAAGGGAAGCATCCTGATCCAGCCTGGCTTGCTACTACTAAATGCATGCCTGCTGAAACTTGCCACCCCACTGTTCTTTAGTATCCAGTAACAAGAAGGGCCAGTCCAGTACAGTCCGGTGACCAGAACGTCCCAGATGATCCTGTTCCACCAGATTTGCCCAGCTGTCCTTGGTTAGACCCGATCCGTGTGATGACCAGAACCCTTGACGGTCCAAAATCCTAAATTAAAGTGGACTATAAGTATTAATAGGAATCATAGAAAACCTTAGCATACCTTGCCTTGTCCTATCCCAATCTCTAAACCATCCTATCCTTACCTTAATAACTTGTAACATTTTCAGAATCCCTATTGCAATCCCGTTGTTGATTTATCTTGCTAAGCAACCATTTCTTTAGTCATTTTTATCTTGTGTAAATCCTTAACTATCAATCCTATTTCGAGTGGTAGCTCTGGTTATGCCAGAGTGTGTGCTGGGGATCTGGGGTTGAAGTCATGAATCAACTCCAGAGCTTACTGTGTCCCTCTTTGGTATTCTAGCCTGCCTGCTCTAGTCTAGATTAAAACTATAGTAAATATTTTCTTGTCCAAACTGATTTTTCTAAAAATGCATCTTTCTGCATTGCATATCTCCCGCAATTTAATAGCTAAAGACCTCATTTCAATTCGAGAGTGTACCTAAGACCTATAGCTTTCACCCATTTTTCTTAAAAACTGTTTGGTTAATTTTATGCAGGAATCAACATTTTTGCAGAGTTTTACATGTTATTTTCATTCTAAATTATTTTCAACCTTCCATTCAAATTGTTTATTTTTGCTCAAACTACTGCTGATGATTGCTAGCATCTTTCCAATGTTGCTCCCATATAATTTTGTACTGATTTAAGGATTTTTGCACATTTTCAGTGTTTTATTCAGCCATGTCCGAAATGTCATTTTAAACAGTAGGGTTTCAAATCCGCTTATCTCTTGTTTGGGGAGGGAAGGTTGTATTCAAATTCTGTTTATTATAACCTATTCCTGATTACCCGCTGACTCCTTACATGATTTGTAAATGATTTAGTAAATGGAATCATACTGATCAAGGAATCATTTACTGATGGAAACTGATTGTTAGTGGTTTATTGTTAAAGCCTTTAATAACCAATTGGTTCTTGTTTCCTTTCCTTTTTCACTTCTTTTTTGGACCAACTGTTCTTTTGTTGCTATGATGCATAGAAGAATGTTTTATTGGAATATGATTTTTTTAATCCATTCTATTGGTCTTTTTAATCATATCTTATGATTACGTTTATAATTGTAAAAATAATTGTAATTGTACACATGTTTTTAATTTTGATACCTAATATATGTGATAAACGAAATTGTAAAAGTTGATTAATTCAGCTAAACACAATAAAAATAAAATAAAAAGTAAATATAATAAAAAAAGCATTTTGGTTGTGCGCTGTACGCTAGGCCGAGACCAGGGTACATTGCCTGATTGAAATACTTAACACTATCCTCCAGGCCTACATGCAAAATGATTCCCATTGAACTTGGTGTTGATGAATCCCGTTTTATAATGAATACGCAAAGAGTTAAGCAATTGATGTGTTATTTCGACTGGGTGAATATATGACGTCGACTTCTGATGCAAACATATGAATTATTTCAACACATTGACAGAGAAACAATGGGGTCCTTCCCCAATATTTTATTAAATTCCCTGAGCATAAATTAAGGAGAACATTGTTGCAATTTCAATTCAATTTCAATTCAATCTGAGAATGGGTCTCACTCATGCCCTCTGTATATGGAAGTTATGTAAACAGCCAGATTTGGTGGCAGCCATGGAACACCTATTATTACACTACCCCGTATTTCATGCACAAAGAGCTGCATTTTTAGACACATTCACTCATAGTGTTTCTTTTTTTTCTTCTTTGAGCCTCTTGAATCGAATACCTAGGGGTGACCACATTTCATTGAACTTAGCTGTATTCAGATTTACGTATGCACTGTTCCCACCTGAAAAGATCTTTTTAAACTAGTTATTCAGGTGGGTTGATCTGGTTAACTTACCATTGTTGTTCTTGTTGTTAATTTAAGGTATATGGTTTCTTTGTTATATTGTTTGTTTGAGTGGTGTCCTTGCATTTATTTTTGTTTTCAGTAAGTTTATTTTGTAAGCACAGCACAATAAAAAAATAAAACAATATGCCTTGACCTTAGATATAAATTGGTCCAAGAAAATGTTTTGCTGAGAAATTATAATTCTGATTTCACATATAAGAGGGGTCTGCCTAGTGGCTTTGGAGGCTCTTGTGAATTATTGGTTTGAATAGAATACCATCAAATGTGGCTTTGTTTCCAACAGATAAGCTGCTTTGTTTTCACAGATCTAACCTTCTTTTACAGTCCTTTCTTTTGTAGATGTTTATGGGTAGGCTATTAATGAGATTTACTGGTAGCTCAATATAGCAATTTGTATCTTCAATTTACACATGAAATAAATTGAAATCAACATTATTTATGCAGTTTTAGCTTCACTATAATTTAAACATTTCTGTATGCATTAATTCAGGGAAAAGCATTACTCTGAGTTCACATCGACATTTCGGGTATGATGCCTTTTTGAAGATACACAGAATTATGTATGCTGTGAACAAAGATAATGCATATATGTACTATATGTTAACATTAATTAGTCGTCTTACTTTTTGCAATATATATATATATATATATATATAATATATATATATATATATATATATATATATATATATATATATATATATATATACACATATACATTTGATCAAAAAACATGTTCTGTCTGTCCAGTACTTCATCTGCTTAGCCACATATTTCCCAAGTCATCATTCATCTTCTGCAGAAAAATCTATAATCCCATGGGAGTCTCCATTTACCACAGATCTTTGCATGCTGCTCATTCCATCCCCACTCAAAGTATTCAAGTGAGTCTTTCTTTCCACAATGTTATTGTATCCTACTTATGTAAAAGTTACTGTTTTCTGTTGAAATGTAACCATAGTCTTTCTTTGATTCTGTCTAACTGACATTGCATGCTAGAATGTTAGACTAAACAAGGTAACAGAGCGCCTGCCTTTACATCTTTAAACATTGTTCCAGAAATGCCAGGAAAGGCAGCAGCCTTACATTGGAGAGCCACAACCATGGCTTTCCCCCTCCCCCCATCAAGGGGAAGATTTGTGCTATGGAGGGAGTTGTTGCCAGTCACCTGCCAGCAAAATCAAGTTAAAAAAATACAAGAACCAGAATCCTCAGAGCTAATTAACTTGCCACACCTGAAAAAGAAATGCAAACCTGCCTGAAATAACTAAGAAACTCAGCCTCCCTGAAGAGTGATGAAGTCATGAAAACGTGCGTTAGGAGGAGAAGCTAAAGACTGGTAACGGAGCGCCTACCTTTACATCTTTAAACATTGTTAGACTAAACTATCCAAGGATCTGATCAAAATAGTACTGGGAACACTGTTAACAAAAAAAGAAGATTAATTGTTTCAATATGGTCTAATTACAATATCTTAAAAATATTTAGGGAATTCACACCCAACTCTTGGGACTGTCTATTTTTAACCAACATTATTTTAGCAATGTATTGATATTCTGCTGTGTCAACCATATATAGTTGCAGTTAATAGTTTTTTTAAACACTGAGAAGAGTTTATTGATGTGCATCCTTCGCCTTTGTTGGACTTCTCGCTTCTTCTGTCAAGGACTTTATGTTTGGCCTCCCTCCATAGGGCTCATAGAGGTGGTCATGGGAGGCTACTGGTCACTAGAAGTTGCTTTATTAGTTATCAGTCAATCCACACAAAGGACCCATATGCCACAAGGAAGAACAACTCTCCAGCATGATAAACAACTTCCCCAGTTTTATAATATAAGCAAAAGCTTTGATGACCTGTGGTTTCATAGCACACTGATGACCTCACAGCACATGTCACCAGATTTGCCTCAGTTGTAGTAAGGAATCTGAGACAATTGATAACAGCTGGCACACCATGTTAATGAAATTGTACAAGGGTATCAATTTACAACACATTCTTTACCACTTAGCTTAGATGTAGACAGTTTGTACACTAGCATAGAACACCAATTCCGCTTTCCATGCACAGGGGCCTTTTTGAAACAGAGACCCTTTAGCTACAATGAATTTAACCACATAATTTTAGACAAGCTTCTGTTTACTGCAGGCTGGATCAGGCACCTGAAGCTCTTTTCAGAGATCCTTCATGCACAGTGCATATTACAGAGTAATGCCCTCTGCCAAAGGACTTCAAAACAAAGCTCCTCAGCTGCAGAGGCTTCAGGTTCATTAACATGAGAGAAAGCTGCTGTCACCAGTAGCTGATCCTTTGCAGTGCCCGCGGCAAAGCACCATTGTACTAAAAGTAATACAACCTGAAAGAATAAGAAATTGAAACAAGTTAAACAATGCAATGATTTTCAAATAAAATACATACATGGACCTGAATAGTCCCATTCCCAGTAAATAGTTGTTTTCTTATAAACAAAAGCCAAATGGTATTTTTTTCTGCAGCCACCAGAAAGACTTTGGTGCCATTCATAAAAAAAGACTGCTATTATTCGGGGATCTACCTGATAACCCAAAAGAAAATAAAGACTATAATCGTTGCCTGGGACATACTATTGCTAGTAAGTCATATTTGCACCCTGTTTGTCACATAAAAAAGTTACCTAAAAAAAAGTTAAATTTACAACTATCGAACTACCACCTTCCGTTTCTACAGGCATCTACCTCACAAAGCTGTGCAGAGTAATTGTACTTTAAAAAACTGCTTAAGAAGGTTGCCTTTTCTGAAAAGCTCAATTCGTAAGCATGGATCAAATAACATAGTAATAGCATCAGTTTGAAATACAGCTCACTCAAAGACTTTGAATTTTCGGACTGGTTTAATTTACAAATTAGAATTTTCCCTAGTTTGGTAGAAGCAACGATGTCAGGTTTTGGTGTTTGGGTCTCACATTTTTGTGATGGGCGCATCCATGATTTGTTACAGTAGAATGCTGCTGTGTGCTTTTGGTGATTTGGCATCTGAAGTATTGGAATATGTAATGTAATTCCTTTCAAAATTGTTTTGAAATCTTATGGCTTTTTAAACAATTTCCCAGAAATTTCTGCTGTAAAATGCATAATATCAACTAATGTATAGAACACACTTGCTGGGGGGACCTCCACTAACCGTCCTGAGTGGTTCCAATCTTGCTCACATGGCTTACGTGCACTAATTTGGGTGAACGCATTTATGCCACATCACCACCTTCCAGCCATCACTATTTACTATCCTGTTAATTTTCATAGGCCCAATTAGTGCACGTGTGGGAGGTGCATTTGCATCCGAACCGGTCCCCTATCTGATTGAGGAACTACTGTGATGATGAAATATTGCACTGCACATGCATATTTTATGGGTTATACGGAGGCCACCTATATTTATCAGAATAATCTGCTCTTTCACAATAACACACAATTGAAGTAGTTTATAAATGATAGTCTAATGATGTGGGGTACCACTATTGATAAGTTCTATGACATTTTGGACTGGCTGAACTGTAATCCGTATATCAAGTTCAGTGCAGAGAGGAGTAATACAGAAATACTTTTTTGGATGTATATATATAGAAATTAGGGACACATATATACATTATACTTTTCTGTAGGGAAACAGCAGTTAATGCCACTCTTCATTGGAACAGTGCTGGTTCATGCTAAATCAAAGGCAACAACTCGTTTGGACAATTGGCACACATTAGGAGAACCTACTCTAATTATGAGATCTTTGAAATTAAGCTCAATTGTTATATGATAGATTGTGCACCAAGAGTCACAATGAATGACTACATGACATGAGGTGGAATTAAATCCAAGCACAGATCTTCATACTTAGCCAGAAATACTCAGAAGAAATAAAAAGAGTACATGTGTAGATGCATCCCTTTCTTCATCATGAAGAGCAATACATTGCTGACATTTCTAAAATGGCATTGACATCTTCAAAATTGGATAAGGACATCATTGATTTCATTGGTTATTAACCGAATATGATATATACTAAAGAGAAACATTTTAAGAATCTGCTTTACCCTAGTTTATTTCTCCTAGGGCATGCTGGAACCTGTAGTTCCAAACCTTCTTTACATAAACAGTTCATTATTTCTGCTTCAAAGGGGAACCACGTCTTTAAGGGGAGGTCAAGCCAGAAGTGAAGTCTAAGGAGTCTCACTCCATCCACCCTCTGGGTGGTCCTATGGTTAGCAGCCAGACCAACCCAGTCCACTATGACTCGGCCGCTTCACACAAAAGGATGGGACGTTTCTCCATCTCACCACAACTCATCTGTCCAAGTATTAGTACAACCTAACTACATTTTCTCTTGGGGTCCCTTCATGATTGTTGAGCGATAACTGGGTAATATTGATCTTTATGATTCTACACTTAGGCATACTCATGTTTCTTGCTTTTATACTTTACTAACAGAAGTACCCATTCTCTGAATGGGTTCTGCAGACAAACATGATAACAGAGATCTTGTAGGTTACTGTTCCAAATCACTTATCACTTGATGTGCTTTGTACCCTGAACTAAACTGCACTGAGAATTGGCGTGTGTAGCTGGGTGACATACCCTGGAATAGACGTTAGTGGGGGCAAGAGTTGTTGCGCTGCTGCTACTGGGACATTCTATGCCCTCTCCCCACCTGTCGCCGCACCCTGGCATGGTGCAGTTTGTTGTGGTGCATTGCAGTGCAAATATCTTGGAAACCGTGCATCGTAGAACCTGGACCTTGAGTTTTGTTCATTGTGTCAGGACTGGTCCTTCTATGACCACATTGATGTTTCACTGATTTCAGGCAACTGTCTCTTGTGTGCAGGTGCTGAAATCCGTGGAAAGGCATGGGGTGTCCAAATGTCATGTAGCCAGTAATGTCCATGGGCTCCTAACAAGCAACTGTCCAATATTTGGTGCAGATTGGTGAAACAGTGTGGAATTGTAAAAGGAACAACGCTTCGCAAACAAATCCCTCCACAAATAAACACATTTTCCATATATATTACATGGCCACGGTATTGGCCATGTAGTTATGGTTAAGTTGCTGTTTCCATAGGAAGAGCACTTTTTGGGCGGCTTATAACTTCGCTCTCCCTGGACGGATCCTCACCAAACTTTGCAAAAAAAAGTAGTTGGGTCACTCTGAATTTTTTTGCAAAGTTTGGTGAGGATTCGTCCAGGGGGGGCAAAGTTATAGGGGGGTCCCAAACTTTTTTTTTCCCATAGACTGAATGGTAAAAAACTTTGCGCACGGCTACAGCCCGAACCGCTGGATGGATTTACACCAAATTTGTGGCAGGAGCGGCGGCCTGGTCCCAAAAGCGTGCTTTTGTAAATTTGGTGTAAACCTGTCCAGTAGTTTTTTTAAAAATGACCAAAATGTAAGGCAAAAAAATTAGTGATATCTGTGTTCATTTCGCGGACGGACTTCCCTGTTCGCTCCGCAGACAGCACCCCGATTGGCCCATGGCCTTGCGTCATGTCCACGGACATGCGACGTGTTCGCTGATTGGACGGCAAGGGGCGTGGAGCGCGTCAGATTTTCTGTGGCAGCCCGCCATCTTGTATTCGCAGTCGACCGCGTACAGCGCAGTGAAACGTGGATAAAAAATTGTATTTAGTGCCGTGTGTTGGTGTGTAAGAGTGTTTGGGGAGGGTGGGGGAGTATGAGATAGGTTCAATGTTTTGTTTTTTTATGTGCTAGACGTTTTTGTTGCGTTCGATTTGTCCGCGGAGAACACGGCTGTTCTGACATTTTGTAAATAAACTAAATGGTGGGGTGTTTAGAGGACGGAGTATGTGTCATTTCTGTTCGCAAGGAAGGTAAAAATGAGCTATGAACACTCGCGGTGTACTTAATTGTTCGTAAATACAAAAACTGGGGGTGTCCTCAGGACGCTGTCCGTATTGTAATCTGTCTAGTTGAATGTGTTCTAAGAACACTTGCAGTGTCCCGAAATGGTTGCAATTACACAAAATGGGGGTGTTCTGAGATCGTTGTTTGTATTGTTCGTTGTCAGGGTGAAAGTGTTTTAAGACCACTCCTTTTGTCCGCTAATAGTACAATTTCCTAGGGGCGTCAATCGACTTTTTGTCCACTAAAGAAACGATAAATCCGGCTGGTGTGCGCCGACATTATGTGATAATCCTATGACTGGCGCTATTGACCTGGCTGACTTGCTTTTGCGACACTAAATCATATCTCCCGCCCCTAAGCCTGATATTATCAAAGCATTCATATTCCCCGCCTCTCTCCGTGGCGTTACAGGGTGCGTAATCAAACACGCCCAGTTCTCTGCAGTCCTACGTGACTTTACACAGAACCCGGAAGACAACACATATTATGTCACAACACAGCACGCCACAATTCGGAATATGAAACAGTGATTTAAAAGCAAACAGCAAGATTGTAAATGTTGTAAAGTACATTTATTTGACATCAAATGTTTAGAGAATATTCAGTAATTTGCATTTGTCTTTGTTGTCGATCCGCAAAAGTTCATGTTGAGGCACGCAATGTTCCTTTGCGGTATAGAGGGTGTTAGATCAGCTTACAACTCAGTGCGTCACAATTCAGAATATGAAACTGTGGTTTAAAAGTAAACAGCAGGATTGTACATTTGGTAAAGTACATTTATTTCACATGAAATGTTTAGTGAATATTCAGCGATTTGCTATTGTCTCTGCTGTCGATCAGCAAAAGTTTATTTGGAGCCACGCGTTGTTCCTTTGCGGTAGATAGGCTGTTGGTTTATGATAAAAGCAGTAAATGGTCGCTCTGATAATCGGAAGGTTGCTCCAACAACGAGCCATTAGACCACCCTATTGGTTGGTATGTTGTTTGTAGCCGCTAGTACTGCGTAAGGGCATATTGGTCCTTGGCGATTGTCCCATAAAATGGTGAGGGTCATGAAGTTGCATATTTGGACCTGCACCTGGCAGTTGAAGACCCCATCCGCTGGAGACTGTAAATCGTGACATAGGCAAAATGGAGCCACATACCTGTTTTAAAAAACATAAATTAGTCTCACCAGCCGATCTTCATTAAAAATCATCATTTTATTTATTAGGGCGTGAAACTATTTGCTATCGAAGATAGTGCAACAGAGTATGTTAATAATACAATTTTCCCATTCATATAGCGCTAAGAACCGTGAGGTATCTAAGCAGTGCTTATTATTAACCACGGTGTGTGGTGCTCATTTATCGACCACAGAATGATGAAAGGCTGAGTTTGGCTTTGCCGGGATTCAAACTTGCGTTAGCAAGCTGTGCACGGATGTCAAAGCGAGCGCTGTACTCGCTGTGCCACTTGACAGGCTACAGTGAAGTGGCACAGCGAGTAGATCGCTTGACCGCCTATAGACCGGTTGAATTATTTCTATTAACCAACCCTGTGTCATCTGCCTTTTTCAGAACCCTCTAAACGACAGGGGATCAATTCGGCGGTGATAGTGCGCGGTAGAAAACATTATGCCACTTTCAACAAACAAGTTCAACTTGAGCGGTCTTTAATGCTACGCTATTGTAATTATATTTGGTATAAAATAATCTAAAGGGTTACTTACAGTACAATTGCAATTTCCATTGTCTACGAGTGGTGCAGTCCCAAAATACGACTCCGCGTGTGCCAACGATCTTTCGCATAGTGATATAATATATAAAAGTGGTTTCGTTTCAGAAATTTCATCTTTATCTTCTCTTACGTTTTAGCAAAACTCCTTCAAGAGAAGTCTTTCATCACAATCTCTGTCTGTCAAGGTCAAAACACAATACAACCTTATAGTCCGCTTTGTGAGCCCCTCCGGGGCCCGAGAAAAAAATGGAAGCAGCTGACCTTCACTGTGAACGAGCATAAATTCTTACTTTGCAACATTCTGTGTAAAGCCATCTGTAGAAGTTGTGGAAGCAGCTGACCTTCACTGTGAACGAGCATAAATTCTTACTTTGCAACATTCTGTGTAAAGCCATCTGTAGAAGTTGGTTTTTGCACGCCATGTTTGTGTATTGTTTGCGTGATATTAAAAAAAGTTTGTTTAAAGGACGTTATGGTTCTAAGTACAGCCGAAAGACCCCTGAAAATCGCAAGTTATGGTAAGCTATGAAAAATAACTGGCGCCACCACCGTGCACTGCTAAGAATAACACCCAGGACATCAAAGATGACATCGCAAATGTCATTGATGAAATCACTGATGACATCACATGTGTATGTACTTTTCATGGAATTTGTGCACTAGGGATTTTTATTATAATGTTGCGAAAAAAGTGTCAAGGATATTGCAATAAATATCATACCGTTATCAGTGCTTTGAAAAATGCATTGATATAAATAGCATTGTATTATGGATTTCTATCTAGTATACTGAGCTACTTATGGAGAAACATAGCATTGTGTGCAGAGTACAAGATGAAAGTATAATATTTGTAATGTTAATATGTTGAATAATGAAATAATAATTTTCCTGAAATGTTCGAAAATTCACAAAATGGGGTTGTTCTGAGGATGTTATTCGTATTGTGTGATTGCTTAGCTGTATGCAATGAGGGAATGGCACAGAGAGTAAAGTGGACGCCGTCCGCGGACACCGCAGCTGTTCGTGGACAGGGCGTGCTACATCCGGGTTTTTCCAGGAAATCCAACATGGAAAGAAGACTGTACGGATCAGCCAATCAGATGTCGAGGTTGTGGATTTGTGTTGAAAGAGACTGTGTGTGGTGAAGATGGCAGAAGTCAGGGTGTTGGTGCTCGGAGATATGTTTGTGCATGGTTTACAGCAGTACGCTGAATGCAGGCATGTTGCAAAGAACTTTGATGTGAAAGGAAAGGAGTGGAGGTGGTGTGGAGCAGTGTGCCTGATTGCAATGTACAGGGAATTGTACAAGTTTGTGAGGATATGGCCACGATGAACAGTCCGCATGTGGTAGTTTTGCACTATGGTGCTTTCCATTTGGGCGAAGTCAGTGCCCCTACTTTGTTGGCTGATTTGGAACGCTTGGTTCAAGCAGTAATGAAGATCCTTGCCTAGGGCAATATGGGACAATAGTTCAGTTTTTTGTCCTCAGCAAAATATTGCTAGGTGTGTCTTGAACCGAGGCATGTGTGCCTTCATGCTTAGAGCTGGTATGTTCTTCTGTAACAATGAGAATATTGATGCCAGTAATGCTGTTAATTTTAAAGAAGATGGCATTTCTTTATCTTTTACGGGAAATGCCTTTCTATTTTGGAATGTAAGGGTTGCTTTGGAGAAGGTTATGTGAAGATTTTAGGAGTAAAGTAAGAAAAAAAAGCAAGAAAAAAAATACAAAATTACAGGTGTCTGTCAAGCATCTGTAAAAAAAAAAACGGCTCTTTTCAGAGCCAACTTGAAAGGGGAAATGGGGCACACTATTTAAATTTACATTCACCACGCTCAGATTTTCGATGTGTCCGCGGACATGGCGGTAGTCCGCGGACATGAAAATCACTACGAGGGGGTTAGTATGTTCTATGTTACATGTATATGAAGTCAGGGATATTATGGTTAAGTTGTGCTACTAAAAACCTATGAAATTCAGTGAAAAACTTTGTTAAAGGGACATTATGGTTAAGTTGCGCTACTAAAAACCTATGAAATTCAGTAAAAAAAACTTTGTTAAAGGGACGTTATGGTTAAGTTGCGCTACTAAAAACCTATGAAATTCAGTGAAAAAACTTTGTTAAAGGGACGTTATGGCTCAAAGTAAAACCGAAAAAACCCTGAAATTCGGCAGTTATGGTAACATAAGCAACCATAACTCGTGCCACCGTGCACTGCTAACACTAACACCCAGGACATCAAAGATGACATCACAAATGTCATTGATGACATCACTGATGACATCACATGGCTGGCTCTCCCTTTTTATCCTTTACTGACATATCGAAGCCACATAGTTTTCTTCAGTAACAGTCAGGAAGTAAAAATTGAAAAGGTACTATATTTGTAGACTTAGGGTCCAGTCACATCATATGAAACATATACATAGCGGAAGATACAGGCTTGAAATAGAGCAATCCTTTCTGTGCATGAAGATAATCATTATGGTTATCAGCACTTTCTCATAGTTTTATTTTTATTACTCTACCTTCCCTCTATATGCTCATATTTGTATACATTATACTCACTCTCCATAGAGTGAATGGGAAAAAATTTTTGCTCGCGCCTACAGCCCAAACTGCTGGACGGATTTCTACCAAATTTGGACCAGGAGCAGCTGCTTGGTCCCGAAAGCATGCTTTTGTAAATTTGGTGAAAATCCGTCCAGTAGTTTTTTTTAAAATGACCAAAAAGTAGGTAAAAAAAAATTAGTGATATCTGTGTTCGGTTCGCGGACACACTTCCCTGTTCGCTTCCGCGGACAGTGTCCTGATTGGCCAATCGTCTTGCGTGATGTTCGCGGACATGCAACGTGTTCGCTGATTGGACGGCGTGGAGCGTGAAGCGTGTCAGATTTTTCGGTAGCGCCCGCCATCTTGGATTCGCAGACGTCCCCGGACAGCGCGGTGAAACTTTGTTCAAAATGTGTATTTTGTAGAGTGTGTTGGTGTGTAGGAGTGTTTGGGGAGGGTGGGAGTGTATGAGATAGGATGAAAGTTGTGTTTTTTATGTGTTAGACGTTCTTTTTGTGTTCGATTTGTTTGCGGACATCAACGGGTGTTCTGAAATGTTCTAAATAAACTGACTAGGGGGTGTTCTAAGGAGTCAATATGTGTCTGTTTTGTTCGCAAGCAAAGTGAAACTGTTCTAAGAACACTCGCGGTGTCCGGGGAGTGTTCGTAGGGGGTGTCCTGAGGACGCTGTCTGTGTTGGTCTCTGTCAAGTTGAATGTGTCCTAAGAACACTCGCGGTGTCCTGAAATGTTCGCAAATAAACAAGATGGTGGTGTTCTGAAGACGCTTCTAAGAACACTCCCGGTGTCCTGGAATGTTCGTAGGGGATGTCCTGAGGATGCTGTCCGTATTGTTCTCTGTCAAGTTGAATGTGTCCTAAGAACACTCGCTGTGTCCTGAAATGTTCGCAAATAAACAAGATGGCGGTGTTCTGAAGACGTTTTTGAGAACACTCCCAGTGTCCTGGAATGTTCGTAGGGGGTGTCCTTAGGACGCTGTCCGTATTGTTCGTTGTTAAGTTGAAAGTGTTCTAAGAACTATCGCGTTGTTCTAAAATGTTTTTAGGGAGTGTCCTGAAAACGGTGTCCGTATTGTTCGCTGGCAAGTTCAAAGTGTTCTAAGAACACTCACATTGTTTGCGGACATTAAAAGTTTCCCATAGATCATAGTTGAAATGTTTGACTCTATGGATGTGATATGCTGCGGTGGTTGTTGCCAGGGCATAGAGTCTTGGGTGCATGGCCGTTTGGCCATGCACCCAAGACTCTATGCCCTGGCAACAACCACCGCAGCATATCACATTCATATTTGCTTATAACTTTGGGTGAAAAACAAATGTATAAGGAACAAAGGTATTATATACTATGGATGTGATATGCTGCAATGGTTGACATTTCCAATGCTGCCAACAGTTTGTACGGCAGAGTTTGTGCCCTAATGTTTTAAAAATAGGTTCACCTTTTACTGGTGTTAATTGAAGCAGATCTCCAAAAACAATAATGTGTTTTCCTGCAAAGAGCTCTTCATAGTCTGTTTCGAGTACTTCTTGTAATCTGAGGTGAATCAAAGCTAACATCAGGTTGGAGACCATGCTCACTTCATCTATTAGTAGCATTTTCATTTGTTTCAATACTCTGCGTAATTCCATTGCAGCTTCTGCAGAAAGTTTGTAATAGTCTAATTTGTTCTGGTGTTCTACTGGTAATAGTAGTAATCGGTGTAATGTAACACCACCTATGTTGTAGGCAGCTAAACCTGTGGGGGCAGTGACAACAGCTGACAGTTTGTTGTTTGTCAATTATTGAAGGAACTGACTAATGATTTTGATTAGGAATGTTTTGCCAGAACCAGCTTCACCACTGACGTACAGTAGTATAGGTTTATAATTATGGCAGGAACATTCTTTATTTTCATGTTTTACAACATGTGCAATTTGTTTTGTTACTTCTTGAAAAATGCTACTTTGCTCATTGTTTAGTTTTGATTGTAGTATAGTTAAGTCTTCCTTATCTTCATACTGACACATGGTGTTTTCTACTTCTAGCATAGCTAATTCTGCCTCATTTGTTATTAGTGGTTCTCCCAGTGGTTCTTAGCTTCCTGTTACAGAAGGTTGACTACTGTCAGGAGTATCCTTATCTAGTTGGGCTTGGAGTTCTTCTTCATGTTGCTGTTCATTGTGCAACATTGTTTTGTACTGTGTAAAGTTTACATCAGTTATAGTGCTTTCATTTGCTTTGAAAGCATCCTCATATGATTCATAGTTATCTAGTAATTGTTCTTCTTTTCTCCTTGGTTTGAAGAGTTGTAGCAGGGACATGTAATATACTTCTTTATGTTGAGGAGTCTTCAATGACAATTTGATATGATTAATTAAATTTGGTTTAGTGAGTTTAACTAAGCTGCCTTCACAGTCTGTCACTCTATATTTACCTTTTTTTTCAGGTTTCATATTATGTTTGTATGTGTAGTTTTGGGCTATTTGGTATAGACACATGTTTTCCAAAGTATTACTTCTGTTTGGGTAGTATGTGTCCAATAAATTGTTTTTTAAAATGTCTTGGCTGTTGGGATCATGTTTGGCTATTGTTTCTATATATTCATATGATTTTAGAACTCTTTTTCTAGATTTAGCTGGACCAAGACTTAGCCATACTATATTTTCAGATTTACCATACAATGAAGTACCAGTTAAATGATCAGCTGCTTCATAAGATCCACATTCTCTATGGGTGAGCATTTTTATGCCCAAGCTGTACAATTTCTGAGATACTGTTTTATCTGATGACAGGTCATTCCAGAGGTCTTGGAGCTCTGTCTTTTCTGCTTTAGTTAAGTATGCTGTGACATATTGTGCAACTGCAGTAGAATTGTCTGCAATGTACTGCACATCTATGTTTGCATTCCATAAGTGGGCAATGATTGCATTATAATCATTGATATATTTTTCTTCTTCTTTTCTTTTTATGTAATATGTATTTTTAGGTGACTTACCTTTAACACTATGTCTAACTGAAGACATGAGGTTGTTTACTTAACCTGTATTTGTAACTGGTCTAGGGAAACCAAATCAGCATTTGGTGTAGTATTTGCCTTTGTTTTTGTATTTGCGACGACAATATTTTCCACATTTGTGTCTTTGAAATTGTAAAATTTGTGCACGAAGATCACTATTTGTGGCTTCTGATGGAATTTCACAAGTGACATATTTTTCAATAAACTGTAAAACAGTGGCATCACTGTCTTGACCAAATTTAGGAGCATCTTTAATCCATAAAAGCATGTGGATATGTGGTGCTCCTCTGGCTTGGTATTCCTTTCTCCAAAAGAAGTGTTGCACTTCTCCAAGGGGAGGAACAGTTTTATTACAAATAAAATGTAGCATAGCAATGAAGCGATGGTGAAAATATCTTGAAACATTAACAGGATCCGAAGAACAAAGTTCTCCAGGTGTTAGAATATCTATGTTTGTTTTGTTTTTATTTGATATGCGTAGGAAATCATGTAAATCTTCCCATGCATATTCTGCACAACTTAATGTAACAAACTAAGTGGGTGGGCCAAGGTTTCTGATCATACAACGTACATCTCCATGACGTCGAAACCAGTACTCTTTAGTACCACACATATTTGCTAATAGATTTGTAATATTTGATTGTAAAACCTCATCCTTTTGTTGCACTTTCTCTAATAATTGTGTAGCTGTCATATTTTGAAAGTGTGATCCTGATTTTAATATGTGTGCAACTCCGTAACATAAAATTGCTAGTTCACCTTCAAAGAGTAGGTGGAATATGTATTCCACATTTTGTCTAAACCTGGGATCTTCAGAATACATCGTAATGAGCGGTATTCTGAAGCTGATATTTGAATAGGTCTATCATCATACCTTCCTCCTTTGCCAGTAGGAAAGAGTAGAGGAAAAGCACGTGCTTCTATACTTTTTTCCCATATACTGATTGGCGATCCTTTTGTTTGACGCATTTGGTAAGTTTCTAGTACATCTTGTACGTCATTACAGTGCAAAGGATGAATTGTATAATGGTCTAAAGTATTTGATATTGTAGCAGGATCTAGTAGCTCAAATTGACCAGCTTCTTGTGTTTCTTGAATTATTTCAGTTGTATCTTTCAAGTTTTCTTCAATATTAATTTCTTTGTAATATTCATTATTCTCTTTAAGATATTGGAAGGATTGTCTAACTTTATATAAATCTACCAGCTGTTGCCATATTTTTGTATGAACTCCATTTACTAATATAATTAAAGATTGCTGCATTGGACGTTGCACTCCTAGAGTATGCACATTTTCTTTTAGATTTAATGGTAAATAAACTACTTTTCCACGAATGCCTTTTACCAATTCAGAGGGAGGTAATTTTGCTGTTTTTGGTTGAAGGCGTATAATTGCTTGAAATGGGTGTACTGTTTGAATTATGATCCTCTCACATAAATTAAGTTGTTGTAGAGGTTTTGGTACTGGGTATAATTCCAAATTATTTGTGATAGAACGTGAAGGAGTTTGGTTGTTGTCAAGTTTTGTAGTGCAATAACTGCAAAGTATTAAGGGCTCAGTTATTTCATATTTGTTTTCTGCTAGAAGGTAGAGAGCTAATTCAAACCATTTAGAATCTTCATTGTCTTTTATTTTGTATGATACGTCCACAGTTTTTGTGTTACTTTTATACAAAATTCTACGGCAACATACACATACTTGGTTTGGTACTTCATCTGATGTACTTTTAAATTTTAGTATTTCTTTTTTGTATGTGTTTAGCAAAAGGTTGCCATGTGTAGAAGTGTTGCTTAATTGGTTTAAAGCTTTTTCATTCTGTAAATGGCTTTCACTTCCAAAATATTTTTTCTGGATATAGTGAATTTCTTCAAGTAGGTCTTTTGCTGTACCATGTAGAAGGATGTTATTTAACTTTGCTAGTGCTAAAGCAGGACTTTTAGCATAGTACAGTTTATAGACTAGATTTCTTATAGTTGAATGATGTGTTGATATCCTTTTGATATCATGGAAAGTGGTTTTACAAGTAGGTCCTGTAATGCAGGCCAATGAATGTCCTTGTAGTCCTGTGTACTTGCGCACTGGACAGGTATCTATATTTTGCAGTAATTTAATTTTGATTTTGTCTTTGCTTTTTACATATTTATTGAGGAATTGGTGTAAAGATTTGAAACATTGTTTGGGAATGTTACACATTGACGTGCATGGCCATTTGTACACTAGACGTTCTGATTCAGTTGAATGGAGGGATAATTCTAAGTTTTCAGGGCATATTTTTGTAAGGAGTACTTCTTGTTCCATTATGGTATTATTCACTTTTTCATAACCTCGACCACTGCTATTTATGGCAATTGTATTCGTTTGCTTTTGTTTGTACGCTTCTTCATTAAAATATGGTTCTGTGCTCGTAGTGTGATTCCATTCACCTCCGCAGATACTTAAGAAGTTCTTTCTGTTGACATTTCGCTTATTGAGAAGTCTTTTTTGTAATTTAGTTATTAGTTTTGTTAGTGGTTTCATTTTGTTTAACAGTAAAATAAATACATTTCTTTTGAGAAGAATTGCACTGTCCATCAATGCTTCTAAGATTAATTTCCTACGATAGGTTTTAAGCTTTGAACCTGACTTCCCCCCTGTTTTTATAAGATTTTGAAGGACTTTGTGACGGTATATTTTGGCTAAAATACTTTTCTTGGTATGCTTACTTTGTACTATATTAAAATTTGAAGAAGTAGTTTTATCTGTACTGATAGCTGATTTTCTGTTAATTGTTTTTTGGTTTGTTTTACATTTTGATAGAGGAAGCGAAGTTGTTGTACTTTAAACTTCTTGTGTTTCACTAAATGATTGTATTAGCTGTTTTGTTTCAACTTTTTTTTACAAATTCTGCTAAAGATGGATGCTTATGTTGGACACCTTTATTTTCATTTGCTCTACTTTTGCGTTGCTTTCTACGGACTTGTCTTTTGGTAGGCATTCTTTAGGGTCTGTTGAAAAAAATAAAGAAGATATGGGTTGGGGTGTTCTGGAATGTATGTGTGCTGTGTGCATGAGTGTTTGAGTAAGATGATAAAGATGTATGTAATGGTGTGTGATTGTGCATTGGGAACTAAAACTAGTAGGGATAGGTATTCTTGAATTTATGTGTTACTAAACTGGGGTTCAGATGACAAAAAAAAGTAAGCTAGTGGTGTGGAAAAGTACAAATAGTAAATCTAATGTATACAATTAAAACAGTTGTTTGTTCTATAATGTGAAAATTGTAGTGGTTCTGTTGGCTAATTTGTGTGTCCAAAAAAAGAAATTTGTGGGCCATTCTGGCTGTAAATCGCTGTTTAAGACATGGACATTTTTGGACAAAATGGTACAAAATTTTAAGAAACCAAAATAGCTTGTATTAATGTTATAGTATATTTGAAAAATAATACAAATATTATGGTGATATTTTACTTACTTTTCTTTTAAATTAACAGGTAACTTCTTAGTTTTTCTTTCTTCTTCGAATTTGGCTGCTTCTTTTCAGGAAACTGGTCTTCACTGCAATTGTAAAAGCTTCAAATTAATAACTTTGTTTGTATATAGCACTGTTTTTAATTTAGATATTGATTTTTTTTAAGTGAAATCCTCAGTGCCTTCTGTAAAACCATTAAACTAATTTATTTACATAAGATACATTGCATCAGTTCAGTACATATGATATCTTCTTAATGAACAAATTGTATTGAATGACTAACTGTAGCAAAAAAAAATATCTTTACTATGTCTTGTGAAATTTATAATATATTAGTGAATACCACTATTTCTGTAAGTAAACTGTTCTAGGTAATAGCGCCTCAATGTCATGTCTAATTTAAAGTAATTAAGTAAATAAATAAATAAAAACAAAAAATATGAAATTGTATAAGTATTTTTTATAAAGGTTTAAACATAGATTGTGTTTGCATGCAATTTTGTTTGAATATATGTAGTCTATATATTTCATTTAAAAAATGTTAGTTTAACATGATTTGAGTGTGTGTGTATAAAGAAAGTAAAAAGTATAAAGGTTTATAAGTGATAGTTGATTTTAGGAAATTGAAAAAAGTACAGTAAATTCATTTTACAGATTTTACAAGGTAAAAGTCTGTTTGAAAATGTGTTCATCTCATAGCTCTCAACTCACACACTTTTGGCGGGTGTCACAGCCTTGTAAAGGGCAGACTCACCCGCCAAGCCTCCTGCACGCCCATTCATTCCAATGGGCGTCTCACCCGCCAAAAACAAAATCGGGTGATTTCACCCGCCTGTAAAACAAAAATGGTTGAGAGCTATGTCATCTACTATACAGAAAATATGCATACCTGAAGTTTGTGTTCATGCATATGGATATGCATGGAGCTGCAAGTAGAAATCTTGAAGACTTGTACAGTATTTCTGGTAGATGCTGCTTGCCAATGATATGACACTTCAGAGTACATTTGCAGTGCTGATCTATGATGATGCAGTTAGATGTAGAGGTCATCAATGTGATTGGTGCATGGTCATGTGATTTTTGAGGTACATCCAATGAGGGAATGGCAGAGAGAGTGTAGTGAAAATGGTAGAAGGGCTGTTCATGTTACGATATGTCCGCGGACATGGCGGTAGTTCGCGGACATCGGGAGTTACATCCGGGGATTTTTGGGTTCAGAAGTCATGCAAATGAGAATAAGCACTGAAAGGGATTGGTCAGGAAAGTTTGGTGGGTGTGTTGTGCCAGGAGAGATTTTCTCAGATACTCTTTTTGCTGAGAGAACAAAAGATAGCTATGGCTGTGTGTTTCAGAAAACAGATTGTTTGGATTTTAGGAGATTCGTGGATACATTGGTTGAAGGTGCATGCAGAAAGCTGTGGGGTAGCTGTAGATCTTGGATTCCCACATGTGGAAGTACACTGGCATGGAGTACGTGGAATGAAGTGGTTGGACTTGCTACCTCTCTGTGCTACTTTGGAGACAGAGCAACATCCAGACATAATTGTAATTCATTGTGGAGGGAACAGTTTAGGACATGTGACTGGAATTTTTTTGCAATTTGCTATGAAAGAAGGATTTAGGAAGGTTATGGACATGTTTCCTAATTCTCAAGTGATATTTTCACAGATTGCGCAGAGACAAATGTGGCTTCGTTCTTCTTCATTTGGTCCACAAATGGAAAAAGCAAGGCGCAAGGTTAATAAGGCTGTTTGTGGCTTTCTAAGAGATTTTGGCATGTCTTCTTTTCACAATGAAAATATTATGTTTTGTAGTACATACATTTTTCGCAGAGATGGAGTCCATCTTACTTATGCTGGCAATCAGATTTTTCTGAGAAATGTAAAAAATGCATTGCGACCTTTTTTGGAATTACAACAACGATTTTGAATTAGATGTTAAGCATTTACAATTTTTGACTTACAAACACCACCCAAAGGCTCTTTACAGAGCCACCACTTCTTTCCAGAGAAAATTACAATGTTTGTGATGGAGTAGCAACCCAATTTTTTTAATGTTCGCGAACTGTCCGCGGACTTCTAAAAAATACAAAGGCCCTCATTACGACCCTTGCGGAAATCGACCGACCGGACCGCCATAGCGTAAATAGCGTTTCCGCCATTGCACGACGGAGCAAAGTGCGGCTCATTCCGACCCATCGGGCACGAGCACCACGCCATGGCGGAAGTGCAAAGTCCGCGATGGCGGAACTGTCCCCAAAACGCCCCTCACCGCCGTCGTACGGCGACCTAGGTGCAATACCTCCACCGGACATAGCGGTCACCGCAAAGAGCGGCAATCGGAAAATACGGTGACCGTAAATATACGGAAACGGAAGCAAAAACATGGTCCCGGAACGGGAAACAGCACGCCGTACACCTATAAAACCAGAACATTCACACAACCATTAAAAATACTACCCTGAGAGACATCCCAACCCGACATCCACCCTCGTGAAACCCAAACAATGGGAAAAGTAGCGAAAAAAGCGTGCGACCGCAAGCGGCAGGTCCACTTCTCACGTGAGGAACTCACGGTGCTCACAGAGACCCTCCAGGAGAATGCTGCCGTCGTCTTCTCGACGCAAATGACCAGGACGGCACTTGCGAACAAGAAGGCCATATGGGCCCTGGTGGCACAGCGGGTAAGTGCGGTGGGGACCGCACCCCGCAACCCACAGCAATGCAGAAAGCGATGGGACGACCTGCGGATCCGCGTCCGTAGCATACTTTCTGCAAACCGAAACATTGCCACAGCTACCGGGGGAGGATCGGAATCACCCATCAAGCTGACCCCCTGGGAAGAAATCTGTGCCTCCACCATTGGAATGGAGACCATAGAGGGAGTCGGAGGGATGGAGAAAGGAGTGCAGACATCCGAAGAATCAGGTAGGTGGCCCAAATAAAACTATGCTAAAACCACAATGTCCAATCATGTGAAGTACCATGTGTCCACATAGTGCAACAGAAACACATGTCCAGGAGAACGTCCACTTACATTGGCCTGATAGCGGACATTAAAAGTCAAATTAAATAAATAAATAATTAAAATCCCTAAAAACACCCTCTACACGTGCAGCAGGCACCCCCTAACTGCAGGCTGCAATAAAACTGCACCCTCAATCCACACAAAAATGAAACTACCTCCAAGGCCCTGACCCAAATCACCCTCAGGTACCACCCCAATGCATGTGATACATTGCCATTCCAATTTCCACAGACCCATTAATAACGCTCGCCCTCCTTTACTCCACCACAGGGTCCGATTCAAACGACGAGCTCCAGGACACCCCTACCAGCACACCTGCAAAGAGGGCCAAGACCAACGGCCAAAGACCCTCCACCTCAGCTGCACGCATCAAGACATGGCTGCAGCACAAATCAAGTGGCAGCACACAGGAGGGGACTTCAACAGGCACCCCAGCAGCCAGCATGGCCACAACACCACCACCACCACAGGCCCCCCCAATGGATGCCACAGAAGGCACTGCTTCTGGTGGCAGCAGCACCATAGGTGACACTGCATTAATGGCAGCATGCTCCGACACAGAAAACGGTTATGTCGATGTACGATCCATCCATGACCTGTCTCAATCCCCCTGTTTGTTTCATCCCGTACAACATGAGGATACCACGCAGGGGCACTCACAAGACGACGACTGGCCATCCCCCACAAGCCCTGTGGCAAGGCAACATCAGGTGATCAGCCCCTCTGTGACACCACCGCAAATGGCCATGGCCCAGCAGAGGCAACAGTCCCTCGACCAGGTGATCGAGCAACAGCAGCAACTGGCCACGCTCCTCAAGGAGCATGCTGATGAATGTGGGGGTACCAAGGCAGCCATAGAAACATGTACAGAGACACTAAGGGCAGAAATGGAGAGAAGCACCGAGAGCCTGAGAGAACAAATGGAGAGAAGCACCGAGAGCCTGAGAGTACAAATGGAGAGAAGCACCGAGAGCCTGAGGGGGGAACTGCATGCGACGTCCAAAGACGTATGTGCTGAACTTGCCGCTGTGCGCCGTGTGCTCACTGAGCTCTCACAAACCCTTAGGGACATGCATGGACGTGAGCAGGCAGAGACATCATCCGTTGCAAGTTCCGTCCAGGGCAGCCCCCAACGTAGATCTGGGAGGAACCTGCGCTCCACAGGCAGGGGTGCCCCTGATACCCGGAGAGGGGGCTTGCAATAGCGACTGCCCACTGACAATGAGCATCTTTGGACACCGGTGTTCGGGGGGGAGGTAGGAGGGTGGAGGGGGTGTGTTGGGCTCACTTGGGTGGCGGGTCGATGGGGTGTGTAACACAATTTCACATATGCTATAAACATTTCACAATCATCCAATGAGAAGTGTGGACATTGATCTTTGTGTACGAGGCCATCATAGGCGTACAGTCCATATTGTGCATGTTCCGGACACACACAGTGCCACAACTCCCGTGTCCATGTATCAACCACCAGGCGTGAGTGCTAGAAGCATGAATCTATGATAATCTGACGAATTTCACGGCCCTCCTGTGCCTCGCGGACTCCTTCAGGTTCTGCCACATCCCCACCCACATCATGACCATAATCTGGTGGTTGCAGTTCTGCGTCAGGGGGCATGGGCACATTTCTACGTATGCACATGTTGTGTAGCATGACACATGCCATGACCATTTTAGCAACCTTCTCATGGCGGTACAGGAGTGCCCCGCCAGACCTGCTGAGGCAGCGGAAACGAGCCTTCAGTAGGCCGAATGCCTGTTCTATGACTACACGGGGACGTGAGTGGGCATGGTTGTAGTCCTCCTCATGCTGGTCCTGTGGGTTCCGGAGTGGTGTAAGGAGCCATCTCTTCAGTGGATACCAGGCATCACCTATATGTGGACAATAAAGGATGTTTGAGGAATGACATTGCTACGTAAGCACCCCCCCCCCCTTCCTGGCAGGTCATTGCCGCATCACATACCCCACATTATCATGCATGAAATGAGACTCACCGAGTAGCCAGGATCTGTTCCCTGCATGTCGCTCCATGTAGCGTGGTATTGTAGAGTTCCGTAAGACCATGGAATCATGGGTTGATCCAGGAAATCGGGCACAACAATGTGTAATGATCCCGTTTTAGTCACACACCATTTGTACATGAAGAGAATGATATTGTTTTCGGTTGCGGTACTGGGCCTCCATGGCATGTGGGACAACCAATTCCACATGGGTGCAGTCGATGGCACCAATGCAACCCGGTATGCCGGCAAGTGCATGGAATCCCACTTTTGTGTTGGTAATTTCCTGCTCCGAGCGTGGTAGAGAGATATAGTCGTCTGCGTGCTTCAGGAGGGCATCGAGCACTTGCAATAGTGTCCGTGAGAACAGTGGCTGTGATATGCCATGCAACTGTCCGACTGTGTGCTGGTAGGTGCCTGTGGGCAGGAAGTGGAGTACAGACACCACCTTCAGTAGGGGTGGGATGGCGGTTGGGCTATCTATCATGCTGACAAGGTCAGCGTGTGTCATGTCCACAATGGCGGTTATGGTGTCCCGGTCCAAACGGTAGAGGGTGTGGATCTGCTCATCAGTGAGGTTGGACGGATGTGCTCGGAGGCGTGGGATTGTGGGATGCCTGCGTGGGGCTAGTGGCTGTGCTGGTGGGCCTTGCTGGCCCTGCCTTGCCATCCTCCTCCTCCTGCGTCTCCTCTGTGCGGCCGGTTGTTGTAGTAGTTGGTGTTCGTCTTCTTCTTGAAGTTGGAGTACTTGCAGTGCTATCAGGTCCCCCAGGGCCAACATCGCAAGTCCTGCCGGCAGCATTTTGGAGTGGGTGTGGTTGTGGGAGGGGTTTGGGTGTGCAATTTATGTGTTTCCAAGCTGTATAGCCTCCACCTGTGGTGATTCATTCCACCTGTGCAAGCTGCTCTCCCCTTTGGGCGAGCACGTCCCGCACACAACGCTGCAAATCGACGCATGGCATCTTGCTATTACAATCATGTATTTCATCCCGATGGCAGTGAGATATCGCTTCATATGTTAATTCTGCTATGCTCCCATTGTTTCACATACTATATTTGCTGTCGGGAACAAACTTGTGAAGGGTCAGTGGAATGTAGTACTCGATTGACGGTGGACCCTCATGCAGCTCTGTACCGCGGTTCACCGACGGGCGGGGCGTCCCATTTGTGAGTGTAGCCAGTTGCCATTTTCACACACAGCCGCACTAGATGGATTATTTTGTGATTTCAAGCGGCCACAGATGCCTTTTCGACGTGATGTTGCAAATGAGGAATTCGAAGGGTGGCGCTTTCGGTTTTCAGCTAGCGGCGAGGAGATGGCCACAGGTCTGACTGCGAATATTACGTTCTATTGTTCAATGTCCTTGGGACAGGGGCCATGGCGAGGATGCAATGATTGATATGAATAGTATGGGATGCGCAATAGCGAAGTGGGCGATAAGGCCGGACGTTCCCAATTACATGTTGCTTCACAACACTGGAATTACGGGCTGGGGCACAGTGGATTTTGCAGGCTGCATTACGCACAGACTCAATGGAAGTTTCACATGTCATGTGAGTATGGAAGCAGGCGTTTGTGATAGTGTTTTCACCTCGATATAGATAGTTATGATTCGCTAGTGGTTTTTGGTTGGTGATGATCCTTTGGAGTGGGCTAGCATGCATATGGCTGTGGATTTGGTGTGATCATTGAAGTGGGTAATTCAAATGTAGTTCTGATGGCCATTCTATTCTTTTTCATTTCGTTTGGGTGACAGGTATCTCCTCCCCTTTTGCCACTGCCATCTGTATGTCACTCCTGCAGATGGATTTTACTCCCGACACCTGCTGCTTCGTGTTAATCAGTGGAGCAGCATTACGATCTTATGGGACAATCGCCAATGGGCCACATGCCCTTACGCTGTACTAGTGGCTAGGAGCAACATTTCGGCCTTTCAGCTGGACTAGTGCCTCCCTATTGGGACGGCCCTGCGTGTCGAGGCGCTTCCATGTTGCCTTTTCGTACGAGAATGTAGCCCCTGTGTGCCATGAGGGTACAGGGCGTCACACAAGAAGTAGCTGGTCATTTCTTGCGGATGCAGCCCACAATGGTGAAATGTATTTTGGAGTTCATGGCCTGATGGCTGTATGGGCTTGGTGAATTTGTTGTGCATTTATTCCTATTCTGATATGAACCGTGTAGCGTTCTTCTTTGCAGGTGATGTGTCATATTCCTATTTGGGGAGCGATGTATTGTGAGGAGATCTGCATTGGGTTCCAGCTTCGGAGTATAGTTGCGTGGTACTGTGCTGGGCGCGTTTGCCTACGAAGCCCAGTGAGGTCAGGGATGAGGGCTGCCAATGTGACTGTTTTGGTGATGTGATGCTCAGGGGCGGGGGAATGGCTTTTGTGTAACAGATGCCGGTCAGCCAGTTGGATTGGTGGTATGATGTGATTATCAGAATATGGCTGGTCACAGGTGCCTGTGTTTGCGTGCGTTTCTTGGAGGGTGACTGAGGTCATGTCCATTTGTGTGGCTTCTGTATTCGTGCCATCTGTGCCCTGCAGCTTCCATTGGCCCCTCTTAAGATTCATTTGTTTGTTGGCAGGCATGGATGACTTGTACATTTCACTGGTTGCATTGTGTGGCTTCATTGCACCTACGGGGAGTTGTACAATGTGGCCAGGGAGCGGTGTACAGGCACTCAGTAGGGCCGTTTACGGTTGGTTCGCGATGCCGTACTTCTCACCATGGCGGAATGGTACTTTCCGCCGTGCTTGATGGCGTTAGGTGCATGTCCGCTGGGGTCAGAATTCGCGTACCGTTGCGCCATGGTGGTAATTGCGGTTTGGCATGGCGCGCGCGCGCGTACTTGGTGCAGTTAGCGTTGGCGTTCACTGCGGTGTCGCTAATGGCATTGTACTTTGCGGTGACGGGTCATAATCGCACCGAGCGCTATTCGATGGCGGTATTGCATTTCCGCCATCGTTTTTCCATTTCCGCCAGGGTCATAATGAGTGCCAAAGAGCCCTGCTTCATTTATTTTCACTTCTATTTTTTAACTGGGAAAGGTGGCTCTGAAAAGAGCCTTATTTATTTTTGATTTTTGTAATTTTGTATTTTTTTTGGTTTTTCAGACACAACACACTAGGAGAGGAGGGTAAAGGAGGGTAAAGGGGGACACACACACCACAGGGATAAGAAAGGGCGAGCTGAGAGAGGAAGATGTAGAGTGGGTTTTATTTGGGTAGTGAGCAGGTCTTCTCGTGCTGTAAGACGATAGTCTCAAAAGCACTCCGAAGTCGCTCCCCCCTGCAGAGTACTGTGTCACAGTACATACATACAACTGTGACCCTCGAAAGGTAAGGGTCATCAGCATTCTGTATGGCCTGTGAGGCAGCTTGAGAAAGACGCTGTCCCACAGCGGTGGTCCTTGTGGTGACAGGATCAGAAACAGAGGATGAAGTAGAGGAAATCAACCTGCTACGTTCTTCGCAAGGTACAACCCTGCGAATAGCCCCAGAGTGAAATGACCTCAGGTGTCGCTTCATAGTAGTGGTCCCAAAGCTGTAGTTACCGTGCTTCCCGCGACTGAGTATCATTTTGTACTCATTGCAGGTAACATGGTTCGCACGAGCCTTAGGACCATTCCCATGAATGGAAAATAACCGCCACACCCAAGACTCACGCCTAGTGCGGGTAGTAGGGATTTCCTCTACCTCATTCTCATCATCCTCTTCTTCCTCCTCCGCATCCTCAGTCCTGTTCCCCTCTTCAGGCCCTTGGGGAGGTGGTGGTGGTGGAGGGGGTGGTGGTGGTGCTGAAGCAGGTGCAGCACCAAGTGGCAGTTCAGCAGCCAAGGATGCCATCTCGATGATGGTGTAGTCTGCAGGTGGCAGCAAACATGACTGTGTTCTGAAGAATAGCCAGAAACACAATGGGAATAAGCTCTTGGGCGTGGTCTTTTATAGGGGTGCTTGTGCGCGGTCCGCGGACATGCGCACTGTGCGCGAACAGATCGAACACAAAAAAGGGATCGGAAAGTTTCAAAAGGTATATAGAAACTCAAGATTGCTATGTGGGACTTGTGCCATGGTGAGATTTTATTGAAAAATATTATGGATTAACTGAAAATGTACTTTTAAATTGTTCGGGGACACAAACAGTGTCTGCATTTCAGGACACACGATGAGCGTGGGCGCAGTCATATGATCTGTTTGCGAACTAGTCTGCGAAGGAAGCGCCTGTCCGCAGGACACCAAGTGCACAGAGATTGGTTAGCGCATGCGCATTGATGTCCTACGGACACTGTTCGGGTTCTGAAGTAATTAAAAGTGATTCACACGTGAAATGAACATTTCAGGACACCGCGTGTGTTCTTAGAACAGTTTAAACTTGGTAGCGAACAGTAAGGACAGATATAGTGTTCTTCAGGACACGTGTAATTTAGTTTATGTACAAACATTTCAGGACACCAATTGTGTTCTTAGAACAGTTTCAATTGGGTAGCGAACACTACGCACAGGTATAGTGTTCTTCAGGACACCTCCATTTTCGTTTACAAACGAACATTTCAGGACACCAATAGCGTTCTTAGAACAGTTTGAACTTGCTAGCGAACAGTACCGGACAGGTATAGTGTTCTTTAGGACACTTTAATTTTTGTTTGTTTACAAACAATTCAGGACACTGCGTGTGTTCTTAGTACAGTTTCATGTTGCTAGCGAACACTACGAACAGTTGTACTGTTGTTCAGGACACATCATTTTCGTTTATTTACGAACATTTCAGGACAGCAATTGTGTTCTTAGGACAGTTTTAAGTTCATAGCGAACATTACGGACAGATATAGTGTTCTTTAGAACACTTTAATTTTTTTTTCTTTACGAACATTTCAGGACACCACGTGTGTTCTTAGAACAGTTTCAACTTGCTAGCGAACAGTACGAACAGGTGTGGTGTTCTTCAGGACACCTCCATTTTCATTTATGTACGAACATTTCAGAACACTCGCACTGTCCGCGGACACTTTTATTGTTTTTTTTAAAATAAAACGGAAACTATTCACAATACAATATAAAAATTAAACTTTATTTAACATATATTAATAATTTATGACAGAGAAGGTGAGGCAGAAACAGAAACAAAAACAGGAGAATTTGGGGTTTCAACATGATTGGTATTAGGTGAAGAAGGGATGGAAATCTCATCAAAACGTTTTGGATTATGGAGAGGGTTTGGGGATAATTGACTGGGATATGGTGAGGAGGGACAAGTACATGTGGGGCAATGGTATGACGTTTTTGTTTTAAAATGATCTTCAACAAAAGTTTTCAAATTATTAAAATTGGTCAACAATAAATAAATGTTTTCTTTTATGTTGTCAAGCGTGTTTTCCATAACAGCTTCTTCAGAGGTAGTTTCTATTTTGTTATGCTCTGTACAAAAAAAATATATATATATGGTAAATGTATACAAAATAATAATATTTAAATGGTTTATATTATAAAGTGTTTACCATTAGTTTCACTATCGTGTGACATTTCTTCATGTGGGAAATTGTCCTCTAGCCATTCCAGAGTACTAGACATTTCTGTGAGAGAAAAAAAAAGATAATATATTTTTTAATCTAATACAGAAAGTTTATAAATATATGAGTAAAATGAAGTACACTTACTTTTTCTGGTAAGATAAGTCCTATGTATTCAGTGGGTCTGGTCTTGTTCTCAGTTCTGTTGTGTCTGTGAGGTAATTATGTTGGAAGCCAATTTATGTTCTTGTGGTATATTCCATTTCAGAACATATTGTATTTAAATGAATGGTTAGTGGGTTACATATATGGGTTACATTTCTTATGTATTACTATATATAATGTGTTTGTGTGCGGCTTTTTGAATTTGTTAAATGTTCCTATATTATGATATAACAATCAAACATACCCCCCCACCCCCCCCCACAGTTTTTAGGTAGTGGTACTGTTCTCCGAACATGTCCGCGAACATTAAATAAGTTCGCGGACATCACGTTCATAAGAAGAGATCTAGTCAGTTCCATATGACATGTATATAAAGTCAAAGTCATTATTGTTAAGTTTTGCTACTAAAAAACGATGAAATTCAGTGAAAAAACTTTGTTAAAGGGTCGCTATGGTTAAGTTGCGCTACTAAAAACCTATGAAATTCAGTGAAAAAAACTTTGTTAAAGGGACGTTATGGTTAAGTTGCGCTACTAAAAACCTATGAAATTCAGTGAAAAAACTTTGTTAAACGGACATTATGGTTCCAAGTAAAACCGAAAAACCCTTGAAATTCGCCAGTTATGGTAAGCTAAGCAACCATAACTCGCGCCACCACCGTGCACTGCTAAGACTAACACCCAGGACATCAAAGATGACATCACAAATGTCATTCATGACATCACTGATGACATCACATGTGTATGTACTTTTCATGAAATATATGTACAAGGGATTCTTATTATAATGTTGTGAAACAAGTGTCAAGGATCATTGCAATAAATATCATACCCTAATTAGTGCATTGAACAATGCATTGATATAAATAGCATTCTATTATGGGGTTCTATCTAGTATATTAAGCTACTGATACAGAAACATAACATGGTGTGCAGTGTACAAGATGAAGGTATAATATTCGTAATGTTAATATGTTGAATAATGAAATGATAATTGTTTTCTTAATAGATTTTTGTGTACTGTGAAATATGTAATACATAGCTAATAAAACATTACTATAGACAAAACACAAAGACACAAGAACACATTACAATATGGGTATATACAGGGAAAGTGAAGTTAGCAAAAAAGCACAAGTAGTAGCAGAAACAATTAATAACTTAACTGATTATTTTCATGCAAATAAATGATTGCTCTGTTTCAAAGCTGCTATTGACCCTATGTATATGTATCACTTGATGTGATTGGACCCACAGGGAAAGTACAGCCATAAAAAAAAACAACAGAACTATCAGAAAGTGCTCATAAGTCTATTGATTATCTTTATGCACAAAAAGGATTGCTGTCTTTCAAGCTTGTGTCTTCCCGTATGTATATGTTTCATATGATGTGACTGGACTCTAACAGAATTACTGTAAGAACCTACTTGAAGGATACGTCTACAAATAAAATAAAATGTTTAGTTTCTGACTGTTACTGAAGAAAACCATGTGGCCTAGATATGTCAGCAAAAGAAAAAAGAGTGAGCCAGCCATGTGATGTCATCAGTGATGTCATCAATGACATTTGTGATGTCATCTTTGATGTCCTGGGTGTTAGCAGTGCACGGTGGTGGCGCGAGTTATGGTTGCTTAGCTTACCATAACTGGCGAATTTCAAGGGTTTTTCGGTTTTACTTGGAACCATAACGTCCCTTTAACAAAGTTTTTTCACTGAATTTCATAGGTTTTTAGTAGCGCAACTTAACCATAACGTCCCTTTAACAAAGTTTTTTTCACTGAATATATATATATATATATATGTAGGGTTGCTTTATACCTTGGTATAAAGTTGATGGAGTGCACTCCAAAAAGCAGTCCAGCGAGGCTGTTCCACACCGAACCCAGAGTTAAAAAAACCAAGAAACTCCAAGCATCAAAAAATACACTTTAATAGAAGAATGTCACGGACAAAAGAAAATTGCACGAAAACGATGCGTTTCGCGGCAGACTATATATATATGTATAGAAAATGTGTTTATTTGCGTTGCGGCGGCATTTGTTGCGAAGCGTTGTTCCTTTTACAATTCCACACTGTTTCACCAATATTTGTATAAGGAACAACGCTTGGTTTGCGAAGGGTTGTTCCTTATACAATTATACAATCTATAAATGTATATATTTATACATTTGATTGTATTATCTGGATGTTTCTCTCTGAAATGATGGCTACCTGTGTATACCTCTCACTCCCTTCGTTTTGTTTTCTAATATAGCTATGTAAATATGATGCTTCCATTTGTATCAGATGCTAATCATGAAAATTAGTTATTTTCCTTTTGCTATGATCCAATCTTTGATTAATGAGTTTGAACATTCAAGGAGTCTACCTATTTGTTCTTAGCAAACGGTTGTTTGGGTCAACATTTGGATATGCTATGCATGGAGTACTGTTTTTTTCCATATACTTTTAGCTTATTGGGACATTTGGCTTAATTACTAGTTTGGTGGTAATTTCATGGGAGTTACTGACAAACCCAATTATCGTTCCTGAAACTGGATTTACTGGAGGATTACCAGTGACAGTAAGGCAGTGTTAAATCCACATTTTGGGATCGGAAGGACTCCTTGAGGATTTCATCAGATTAACCATGAGCAGTAATTTTGCTGTAGTAAATCAGTCTTTTTGGAGGTAAATTGGATTCCTTACCTCCAGCTGTATGCTGAAGGTAAATTCGCCACTAAACCTGCTATCTCGGCATAAGGTAGTGTGGGACAGTATCAGTACAGTGTCGGGAATTCCATTGCTACCATTTCACTGACATTTTTTCTCCATAACACCGAGGTCCACTGTTTTATTCTTTCTCTTTTCTCAAATAATGTTGTTCTAAAACACACAATCCAGTGAGAGAGGTGCAAAATGGGGAAAAGCTAATCTAATATAGGACTGTGGTCCTGGGTCCAGGTTCTCCAGTTTAAGGAGCAGTTTGTGAGCAGAGTAGTATCAACCTGGGTGCTTCACATAAAGTCAATCACAGTTCCTGGAAGGTTGAAGAGATTCTCTATCCTTCTTTTATATTCCTGCTGGATGATCCCCCTCCTGGGTTTAAAGTATGGCAAACAATGCATGGACAGTCCTTTTTCCCCCGTCTATAAGGTATGCCCTTTCACATTCTTTTAATCTCTTTATGGTGGTGATCTATCCATTTCTCATTCCCATAACTCCAACTGAGTGCTTATTTCCAACCTTGTATGCTGCCCTCATTTCAAGAGCCCACTCTCTCGACTTTATTTTTGCCCAGGTGGCATTGCAGACCCATCTTTCCTTTTATTTTGTCTATCTATATTAATTTTTGTATAGCGCTAAATCGCCCATAGGCATCGAAGCACTCACGTTGACAGAAAAACAGAGACATGAAAACAGAAAAGGGGAATAAACAGAGGTTAAAGAACCTGAAGTGGCAGGGTAGAAAGAAAGGAGGGGACTTACTCCTCACCATCATCTAAGAGCCAAGTCTTCAACTGCCTTTTAAACAGATTGATAGCTCCACAATTCTTTAGTGGCAGAGGTAGGGAGTTCCAAAGTGTTTGTGCCCAGAAGTTAAAGTTACCAATTCTTTTTAAGAACTGATGAGGTATCAGCAGGTCTAAGTTGTTATTAGAACGCAAGTTTTTCTCCTAATGGGGGCTTTTAATAATTTTCTAGAAAAAAGTTAGGAGCAGCACCTGTAAGACATTTAAAGATCATCACTGCGCTCTTGAATTTAATTCTTTGCGCAACCGGGAGCCAATGAAGGTTCCTCTTGGCGGTTGAGGTTCTGGAGAGTCGGCTAAGCCCATTTACTGCTCTAACTGCACCATTTTGGATGGTTTGCTTTTTTTAGGTTAGATTTTGCGGTGCCCATTAAGAGACTGTTGCAGTAGTCCAGTTTGGAGTTTATTATAGCCCCCGCAATTACAGCGAGATGGTAAAAAAGGCATAGTTAGATTTAAGATATGAAGCGTGCCTTTTAAAAGATAGATGAGCATCCAAGAATATGCCCAGCGATTTTACACAGTCAGACACTATAATAATACTGTTGTTGATTTTAAAATTTTGATATTGATCCTCTAGTCTTTTCAGTCTCTGGGGAGTACCCATTATCATAAGTTCTATCTTCGTTTCATTAAGGGCCATGGATTTAGAATCCATCCACTTTTGTATGGCTGAAACACCTCTCTGACTCTGAGTCTTTTTCATAGTTTCCTGACAATGGGAAAACCAGCTGGGTGTCATCAGCATAGTTTGTAAACTTGACACCCATGGTTGGTAACATGTTGCATAATAGCTTGGAGAAAATGTTAAAGAGAAGGGGCGACAAGCAGGACCCCTGTTGGACACCACATAGCAGCAGAGTTTGTAGGGAGGTAAAGTCCCCATTAATAAATGCTGCCATTCTAGGGCCTAGGAAGGATTTAAACCAGTCTGCTGTGGCAGGGGAGCATCAACCAACTGTTATCAATCTTTCGGCAAGTAGGTCGTGATCAATCAGATAGAACGCCGAAGAGAGATCTAACAGATGGAGTAGTGCTGGGTTACCATTTTCAATAATAGATGCAATGGTTGCCTGTAAATCCAGAAGAGCTGTCTCAGTGCTGTGATTGGCACAGAATCCTGATTGTTCTTCGGCAAGGATGTAATTTCCTTCAATGAATTGTTGATATTGTTGGTAGGCACTCTTTTCTATTATCTTCAACAAGAAAGGCACATTCGTGATGGGTCTAAAAGTAACTGGAACTGAAGGATCAAGATAGTCCTTTTTCATAAATGGGGTGATCCATGCCTCGTTGATATTACTGGGCACGTAGAACTCGGCAAAGGACTGTTTTACAAAGTGGACTACCCAGGGGGCTAAAGTCTCAGCGAAATCCTTGAATAATTTAGCGGGAAATAAGTCTCCTTTACAAGAGTTTGTGAATAATTTCGAGGACCTCCGTCTCTGTGACTTTTTTAAAGGTAAAAGTTTCAAGAGGAGATGGAGTAGAATGGGGCATAGGCTCTGGTATAGTAACATCCTTTGAAAGGATCCTTAATTGTTCCTTAATAGCTAGTTGATGTTTTTCAGTTTTGCTGGTGAAGGCTTCATGAATTGCTTGACACCAAGCATTACTTTCTTGTTCCTGGCTATTAACTGGGGCTTTTTTTAGTTCCTTTAAGATGGTAAAAATGTCTTTGGAATGGGACTTTGATTGATTCTTTATAGTGTTTAACACAGCTTGTTTATAACTGAGCATTGTTTCAGCTCAGGGGGCATTTCTTCAGCGTTGTTCCGCTTTACGTTTAGTCTGTCTGGCAGCCAAGATTTCCTCTGAAAACCATTTATTTTGGTTGGTAGATTTGTTCATTTTGGCTGATTTAAGTGGGGCCAGTGAGTCAAATGCAGAGTTAGTAGCTGTTCTGAATAGGTGAGTAAAATCATCAAGGGAGGAGTACTTTTGAAGAGAGGGAAGGAGTGGGGTTACCCACTCCTTAAATGCAGCCTTGTTATGTTTTTTTGGTTGCGCCAGGACTTGAGCATTTATTTCTTAATTAACATGTCGACCTAAGGAGGATGTGTCAGACACTCAAAGTTTACAAGGTAATGGTCTGACCAAACGAAATCCATTATAGATGAAACAATTACTTATTGTTTTTTTGTGACAATCCAATCCAAGGTATTACCGCCACTATGAGTTGCAGTTTGGATCTGTTGTTGGAAACCAATGGATTCCAGTGAATTATAAGATCATATGCCTCGTTGTCTACAGGGTTGTTATACCAAAGATTAAAGTCACCAAGAATAACAACAGGTGTGGAATCCTTAGATGGTGGGCAATAATTGTTCTTCAAATAAAGGAGTAGCTCTTGGGGGGGGGGGCGGCGGTAAAGAAGCATGAGGGTAATAGAAGAAACTGGATTTTTCTTAAGTCTCACCATTAAAGCTTCACAGTTATCCAAGTTGCATCTGTTAATTGTTTGAATCTTTAGAATGTGCTTATAGATAATGGCAACCCCCCCCTCTGCCTTCCTCCCAATTGGTCTGTAGGGCAAGGTATTCATCAGGGGTGGCCAGAAGCAAGGCATGATAAGATGTTTCTGTCATCCAAGTTTCTGTGAGGAAGAGGATGTCTAGGTTTTGCTCCTGAATAAGGACTATAATCTCCATGGCATGCTTAACAAGGGATCGAATATTTAATAGACAGCACTTCAATTTCCATTGGCTTGTCTGTGGCGGGTTTTCCAGTATAACCTTAGAAAGGGTAGCATTAATGGTCTGTGGTAGAGGCTCTTCCGTCCTGAGGGTCTTGACAGCTACCTCATAGGGTTGGGGGTGGCCAGTACTACATGTATCACTAAGTCAGGAGTATTAAATGGAGGAGGGGCATTCAAGGGCACCAGTAGTTGGGTGGTCCTCAGCTCCTCCCCAACATCAAAGTCGAGTATTGTAGCTAGAGTAGTTTCTGGTAAACTTACCTCTTTTGCTACTTCAGAGGATAAGAATGGGGGAGGGACGCTGTGTATTAGTTGGGTTATGTATGCATGGTTGTTCCTGTTACAGCTGTCTGCTCGCGTTGTGGCAGTAAAAGAGAGGTTTTCACAGAGTATTTTATTTCTAACCTCTGACTCTTCACGAGCTCTCTTGAGTGCCTCAACCTCTTGTAGTCCCATGTTTAGAAGAGGAGAAAGATAATGTCTGTTATCCGTAGTTATCCGTACCTTATACGGACCGTTACAGACTGTCTCCAATGCGGCGGAGCTGATGCGCCTGTCGCGATAATTTGTGTCAAAGGACTATAAGTCTGATGGGACTTGTAGTTCTTTACTAAAAGGGCGCGAGATTGCCTTTTACAACTACGGTGCTCAACTGTCCGGAGAAGGTAAGGTAATTAAAGGGCAATTCAAAATTAAATATCTAAAATATCACAATATTCTAAAAAGGAAAGTCTAAAATCAAAAGACCGCTACAATAGCAGCACACGTTACAGAGTCCTTAGTGCAGCGCAGGCGAAAACAAAAAAAGCAGCGCTTTTAGCCGAACAAAAATGACAGCCTAATAAACACTTGTCCCCGATGGATTACATTTCCATGTAATATGCCCCCTTCTATTGATTTGCTCTCCCATGCCAAATCACCTCCACCCCAACCTGACAAGTCAAGTCACTCACAAGAGGTCCCCAATCACACAATGGTTCACTGACCACTGACATCCAATGACCCCAGGACCGACACCAAGTTTAGCACTCTTCCCATTCCATAGCCTACCACCCGAACCACAGAACTTCCAACACACAGCCATGCAGCCAATTCTCTCTGTATATACCACATCCAGTCTGCGAAATCCCAGTGATAATCCCAGATAAAGAAAGTACTCCACACCAACTCGAAGCAATCGTGGATCAACACTGAGCAGGAAACAGGGGAGCAGGTGGGCTAAGAACAGTCTAGGCCACTAGCTCAAACCTGTGGCCTGTGGGAAGACAGAGTGGAGCCAGTGGATGCAACAAATCCAGAGGGAGCCCTCAAACAAAGACTACATCATAAATTTGCTTGGCCCTCAGAGGAATGTACTCCAGAACCTTCCCACATCCCATGATAACCAAAATCAAAACACACCAAAGGAGATTGGAAGCTCCATGAAAGGGGCCAGGCGAGGATGGTGACAGAAAAAAGGAGAGATGAGACCCTGAGGGGATATCTTACCCTGGTCTGGGAGCTTCACATGTAGTTGACCACTCTCTCGACTGTATTTATGTCCAGAAGACCTCGTAGGCCCATATTTTCTGTCTTATGTCCTATGAAAAATCCCTTTCTTTGTGTCACTGGCTGAGTTCCTTTCTGTGTCCTGTGAAATATACCCCCACTTTAAATCATTCTTTCACCCAAAAATCCCCTTCACCCCATCCTGGCCACAGCCCAGTCTCATCCAACAGGTCACCAGACCATCTGTGGTACTGTCATGGCCACAGGCCCCAGGACACAAAAACCACAACATTTAGTGATGGGGCAATGGGCCACTTGACTCACTTGTGTCCCTTTGGGACTCAAACACAGGGGCCCTGGCTGGGCTCAGTCCTGGTGCCTTTGGCACCAAGACTCATTGGGCATGGCTCCCTAGGCCTGGTCTTCAGGTGCTGACTCATCGGGTGTGGCAGGGCATTGCAGCAGGCAGGCCAGAGCTACTGGGCGTGGCCAGGAACAAGACTATATAAACCCACGACCCTCCGGCAAACGTTTCGCGTTACTTTGCACCTCCGTGCAATGTGACGCTCACCACCACCTGGACCAGCTACTTATCTGCTGATCCTGCGACAATAGCATCTTTACCTAGACCCTGGCTAGCATCTCACGGAAACGCTCCATCTTCTTGGCAGATCCCAAATCGATGCTGCAGTACCCGCGCTCTGTCCCACGAAGCAGAAATCCTGAAACGGGAAAAGACAAGACAAGGATAGAACTCCCGAAAACACCCAAACCAGGGTCACGCCGTATTTATACCCAATGCGCACCCTTAAGCACCATTAAAGTTTACTTAGCAGCTGTCGGACCATCTCAGCCCCGCTCCTCTGTAATGCCGGCTCCGCTTCTTCTAGCGCAGCTAATGCCGGCACCGCTACATCACCTTCAAGGGGAGAGAGCAGAGAAGAGTCATTACATACAAAGGACAGAGAACGAACTTTACAAACACATTTACAACAGTCGGAAGACAAGCGGGCAAGTGGAAACAAGGGAAACACTTACCTACAAGAGAAGTGGACTAGTCGCAGCTGGCCTGGACTTCCATGACAAGGGACCAGTGAAAGAATTTGGTTCCCTTCGACAAGCGCCCCTGCCAGAAGCGGCAGGATGGAGAGCTCATCATCATTCAGCAGGTGAGCCTGAGAGTAGTGCAACCTCAGGGAAGCCACATCCAGGGAGAGGAGGTCTGGAGAAGGGGTCAGGGACCACAGGCTGCATACTCATATGATCCCCCCTTATATTCATGCAGGAGCCGCACTGCTCATCACCGCAGTTCCCCACACAGACTCAGAAGGAAGAGCAGGCAAGAGGAGTTTCATCCCTGGGAGGGCTGCAACCGTGCCCCAATGCCTCAGCAGAGACCAGGTGAGCATAACAGAACGCGAAGGCTCCAACGAATCTCTGCCTGGGCGCTATGGAATCTTCAGAAATGGACCAGTTGGCCCAGTTACTGGGAGAATTACGGGCTAAAGTTCATGCCTCAAGACAGGAAACCAATGCCTTAAGGAGAGACTTCATTGTGAATCGAGAACGCACAGATGATTTAGCAAGGCAGATGCTCCAAGCGCAGGCTGACCAAGTCCCATTACCGGGGCTGGCCCACCCTATTCCACCACCAAAGTCAATGCCAACGCCCGTACAGGTGGTTCTTTCAGGGGCGGTTCCCTTAGCTCCGCCCAAACGCTTCACTGGTGATCCAAATAAGTATGCTATATTTATGAATCTATGCCGCCTTCATTTCCTGTGCAGACCTGGAACCTTCCCCAATGATCAAGCAAGGGTGTCATTTGTACTTTCATATTTGGGAGGAAGTGCAGCGGACTGGTCTATACCCTTGATGAATCAAGACAACACCTTACTTCGGGACTTGGGGGGGGGTTTAGCATGAAATCAAAAAACTAAAGGAATCGTATTAGGTCTCACCAGTTCTTTACGCTATGAATACCTGGATTACCAAGATGTATTTCAAAAGGAGCAAGCGAATACCTTAACACCGCACAGAACGTACGAATGCCAAATTGATCTTGTACCCAGAGCCCAAATTCCTTGCAGTCGGATTTACGCCTAACGGAGCAAGAAAATCAACATTTAAAAACATACTTGGATCAGTATTTAGCCAACGGCTTCATTCGCCCATCAAAATCCCCTGCTTCCACTGCCTTATTTTTTGTGCCTAAGAAGGAGAGAGACCTGAGAACTTGCATTGACTACAGAGCCCTTAATCAGATCACAGTAAAAAACTGGTAACCGTTGCCACTCATTCCAGAACTTCTGGATCAAGTAAAAAATGTGCAAAATTATACCAAATTGGATTTACGAGGGGCCTACCATCTGGTGAGAGTCAAAAAGGGGGATGAGTAGAAGACAGCCTTTCCCAGAAAATATGGCCATTTTGAATATCAGGTTATTCCCTTTGGGCTATGTAATGCCCCTGCAGCGTTCCAATATTTTATGAATGACGAGCTCCGTGAACTATTGGTAGTATGTGCACTCATCTATATCGACGACATCCGCATTTACTCAACCACCAAGGAGGATCATGTCAGACATGTCTGGGCCATTTTAGAAAGACTTCGACAACATCGGCTGTACGCCAAGTTGGAGAAATGCTTCTTTCACGTGACAGAGGTTGAATTCCTCAGGTTTATATTCACACCGCGAGGGGTACACATGGACACGCACAAAGTAGATACCATCCTCCAATGACCCTCACCAACTTCCACGAAAGGTGTACAAAGTGTGCTCGGGTTCTCAATTTTATCGTCGGTTCATCCCAGGATTCTCCCAGATTGTTCACCCCATCACATCCCTGCTGCGAAAGAACAAACGGTTTCAATGGACCACAGAATCAGAAGAAGCCTTCCAGACCCTAAAACGAGCATTCACATCAGCACTCATTTTATGGCATCCACGACCCGAATTGCCATACGTCGTCGAAACCGATGCTTCCAACGTAGCAATGGGACCGGTTTTGTCACAGCGAGATCCTGAAACAGGACAATTACATCCCGTGGCTTTTTGGTCTCGTAAGTTCTCCGCTCCCGAATTGAACTATGCGATCACAGATAAAGAACTGTTAGCAATAAAAGCGTCATTCAAGGCATGGAGGCTTTACCTTCTTGGAGCCAGGCACACAGTCACCGTCATTACGGACCATCGTAACCTACAATATCTAAAAACTGCAAAAGCACAATCATCATGTCAACTCCACTGGGCTCTCTTTTTTGCGGAATATGACTTTGTCATTACCTACAGACCCGGAGTACACCATGGAAAATCGGACGCCCTAACACGAATGAGCAAAGATGAAAAGGCGTCCACCACACCAGACCCCATGGCAATCATTCCTGAAGAACGAATCCTGAACACGATTGCAGCCACTTCCACTTTGGACGACTTGAAAATTGACCTTGATGAACCAATCAGAACAGCAGGAATGGCTGTCAAGAGGAGACCAATACACTATCGTGAACAATCTACCGCGCTTTCAAGGGAGACTGTACGTTCCGCATAAAGACCTGAAAAACCAAATTATAGCAAACTATCATTATTCTTTAATAGAACAACATCCAGGAATGGCTATAACTGAAGCTAAGACAAAGAAAAATTACTGGTGGCCCACTTGGCTAAAGGATATTGCCCAGTTCATCGCAACCTGTGGTGTTTGCACTCAGCACAAGTCTCAAAAACAAAGTCCTGCAGGCCTTCTACGTCCTTTGATGGTGCCCCCGGCGCCTTGGCATATGCTGTCTATGGATTTTATTACTGATCTTCCCCTGTGCAACAGATACAACACCATCCTGGTCATCGTGGATCTGTTCTCTAAAATGGCCCATTTCATTCCTCTAAAAGGGGTCCCTACGGCCTCTTCTTTGGCCACCGTCTCTTAACAACAAATTGTCCGACTACACGGATTCCCATCAGTATTGATATCGGACCGCGGAACTCAGTTTGTTTCAGCTCTCTGGAGGAGATGTTGCAGTATCGCCAAAATTGACCTTTCATTGTCCACAAGTCATCCCCAAACTGATGTCCAGACCGAATGGACCAATCAAACTCTAGAGCAATACTTAAGGTGCATGTTACAACAAACCGAGGATACCTGGAAGGACATACTCTGGTTGACCCAATATGCATACAACAATTCCATCCACACCAGTACAGGACAAGCTCCATTTTACACAGTATATGGTCGACATCCACGAACATCTGTCTTTGATTCGCTTGAAGCATTGGAGATGCCAGCGGTAGCGACCTTACATGAAACCATCACTCGAGTCCTTAAGCAGGCAGCAGAACTTTTGACCAGTGCCAAAGAAAAGCAGAAACAGTTTGCAGACCGACACCGAAAGTAGGCTCCAAATCATCAGGTTGGGGACAAGGTTTGGTTAGCTTCCAAAAACATTTCTCTGAAGGTGCCACAAGCCTTCCGTCCCAGGTACCTAGGACCCTATTCCATCAAAGCCGTGATCAACCCTGCGGCCATGAAATTAGAATTACCGACCCACATGCGGAATCCCCCGGTGTTTCATGTCTCCCTCCGAAAACCATTGAAACTAGGTACGTAGATCAAAACTCCACCGATCCCTAAATAGTTGACAGAGAACCAGAATATGAAGTTAAAAGGATCCTAGACTCGAAGATGGTCCTTTCCAAGCTATATTACCTTATAGACTGGAAAGGTTATGGACCCCAAGATCGGACCTGGGAACCCAGTGAGCATGTCCACGCTTCACGATTAATCAGGCAGTTCCACCACAATAACCCCATTAAACCAGGGCCAGGGGGGAACCACCCTTGAGAGGGTCCTTGAGGGGGAGTGCTGTCATGGCCACAGGCCCCAGGACACAAGAACCACACCATCTAGGGGGCACTGGGTCACTTGACTCACTTGTGTCCCTTTGAAACTCATAAACACAGGGGCCCTGGCTTGACGCAGTCCTGGCGCCTTTGGCGCCAGGCTCATATAGAGATGTGAACAGGAACACTTTATTTCAGTGGAGGAGGGCTTTTATTTACTTCAGTGCACACTTTATTTCAGTGCAGGAGTGCTTTTATTAAGAACTTCCCACGTGCTGAAAGCCTTTATTCCAGAGAACATCCCCATGTGCTGACTCATCGGGCGTGGCTCCCTATGCCTGGTCTTCAGGTGCTGACTCATCAGGTGAGGCAGGGCGTGACAGCAGACCAGCCAGAGCTACTGGGCGTGGCCAGGAACAAAACGATATAAACCCACTGACACCTCAAGCAAACACTTCGTGTTACTTTGCACCTCCGTGCAAAGTAACGCTCACCGCCGCCTGGACCAGCTACTTACCTCATGACCCTTCAACAGCAACTTTACTTGGACCCTGGCTAGCATCTCACAGCAATGCTCCATCTTCTTGGCAGATCCCGAATCCACGCTGCAGCACCCGCGCCCTCTGTCCCACAAAGCAGAAATCCTGAAACAGGAAAAGAAGACAAGACAAGGATAGAACTCTCGAAAACACCCAACCCGGGATCACGCCACATTTAAAATCCAACGCACACCCTTAAGCACCATTAAAGGTTACTTACCAGCTGTTGGACCATCTCAGCCCCGCTCCTCTGTACGGCCGGCTGCGCTTCTTCTACCGCAGCTACCGCCGGCACCGCAACACCACCTGCAAGGGGGGGAGCAGAGAAGAGACATTACTTACAAAGGACAGAGAACGAACTTTACAAACACAATTACAACAGTCGGAAGACAAGCGGGCAAGTGGAAACAAGGGAAACACTTATCTGCAAGAGAAGTGGATTAGTCACAGCTGCCCTGGACTTCCACGACAAGGGACCAGTGAAGGAACTCTGTTCCCTTCGACAAGAGCCCCTTCCAGAAGCGGCAGGATGGAGAGTTCATCATCATCATTCAGCAGGTGAGCCTAAGAGTAGTGCAACCCCAGGGAAGCCACATCCAGGGAGAAAAGGTCTGGTGAAGGGGTCATGGACCACAGGCTGCATACTCATACAACCCCCCTTATATTCACGCAGGAGCTGCACTGCTCATCACCGCAGTTCCCCACGCAGAGGGAAGAGCAGGCAAGAGGAGTTTCATCCCTGGGAGGGCTGCAACCGTGTCCCACGCCTCCGCAGAGACCAGGTGAGCATAACAGGTAACCAGGCCACCAGTCTACCCCCAATCCACTTAACAGCACTGAGCCCAGCACTCTCCCTATCCCCCAGCCCATCACTCATCCCACAGCACACCCAACCCACAAGGAAGGCTGCTCATTTTCCCTCCACACACAGCACATCCAGGTGGGCATGCCTCAATCCCCTGTCAGGCTGAGAGGTCCTGTGTCCCCGGAAGCTGCTGAACCCCTGACAATCCCCCTGAAGTGTAATTCTCAGAACCAGAAATACAACTCAGCTCTGTTAACTACACCCCTAAGGGAAAGGGGGAAGTGGATAACATAAAAACACCAGGCTGACTGCGTCAAGACTAACCGAAACTGAACCTGCAGAGAATACAAGAAAACAGATGCAAATCCTCTCATTACTTACTTAACTTCAAGGATTAGAATTGACTTTACATCCATAACTAATACGTTAAGAATCATACCTGGTTCTTCTCCTAAAATTTCTTAGAGAAGTTTGCAGAAGTAGCTGAAAATCTTTCTTACTTGAGTCTCTTGAAATTTACAGCAACTTCTTATTTATGGCAAACCTGAGAAGACTTGCTCTTTGCCTTTTCAAAGTTGACAAATTGTTCCAGTTAGATTGTCTTTTGTAAATGCCTCTGTTTTATTCTTTTCTTAAGTTCCAAACTATTTACAATACAATTGAGTACGTAGATTCTTGAAGAAACGCGCGCAAAGATGCACACGCACTTATGAACAAAAGCGCTAAAATCACATGCGCTGAAGAGTCCACGTATTGAGGCGCACCCGCGCTGAAGAATACCTGCGCTAAAATCACACGCGCTGAAAAGTCCACGTGTTGAGGCGCACCCATGCTGAAGAATACCCGTGCTAAAATCACACGCGCTGAAAAGTCCACATGTTGAGGCGCACCTGCGCTGAAGAATACCTGCACTAAAATCACATGCACTGAAAAGTCCACGTGTTGAAGGGCACCCGCGCAGAAGAACACACGCGCTAAAATCCCACACGCTGAAGAGTCCACGCACTGCAGAGTTCATGCGCTAAAACACATGCGCTTGAAAACACATGCACAGCAGAGTACACACGCAGAAACACACACGCTTGAAAACGCACGCACAGCAGAGTTCACGCGCAGAAGAATTCTCACGCTAGGAAACACATGGGCTGGTAAACACACGTGCAGTAGAGTTCTCGCGCGGACAAGTTCTCGCGCCGGGCAAATCTCGCGATAGGAATCTCACGCGCATAACACACTCGTGCTTTTTATGTTCACGCGCAGACGAATTCTCGCACTAAGAAACACACACGCTGGTAACACACGAGCAGTAGAGTTCTCACGCACACAAGTTCACGCGCAGATGAATTCTCTCGATAGAAAGCTCACGCGTATAACTCACGTTAAACCTCGCGCTTACTTTCAAACGAACACCAAAGTTCACTCACTTAAACAATTCAAAGTTAAAGGCTCCAAGAAAACATTTTACGAATTCTCTCTCAAACGACTTCAAGATGAAGGCAAAGCAGTAGAATTAAAATCTCAAAAGATAGTCACTTATCTCCAAAATGATTTCTAAATATCTTCAGGGTTTCCTGTCTTGAGATCACTTTCCTGGCAAACAAAGATCTTCTCCTGACACCCTCTAGAGAGTAGGCGCTCACCTGCTAGCGCCTGAAGGATAAAATCCACCAGGCCCAAGACTAAAGCAGGAGCAGCCACTACACACGTCCTCTCAGCTGGGTGTTAAATGATGAAAGGCAAAGAGTGACAGTTTAGAATGTTCATTGTTGTTCTGCAGGGTTCTCTAGCCAATCAGAGCAGTCACTGAGAAACTCCATCTTGCCTTGGGTCAGAATCAGGATTCTGTATTAAGAAGTTAAGGCCAAACCAACTACAATACAAAACTTCCCACCCACATAAGGCCAATCTAAAAGGGATAATAATAATAATAAAGAGATAAAGGAAAAGAAACCTGACAGTACCCCCCTTCTAATGCCCTGTCCCTTGGCCTACCTTATGTGGATTTTTGGCATGAAACCTAGCAATTAAATTGGGACCATGGGACAGCAACTGACTCTTCCCAAGTTCATTCTTCAGGTCCATATCCCTCCCAATCAATTAAATACTGAAACTTTCCCCTCACTTTCCTGGAATCCAAAATCTGTTTAACCACAAATTCCTCAGATGAATCCTCCAAAATCACAGGGGGAGGAGGTGTTCTAAATCTAGTTCCTGAACTAACTGGCTTTAAAAGGCTAACATGGAAAGTGGGGTGTACCTTCAATTGCTTGGGCAATTTCAATCGCACTGCCACAGGATTGATGATTTTCCCTAGCTCAAAAGAGCCTACAAATCGTGGACTGAATTTCTTCTTCCCCTTAATTTTTAGATACCGGGTAGAAAGCCACACTAAGTCTCCTACCTTGTACTCAGGACTTGCTTTCCTTCTCAAATCAGCACATCTTTTATACTTCAACTTGCTTTCCCCCAGCACCTTTTTTGTTCTATCCAAATTATTCTTCAATACCAGCAAACGATCTTCCACTCCAGGATTCCCGGAATCCTCAAAAACCTCAAAACTCAGAAAGCGAGGATGAAACCCACGACCCAAAAAGAAAACATAGAAGTAGCATCCTTATCACAATTGTTGTAAGAGAATTCAGCCAACCATACTAAATCCACCCATTTCTCTCCGGCTTGTAAATAACACCTTAAAAATTTCTCCAATTCCTGATTTACTCTCTCTACGTGTCCATTAGTCTCAGGATGATACCCAGAAGTTAAACTAACTTCCACCCCAAGTTTCTTACAGAAGGCCCTCTCAAAAGTTTGAGATAAATTGAGATCCCCTATCAGAGATAACTTGACTAGGGAGCCCATGCAGTCTAACAACACCTGTAAGAAACTATGAGCCAGTTTTTCCGCAGTAACCTCTCCTTCCATCGGTAAAAAATGCGCTTCTTTCGTAAGAAGATCCACCACAACTAGAATGGTAGTACAACCTTTATCCAGAGGAAGATCAACGATGAAATCCAAAGAAATAGTGTGCGAAGGACGAGGAGGAACATGTAACGGCTTAAATAAACCATGCGGCTTCCCAACTTGACATTTTGCTTGTGCGCAGACTACACATGTCTTAACAAAGTTCAATGTGTCTTGGCAAATTTTTTCCCACCAAAAGTTCCTTCGAACTAACTCCAGAGTTTTCCTGAAACCAGGATGTCCTGCCAAGATGGATTCATGACAGTTTCTCAAAACCTTTTCTCTTAACTCTTCAGTAGGTAAATAAAGCTTGTTGTCAAAAAATGGTAGACCGTCTTTTAAACTTCTGGCTGGATCTAGTCTCACCCACTCCTCCAGCTTCTGCAAGGACATATTCTGGCAAACTTCGTTCAAGACGTCCATGCCTTTAATGACTCCAGCTAACAAAAAACGTTCTGGAGCAATAAGAGGTTCTGGCTCCAGAACCTCTCTTACCTCACTTCCAGGAAATTGGCGGGATAAGGCATCAGCTTTTTTGTTCAAACTTCTGGGTTTAAAGGTCACGACAAAATCATAGTCTGCAAAAAATAAGGACCAACGAAGCTGTCGTGGAGACAAAGTTCTTGCAGATTTTAAAAACAATAAGTTTCGATGATCAGTAAGAATCGTTACTGTGTGTCTTGCTCCCTTAAGAAAATGTCTCCATTCTTCAAAAGCGGACTTGATTGCTAGCAGCTCACGATCTGAAATTGTATAGTTAACTTCTGCTGCAGAAAACTTTCTTGAAAAGAATGCAACTGGATGTAACTGACCAGTAGTTTCATGTCTTTGTGAAAGTACTGCCCCCAATGCTAAATTTGAAGCGTCCCCCTCCACAAAAAAAGGTTTAGAAAGACCTGGATGTATTAGAATCGGACTAGAAGTAAACCTTTCCTTTAACTCTTGAAAAGCTTTTTCTGCTTCAAGGTCCCAGTTAAATTTCACTCCTTTTTTCAACAGTCTCGTTATAGGAGCAACTAGCCGAGAAAATTCTTCGATAAATCTCCTATAAAAATTTGCAAACCCTAAAAAACTTTGTATTTCCTTAACCTTAGTTGGAGTAGGCCATTCTAGAACTGCTTGAACTTTTTTAGGATTCATTTCTAAACCCTTTGGTGAAACTATAAAACCTAAAAACTCCACTGAATCTGTATGGAATTGACTTTTTTCCAGTTTGGCGAACAAATGATTTTCTCACAACTTTTGTAAAACTAAGCGAACATGTTTCTGATATTGATCCAAGTCAGAAGAGAAAATCAAAATGTCATCGATGTACACGACAACAGAAATATCCAGGAATTCCCTAAAAACGTTGTCAATAAAAAATTGGAAAGCCGCTGGAGCATTGCACAAACCGAATGGCATAACTTGGTATTCATTCAGCCCAAACCTGGTCTTAAAGCTGTCTTCCATTCATCCCTTTCCTGCACACGCATTAGACGGTAAGCTCCTCTCATATCTAATTTAGAAAAAATAGTGGCCCCTTGTATTTGATTAAGCATTTCTGAGATAAGAGGAAGAGGATACTGGTTCTTAACAGTGACTCTGTTGACCGCTCAATAATCTATACACGTTTGGAGTGTTCCATCCGGTTTTGGTACAAACTATAAAGGAGAGGCCGCCGGAGACTTAGAGTGGCGAATAAAAACTTTGACCAAGTTTTCTGTCAAATATTATTTTAAATAATCATTCTCTTTCTCAGTAAGAGCATATACTCTGCTAATAGGAAAAAATGCTCCTGGCTCTAGCTCTATTTTACAATCAAAGGGCCTATGAGGTGGTAATTCTCCTGCCACCTTCTCATCAAATACATCCCAGAAATCTTGGTAACACTGGGGAAGTTGACCCACTACCGCTCCCACATCATGACATCCAATTCCAAACTCAGCCAGAAAACTAGACACAGAATTACTCTGTTTGACATCTTCCTCAAAGAGACTTCTTGAAAAGAAATTCTCTTGACAGAAATCTGACTGCATGTTAACTGTCCTGGCACTCCAACCTATCAAAGGATTATGAAGAGTAAACCAAGGCATTCCCAAAATAATCTTTAAAGGGGTAGTCCAGCTAAAAATTTTATTTAAAAAATAGATAGGTAACATTAAAAAAAAAATGCTAGCACTTTTTTTTTAAAACTTCCTATGTAAAATTTTGAGCTATTCAAGCTCAAAATTCGCAAAAGCAAGCACATGGGCGCATCCATTTTGTGAAATGGGTGCCCGCCTGTGCTGGCTTTTGCTTTTGCGGCACTAATGAAGGAAAAGCCAGCCAGCTGTAGTAAACAAAAGCTACCGCTGGGTGGCTTTTCCTTCATTGGTGCTGTACGCGGAGGACGGGGACCGGAGACCAGAGCAGGAAAGCTCAGCTGAATCTCGGTAAGTGCTATTTATTTTTTTTTAAAAATAAGCACTAGCTCCAGTTTTTTTTCTAATTTTTCCGGGCTGGAGGAGCCCGGAAAACGTAGAAATAAAACTGCAGCTTTAAAAACGTTATATTTATGTTTGTGGTCACTTTTGAAGCTACCGCACACATAAATACAACGTTATTGTGTTTGAAAACGCTGCCGTTTTTCTTTCCAAGTTTCTCAGGCTCCTCAGGCTTGGAGGAGCCTGAGAAACTCGGAAAGAAAAACCGCAGCGTTTTCAAACACAACCGCGTTGTGTTTCTGCCTGCTGTGGCTATCACTTTGGGTCTCTGGTGCTCCCCCAGACCCAAAGTGAAAGCCAAGGCAGGCAGAAACACAACGCGGTTGTGTTTCTGCCTAAATCTGCTTTCCCATTTGGGGCTCTCGGGCTCCCCACGGGGGGCCCGAGAGCCCCAAATGGGAAATGCTAAATGCTGCAGTGTTTCTGCCTAAATCTGATTTCCCATTTGGGGCTCTCAGGCTCCCCAATGGGGGCCTCGAGAGCCCCAAATGGGAAATGCCCAACGCGGTTGTGTTTCTGCCTAAATATGCTTTACCATTTGGGGATCTCGGGGAGCCCGAGAGCACCAAATGGGAAAGCAGATTTAGGCAGAAACACTGCAGCATTTAGCATTTCCCATTTGGGGCTCTCGGGCCCCCCGTGGGGAGCCCGAGAGCCCCAAATGGGAAATCAGATTTAGGCAGAAACACACCGCGTTGTGTTTCTGCCTACCTTGGCTTTCACTTTGGGTCTCCGGTGCTCCCTTGGGGGAGCACCGGAGACCCAAAGTTATACCCACAGCAGGCAGAAACACAACACGGTTGTGTTTGAAAATGCTGCGGTTTTTCTTTCCGAGTTTCTCAGGCTCCTCCGAGCCCGAGGAGCCTGAGAAACCTGGAAAGAAAAACCGCCGTGTTTTCAAACACAATAATGTTGTATTTATGTGTGCGGTAGCTTCAAAAGCGACCACAAACATAAATACAACGTTTTTAAAGCTGCGGTTTTATTTCTAAGTTTTCTGGGCTCCTCCAGCCCGGAAAACTTAGAAAAAAAAACGGAGCTAGTGCTTATTTAAAAAAATAAATAAATAGCACTTACCGAGATTCAGCTGCAGCTTTCCTGCTCTGGTCTCCGGTCCCCGTCCTCCGCGTACAGCACCAATGAAGGAAAAGCCACCCAGCGGTAGCTTTTGTTTACTACAGCTGGCTGGCTTTTCCTTCATTAATGCAGCAAAAGCAAAAGCCAGCACAGGCGGGCATCTATTTCACAAAATGGATGCGCACATGTGCTTGCTTTTGCGAATTTTGAGCTTGAATAGCTCAAAAATGTACATAGGAAGTTTTAAAAAAAAGTGCTAGTATTTTTTTTAATGTTGCCTATCTATTTTTTAAATAAAATTTTTAGCTGGACTACCCCTTTAACAAAGGAGCATCAATTAACTCAAACGAAATCCTCTCCCTGTGACCTCCTGTTAACTCCAAAATCAAGGAACCAGTCTTGTGGGTGATTGGGCCTGAAGATAGAGACGTTCCGTCTACAGCCCTAACTTGCTCTACAACCTCTTTCTGAAGAATGGGAATTCCCAAAGATTTTTCCAGACCCCAATCCATGAAATTCCCAGTGGCACCTGAGTCAACCATAACAGGACCACTTCCCTTACACTCCATCTCAAGGAACAAGGATACATTTACCGTGATATGAGGAACAGCTGTCTGCACAGTGTTGGCAATCTGTTGTACCTTGGCCGTTGAAGTAGTAGTCTTTCTTGGACTGTAAGGACAATTCCCTAAAAAGTGTCCACCTCTTCCACAATATAAACACAGATGGTTATCTCTCCTCCTAGCCCTTTGTTCTATAGTTAAAGGACCTCTGACCCTGGAAGGTGGATTATTCCCTTTTGTTCTAACCTCTACTTTAGATCTGTCCACTTTAACTAGAGACTTAAAATCACTCTGACTATGTCGCCTCTCTGCCTTCCTTTCACTCAAACGAAAGTCTAATTGGATAACCAAATCAATCAGAGCTTCACAAGTAGAGGGGCGCTCAACCACTCCTGACAAGGCATCCTTTAACTCATCTCTAAGGCCCCGATAAAACAACAAGGCGTGTTTATCCTCGGGCCATATGCTTTCTAACACAAGGGACTTAAATTGCGTTATAGAAGCAACCAAATCTCTATTACCTTGTTTTAATTCTAAAAGTTCACCATCCACTTCCAGAGATAACTGCCTTCTATGAAACATTTTTCTGAAAATCTCTGAAAAATTGGTGTAATTTCCTAGAACCGCACTCTTTTGATTCACCAACAACCCAGCCCAAGCAGATGCCTCCCCAGAAAGATAAGACAGCATGAAAGTTACCTTGGATGCATCCGTGGGAAAGATCTCTGGTCTACTCATAAAATGTAACTCACATTGCGTCAAAAACACCCTAAACCTCTTGGAATCCCCTTGATAAAGTTCTGGTGGCGCCAAAGGAACTGGCATAATTAAGCTTCTAACCCCTTCTGTAACTGGAGGGGTCCATTGTATTTGTGGTAACCAGTCACCTCCTTCCCTTTCTAACTCAGGTGCAGAACCAGCACCCCCAGACACCTCATCCTCTCTCCTTTCTCCCATCTGTTGAATTTGTATCACTTTAACACTTAAGTAAGTCATCCACCTTTTGACTAAGTAAAGCATTCTCATCACGGGATATTTTCAACTCCTCCCGTAACTCTCTGATCAAAGATCCCAACGCCTCCATGGATTCGTCGGGGTTCATGACAGCTCAGGCGGAATTCTGTCAGGCTGAGAGGTCCTGTGTCCGCGGAAGCTGCTGAAGCTCCGACAATCCCCCTGAAGTGTAATTCTCAGAACCAGAAATACAACTCAGCTCTGTTAACTACACCCTTAAGGGAAAGTGGATAACATAAAAACACCAGGCTGACTGCGTCAAGACTAACCGAAACTGAACCTGCAGAGAATACAAGAAAACAGATGCAAATCCTCTCATTACTTACTTAACTTCAAGGATTAGAATTGACTTTACATCCATACCTAATACGTTAAGAATCATACCTGGTTCTTCTCCTAAAATTTCTTAGAGAAGTTTGCAGAAGTAGCTCAAAATCTTTCTTACTTGAGTCTCTTGAAATTTACAGCAACTTCTTATTTATGGAAAACCTGAGAAGACTTGCTCTTTGCCTTTTCAAAGTTGACAAATTGTTCCAGTTAGATTGTCTTTTGTAAATGCCTCTGTTTTATTATTTTCTTAAGTTCCAAACTATTTACAATACAATTGAGTACGTAGATTCTTGAAGAAACGCGCGCCAAGATGCACACGTGCTGATGAACAAACGCACTAATATCACATGCGCTGAAGAGTCCACGTGTTGAGGCGCACCCGCGCTGAAGAATACCCGCGCTAAAATCACACGCGCTGAAAAGTCCACGTGTTGAGGCGCACCCACGCTGAAGAATACCCACGCTAAAATCACACGCGCTGAAAAGTCCACGTGTTGAGGTGCACTCACGCTGAAGAATACCCGCACTAAAATCACATGCACTGAAAAGTCCACGTGTTGAAGGGCTCCCGCGCAGAAGAACACTGGCGCTAAAATCCCACGCGCTGAAGAGTCCACGCACTGCAGAGTTCACGCGCTAAAACACACACGCTTGAAAACACACGCACAGCAGAGTTCACGCGCAGAAGAATTCTCACGCTAGGAAACACACGCGCTGGTAAACACACGCGCAGAAGAGTTCTCGCGCAGAAAAGTTCTCGCGCCGAGGAAATCTCGCGATAGGAATCTCACGCGCATAACACACTCGTGCTTTTTATGTTCATGCGCAGACGAATTCTCGCGCTAAGAAACACACACGCTGGTAACACACGAGCAGTAGAGTTCTCGCCCAGAAAAGTTCACGTGCAGGTGAATTCTCGCCATAGAAAGCTCACGCGCATAACTCACGTTAAACCTCACGCTAACTTTCAAACGAACACCAAAGTTCACGCACTTAAACAATTCAAAGTTAAAGGCTCCAAGAAAACATTTTACAAATTCTCTCTCAAACGACTTCAAGATGAAGACAAAGCAGTAGAATTAAAATCTCAAAAGATAGTCACTTATCTCCAAAATGATTTCTAAATATCTTCAGGGTTTCCTGTCTTCAGATCACTTTCCTGGCAAACAAAGATCTTCTCCTGACACCCTCTAGAGAGCAGCCGCTCAACTGCTAGCGCCTGAAGGATAAAATCCACCAGGCCCAAGAATAGAGCAGGAGCAGCCACTACACATGTCCTCTCAGCTGGGTGTTAAATGATGAAAGGCAAAGAGTGACAGTTTAGAATGTTTATTGTTGTTCTGCAGGGTTCTCTAGCCAATCAGAGCAGTCACTGAGAAACTCCATCTTGCCTTGGGTCAGAATCAGGATTCTGTATTAAGAAGTTAAGGCCAAACCAACTACAATAGAAAACTTCCCACCCACATAATGCCAATCTAAAAGGGATAATAATAATAATAAAGAGATAAAGGAAAAGAAACCTGACATCCCCAATGAGAATCCCCATTCCAGAAAGCATGCCACTCAAAAACTCGCCATCCCCCAACACTTTAAAGCAATCATGCACCACCAGAGAGCAGCCAACAGAGCAGTATGGCCAATACAACTCCATACCACTCGGGCAACCCAAATATGGAGGACACCGAGTGATCCAGCAGATTCAGATAGAGCATGCCAACGAAGGCTAAATCGTGAATAGTCTGGTCCCCAAACACAGGTGCTCCAGATCAGACCGCCATGCCATGATAACCAAAATTAAAACACATCAAAGGAGATATCAAGCTCCATGTGATCAACCGGCAGTATCACCCTCAACCTTTTTGCCACATTTGGTGAAAGGACAATTCACTGCATTTTTTTGTGATTTTTGTGGGGGTGCCGGGTCAGTCAGTAGGGTAAGGGGAATTGATTTTGAGTGGTGTGCAGGTGTGTCCTAAAAGGGGTGCGTGGGGGACCCCCCCCATATGAATGCACATAACATGCTGTGCAATGTCCTAGGGGATGGAATGTCATAGATCAGGGCCAGGAAAATGGTGGTGATGGCAAAGAGAGAGAACATGATCCGGAGATAATAGCTTACCTAGATATTGGAGCTTTGCATGGAGTAACCTATCTGGCAGCCATCTGAATTGGTATATTATTGGGCTCCCATCCACAAACCGTTTCAAAGGTCGTAAATCCAATGAATGCTTGAGTGGTCATTCAAGCGGCAAAAAGTTCTTCCAGTCGTCAGCCACTAGTTTGCACAATACGTTTTTAATTTCAGATTAAATCATTCCACTAACCCATCCATTTGGGGTCTGCATGTAGAAGTGCAAAAGGTATGCATTTGTAGTAGGACCCTGACATTTTCCATGAAATTAGACATAAAGGTGGACCCTTTGTCTGTATTTGGCAACCCCATCTCTGAAAAATAGTGTGGCCACTCTGCATTGGAGTGCCTGGATGACTTTTAATAATGTGTGCCCACCCCTAACTATCCAATAACTTCACTAATTGGCGAGACTGTACTGTGATTCCATAGGCTTCACTGGATTGGCACCTCTTTTCTAGTCCTGCATACTACCCAGGTATCTCTCCTAACCTGTTCACAGGTTTCAAGCGTTGCTAATTCTTTTTCGTTTTATTTGTCTCCTTTGCATATTATGATGTGGGTCTTCAGGCTGAGAGCTTGATAGGGCTAGTCACCATCTTGAAGTATGTTGGTTCTATCAAATAGGTCACTTGACTCGGAGGTGATGGGCAGCTGTGTGCCTCTGTCTGGCAGTCTGCAGTTCACAGGTCCCTGGCATCACTTATTTTCATTCATAGTGCACTCTATTGGCAAAAGGGCATAGCCCTGTGATCGTACATGCGTAAAGAGTAATCAAAGATTCTGCCATTATTATATTCATTCACCTGAACAAGCATATCAGTGATTGTCCCAGGGTTGGTTTTAGAATGGGGTGCAGTGATGAAACTAGAGAGAGGCGAGAGGCTCTGAGCACCTCCCATACCAACTCTGGGGTCGGTATTACATAGTGGGTTGCTTTCCTTGACCCACAATGTCTCCCAAATTCCCTTCTGCCTCCTCCCCTATGTGACTTTGTTGCAGTAGTTGATGATGTGGTTGAAGACAACACACTTGAGGATTTTAGAGTAATGATGTGGGAGATATGCCTGTAGAGAAGGGGCTGCTTAGGTCAGCAGTGGGTTTTCAAAATGGACATGACTTTTCCATCTCCTTGCATTATAGGATTAAAAAAACAGTTGATGGAGGGAAATTTAAGAGGGAATAGATTTGGCAGCAGGTGACAAGTGCAAGCACATTGATAGTTTGGGAATCAATTGGAATGCAGCATGGTTTCAATGATCGGCACAATGGGTGTAAGCTTGACAGGCGAGGGATGTATTCTTATGTTATGTTATTTAATTTATCCTGCCCACCATGCCATTTTCATGGTCTGTGGGTGCTCTGGCAGATATGAAAAGAAAGGGGTTTGGAAAGGCTTAGTTATTGGGATTGAGTGGGAAAAGTGCAAGAGAGCTTTGATATGCTATTGTTAGCTTCAGTTTGGAAAAAACAGTCCCTGTGTTCTGGTTATATTTTAGGTGGTCGACGTTTGTGGTGTTTGGTGCATGCGTGTATATGGGTGACTTTTGTGTGATTGGTTTAGTGTCCTGTTGGGTGTTGTGGAGTGTCTGTAGTTTGCAGTGTTTCTTTGTTTTTTCCCTGCAGCTGAGCTATGTGTCTGATTTGTTCTTAGTTGTAATTTATGGATGAGTATTCAGAGTATTAGAGAGTTTCTAGTATGGTAAGTGGACAGTCCTCTGAGTCCTTTTCTGCAGGTTAGGTTGTTAAGTTAATATTATTCTATGAGGATTTGTGGTAGGATTCTTTATTCTTTTGGTGGCCCTGTTTCTGGCAATCAGGTTTTTATGGTTTTCAGTGTTTCTATTGTGCGATGTTGGCAGTTTTCCTTCGATGTTGTTTCCTATTTAGCTTGATGAGTTAAAGAGCCATGTTTTTGACAATTTTCTGAACTTTAGGTGATCATCTGTTCATATTTCCTTTCAGAGCCAATTCAAAAGTCTTGCTGCAATGCAGGATAATTCTGATCCCCAGAATTTACACTTTGCGTATTGTTTCGGTTCGAAGTCAATGCTGTTGCTAGCCCTTAATGTTCATTTTGGTTTGTAGATGGAGATTTTTCCCTGTGTGAATTCTGCACCTTGGCCGTAGATTGCTCTCTGTGTTATGCCGAGTGTCTTGAAGGAAAAGTGTTGCTTGACTAGTAGCCAATGAAATGTTCTCAGTACTGGTGTGATGTGCTGAAGAAGGATGGGGAAATTCACCCCTGCCACCCCCTCCTATAATATACATGACACGGAAGAAGGCCAGGAGATACCATGAATGGCCATACTATTTCGTACCAATTCCTAGTGCTCGAATGATTGATACGTATGTCAAGAGGTACCCCCTCAGCCAACCTTACAGACTAGGGGTGGTACAAGTCTACCCCAGGGTAGATGAGGAGCCTCAAGCTGCAACTAAAGAGACCTAAATTGACAGTATTGAATAAAGCGCCAGGAAGCCACATTACAGATGTCATTAGAGACACCACGACTTAGCAGTGTTAGACATGAAGCACACTTGCCATCCGCACATCAGACACAAACATACTCAAATACATGAAGAACACAAACGTACAGATCTGTAGATAGAGGACAGATACATATGCATACTGTCATTGCTTTTATTATTTTATCATTAGCTGAACACACCAAAGTAGAAACTGCAAGAAGCAGGGGATCCTGAGTAAGACTTGCAGTTGCTTATATGCAAATAACCTTATGGAACTGCAGGAACACCTATGGGACCTGTCAGAGCCAAGTGTGACTAACGGTGTGCAGTCATAATGTCGACTGCAAAAATGTCGAAAACAAAAATGTTGAAAGAAAAAAAATAGAATGTGTTTTTTTTATTTGTATATTTTTTTGGGTTTGGGTAGTAAAAATAAACAGGGGGATGGGGGGAACCCCCCCATTAAAAAAAAATTAAAAAAAACATTTGAAATTTTTTTTCCCCACATTTTTGTATTCGACTTTTTTGAATTCAACATTATCACTATGAACCGCCACCATATAAAGAATATAGAATAACATGGGCACTGTAGGAACCGTATAATGGTTTAGGAAAATTACAGCATGCCACAAGCCTCTCAGCAGGAGCTGAGCTGAGTTGAATTCAGGCAGGTCAAGAGAAAAGAGACAGGACCCGCTGCCAGGGCCACCAGATACAAATGACATTCCATTCCCTGAACAATAGTAACACCAGCTGCAACAAACACGAATAATTCTTCCTAATTTGGAGCTGCAGATCTCCAAATCATGGTCTCTGAACATGTGACCCAGTCGACTCAGACAATGTACAGTAACCAGCGCGGGGAAAGGGAGCCGATCTCACGCCGCCAGACAGAAGGTCGCAACAAAGATGTTACAATGTGTGACGAGTGTTGCATGAGATTAACGAGCGCTCTGATGGACTGGTGGTACACACAAATTAGAAGACACATAGTCATTCTTATTACCTTATAAAGGTACACCAAGAGCGGAGAACCTTTGCAGATCCCAGGCCTGGGGACTTCTGCTCTAGCCAACTACAGTTTAGTATCCTACGGGTGGGTAGCAATGGGCAAGAACCAATGGTAAGACCCTCACACTACAACATTGTTAGAGATAGTAATTTGGGGATGGACCATGCCAGCCAACTGATAGGCAAGAGCCAGTAGATTAACATGTATAGTGTCCAATATAGGTGGACTATTAATCAGTACCCAATCCAAAAGTTGGATAGGTTTTATGGAGAAGGGTCCAGGTTGTGGCATCACTCTGACACAATTGTAGGACAAAACTGGCCTGCAAGCCAGGAGATGAGACGTTCATGGATGTCTTCTGTCCTTGTACTCATCCCTGTTGGTTTTGCTGTAATAAACCGCAGTTCGAACTTGCCATTTGACTGAGTGTATATTCCTTTTGGGGGAAAGGTGTTATTCCTTCAAGAGTCTGTGAACTCCTAGTGGCCCTCTGGTTTACCTGCGAGTTTGTCCCAACAGTACTCTTTCTTAGTGAGCCTGAGGAGTACTCTTACTGCTGCGTTCTGTATTCACTGTAGTTTTTTCATAAGGTGTTCTGGCATTCGGTGATAGATGCTGTTGGTGTTGTCTATCCTTGACATGACGAGAGAAATGACGGTGAGTGTTCTGTGTTGGAAGGTAAAGAAGTGGAGTAGCTTCTTGATTGTGTATAAAGCATTTCTTTACTACTGTGTTGACCTGTGGTTCGAGTGTTAGCTTGTTGTCCATTAATATTCTGAGATTTTTGACCACTTTGGATGCGTCTGGTGGGTTTCCCAATTCAGTATGCCATGAATTTGGGGATGGTTCAACTGGTCTTTAGGCGCGATCATGATTTCTGTTTGTGAGATATAGAACAATGGGTGGGGTAGTAGAGGGAAGGATAGGGAGGATTGGAATGTTGGAGTGGACATGGTGTCTTGTATTTTTGTGATTATTAATGATTAGGAGGCAAAGTCATACACAAGAGAGAGGCGGTTATGAAACAATGTTTACTGGGGCATACATGGTCGGGAGGGTCATTAACAGCTCGAGAGCGTGCAAATTGAGAGAGGATATTAGGTCAATGCGGTAGGGAGATTTGATAAAATCAATAGTAGTAGTGAGGGAAAAGAATACATTTTTGTAGGGCATCAGGAAAGCAAGCATTATACCTATTGGTGTAAGTGGAGGTGCATAGTTGTCCCAGGCTGTTTGTATGGCAAGGGAGAGCAATGGTACAGGGCTAAGGAAGAGAGGATGGGCAGGGGGCTGCATACTCTTTTTGATAAAGGCGGGTTTTATTGAATTTGTAAGTGGGGGAGAGAGATTTTGGAGGGCAGTCCTGATTTGGTCAAAATAGAGGACCTTGGAGCCAATGTTGAATGTTATTTTGGTGATAGATGATATAACATTATTAAATCCTAGGTTCAATCACGAGCATACCATTTACAGAGTACTCACCAATAGCTGGGCTTGTCTGTGCAGATCCGGGTCTATGAACGGGTAAGGAGTGTGAGCATGACTATGAGAACCCCCCTCAATCCCCTCTTCCCCCTCAACGACTAAATAGTCAAAAAGGGGAGAGTAGACTCAGGGAAACCCTCTGGGGAATAAAACCCTGTAGGATCCGGAAGGACGTCTGCTTCAGGAGTGGCAGTCAGTAATGGGAATTCCTTCGGGAGATATCAGGAATATCTTCATTCGAGAGGAATTGAATTTAGAAGCGGTGTCTCTCCTAGGGAAGATGATGTCTCGAGTTACAGCGCTGGGAAGGTGGACGATACGGATTTCTCTGTTTGAAGATTAAGGTATAAGATGAACCCTGCGTTCGCCCGTAAGCAGTATCGCTATCAGACAGATTCGTTATCTGACTTTGAAAAGGAAAGTCAACTTGCAAGCGTGATTCGCGAGTCTGTGTTTGCAGACAGAAGGAAACAGACTTCAACGGCGAGTGAAACGGGTCTCAGCAAATTGGTCCGAGGGTTGGGATAATGTAGCGCTGATGTGAGAGAGTAGCAACGTGTCCGCGCGTTGTAAAGGAGGGTTGATATTCTGTGCACTGCAGAAGGGGCGGAGCCATCCTGTCTTCAGAGGATGGAGAGACTGTACCGTATCAGCAGACACGTGTCGCCATCGTGGTAGTAAAGATGGACGACACACGTCTGCGAGACCATCAGTGCCACAGGGACCATCTGTACCTGGGAAATGTCACAGATGATGGAACTGGGGGACAGAGTAGAGTTGATGAATTGGAGAAACTGAATTATAAACTACGTTCAAAGGGAAAGGTTTGGGTTGGGAGGAAGGTTGATACAAATATGTCAGAATGTTCTACATGCACAATGTTGACACTCTTTTAATATACCTTGAGTGGGACAGGTAGATATGCAAATATTTTCAGCAACTGTTTACATGTTTTTTGTCTTTGAAAACTTCAATAATATTTGTTTGACAAGTTACAAAGAGCAGAGTTGTTTTGAGAGGAGAATAGGAAAATGAGACATGACAAGTTGTTGTGTGTGGGTGGGAAGGTTGTGAAAGGTGACCAGAGAGTGCTCCGAGAGAGTGGAGTCCTGCTGTTAGGGATGGGCCTTGCTCATATTGGTCACTCGTTATGCTCATATTAGGGCCATCAGACGGGAGGCTTTCAAGTAGAAATTCAAGGTCAGCTAAGAAGAGATTGAGGGTGCCCTTGGGCGGCATATGCGTAAGGGCGTAAAGGTAAGAAGTTGGACAGAGATGAGTCCAAAAGAGGAGTGAGTAAAGTCAGAGTAGGGAGAGAGAGGAATGGCTAGAGTATCATTTGATAGTAGTTTGTAGGGTGGGGCTGGGAAGAGAGGAGGGAGGAAGACAGGAGGATTGTGGATTATGCAAAGAGACCAGGGATTAGGACGGGGAGAACAGTCTGTAGAAGGAGAGGGAGGGGAAGAGCATGATGGGGTTTTAGGTGGATAGGGGGATGGAAAAGAGGGAGTTTTCGGCTGTTGATGTGGACCTGAAGGTGCAAAGGGAAGTTTGGTTCTTACTGTGACAGGTGGGAGGGAAGTGCAGTAGGAACAAAGGCTATAGCCCTAGGCCCTTTCAAATGCTTATCCTCTGCTACCCCTAGGCGAGGATGTCCAGCCGCGGGGCTCTTAGGGACCTGTATATGAGGGATGGTGCTATGACCAGTCCTCTAAGTTGCTATTAAACCTGGCCCTAAAATGGCCACTTGCTATGCCAGGGTCAGGCCCAGGATCATCATTTCAGCTCCAGCCTTTAGCTTAGCTTCAGGGAGTACAAGAGAAGCAAGTGCCAGGTGGCAAGTATAGGCCAATCAGAGTCAGAGGTTCACATGGAGGGCTATTCACAGCAAAGTGACCAGGCTTGAAAATTGCCAGCTTGACTGATTTAACTATGATTTGACTACAAATGAAAGCGGCACAGAGAATGAGTCCATTTCATTTGCACTATTTCTAGAAAAGTGCAGGTCACCTTATTCTCAAATTTCAGGAGAGGCTAGACAGTGTTGCAATGATGCGCTGTCCAGCCCCATTACATACATAAGTGTTGGGATCATGCTTCTGACACCAATGTATAACAGGCTCCCAGCAACCACGTGCTTGCTGGGAGCACATTTCACAAAGATGGACTGGTAGTAGGCCCGTCTCAGCGAAATGACTAAAGAAATCATCCCGGTTGGGGGATGTAAAGGCTAGTGCGACTGTCACGGTTTACACCACAGCTGTTACACTTCAAGAACAAATCAAGGCAGCGTCAGAAAAGACTTCCATGATTTGTGCCTTCCCCGTGCCCGTTTTAAAAAGGCGCAGTGGGATGACCGTCATTTCAGTGAATTTTAAAGGGCATCCCATTTGAGAAACGCCCCCTTCTCTGCGCAAATGCGCAAACAAGGGAAAAAAGAGCATCTGAATTCATTTATCTGAGATGTGGTCATTCCGATGCCATTTGTGAATCAGGCAGCCACTTTATTTTGGCACAACTCTGAAGATTTGCTAGCGTATCTCCTCACTTGTGCCCAAAAATGTTTTGAGAATCTGGCCCTTAATCTCTTTCTGATAGACATTATTCCTCAGGAATCAGCTTCTCATTATTTTGTGCAGTAAATGCTACCTGTCATAGACATATTAATAAAGACATTGATCAGCTGAGCACTTTCTCTGTCATGCACACTGTGTATTACTGAGCCCAACACATTACATCATTGGTTAATATTTGACATTGATTTGTATCCATACTCCTTTGCAATAACTTTGCAAAGCTGCAAAATATTTATTTCATAATACTTTCTTCTTCCGCCGATTTAGTTTTCAGAAGATGCATTTTTATTATACATTTGATTGAGTGAACATTGCCAGCAACACCATGCTAATTGTGCTGTATTTATTAAAGGTGTGCAATGATTTTTTTAATTTCACAGTAAATCAAGCGTGATATGAGATTTTGTATGCCTCTGCAAGGGGGGAATGCCAGGAAACAAAGTAAACTTTCTTAATTGAACAAGAAGGGACCTTGTACAGTTTCCGTTGAATTAAGTACTCTGCTTTTGCATGTCTGAATGGACCTTGAAGGGCTGGCTTTGCTAATGCCTTACACTTGACAGAAAGTGGCTCACTTCTTTTTCCATGCCCACAATGGTCTCTAGGAAGGGGATTGTGCGTAAGCGAACATCTATGATTTTGTGTCAGCATAATATGGCAACTATTATTAGTTCAATAGGAGAACACTGAAATAAATGCAACCAACTTTTAGCCCACATGACTTGACATGTGTGACTCGGCCACGAATCCAGTCTATGATAGAAAATGAGGGTCAGAAGATGAATTGCAGTGATTGTGCTTTCAAACTGTGCTGGGGCATGGTGACCTGGGGTTTCAGATGGGTAACTGCATTAGCTGGTGAGAGTATAGAGTGAGCACAGTGCTGCACTAGGCGGCTGGCAAAGCCTCAGACTGCACTGAAGCTGTGAGTGCCTATTTTCTTGTTTGGTGAGCTGAGACAGAGGAATGTATACCGAACAAACACTGTAGGAGAGTGTTGCAGTAGAGAGAAAGCAGACAGAGATATCTGAGACTGGGAGCTGTGTTCTTGCAAGGGTGTTTTTTTTGGGTTTGCTGTATGAAGCCCGGCTCTTAAAGCAGGGGTGTGTCCCAAATCAAGCACTCTACTAAGACCAGACTGCTTGTCTAGGCAGTTATCTTTGTAATTTAGAGTGTATTAGCCTTATATTGCATTCATTAATTCATCTTTCGCAACACACTTAATTCTAAAGATCAGGTTCTAAGCGTGGGACTGGGATTCAAACCTGTGTTGCTCTGAGTTTCCCTTAAAGCTATCCTCCTGATCCGTGATTGGGTTATGTGTTACAACTCTAGAGAGCATGTAACTTTGATGTATAAAAGAATCCCCAAAACAGTGCCCACTGAAGTCATTTCAGCCTCTCTAGCTAGTGCCACGTAATGTTCGATCCAGAATTATTGCAGCACTGTTGTAAATATCCCACTGTGTTTTAAGGGAATATTTTACCTCCAGTTTTAAGGTACTGTATTGGGCACTGCTAACCCCCCAGTTTGGTCAATATTGTTATGGAAATTATGAAAGGGTGTTTTTCTAGTCCACCAATCCTTTCTCTAGCAGATTAAGGCCATTTCTCAGTCCCAACAATCCTTTCTCTAGCAGATTAAGGCCATTTCTCAGTCCCAACAATCCTTTCTCCAGCAGATTAAAATGTTACAAAAGTCACCTTTATAACATATTGGTGATATGGGGAGGTGATAACGATGAACTAAATGCGTTTTTAAACTCTTTGAACCCAAATTTGCAATATATACAATGAATAGTATCTCTTTACCTGTTACATATTTTAGTCTTGCCAATTGGTCACAAAAGATAGTTTTATTTTCATGACTCTTTCCAGAACACCCATAACTGAATTCTTCAGCACTCTAGTCACTACAAATTTCACAAAGGGCCAATGTCAATTTATCAGGTTTATGGAAATTGACCATTCACTGTCAATTATTTTGCCCAGGAAATTTTGTTTAATTGGCTGCTATTACATGGAACTCCTTTAAGGCTCCTTAAAAGGGCAATGTGATTGGTCATCTCATAGAGAATTACTTTTGAAACCCAAAGAAAAACATCACAACTAATGGCAGAATTGTGTGCATGTGACATGCCAATTTCCTGGTACTCTACAGAAATTAAGAAATTCTAAAAATAAGGACACTCATCAAACCAGAAATTCTGCGTGCAAACAGAATATATTATGCAATAGTGCAGACCTTCTATCGAAGTTGCTCAGTAGCAAGGATTATTTCCCATATGGTTCATGATCTCTTATCAAGTCACTAAAAGGTAGTACATTTTAATATTGCAGTGTCGAGCTGCATTGAAGACATAATTTGCTTTGTCACACTACACATGTGGTTGATTGCATCACATGCTCTTTTGAGACTGTATATCCGTTTGTGTTGACAAAATTGCACATACCTCTAGAAAGATTTATATAATCGTTAGTATGTTTTCATCCTGTATCTAGGAATTAGAAAAACCTTTCACTTATCACGTAGTTCGTGTTTACATCCTCTGAGGATCAATTACAGGTTGATATGATTAATAACCACAAGTCTAAGTTTGTCAAAAATATAATTCTATTCTTGTCTTTATTAAGATTCAAAATGAGCTAACAGCCAACAAATGTTTGGACCCATTGGGGTCTTTTTCAAAGCTGGTACAAAAGGATATAAAAAGAATTATAAATAGCCAATATGGTATACAATTGTGAACATATACATTGATGCAACACAATAATAATTGAAACACTTGTTCGAATGTCAGGCTTCCGGGAGGAGTTCAAGAGAGAGAGAGAAGAAAGGAGGCAAAATACAGAAAACAAAATGAGCCAGGTTGCAAATGTTAAGTAGTTTAATTAATTAAAAAAGATCAATGGAAACTAATCAATCTTATGGTATCATCTTAACCAAGAATTAAGGTCCAATTTAAAAGTCATACTAATGTATGCTCTGAACATAAAAGGCATAGTAGTGACTTAACCACACGCTTATTACGCTTTTTAAACATTCCTTGTCACCACTCGGTACCTGCTGCACTTCTGGGCCCCTGTTAACCGGTATTGAATATACTCTGGTTAATTTCTCCACTCCACTCCACTTCTCAGTTTAGGGGACTTGTGTTTCCACTGATTAGTTTTATTTTCAGCTTACCGCTACTGTGCCTGTGTGCATGGCAGTTTCTCGCTTCACTGGCAGCTTATCAAGTTACCTATTTGACCATTGCTCTGTTTTTTGGTATACCTTTATGATTGAGTTGCTCATCCCTCTTTAGCATGTGCATTATTTATGCTTCATTTCGTTATTTTCCATGTATGCTTTTAGACCTTTTTGTGAGAGGGCACAAGAGACAGAAGTGGATAGTACTTAGTAGACAGTTAGGTACTCATTTTCTCTCTCCGATAGCGCTTGATTTCTGTTTTATGTTGACCCAGGGGTTTTGGGTGCTTATGTATCATCAATGTGATTTTGCATTTATTATTTCTGATTTTTGATCTAATTTTTGTCTTGTTTTCTTTTGCTTTCCCTTTTTTTTTAAATTGTTTGTTCTAGATGTGCCCTGATGAAGGATACTGTCCTACTCGGAATGCATTGGTCATGTTTTCGGTTCTCCTCTGTTTCATTATTGACCTCATTATTTGTATTCAGAAATACAATTACTTTCTCTTTTTATGACTGAGTTTCTTGTTTGAATCTTCATTAAGAATATTGTACGTCTTTGGGCCTTAACTGCACTGGTTTTTTGTAGCCTGTGGCATTGATGTTAATTTGCATCAATCTTATTTGGTCAGCATTTACATTACCAGAACACCATACTTGTAATGAGGCCCTCTAGAGTCTTGTTCATCAGATGGTGTTCCCAATATTTTGTATTCAGTCCCTTTTCTGGAAATCTGTACCATTGGTTCCTTTTAAATGATGAGATCACAAGCACCTGAATTTGTTTCATGGTCAGGTAGGTCAAAATAATACTTCTTGAAATAATCGGATGAATGGAATATTGAAAACATAAATTGATACACTTGTTTGTTTAGATTAAATGTCTACTCTAGCACATTACAGTACATTGTAGTTCTGGTGCAGGATCAACATGCAAAGAAATGAGTGGTCCTGCCAAAACTAATTGACTCAATGTGAAATCGACAATTTTCTGAAATTACTTCCCTGTTACCTTCATTAAAATGAGGCTTCCACTGAATCTATCGATTTATTATTCGCGGCATATTTTAATGAAACATTTTGACCCAAAAAAATCTTTAAAACAAAAACATATATGTATGGGGAGGGAGTTTAGGGGGGGTTACAAACCTGGGGTTTGGGGGGGGGCATCCCCAGATAAAAAATCAGTATTTTTTGGTAAAATTGTTTCGGTAACAAATGTCTCAAATAAAAATTATTTGGTAAAATCACATAGAACCTTAAATGGGTGTTCTTTGAAAAACACTCATTCGGTTAATTTGATGAATTGTAAATGTTACAAAAATTGACATAACTGCTTTCTATATTTTTAGTGTACAGTCTGTTGTTAATTTATAATGGCATAGGTAGCAGCCATTTTCATTGAGTATAAAGAGAGTTGAGTTGCCATTCTGGATACATCAAACAGTAGAAATACTCCAATCTTTTTTGTTAATTTATGAATATGAATGACCAACATAACTGATGCTTTCCAGTAATTCTGCTGGAGGATAGTTTTTTGACATTTTGTTTGTTTTCATTCTTTTTTAAATTGATTACCTCATGGGGATGTGTTATTCGCCAACATACAGCGTGGAATGTTTTTCACTGCCTCTGTTATGTTTGGATTGAGATGAATGACATGTACTATTTTGGAACATTTAATAAATTGCTGAAAAGTGATCAAACAAAAGAGGTTAAGTGATTGATTTAATATTTAGCCATTTCCTCTCTGGTGGCATACCTTGCTTTTCTTGCTTCTTTGGAAATAGACCAGCCAATACTTTGATCTTTAAAAAACAATTGTACTCTCAGATATAGTCACTGTTACTCAATAACCCTATGAATGTTTCCTAACTACTTTTATTCTGTCTTAGTAGTGTCTTCAGTCATCCAAAAAGATGGGTAACTCAGTTACAGTTTTTGTATGTAATCGCTTGCCAAACAATGGTATGATTTCCTCATAATTATTACTTGTAATAAAAAGATGCCACACTCAGTTACAACCACAGAATGTGAACTCCCTTCAAACAAATCTATGATTGTGTCTTTACTGTTTGACGTGTGACTCAAGTCAAGAGAGAAAATGGCACCCTCGCTTAGATATACTGAATGTAATCTCTTGCCTCCAAACAATTCTAGGATTTGTTTCTTCACTACTAGTATTATGTCTCATCACAAACATATTAGACAAAGGAAGTTACCTATGAATGAAAACCTATATTAAAAAATAAATGTATTTTATGACAAAATAACTTTTCTAAACACATTTGATGTCTTTAATTAACACATTGAAAGAACAATATATCAAACGACAATGTCAATGAAACAAATCACACATTTTTTAACCATTTTTCTTCAAAAGCATTGGTGGAATAATTTACAAAATGTGTCCATGACTCAACATCCCACACCATATTTCACAAATGAAAGAATACTACAAAAACGTGCATGCCTGCATCATCTCATGACACTACATTCACTCAGCATTGCTGAACAAGGAACCATAGTGCATTTGGAAAAATTCAAACAATTTATTTGGTTGCAGTAATACCACCATTTAATTTATTATTTGGATCCCCCACTTACAAATGTCTTTAATATTCAGTCATCTAATATTTTGTCCCAATTGGTCCTTCCTTTCATGACACATGCCTTCCGCAGGACTCTGATGTCATGGTGGTATAGTCAACCAATTGATGAATTAGCTTAATAGAGGTAAGTGGTGTCACAATCTTTTTTGATTTCTTGATTTTAGCACCACTAAAATGTCAGTTCCCAGAAAATTGCCTATGTTTGTGTAGTGATACACGAAATTGCAACCTTGCCAATCAGGGCTTTAGATGACAGCATTAGCCGCTGAAAGCCAATAGTGTATTCAAAGTATGTGCTAAAAATGCTGACAGTAGTCTGTTGTAGCACTTCCATTATGCAGTAGTGAGCTACAAGGAATATGCAGGCCTAGTATGAAATAGGTCAAATTAAGCATTGTTGATAGACAGGCAGGGAGGGCCCCTAGCTATGTAGCTAATAGGTTTTTGGAGTGTTTGGAACATCATGGCACCTATATAGCGCTTAGATAGCCAGTCTTAAGCGCTATAAACACTAAGCTATGAGTGCATGCCTTTTAGAGCTTGCAGATGGGGTTAATACATCGCTGCTTCCCTTAGAATATTCAGCCTCACTAACGGTAGCCCTGGCTCCAAGCTAATCTTCCTTTTCTCTGGGAAGGTACTGATAAGACATTCCTCAGCCAGCGCAGATGGGAACAAGGGAGGGGGTAGGAGCGAGCAGGGAGCATCTCAGAGAGAGCTGGGTTTTTTCCATGAGCCAGTTGCACAGGGAAAGTTCTGGAACTGTGCGTCATGGTGACTGACAGCAAGAGATTATAAAATATCCATGCACACATGGATCAGGGGGAGATCGCCTGTGGACTTGATTCGTGTACAGTCAGGTGCCCGGAATTGGCTCTCACGGTGTCCTCCAGCCTTGTTTTTCTATGAGAAACCCAGGTCTCCCAGGGCTGAGATTAAGGGACGTAAGACTGTGTTTCTCTATGTTTCTCTATATTTCTCTATGTTTCTCTATGTTTATCTAAGTTCCATGTTTCACTATATTTTGCATTGCTCTTTGTTTTATGCTTTGTAATATTCTCTAACTTGAATCCCAAATGTATATGAAATTCACTGCTTAGAATAAATATGCTATAAATATGCTAACACTTTGAGGGTGTCATTTGTCACTAGCATGAGATCACTGCTCAGCACAATAGAACCTGTATTTTGGGCTGAATTGGGTATTTTTGCTCTCAAAGGGCTGGCCCCGAGGAAGATTTTGCCCAATATCAAGACATTTGGTGGCAGCTTTGTGGGATTTGTGAAGAGCAGTGCCATGCTGACATGACAAATGGTGTGAGAGAACACAGTGTAGAGTGGGGAGCAGGCTGTCGCATTTCCTTGATGGTCTCACTGCAGCTCTGAGACTTCAAAAGGCAGCAATGTTGTGTCGGCTTGCCGTGGCCGATAGCTTGTGTGGTTAAGACTCCCTTCAGTAAATCAGTCGTGACTGACTTATTGCATGGGATTGGTGCCAGGGAGTACAAGGCAATAAACGAGCGGGAAATGGCTTTGTTTAAAGCACTCCGATGAATGGTTAAGAAAGATGTATGCTCAATTAGAAAAAGAATTTTATCATGTGGTTTCCCAAGTTTAAAGTTGTAATTTGGAATGCATAATGAGACTGAGTTCTCATCTCTATTCTGTCATGAGGGCAGGAAAAAAAAAAATAATTGCAGGGATTTGACATGCAAATTGTGAATAGTGATTTAACCATTGACTCAGCCCCAGTGTGCTAGCGAGTGGGGGCTGTAATGTTCGGAGGCGAAGGTTCGTCTTTTTTGATATATGCTTTTGAAGGGTTGGCATTCCTGAATAATGAGGAAGGGGAATGAGCCATGCTTAGGAGAATGAGTAACATCTGTGCTGAGAGCCTAAAGAGTTTTTTCTTTCTTTTGGCAACTGTAAAATTCCATGTGCTAATGGTGGCAAATTCTGTTTAAAGGAAACACACTAAAATGGTTATATTGCATTTTAGGCTGTGCCATGCTTATATTGGGTGAGAGACTCACTTAAAAGGAAAGTGAGTGAATGTTATTTGGATTTTCGATTTTTGTGTACTGATTTGAAATTGCAGAATCAGCTTGCAATGGTTGGGGGGAAAAACAATTTATATTTTTCTAAATTGCCCCTGGAGTATTTTTTGACTGTCCCCATGCTATGCCATGGATTTGTGCTGTTGCCTTATAAGTGATGTATGATTTGGAAATAGTGTCCTGTTGACTGTGATACATGGGGAAAAATGTTGTTGACACATTAAACAGCCCACAAGCAATAGAGTGTAGGTTGTTCTTGCAGAAAAAAAAAAAAACGTGCAGGGAGCTGCACTAAATATGGCATTTTTATTTTTTAAATGCACTGAACTGAGTGGTTATAGTTTGGCAATGGTACAACAGAATGAAACATCTGTGTGTGATAAGATAGCACAAAGATTTAATGGGTTGTGAGTTCTCTTGAAAGATCGCACATTACAAGAAAAAAAAAAGACGCTTTGACATTTTGCAAAATTACATGGAGTAGAAAAATGACAAGAAAAGTGCCGCTTTTGAAAACAAGAGTCTTGCTGTGTGTGCAGAGCTTGTGCCTTGAAGCTGTCTTGGGCGAGGTGCGTGAAGGCAAACAAAAGCAGAAACAGTACAAGAAAGAGTTAATCTGGATGAATTGTCTGAAACGAGTGAAGCCGCCACAGTATAAGAGTTATAGGCAAAAGAGATAAGCTGCGTGCTCATGGCGCTGCCAGGTGCACACGAAAGATAAACATGCCTGCATTCCTGAGGAAGGGGGAGCAAAAACAGAGAGCTGTTCAAAAAGTAAAGAATTTGCCCAGTAAACTGTGGTACGGAGCAAAGGCTTCATGCAGGATGGCAGACGGGCACATCACATCTGAACATTTACCTATGCATCTGTGAATGGGCCAAGAAAAGACAGCTGCCCATTCCAACAGACATTACTGTGCAAACCGCATTCCCATGTGATGTGATGTGAAGTGAAGTAAAACGCTATTGCTGTGCAAGCTGCATTCCAATGCTCCATGTGATGTGAACTGAAGTAAAGCGCTGTACACTGGAGAAGAAACCTCTAGGCGCTTTGAGAAGAGAAAATACACATCTGGCAAACTGCAAGCTACATTGCCAGGGGATGGAGTAACTGACAAAGACATTATGGCATTCCAGATGGAAGCAAAACTGACAAAAGTGCTTAGCCGGTTTGCAAGAGACAACATGCAGAGCGGGGCTTTGAAGTACAACATGAACACTGCACATTAGCCATGATCCAGAAGCCACACGGCTTAGTGCAAGAATGAATGATTTGTTGAAGCAACAAAAGAAACTGGCTTAGACTATCGCACTCAAAGGGGTGGTTCAAAAACAGCAAACGCCCTTTGAAAAAATGACAAGTGAAAAAACCAGAGGCTTGAAAAGACACTGCTAAGAAAAGAAAGATAAATAAACAAAGCTGCTTGTACAACTGTAAGCGGTATTGGACTGAAAGACTTTACCTTTGAAAAATGGAGTGATGCCAGCAGGGCAAACTGAATCAAGATCATGAGACACTGGAAGCAAGTTGGCGCCTGGCATTGGTGATCGCTTTGGTGAAAAAGAAAAGCATTGTGCGACCTGGGTACTTACTATATGGCTTTGTAAAAGCACAGATCAGTCTGAGGTACCATTGACCAGCTATGATTGCATTGCACAAATGAGTTTGTGATTAGGCAGTTACACCCCGTATGGTTGAGTGTAAATAAGCCCCCAGAAACATGCAGAAAGGTGATAAATAATTGCAGTAGCAATGACAAAGTGTGTAGTTACCTGATGAGACTTTTTGAAGATGGGGGTGGTATTATGGGAAGGGGTGGATAACGCTGATATTGAAGTTTTGATGAAATCCTAACATTTCTGTTTGTATTTTGCCTAGGCAAAGCACGACAAGACATTTCATAATATCAGAAATTAATATGCAGTTTGTGGGTGACACTGATCAAAGAAGGGTCAGACGCATTCTCAGAGAAAGCGAGCCACTGCGACATGCTATTTCAACTTTAACGTGCCCTGCACCGCACTCAATGCTGTAACCTGCGAATAGTGTCCAACAGAGTAATAACTTTTGCTGAACTGGCACGATGCAGACTTGGCTAATTATCAAGTATTTGATGCTACACATTTAAATGACATGTTTTGCCCTTTCTTGTTTAAAGGACTATGGACAATGAATTGTGGACTGTAACATCAGGCACCACATACAGCTGTGTGACACAGCAATTGAATGCTAACACATTGAAAAATGGTTTTTAAATGCACTGTTGAGATGAATCTGAAAAAACCAAATGGTTTTACTCTTCCAACTGAATGGCTTTAACCAGAGATGTTTTGTTTTTTGAAGAAAAAAAAATATTCTACATTGCACCTAGGCAGGAGAATGATTTATGAACTGTTGGGGCAGCAGAATTATGCAAGCAGGAGCGTAATTTATTTTGAGATAAGATGAGTGCGCACATCAAAGTCACCTGTGCGTAGGTTAAGATTCTTAATTGAAGTAATGCTGCCAAGTGTATGAGCTATAATTTGAAATGGTAATCTTTGAAACACTGGATACTTTTACAGCCAGCTTAAGGCAGGTAAATGAAACCATGACTGACTTGATGTTTGATTTTATGACACAGAGTGTGACACGGTTTTTTGTTAAACCAACCAGTTTCATGTTTTTGTGGGGACAGCTGTCTCCAGCACACTAATGCAAAGAGTCACCTTTTGATTGTAAACATTTGGAATAATTCTTTGGAAAAGCGCTACAAATGAGTATCCACATGGAATTGCTAGTGTACTGGCCTGGCACATTGTCAGGCATCTTTTGTCACTGAATGGATACCATTTGTTTAATTTGTCTAATGTGATGTTTTTCTGACCAAGAACTGCAGCGAGTGTTCTCGCCAAGATTTAATGAACTATAACTTGACTAAATGAATTTTTTCCATGGTGTGATGAAACAGCCACTGCCGGATAGTAGTATGGTGTTTGTGGCTAAAGTTAATATTGTATATGGTAGATATCCCACTTGAAGAAGGGTATTCTCCAAGTCACAGAAGGTAGACACTGTGAACCTGTTAGATTTTCCAGTGGTAAGACAACATGTAAATTGTAGACTGGTAATGCACACCTTCATTATTACAGTGCTACACTTAGACATAGATTTATCATGAGGCAATGTTTCCTTAGTACTACCAAGCTGCTACAAATGGAGTCCATTTCTATGGCCCATCACTAGAGTGCGCGTAGCTAGGGAGCTAGATTCATTAATTGCAGGAGCTTTATATGCTTGTGACATAGAAACTGTGCACAATAAGCTAGCCACTATGGGTTCTGATGCCAGCTCTGCTATAGAACTTCTGGCCTAGTGGGGCCCATTGATATGCCCAGCACTGCTACAAGTATTGACAGCCAATTGAAGATGACAGAATTTTAGACATGAAGACATTTTTGTCTGCCATAGGGCAGGTCAACAAGACTGCTAAATACACACAATGCATTGTATGGCAAACATTGTTAAATCAGCAGGTGTTGGCTTTTTACTGGGTGGGGGCAACCATCCTCCACACACTGGCACGCAGAGCTACAGTTACCAGCATACATATGGATTGAATTGCTTGCTTTTTGATTGCATGAATAACACATGCCATGCTTTGATGTAAATTAGTAGAATTGTTTTTTATTTAGACAACCTGGTGCCCATGGGTTCACCTTGTTCACGAAATTAGATGGTTTCTGGTTGGGTTCCACCTACCTGGGGGAAGTGTCTAGTCACACAGCCCATAGTCACGCTTGAATGCCCTGGGATCAGGGGGAGGGTAGGCCCTTAGGGTGAAAGGCTGCCAGGTTTTAGAATTGGTAACCATACATAAATGCAATAGTGCATTGTAGATTAGACTACACTGGATTGCCTTGACATTTTAACTGCATGCTGCTTTTTAACTGACAATCAGTTATACAAAATTGATTTAGGTATTTTTGTGTAGGCCATGTTTTGGCTAGAGTAAATGTCCATGTTCACTTGGTGTAGGTATTTTTTGTGTAGGCCAGGTTTTGGCAAGGGTATATGTCACTGTTCACTTTGTGTACATTTTTGTTTAGGTAGTGTTTTACCTTGCATGCCACGCTAACTAACCGCTAGAAGATAGTTTGCTTAAACCTCTTGCAAAGCCCCAAGGTCTTTATCACTGCACTAAATACTATATTGATAGGTATTAGTCAGCATTTTGTCGCACACACGTTGAATAGGGGTGGAATGTAGTGATACACGAAATTGCAACCTTGCCAATCAGGGCTTTAGATGACAGCATTAGCCGCTGAAAGCCAATAGTGTATTCAAAGTATGTGCTAAAAATGCTGACAGTAGTCTGTTGTAGCACTTCCATTATGCAGTAGTGAGCTACAAGGAATATGCAGGCCTAGTATGAAATAGGTCAAATTAAGCATTGTTGATAGACAGGCAGGGAGGGCCCCTAGCTATGTAGCTAATAGGTTTTTGGAGTGTTTGGAACATCATGGCACCTATATAGCGCTTAGATAGCCAGTCTTAAGCGCTATAAACACTAAGCTATGAGTGCATGCCTTTTAGAGCTTGCAGATGGGGTTAATACATCGCTGCTTCCCTTAGAATATTCAGCCTCACTAACGGTAGCCCTGGCTCCAAGCTAATCTTCCTTTTCTCTGGGAAGGTACTGATAAGACATTCCTCAGCCAGCGCAGATGGGAACAAGGGAGGGGGTAGGAGCGAGCAGGGAGCATCTCAGAGAGAGGTGGGTTTTTTCCATGAGCCAGTTGCACAGGGAAAGTTCTGGAACTGTGCGTCATGGTGACTGACAGCAAGAGATTATAAAATATCCATGCACACATGGATCAGGGGGAGATCGCCTGTGGACTTGATTCGTGTACAGTCAGGTGCCCGGAATTGGCTCTCACGGTGTCCTCCAGCCTTGTTTTTCTATGAGAAACCCAGGTCTCCCAGGGCTGAGATTAAGGGACGTAAGACTGTGTTTCTCTATGTTTCTCTATATTTCTCTATGTTTCTCTATGTTTATCTAAGTTCCATGTTTCACTATATTTTGCATTGCTCTTTGTTTTATGCTTTGTAATATTCTCTAACTTGAATCCCAAATGTATATGAAATTCACTGCTTAGAATAAATATGCTAACACTTTGAGGGTGTCATTTGTCACTAGCATGAGATCACTGCTCAGCACAATAGAACCTGTATTTTGGGCTGAATTGGGTATTTTTGCTCTCAAAGGGCTGGCCCCGAGGAAGATTTTGCCCAATATCAAGACAGTTTGAAACAGCACATCCTCCAATTTTAGTGTAGTTTCCCACGTGACTGTAGACCGAAGACTGAAGTGATAAGTCATTATTGTGTTTGTTTTAGACAGTTGGAACAAATACAATAGTAGTTGTAAATATCAGCTGCAAAGCATATCCATCATCCGTATAATGGTAGATGCTACCCATCTTTATTGTCGCCTCAGTATGCCAATTTGTCAAGTATCTAAAACAAACAAATTGATGACACATCACTTGGGTCTACAGTCGTGTTGGAAACTACACTAAGAATTGGAGGAAGTGCAATTCCATGCATAGGCAGATTTTCTGGGACCTGAGTTTTTAATCCCTCAAAAGGGTCATCAATTCCGATTTGATATGATTTATTCTATACTCCTCGTCATTCCCATATTGGTAAAGAATATACAACATCAGCAAGATAGACTGCTCAGTTCCCAATATATAGGTGAGCATGTCATCCACATAGTGATATTTCGTGTTCCCACCTCAGCATAATTCACTTCATTAACCCCCATTTTCTGATTGTGGCTATGAGATCAGTGGTGAGCACATATAAAAGAGGCTACAATACTCAACCCTGACGTGTTCTAAAGATTAGGAAAAATGTGGAGGATACTGAAACTTTTGTATTTACTGCAGCCCTTGGATTTTTATACAAAATTTGAAGTATGCCTTTTAATGAGCCCTGTAAGACAATTTTCTTTCAAAGGTCTAATAGAAAGTATCATCTACGACTAACAGTCTTTTTCGACATCTAGTGACAGGTCTGTTACCTTGTCTTTATGAAACTCACATTTGTCCAATTTGCAGTAGAAATGACTATCGGATAGTCTCCTGAGAACTTCTCTGACATGTTAAATGTGACTTGACATTGATGAAGAGAATACAAGGATATTGTCCAAGTAGACTATGACAGAGTGTAGTAGGATATCAGAGAAGAGGTGGTCCATAAAGCGTTGGAAAACGGCTGGGGCATTAGATAACCCAAAGGGCATTACACGATACTCATAATGCCCGAAGGGTGTTCGAAAAGCCATCTTCCACTCGTCTCCAGCCCTAATTCGTATTAAATGGTAGGCTCCACGTAGGTCTAGTTTTGTGAAAATAGTTGCCCCTTTTACTGCCTCTAGTATGTCAGGAATCAAGGGCATAGGGTAGCGATCTGGTATTGTAATCTTATTCAAACCGTGGAAATCTATACATGGTCTGAGGTCTGTGGTGTCTTTTTTGGGTATGAAGAATAACGAAGCCCCAGCAGGTGAAGTAGATTCAGCTATCAGCCCGTTGTGAAGATTATTTTCTAAGTATTCTTTAAGCACCTCCTTTTCACGAGAGGACAAGACATACATGCAACGAAATGTATCGGTGCATCAGGTATTAACTCTATGGCGCAGTCATCTCTCCGGTGAGGTGGAAGTTCTGCGTACTCTGAGTTGGAGAAAACCTTATGAAACGACTGATAATAACTCGGTAACCCTTGTACATGGTTCAGCACCATGAGCGTGGGATCTAGAACTGAGAGGGAGGGCATGGGGCGGACGCCAACTGCGCCGCCTGATAAACAATTGGAGAGGCAATGTTCAGACCCCAAAAATATATTTCCTGCTGACCAGCTGATATAAGGGTTGTGGATGCGAAGCCAGGGTAGACCGAGTATAACTGGATAATGTGCCGTTCGTATTATATCCAGGACAATGGATTCACCATGTGAAGCTATGTTCCTCTGCAGAGGTTTGGTTTGTTCTTTAATAGGACCGGAAGTCAAAGGGCTACCGTCCACTGATTCTACAGGAATGGAGACTAATTTGGAAGAGCGAGGTATCCCGTGTCTTTCGGCCCAAAGATTGTCAATAAAGTTCCCTGCAGCGCCACAGTCTACTAAGGGAGGTACTTCCACTGACCTGAAAGATTCCACCATTATGGTTACTTTGAGTACAACCATAGGTTGTTCAGAGATTTCTGTGATATGCGATGTCAAATGAGAAGTTGAGGAACCAATCAATGATCCCCTATCGGTGGTTACCCTGACGGAAGGGTATGAGCGTTTCCCGACCTTCGAGGAGGGGCTATGGTACAGTTCTGGAGAATATGATCCTTCGGTCCACAATACATGCATGGTCCCAGTGTGTGGCAACGATTATGTTCTTCGGGTGTCAATGGTCCTCGGGCGGTGCCTATTTGCATGGGCTCATCTGCGATATGTGTCTTGACGGTTGTAGAGGAGAAGTCAGACGAGGATCCAGCACCCCTGGGTCGACGACACTCTCTATGTCGTTCTTGTAAATGGTAATCCATTTGCATAACTAAAGCTATGAGTTCCGTTAAATTGGGAGGTCTAGGTATCTAGATACCTTGTCCTTCAATTCCTCGTTCAAACCCCTTCTGAACAGCGTGATTAATGCATCATCTGCCCAGGAAGTACCGGCAGGCAGTTGTTTAAATTTAGTATTGTAAGTTAATAGATCGTGAGATCCCTGTCGGTAGTCTAGTAACTGGTCTTGGGCTGACACCTTGATTTCCTGTCGGCCAAACATAGTTTTTATACTGTTCAAAAAGGCGGGGTAAGAATCTAACAAAGGATTGTTAGTTGTGACCAAAGGGGTCGCCCATGCTAAGGCAGGACCAGTCAAATGAGAAATCATATGCCCTACCTTGTCGCTATCACTATGAAAGAAGGCAGCTTTGAAAGCGAACTGGACTGTACAGGCCTCTATAAAGGCTTTTAATTTGTGGGGATTGCCATCAAACTGCCCCCCTGGTATAGGTCCGGGAGGCAATTCGGAACAGCTGGGAGCTCATCCCATCTGCTGTTGTAAAACTGCAATTTCTTGTTTTAAGGATTGTACCTCAGCCGTTAAAGACTGGACTGCCGCAATCAGCTGCTGCTGTTGTGTGGGGTCCATGTCAAGTTAGCCCGCTATGGATGTGTTCAAAGTCTATGATATGCTCTTTTCTAATATTGATTGTTCTTTTTGGGCGTTACTAAATATAACATTATTAAATCCTAGATTCAATCACGAGCATACCATTTACAGAGTACTCACCAATAGCTGGGCTTGTCTGTGCGGATCTGGGTCTATGAATGGGTAAGGAGTGTGAGGATGACTATGAGAACCCCCCTGAATCCTCTCTTCCCCCTCAATGACTAAATAGTCAAAAAGGGGAGAGTAGACTCAGAGAAACCCTCTGGGGAATAAAACCCTGTAGGATCGAGAAGGACGTCTGCTTCAGGAGTGGCAGTCAGTAATGGGAATTCCTTCGGGAGATATCAGGAATATCTTCATTCGAGAGGAATTGAATTTAGAAGCAGTGTCTCTCCTAGGGAAGATGATGTCTCGAGTTACAGCGCTGGGAAGGTGGACAATAAGGATTTCTCTGTTGAAAATTAAGGTATAAGATGAACCCTGCGTTCGCCCGTAAGCAGTATCGCTATCGGACAGATTCGTTATCTGACTTTGAAAAGGAAAGTCAACTTGCGAGTGTGATTCGCGAGTCTGTGTTTGCAGACAGAAGGAAACAGACTTCAACGGCGAGTGAAACGGGTCTCGGCAAATTGCTCCGAGGGTTGGGATAATGTAGCGCTGATGTGAGAGAGTAGTAACGTGTCAGCGCGTTGTAAAGGAGGGTTGATATTCTGTGTACTGCAGAAGGGGCGGAGCCATCCTGTCTTCAGAGGATGGAGAGACTATACCGTAGCAGCAGACACGTGTCGCCATCTTGGTAGTAAAGATGGACGACACACGTCTGCAAGACCATGAGTGCCACAGGCACCATCTGTACCTGGGAAATGTCACAGATGATGGAACTGGGGGAAAGAGTAGAGTTGATGAATTGGAGAAACTGAATTATAAACTACGTTCAAAGGGAAAGGTTTGGGTTGGGAGGAAGGTTGATACAAATATGTCAGAATGTTCTACATGCACAATGTTGACACTCTTTTAATATACCTTGAGTGGGACAGGTAGATATGCAAATATTTTCAGGAACTGTTTACATGTTTTTTGTCTTTGAAAACTTCAATAATATTTGTTTGACAAGTTACAGAGAGCAGAGTTGTTTTGAGAAGAGAATAGGAAAATGAGACATGACAAGTTGTTGTGTGTGGGTGGGAAGGTTGTGAAAGGTGACCAGAGAGTGCTCCGAGAGAGTGGAGTCCTGCTGTTAGGGATGGGCCTTGCTCATATTGGTCACTCGTTATGCTCATATTAGGGCCATCAGACGGGAGGCTTTCAAGTAGAAATTCAAGGTCAGCTAAGAAGAGATTGAGGGTGCCCTTGGGCGGCATATGCGTAAGGGAGTAAAGGTAAGAACTTGGACAGAGATGAGTCCAAAAGAGGAGTGAGTAAAGTCAGAGTGGGGAGAGAGCGAGATGGCTAGAGTATCATTTGATAGTAGTTTGTAGGGTGGGGCTGGGAAGAGAGGAGGGAGGAAGACAGGAGGATTGTGGATTATGCAAAGAGACCAGGGATTAGGACTGGGGAGAACAGTCTGTAGAAGGAGAGGGAGGGGAAGAGCATGATGGGGTTTTAGGTGGATAGGGGGATGGAAAAGAGGGAGTTTTCGGCTGTTGATGTGGACCTGAAGGTGCAAAGGGAAGTTTGGTGCTTACTGTGACAGGTGGGAGGGAAGTGCAGTAGGAACAAAGGCTATAGCCCTAGGCCCTTTCAAATGCTTATCCTCTGCTACCCCTAGGCGAGGATGTCCAGCCACGGGGCACTTAGGGACCTGTATATGAGGGATGGTGCTATGACCAGTCCTCTAAGTTGCTATTAAACCTGGCCCTAAAATGGCCACTTGCTATGCCAGGGTCAGGCCCAGGATCATCATTTCAGCTCCAGCCTTTAGCTTAGCTTCAGGGAGTACAAGAGAAGCAAGTGCCAGGTGGCAAGTATAGGCCAATCAGAGTCAGAGGTTCACATGGAGGGCTATTCACAGCAAAGTGACCAGGCTTGAAAATTGCCAGCTTGACTGATTTAACTATGATTTGACTACAAATGAAAGCGGCACAGAGAATGAGTCCATTTCATTTGCACTATTTCTAGAAAAGTGCAGGTCACCTTATTCTCAAATTTCAGGAGAGGCTAGACAGTGTTGCAATGATGCGCTGTCCAGCCCCATTACATACATAAGTGTTGGGATCATGCTTCTGACACCAATGTATAACAGGCTCCCAGCAACCACGTGCTTGCTGGGAGCACATTTCACAAAGATGGACTGGTAGTAGGCCCGTCTCAGCGAAATGACTAAAGAAATCATCCCGGTTGGGGGATGTAAAGGCTAGTGCGACTGTCACGGTTTACACCACAGCTGTTACACTTCAAGAACAAATCAAGGCAGCGTCAGAAAAGACTTCCATGATTTGTGCCTTCCCCGTGCCCGTTTTAAAAAGGCGCAGTGGGATGACCGTCATTTCAGTGAATTTTAAAGGGCATCCCATTTGAGAAACGTCCCCTTCTCTGCGCAAATGCGCAAACAAGGGAAAAAAGAGCATCTGAATTCATTTATCTGAGATGTGGTCATTCCGATGCCATTTGTGAATCAGGCAGCCACTTTATTTTGGCACAACTCTGAAGATTTGCTAGCGTATCTCCTCACTTGTGCCCAAAAATGTTTTGAGAATCTGGCCCTTAATCTCTTTCTGATAGACATTATTCCTCAAGAATCAGCTTCTCATTATTTTGTGCAGTAAATGCTTCCTGTCATAAACATATTAATAAAGACATTGATCAGCTGAGCACTTTCTCTGTCATGCACACTGTGTATTACTGAGCCCAACACATTACATCATTGGTTAATATTTGACATTGATTTGTATCCATACTCCTTTGCAATAACTTTGCAAAGCTGCAAAATATTTATTTCATAATACTTTCTTCTTCCGCCGATTTAGTTTTCAGAAGATGCATTTTTATTATACATTTGATTGAGTGAACATTGCCAGCAACACCATGCTAATTGTGCTGTATTTATTAAAGGTGTGCAATGATTTTTTTAATTTCACAGTAAATCAAGCGTGATATGAGAGTTTGTATGCCTCTGCAAGGGGGGAATGCCAGGAAACAAAGTAAACTTTCTTAATTGAACAAGAAGGGACCTTGTACAGTTTCCGTTGAATTAAGTACTCTGCTTTTGCATGTCTGAATGGACCTTGAAGGGCTGGCTTTGCTAATGCCTTACACTTGACAGAAAGTGGCTCACTTCTTTTTCCATGCCCACAATGGTCTCTAGGAAGGGGATTGTGCGTAAGCGGACATCTATGATTTTGTGTCAGCATAATATGGCAAATATTATTAGTTCAATAGGAGAACACTGAAATAAATGCAACCAACTTTTAGCCCACATGACTTGACATGTATGACTGGGCCACGAATCCAGTGTTCTGTCTATGCTAGAAAATGAGTGCAGTGATTGTGCTTTCAAACTGTGCTGGTGCATGGTGACCTGGGGTTTCAGATGGGTAACTGCATTAGCTGGTGAGAGTATAGAGTGAGCAAAGTGCTGCACTAGGCGGCAGGCAAAGCCTCAGACTGCGCTGAAGCTGTGAGCGCCTATTTTCTTGTTTGGTGAGCTGAGACAGAGGAATGTATACCGAACAAACACTGTAGGAGAGTGCTGCAGTAGAGAGAAAGCAGACAGAGATATCTGAGACTGGGAGCTGTGCTCTTGCAAGGGTGTTTTTTTTTGGGTTTGCTGTATGAAGCCCGGCTCTTAAAGCAGGGGTGTGTCCCAAATCAAGCACTCTACTAAGACCAGACTGCTTGTCTAGGCAGTTATCTTTGTAATTTAGAGTGTATTAGCCTTATATTGCATTCATTAATTCATCTTTCGCAACACACTTAATTCTAAAGATCAGGTTCTAAGTGTGGGACTGGGATTCAAACCTGTGTTGCTCTGAGTTTCCCTTAAAGCTATCCTCCTGATCCGTGATTGGGTTATGTCTTACAACTCTAGAGAGCATGTAACTTTGATGTATAAACGAATCCCCAAAACAGTGCCCACTGAAGTAATTTCAGCCTCTCTAGCTAGTGCCACGTAATGTTCGATCCAGAATTATTGCAGCACTGTTGTAAATATCCCACTGTGTTTTAAGGGAATATTTTACCTCCAGTTTTAAGGTACTGTATTGGGCACTCCTAACCCCCCAGTTTGGTCAATATTGTTATGGAAATTATGAAAGGGTGTTTTTCTAGTCCACCAATCCTTTCTCTAGTAGATTAAGGCCATTTCTCAGTCCCAACAACCCTTTCTCCAGCAGATTAAAATGTTACAAAAGTCACCTTTGTAACATATTGGTGATATGGGGAGGTGATAACGATGAACTAAATGCGTTTTTAAACTCTTTGAACCCAAATTTGGAATATATGCAATGAATAGTATCTCTTTACCTGTTACATATTTTATTCTTGCCAATTGGTCACAAAAGATAGTTTTATTTTCATGGCTCTTTCCAGAACACCCATAACTGAATTCTTCAGCACTCTAGTCACTACAAATTTCACAAAGGGCCAATGTCAATTCCTCAGGTTTATGGAAATTGACCATTCACTGTCAATTATTTTGCCCAGGAAATTTTGTTTAATTGGCTGCTATTACATGGAACTCCTTTAAGGCTCCTAAAAAGGGCAATGTGATTGGTCATCTCATAGAGAATTACTTTTGAAACCCAAAGAAAAACATCACAACTAATGGCAGAATTGTGTGCATGTGACATGCCAATTTCCTGATACTCTATAGAAATTAAGAAATTCTAAAAATAAGTGCACTCATCAAACCAGAAATTCTGCGTGCAAACAGAATATATTATGCAATAGTGCACACCTTCTATCGAAGTTGCTCAGTAGCAAGGATTATTTCCCATATGGTTCATGATCTCTTATCAAGTCACTAAAAGGTAGTACATTTTAATATTGCAGTGTCGAGCTGCATTGAAGACATAATTTGCTTTGTCACACTACACATGTGGTTGATTGCATCACATGCTCTTTTGAGACTGTATATCCGTTTGTGTTGACGAAATTGCACATACCTCTAGAAATATTTATATAATCGTTAGTATGTTTTCATCCTGTATCTAGGAATTAGAAAAACCTTTCACTTATCACATAGTTCGTGTTTACATCCTCTGAGGATCAATTACAGGTTGATATGATTAATAACCACAAGTCTAAGTTTGTCAAAAATATAATTTTATTCTTGTCTTAATTAAGATTCAAAATGAGCTAACAGCCAACAAATGTTTGGACCCAATGGGGTCTTTTTCAAAGCTGGTACAAAAGGATATAAAAAGAAATATAAATAGCCAATATGGTATACAATTGTGAACATATACATTGATGCAACACAATAATTATTGAACCACTTGTTCGAATGTCAGGCTTCCGGGAGGAGTTCAAGAGAGAGAGAGAAGAAAGGAGGCAAAATACAGAAAACAAAATGAGCCAGGTTGCAAATGTTAAGTAGTTTAATTAATTAAAAAAGATCAATGGAAACCAATCAATCTTATGGTATCATCTTAACCAAGAATTAAGGTCCAATTTAAAAGTCATACAAATGTATGCTCTGAACATAAAAGGCATAGTAGTGACTTAACCACACGCTTATTACGCTTTTTAAACATTCCTTGTCACCACTCGGTACCTGCTGCACTTCCGGGCCCCTGTTAACCGGTATTGATTATACTCTGGTTAATTTCTCCACTCCACTCCACTTCTCAGTTTAGGGGACTTGTGTTTCCACTGATTAGTTTTATTTTCAGCTTACCGCTACTGTGCCTGTGTGCATGGCAGTTTTTTTCGCTTCACTGGCACCTTATCAAGTTACCTATTTGACCATTGCTCTGTTTTTTGGTATACCTTTATGATTGAGTTGCTCATCCCTCTTTAGCATGTGCATTATTTATGCTTCATTTGGTTATTTTCCATTTATGCTTTTAGACCTTTTTGTGAGAGGGCACAAGAGACAGAAGTGGATAGTACTTAGTAGAGAGTCAGGTACTCATTTTCTCTCTCCGATAGCGCTTGATTTCTGTTTTATGTTGACCCAGGGGTTTTGGGTGCTTATGTATCATCAATGTGATTTTGCATTTATTATTTCTGATTTTTGATCTAATTTTTGTCTTGTTTTCTTTTGCTTTCCCTTTTTTTAAAATTGTTTGTTCTAGATGTGCCCTGATGATGGATACTGTCCTACTCGGAATGCATTGGTCATGTTTTCAGTTCTCCTCTGTTTCATTATTGACCTCATTATTTGTATTCAGAAATACAATTACTTTCTCTTTTTATGACTGAGTTTCTTGTTTGAATCTTCATTAAGAATATTGTACGTCTTTGGGCCTTAACTGCACTGTTTTTTTGTAGCCTGTGGCATTGATGTTAATTTGCATCAATCTTATTTGGTCAGCATTTACATTACCAGAACACCATACTTGTAATGAGGCCCTCTAGAGTCTTGTTCATCAGATGGTGTTCCCAATATTTTGTATTCAGTCCCTTTTCTGGGAATCTGTACCATTGGTTCCTTTTAAATGATGAGATCACAAGCACCTGAATTTGTTTCATGGTCAGGTAGGTCAAAATAATACTTCTTGAAATAATCGGATGAATGGAACATTGAAAACATAAATTGATACACTTGTTTGTTTAGATTAAATGTCTACTCTAGCACATTACAGTACATTGTAGTTCTGATGCAGGATCAACATGCAAAGAAATGAGTGGTCCTGCCAAAACTAATTGACTCAATGTGAAATCGACAATTTTCTGAAATTACTTCCCTGTTACCTTCATTAAAATGAGGCTTCCAGTGAATCTATCGATTTATTATTCGCGGCATATTTTAATGAAACATTTTGACCCAAAAAAATCTTTAAAACAAAAACATATATGTATGGGGAGGGAGTTTAGGGGGGGTTACAAACCTGGGGTTTGGGGGGGGGCATCCCCAGATAAAAAATCAGTATTCTGTGGTAAAATTGTTTCGGTAACAAATGTCTCAAATAAAAATTATTTGGTAAAATCACATAGAACCTTAAATGGGTGTTCTTTGAAAAACACTCATTCGGTTAATTTGATGAATTGTAAATGTTACAAAAATTGACATAAATGCTTTCTATATTTTTAGTGTACAGTCTGTTGTTAATTTATAATGGCATAGGTAGCAGCCATTTTCATTGAGTATAAAGAGAGTTGAGTTGCCATTCTGGATACATCAAACAGTAGAAATACTCCAATCTTTTTTGTTAATGTATGAATATGAATGACCAACATAACTGATGCTTTCCAGTAATTCTCCTGGAGGATAATTTTTTGACATTTTGTTTGTTTTCATTCTTTTTTAAGTTGATTACCTCATGGGGATGTGTTATTTGCCAACATACAGCGTGGAATGTTTTTCACTGCCTCTGTTATGTTTGGATTGAGATGAATGACATGTACTATTTTGGAACATTTAATAAATTGCTGAAAAGTGATCAAACAAAAGAGGTTAAGTGATTGATTTAATATTTAGCCATTTCCTCTCTGATGGCATACCTTGCTTTTCTTGCTTCTTTGGAAATAGACCAGCCAATACTTTGATCTTTAAAAAACAATTGCACTCTCAGATATAGTCACTGTTACTCAATAACCCTATGAATGTTTCCTAACTACTTTTATTCTGTCTTAGTAGTGTCTTCAGTCGTCACAAAAGATGGGTAACTCAGTTACAGTTTTTGTATGTAATCACTTGCCAAACAATGGTATGATTTCCTCATAATTATTACTTGTAATAAAAAGATGCCACACTCAGTTACAACCACAGAATGTGAACTCCCTTCAAACAAATCTATGATTTTGTCTTTACTGTTTGACTTGTGACTCAAGTCAAGAGAGAAAATGGCACCCTCGCTTAGATATACTGAATGTAATCTCTTGCCTCCAAACAATTCTAGGATTTGTTTCTTCACTCCTAGTATTATGTCTCATCACAAAAATATTAGACAAAGGAAGTTACCTATGAATGAAAACCTATATTAAAAAATAAATGTATTTTTTGACAAAATAACTTTTCTAAACACATTTGATGTCTTTAATTAACACATTGAAAGAACAATATATCAAACGACAATGTCAATGAAACAAATCACCCATTTTTTAACAATTTTTCTTCAAAAGCATTAGTGGAATAATTTACAAAATGTGTCCATGACTCAACATCCCACACCATATTTCACAAATGAAAGAATACTACAAAAACGTGCATGCCTGCATCATCTCATGACACTACATTCACTCAGCATTGCTGAACAAGGAACCATAGTGCATTTGGAAAAATTCAAACAATTTATTTGGTTGCAGTAATACCACCATTTAATTTATTATTTGGATCCCCCACTTACAAATGTCTTTAATATTCAGTCATCTAATATTTTGTCCCAATTGGTCCTTCCTTTCATGACACATGCCTTCCGCAGGACTCTGATGTCATGGTGGTATAGTCAACCAATTGATGAATTAGCTTAATAGAGGTAAGTGGTGTCACAATGTTTTTTGATTTCTTGATTTTAGCACCACTAAAATGTCAGTTCCCAGAAAATTGCCTATGTTTGAAACAGCACATCCTCCAATTTTAGTGTAGTTTCCCACGTGACTGTAGACCGAAGACTGAAGTGATAAGTCATTATTGTGTTTGTTTTAGACAGTTGGAACAAATACAATAGTAGTTGTAAATATCAGCTGCAAAGCATATCCATCATCCGTATAATGGTAGATGCTACCCATCTTTATTGTCGCCTCAGTATGCCAATTTGTCAAGTATCTAAAACAAACAAAATGATGACACATCACTTGGGTCTACAGTCGTGTTGGAAACTACACTAAGAATTGGAGGAAGTGCAATTCCATGCATAGGCAGATTTTCCGGGACCTGAGTTTTTAATCCCTCAAAAGGGTCATCAACTCCGATTTGATATGATTTATTCTATACTCCTCGTCATTCCGATATTGGTAAAGAATATACAATATCAGCAAGATAGACTGCTCAGTTCCCAATATATAGGTGAGCATGTCATCCACATAGTGATATTTCGTGTTCCCACCTCAGCATAATTCACTTCATTAACCCCCATGTTCTGATTGTGGCTAAGAGTTCAGTGGTGAGCACATATAAAAGAGGGTGCAATAGTCAACCCTGACGTGTTCTAAAGATTAGGAAAAATGTGGAGGATACTGAAACTTTTGTATTTACTGCAGCCCTTGGATTTTTATACAAAATTTGAAGTATGCCTTTTAATGAGCCCTGTAAGCCAATTTTCTTTCAAAGGTCTAATAGAAAGTATCATCTACGACTAACAGTCTTTTTCGACATCTAGTGACTGGCGGGATCTTTTCCAGTTGAATTGCTATGCATTTGGCAAACATTTTGACGGCAGTATTTATTCTTGAAATAGGACTATTTGAGTTACATGATGATAATGGATTGTTACCATTTTTTCAACTGTAAAACTATGGTAGCATCATAGAAAGTAGGTGTGAGCCTTTCTATTGCTTAGGCCTGTCTGAATATTTGCATGAGATTAGGGACTATTTCCATTCTGAATTTTGTGTACATTTCAATTGGAAGACCATCTGGTCCATTGGCTTTGCCTTTAGTAAGAGTTATAATTGCTGCTTAATCATCCTCTGCTGTTAGCAGGGAGTTGAGGATTTCCAAGTCACTTTCTGTTAAAAGCAAGGAGCTCCACACTGCCCAAGAAGGCTCAGGTAGCTTCCCTTCCCACATCAGAAGGTGCCATATTCCCTCAGCATCCATTACTCTTGTTCCTTTGGGCTCTATCACAAGTCTGGCGGTATCCCAGCAGTAATTCTGCTGGGATACAGCCAGCGCAAATTGCATTACCGCAACTCGGTACAGTGCTATTAGCGCCGGATACCGAGTTGTATTGGGGGGAGGGCCGGTAAAACCCCATTCTCATTTCTCAAGAGTTTCATTGTTTTATTTTCCTTGCATCTTGAGCTGTTTTAAGATCACGTGTGCCCCTGAGCATTTTGGCTGATGTTCATGCATTGCAATTAGGGCTGGTAATGCTACTACTTGTGTCCAAAATGACTTCTGCTCGGACGACCAGGAAGACATGCACTGACTCATAATATGCATCTGCCAATCATACTATTTCATATGCATAAACCACGCATCCAGTCTGGAATGTGAAGTGTGTGGTGGAGAATACAATCTGAAATCTGGGCTGATTGGGATATTTTCTCACCAGGCGGCAACCATATCCCATTTCCATGTCCACTCCAGCAGTGCCCCTGTAGAACGGATCAATGGAGCCTGCACTTGGGTCGTCTTTCTAAAGTAGGTATTAGATTAAAGTCCTTGTCAATAATAGTCATATAAGTATATCAGAGGTGCATTTGGAGAACATTTAATGAAATAATGTACGTGTATTCCCTACCGGTGCATATACATTAAGGTGATGCAGTGGGCGTGAAGCATACCATGTATTAAAAGTAATCATTTTTCTGAATCCATGTCAATTCTTTTGAAAATAAAAGACATTGTTTTTGCAAACAGAATATCTACACCACTTTTCGTAATATGTATGTTGTGTGGGAAATCTGATTTACTCACACTTTGGGGCTTTTGAGAGGATCTATGAAGATGATATGAGGTTTTTGTAACAGACAATCTAACTTCAGATATTTCAAATGCTGAACGATCTTATGCTGTTGCCATTTGTTGGCTATGCCCTTAACAGTCCATGTCCCAAATGTATGTTCTGTCATTTAAACCGTAGACATTTTTTCTAGCATCCAATCACTGAACAATCTTTTAAAGATGGAGGCATTTCGTTCAAGAACTCTACACATGGAGTATGTGCATAGGACCCAGGATGCATTAAGAACCAACCGTGCATCGCGTGCTGGAGAATAAAATAACAGCCTCACTATATCAGTGCATCACCACCACCACAGCAAAGCGAGAAAGCCCTTTGTAAAAGAAAGAACAGTGTTGCTCCTAATTGGGATTTTGAGGTCCTACTATGATCGCATTGTGGTGGTGTATGGTGGAAGTTCATACAAGTGGGATGGGGCGGGGAAGGAGGATCATATGGATGGTTTGGTGGGGATGCAGATAGACTCTGGTAATCATCAGATCTTTGCTCTCTGCCAACTTCAGATCTCTCCCGCATGGAGTTCAGCTGACCTCTTTCGGAAAAAGCACCTGAGAGCCAATAGGTGCATGAGTGTTGCATTAGTTATTTGGTCTCATGTCTAGTTTCGTCCCACCACCACCCAGCCTGCATTGCAATGATCTCACTTACAGATAGTCTAGATTGATTTATCATGTGATCACCCTCATGATTTCTTCATGTCGCTGTGCTCCTCTGCTATTGGAAGTACGTTAAAAGAACGTATATGAAGAGCTTGCATTGTAAATACCTAGGCTCACTCTGCCGCGTTTTGCAATTCAAGCATTTTTTGTCCCCTACATTGTTTCTTGTATGCATGGGACACCCCGCAGCCCCAGACCACGAAAATACCAAAGTAGGAGTGTGGGGGACACCCATGCAACCCCTACTCACCTAACTCAGTATTTTCAGATTCAGAATTTTATACCTATGCCAAATGCGGCAAAACCGTATCTACCACCATCTAGATACAAACTTTTGGGTCAATACCTTGCTATCTCTGGGTCGTTTTCTGTGGTAACTTGCCTAGATACGGAGAATGGCTGTCTTTGATTGGGATTGCAACAGTTACTGTTTCTCCATGATTGCTGTGCCCTAGGGGCCTCTGGTTTAACCATGAAGCGATAAGACCATGATGTTGTTGACAAGGCTGCTATTAGCCTGTTGGTTTATTTTGGAATAATTTCTTTATTTTCCTGTCTCCGCTTCATGACCATGTTATTAGAAGTGTCAAATCTATTGTTCATCCTCCTCTATTCCATGATTACAACAACTGCAAATAGCAGAGGTTAGGTATCCAACTTCTTTTAAAGCTGAAGCTTATGAAGTTTTGGCCCTGTATGTAAAGTTGCGACAACATGGATGACGTCACCAGGAGTTGGTTAATTCTGAACCCCATGACAGCAATAGTTTCTTGAGCTGATCAATTGATATGTTATGTTATTTATAACACACCTGTACACAAGTGTTTCTAGGTGCAACAAGACAAGCTGGGGGGACAGAGGGAGAACAAGATAAAACAATCTTCTTTGTGTCATTCAGATTGTGCAAGTGCGATGGCGCAAAACTGCAGGAGGAAGGGAGGGGTGGGAGTTCCAGAGTGAGGGAAGGATAAGTGCAAGGAGGTAGGGAGCTGTAGCGGTTAGTTACAGCCCCTAAGTGAACGGTAGGCCTGCAGGCAGTGCAGGGGAGACTGATCATGGAGGAAACTGGTACCCCATGAGACTCTGGGGGTCGCCAGGCAACCAGCCTGCGCATGATACCATGGGAGAGAAGTATAAGCAGTTACTCATGATGATGATGAGTGGACATCTCCCGCCCTTTTGCAGGGGCACCAAAACCCTTACTTTCATAAGTTACTGTAGGCCAGCCAAGATAGACCATAGACTGGAGTTCTCGGTGAAAGATTTTAGAGGGAGATTGTAGTCAATGCCCTACTTAGCTCTACAGGTTTTTCTAGTGGGCAGAGAATGCATGAGAACTGTTCCACAATAAATTACTCCTTTCACATTAAAGCAGCAGATATCTTGCCTGATGTAGTCTGCCTTTGAATAATTACTGTGTTGTGATATGAAGAGATATTTTAAAAGAAAAGGGGAGTGGGTATTGCTACCTACATAGCAAAGTAGCAAAGATTTAAGTTAAAACACAGATTGTTTTTTTGAAAACCAAACAAACACTCATGCACTTGGATGGAGTTAAACCACCAGAAATTGAAGACATCCAGTGATGGCTGCCCACCTGTAGTAAAATACTACTGCAATTTGTACAACAAACTCCACATCAAATTTCATATAAAATCAATTTCATAACAATCTATGAAACGAGATTAGGGTGGTCATATTTAATAAACAATCAGGCAGACAACAATGACCAATGCATCTCGGACCATGCAGTGTTCTTCATTGCGATGGCTCTATAACAAAAAAAAGACCTAGAATTGACAGAATTGTTTGTCTGATATGGAACTTACTGCATGATATCAAATTTGATATGGAATTAGTTGTATATTTTACAGTAGTATTTTGCTACAAGTGTGCAGCCATCACAGCGGATTTCTTCCTCAGTCTTCCTTTCATATAGGGATCTTTATCCAGGGAGCCCATAACATGGCCTGCGGTATCGGCCATGTATTTATGGTTGAAATAATTTCTTTTTTTCTCATAGACTAAATGGAGAAAAAAGTTCTGTCGCGCCTACAACCCAAACTGCTAGATGGATTTTCACCAAATCTGCGGCATGAGCAGCGCTTGGTCTCGAAAGCGTGCTTTTGTAAATTTGGTGAAAATCCACCCAGTAGTGTTTTCTAAAATGACCAAAAAGTAGGTCTAAAAAAATTAGTGATATCTATGTCCGCTCCGCGGACAGGACACCGATTGGCTAATCGGCTTACGTCATGTACGTGGACACGCAACGTGTTCTCTGAATGGCTGGGATGAGGAGTGAGGTGCGTCACATTGTTCGATGCACCCGCCGTATTGGATCCATGCACATCTGCGGACAGCGTGGCGTGGAAGTGAGCATAAATCCAATTTTGGGGAGTGTGTTGGTGTGCATGAATACTTGGAGAAGGTGGGGGAGTAAGACATTGGTCAAATGCTGTATTTGCTTAGGTGGGAGAAGGCTGTGATGTGTTTGCAGTCACCGCTGTTGTCCACGGTCACCGCTGTTGTCCGTGGACATACCAAACACTGGACGCACTACTGGCTATTTTACTTTAGTATGATGTTGGTTTTGGGTCGTTAGAAGAGCATTGGGTGAAGAGGGTATGTATTGAAGGGTTTGTGCATTGGTTGTAATTATTTTTTAGAATGTTAATGGAAGTGTATAGATTTTGAGGTGGATGTATTATGTTTTTGGGTTGTGGTCATTTGGTAGGTGTTTGCTTCTATGGGTGTGTTATGCTGTGGTGGTTGTGGCCAGGGCCTAGAGTCTTGGGTGCGTGGCCAAAGGGCCCTAGGCCTTCAGCCATGCACCCAAGACCTTAGGCCCTGGCCACAACCACCGCAGTATAACACACCCATGCTACCAAATATTTTGACTGTGGTATGTGGGCTGCTTAGGGGATATGTTTTCAAAAATGTGTGCATTGATTGGTAGTAGTGTAAATAGTGTTTATTGGATAATGAGATGATGTGTGTTAGTTTGTTTGTTGGATTGTGTTCAGAATGTTGGTATTGAAGATTCTAGGCATTTTGGGTTGTATTTATTGGTGAGATGTTCATTTGCATAGCTGTGTTATGTTGCGGTGTGAGTTTAATTATTATTATATACTTACTGTTTCCTTTGTTGAGGCTGTATGAAGAATTTTGGCCAGGCCATGCAGTCAAGATTGTAGCGTTTGGCAACACGCACTGCAGGATAAAATACCATGGAAGCAAACATTTAGGATTGTGGTCTATGGTCAGGTGTTTGCTTGAATGGGTGTGTTATGCTGTGGTGTTTGTGAGTCCAATCATTATATACTTACTGTTTGACTTTTTGTGGTTGTATGCAGTTTTTTCATGCCACGGGTAGTTGGAGCAGACATTTTTTTTCAATCACTGTGATAAAAGAATAAATCACATGTTAGTGTAGGTGGTTTATAATGAGTATTGCATTGCATAGTGGACATTTCTGTATTTTGTCTACCCTCATAGTTAGTGCTTTAGAAGTACTATAGTTCAAACCAGTGTACTGTGCAATTTTCTCAGTTCCTGTGTTTGTTCTACAATATATCTCTTTCATTGAGTTCAGTAGGAGGAATTGAATATGTGTGTGGTTTTTGATTTGGAAGTGGTGGAGGTATTGTTGCAGTTAGATAGCAGTTGGTGTATTCTATTTGTTTTTCTGTTTCCATTTCAGTGGTATTCATCTATCAGTTGGCTTGTTGCAGATTTTTGGGGCAGTTAGATACCTGTTGGCGTATTCTAACTGGTCATAGTTTTGAAGTTCAAGTTTTGTTTATGTTCATACACAGATTAGTTATTACATTTTGGTTTTAAGAATATTAAGTAAGCGTTTACAAGATTTGCTGGCAATCTCTGTTTTAGAGTAATGTCAGTATCATTACATTCGAACCATCCACAATTTTTTTTATATATGCAGTGTAGTGACCTGCATTGGGTGTGGCTCCTGCGTGGTAGATTATACCTATTGTTGTCAAGGTTTTCTTACCAAGTGATACTTGACCATGTGTGAATCCTGTTGGCTTGCAGTTGTTTTTGGTACCATCTGCATTATAATGTAAAAGCATTACTATTACGTATTTACTATATGTCTGTATTTGTAAGGTGGAACTATTATCGGAATTGCAGGTAGTACATAATCTGCCATGGTTTGCATTTTGTACAAGTTGCTGAAATGGAATGGATTCACAGTTAGGTATGCTTACATACACGAAGTGTTCATTAGGAACTTCTTCTTGTACGTCATGGCTGCAAAGAGTGCATGTATGTTTCCACATGTATGAAATCTGGAAGATTTCATTTATAGTTATGGTTTTGTTTTCTAGTACTTGTAGTAAGTACATTAGAAATTGTGTTGGATCTTCTTGTGAGTTTATAGTGAATTTGACCATTCCAGCACAGTCCATTTCCTGCTTTATTCCAGAAACACTAAGTGTTGTCAGGATTGTTGATTGCATTTCTTTGAAGGACTAACATTTGCAAACACAATTGGTCTTTACAAGTAAATGTTGTCAATAATTGGTGGCAATTGGAATAGAATATTTATTGGTACATTTGCGTAGCAAGTTACACCAGTTGTATTTGAAAATTTGAATGGACCTGACAGTTCTGTGTCCAAGTCATTTATTCAGAGTGTGCGTTGCTTATTTGAAGAGGTAGTTGAGTTACTTTGAACAGTAGATTCTTCTTTGGTTGTGGTCCTTGATGAAGTATTAGCTTCTTTTACTTTCTTTGGAGGAATTGCTGTGAGATCTTGCATAGTTTGAGTCTGAAGTAGTTTTTTGTTACAACGTTTTGCTTTTTGCAGAACAGGATAGGTTTTTAGATGGGGGGGTGTAGAGTGAACGAAGTCTATTGTATTCTAGAATGCAAGAAATATCAGCATTTACTTTACTTAAATAGTCCATCAAGTGTACGTAAGCATGATAGTGTTACATAGCTCATGCCTTCTTTAAAGACTGTGCTACCAATATCTATCAATGCTTTATCTTGAGTAAGACCTTGTGATTTGTGAATGGTGACTGCGTATGCTAGAGTTAGAGAAAATTGTTCTCTGCGTACATACATGTCTTTGAAAAGAAGGAAGCGGGCTGTTGAGCTTCCTATCCTTTAAACTTCGGATAGTTTGTCAAAGAGAATATTGACAAATTGAATGTTGTCACGTGGGTATGTTTGAAAGCCAACAACTGTACGAAATGCTCCATTAACTAGTCCTTGGTCCACGTCGAGGTTACGTTTAAGCATTACTCTACAGTTTAAAGATAATTTTAATATTTTCTCCAAACCAGCTATGTTAGAGTGTTCCAAGGTGTTTAGCCTTATTGTGGCTTGTTGACACATGGGTAGTGTCATACCATGTACGTCCAGTTTGTCTGTGAAGCCGATTTGAACTATTGGTTGCATTCTTTTTTTTAACATTGTTTCATTACATTTTGAACAGCTTGCAAGCGTTGGCATCAAGGACATACAATGGCATTTTTGTGTGTTAACTGTTCCATGACATCAGTAGCACCTGAGATATGGCCATATAGTGCATGGATGTGCCTAGTTTTTAATATAGATTGTGCTTCTTGAGATAGTACACCAACTCTAATACTTTTTAAAATATTGGCGTTGGTGAGGTCTGCAGACTGGTGCATATTTTCAGTTAATCTTCTGTATTGGAAATGTTGCCAAAGGTTGACATTTCTTATGCTGCCAAGAGTTTTACGGCACAGTTTGTGCCCTAGGGTTTTAAAAAATAGTTTCACCTTTCACTGGTGTTAATTGAAGATCTCCAAAAATAATGTGTTTTCCTCCAAAGAGATCTTCGTAGTCTGTTTTGAGGACCTCTTGTAATCTGAGATGAATCAAAGCCAACATTAGGTTGGAGACCATGCTCACCTCATCTATTAGCAGCATTTTCATTTGTTTTGAAAACTCTGTGTATTTCCATTGCAGCTTCTGTAGAAAGTTTGTAATAGTCTAATAGCAGTTACAACAGCTGACAGTTTGTTGTTTGTCAATTGTTGGAGGAACTTGTTGATGATTTTGATTAGGAATGTTTTGCCTGAACCAGCTTGACCACTAGTGTATAGCAGTATAGGTTTGTAGTCTTGGCAGGTACAGTTTTTATTTTAATGTTGCACACCATGTTCAATTTGTTTTACTTCTTGGAAAATGCTATGCTTCTCATAGTTTAGTTGTGATTTCAGTACAGCAAAGTTTTCTGTAGATTACTCATACTGACACATGGTGGTTTCTACTTCTATCATGGCTAATTCTGCCTCATTTGCTATTAGTGTCTGTCCAAGTGGTTCTTGGTTTCCTGTTGACTACTTTTAGGAGTGTCCACATCTAGTTGGGCCTGGAGTTCTTCTTCGTGTTGCTGTTCATTGTGCAACATTGTTTGGTACTGGTTAAAGTTTACTTCTGTCATAGTGCTTTCATTTACTTTGAAAGCGTCTTCATAGGAGTCATAGGTATCTAGTAACTCTTCTTCTTTTGTCCATGGTTTAAAAAGTTGTAGCAAGGACATGTAATATAGTTCTATATGTTTAGGAGTTTTTAATTACAATTTGATATGATTAAGCTTTGTTTGGTAAGTTTCACTAAGCTGCCTTTACAATGTGCTACTGTTTATCTACCTTTATTTTCATCTGGTTTAATATTATTTTTGTATGTGAAGTTTTGGGCCACGTGGTATCGACACATGGTTTCCAAAGTGGTACTCCTGTTTGGGTAGTATGTGTCTATTAAATTGTTTTTCAAACTGTCTTGGCTTTTGGGATCATTGTTGGGTATTGTTTCTTCATCCTCATACGATTTCAGAACTCTTTTTCTAGATTTAGCAGGACCAAGACTTAGCCATACTAGATTTTCAGATTTTCCATACAAGGCAGTACCGGTTAAACGGTCTGCAGCTTCATAGTAGCCACATTTTTATGCCTAAGCTGTACAATTTCTGTGATGGTGTTTTGTCAGATGATATGTCATCCCAGAGGTGGTCCTGAAGCTGTTTTCTCTGCTTTGGTTAAGTAGGCTGTGACATATCTTGCAACTGCAGTGTAATTGCCTGCAATGTACTGCACATCTATGTTTGAATTCCATAGGAGGGCAATGTTTGCATTGTAATCATTGATGTATTTTGATTCTTCTGTGCTTTTTATGTAAAATGTGTTCTTAGGTGATTTACCTTTGACACTATGTCTAACTGAAGACATGAAGTTGTTTACTTTACCTGTTGTTGAAACTGATCTAGGGAAACCAAAGCGGCATTTGGTGTAGTATTTCCCTTTGTTTTTATATTTGCGACAACATTATTTCCCACATTTGTGTCTTTGAAATTGTAAAATTTGTGCATGAAGGTCACTATGTGTGGTTTGTGAAGGGATTTCACAAACGACATATTTTCGGATGAACTGCAAAACAGTGGCATCACTGTCCTGACCAAATTTAGGAGCATCTTTAATCCACAAAAGCATGTGGATGTGTGGTGCTTCTCTGACTTGGTATTCTTTTGTCCAAAAGAAGTGTTGCACTTCTCCAAGGGGAGGAACAGTTTTATTACAAATTAAGTGTAGCTTAGCAATGAAGAAATGATGGAAATATCTTGATACATTTGCATGATCTAGGTGTTTTTAAATCTGGATGTTTTGTTTTTGGTTGCTATGCATAGAAAATCGTGTAAATCTTCCCATGCAGATTCTGCACAACTTAATGGCACAAACCAAGTGGGTGGGCCAAGGTGTCTCATCATACAGCGTACATCTCTGTGACATTGGAACCAGTATTCTTTTGTACCACGCATGTTTGCTAAAAGATTTGTAATGCTTCACTGTAAAATCTCATCTTTCTCTTGCACTTTTTGTAGTAATTCCGTTGCTGACATATTTTGAAAATGGGTACCTGGTTTCAATGTGTGTGCAACTCTGTAGCATAGAGTTGCTAGAGTTGCTAGTTCACTTTCAAAGAGAAGGTGGAATATGTATTCCACGTTTTGTCTGTGGGTCTATCAGCGTACCTTCCTCCTTTTCCAGTAGGAAAGAGTAGAGGAAAGGCATGTGCTTCTATCCTTTTTTCCCATATGCTAATTGGAGATCCTTTGGCTTGTCGCATTTGGTACGTTTCCAGTGCATCACCTATGGTGTCTTTAGAGTCTAATGGATGAATTCTATAATGTTCTAAAACATTTGATTCTGTAGCAGGATCTAGAAGTTGAAATTGACCAGTTTCTGATGACTCTTGCATTATTTCAGTGGTTACCCTCAGGTTTACTTCAATATTCATTTCTTCATAGTATTCATTGTTGTCTTTTAGATATTGCAGGGCTTGTCTAACTTTATGTAAGTCCACGAGTTGTTGCCAAATTATTTTGTCTTTTGTCGGTACGCCATTTACTAACATAATTAAAGATTGATCTATCGGACGTTGCACTCCCAGAGTGTGTACATTTTCTTTGAGATCTAATGGCAAATAAACTACTGTGCCACACATGTCTTTGACTAATTCAGAGGGAGGTAAATTTGCTGGTTTCGGTTGAAGGCGTATTATTGTTTGAAATGGGTGCACTGTTTGACTTATGATGCTCTCATATAAGTTGAATGGTTGCAGGGGATTTGGTAGTGGGAATAATTCCAAGTTATTTGTGATAGCACGTGAAGGTGTTTGGTTGTTGTCAAGTTTTGCAGTGCAGTAACTGCAAAGTATTAAGGGGTCAGTAATTTCGTATTTATTGTCTGCTATAAGATAGAGAGCGAATTGGAACCATTTGGAATCTTCATTGTCTTCTATTTTGTATGGTATGTCTACAGTTTTTGTGCAATTTTTATAAAAAAGTCCTCCGGCAAAACACACACACACACACACACACACACACACACACACGGTTTGGTACTTCAGCAGATGTACTTGTAAACTTTAGTATTTCTTTTTTGTATGTGTGTAATAGAAGGTTGCCATCTGTACAGTGTTGCTAGTCTGTTGTAAAGGTATTGCATTTTGTAAGTGGTTTTCAGTTCCAAAATATTTTCTCTGGATATGCTCTATTTCTTCGAGTAGTTGTTTGGCTATACCATGTACAAGATTGTTATTTAAATTGACTAGTGCTAAAGCAGGACTTTTGGCATTGTACAGTTTATGGGCCAGATTTCTTATAGTTGAATGATGTGTTGATATCATTTTGATATGATGGAAGGCGCTATTGCTTATAGCTCCAGAAATGCAGGCTAATGAATGTCCTTGTAGTCCTGTGTATTTGCGCACTGGACAGGAGTCCATATTTTGTCATAGTTTCATTTTGAATTTGTCTTTGCCTTTCACATACTGATTGAGGAACTGGTGTAAAGATTTGTAAGATTTTTCGGCAATGTTACACATTGATGTGCACGGCCATTTGTAGACTGGACCTATTGGTTCAGTGAAATGGACAGTTGATACTGAGTTTTCTAGGGATATTTTTGTGAGCAGCGTTTCTTGTTCCATAATGGTATTAAGTTTTTCATACCCTCGTCCACTGCTATGTACGGCAATTGGGTTTATTTGCTTTTTGTTTGCATGCTTCTTTATTGAAATATGGTTCTGTGTGCGTAGTGTGACTCCATTGACCTCCACAGATGTCTGTGAAGCTATCTTTGTTGATATTCTGTTTATTGAGAATTCTTTTTTGTAGTTTAGTACTTAGTTTTGTTAGTGGTTTCATTTTGTTTAAAACTAAAATAAATTTATTTTAAGAAGGATTGCACTGTCTATGAGAGCTTGTAGGATTAATTGCCTATGGTAGGTTTTAAGGGTTGTGCATGATTTCTCTCCTGTTTTATAAAGTTTTGAAGGACTCTGTGGTGGAACATTTTTTGTAAAATAATGTTTTTGGTATGCTTACTTGCCGCTACATCAAGATTTATAGGTACAGTGTTAGCACTAGTGGTAGCTGCAGTCTTGTTAATCACTTTGTTTCGTTTTACATTTTGAAAGAGGAGGCAAAGTTTCTGTACTGGAAGCTTGTTTCGTTTCGCTTAATGACTGTATTAGCTGTTTTGTTTGAACTTTTTGTACACATTCTGCTAGAGGTGGATGTTTATTTTGGAGAGTTTTAGTTTGATTTTGTTTACTTTTGAGTTGCTTTCTAAGGAGTCGCTTTTTTGTAGGCATTCTTTGGGGTCTGTTGGAGAAAAAAGAAAGTGTGGGTTGGGATCTTGTGCAGTGTATGTGTGCTTTGTGCATGAGTGTCTGAGTAAGATGGTACGGATGTATGTAGTGGTGTGTGATTGTGAAATGGGCTGCTACACCAGTTTGGGAAGGCTATTCTTGTATTTGTGTGTTACTATACTGGTGTTCAGTTTACAATATAAAGTATGGAGCTGGTGAGGGGAAGCACTAATACTTAATCTAATGTTGCAGGAATTCTAGAACAATTGTTTGTTCTAGAATTCTACAGTGTTTGAGTAACAGTTAAAAAAGTTAGTAAATTTGTGTGTTAATAGCACTGTTGTTAATGTAGACATGGATTTCTTTGTTTTTGCAGTAGTAGTTCTTTCTTATAGCTGTGCATAGCATGTACATGCACTTTCCCTTGCCTATGTGCATTCTCTATTTTATGTTGAATCTGTTAGTTGAATGTGCTTTAGAAATGAGTACAATAGTATGCGCACAGAGCACACTTGATTCTTAAGGCGGTGTTATTGGATATTAGCAAATAGAAGAAATAATCGTATGCTTTGGTTGCTATTTTTACAGGGTAAATGGCAGGAACTGTACAGAAAGGTATGCAATGTATGCATTTGTGAAGGTGTGGGAAATAAATCAGAAGGATTTGATGGGGTCAGCAGCTTATTACTCAGTAGGTGATTACCAAAGTACTGGGTGGTTCTGTGGTGCTTGGAGATGGGAGAGTCTGAAATAAAGTAAGGGTTGCAAGGAAGGAATCTGGTGCTTGCGTTGCAGACTGAAGGGACGGGGAGATGTTGTATGTCTTGCTTCACAACACTGTACACAGTTGTAGATGATGTGATGGACATGACTGCACCTGTGCATAGTTGAATGCTGTTGTAAATTTTAGAACGGAATGGGCAACCAGCTGGAATGAGAGCGCTGTCTATATTGGAAGAATAATTGTAGAGGCAGTGGTGTTGTTTCAGCTGGGAGCCTTTCAAATGATATTGGCTATCTGTGTGCATAAATAAAGATGCATGTACTCATCCTGGCTGCGTGTCATTTTATAACACACTAGAAAGCCTTTTTCCATAATGATACTGTTATTTCTCCCATCTTTTAACATGAAATGACACTTTGTTAGATAGCTGTGTGTGTTGTGTCTGATTACTATTATAATCATTTCTAAAGGAAGTTGAAATTATAGAATGTATGTTTAATATGCAGAATGTATTGAAAGGAAAGTGTATGTACATACTATGCACTATGATACATTAAATGCTATTATGGTTGAAATGTGGATAAATAGGTGGCAGTGGTTACACAAATTATAGAATGAATGAAAAAAATAACAGTTTGCACATTGCAGTTAATTATATGGGTAAATACAAATTTGGAGAGCAGACAACTTTGCAAGTGACACTTGATCATAGCAGATGGGAGAAATTACAGTAAGCTTCTTTTACAGGTTATACAGGGTAAGTGGCAGTTTCTCTGTTTACATGCATTTATACAAAAGATGTACATGTACTGTGCAGAAAATATTCATACCTGTAGTTTGGGTTCATGCATGTGGATGTGCATGAATCTGCAAGTAGAAATGTTGGAGAGTTTACCAGTAGTTGCTGTAGGGTCCTTTCCAGTCACAGCCCTATTGTTCTCGGAGTGATCAACAGTACACCTTAAGTACTGAATTGTGATGATGGAGTTAGATGTAGAGTTCTTGGATGTGATTGGTGGATGGTTGTGTGACTGCTTAACAGTAGCCAATAAAGGAATGGTGCAGAGAGTGAAGTGGAAAGGGTAGAAGGGCTGCTCCAGTGTTACATGCTCTGTGGACACCGCGGCTGTCCGTGGACAGGGCGTGTCACATCTGGGGCTTCCGAGCATGAAATAGGAGTGTATTTTGGGTATTAGCCAATCAGGTGTTTAGGTTCTGCTTTGTATTGAGAGAGGCCTTGTGTAGTGAAGATGGCAGAGGTGGAGAAAGTCAGGGTGTTGGTGTCATGATCTCTGCTTCCAAAAGATCAGGACTTGCCCGACTCCCTTGGAAGCAGACCCATAACCCCGGTTCCGAGTGCCAGCCAGTCCCAATTGGGACCTTTTGGACCCTGTCCTGGCGCCAGTGGCACCAGGCTCATAAAGATGCCCAGTCCCAGCGCTGGAAGCGCCGGGCACATAATGCTTGGGTGGACTTACCTGCAGCAGACCATGCTGCTTACTTACCTGCCAGTTGAGCCCCTGATCCTCTTCTGTTTGGGACTACTTTTCCTGTTGGGTGGGGCAGGAGCCACTCCCTAGGTTCTGAACACTGGAACTCTTCTGGAAAGCAGGAACTCTTTTCTTACCTAGGCAAGGCTGTGGAAGGAGACACCTAAGCACTACAGGAGGCTATTTAAACCACACCCGATGGATGAATCTTGCTTTGCGTTATTCTGCATTCTCTGCAGCAGAACGCTCATTGTGTCTTCTGCTTCTGATCCTGGGCCTAAGGGAACAAAGGCTTACCATCCTGGAATCCAGTCTTCAGCAGCACCTGTAAAGACAAAGAAAGAACAGGTTAGCACTACGGTCTTCAGTGGCAGCGCATCTCTTACCTGGTCCATCGGCTGTCACCAACGCCTCGCGCTGCATTCCGGCATCTGAAAGACAAAGGCTTACCTACTCTTCGCATGCTCCGGAGGTCTTCGCACTGCATACCGGCATCTGAAAGACAAAAGCTTACCAGCTCTTCGCACGCTCCGGAGGCCTTCAGCGCTGCATCCCGCATCTGAAAGACAAAAGAAGGTGCGTTTAAAGACATTGGGCAACTTTATTACTCACGTGCCATTACTCCTTCCCACGCCGGATCCAGTGGGTATTCCAGCACCCTTCAGCTTCTCTAAAGCTCCGAACTTGTACCTGCAAGATAAAAGGGACAGTTAGTGCGCATCGTGAAGCAGGCTACAAGCGTTTACTTACGTGCTTCTAGGCGCTTCTATTCCTCACGCGGGTTCGATCCTCAACTCTCATCAGCCCGCCATCCGCCATCGCCGGAACCCTGCAAAACAAGAGATATCATTACAAAAGACTTTTAAGACATTTGAAGTGCCCAGAACTTACCGTTCGTGCAGTTAACGACGGACAGCAGTCCTCTGAGGTCAAGAGGCCTGCACCCTTATCCAGTGAAGAAACTGGTTACGGCACCCTGCCCCGAGGCAGATGGAGAGCTTGGCGTTCACTTACCTAAGGTGAGGGCGTTAACCTTTGGGGATCTACAGGAGAAGAGAAAGGGAAGAGGAGAGAGGCACCCAATAACCCCAGTTCATTAATCCCATATTTTCTATCTGCAGACATCTTACTCTTCGAGTCAGACATACAGTGCACAGAGGTCCAGCCCAAAGAGCCAACCGTGTGTTACACATCACCTTTGAAGATACGGCATTCACCCAGTCAAGACCGGCGCCTCTGTGGGAATCAGGTGAGCGTTACAGTTGGTGCTTGGAGATATGTTTGTGAATGGTTTGGAGCAGTATGAAAAATGCAGGAATGTGGGAAACAATTTTGATGTAAAAGGAGTGGAGGTGGTGTGGAGCACTGTGCCTGGTTTCAGTTTGCAGGCAATGGTAGAAGTTTGTCAAGATATGGCTAGGGTTAACCGTCCACATGCGGTTGTCCTGCACTGTGGTGCTTTGCATTTGGGTTATGTCAGTGCCCCTACTTTGTTGAAAGATCTGCAAAACTTGTTTCAGACAGTAATGAAACTACTTCCAAATGCTACGATAATTTTTTCTGGTTTGATACCTAGGGCAATATGGGACAATAGTTCTGTTTTTTGTCCTCCGCCAAATGTTGCAAGGTGGTTAATCAAACGAGGCATGTTTGCTTTTATGACTAGAGCCGCCATGTTCTTTTGCAACAATGACAACATTGACTCTGGTAAAGTTGATTACTTTAAAGAAGATGGCATATCTGTATCTTTTATGGGAAATGCCATGCTGTTTTGGAACCTAAGGATTGCTTTAGAGAAGCTAATGTGAAGATTTTTGGAGGAAAATAAGAGAAGAAAAACCAAAAAATACAAAATAAAAGGTGTTTCTGAAGCATCTGTAAAAAAACAAAAATAAGCTCTTTGCAGAACCAACCTCAAAGTGGAAATGGGGCACACTATTTAAATTTTAATTCCCCACGCTCAGATTTTATGATTTGTCCGCGGATACCGCAATTGTATGCGGACAGCGTGTATTACATATGGGAATTTTGAGGTTGAGAGGCATCCAAATTAGACTTAGCAGAGCAAGGGATTGGTCAATAAGGTTTATTGGGTGTGATGTGTGAGCAGAGACTTTGTCAGAAAGTCTTTTTCCTGAGAGCAGAGCAGATAGTTATGGCTGTGTGTTTCAAAAAGCAGATTGTCTGGGTTTTGGGAGATTTGTGGATACATTGGTTGGAGTTGCATGCAGATCACTGTGGAGTGGCTGTACATCTTCCATTCCCTCATGTGGAAGTGCACTCGCATGGAGTGCGTGGAATGAAGTGGCTGAATTTGGTACCTCTGTGCTACTTTGGTGACATAGTGTCAGCCAAACATTATTATTATTCATTGTGGAGGGAACAGTTTAGGACATGTTTCTGGAATCTCGTTGCAATTTGCAATTAAAGGGAAGCCATGGACATGTATCCAAACTCAAGAGTAATTTTTTCCCGTATTGCACAAATGTGGCTGCGTTCTTCATTTGGTCCACAAATGGAGAAAGCGAGGTGCAGTGTTAACAAGGCTGTCTGTGCCTTTTTGGGAGATGTTGGTATGTCCTCTTTTCACAATGAAAACATTGTTTCGTAGTGCACACATTTTTGGCAGAGATGGAGTACATCTTATGCTGGCAATCAGGTTTTTCTTTTAAATATACAAGATGCATTGCAACCCTTTTTGGAATTACAGCAATCACTTTTGCAGTTGGTGTTGACTATTTGAAGTTTCTGAATCACAAATAAACCCAGAAAAAGGCTATTTTCAGAGCCACCACTTCCTCCTGGAGAAAGGTGCAATGGTTCTGATAGGGCAGGACCCCCAAAATTTTAGAAGTCAGCGGACTGTCTGCGGACTTCTAAAAATGCACAGGGCCCTTCAGCATTTCATTAACACTTCTATTTTTGAACTGTGAAAGGCGGCTCTGAAAAGAGCCTTTTTTTGTTTTGGTTTTTGTGGTTTTATTTTTTTTTGGTTTTTTAAATACGACACTAGGAAAGGAAGGGAAAAGAGGGTAAGGAAGGGACACCAACCACGGGAATGAGAACGGACAGGTGGAGAGAGGAAGATGTAGGGTAGGCCTTATTCAGGTAGTTAGCAGTCCTTCTCATGCTCCTTGACCGCGGTCTCAAAAGCACTTCGAAGGTTCTCCCCTCTGTAGAGTACTGCGTCGCAGTACATGCACAATGCTGAGACCCTCAAAAGGTAAGGGTCAACAGCATCACATATGGCCTGCGAGGCAGCTGGAGGGATGCGCTGCCCCACAGGAGTATCTCTTGTGGTGGCAGGAGCGGAAACGGAGGATGCTGCAGGAGAACTCAACCTACTATGTTTATCGCAAGGTACAATCTTATGAATAGCCCCATCATGGAACGCCCTTAGGTGTTGATTCATTGAGGTAGTACCATAGCTGTACGAACCCGGTTTCCCACGACTCAGCACCAACTTGCACTGAGTGCAGGTCACCTTGTTTGCACATGCTTGTGGTACTCCAGCAAGAGTGGTAAATAACCTCCACACCCAAGAGTCACGGTGAGAACTAGTAGTAGTAGGGACTTCCACTACCTCATCCTCATCATCCTCTTCATCATTCTCCTTTGTATCCTCATGCCTGTTCCCCTCTGCAGGTCCTTGGGGAGGTGGTGGTGGTGGAGGGGGTGGGGGTGGTGCTGAGGCAGAAGTAGCAGCAGCCATGGTTGCCATTTTCAATGGTGTCAGGAACCACCAGACTGCGAGCAGTCTGCAGACAGGAAGCACAGGAAAGAGCAAAAACAATCTAATGTAACGAGGAGCAGTCTCTGTCCTGGAAGCCAAAAACAGAATAAGGAGCAGCTCTGCGGTGTGGCCTTTTATAGGGGTGCTTCACGGACACCCGCGCTGTCCGCAGACACTCTGAACACCAAAAAAGGGCTCAGAAAGTTCCAAAAAGTATGCAGATCACCAGGGACATGGTGTGGGACATGTGCAAGAGTGAACTCTCACAGGAAAATACCTTTTAGGGTGTCTGGAAGCCTGGGCAGTGCCTGTTACACTTAGCATGGGTGCGGTCACATGATGACGTCGTGGACACGTTCACGAATGGGACGGCTGTCTGTAGGACACCAAATGCGCAGGGTTGATTGTGCGCATGCGTGCAGGTGTTCTACGGACAGTGTTCCAGTCCCCAAACTAATTAAGTGTGACACACATGCGGCGGACAGGCGCGATGTTCATAGGGGCCAAGGGTGTGATACGCATTCGCGCGGGTGTTCTACAGACAGTGTTCAGGTCCCCGAACAAAATAAATGTGCGTCACAACTTTGCGGACAGGCGGACGGGCTATGTGTTCTATTGACATATCAATTCTGGTTGCGGACAATACGAACAGGGGGAATGTTCTTAGGACACTTTAATTTGCATAGTTACGAACATGCGGACGTCTTTAGTGTTCGGTGGACACCCCCATTTTGACTACGGTCAGTTTGAACAGGTATAGTGTCCTGTAGTGTCCTTAGGACACCCCCATTTTGGTTCATTTTAGTTAATTACAGACAGGCGGACATCTTGTGTGTCCTAAGGACACCTCCATTTTGATTGTGAATAGTACGAACAGGTATAGTGTCCTCAGGACACCCCCATTTTGGTTAATTACGGACTTCCTGGACACCCGCGCTGTCTGCGGACACCCTTACTGCCTTTTAAAAAAAATAAGACACAGAGGAATATAGTAACACACTTAATATTTTATTATTATGAAAGAGGGGGAAGCAGAAACCTATACAAATACAGGGGAATTAGGGGTTTGTACATGATGGATGGTAGGGGAGGAAGGAATTTAAGTCTCAACATAACGTTTTTGTTGCTGGGGAGTTTTTGGCATGGTTGGCTGGGACATGGAGAAGGGATACATGTGGGACAGTGATATTTAATTTTTTCTTTTATATGGTCCTCCACAAAGTTTTTCAAAAGAATACAATTTCACATTACTAGATCAATTGTTTGCTCCATTCGCTGCCGATGATTTTCTAAGATCTCTGTTTCTGTATTATTTTTAATGTCAGTATGGTCTGTTAAAAAATGTGTTAAGTACACACAAAGTAATGGTTATTAATTGGTTTATATAGAGAAGTATAGTGTTTAACATTAGTATCACTGTTTTCACTCATTTCATCCCGAGGAAATTCTTTTTCCAGCCATTCCAAAATACTAGACATTTCTGTGTAAAGAAAAAAATATGTTACTTTTAGTGTACCTTATACAGAAAGTTTATAAATATATAAAATAAATGTAGTGTACTCACTAGTTTCTTGCTAAGTTTTGCTGTTATTGCTGCATAGGTGTGCTTTTGATTTTGGCTGTGCAGTTTCTGTGAGATAATTCTGTTGGAGGCATATTTGCTTTGGTATATTCCATTATGTTGCATATGCTATGTAATTGGACAGTTGGTGTCTTATATATACAGTTTCCACTTCTTATTTATTATTGAATGTAATGTATGTATGTGCTGCTTTTTGAACATGTTCAGTGTTTTTATTGCATGATACAACAATGTAAGATACCCCGTGAGTTTTTGGATAGTGTTCATGTTGACCACGTCCATCGGCGGACATGCGCATGGTCCGCGGACATCAGAACCACTAACGCGGGTAGGGGGTTCAGTATGTTCTGTTATATGTATATAAACAATGGGAATCCTAAAAGCATTTATCAAATTTATATTATCTATATGTATTTTCAGTGAAAAAACATTGTCACAGGAACGTTATGGTTAAGTTGCGCTACTGAAAACTGTTGTGTAGTACTTGTCTGAGTCTGCTGTAGCTTGTCATGTGCTTGGTGATGTTATGTGAGCGTCAGGTGAAATGTTGATGTATGAGTGAGAGAATGCTGTGCTGAGTGTTCTGTATTGAGTCAGTTGGTCCCTCCCTTCCTGGGTGATGGGTGCCGGTGCTTTGTCTTATACCTGATGTCTTAATGTCCTGTTCGATATGTACTTTAAGAAATGCAATAAACTCATTAAGAAGCAATCGGAGTAAGCGTGGAAACAGCTTCTTTACTTTGGCGACGAGGATCACTGGAAAGAAGAACCTACGCGTGCAGCAAAAGGTGGAAAAGTAGAAAACCCAGGGAATGAAGATGACTGCTGCAGGGGGTGCAGGAAACATCAGGATCAGAAGTAAAGAAATTGACAACACCGCCCTTAAGTAAGAAAACCCAGCACCGATGGCGTATATAGGAGGAGGTTGGAGAAGGCCCCATAGCAGGTGTGTCAGCCGAACATACGAGGTTGGGAGTGCTGGGTCCTGGGGCCTCAAGAGCGCAAAGAAAGATCAGTTTAAAGCTGGCCGTGAGCTTAGCAACACTTCGCAACATGCCCAGGGTCAGTAAGCCCGTGGATATTGGGAGTGCTGATTCTGGGAGGCCAAGAGCAAGGCGCCTGGGCCATATGGTTAAGACAGCTCAATAGTGGAGCTAGGAGCCGTTGCGGGCAGCGGAACCAGGGTGAAGGAGTTTAAATTTAATGGTTTGAGTAATGGGGAAACTGTGTGCTGAGATGGTGCTATCACATATCTGATGCGGTAATAGACTGGATTTCGTATCTGCAGTCAGCCTCACCGTTAATGCACATGTAATTGCAGCAACTGTGTCTGTAACGGCAATGCCTGCGAAGTGACCGTTGGGCCGCGGGTCAGTGCAGGATTACTTTTGTCTTCAGATGAGTGCTTTGGAGTGATAACGTCAGTTGTCAACAGAGGGATTCGGCGATCCTCCGGAATTTGGTGTGCTTCCAGTGCTCTGGAGTTCCATTGTCTGTACGTGGAGGAACGTACAATGAAGGGAGCGGGGACGCTCGAGTAAAGGGCCATCATGAAGGGACGTATTGTGACACTTTCACGCCACCGCATCCGGAAGAGGATGCGTCAGGGCTGAACGAGAGCCGCTCTTCTTCCCATGTTGTGGAAGGCAGTGACGGCCGCACTCAGGAAATGCTGCTCCGCCCCGCTTAGTGAGGCGTTATGTAGCGGCCAGTTGAGAAGTTGTAGGATTGTAAGGAGGTTGGGCAAATCGTTTGGTCATGGTGAGGGTGAGCAGATATATGCTCTATGGAAGAGGAAAGCTTGCACAACTAGTTAATATTGTGTATGCGGCAGGCATTCCCTTTTCCATTTTAAATCCTTTGCATTGTGTTTCACAGTGGGAGAAATCTTGATGTGTTGCGATAGAATGTCTCCTGTGGATAAAAAGATATATGGTCAATGCGATGTTACATAATGCAGTTTGGTGTGGGTGAAAAGTAGTGCTGCGTGTTAGGATGATACCATGAATAGTGTTTGGGAAAGGTTAATGATGTTGCATGTAGAAATTTAACTATTTTGAGGATTTGCAGGTAAATGCATGATAAGTAAAAGGTTACAATTACCTATGTTTTGGGTTGTTGCCTAAAAGGTGAAGTATGTGAGGCAATGTTGCAAGGGTGTAGCTTTGTAGCATACGTGCCTGATTGTGTTAGCTTAACCTATTGAGGATTTTTAGGTGTTCGGTTGTTAAATAATAACATGGACTTTTATAGGCCATGGATAAGGAAATAAACTGTTAGCTAGATGAAAACAGTGTATAATTCATATGTTGAAGAAGTGGCGCATAATATATATATTCACCTAGTTCAAGAAGTATGGGAGTGAGTATTATGCTATGTTGATGTCTCAAGTATGGGAGATCAGTGCGCAAGTTTTTCTGCATGTAATTAGGTAGTCGCCTATGAAGGGAATATGTACTCCGCTTCAGTGTGTGGTGTGAGGAGATCTTGCATGCAGTATGCATCTATCATAGAGGGTGAGAGGCACCTCTAAGGTTAGGAGGTAGCACCTTCATTGAAATAAACCATGCTGAGGTAACGCCTTTTCTAGTTGTACATTGGTGTTTGAGGTTGACAGGAGGTAGTGCCTCAGTTATGAGATTAGGCATTGCTGGGTGGTACTGCCTCCTATAGCAATGTTGGGTTAATGTGTGGTATGCACCACAGAGGTTAGTGAGGTAGCACCTCCGTTGATGTTTACAGGAGGTAGCGCCTCTGTGATGGTGGATAAGTGTTGCTGGATGGTAGCACCCCATAGTAGTTTTCATTTTGGTATTATGTTTATGGAGGTAGCGCCTCCGTATGAGTTAACCATTGTGAGGTAGTGCCTCTTTTCGTTATAGTGGTGAATGAGGTAAGTGATGGGGGTAGCACCCCTGTCAGGAGTATGAGTGAGTAGTATTTTAGAGGTACACTAAGGAGAATGGGAGTTGTATGTCTGTTGTTTTTAGGAGTGGCAGTAGTGCACTGTTAGGAGAAGTCGACTCTTATCTTATTTTAAGGGACAGGTGGTTCTGTTAGATGAAGTTGTGGTACAGGTTGGGGGGGTCCTCCCGTAAACATAATGGTGAAAGGGAAAGATGGTGTCCAAGATGAAGAGTCACCTGGTGATTTGTTTATCTTTGTGTGTTATCTGTCAATCCTGGCCATTGTGTTTTGAGGTCAGGGTTCGATTAAGGGACTTGTTAGTGCTGCCATTGAAATGAGTGGTTAGGTCAACTCCATGTTTTGTCAGTGGTCTTGGAGATGGCTGGCCAGCATTTTCAAGTGTTGGAGGTTTTGTATATCTTGGTGTTGTTGGGTATGCTCAATTGGCTTAGTCCATTGATGTATCTGTGTGTGTGTTTGTGACGCATGCATGTTGATTGATATTTCGTGGTGGTGGTTTTAGTGTTTCGCTGAGTTGCCTCTATTTAGTTATGGTGATTCTGTTGTCATCCTGGATGTTCAGTAATGCGTCAGGATGGCAAGCTGTGTGTTGGTGTTGCAAGGAGAGGCAACGTTGGTATTGCTCGAGTGTTTGGTTAACACGCTCTGTCTAGCCATCTGTTTCAGGGTGATAAGCAGAAGAAAACCGTGCGTCAATACCTAGAAGTTTAGTGAGAGAGCGCCAAAACCGGGAAGTGAACTGGGAACCCCTATCGGATACAAGAACAGAAGGCAGCCCAAAGAGACAGAAGACTGAACAAAAGAGTAGTTTAGCTAAAGTTGGAGCAGAAGGAATGCCAACACAGAGGATAAAGCGTGCCATTTTAGTGAATGCATCCACAACAACCCAGACTGTCATGGCCCTGAATCTTTGGTAGGTCAGTGATGAAGTCCATGGTAACCGTGTGCCAGGGGCGTGGTGGAATGCGAAGGGGTTGAAAAATACCTAATGGTCGACCCTTCCTGTTCTTACACTGAGCACATATCGAGCAGCTAGACACATAGTTGTTAACATCCCTGCGTATAGTGGGCCACCAACACCACCTCTGTAGAAATGCAAGGGTTTGCCTTTGCCCTGGGTGACCATTGAGGTCATGTGACCACTCAAGCGCCCGAATGCGGGTGTCCTGGGTGGGGAGATATAACCGGTCTTGTGCGAATGGTAAGCCATCATGGAATGCCAGACTCCACTCGTCAGTGCCTTTAGGATGTACAGAAACTCACTGACGAATGGAGTCAAGCAAGCCAACCAGCGGGGTACAAAGGCAGATAACATGCTTTTTGTCCAATAGGGTTTTGGGAAAGATCGGAAGGGAGTCCCCACCCGCAAGACGCGATAGAGCATCTGGCTTGCTGTGACCTGTACCTGGGCGGTGACAGATGACAAAATCATAGGCAGAAAAAAACAGATACCATCGTACTTGCCGGCTGTTAAGACACTTCAGGGTTGCTAGATCCTGTAAATTACGATGATCGGAATAAACAGTTATCTGGTATCTGGCCCCTAACAGATGGTGTCTACAAGCCTGAAATGCGTCCTTAACAGCTAGGAGCTCTTTCTCTGTGACAGTGTAGTGTTGTTCTGTGGGCATAAACTTACCGAATGGAAAGCGACGGTGTGGAGAAGCCCTGTGGCAGGACAGGCCTGGAAAGGACTGCACCCAATGCAAACTAAGAAGCATCGGCCTCTACCACGAAAGGCAGCTTGGCGTTAGGGTGTTGTAGAATGGGGGCCGATGTAAAAGCTGTTTTCAAAGTGCTGAATGCCTCATCCTGTTCTGGTGTCCAAATGTAGGGTTCCCGTGGACTGGTCAGACGGGTTAGGAGTGCTGCAATGGAAGAAAACCCTGCGATGAACCTCCTAGAGAAGTTCGCAAACCCGAGGAATGATTGTAAAGCCTTGACTGTTGTAGGGATAGGCCAGTTCAGCACAGTGTCGACTTTGGCTGAGTTCATGGAGAGCCCTTTAGAGTTAATGTGGTATCCCAAGAAGTCCACTTCTGTGGCATGGAATAGGCATTTTTTGGGTTTCGAAAACAACGCATGGCTTCTGAGTTGGTGGAGCACCTCCGTACATGATCTATATGATATGGAAGAGATGGCGAGAATATTAAGATGTTGTCTAGATATACTATGATGTAGGAATCTATGCTGTCATGGAACAGGTCATTCATGAACCTCTGGAATGTCATGGGGCATTCCACAAGCCAAAGGGCATGATAGTGTATTCGTATAAACCGTGCCTAGTACAGAAAGCGGTTTTCCACTTGTCACCCTGTCTAATTCTAACCAAGTTGTAAGCCCCCCTGAGATCTAGTTTGGTGAAGATAGTGGCATGTGTGAGGTTGTCAAGGAATGGTGTGATAAGGAGAATACGGTACCTGTTCTTGACTGTTATCTCGTTAAGGCGACGGTAATCCACACATGGACGTAAGTCCCCTTCTCTCTTGGGCACAAAAAAGATCGGGCTAGCTGCAGGAGACTGGGAAGGGCGAATGTGACCTATTCTTAAAGCGGTCTGAAGGTACTCTTTTAGGGCTAGGTCTTCCGTGGGTGACAAAGAATAAATCTGCCCGCAAGGTATGACTGCCCCAGGGATGAGGTTGATGGGACAATCGTCAGACCGATGCAGTGGGAGATGTTCGGCACACTTTTTATCAAAAACATCCGAGAAGTCATGGTATTCTGCTGGAACAGTGGAAACAGTGGCCCCCATGACGTGACTTGGTGGATCACAATCCATTGTTTGTTTGTCCTTGAGCTGCAATTGGGCTAATGCACCCAAGACTTGTGAAGGGGATGTTACTTTGCCTGGAGAGGTGAGACCCTGATTCTGGCAGTGGGCGGATTAAAAGAATAACCCTCCGTGATACCAGTCAATAACCGGATTATGGGTTCGTAACCAGGGGAGACCCAGGATGAGCCCAAACAGAGGGGTGGAGATCAGATCAAATGTCAGGGTCTCGCTATATACATCTTGGATGATTAGTGTCAAAGGTGCTGTTTGTTTGATTGGGCCTGATACAAGAGCCGACCCATCAACAGCCTGGATGTGTTCAGGCTGATGCTTGCTGTGGAGGGGTAGATTGAGAGACGCGTCCAAGGCTATGTCCACATAGTTTCCCGTTGCCCCTGAATCGAAACTAGTTGTACCTTGTGAATGGTGTTGCCTATGGAAACCAGAAGGGCTTGGATGTGCATGGGTCCCATAAGACCTGATTCCCCTGAGGAGGATAAATGTGAGCCCATCCGACCCCCCTCTTCTAGGGACAGGCTTTCTGAAAAACCATTGTTTTGGGCTTGTGGCGTCTGGGACATTCTCTTACATAATGCCCTTGAGCCCACAATAGAAGCAAGCATTCGGGGAACACCGGAGCTCCCTGCCCGTGGCCGTGATCGGACTGCGAACACCCCCTATTTGCATGGGTTCACCTGCAGATTCGCTGGGGGAAGAAATAGAAGAGAAAGGCATGGATTTTTCAATCTCATGTCTTCTCTCTGCCCTTCGGGTATCCACTTGTAAGGCCAGATCTACTAATTCGGGATATTGAGTTGGTAGGGACAGCACCACCGCCAGGGTGTCTTTCATGGCATCATTAAGTCCCCGATAAAACACTACGGCCTTCTTGTTTTCCGGCCAGGCTGTTTCTACTGATAGCTGATTAAAACGGGTGATATAGTTGACCAGTGAGGTTTTCCCTTCGGTTAATTCCAGCAACTATAGATCCCGGTCTTGGGCCTATGTCGTGTGTCGAACACCCTGGTCATCTCAGTTACCAACAAATCAAAATCGTACAAAACGGTACTGTCATTCTCCAACAACGGGTTAGCCCAAGCTGCCGCTATATCCCCCAAGTGTGAAAGAGTGAATGCAGCCTTTGTAGTGGAGTCTGGAAAAGCCTTTGGACAGCACAAAAAATGGAGCTTGCACTGGTTTAAAAAAGTGTGCAACTTCCGGGGGTCACCTTGGAATTTCTCAGGAGGTGCCAGAGGGAATGGAGTGGGAACATAAACGGGTGCCGGTGTCGGAGCAGGATTGGGAGGGTTCACTTGGGGAGGAGCATCCCCAAATTCAGCATCAGCAGGTAGTGCATGGCACTCACTTTGTAGTGTGTCCAATTGCTGAGGAATGGCGGTTGTTGCGGCCGACATATCAGCTCTCAATACTGTGATGGCCTGTACCAAGGCAGCAACCGGATCCCCTGCGGCAGTATCCATAGCCAAAGTGGAAAAGGCTTCTCAGTCTGTCAAGATGAGGCTCCGCGATGACTATGTATACCTCCGTCCCCAAGCACCGACCAGGGTGGAATCAAATACTACTCCCTGGCCAGTTATTGAGTCCGCAGGTGCAGAGAACAGGAACTCGGGTAACCAGGCAGCTGCAAGGGAACAGGCAATCAAACATGAATTCTAAACAGCAATGTGAGGAAACAGCCCTTTAAACAAGGATTGAAATGACACCTACCAATGTATGGCCCGTAAAGATGCAGTATGGAAAGCAAATCTCAAGGTGTCCTTACCTTGGGTGGATATCGGGAAACAGGGACCCCAACAGCAGCCAGATGAAAGTGAGGAGCCACAGAGATTCGTTGCACCAAGTACCTGTGATGTTTCTGAGAAGTACCTGTACCTTGATAGTAGGGAAGGGGTGACAGTCTCCCAGGTGACACAATGCAGTGTCCAAAATATCTTTTGCCAAGTGGTATTCCAGAAGAAGTCCGTGATCCGGACGCAGGAGTCAAAAAACCATGAAAACAAAAGTTCCAATGCGCCAAATACAAAGGGGTATGCAGAATCAAGTCCAGAGTCCGTGAGCAAGGTCCAAAATCCGGCAACGAAATCCAAATAGTTCAAACGCCACTCAACGTCAGGAAAAACAGCTGAGAAGCGTGGCATCGCGTTGCCGGTATCCTTTTATACTAAAGTACTTCCTTATTGGTCACGTGAGCGCGTCCTCACAGGGTCACGTGAGCGACGCTGAGCGAAATCACGTGACCAGGAAGCAACAGCTGGCGTGAGTGGCGATCTACTCCAGCCGCGAACAGAGAAACTTGGCGTCCCCCAGCGCCAACGCAACCAAAGCCGCCATGTCCTTGGACGTCGCACTCCTCCCACGGCCCCTATGTGGCAGTGAGGCGTCGCCGTGGCATCCCGCTGCTGTTGGGAGGGGGAGCAGGTACTGTGGTGTGGGGAGGATCTAGGCGGGAGAAGTGTGGTGGAGGACCTAGGCAGGGAGCGTGTGGGTGTAATCATGACACCACTTGCATGTCTGTGCACAGGGGAAGTGGCCACACAGTTTGGGCTTCACTGCTGCTATTGGAGGCTCTACCAGTACTTATTTAATTTGTAGTGATCTGCATATGGCTGATGGCCTTCTGCTGTGGCTCCGACGAGCTCCAGGAGGATTTGCTTGCATCTCCTACTTTATACACTTTCCTTTTCTTGGGCTTCGGCTAAGGTACTGCCAGACTTCGTACTGTCCTTCAGAATGATAAACCATGCCCTTTTCAATCACTGCATGACAGGCAAAAACGGCGACCCATTCTCATAATTGAAAGCAGTTTTATGGAATAATTGTTAAAATACCCGCCAACATTACTCAGTTATATAATATGCTTGTCTAATGGCACATCACCCACAAAAACACAATGTTGAGGAAATGGTTATTTAACAATAGGTTAACATACTTATTTTATTACACATATATAGGAGCACCATTTCATCCAGCACTGTAATTTCAACGTGAGCAGTGATGTTATTTCACTTGGGTTGTAATATGCCAAGTCAATCACCACGTGGGAACAAGCACATACTGTTTTCAATGCTCTGCTCCCCTATTTTCTTTGGGATCAATTCCGCCCACATGCCACATGGCTATTCATATTTTCTTAGAGCCTCATTGTTAAAGAAAAGACCTATTGGTCTATTGGCCAACCCCCGATACCAGACTGTCAACAAAATGCTGTTTTGTGTCAAAATGGACACTTTGCCAATCAGCTATGTGAGGCTGTTTAAATCTTTATAATATAACTTTTGAACTGTTTGTGTTTTATGGATATGTTTATACCCGAGTAAACATGATGAACTGAATATAACTTACCATTTACAATGCGCTCCCTACATTCTGTCCATAGAATCAATTAGGTGAGCTGTTTGCCGATCTCTAGGCTATTTGGCACTGGCTTCTTCGTCCCTAGCACTCAATTTGCATCACCAACTCTCTCAATGACCCTCCCAGGTTTGGCAAATCATCGTCCCCAGGACAGTCCTCAGGGCTGTCTTTTTATTATTTCTTCCCAAGTGCTTCCCAACATTTCCAATCACCAAAAACCAACCTCCAAAATCCTAGCAACTGCACTTGAAGGGACAAATGTAAGCCTCCTGAAATGTCAAAACTCCCACACGCCTTTCTTTCTTCCAATTTGTTTGTTTCTCTCTGGCCGTCTATTTTAGCCCCTTTTCTTTCCCCTGCCCATGGGTACATTATTCTTTACCTTACTCCAACCCCTTTTGCTCTACATCACCTTTTCCCATAGCACATGCTTCTTTGGATAGCATTCCGTCTCTTACTCACTCCAGGCTGACTAGCATTTTGCAACATCCTCTCTAGCCTGTGGAACTCTTCGATAAGCCTCTGCTCCCCTTATGCTCTCTATTCATAGGAACAGCTGAGCTCTCTCGTCGTATGGAAGCAGCTGGCTCCTTTTAAGGTCGACATTTAGTATTTCCACCCCAACACGCATTGTAATCTTCCTTTGCAAAGCCCTGTAATTTGGCCTTCCTATTTCTGCGCTCGGTTTATTGTCACTTGCATTTGCGCACATACTGATATGTTCATGCACATACAGCAATGCTATTACTTATGTGGTATGGCCTATGCAAACCTAACTCTACTATACTCTGCCACAAATTCTAAATGTATGCTAATGTTAATGCACTTGTGGAGCAGGATCTCTATTTTACCTGAAAGTCTCCCATCAGGTGTGCAAAGGTGCCCAGAGCATTGCCAGTGGTGAAGATTAAATCAAAACCTTCCACTTTCACATTATTTTTGTAAATGTTTTTGTTCCCTATGTTAGAGAGGGTATGGCCCAGATGTGGGTCTCTTGCTCATTGTGCCATAGATAGCCAAGCTACACCTCACTGATGAGGCCAAACAAGGCTGAAACATATTTGGGGTTGCTTTTGTTTCTGTACTGAGGTGAAATAGCAAAGCAGTTTAGGCTGGACTACTCCCATTGGTAGCAGTACCAGTAATGGTCTAAATAATGACACAGCTGCACTAACAAATGTTGGTTTGCAAGGTTGCCAAGCGCAATACTGTGAGGAATTCGACAGTCCGCACAGGGAGTGTGCGCGCACCTGGGCTTTTTTGAATTTTTGAAAATAAAAATTAATGATAGGAGATCAACCTCTGAAAATGTGTGAGGCCATTCCGCAAACATTTTTCCTTCTCACTGCACGAAACACATAGTGATGTGTACTCCGGGAGGACACAGCCTATAGGCCCCATCCTCCCTTGTCATGTTAAGCTGGAATGTGACAGCCACAGGTACATCAAAAGCATCTCAAGAATGGGTAAGGCGACACCTTCCTCTGGCCATGGGCACCCTAATTAAAATATCAAAGGCTCCATGGATCCGCCCTGTTCTATTGTCTAAGTTCTATGTGTTGGAGGGCGCATACTGATGTGAGTTAATTGAAGCAGGCCAGCGAAAGGGCCCAGTCACAGAAATTAACAATGGGCTGGAAAACAAACACCTCTTTGATATGCAATGTGTCACCTTGAAGCTAGCTCCCACCCATCTGTACGAAGGGCAGTGAATGTCAGTCTGGGACAACTGTTTACAGTAGGCAAACTCCCTATCAGAGGGAAAAAGTATGTGATTTGAGGGAGACAGAAGTGTGTTCTCAACACAAACGTCAAGGGAGACCTGCACTTTGATCAAGAGCAAGAGAGGGCTCAGATAACCAGAGGGACACTTTGATCTACAACAGACAGGAAGATGGGTGGGATTTAGGAGTACATGTTGTCATCTCTTACCTTTCCTGTTGCAAAGCACTCTGGTCCTGACCTCAGGCACAACAGGAGATTTTTGGTGGGGACCCGGGATTGGTTTCTTAAGGTAGCCTTAGCCCCCACCAATCACTGGGGCCCATTTGGTTTTAAAGGACGGCTGAGCTCCTCACTTAGCAGATCATCTGAAAGGTTCACCAGAAGCAGGAAAGAAGAAATCAGCATTGGACACTGGCTGAAGGTACAGTCTACCTTACAGCTTCCGCCAGTGAAGGAAGGCCAGGATTTCCAAGAGGGAAGCAAGATCCTGCCCCTCAACATCTCACAGGGAACAGAGGGAGATACCAGACTCGGAGGACCCATCCAGCAGCTCCAGAACCGGTGCCCAGCCAGCACACAGCGTGCCCTGCTAGGTTTTGCCAGCAAGGTTCCTAGGGGGAAGTGCCAGAGAGTCTCTCAACAAAGGACAAGGCCATTGCCTGCAAACACTCTCCTCAGCTTTGTGCCGCCCGCCCTGAAAGGATGCCACGAGCCCTGCGAAGAAGCTAGGAGTGCCACACAAGAATCAACCAGCGTCCATCTTTTAAGGATATTTTCGAGGCAGGCAAGCCCTCGAAACGCGACGGGCTGCACCACTGACTATTGTCACGCTGCAGTCACTAAAGCCGTCCGAGATGCCTCCACCAGCGTTTCAGATCTGCCAACCAGAACAGAGACAGCGATTCGTGACTCCGAGCCGCCATGTAGGCCAGTCTGCAGCCATCCATTCAGCCTTGCTTGCCGAACTGCCTGTCGCCTGATACCCGCAGCTGTCTCCCATCTTGAACTATGTTGCAGGAGCTGCAAAACATCCTGGTACTGACTTGACGCTGTCGATCATCACGATCATCTCTAGCACCAGGTAAATTGTGGTTCTATGCCTCTGGTCATTCTCCGAAGGCACCTAGTGACATTTACGATCCCTTGTTCCCTTGGTGCTGAAACCAAATAACCTTGAACAGTTAAGACTGATTGCTTTGCTGACTAGCCTCCTGTCTGTATCCAGAGTCCGTCCCTTTCCTTCGTGAAACTGTCTGTCCTCTGTGTTCTTTTACAGGGTGCGTTATATTTTGGAGTGTGCTAGAACTGTCTGTTGCAATAATAATAAAGTTGATATTTGTATACAACATTGACTGGACAGTCCCTTTTCTTTTATTGAAACTAATCAACGATCCACGACCTTGCAGAGATTAGCCTGCCGTTCCATCCACGCTACCAAAATTGGACAAGGAGGTTTATTATTTACTTGTGTTTCCAATCTGTTCGGATCCCTTCTGGTGTGCTAGAGGTGTGGGGCTGATTGATGGTTTAGAAACCAATAGTCATCCCTGGACCACTGGTGCCCTGGAAGTTGATTTGTCGTATTGGTGGCAAGCAGTCGGATCATTTGGACCCTTGCACATAGTTTAATGATGATGATAATGATGTGTTATTTATATTGCGCCTTAATCCAAAGTGCTTTACACTGCACATATTTACATACAATATCACCCAACCGAAATTGGTACTCATTTATCAACCTCGGAAGGATGAAAGGCTGAGTTGGCCTTGCCGGGATTCGAACCTGCGACCTGCGCATCACGCTCAGATCGCAGAAGCGAGCGCTCAACCCGCTGAGCTATCTTACCGGCTGTTAGTGACCCAACGATAAAAGTACTGTTACAGGCAACGTTTAGTCACTGCTAGGTATTAGTAATAATCTTGGAGCTTGACATGGAGACTGTAAAAAGCATGACCAAGTATTTCCTGCACGTCTTATGTCAAGACAGTGTGATGGTCACGGGACCAAAGTCACAAAAACCACACAGGGAGCCCGGATGGATACAGTCCTAGCCCCAGGCTCATGAACAACAATGAACAGGAACACTTCATTTTGACGCAAGAGTGCTTTTATTATCGGAACTTTCCATGTACTTTACTTTAGGAGCAGCCCCAGGTGTACAATATTGGTTGTGGCTGCTTCTCTGGGTTGCCTTGCACGTGCTGACTCAGGAAGTGGCAAGGTGTGGCAGGCAAGTCAGGCCTGGTAGGCGTGTCCCACGAGATCAGCTATATGCTGCTCCAATCCTAGAGGCAGGCGCTTCGCGTTATTCTGCACTCACATGCAGCGTAACGCTTGCAGCTGTCTGGGTGCAGACCTACCTCTTGGAATCCAGCTTCCTGCCTTACCTTTGGGGACCTGTTCTCATCTGCACACAGATTCGGCTGAACCGAGCACCTTTATTCCACCTTCATACCTTCCGGAACACAGAATCTTGACCTCGACACCACAGCACGACGCGCTCCTCATCCATGAAGACAACTCCTACAAGTAAGAAGAAAGGCAAGGTTAGACATTTAAAAAACATTCAGTTTAAGGTTGCGCTACCATCAGACCTCACGCTCATCCTTAAACCACCACTTACCTGTTGTCAGATCATCGCGCATTCATTCCTTTCATCTGGCTTCGTCTCAGGCTCCGAAGCTGCCGCTTCTTCGCAACTTCTCCTATTCAGAAGAAAGCACAAGAAAGACATTATTTAATGAGCGGATGAAAGTTTTTGAAACAAGATAGGAACAAACAATACAAACACTTTAAGAAAGGAGCCGAAGAACAACAGGCTAGAAGAGACAAGGGAAAGAACAAAGACACTTACCAACACAAAGCGGCATAGTCACAGCTGCACTGGACTACCGCGTGCAAGGGGCCAGTGAAGGAACTTGGTCCCGGTGTACAAGCGCCCCTGCCAGAAGAAGCAGGACGAAGAGCTCATCATCAATAATTACCAGGTGAGCTTCTATGGGTCGGCGTATGCTCACACAAACCACGCTTTAGGAAGATGGGTTTGAGAGGGGAAGCAGTCACAGATTGGCAAACTCACCTCCTCTCATATTTGCGCAGGGGCAGTGCTACCACTTACCGCAGCCCACAGAATACTCACAGAGGGAGAAGCCGGACAGGGGAGATCACATTCCAGGGAGGGCTGCAACTGTGCCCCAAAGTCCCCGCAGAGACCAGGTAAGCGTAACAGACAGGGGGACTTCCTCACAGCACTAAGGTTGATAACCTGAGTTGCTGACCAGTCTACAAGCTTGGGTAGAAGTGAGGGCGGTTGGGGAGAAGACCGCAGGGGAAGGGCTAGCCCCCATGTACTCATACGGACAAGACCTTCCAGAGGGGGAAAATGACAAAGAGGACTGCATGAGCAGTGTTTCTCGCCAGTCAATTTGTCACGGGGCAAGCGTGGTTTCTCAACACTCAAGAGTGTTAGTGAGGACAGGGGCTAGTGCGGCATCCTGCAGGTCCTAGACTTCAGCGCAGTCTCTAAGTGGCCCAGTAATTGTTCCGGCTGTTAATGAGGTAGTGGCTAGAAAGCTCCTGCTCGAGGAGGGGAGACTATCACTAGAGGAACAGAAACAGTGGACAAGGTCACCATAGAGCTGCGCAAGCTGGCGCGTGAAGAGCAGAAAGAAGCCAAAAGATCCACCTCTAGTGAAAGCAACAGTAGTGGCTCAAACAGAGTGCACGGGAAACACCCTGACATCTCCCCAGAGACTTAGTTCAGGCTTATGAAGTGGGGAAGTATATTTTTGACTGGTTTAAAGTGTTCGAGCTGGCTTTCCAGTTACAGGAGGTGGATGGGGTACTGTGGGGTGCAGCCCTGATGAGTCGCTTACCGACACCAGGGACTGATGCAATTTTTCAATTAACTCCTGACGAAAGGCCTGTTTATGAGAGCAAGAAGACAGCCGTCCTCAGTAAGTTCTGTAAAACCCCAGAACAGTATCTCGTGAGCTTCGGAGAGCTTGGAAAGAAAAGTGAGAAGACATTTAAAGCGTTCACACACATGTCATCGAAATATCTGAGCGGGTGGGAGACTGGTAACAAAGTTGACACATTTAAAGGGATGTACAATTTGATTGCGTGTGAGCGTGTATTGAAAAACTCTGAGGTTGCCCTACTCCAGCATCTTGTGGATAAGACTATCACAGACTCTATGGAGCTTGCAAACGCTGCAGACCGGTTTGTGCGTACTCAAGTCCTGAAAAAGGCTCAGGCAAGTGCACCCAAACCATAAGAGAAATCGGCGGACAAAAGAGTAAACAAGGATGGAAAGGACAATGGGCCAACCCAATCCTATTCAAAGTCAGGTCCCCAAAAGAACAAAGGGAAATCCCAAAACTCTAGTTCAGCCGTGCACACCGAAAAGAAGAGCGCAGGCCCCCTTAACACTGGGACACCTGCATTCTCACCACCCGTAGGTTGTTTTGTGTGTACGGAGCTGGGCAATAGGAAAGGGGATCCTGCTTGAAAGGGCTTAACTAAGCAAGCCATAGTGAATGTTGGACTCATGGAAGAGGCCATCATTAGTGTGGGCCTCTTAGAGGAGGACTTCCTACTAAGCCAGGGAGTGGCTGAATGTGGATTGGTTACACTGTGTGGGAACGGTACCGGGTCTCCAGAAGAGTTCCCAGTTCCCAATAATACTCAATTCTATCTAGAACATGTGTATACCAATGGACCCAAAACTCCTTTGGTCTGAGACACCGTGGCTAGCGTCACTGCTGTCACCCGGCAGTGGGTACAGCCAGGCTGGTATATTGATGGGCCTGATTGTAGCGTAAGTGAGTTTAATGAAAAGTGTAAGTGCCCCTTGGCGATAGTAGAGTTCAGCTGGCGAGGTGAAATGGCCCAGCGCTGTGTCGTGGTGAAAGACTCCATCTCTGTGCCATGTTTGTTGGGAAATGATCTTCCTGAAATAGTCGCAGTGGCTACCCGATTGAGGGCCAAAGATATCACCAGATTGAGCACTCTCCGAGCCCTAGGGCCTGGAGTGCTTCCAGAGGGCTTGTTGGAAGGACCAGCATGGCCGGTAGCCGCTAATCCAGTTCCACAGACTACTGAGTCACCTACTCCTGTGGGAAGGGGTTAGTAGCCACCGAGGACCCTACTTTGGTAGCAGCAGACTCAGTGACTTCAGAGTTGTCTGGCGCAGCACAGGAACCTGAGGTGGAGGACCGGGTGGGCGCAGATCTGCAGGTCCTGACCTAGCTGGATGAGTTCACATCAGCTGGGGGCCCAGGTCAGACTGACATCTTCACAGACCAGAAAGAGTCCCACTCTGGCGGGTCTGCAGAAGCAGGCAGAGGATCAGGCTAAGAGCAAAGCCCCTAGCCTGTTCAAAGTGTACTGGGAGGATGGACTCCTGTACAGTGAGCCAAAAGACTCTGACTCACCAAATTCCTTTAGTGGGTCACTTGGGAATGACTAAGACATCAGACCGGTTGTCTGCGCACTTTTACTGGCCGCAGTTCGGCATAAAGGTTAAGGAATTTGTCTGGTCCTGCCCGGCTTGTCAAGCTTCTGGCAAGTCAGGTGGTGCCACAAAGGCCCCCTTAATTCCACTACCCGTGGTTAGGCGGCCTTTCGCGAGAACAGGCATGGATGTTGTGGGTCCTTTGGATCCTCAAACCAGCTCAGGGAACAGATATAACTTGGTGGTGCTAGACCATGCAACAAGATACCCTGAGGCCATCCCTCTGAGGTGCATCAAAGCCCCTGTGGTTGTGAAGGCTCTGATTGGGATATTCTCCCATGTTGGATTCCCCAAGGAAGTTGTTTCTGACAGGTGATCAAACTTCATATCACCGTATATGATATGATAGGTTATTTGTAACGCGCTTAATACCCAGAGGTTTCTAAGCACAGACCCGGGATTCGAACCTGTGTTGCTCCATGTCGCCTTGCTTCCAAGGCAAGCACGTTGCCCCTAAGCTATCATCCTGAGACTGGGGAAGTCTATGTGAAGGCTATGTCGGAAGAGTGCGGAGTCACTTACTGGTTCTCTACACCCTTCCATCCACAGACCAATGGGCTTGTTGAGTAGTTCAACAAGACCCTGAAAGGCATGATAGGTGGCCCGGAAGAGCACTTGAGGAGAAAATGGGACATTTGCCTGCCATTCCTTCTGTTTGCCTACAGGGAGGTGCCGCAGAATGGTATGAGGTGATAAAATCGTGGCAAAAATGCTGTGGTTTGACCCGTTAAAGGTGTACCCCATTATACCATCTAAGGGGAGTAGGGGGGCGGGGGTGTATCCCGCTCCCCTTAAATGGTATAATGGGTCCGGGGGTTGCTGGGGTGTCCCCTGCATCCTTTACATGGATTACAGCATCAAAACCACAGCATTTGTGCCGCGATATTTTGTGTTCACAGCCAATTTTGCTGGGATTTTAACACATGGAATCCACAGAGGGTTTAACCCCTTTGAGCTTCTGTTTGGACACCCTGAAGGACGTCCCCTCAGTCTAGTGAAAGAGGGATTGGAAAGCAAACCCTCATCCCCTACATGAGATGTGGTGGACTATGTACTCAGCCTTCGGTCTAGAATGGGCAAGTACATGGAACAGTCGACAAAGAACCTAGGGCCCAGTCAGGAGCTGATAAAGCACTGGCACGACCAGAAGGCCACAGTGACAGTCTATTCTCCAGGCCAGTGGGTTTGGAATATGGAGCCTGTCAAACCCAGTGCCCTTCAGGACAAGTGGACTGGGCCATACTGTGTTCTGGAAAAGGTCAGTGAGGTGCATTATCTCATTGACGTGAAAGAACCTAAACAGATGTGCAGGGCCTTTCACTTCAACCGGCTTGAACCCCATTATAGCCGGGATGACTTGGTAATGGCATTAGGGACTGATGGAGAGACTGAAGAGGAGACTGATTCCCTCGCAAACCTCTTGCAAACTGAAGCCACAGATAGGTCAGTTGAAGATGTGAACCTTTGCAACAGGCCTGTCAGAACAGCAACTGATAGACTGATGCCATTTACTGGGACAGTTTGCCGGTCTGTTTTCACTGACTCCCGGTCGTGCAGATTGGTGCCCCCATCATGTGGACACTGGAGACAGTAAGCCGGTGAAGAGTAGGATTCACTGGATGTCCGATAAGGTCATGGACACCATCAAGGAGGACGTTTCCAAGATGATGTCCCTAGGAGTGATGAAGCCACCCCACAGCCCAGTGGAACTAGTCCCTAAAAAGTGTAGTGGTGGGAAGACTGAAGTTCGCTTTTGTGTGGACTACAGGGGGCTCAATTCTGTCAGGAAGACAGATGCTCACCCCATTTTCCGGGCAGATGAGCTCATTGTTACGCTCACCTGGCTCCCACAGGGGCGTTGATCTGAACTGGACAGCTGCGGTCTCCACTAATGTGACGCCTTGTGCCGAGATGACGGACTGGACTGGCCCACCTAGCTTCGTTTGCTTGGACCGTAGGAATATTCTTCTGCAAATGGAGAAAGGGAATTAACCACCCGTGGAGTTGAGCGTTAACCCCCCCCCACTCCCGCTGTTCTCCCCACTGATCACCTTTGATGTCCCCTCTTATAGGGCCTCATTACACGGACGGCGGTGGACCAAGGTGCTATTAGCACCTTGGTCCATGCCGGTAAAATACCGGCACCGCCTTGGAGGAAAGGGGAATTACCGCCCTATTCCAAGGTTGGAGGGGCGGTAATTCCCCCTTCCCCCATTGCCCCATAGGGCATAATGGGAATGGGGAAGGTGCTAATTACGGCACCGCAAATTGCGGTACCCTAATTAGCTCCCTGGTCCCTTTGCGGGTTGCTTTTTAATGCCTACAAAAAGCAGGCGTTAAAGTCTCCAACCCGCAAAGGGACCTCGTAGTAAGACGGTAAGGGTTAACGGTCACCGGTACCATTAACAGTGACTGTTAACCCTTACTGCCGTCTGTGTAATGAGGCCCACAGTCTCACCTGATGGTTTGGAAAGATGAGCTCTCCATCCTGCATTGAGCGCAGGGGCGCGTAGATAACCAGTTGCTTCAGTGGCTCGAAGGAATTGGTGAGTTCCAGAACAATATTGATTCTGAGATTTCCGGCAAGACGCCGTAAGTATGTAGTTCATAAGAGTTCAAATGTCTGACTTTCACTCTTGTCCGATTCCTTGCAGGTTGCAGCTTGACCCTAGCGAAGAGTTCCTCGTGGCAACCGGTAATATTCAGGTAAGGATTTGTATTATCCAACACAGTTCGATAAAATAATGTCAGTATGTAACCTGTTGCTTTCTCCCTTATTCAGGTGCTGAGAGAAAGTATGAAGTCTCGGGGAATAATGCCTAAGGCGGTAAAATCAGGTAAGTCTATTGTGGTGAGGAGGTTTCCCCTTGTTTGTCCCTTTGTTTCACCTTGCTGTCCTTTTGTTTCCCCCTTAGGGGCCGGGGTTCGGCGAGGATGCAGTGGAATGTCTATGGTGGGTAACTAATATTGCCTCTGTGTATTCCCTTGGCTCACCTTGCTGTTCTTGTCTTCCCCTTAGGTGCCGGAGTGCGGAGGGAACATGCAGAAGGATGTGGTGGAATGTGAAGATGCTGCAATGGCCGGTGAGTTCAGCGCGGCGCTGCAGCAGGCGAGGCGACGCGCATAAAATAACTTCTTTCTTCCAGCTCGAAGGCGTGATGAATCGGGAATTCAGGTAAGGATCAAAGGTAATGCTCTTGTTCTAACCTTTTCTCCTTCTTTCTCCCTTTTTCTAGCAGCTCCAGACTCGAGGCGGGCGTGGCAGAAGACTGGATGCAGACTTGCAGGCACGGTGAGCGTTACGCTGCTGGATGCAGAATAAAGCGAAGCGTGTGCTGCTCTTCAGGCGTGGTTTAAATAGCCTCCAAAGTAGTCCCAGGTAAGTATTCCTCCCCAGCCCCACCCGAGTAAAAAATAGTCCCTCGGTAAAGTAGTCCCTTCCAAGCCTCTTTTGGCTTGGAGCTCTTGCAGCATGGTCTGCATCAGGTAAGTTTGCAGTATGGTCTGCATCAGGTAAGTTTTAATCTATGAGCCTGGTGCCTATGGCGCCAGGACTGACTGTCCATATGAGCCTGACGCCATAGACGCCAGGACTGCACCCAAATAGCCCCTAGCAGGGGTTGTTGAGCTTGCTTGGAATAACTTGATGCCTGCTTCCGGGGTTGCTGGAATTGGTCTGGGTCCCCGGGGGTAGGCATCATGACACTCATTGACAAGCTTGGCGCTGCCAAGTACATGAGTACCTTTGACCTCACAGTAGGGTATTGGCCGATCGGCTTGACAGATGAGCTAGAGAGAGGTCAGCATTTTCAACCCCCGGAAGGACATTATCAGTTCACTGTGAGGCCCTTCGGATTGAAGAATGCCCCTGCCACTTTTCAGCAGATGGTTAACCAGGTTTTGTCGGGTCTGGAGAACTTCAGTGTCACCTATTAAGACGATATTGCTGTCTTCGGCCACACCTGGGAGGATCATTTATCCCACCTGAAACAAGTGCTTCAGGTGCTGCAGAATGCAGGTCTGACTATCAAGACCATGAAGTGCCAGATAGCGCAGGGTACCAGCACTTACCTAAGAAACAACCTCTCAAAGCAAAGGTACAGGCTGTGAAGGATTGGGACATCCCCACCACACAGATGCAGGTAAGACCCTTTCTAGGTTTCACTGGGTACTACCAGTCATTCATCAGAGGGTATGGGACCATTGCCATGCCCCTGAATGATGGAACTTCCCAGAAGATGCCGAAGAAGGTAACTTGGACCCCCGCCTGTCAGACCTCCTTTCAGGATTTAAAGGATGGATTGTGCAGGGCCAGACTATGGTCAGGCGTTCATTATCCAGACAGACGCCTGTGATTTTGGGATTGGAGCAGTGTTAGCGCAGCTGAACTCTGAAGGGGTAGAGCAACCTGTCACCTACATTAGCAGGCAGTTGACAAAAAGAGAAAGGAACTGGCCTGTCATAGCAAAAGAGGTGTACGCGCTTGTGGGGGCCATAAAGAAACTGAAACCCTACATCTTTGGGTCTCACTTTACGATCCAGACAGAACACCGGCCTCTGCAACGGTTAATGGTCACGCAAGGGGAGAACCCTAGGCTTTTGCGTTGGGCCATATCCCTACAGATAATCAATATGAACATCCAGCACAAGCCAGGCTCACAGCATGGAAATGCAGATAGCCTCAGCCGGTACTTTCTCCTTGATGACGGCCCAGACCCTCAGTAGGGTGGTGGTTCACATGTTGAGGCTGGGAGGCATGTGAGGAATTCGACAGTCTGCACGGGGAGTGTGCACTCGCCTGGGCTTTTTTGATTTTTTGGGAGATTAACCTCAGAAAATGTGTGAGGCCATTCTGCACACATTTTCCCTGCTCACTGCACGAAACACATAGTCAGGTGTGCTCCGGGAGGACACAGCCTACAGGCGCCATCCTCCCCTGTCATGTTCAGCTGGAATGCGACAGCCACAGGTACATCAAAAGCATCGCAAGAAGGGGGGAGGCAACACCTTCCTCCGGCGATGGGCAGCCTAATTAAAGTATCAAAGGCTACATGGATCCACTCTGTTCTATTGTCTAAGTTCTGCGTGGGGGTGGCGCATACTGATGAGTTAATTGAAGCAGGCCTGTGAATAGGCCTGGTCACAGAACATAACAATGGGCAGGAAAACTAACACCTCTTTGATATGCTATGTGTCACCTTGAAGTTAGCTCCCACCCTTCTGTACAAAGGGCAGTGAATGTCATGTCTGGGACAACAGTTTACAGTAGGCAAACTCCCTTTTCGGAGGAACAATGTATGTTTTTTGAGGGAGACAGAAGTATGTTCTCACCACAAACTTTAAGGGAGACCTGCACTTTGATCAAGAGCCACAGAGGGCTCAGATAACCAGAGACACACTTTGATCTACAACAGACAGGAAGATGGGTGGGACTTAGGAGTACATGTTGTCACCTCTTACCTTTCCTGTTGCAAAGCACTCTGGTCCTGACCTCATGCATAACAGAAGATTGTTGGTGGGGACCCTGGATTGGTTCCTTAAGGTAGGCTTAGCCTGCACCAATCAATGGGGCCAATTTGGCTTTAAAAGAGGGCTGAGCCCCTCACATAGCAGATCATCTGAAGGCTTCACCAGAAGCAGGAAAGAAGAACTCAGCATTGGACCCTGGCTGAAGTTACAGTTTACCTTACAGCTTCCGCCAGTGAAGGATCGCCAGGATTTCCTTGACGGAAGCAAGATCCCACCCCAAAACATCTCCATGGGAACAGAGGGAGATACCGAAATCAGAAAACCCATCCAGCAGCTCCAGAACCGGTACGCAGCCAGCACACAGCGTGCACTGCTAGGTTCTGCAAGTTATCTTCCTAGGTGGGAAGTGCCAGAGAGTCTCTGAACAAAGGACAAGGCCGTTGCCTGCAAACCCTCTACTGAGCTTTGGACCGTTTGAGCCCTGTGAAGAAGCTAGGAGGAGTGCCACACAAGCATCAACCAGCAATCATCTTTTAAAGACATTTTCGAGGCAGTCGAGCCCTCGAAACATGACCGGCTGCACCAGTGACTGTTGTCACGCTGCAGTCACTAAAGCTGTCCGATACTCCTCCACCAGCGTTCCAGATCCGCCAACCAGCACAGAGACAATGATTCTTGACCCTGAGCCACCATATAGGCCAGCATGCAGCCATCCGTCCGACCTCTCTTGCCGAACTGCCTGCCGTCTGACATACGCAGCTGTCTCCCATCTTGAACTCTGTCGCAGGTGTTGCAACGCATCCTGGAACTGACTCAACGCTGTCGAGCATCAAGATCATCTCAAGCACCAGGTACATTGTGGTTCTGTCCCCCTGGTTCTTCTCTGAAGGCCGCTAGTGACGTTTACGACCCCTTGCTCCTTTGGTGCTGAAACCAAACAACCTTGAACAGTTAAGACTGATTGCTTTACCGACTACCCTCCTGTCAGTATCCAGAGTGCGTCCCTTTCCTTCGTGAAACTGTCTGTCCTCTATGTTCCTTTACACGGTGGGTTGTATTTTGGAGTGTGCTAGAATTGTCTGTTGTAATAATAACGTTGATATTTTTATACAACCTTGATTGGACAGTCCCTTTTATCATTGGGTAATAATTGTATTTTCACTGTGTCGAAACTAACCAACGATCCACAACCTTGCAGAGATAAGCCTGCCGTTCCATCCACGCTACCAAAATTGGACAAGGAGGTTTATAATTTACTTGTGTTTCCAATCTGTTTGGTTCCCTTCTGGTGTACTGGAAGTGTGGGGGTGATTGATGGTTTAGAAACCGATATTCTTCCCTGGGCCACTGATGCCCCGGAAGTTGATTTGTCCCAAATACCAGTGGCTAAGATTAATTTAAAACCTTCCACCCGTTACCTTTTTGGTCAACGTTTATCTCTTTACATGAGAGGGGCAATTGGTCAGCCATGGGTCCCTCACCATGGGAGACCAGGATTCACTTCACTGATGAGGCCTAACCAGGCAGAATCATAGCTGGGTGCTTCTGATTCTGTGCAGTGGGCAACTGGCCAAGCATCTTGGAATAAACTTCTCCTATTAGTGGCAGTATCAATACTGATTTGCATATGATTGGTCTTCCTCTGAAGTGGCACAGATGGGCCAAATATTGCGGTGTACAAGATTGCCCAGAGTACTGCCAGTGGCTAAGATTATTTAAAAACCTTCCACCCAGCACATTTTCCTGGTAGTTTATCTTCATTAGTGATAAAGGGCATGTCCAGATGTGGGTCCCTTACTTGCTGGTCATAAGAAACCAAGCTTCAGATCACTGATGAGGCACAACATGGCTGGCAAATATCTGGGGTTGTATTTATTTCTGTGCGAAAGGGTCGTTGACGAGCTGTTTTGCCTGGCAGAACCAGTACTGATTTGCAAATGGCTGTTCCCCTTCTGCGATGGTGCAGACAGTCTAAAAAAGGGTGGTGAGGAAGAAGGTATTGTTAACCACATAGCTGGGGGTGATTGCATTACGCCGCTGACTGTCTGATTCAGCTATTTCAAATGTCATCCTCTGCCTTCTTTTATCTCTTTGCCTGCAAGAGCCAACACTAGGGCACACATCTCTAATATCCCTGCCTTGCCAATCAAATTACACCTGTCCACTTGGAAGAGGTGGACTGTGAACATAATTGCTGAATTTGTTGGGTGCTTTATCCTCTTAACTTCATGTATGTCTGTTCTTGGATGCCATCTTGAGCTATAGAAAAGCACATCGTGTTCCATGCAATTGCCACAATGATGAGCACGCCCCACCCAAATGTCACTGTAAATATTTATGAATATTCGTGTTCTCAATGTCTCTAGGTTCCCCTGCAATTTCCAGTGGTTCAATGACTCAGGCATGGCCTGATATTTTTAATGGACCAATGCTTATGCTATTCTAACATTTACAACCTATCAGACATTCTCTGAAAATTCTCATTCTGTGATTTTTATGACAGAGGCTCAGGAATGGCGGTTGGTAAATTCTGGGAGATTTGTGCAAGTCTCACGAGAGGTCCAGAATCCTCACGGTCAGCTGCAGGAGATGCCACAAACTCTCCATTCCAATAGTTAACGAAAGGAGATATCCACCGGCTGTGTCTGCGGCCTCCAGTTATTTTCTCCATTGTTCCCAAAATAGCCACCTTACCATGGGCCTTGCAGTTTCTCTGAGTCAGGCAAGTCCCTAACTGCATACTCCCATGGTGTCTTCCTGGCCTTCTCTTACGCCTGGAGGCAGATGTAGGGTGGAGGTGATTCAGAGGTTAAATAGGTTGGGTTGACCTGATCATTTTGATGACCGATCGTTAAGTTTCTTTTATGCCTCTTTGGTGGATTGTGTCTCTCGATAAGGTCCTCTAGAGCTGGCCTTTATTTTGAAGCTATTGCACAGTTGTAGAAATTCTCCACCAAATGGGAGGCTAGCCCCTCAAATCCGAAGGTGAAATCTCCTGCCATATGGAGGTGGTTGGCGCCAGGCAATACATGCGTTCGTTCTGCATCTATGTGTTGCAATTAGCTTTAGCTGAGCAGAGCGTGCAGTAGCAGGTGAGGATGGGGAAGCAGATATCAGGGATAACCCTGAGTTGGAGGTGGATGCTTCTCTATTAGTGGGCGAGGGCAAACAGAAAGATCTGTGGATGATGGCTACACCACCACCTTGTCCAAATGGTCTGCTTTGAGGTGCCATGGAGTAAACCGTAGTTATGATGTGGATCAAGTAGGGACGCAGCTTTCCAAAGAATGAAGTGTCCATGTTCCAGAGGAGGTCAATTATGTGGTTGTGCAAGTCTGGGTAATAAAGGCCAGCATCTGTGGTGCTTACCAGGCTCCACTGTATGCTAGCAGGGTTGGTTTTAGGCAATTCAAAGAGGAGAGGCAGGACTTGGGCACTACAAAGTAGTCATGGTGGCAAAGCATAGTGTTTGCTGAGCATGAAATCTCTTGAGGGCTCGACTACGGGTGATGGATGTGTCAATAAGGGTGCTGGTCTCATCGTACCGGCACCCTTTCCGGACCGTCACACTACAACTCTGCCTTCCTGGGCCATTGTACCCAGCAGGTCTGACCTGCCGGTCTCAACGGCGCAAGTAGGTACAGTTGTCACAGAAGCACTGGCACCGCTAGCAACGATGCCAGTGCTTCTGTGTCCCCATTCCCATGGAGTCCAATGGAACTCCATGGGAATGGGGACTTACACTTTCTGCCGCCTGATACCCTGGGCCACCATGCGCCTCATTACAACTCAGGCGTTAAGGATTCCAATTTTAACGGCTGCTTTTAGCAGGCGTTAAAATCTATGGCGCTAAACTGCCTTGGTGCTAATTACGGCACCGTAATTTAAAGTGCCGTAATTAGTGCCTTCCCCACTCCCATTATGCCCTATTGGGCAAAAATGGGAATGGGGAAGGGTAAATGGGAAATGGGGATTTACCGCCCCACTCAGCTTGGAATGGGGCAGGTAAACGTAGTTTACACCATGGTGGTAAAGTTGGTGTACTTACCGCCTGGGTCGTAATGACCCCACATGACTTGTATTTTTCCAGTGGCACCAGGATCTCATGCGGCAGAAACGGTGTAACGAGTCCAGCAGCACCCCGCTGGTTCCCGCCGGGCTCGTAATGAGGCCCATTCTCAGGAGTAAATCAGCAATGCCCATTTTCTCAACACTAAATGCATTTATTTCTTTCTCCTAAATAAATCAGCAACTCATTTATTCTTATTATTTTAATAGCAATTCATGTTTTATGATGAGTAGATCAGCAATTATTACTTTCTCATCAAGCCATTAGTAAGCATCTGTTTCTCAACACTTAATTAGCAATTAATATTTTGTCACCTGAAAATTAGAAATGATTTGTTCTCAGTTGCAGAGTAGCAATAACGTATTTTCTCATTGGCACACATCCATTTGGCAAGTTATCTTTGGCAGCTGCTTCCCTGTATCTACCTTTGTAACTCTCATGCCACCCATGCAGCCAAAACCGCGATCTGGGCCTTGACACATGAAAAGTGGCGATGATGGCATGACAGGTCAGTAAGTGCACACATGCCTATAATGAGACGTGTGTTAGGATATGGAACAGCAGATATGTCCCCTGGACCAACTGACATGATGCGGCGCATGACGCAGATCCAGAGGAGCGTAGGGGCTTGGCTGTGAGGAAGAAAGAATAATGGAAGTTTTTTGTTGTGTATGTCTACGCTGTACCACCCCACCACGCAGTGGCAATTGACCTGTGCAATCGATCTGCTGGAAGTTCAAGTGAAGAAGATGGAGGAGTAAAGGGAAGGGCGGGAATGACCCAGGATGCTCTGGTCAGGCAGCGGCACTGCTACCAAGTGATACATCTGTCATGTCATCACTTCTAGGTAGTGGAACACCAGAGACTCACACGTGTGCCAGGGGGGTAAGCAGGCTGCAGGATCTTCAGAAAATAACACAAGTGAAGTGAAAGGTCCTGAATTTGTCAAAATGTTGCACGTGTGAAGAGCTCAGCTGCGGGATTGATATGCCATGTGCTGGTCAGCGGGGGAGAATCACAGTGGGCCACAGATCGCTGCCCAGTTTACCAACCAGCTTGCAGGCCAGTACAGAGTACACCTGTGCATGTGTCCTGTTGCACAACTGCAAAGACCAGGGCCTAGTAGCCTCGCTCATGAACACCATCCCACTGACTGATGCCATGCAGGACTTCTGGTGGCTCTGTCCCGGATACCTCAGTCCATGGTTTGGCCACTCATCCCACGCTACCATAAACAACGAGGAAAGGAAGAGATTGGAGGTGCTTCCACTACAAAGGAAACTGGCTGAGGGCAAGATTAAGGAGTGGAGAACGACCGCCATGAGAAGAGGGAATTGGGCAATGAATTACAAATACTGTGGTAATTCTAACTGTGTCTTATCATTGCTTCTTTACTTAAATGTGTTAATGATTTTTATCATGCAACATGACACATCTTAATTCCCTGTGTGATTATTTGGATCCATTGACAAAAGAGGATTCGTAATCGGATGCACATATTTAGATTTTCATCATTCTAACCTTGGGCCTAGCTTCTGCATGTTCATGATTGCATTATTAACATCCACACATCCCAAAGACCCCTTATCCTTCACATTGGTTCCCACCCGCAGGGGTGCTCTCTGGGTGTTACCTGATGTGACCATGCATGGGTTATGGCAAGGGTGGCAGTACTCAAAAGGCGGCAGTACTCGGGGGATACACTGATCCCCTGATGGCGCGTTACAATGCCTTGATCTTGATTCTGCAGCAGGGCACCTGTCCCTGCATGAGCATTGCCGATGACCTTGACAGTCCCCTTGCTGCGTCAGGCTGTTGCACCATTGACTTGCTCAGCATAACCATAACCACTGCAAATACTGTCTGACTCTCCTGGGGTGATCAGAGGGATTCCTCGTGCTTTTGTCGGCTGTGCCACTGGAGCACACTCCAGTGCTTAGGAGTATGGCTAGTTTGTAGTAACAGGTGAATATGTTGGTTCCATGTGATATTAACAAATTAATAAATAACAAACATTTTTCCTCCACACCTGTTTGAACCCCTTACCCCACTCTCCATATATATATATATATATATATATATATATATATATATATATATATATATATATATATATATATATATATATATATATATGCATTTAAAAGAAATTGGTATTTCTTCAGTAAACCTGATTCGTAATTTTTTTTTTCTTCAATATGACCTATTCAGTTATTTTTTTTTTTAATTTGTTTTTTATTGACAATATACAAGCCAGGGTGGGCCAAGTGGCACATCACCTCAACAATAAATGCACAAGAAATCACATTGTCAGGAACATTTTCTGAATAACTCCCTACCCCTATTCCCCCCTCCCGGTCCCTCCCCCCGAACAATTGTCACGCCAGCTTTGGGGAAGATGCAACTACATTAAGCATAGGGAAGAACATTCGTGTAGCATTCAACAAATAAAAGTGATCCTTGAGACAGTGGGGTAAGACCATGAAGCGATTGGGCCAGGGCAAGACCAACCCTCTGAGGAGTGTGGGGACGCGCGCCTTGCAACCAACAGTTTACACACTTGTTCAATCGCCCCTCTACAATCGCATAGTAATACAGTCATCGTGCAGCAGCACTGCTGTCCATTCTTGGACAAAGTCAGACATGGTATCGTTTGCTATTGCCGAGAGTTTTTCATAGCTGAAAATCACCCTGAGCTTGCAGAGCCATTCCTCTTTGGAGGGGGCCAGGACACTCTTCCATTTTTGCGCAAGCGCCAATCTCCCTGCCCGCAGCATGGCGCCGATGACCTTGGGGAAGGCATTCACCTCTGACTCAGGCATGGGGGAGCCCAGTAGGATTTCCAGCGGGTGCAGCGATGGACCATAGCCCTCAATGTCCTTGATCCAGCTAAGAAGCTCCGTCCAGTATACCTGTATGGACGGGCAGCTCCACCACATATGGAACCAGGTTCCCCGTTGGTGACATCCTCTGGGGCAGAGGGGGGAAACATCTCGGTACATTCTAGACAATAGAGCCGGGGGGCGGTGCCATGAATGAAGGATCTTAAAGCTATGTTCCATAGCTGCTGTGTATAGGGAGCCCGTGAAGATGCACTTGAAAACCGCCCTCCAGGTGTGATCATCTATTGACATTCCCATCCTCTCTTCCCATATGCGCTTAAAGGGTTGTCTGCCTTCTAGGTCCGCTGTAATCAGCACACTATAGAGCTTAGATAGCGAACCTTTGCGGGATCTACTTTTGGCCAGAATAAGTTCGAATGGGGTGAGGGGACGACTAAGCTGCTCGGACCACTTTGGTTGGGTGAGTATCCCTTTCATCCGCAGGAATTCGAAAATCGTGGGGGGCCTATCCACCAGAGCCTCTGTCAGACTGTCATATTCAATAAAGCCCTCCTCTTGTGTAAGCTGGGAGACTCTTTCCAGTCCCATGTCAGACCATGCCTGCGTGTCCCGGAAACCTCTCATGTCCAGATCGATGGGCGGGCCCCAGAGAGATGACAGGGGAGAAGGCCATGTAGATAACAAATTGTTGGCTTTGCTGGGTTTCCATAGCGTCCAGAGGACTGCTAGGGTAGGATGTGTCTTGAGTTGTGGGGGGATTGACCTGGGGGAGGCCCAGAGATAGTCCCTAACCTTCCTCGGATGTGCATGGGTGTCTTCGACATACGTCCAAAATGTACGCATATCGTCCCGCATGTGCTCCAACATCACCCTGAGCTGAGCTGCTTTATAATAAAGCCGGAAATCGGGGAGTCCAAAGCCACCATGGGATTTTGGGAGGGTCAGAGTGGAAGTTTTAACCCTGGGCCTTTTGCCATTCCAAATGAAGTGGAGGACACGGGACTGGAGCGCCTCGAAGAAGGCCTCAGGTATCACAACGGGGAGAGCTGAAAAGAGATAGAGAAGGCATGGTAGAACGTTCATCTTAACCGAAACCATGCGTCCAAGCCAGGAAAGCGTGAGGGGGGCCCATCTTTTGAGATCGCTACTGACCCGGGTAAGGATTCCAGGGAAATTCCATTGATATAGTTGTGACAGGTCTCTGGGGATGATGGTGCCCAGATATCTTGTGGATTCTCGCTCGATTCTAACCCCCTGAATGTCGGTTTTATTCTCAATATCTTGTTCCCCTGGGCCCATTGGCATGATGCTTGATTTGGATGTGTTTACTCTCAACCCTGAAAAGGAACCAAATAAGTGTATGAGATCAAACAGCCTCGGTAGGGATTTTGGAATGCTGGTCAGGTATCCTAGTATATCATCTGCGAATAGGGAGAGCTTAAACTCGCACTCACCACATCGTATACCCATAATTTCCGGGTCGTTCTTAACCGCTATAGCCAGGGGCTCCATGGCCAGGGCATATAGGAGAGGTGACAGGGGACAGCCTTGCCGGGTGCCTCGGGAAAGGGAAAAAGACTCAGATGTACCCCCATTAACTAATACTCTCGCCGAGGGCGAGTTGTATAGTGCTGCGACCCACCTGCAGAAGTTAACTCCCAGTCCCATTTTACTAAGAACCTTGATCATGTAAGGCCATTCGACCCGGTCGAAGGCTTTCTCTGAGTCGAGTGAAAGGAGGTACCCCTCCACTCCCTGCTCGGTTGCCTCATGCATCAGGTCGAGGGTTTTTCTGATGTTATCTGACCCCTGGCGCCCCGGGATAAAGCCCACTTGATCTCCATGAACCAGGGTAGGGAGGAAATTTGCCAATCTGTTCGCCAGAAGTTTAGCTAGAATTTTGACGTCGGTGTTTAGAAGCGATATGGGGCGGTATGACTGGCATAAGGTTGGGTCCTTGCCCTCCTTAGGTAGGACCACTATTAGGGCTGACATCATTGTGGGTGGGAGGGACCCTTGGCTAAGCGCACTGTTGAACAGCTTGGCCAGAAAGGGGGCGAGTGTGGATCTATAGGTCTTATAGAATTTGACTGAGAAGCCGTCGTCCCCCGGGGCCGTACCACTTTTTAAGGAGGAGATAGTGTCGATTACTTCTTCCGGGGAAATGGGGATTTCCAGAGTGTCGGCTTTGTCCGGTAGTAGGCCCGGGATAGGGAGGGAATCCAGGAATCTATCAACGTCTATCCCATCCCCCTTGTATTCTGAGCAGTATAATTTTTCATAATATAGCCTGAATTGTTCCGCTATCTTGGAGTCCCTTGCAGTCGAGTTACCGTCCGCAGAGCGGATAGAATTCACTCTTCTGTTGTTCCTAAGTTCGCGAAGTCTCCAGGCCAGTATCTTGTCGGCCTTTTCCCCTTTTTCCATATATTTTTGTTTCAGAAAAGAGAGCTTCCTTTCCATTTGCCCTACTTGAAGGTGAGCCAGTCTAGTACGTAGCTTCTGCAATTCCTCCCACTGCCCGGGGAACATCTGTGTTTTCAGCTTACCACCCGGTTGTATGACCCCTATCTTGGATTTCAGGTCTTTCTCTTCCCGGTCCCTCTCCCTTTTTTTCCCTGCCCCTATGCCAATCAAGGTACCTCTAATGGTTGCCTTAAACGCCTCCCATACTCCCATAGTGCCTACCTCCCCGTTGTCGTTCAGGGCGAAATAATATTCTATGGCTGTCAGAAGAGTTTGGCGCGTCTCCTTGTCATGCAGAAGGAGGTCGTTACAACTCCAGCGGGAGTTGGTTGCAGGGGTAGGGGGGAGGCCAATCCTAATCTTAACCATGTCATGGTCCGTCCAGGGGACGGTTTCCACCCCCGCGCTGGAGACCTCTCCTTGCATAGTTGAGTCTACCAGAATGTAGTCTATGCGCGAGAAGACATCATGAGGCTTAGAGTAAAAAGTGTAGTCGGGGTTTAGGCCTTTCCTGGGTGTACTCATGTCACACAATCCCAATTCCCCATTCACTTCCTGGAAGGTTGAAGCCAATTTTTTGTGGAGACGGATGTTGGGGCAAGGGTTCACAGCTTTTCTATCCCTCTCGGGACACAGCACCATATTAAAGTCCCCTCCCACCAGGAGGGTACCCTCCGTGAATGCCATTATCGTCCCCTTCATGCTTTCCCAGAAGACGTCCTGCGATTCATTTGGGGCGTATATGCAGACCAAGGTGAACAAACGACCCCGCACATCCCCTTTTACCATGAGATACCGACCCTCTAGGTCAGTTTGGGCCACCTTGAACCCAAAATGAGCCCCGGGGGACACCAGCAGAGCTACTCCCCTCTTCTTGGACTGGGTAGAGGCTGAGAATACCTGATCTATGTTCTTAGCCTTGAGCTTGGGCTCCTTCCCCCGAACCCAGTGGGTCTCTTGCACAAAGAGGAACTGTAGTTTCATCCTCGTGAATTCCCGCATGAGCAGCGACCTCTTGGTGGGTGAGTTGAGCCCCCGAACATTTAGAGACCCCACTGACAAGGATTGGAGTGTGTCATCCATTAGGACGCGTTTTAAAGCACATAACTCCAATTTCAAGGATGCAAGTGCCGTTTCTCCCTAGTTGTTTCAATACCTCGCAGGGGGCTAGTAACGACCCCCAGGGTGTGATCAAATCCCCAAACTTAGGCGTGACATAACAAATCCCCCAACATCCCAACTTCCCCTCTTCTCTCCCCCTTCCCCCCTCCCCCCAGATCACCAGGTTGTGTTGAGGCATCGTCCCGAGGACACACAACCGGCCAACCATGTTTCCCCCCTCCGGGCTCGTTACCTCATTATACAAACCCAATCGAGCCCCCCCCCTCTGCGGGATGAATGCAAGGAAGTAAAATCTAGCAACATCCCCCCTTTGCATAGACAAGTGGATAACATTTTCATCGGTTTCCAGTAGTTTGATTCAGCCATTCTGAGGGTCCGGCGACGCTGGTGCCACTCTCCTGAATTTCCTTTGGCCTCGTACTCTGCGCCTCTCCTTTGGAGCGTTGCTCTTTTTTGGGCCCTTCGGGGCGCGCTCCGGGTCTCGGTCTCCCGGTTCCAGACCCGAACTATCCAGGAGTTCGCCCGTCACTCTTTGGATGTCATCTTCGGTGATCAGGGTATACTTATATCCCTCGAGTTCGAATGAAAGAGAAAAAGGATACCCCCACCTGTATCGGACTCCCTTGGCTTGGAGCATTTTCGTCAGAGGGGAACACAGGCGGCGTCTTGCCAGAGTGAAGGCCGACAGGTCCTGGTACACCGAGATCTGGGTCCCCTCCCATTCCACCGGGCCCTTCCTGCGAGCCAGTTCGAGGATCCTGCTTTTCTCTGAGAAGTAATGGAAGCGGACTAGGACGGATCTGGGGCCTCTGGAGGCTGCCCCTGCTCTATGGGCCCTGTCAATAGTGGGTTCGTTAGTGTTAGCCCCGTCGAAAAGGACTCTCACCACCGCGTTGACTGCCTTGACAATGTCTGCCTGAGTTTCACCATCTTGTTCCGGGAAGCCTAGGAAACGTAGGTTGCAACGCCTTTCCCTGTTTTCCAAATCGTCCATTTTTAATGAGCATTTCTCTTCTCTTCTCTCAAGCTCCGACAGGCGCATGTCAAATTGTGTCTCGAAAATGTCACTCGAGGTTGTAGTGTTCTCCAATGCCTGCACCCTGTCTTCTATATTGTCCACTTTTTTGTCTAGGGTGTCCAGCCTAAGGGTGATATCTGCACGGAATCCTCTAATTTCATCCAGCAGGGCCGCCATACCCCTGGAGACTGAATTGGCATCTGTCGCTTCTTGTTGCGTTTGGGCGGCCATTTCAGGGGCTGTAGGGGGCTCAAAGGATGGGCGCCGAAACCTCTGCAGTGTTTCCCTCCAGGTCATAGGCCTTCCCTGGGCGCTCTTGCTCCCCGGTGTCTACCACCGAGTGATTGAGGCCAACGGGGCCTACTCGTCTCCTTTGCGTCCTGGGGGGAGCGGGGGCCCCTGGTAGCTCTGCGGCCGAGGGTGGGGACAAGGTTGTGGGGGGGCTGGAGCCCCAGTCAATTCCCCTGTCGAGGGCGGTGGTTTCCCTTTCTCCGATTTTCCCTGCTGTTTTATCCCCGTAGTTGGGGGCCGTGACCTGTTGCGTTTTTGCAGGCTGTCCTTTTGCGGCCTTTGCTGGGGGTGGGTGCCTCCGATTGAGCCCTGTGCCCCTCTCAGTCTCAGGGTGCTTCCGGGGCTTGCGTGGGCAGTCCCTGGCTTCTCTCCTCCTTCCCCCTTATGGGTTTTGTTTCCCCCGGTGGGTGCCCAGCCCCAGGGTGGGTCTCCTTACCTCGGGGGGGTCACTCCCCCGCCGCTCGTGGGGTGCTGTTCCGTTGCTGACTCCCCGCTGGGGGGGTTCCTTGACCTGTTGCGGTGCCTCCTTCTCCCGCTCCTTGGGCCACCTCCTGGGCCGTTACGCCGTCGCGAACGGTCGTCTGGTCAGGGCAGGAGCCCTCGGCCACGATCGCCTGGGCCTTTGCAAGTTTTCTTCGGGGCCGGGCTCGACGCTGCTTTCCGCGGAGCCGCAGGGCCGCAGGGGGGAGGGGCCTCGCGCCCTCGAAGTTCGCAGGCTCAGAGCTCCGGCTCTGGTCCACACTCGGCTCTCAAAATTGGACCGGGGGTGCCCGGCACCTTCACACGGGGGGGTGTCGCTGTCTCGCTCCGGGGGTGTCGGGGGGGGCTCAGGTCCCTCGATCAGCGCCCTGTTGGGGAGACAAGCGGAGATGCTTCAACACATCTCAGCGCCCCCTGGTGGATCCCCTATTCAGTTATTTTACTGGATACCGATTATGTTTATTTGTGGTCATGAGGGCCATGTGGCCTTTGGAATCCAACCCCTCAGCCTAAGGCACTACCGTTGTTCACTCCATAACATCAAGTACGTCCTTCAGAACATATCATGGATGTAGAGTGATGCCTTTAGTTGCATGAGGTCCACTTTTGGGCTAGGTGGGGTCAGGGTTTTTGGCTGTTTCTGGGCTGACTGGCCATTTGGCGTTGGCCTCCAGCATGGCCGGAAGCTGCTTGTCCTCCTCTCAGCCTACCTTCGGGCGGGATTCAAAACCTTGGCTGCCACAACTGTATGTGAAACCAATTAGCTGGGACTTCAACCAAAAGTCTTCACAAACTCCAACTGCTCAAAATAACGGCCTCAGAGTAGGGTCCGCGTCTGGGCGCTACCAAGAAATCAAATAAATAAATAAATGTGGTTAACATTCACCTTCCTACCCATAGTGACTTACATGAATCCTACATAATGGCTACATGAAGCTTCTGGTCCAGCCATCTGCCAAACTTTACCACCAGGGTACATCATCCTTCGCCAAGACAAAACCTCCAGCAAAGGAGGAGGTGTTGCCCTAATTATCAAGGAAACCCTCAATGCTATACAACTAAAGACCACTGAGGTGGACAATTTTGACACGCTATCAGCTAAAATATCTCCTTAACCTAACAACACCATAACAATACACATCGTCTACTGCCCACCAGGCCCAACTCTTGACTTCCAATCTAACATCACTCACATCATGGGGGACAACCTTAAAACAAATTCAAGAGTCATCTTACTAGGAGACCTTAACTTGGGTTTCAAGGATCCTTAAGACAAAAAAGCAAAGCCCTCGCCAAAGCTCTCCAAGGCTTATGATTCACACGACTAGTGAACGACCTGACCCACACCAAAAGTCGTATATTACACTGTATTGCGGACCATAACTGTGCAGCCGACATCAGCTATAACACCCCCCGCCCATGGACTGACCACCATCTAGTGCACTTCTTCATAGCCTCAAAGACAGGAGGAAACCCAAACCCACCCACACAGCAACGATAGCAAGATCCAAAAAACAGCTTACTGCAGACAGGATACTCCTCCTCCTCAATACCTCTACACTGACCCGTCCCACATCTAACAACCCAACCATACTAGTCGAGATCTACAAACCACTCTTAAAAATGTACTGGATGTTGTAGCCCCACTAGAAAAGAAAAAAGCCAAACTTTCACTCCATGCTAACTTTTGGTTCACACAAGAACTCCAAGATGCCTGAACCACAAAACGAACAGCATTAACCTCCTGGCAAACTAATCCCTCCACCACCACAGGAGACACATACCTTACATTCCCCAAACAATATAAAAAGGCCATCGCGAAAGCCAAAGCTGCCACATCCAACTCTAGAATTGAGAAAGCCAACTCACAATCCAAAGAGTTATTCGCCATCTACAATCAGCTGACAATCCCTCCCACCTCAACACAACCTACTGAGAAAAGCGAAGCATGGTGTAACAACATCCAACATGCTATGTTAGACAAAATTAAAACACTCCAGAACAAAATTAAAACTCAATACGACAAACTGCCTAAAACCAACCCTCCACCATCTAAACCCTCAGTCAACCAGCCAGCTGGAGACACTCCTCACAGCAAAAACACATCCAAACCCTTCGCATTTAGGAATGTAACAATCCCTGAAGTCCTCCTTATCATGAAACAGGCCAAACCATCACTGTGTAAAGGAGATATCTGCCCAGCCAACTTAGTCAAAGACTGTGCTAGAGCCCTGGCCCCATTTGTCACTACCTTCATTAACGCCTCCTTCACCACCAGCACTGTCCCGCTCACCCTTAAGGAAGCCTGGGTTCGGCCTCTACTAAAAAAACCTACCCTTGACCCGGACTCCCCAAACAACTACTGTCCAATCACCACCGTGCCATTTCTTTTGAAAATTCGGGACAAGGCTGTATATCTTCAGATCCAGGCCTACCTAGAAGCAAACAACATCCTGGTAAAAAGATAATCTGGTTTCTGCCCTCGGCATAGCACAGAGTCAGCCCTACTTGACCTCAAGAACCAACTACTCGGAGCCATGGACAAAGGCACGTCCTCACTCCTCCTACTCTTAGATCTCTCGGCGGCATTTGACTTGGTTGACCACAAGACCCTATGTAAACATCTTATTTATACAGCCCACTTCTCCCAAGAAACTACTGCTTGGATCACATCATTCCTGGATGGCCGAGCCATGAGAGTCTTTTCTATTCAGGCATCTGCCACTCCATCACCCATCTGGTGTGGAGTGCCACAGGGTTTGTGCACCTCCCCTCCCCTCTATAATCTATTCACTCTCCCCTTATTCAGCAGCCTAGAAGATTTCGGCATAGCCTTTACCAACTATGCCGACGACACATAAATTCTTCTCCCGCTAACAGGGAACTATGAGCAGGACCTCAACACCCTCCAAGATTCCTTATGCATGCATCGAAGCCTGGATGGCAGCCAATGGCCTATGTCTAAACGGGGAAAAAACAGAAATACTACTGGTAGGACCCAAAGAATCCCTAAAGAAACTGAACGACAAATACAGCTCCTTCAACACTATCATTGCTACCTCTGCTGCAGTGAAAACCCTTGGGGTCTACCTTGACTCCACCCTATCAATGGATAGGCAAGTCAACGCCATATCATCATCAGCAGCTCTCACTTCTAAAATCTCAAATGCAGTGAAACCCTACCTAACACCAGAAAACTGCCTAAACATCGCAAGAGCCACTATGTGCGCAAAACTGGATTACTGCAACATCCTACTCCTGGGTACATCCGCAAATAACATTAACAAACTGCACAAAACAGCGCCCTTATGGCTGCCCTCCGCATCCCCAGGAGAGAGCACATCTCCCAGGCAAGGAAAGATGCCCACTGGCTCCCGGTCAAAGAGCGCATAACATTCAAAGCCCTCACAATCACACACAGATGCCTTGCCCAGACCGCCCCAGGCTATCCAGCAGAAAGAATACACCAGGCCCCTGCCCATCTGTCAATACGTGACCAATACTCACACCGACTCGCAGTCCCAACATTCAACAGGGTTAAAGCTGGCGGAGCCAGCTTTGAAGTACTAGCCCCTAAAGTTTGGAACTCACTTCCGCTCAGTTTAAGAAATGAAGAATCCCTCACAACTTTCAGAAAGCACTAAAAACAGAACTGTTTAATTAAACCATGACTACACTGCACTGCCGCCATCATTGTTCCATTGTAACCTCGGAACAATTGTCAACACTGTCATTGAATGCATCCTTTGTAACAAATGTCTTAACATGCATCAAGTGGATATTCTGTAACAGCGCCAAAATTCCTTCCGGGCCGCTGGGAGCTTTATAAATCCAAATAAATAAATACATATAAGTGAAGGATTATTTGGTGTAAGAAAGCTGTTCATAATGGTATTTGAAAGGGTGAGTGGTTGGTGGAGAATGGTTGATGTAGATGGAGAGAATGTGAGTGTGCAGGGGATGAGGACAATGTTGAGGCAGTATCTTTGGTAGTTGGCATTTTTGGGGCGGATGCTGATGAAGTGTAAGGACATTACTGATCAAATTACTTTGTATTTTATATACTATGCCAAACATGTAACCTGCTTCAACTTGCTACGCTTCTTGTAACCAGTAGCAATGACGTAACCTGTAACCAAGTCACTCTCCTGTAACAGTGCCACAATGCCCCTGCGATGCCAGTGATATGATAAGGCATATATAACGCGCCTATACACAAGTGTTTCAAGGCGCGAAGCGGCAAGGGAGGGGGAACAGAGAGAAGACAAACAGCGATCCTACTAGGCCAGGTGTCATTCAGATCACGCGAGTGCATGGGAGGAGGGAGTGGGGGAGTGCAGTACATGGATAACAATAATAAACACTAAGTAACATACGGTCAGCTGGTGGCAAGTGCAAGGGTAAGTGCAGACATCAGGTGTCAACTGCTGGTGGTGGAACTGTAGGGATACAGAAACAGTCCTTAAGTGCGGGGGTTGCCAGGAAGGCAGTGCACGGGGTCGACTGGCGGGGGGGAGACCTGTGGCCGAGATCAGGGGGTGACCAGGTAACCAGCGCAGTCTCAGTATCAGCCAGGAAGTCAGCAGGTGAGATGAGGAGAAAAAGCAGAAGCAAAGAGAAAGATTTTGAGGTGCTTCCGGAACCGTAGATGATTCTCCTCAAGTTTCAGGGAGGCAGGGAGGCTGTTCCAGAGGGAAGCCCCAGCCGAGGAAAGAGATCGACCGCCAACTCGTTGCTTGGAGAAGCGTCTGACCCTGAGGCAGTTGGAGGCGGATGAGCGAAGAGCTTGAGAAGCAAGATATTTAGGAAGAGAGAGCTGAAGGTAGTGAGGGCCCAGGCCCCAGAAGGCCTTGTGGACAATGCAGAGGGTTTTGAACTTAATACTCGCAGCCACTGGGAGCCGCAGAGTGCATAGTTCAGTTCTGGAGAGATACGAACCCTGAGCTCACAGGTGGGAGCAGGAAGAGGGCCAAGGGAGGCCGGCCAGGGAGTGACAGGAAAGGAGGGAGCCGGTGTTCCAATTAGGAGAATCTCGGTCTTACTGGCATTAAGGCAGATATCATTGGCGGCACACCACTCCTGGATGGCGGATAGACACTCAGAGATGAGAGAGGGAGAAGAGGTGGCTGAAGGTAGCCTGAAAATGAGCTGAGTGTCGTTGGCATAGCACTGGAAGTTGGGGCAGAGGACAGCAATGTGGTGAGCAATAAGTGCCAGGTATAGGTTGAACAGCCAGGGAGAGAGGTTAGACCCCTGGGGAACACCACAGGTAGAGGTATAGATGGAGGAGAGGAAGGACCCAAGTTGAACCTGGGAGGGTCGATCGGAGAGGAAAGCAGTCAGCCACGCCAGTGCGCTTTATAAATGCAAAATAAATAATAAATAAATTACAGTATTTCATTCATCTATTAGGCTAGACAGATTCCTGTCCCATTCACTTCTAGTTTAATTAACTAAGGTTGCTGAAGAGCTGGATTTTTGGGGGTGTTTTCATGCACAGTTTGAGGAACCACTAGCAGTACTGGATGGCAAAAAAGGAATGCGCATGATCCATGTGTATCAGGGGACAAGACCCAATGAGCCATGTCTGCCCATGTTTAGGGACAGATGGTGGGAGGGTGTTGTACTCTGGTCTACTCATGATGTGTTGTAAACTACATTGAGGACAGATAGGTCTGGGATTTCAGTGGGTCTGACAGCATTGCCTTTGTTCTATGTAGAGGACACCAAGTTGTCGTGTCCATAATGTTCACATGTTTGTCTGAAGTGGGCGGAGTGGTAATTAATGTGGTCATTCAGGAAGGTAGATATGTAGCGTGTTGATCAGCAGTCCATGGGAAAACTCTTGGTGGGTTGCTGCATTGGGCGGGTAAGTTGAAGGACAAAGTTGTGAATACAGGCCCTTTGTAGCACTGAAGAGTAGCGGTGGGCGAAATCGTAAGATTGCGCTCAACGCCCCCCCGGGGAAAAAAATTCCCCAGATTTTGCTGGGCTCTGCCATTCCACCCCAGAAAGTAGAATACGTCAGAATTATGCTGCACGCGGTCGGCAGATTGTGATCGCAACTTTGTTAAGCTTTCACACATAGTTTCTCTTTTCCTAAAAAAAAAAACTGCCGCCAAAACGAATCCCATCTTTCGTTTGCCGTGTTTCGGCTCGCTTTGCTGGAGTCATTAGTGGGCTCGCGTCTTGTGTTCCGCTTTCGCTTCGGACGATGCGAGCCATGCAATTTCAATGTATGCACATGTTGCTTTTGACTCGGTTCGCGCAAACCTTGCACCGGGAGGTTGAAACGTACGTTTAATTTGCGGGCGCCAATACGAAACACTAATGAAATAGCACACAGCGATTGGCTACCTTGTCTTGGCCCAGGATATATAAATGAGCCTTACCTCCAGTCTACAGCGCTCTTCTGTTGGGGAGAGGATCAGCGCCAGCAGCGCCAGCAGCACCAGCAATTAAAAAACAAAGGTTAGTCAATTTCGAAATAAAGACTACTAAAATATGCACATTCACTTCCAAGAAAATGGGTTTTGGGTATGTGGGTCTTGTTCATTTTTAGAAATGTCAGTCTCTGAACACTAGGTGTAGACAAACGTGTCCTCTTATATATCACTATCCCCCGAGTCGCACTGAAAGCAAGCGCAGATTTGGCACGTGCCATGGGGGATGCTAAGGATTTCAGCAGCAACTCATGCTAATTTAGGCCCTACGTCGCTCTCTCCTTCCTAGTACTGGAGGAGTTCAACTTGTGTGTGCATACATGTATCCTGTACATGTGCTATTACAGTCCCTGATGCACTGGCATGAGGGCTGTCCTCCTCAACATAAGAAAATCCCCAGTGAGTTTGATATTTGAGAGGTGGCAATAGCATCAAAGATTGATGCATTCACCCTGCAGGGAGACCTTCCATCACCCTCGACTGCTAAGGTGGGACCACTGCCTGTTTTGGGGAAGGCTTCATGTAATTTGCCTTCAAGTGATTTTGTGCACCTGGCAAGTATGGGGGAAGATGGGGGCATGCTGCTCTTTTGCGAAAAGAACAGAAACATGCTCCAAGCACTGTGGGTCCCAAAAAGCGGTCCTAAGGTATACGGCACAATTTTTAAATGCACAGGGTCTCCCTGCAAGCACATCCGCATTTTCCTGAATAGCGTCCTCAGTTCCTCGCCCTCTTCATTGTAGAGGTAGGCCCAAGTTCTCAATAGCATAAGGGAAACGATTTTAATCAATGACACTTTTCGCTCACGCTTGCCCTTATATTAGCATTTCAACAAATATATCATTGCAATTTGATGTATCCAAATGTTTGTATTTATTTTGATCCAACTGTAATTGTCTTTTGTAAACAGCCAACACGTGTTTCGACACAGGTTCTTTCTCAAGGGATTGGTGTTATGAAAGTTATGGCCCATGTGCTGTGTCTCTTTCTTCAACCAGAATCAAATTAGGTCTGGTACAGTTGTTAAATTAACTTCTATGGCTCTGGGTTCTTGGATTATTAGTATATGATGGAAACTTAAATTAGCTGTGGGTTGGCTAGGATTAGTATATGATCATCAACAGAGAGCCTGCAGGCCAGACTTTCAAAGGTGACGTAGGCCTCAGTGGGAATGATGGAGACCGGAATCAACTCATGAAAGATCAGGACCACTCTGCCTCTGGGCCTGTTGGTCCTGGGCGCGGAGAGGATCTTGTAGCCCTCAGGGAGAAGTGTGTCAAAACTCGTGACAGAGCATGCAAGAAAATCTTGATCCAGCAGTTCAAGGAGGTGGCAGATGTCAGAGGAGTGCCTGACAGCAGAGCGACAGTTAAGAGTAGCAGTGTGGAGCAGGTTGCCACTTTTGAAAGACTTCCGGGAAGGGGTACAGGGAGTGGGGGCCCCCACTGTAAGTGGCAGGGGAGCCTGGGAGTTTGAGAGAGGAGGAGTCAGAGGAGCCAAGGAAGACGTGGATGGCAGAGGGACTGGAGAGGTGATGGCCAAGGGAGGCAAGGTAGCCAGGAGAGAGGCCACAGGCAAGGGAGCCAGAGGGGCAGAGGACACAGGAGGCAAGAAGCCAGGAGATCCAAGGCTGGCAAGGGAGCCAGAGTAGCGGAGGGGGTGGCAAGGGAGCCATGGAGGTGGATGGCAAGGGAGCCAGAGTAGCGTAGGGAGGGAGTGGCAAGGGAGCCATGGAGGTGGGTGGCAAGTGAGCCAGAGTAGCATAGGGAGGGAGTGGCAAGGGAGCCATGGAAGTGGGTGGCAAGGGAGCCAGAGTAGCATAGGGAGGGAGTGGCAAGGGAGCCAGAGTAGCAGAGGGAGAGGATGGCAAGGGAGCCAGGGAGGACAATGGCAAGGGAGCCAGGGTGAGGGAAGAAGGTGGCCGAGGGGCTAGCACAGAGGTAGCCGGGATGGTAGAAGGAAGGATTTTGATTAGGTGAGGGAGGTGTCTATTGAAAAAAAGCAAAAGGTTGAGCTGAGGCCCTTGTACCAGGAAGGTACTATTGCGATAGACATTCATGATGACTCTGGGGGAATGGAAGGGGCTAAGAGGACATCCCAGCGTGTGCCAACATGAATGGGTGAGGAGGAGTAAGGAGGCAGTCGAGCTAGTAGAGCGACCATATGAAGGGTCCATAGGGTCGGGTGAAGGAACGACAAAGCGTATGTCGGTGAGAGCGGAAGCATTGACATAGGTGTCAGCGATGGGAAGCCTGGGTTGGAGACCAGTGTGTCCTTCGTAAGCTTCTCCCTACCATAGTTAGTGAGAGGGGCAGGACAGGAGATGAGAAACAATTAGAGAAGATGGAGGAAATGGAGAGTGCCATAGTGGGTGTGGGAGGGCGTAAAAGAGGCACTTTGCAAGGCTGAGCAACTGAGGTGCAAGGGAAGGGTACAATGCCAGGGGAAGGGGGAGGGAGAAGAGAGAACACAGGGAGAAACACAGGGATACAAAAGTACAGGGAACAGGCTAAGAAAGTAGGTTACAGTAGGGTAACAATTCTGGTACAGCTTACAGTAGGGTAACAATTCTAGAACAGTACAGAGAACAACAGAAAAACACAGGCAATGAGTAGCAACAGTGGGGAGAACAGTAGGTTAAGGTAGGGAAACCACTTCTACAACAGAGAGCAGCAAACAACAGAAAAGCACAGGCAATGAGTACCAACAGTTGGAGCCGGCTCAGCGCCCAAGGAGGAGAGGAGAGCTGGGGGCCAGAGTGGGGGAACCTAGAGAAGAGGAGAACGGCCTATGGGGAAAAGCAAATCATGAGAACAAAGATATGGCCCAGTAGAAACTGTAGGGGAAAGGGTGGCAGGGGTCCCCAGGCATTCACCTAGAAGGTAAAAGCAGGGGATGTGAGAGTAATGCAAGAAAACAGTGGTATGATTGAAGAAAACCGATTACGGCTACCCTGGAGAAAGGGCAGACTAGTGGATGCGTGGGAAACAGTGCAAGGTAAGAAAACGCATTGGAAAGGAAAGTAGGCGAGAAGGTAGGGAAGTTTAGTAGGATGCAATAATGGCTGCCGCCCCACCTTTCCTACCTTGAGGTGGCTGCTGGTCGACGGCTGCCCTGCATGCTTGCACTCTTCGATTTCACGACCCGTTCCAACCCCTTTGTCTCCAAACACCTGCGTCGCTCAACACTGCAGCCTTGTCCTGCGAGGGCTTTCTAAGGGCTGAGTTCCCAATGCAAGCGCGGTGGGTGGGAGTGGGGGAACACACAAACAAGGAAGCAGGGCCAAGGGGATGGGGAGCAGGAACACTTGCACTGCAGCGCAACAATAATACAATCTGTTGCTGCTTCGCCACTTCCGTTTTTTCATGGTGAACAATGCCACTAGTCACTTGCACCACAGGAATGAACATTTGTGTTGATTATATCTGCCAAAGCAAGTGCAGCGGACATTTGGCACATGGAGCTGGCCGTGTTGTTTCATTTGCTTACGTCCTGTGAAAAAGCAACATACAACGATTATTAGCAGCTGAGCCACCCTAATGCATGACTGATACACAAGTTGGCCCTGGCACCCTGCACGTTTCTTTGAAAGTAGAGAACGGGCCATGTGGAAGAATGACACAACACAACTAAAGAAACAGCAGCCCCCCAAATGCATGAGAGATATGCAAGTTGGCCTGGCCTGCGTATACACGTTTCTCTGAAAGTGGAGCAAGGCTCATGTTACAGAATGACGCAACGCATCTCACTAACAAGAAACACTCCATAAAATGCGTGATAAATACACAAGTTGGACCTGCCACCAGCTTGTGCATTTATCACTGCATGAGAAATAAAAAAAGTTATTTGCATTGGGTGAATCATTTTTGTGTTCATTTATAACGTGCTTAATAGTATCAAGTGGTTTATAAGTATGGCATCGGTGTTGCACGGTGCTGTCTTGTTTCCATGACAAATGCATTGCCCCTGAGCTATCCTTCCTCCTCCTTAAACGTGCTTACCAATGCAATGAGGTGCAGCAGCAGTATAAGTGGTCGTTGTGGTTATCATGCTCAAGCCAGCCACATATACATGAGTGGCAGAGGCAGCCAAGTGCTACTGCACATACAAGACCAAGCACACATATTTATACAAGCCTGGGCGAGGCAGCAGGTCTGTGGCTATCAAATGATTGGCACAAAGGTAAACGGTTAAATAAAAAACAATTACTGATTGACCATTCCCTAACGGTTGCTATTAAGAACCAATATAGTCCTAAGAATAGATCGGAACCATGCAATGTTTTCCACTAGACCTAACCACCTATTATTGGCCATTCTTTAATGGTTGCTAATAGGCACTAACACAGTGCAGAAAACGCAACATCTGACCAAATCGAATGGGGCCAGGAGGGAATTTGCAAAATGCCTGCGTGAAGTCAACGTGGGATGACATTGCACCAGCAGAGTGAAACCTGACAAAACGCAGGAAAAGGCTCCTGAGTAGTCGGTGGAACAAGTGGACGTGGAATCGGGGGAATTCTGCCCGTTTCACCTGCTGGCGAAGATTGTGCCCGACCCTACTAATGAGTCTGGTATACAGAAGGCTGGAACACGTCTTAGAAAGTCTGTGACAAAGGTTTTGCTTTGCCTCATGTAAAAGCACTACAATTCCAGAAGACGGAATTGGCTGCCTTATCTGTGCAAATGTGGGTGTTGGCTTGTGAGAGTTGAATATTGAGGTAGGTTTTGCACAGAAGTGGGGGGAGGGGTGGTGGGTGGTTTGGGAGGGCCTGTGTAGCTAGGCATGAGATGGATGAGTGGGAGCAGGCATAATTGGACTAGCCCTGTGCAGTGGGAAGGATTCATCTGCTGACGTCACATTACTTGCCCACCTTCAGCTTGCATTTCTTTCCCACTTGTGTGACACATAGAGGGCATGTCCATGTGTTGTGGGACCTGAAATTGTGGCAGTGTCTTTCACATACATGTGGATACTCGTGGACAGATGTGGTTGCCTGCAAGGATGGTTTTGATAGTACTCTGGTGGCTGATGATAGCAGGCAATACTTCTGTGAATCTCTTTCCAATATTCTGCCGGTAAAACAGCCTCAGGGGTTCCTTATGCATATATTCATGAATGAAACACAAACACAAGTGTTTATTCATTGCAGTTTTAAAATGTGCTTCATTGCAAATAAACAATTAGCTTAAAGCAATTATAAAAAGAGGTCAAATGTGGTGACAGAGATGTATCATACATACTGCTGATTTCCTGTCTGATACTGCACTGGTCACCTGGCTACCCTCTGATTTCGGGCCCAGGTGCCTGCCTGCCCAGTTGCACTCCCGCACTGTGTCCCGGCAACCCCTGCACTTCGGTCTGTATCTGTAACCCTACCTGCACTTTTGGACACCAGTGCTGGCTGCATTTACCCTTGCACCTGCCACCTGCTGGCCACACTTCTTGTTATTGTTTTGATCCCATGTACAGCATTGACCTTCCCCCCTTTCCCCTGGCACTTTTGCCCTCCTCTGCACTTGCACGATCTCAATGTCACTTGGCCTAGTAAGATCGTTGTCTCTGTCCTCCATCTGTTCCCCCCTTCCTTGCCTCGTCGTGCCTTGAAACACTTGTGTATAGGCACGTTCTGAATGCAATATCATATCATACAGAAAAAAACGGTGCCTTTATCTAAGCAGTGTAAAGCCGATTAAGACTTTGTGTACAAAACAATTTGGAGACTATCCATTAAGGTAAGGACTTACATGAGTAATTTAAGCTTTGCGTCTGTTACACCTGCATGTTTTCCTAAATTATGACTGGACATCATGTTTACAAAGAACCATGTTCAACAATATAATGGTCACTTAGGCATGTTGTAAATAACATGTGTGTCGATCCACTAAGAAAAAATACATACACATGAAAGTCTGGCCATTTTATCTGTGTACTGCTCCGATTGTTTACAGTGGGCAATGTTTACAGATTAGAACATTATTTTCTTTTTTCATCTAGATTCAATTAATGCTCACATCAATGTTGTCCTTTCCCACTCACAAGTAGCCCAGGGAACAGGAAGAAGTGCACTTTCCCACTCAGGTCTATGTTCCTTGTTTAGATAAGCATAAACAATTCATTTTGAAATGTTTGTGTCAATTTCCATCTAAGTTACGGCTTTCTGGGAATTCATCAGCGTTTTAACAGCTGTTCTCTAGTCCTTCTTCCTGAACTTGAAATACAACTCTCTTGTAGATCTTGAGGTAGATTAACTAACAAACGACCTGTACTGAGGGGTTCCTGCCAGGCCCTACGCGTAATAGCCGCACACATAAATAACCAGGCGGACACAAGACTTCAATGATATGTCTTCTTTATTCAGGTTATAACTAGCACTTCCCCTCTTCCCCTAGTCCCCCTCCCTAACCCAACGTCACTTCCTTTCCCTTCAGGCCGCAACGGAGCTCCACCCACCAATGATGTGGAGGGGTTGGATTGTTAGTTAGGGTGTTACGGCACATCCTGACATCTCCCCTTTTTAACTTGTGACACAGGAGGTGTCCTTTGCCCCATCTCTTCAATGAGTCTTTGTGGCTTTATGCGACTCCTCTGGGGTCTTCCTTGTCTGCACGGGGTAGCCGGGATTGACCGTGATGGTGCTTCTTCCTGTTCAGTCTCTGATGCCTCACTGTCTCCCCGGTATGGCTCATCCCGCCCTCTTTCTTCCAATTCATCATCCGCTCTTCTCCAAGCATGTTCTAAAGGCGTCGCCACTCTCCTAAAGTGGGACACGTTGCGCGCCGTTGAGGCTTGACTTTCTCCTTCCGCCGTGATCATACTGCCTTTCTCTGAGTTACCGTGAGCAGCTCGGGTGCGAAGGTGGCGTCCTCCTTTCGCCCCTTTTGTTGTTTCATGATCACTATGTCCCCCAGTGCTATGGTTGACTCTTGGGCTCGTCATTTCTCGTCTGCTGTGTCTTTCATTTTCCTCTTTCCTTCTGTGTCATTTAGCCTGGCCTGTTGTTCTAGTGGCGTTGGGGGCTCTGGCCATGGGTCCTCGGGTAGCCTTATCCTAACTGGTCTTCTGAACACTAGGTTGGCCGGACAGGCCCCCATGGTGCTGTGAGGCGTGTGCCTATATTCCCTCAGGAATTGGTAGAGAGCTTGTTCGAATGGTTTGTTCAGTATGTTGGCTATTTGCAGTGTCCGCTTGACGCTGGCCATGAACCTTTCGACGATGCCGTTTGCTTTGGCGAAGTTTTGGAAGTCTGTGCTAACAAATTGCGGGCCATTGTCTGATTTGATTATCCTCGGGACCCCGTATGCAGATAGAATCCAGTCCAGCGCAGGGATGATGCAGGTGGCAGCTGTGCTTTCGACCAGCTGTGCTTCCGGGAACCGTGAATGTTCGTCGATCAGTACCAGTACGTATGTGCCGTTTCTGAGTGGCCCGAACATGTCCACTGCCAGCTCATCCCAGACCTGTTCTGGGAGTGGAGATGACTGTACCGGTTTGGGCGCGGTGGAGGAGCTACCTGTGCGCAAATCGTGCAACCCCCCATCAGCCGTTTTACCAATGCGTCCAGTTTGGGGAACCACACTTTCTGCCTGAGTAGCCGCTTGGTTGCAGCTATCCCCCGGTGTCCTTCATGAGCCAGCTGGACTGTCTTTTCATGGAGGGACTCGGGTATGACGACTTTGCACCCTTTTAGAATGATGTGGTCCTCTACGACGGAGAGTTCGTCCCTGACTTGGTCCAGCCACTTGACGTCATCCTTGACCGACTCAGGTTCACGTCTGGCTTGTTGTCTCATGTGGGCCCTTTTGTCTAGCACTATGCAGTGTCTGACTATTCTCAAGGCTGGGTCCTGTTCCGATTGGGCGACCAGCTCAGGCCATCCCACCGGGAGTGGTTGTAGGTGATGTATCACATAGTTAATGTAGGCATCCGCTATGGAGGGTTGGGTGGCCGCTGGTCCGGTAGGGTGACGGGACAGGTAGTCTGCGGGGTTTTCCTTCTTGCCCGGTCAGTGTTTGATGGTGAATTTATAGTTTTGCAAACGCAACCCCCACTTTGCGATTCGTGGAGGCATTCTTGCCTTGGGGTCCCCGTATATTGTGAGAAGAGCTTGGTGGTCGGTTATGATGGTGAATTGTTTTCCATACATGAACAGGTGGAAGTATTCACATGCCCATACCACTGCTAGGCTCTGCTTCTCTGCTTGGGAGTATGCTTGTTCGGTGGTAGTGAGGCTTCTGCTGGCGTATGCCAATACGAATACCTCAGTCGGGTTGGATGGGTCCTTCTGTGTGAGGATGGCTCCCAGCCCAACGGGGCTGGCATCTACAATTAGTTGTGTGGGACGTTGGGCGTCGAAGTATGCCATCTCTTCTGCTCGGGAGATGGCGTTGCGGATGGCTTCAAACATGTGTTGGCAGTCTTTGGACCATTCAAAGGGTCGGTCCTTGCCAGTGAGTAGCCGCAAGGGGTTGCTTATTGTGGCATAGTCCTTTAGGTATCTGGCGCAGTAGCTGACAAGTCTGAGAAAAGAGCGTAGCTGTGTTGTGTTCGTGGGGGGTGGGGCTGTATTGAGGGCGGCCACTTTGTCCGGATCTGGGTGCATTCCTTTCTACAAGAAGATGTGCCCAAAGAATCGCAGGGACCCTTTGTTGAATTCCACTTTTCCTTATTGAGTGTGAGAGCAGCTGACTCCAGTGCAGCGCAGACTCGATGCAGGGCCACGTCGTGTTCTTTCTTTGTTTTCCCGAACACCAACACGTCATCTGAATAGTTTAGGCAGTTCGGCACGTGGCGTATGACTCGATGGATTTCTTCTTGAAAAATCTCTGCGGCCGAAGAGATGCCAAAACTGAGCCGCTTATATTGGAAGAGTCTCATGTGCGTCACGAAGGTTGTTATGTAGCGAGATTTGGGGCTTATTTTAATTTGGTGGTACCCCTTTGTCAGGTCCAGTTTGGAGAATGTGGTGGCTCTGTGAAGTAGATGGATCATATCCGTGATCCTTGGGGCCTGATGTCTCTCTCTTTCGATGGCCACATTTGCCCTTCGCATATCTACACATAAGCAAATTGAACCGTCCGGGGACTTTTTGGGGACAGGGAATATGGGTGATACCCAGGGGGTTGGTCCAGTAACAGGCTCAATGACTTGTGCCTTGATGAGCTTTTCCGGCTCGTCGTCCACCTTCTTTTGAATGTTTACTGGTATTCCCCTGTAATGCTGTGCTAATGGTGGTATGTCCGGGATGATGTGAATGTGGAATTTCCTGTTTTTGAGTTTTCCAAGCCCTTTGAACAGTTTTGGGAACATGTGTTCGATGGCTTCCAGTTTTGCGAAATATTTATGTTCCATTAGTTGGTATAAAATGTGCACCAGCCCCATGTCGACCGCTGTCTTGAAGCTCAAGATGCACCCGCTGTTGGCCTCAGTCTTGAGTATATGTAGTGGTATCTTTGCAGCATGCAACTTGTGCATGCACCACGCTGTGATGGTGCCTTTGCATGGCAGGAACGTCGTTGCTCCGTACGGGTATATGTCCACGGTGGCTTTACGTATTTTTGGCAGGTTTGTTAGGGTGTTGTATGCCTGTTCACTGATGATATTGACGGTGGCCCCGGTGTCTATGAGAAATTCCATGGGTGTATTGTTGACTTGTAGCATGAGGATTGGACTGTGTTGGGTGGCCATTTTGTTGTCGTTCAGTGCCCAGACGTAACCTTTTTTTCTTTGATCGTCCTCGGAGGATGGGGTGTCGCTGGACGATGGAGACCGCATTTCAATGTATCTCACAAATCTTCTCCTTTGGCTTTGTCTTGATGCTTCTGCTGATCGCATGTCCTCCCTGGCGGGGGCGTTTCTGCGTTCTTTACCTTCTCTGCATTGTGCCCGGTAGTCTTCATCATGTCTCATATCTGTTGGGCTGTGACGGTTACTCCTTCGTTCCGACAGTCTTTGCCTGTTCGACGTGGGGGCTGGCGCATTTTTGCACACCACCCTAAAGGGGTTCATTCCCCCACAGGCGGCGCATTGCTAGCCTACTGCTGGGCACTCTCCTGTGTGCGGGTATTCGTATCCGCATCTGTAGGAAGTGGCCTCTGGTCGTTTGTTGCCTGTATTCGTAAATGTGGCTAGTTTGTTGATTTGGTCATGTTGCAGTGACTGTTGTAGTGTTATTTTTCCAAGGCTGTCCAGCTGGGACTCTACTGCAGCTTCCATCCTGGCTAGGGCCAGTATCTCTTCAAGAGTTCTCTGCTTTTTTAGTAATTGCTTCCGGAATGGTTGTGATATGCATTCTGCGTTGACTTATGAATGTAGTGCCTCTTCGTTGGAATACCAGTGACATTTTCAGTACTTAAGTTTGATACGGAGGCGCATAAGAAATTGTCGAGGGACTCACCCTTTTCTTGCCTGGTGGTGTGAAAGATGTGTCGCTCATAATCAATGTTGGTGTGCGGGGCGAAGTATTCTGTTAGCTTGCCATCTAGCTCTCCATATGTGGCATTGTCCAGGTTTAGCAGTTCACCCGCTATGTCCCGGACTGCCGGCCCTACCGCCACGGATAGTGTGTTCTTTAATCTGTCATCGTCAGTGAGACCTATGGCCCCAACATGGAACTTGAAATCCCTCAACCATATGGCCCAGCGGGGTCCTAGGTTGGTGGTGTCACTCAGGTCGAACGGCGGGGGCATGTTCAGTGCTTGGGTTGTCCCTCCTGCTGCTGCACCCTGATTTGCGATGGCATTGGTGTTTGCATCTGATGAGGACGCTGTGGGAGTGGTCGAGGCCGAGGATGCCACCGGACTTGACATGGTGGCACTGTTAATGTTATGGCGTGAGGATCGGTTTGGTGATGTTGCAGCGGTATGCCCTTATGGGGCTGGCTGGCCTTGGGTGGGCCTGGTTGTTACTGTGGTCTTTCCTTATTTTGTTTTTTTCTATTACTCTGGGTGGTCTGTGCTTGTGTGGCTTGCTCTGGGTGCTTCCCCCTTTCAGCATGTGGTGTACCTGCTCTCTGGGCTGATGTCTGCTCTTTCGCGGTCAGCTGGCTCTTCCTGCTGAGTGCTGCCCGTTCCCTGTGCAGCACATTTCTGATGCAGGGAGCTGCTAGACACGCCCTCCACGTGGGCCGCTGCGGGCCTCACCTCACGCCCTCCCGGCTTCCTCCACATGGGCCATTGCGTGTCTGCAGGTCCGTGTGCATGGCTCCGCCTGAGTGTCATGGTGCATGTAGGCGACAACTCTACTGCCTAGTTGTGCAGGCCGTGAGCAGCGGGCCTCGCGACATCCGGGCCGCTGTGGGTCTGTCTCTTCACTCGCGTGTGCAGCGGGCCTTGGATTGTTGGGGCCATTGCTATCTCGAGGTGCGCCGACGTGCACGCGCTGTCCGACAACAGCCCTCCTAGCACGCTGGATCCGAGGTCTGCGACTTTGCCGTCATTATGGGGTCCCTGCCAGGCCCAATGCGTAATAGCCGCACACATAAATGACCAGGCGGACACGAGACTTCAATAATACGTCTTTCTTTATTCAGGTTACAACTAGCACTGCCCCTCTTCCCCTAGTCCCTCTCCCTAACCCAACGTCACTTCCTTTCCCTTCAGGCCGCAACAGCGGACCACCCACCAACGATGTGGAGAGGCTGGATTGTTAGTCAGGGTGTTACGGCACATCCTGACATGTACTTTAAAAATGGAGCAAATTAATTAAGCAACAGTTTTTCTACTTTGGTTATGTGGATTAGAGCAAACCGGTTTACCCCAATCCATATTACCTGAAGGTACCTGCACCTGGGCAAAAATAAAGTGGGCTGATATTTTGCTACTTTTGCTGCATGACCTAAAAGGAAACATATTTTGGCTACACAAAAGTCGCATCTTTCTTATAGGAAAAGTGGAGCAAAATATGTATTGAGTTCCTCATTTCATGAAAAGAAAACAGTGGGAAATCAGTTTGTATCTGTTGTCTATCACCTTGAATGAAAAAGTTAACTAATGGGGTCTTAGCTAAATGTATAGAGGGCTCTATTTGTCCCGTTCCCTATCACGCTGGCATTTCACTCCATTGCAAAACTCTTTCTGTGGCAAGGGTTGGGGGAAACCTATTTGCTTCATGACATTTCCATCTTGCGCAAGCAGCTACACCAGCACACAGCAGAGCTCATTTTCTAAAAATGAGTAATATGGCGGCCGAGAACTGTTACATTAGCACTGCAACGTAAACGGCTCCCCGCCGCCAAATTTTCATCATTTGCACTGCCGGGTGAAAATGTAAAGGGTGAAAGGCAGCCTACAAGCATGTGCGTCGCCTTTTGCCCTGCACATTTGCGCTCTGCAGTGCAAAGTGATCAAACGCTGCTTGTCATGCCGGCATGCCAGGCACCGTTTACTTTTCATTGTGAGCACCGCAGGCCATGCCCACATGGTAAGCAGTGTTCACAAATACAATTAAACCCTGCCTGACACAGGAGCATGTCAGGGAGTGTTTCATTGTAATTGTACACGTCACCTGCCATTCTCGCAGGGCAGGGAGCATGTACAATGGATCCCTACAGGTTCTGCCTGCTTTATGCTGATGCATAGAGCTTGCTGACATCCACAGGGAACTCCAGCATTTATGCCGGCATAAAAATGCAGATGAAGACAGGCGTCGGAAACGCAAGTTCCGTTCTGCCCCTCCTCTCCACCATACAAATGGATGAAAATGATCCGTGGCATCAATGGAAGACGTAAAATCCTTATGCAAGGGTTTTACGTCTTCCATTGACCTTACGGCTCAATTTAAAATGAGCTCCAGTGCGTTTGCCTAATATTTAGCCATAGTGCAAATGTTAGATAATCTGGGCCTTGGTGGTAAGTAATGAGTCACGAGGCTTATATACATTGTATTTCTATGTGAGATAGGCACCCATAAATTAACAATTGGAAATTCACTTTTATTAAATTAAGTGCATCACGTATACAAGGTATACCTTTTTTCAGGCACAATTCAAAGTTACACCTGGAAAAAGCTTTACAAAATGGCCCCATTGTATGTACTCTATCTTGGCGAGGAACCATCAAAATCAGAGCAAAATGGCGGATCTCTGGTCTATTTTACCTGTTGTCTGATGGCTGCAGAGAGAAACTGATTTCTTCCTGTGACTAGCATGCACCTGCTCTGAGAAACCTACACATTAAATGCTTGCCGGTACAGCTGCTAAACAATAACAGTGCAGACAGGTTTTCATGTCATAAGGAGAGAGAAGGTTATTTCGTTTTTAAAGTGTCTTTATAAAGTAATGGTCACACCGTTAGGAAAAGGAGGACACATTTGAATTTGGAATGGCAAGCAATTTCCAATTCTAGGTCAGCTAAATCAAAATCGTGCAACCACCCAAGGATTTTTCATTATAGTGTGGAGACGCGTAGCAACGGCGGCCAATGCAGGCTGTACGCAGGTTCCGCAGAGGGCTGTGCCCATAAATACGAACATGCAAAGAATGCGCCCACGAAACAGCCATTTTTTTATCCGCAGAGAAGCCTGTTCTCTCAGTGACTAGAAGATGGTGCACTGTGTCAAACTAACAAGGTGTAGAGTTCTGTTAAGTGCTGCCCATTGCAACTATGGCACATTCCTGCAACAAAGACGCCAAGGCCATGGTTAGCCATGTGGACAGGTTCAGCATGAACACATGCTCATGATCCAGTTCAGAAACATGATCTGTCGTAAATTATGCGCTATTCAAGAGACTTATACATGCCACGTGATAAACCCAGAGAAACCAGCCATTTCAGAAAGCCGTATTCTGATTAGTGGAATGATAGAGATGTTGCTGTCATGAAAGACCTACAAACGTGTTGGCAAATATTTTTGTTTGAGTTTGAACACACACAGTCATGCTTCCTGTGGCCCGAATTTAGTAACCTTTTCTTGCAACCTTTTTAGTTGTAGCTTATACATAGCCTATATATAGCGCTACCTTTGGAACCAAAACTAATCTTATCGATTACTAGCTGGGGTACCCGGCGTTGCCCATGTCCTGATCGAGTGGAGTCTCATGTGTGCTGGAGGAAGTGTCCTTTTGTCGGCAAGTCTTGCTTCAGTTTCCTCTGGTGTCTCCTTTGCGCTGGAGGAAGTTGCTCTTGTCTTCTGGTCGGCAAGTCGTGCTGCTGTTTGTTGTTGTGTTTCAGAAGCTCTTGATATTGATTTTCGCTTTGCATCAGATGGAGCTTTTCCAAGTGATGTGCGTGCGGCATGTTTCAGTCACTCAATGGCTTCAGCACATTTGAGAAAATGTCCAAGAAAGATTGATTGCGCTCTCTTCTCGTGAAATTAAGTAAACTGTCACCTTGCCATTTCCCACAATTGGAGTGGCGTGATGAAAAAAATGTCATTTGTTTTTAATACCCTTTAAAATGCTTTCATAAACACTTTTAAACTGTATACAGTAGTAATACATTTCCAAGGAATAACCAACACATTGAACATTTTGCTTCAGACACTTTTCCAAATTTTGTCTCCTTCTAGTACCTACTGTAGTGAATGGCAGTGAGCATCAGTAAATGAGGGTGTCTACGGAGTGAATTTTTTGCATCCAAACATAGACTACAATCTTGCGCCAGACAAATGAGGATTCCATGCAAAATTTGGTAGACGTGGGTTCAACGGTGTGGATTTGAATAGCTGGACTTGTTTAAAGTTTAAAACAAAGGGATTGTGGGGGTAGGGCCCTATTCAGGAGTGCGCACACCTGGAAGTCTAAATGGATGATCAGATCAGATATTGGTAAAGCTGCTGTCGTGTGGATGGTAAGGTGATCTCCCACTATCACCTGGACTAAAACAAATTGTAAGGGGTAACCATCTGCACAGGCTGCGCTTGTTACCTGTTGTATGCTCACTGGGTGTGATAAGTTTGAACAGAGTGGATGAGGAGTGTTCACAAAAAGACACAACTGATTTATGGTGCAATTGATTAGTGAATCAAAGAGCCCAGCTTTAATTCCTCAAGTCAATACTAGGACATTTTGATTTAAAGTGCCCCAAAAACAAATGATACATTCTTGGTACACATGGGTACACATTTCATGTAAGAAGCTTAATACTACAAACAGATAAGTGCCGGGCAGTGTCCTGCCGGGCAGTGTCCAAAACAAAGTACATTCATATAATGCCAAAAGTACAGAAAATGCCAAACAAATGCCAAAAAATGCAGAAAATGCCTCAGATGTCAAGAAATGCAGAAAATGCCGTCAGGAAATGCGAAAAAATGCCAACACGTGTTTCAACCTATGAGGTCGTCATCAGGGCATATAGATACATATAGTGCATTGGGCTATAGTGCTGATGCTAAATCCTGAACTGTGTTCAATTTAGAAACCTGCCGGGGGGGGGGGGGGAAGGGTGTCAAAGCAAGGAGCAATTGGAAATGGGAGAGAAAAGAAGAAAAAAGAAAAATATACTGTTTAAATTACTGCGTGCATAACATGACTCTGAAGGTGAGTATGTAGGCTATGAAAAATAAAGCATACCTTATTGTAATTGTTCTCTGTCAAACTGTAGAAAAAATGGAGCAACGGACGGTTCCAAAAGCATGTTACTGGTCAGTTCAGTGTACTGTGAAATATAAAGCAAGTGGAGCGTATTTAGTCTATTCAGAAAGGCTTGCTTGGGTAGATGATATAATCACCGATTGTTAGTATCATGTGCAATAAATGAAAGGCAAAAAGTTATTACCTTTACTTCTAAACAGGTCGTGATATATTGCTCGGCAGAAATGCCATTGGTGTGGCAATAATGCAGTAAACAGGTTCGTGTTGGGTGTGCTGATTCCGGATATCTGGCCGTAATCTGTAAAATTAATATAACACCGGGTTTATGTGAGATGGGTTTAAATGCGAGCCGTGTAAGTTGCTAAATGCGATAATAAATGCTTACCGGCTTGTGAATTAGACGTGCTCAGTGGCAGGCAGTTTCTCAAGTGCTGAAGGCAATCGCAGTTACGAGGGGTTACTATAGTAACCTCTGCAGGGTCAGTCAGGTGACATAGTCACCTGACCTGGTTGCTAAGACTGACGAACCAAGCCGGAAGGCAGAAAAAAGCTGGTCATTCCGTGCAATGCTAATTCAAAGTTGTGATTGGTGCATCTGGTGGGACAATAGAGCTAACATGTGTGCCTGCTAGTGAAAATCCGTGATTGTTTAATATGCAAGTATTAAACAAAATATGACATGTTAGAGAGCTAATACATATTCCAAACCGGCTTCAAATTGGTTTTTAACAAAAAGGTGCGTGTTGCACAGACTGTTGCACCTAATAAGCATTAAGTACTAAAAAAAGTGCAAGGATATTGAATGCCAATGTTGGCTTAAACGCAAAGAGAGTTGTTGCCACATTTATGATATAAAGGAAAATTATTGCCAACAGGCACCGAGCGCTGGGGTTTAATTTGAGGATGTTGGATATTCAGTTATCCGCTGAGAAGAGAATATATTTTTGGGAACTGAAAGTATTGGTATAAAAAGTGAAGATTAGCTGTTGCGGGTAAAAATACAACAGATAAATCTATTATAGTATGTAACTTGGGCTGGGGAACCAGTAAATAGGTTGCGTGTAAGGGTGCCATCACACTTGTGTCTTGTAGTATTAATTGGAATAGGCAAGGTACTTTTAGTAGTGTTGATATAAGAAATATGTATAAAAGGTGTGTATAAGGACATGTCATGGGTGACAAAGTCAAAAATATATGATCAAGTGTGTTCTTGTTAGGCAGTGCGTTTGGATTCTCAAGAGTTACCCAGTCGGAGCACAGAAGTGGGAAACCTCTAAGTCTGAAAGTTTTCAACATTTATAGAAATCTACATGCATTGCAAGTCATACCAGTAATCTGAAGGAAGCCACAACGTTAGATTGCTGTGCCACCAGACCGACTCCTGATTTATAAAAACACATTAAGTTCGGAATCTTGGTTCAGACCAAGCGATAAGCAGCGTAATTTGCAGATCATTCTTGCTTCCTGCTGCCGTAGGGTCAGTTCTCTGTTGCCACCTCTCTGATGTTGTTTGATGTGTTGTAATCCAATAAATTTGATGTCTGAACCAAGATTCCGAACTTAATGTGTTAATGTGTAAATCAGGAGTCGGTCTGGTGGCACAGCAATCTAACGTTGTGGCTTCCTTCAGATTACTGGTATGACTTGCAATGCATGTAGATTTCTATAAATGTTGAAAACTTTCAGACTTAGAGGTTTCCCACTTCTGTGCTCCGACTGGGTAACTCTTGAGAATCCAAACGCACTGCCTAACAAGAACACACTTGATCATATATTTTTGACTTTGTCACCCATGACATGTCCTTATACACACCTTTTATACATATTTCTTATATCAACACTACTAAAAGTACCTTGCCTATTCCAATTAATACTACAAGACACAAGTGTGATGGCACCCTTACACGCAACCTATTTACTGGTTCCCCAGCCCAAGTTACATACTATAATAGATTTATCTGTTGTATTTTTACCCGCAACAGCTAATCTTCACTTTTTATACCAATACTTTCAGTTCCCAAAAATATATTCTCTTCTCAGCGGATAACTGAATATCCAACATCCTCAAATTAAACCCCAGCGCTCGGTGCCTGTTGGCAATAATTTTCCTTTATATCATAAATGTGGCAACAACTCTCTTTGCGTTTAAGCCAACATTGGCATTCAATATCCTTGCACTTTTTTTAGTACTTAATGCTTATTAGGTGCAACAGTCTGTGCAACACGCACCTTTTTGTTAAAAACCAATTTGAAGCCGGTTTGGAATATGTATTAGCTCTCTAACATGTCATATTTTGTTTAATACTTGCATATTAAACAATCACGGATTTTCACTAGCAGGCACACATGTTAGCTCTATTGTCCCACCAGATGCACCAATCACAACTTTGAATTAGCATTGCACGGAATGACCAGCTTTTTTCTGCCTTCCGGCTTGGTTCGTCAGTCTTAGCAACCAGGTCAGGTGACTATGTCACCTGACTGACCCTGCAGAGGTTACTATAGTAACCCCTCGTAACTGCGATTGCCTTCAGCACTTGAGAAACTGCCTGCCACTGAGCACGTCTAATTCACAAGCCGGTAAGCATTTATTATCGCATTTAGCAACTTACACGGCTCGCATTTAAACCCATCTCACATAAACCCGGTGTTATATTCATTTTACAGATTACGGCCAGATATCCGGAATCAGCACACCCAACACGAACCTGTTTACTGCATTATTGCCACACCAATGGCATTTCTGCCGAGCAATATATCACGACCTGTTTAGAAGTAAAGGTAATAACTTTTTGCCTTTCATTTATTGCACATGATACTAACAATCGGTGATTATATCATCTACCCAAGCAAGCCTTTCTGAATAGACTAAATACGCTCCACTTGCTTTATATTTCACAGTACACTGAACTGACCAGTAACATGCTTTTGGAACCGTCCGTTGCTCCATTTTTTCTACAGTTTGACAGAGAACAATTACAATAAGGTATGCTTTATTTTTCATAGCCTACATACTCACCTTCAGAGTCATGTTATGCACGCAGTAATTTAAACAGTATATTTTTCTTTTTTCTTCTTTTCTCTCCCATTTCCAATTGCTCCTTGCTTTGACACCCTTCCCCCCCCCTGGCAGGTTTCTAAATTGAACACAGTTCAGGATTTAGCATCAGCACTATAGCCCAATGCACTATATGTATCTATATGCCCTGATGACGACCTCATAGGTTGAAACACGTGTTGGCATTTTTTCGCATTTCCTGACGGCATTTTCTGCATTTCTTGACATCTGAGGCATTTTCTGCATTTTTTGGCATTTGTTTGGCATTTTCTGTACTTTTGGCATTATATGAATGTACTTTGTTTTGGACACTGCCCGGCAGGACACTGCCCGGCACTTATCTGTTTGTAGTATTAAGCTTCTTACATGAAATGTGTACCCATGTGTACCAAGAATGTATCATTTGTTTTTGGGGCACTTTAAATCAAAATGTCCTAGTATTGACTTGAGGAATTAAAGCTGGGCTCTTTGATTCACTAATCAATTGCACCATAAATCAGTTGTGTCTTTTTGTGAACACTCCTCATCCACTCTTTTCAAACTTATCACACCCAGTGAGCATACAACAGGTAACAAGCGCAGCCTGTGCAGATGGTTACCCCTTACAATTTGTTTAAAGTTTACTTCATTCAGTTGCTAGCTGCTCTGAGCGGGAACACACCTGCCTTTCATTGCTTCCCTTCATGTCTACAAGCACACACAGACATGCATGAAGACCCGAAATGATTGGGGTCTGTTCTGCAGCTGAATGGCTTATCACATGTCTACTGCAAATCACTGCTGTGTGTGATTTTTTTTAACATGTATTCATACTAACAGCATCCACCGTTTAAACTCAGAACGCCTTATTTTAAGTGGGGCAATTGTATTGCGAGGAGGGCGTCCGCTAACACGTGCATGTGAATAACCATGCGCTATCCATAGAACCTACAGCAGATCCACCCACTTACTTGGAGACGCAGGTATACTGTCTGCACAGATCATGTTGTGCAGGTGTGGTGGGCATTACGCTCCATCTCCAAAGTCTGTGCAGAACATTACATCACAATAGCGCATATTGCAATTTACTGGTTGAGCGCTTGTCTCTGCCAGAAAATTATCCTTTCGCATCAAATGAGCACCTGAGCTCTGCTCCTGTGTAAGGATGCACTGTTGATTGTTGAGGCCCACTGCTCTTTCTCTTGTGCAAAATGGACGTCATTATTTTCTGAAGCCGAAATGTTCCTGAAAGGGGAAATTGCCTCTTGCAGTTTCATGGGAAACAAGCTTTGGGAAAGCCAACAGTTTTGGCTTTCGTGTAGTTGGTGTATGTGATGAAGTGAACATTTCCATGCACAAGTACAAGGATAAGTGTGGCTAAACCGTCTACTCAGCCCTTGCACTACTACAGAACAACAGTGATCACAATCATAAAGGTGAAATGGGCACAACCAGAGATATACCTCCTTCACCTTGTGTGGTGCCGGGGGCATGCTTTACTCTTAAGAGGGGTGTGAAATTGATGACAGTAGCAACCCAATCAGCATGATTACAACAGGCAGTCCAAAATAATGAAATGTCAAATGAAGGTTCGATACAAATATATTTACTTTAATTAAACACACCATATGCAACCATATAAAAGGACACAGCTAACAGCTCATGTTGTGGGTTGTTGGAGGAAAGGAATGATGGCATTTGGTGGGAATTGGCAAACTGGTGAAGTCAGGACACAGCGACTAGAGGAGAAGATCGGAGGAGCAGAAAGTGATGGAAGAGAAAGGGCAGGTAGCTAGGGAGGCAAAAGAAGTTGGAGGAGGTTGGGGAACACCAGAAAGGAGGAGGTGAAGCGTGCGAGCAGATGAAGGAGCAGTGTAGGGCATTGGGTAACATCAGGAGGAGGGTGGAGGAAAGGTGCTGGAGAAAATTAGAGGATTGTTGGAGGAAGATGTAGAGTTGATAAAAGAGAGTGGAGGTGTGTCTGAGGGGGTAAACAAGCTTAAAGAGGGAGAAGCAACAGAACTGCCGGAGGAAGGTAAAACGCTGCTGGAAGAGATGGGAAAACATCTAGTGGAAGAGGTTGGGGATCATGAGATGGAGGTGAGGAAAGCTCAACATGAAAGACATGGAATTGGAGGAGTGGAGACAAAGAAGCACCATAGAGTAGGAGTAAACAAACGTGAGCCAAGCAGGAGATGAAGCAGACCCTGGAAAGGGGAGTCCTGGGTTAAGAGAGAGACACTGATCTGAAGGGTTGGATTCCAAGGAGGGTGGAGGAATGAGCACATTCTGTGTTGATGAGGAGGGTAGGCTGGTCCTGGAACAGATATAATCAGGGGACAGACTTCACAGATTGAAAGACTCCCAATCGGACCTCCCCATCAAAGGTCTTGTGGACATACCACTGGTGTACCCGGGTGACCCAGCTTTTTGGATAGAAGGGACACTTGACTTGGTGATACTTTAGACCGGACAAGGACATGCGGTACAGATAATTCTAAACCAGAGATTGAACTCTAGTGAAGGCAGAAGGCTAGTTTTCTGGATGAGTGGACTTTTATAAAACAGAATAGTTAAGAACACATATGCTTGTGGCTCTGGCTTGTGGCTCCAGTTTGGCTCTGGCCGGCTCTGGCTTGGGCCTTTCCTGACACTGTTCAAATTGGATGTTAAAATTACCAAAAAAGAAAGTATGACGCAACACCCAATTGACAAAGCCCTGCCATGGAGACTAAAACAGAGATTCTCCGGTACCAATACCCTTTTCACCTGGTCTATGATAGATGATATATGTAAACAAACATGTGATGGCATAAAGAACTATTTTGAATCTGAGAAAATCTGGCGAGTCAACCGAGATCTTATGGTTTTGAGCTGTGCTATCAATAAATATCCAAAATCAGAACCCACTTGCTGAATCTCCTCTGGTTTCCTTTATTTATGGCCGCTCGTTACAGAGAAAATACTTACAGATAGACGTTGTTACTTAGGCAACGAGCAGTTATGCAATCATCGTAGAGGGTAATGGTTTTGCAGGTTACTGTACTGGTGTTTACAGCCAGGTTTTGAGGCCTTTGCGAAAGGACCAGTATGAAGATTCTGGTCTTAGAGCAAGCAGGAGATCATTCCAGTTATTCGTGGCCACCACTGGGAAGATGTAACCCCCTGCTCTGTTGGAATGGGGCTTGAATAATTCATTTGATAGGTATCTAGGAGCAGTATTAGAGAAGCATTTGTGTGTTAATGAGAGTGTTTTGGATAAGATGCGCTCACGAACAGGCAGCCAGTGAGCGTTGCATCTAGCAGGAGAGATATGCTCTTTTTGCAATGTTCAAAGTTGACCTTGGCGCGTTATTTTGTAAGATCTGGAGTTTTGCATAGTAGAGGCTGTGAATAGTGCATTGCAGTATTCTATTCTGGAAAGAACAAGGGCTCTGGCGATTGTGATGCAGCTTTCAAGTGTCAAAGGTCTGCAGGCATGGATAAAATTGCATGTGTAAGTATTAGAAAGACACACCTTTGAGTACTCACAGTTGCGGTCTTGTGCAGGTGCTGGCACTGGCTGATAAGTGGAACTGGGAATACATCCCCCAAGGCATCCAGAAGCCAGTTACTGGGCTCTGTGCACCACGGGGCAGCACCCTTGGGAAACCCTCATGGGGAAGAAAACCCAATTCGTCGTAGTCCAGAAGATGCTCCAAGTTCTGAAGTAGCAGGTGTTCGGGGTGCTGCAGTAGTATCCTAGTGGAGTGGATACGGTAGCAATCGAAGAAAGATGGTAAGTAGATTGCGAAAGCAATATGTGCGGCTTGCTGAAGAACGGCTGGGTAACATTCGGAGAGCTGCATGGAGAAAGTCACAAGGTTCCCCAGGAGGCGTAGTGATTGCCGACTGGAGTAAGAAGTGAAGAGGCTCCAGGAAGGCAGCTGCGGATAACAGGTGGAAGGTAGGTAACGGCTGGCTGAAATGCGCAAACGGGAAAGTTCCCAAATAAGCAGAGGAATAAAGGCGACAAGAATCACTAAAGGTAAGAAAATATAATAGAAGAATTGGAAGGAAGAACTGTCAGAAAGAATGGAAGGCAGATGAAAGAGTAAGAAGAAACGAAATGGGAAGTACCATGAATAAGCGCGGTGAAGAAAGCTAAGAGGAAGGGAGAGGGAGAAAATGGAGATAGGGAAACAGTAATGCTAATGAAGTAGCAAAAAAGTCGTAGTGCTGAGGCACAAAGCTTAGGCACAACGGAGCGAAACAGAAGCAACGCACCTAGCCGTTCGTTGTGATGACAGATATAGAACGTGTAGTGAGCGTGCCGCCATCTTGAAAAAGGCTAGAGCGCTACATGGGAATTACTGAGATGGAACCAAGGAGGCACCATCTTGCATTCCACTGCCTATAGCGCGAATGGTGCTTCCTCCATCTCCTCCACAACAACCCCAAAGGAATCCTAACAGTAAGCTGTTGCCGAGGTGGTGACATTTATGTTTCTCATTAGGGAGAGTGATGAATCCAGGTAAAACCCCAGCGTTTTTACTTATTTTGAGACTGGAATGATATTTCTGTCAATGTTAAAAGATTCATAGTCCTTCTAACGAGGTTGTGTACCAAGGAGGAGTAGCTCTATTTTTTCGTCATTTAGGCATAGGGCATGTTGCACCATCCAGGTTTGGATGGTTATTTAGATTTTGTTCAGTGCAGAGGAGTCAGTGTTTCAGTTGCCCCAAATGGGAAGGAAGATCTGGGTATCATCAGCATAGTTGGTGTAGGAGATGCCCAGATCATCCAGTTGGTCAAATAGTGGTTTCGTGAATATATTGTAGAGTGGTGGGGAGACACGGGTGCCTACCGGAACCATGCAGGTGACTGGGACTGGCAGGGCAGCTGCACTTGTGGAGAAGACCCTTATTGTTCGGTTGGATAGGAACGATTTGATTAAGGCTATGACCTTCGAGGAGAATGAGGCTGCAGAGGAGAGATGTTGATAGAAAAGAGACTTTTTAGAATCCGATTATATTGCACTTCCACTTTTGTGCAAATTCTGTTTCCAAAAGTTAGCAATATTCGATGTTTGCTTTTTTTACCTCCATTTTATTTCCATTTATATTAGCTTCATTTTGTAATAAACTCCAAATTGAATTACCTTCATTCAATTTATGTTTTTGCTGCATTAGTTCACTCGTTCCAATTTGAATTAGCTTCATTCAAAATGTTCTTTGGCTTCCCAAAGTCCTTCAATTATTCTTTATGTTTAATAATGTTTAGAAATGTTCCTGGATTTGCTTGTTTTCTCCTTTATGACAAAATGCGTTTTACTTCCCTTTTTCCAATTTGAATTAGCTTCATTCAAAATGTTCTTTGGCTTCCCAAAGTCCTTCAATTATTCTTAGGTTTGTTTATGTTCAACAACCTTACCAATATTCATGAATTTACTTATTTTCTCCTTTATGACAAAAATAGTTTTGCTCCCCAACACGTGTTTCCCCGTCTTTCCATGTGATGGTTCATCAGGAGGTGCAAAGTTTGGCTTGTTGTCGGATAATCGGATAATCCTAAAACAGATTTGCTTCTTGTGTTTTTCTCAGTCCATTTGCGCAGTGGCTTCCACTTGTTTTTAAATAATCCTAGAAATTGGGACAAACCAGGTAAGCATTGATTTGGTCATTATCTAATGCTGTGTGTGCTATTTATCTTAGTATCAAGTTGACTTAGTTACAGGCTTACTGGCTTGTGTAGCTCGCAGTCCATTTATGGAGTGGCTTAGACACTTTTTAGGCTCAAGTTTGGTTGTTTATTTATTTATTGTGCGCCCCGGACCCTGGGGTAGCAGGGCACATGAGACAAGGAGATTTACAGCTTGGTTACAGAAGTATACAGGTTACAGAGCATGGAAGAAAAACAACCATTTCTTGGCTCTATAAGGTGAGACAAGTACAAGTGCAGACAATGTGCAGCCCAAGCAGTTAGTGTATACTAGCGTTTACATAATAGCAAGTCAGTCTGTATCAGTGCAAAACAAGTGGAGGTAGATGGGGAGAGTGCCGGTTATATAGCATTCTCGGTGAACCATTTTATTGTGTTCTTTCTGAAATTGTAGAACATATGGTCAGATCTAAGTGCATGGGGTAGAGCATTCCACAGTTGAGCTGCCTTGACTGGGAAGCTGGATCCTCCAATAGTGGATAGTTTAAATCTGGGCACTAGAAGGCAGTTAGGGCTGACTGTTCTTGTGAGTCTAGTAGGATTGTTTCTAATAAATCGTTCTGTTAGATAGCGGGGGGGCTTTGTTATTTAAGCATTTATGAATGAGGGAGGCAGATTTGAGGTTGATTTTTTCTTGGGTGGAAAGCCATTTGTGTTTATGTCTTATTTCAGAAATATGTGCTCTTCTAGGGATGCTCAAGGCCGCTCTAAGTGCATTATTTTGGAGCACTTGTATTCTGTTGATAATTTGTTTAGTTGTCCCAATGTAGAGTGAATTACAATAGTCTCATTTAGATAAGATGAGGGCTCTGGCTAGGATGAGACAGCTGTCATCTGATAAGAATTGTTTCCCGGCTCGTATTAATTTGCATGTATAGGCCGTGGATGAGGCCAGTGAATTCACCTGTTTGGTGAGGGATAGTGTCGAGTCGAGGTAAAAACCTAGGGTTTTTACTGCTCTAGCGACCTTGATAGTGTTCCCATTGACGATAAATGCTGAGTAGTGTCGGTTAATTTTAGAGATGCGGGCTGCAGTGCCCAGGATGATGAGCTCTGTTTTGTTATCGTTCAAGCATAGGCCGCGGTTAGCCATCCATGCTTGAATGATGCTATAGACTCTATTCACCAAAGCCATATCTTCCCCATAATCCCCGGTAAGTAATAGGAGAACCTGGGTATCGTCTGCATAGTTGGTGTAGGTGATACCCAGATTATCAAGATCGTCAAAGAGTGGCTTGGTGAAGATATTGTAGAGTGTTGGCGAGACGCAAGATCCCTGGGGCACTCCACAAGTGGTAGGTATCGGGTCTGCTGCCGCTGAGGGGGCGAATACCCTCATGGTCCTATCACTAAGAAATGATTGTATCCGGACTATAGCCTCCTCTGGGAAGCGGGCCGCAGAGTCCAAGTGATTACATAGGACTCTGTGGTCCACCAGGTCAAAGGCAGCTGAAAGGTCTAGGAGGAGGAGGAGAGCTAATTTACCTTCGTCTCTGAGTGAATCTATTTGGGCCTTTAGGTCAATGAGGGCAGTCTCCGTGCCATGTTGAGGTCAGAAACCGGATTGGCGGACACCAAGGAGATGGTTCACCTCAAGGAAGTTCTGAATTTGGGTGTAAGCTACCTTGTCTAGAATTTTCAGTAAGAAAGGCACTGTGGTGATGGGTCTGTAGTTAGTGGGAATGTTGGGGTACAATGTTTGTTTTTTGAGAAGGGGGAGTACCCAGGATTCCTTTAGATCACATGGAATGGTACCCGTAGTGAAGGAGGCATTGATAAGTTTTGTGATGAAGGGGGCTAGATCTCTAGCCGCGTCCTTGATCAGTTGTGCAGGGCATTGGTCACCTTTGCAATTGGATGGTTTAAGAGCCAAAATAGTTTTCTCTACCTCGATCACTGAGACCTTTGAGAAACGGAATTGGATAGTTTCTTTGTGTTTAAGTATAGTGGTTTTGTCCAAGGGAGTTTGGGTTTGGGCTGATAACGAGGCTTTTTTTAGGGCAATTTTGGTTTGGAGGTTCGCCACTTTATTGGTTAGTGGCAGCTGTATGTCTGTGCACCAGGTTTTATCTTTTATGGAGTCATCCTGTACTGCAATAGGAGTTTCCAGTTCTTTTAGGATGGAGAAGAGCTCCTTCATACTGGAGTTGGCTTGGGTAATCCTATTATTATACGTTTCTTGTTTGGCCAGGATGATATCCTTTTTGTATTGCGTAGAAATGTTTATTAGATTGGTTTTATTATCAGCAGTGGGATGTAGGTTCCATGCCGTTTCACATTTTCTCTTCTGAAGTCTTAGGTTTTTTAGGTGGGGTGTAAACCAAGAGTTCAGGTGCTTTTTTGGTTTACTATTTCTAAGTTTAAGCGGAGCAACGCTGTCAAGAGCAGTGGTCATAGTGGTATTGAATTCCTTCACTAGAAGGCTTGGGTCAGAATAGTCTGGTAGGGTGTTGGGTTTAGGTAGGATGTGGGGCAGGATATTGTCAGCTGTGATGTTTTTCTTGTTTCTAGTTAAAGTGGGTACGGCGGGGGGTGTTGGGACTGTGGGTCTTTTAGTATTGAGCGTAAAGGAGATTAGGTGGTGGTCCGTCCATATTTGGGGGGGATGGCTATTAAGGAGGGGTTACAGTTGTGACTGGCAATCCAGTCGAGAGTTCTCCCTTTGGTATGGGTGGGAGTATTCACCTCCTGCGTGAAACCTAGTTCTGACAGAGTATTGGCTATGGCAGTGGCCTGGAGATCATTAATAACATTGTACCCTAGGTTAAAATCTCCTAGCACTAAGGTTTGTGAGGAGTTTTTTAGCTTCTCAGAGATAACAGTAGTGATATCTTCATTGAAGGTGCTGATAGGGCCTGGAGGTCTATAGAGGAGATGGATGTTTAGTGTTTGAGAATTGGCAGTAGGTAATTTGATAGAAAGAAATTCACATGATTTGAGGTCATGCGTGGAAGCGATCCTCATGGAGAGGTTGGTTTTGGCGATAATTGCTATTCCTCCACTTCGTGCATCTGGTCTGTCAGCTCTGAGGATAGTATAATTGTCTGGGACTGGTAGTGTAAGTTCAGGACCTGCTGCCTCATGTAGCCATGATTCAGTAATGGCGAGGAAGTCAAGGTCATTTTCCTGGAGGATGTCTGCTATGTCTGTAGCATGAGCAACTAGTGATCTGGCATTGATTAAGGCAGCTTTTAGTTCAGGTTCAGTCTGCACTGTAAGAGGCAAGTTAGCAGTGGGCTTATTTCTTTTGGGGTAGGGTTTGCGACTAGGAGGGACAGCGGTTTCCAAAGGTGGAAGTAGTTTTGGTCGAAGGTGATCCAGATTGATGTTATATTTATTGATAGGTTCGAATATTTTGGGTAGTCGTGCCCGGAGTCTAAGGTTCCTCTGTACTAAGTTGCAGGGGAATTTGGTAATGAGCTGTATGTGGGCACATGGGTCCTCCAGGGACAGGAGTGTTGGCAGCTGAAAGGTCTAGGAGGAGGAGGAGAGCTAATTTACCTTCGTCTCTGAGTGAATCTATTTGGGCCTTTAGGCCAATGAGGGCAGTCTCCGTGCCATGTTGAGGTCAGAAACCGGATTGGCGGACACCAAGGAGATGGTTCACCTCAAGGAAGTTCTGAATTTGGGTGTAAGCTACCTTGTCTAGAATTTTCAGTAAGAAAGGCACTGTGGTGATGGGTCTGTAGTTAGTGGGAATGTTGGGGTACAATGTTTGTTTTTTCAGAAGGGGGAGTACCCAGGATTCCTTTAGATCACATGGAATGGTACCCGTAGTGAAGGAGGCATTGATAAGTTTTGTGATGAAGGGGGCTAGATCTCTAGCCGCGTCCTTGATCAGTTGTGCAGGGCATTGGTCACCTTTGCAATTGGATGGTTTAAGAGCCAAAATAGTTTTCTCTACCTCGATCACTGAGACCTTGGAGAAACGGAATTGGGTAGTTTCTTTGTGTTTAAGTATAGTGGTTTTGTCCAAGGGAGTTTGGGTTTGGGCTGGTAACAAGGCTTTTTTTAGGGCAATTTTGGTTTGGAGGTTCGCCACTTTATTGGTTAGTGGCAGCTGTATGTCTGTGCACCAGGTTTTATCTTTTATGGAGTCATCCTGTACTGCAATAGGAGTTTCCAGTTCTTTTAGGATGGAGAAGAGCTCCTTCATACTGGAGTTGGCTTGGGTAATCCTATTATTATACGTTTCTTGTTTGGCCAGGATGATATCCTTTTTGTATTGCGTAGAAATGTTTATTAGATTGGTTTTATTATCAGCAGTATGATGTAGGTTCCATGCCGTTTCACATTTTCTCTTCTGAAGTCTTAGGTTTTTTAGGTGGGGTGTAAAACAAGAGTTCAGGTGCTTTTTTGGTTTACTATTTCTAAGTTTAAGCGGAGCAACGCTGTCAAGAGCAGTGGTCATAGTGGTATTGAATTCCTTCACTAGATGGCTTGGGTCAGAATAGTCTGGTAGGGTGTTGGGTTTAGGTAGGATGTGGGGCAGGATATTGTCAGCTGTGATGTTTTTCTTGTTTCTAGTTAAAGTGGGTACGGCGGGGGGGTGTTGGGACTGTGGGTCTTTTAGTATTGAGCGTAAAGGAGATTAGGTGGTGGTCCGTCCATATTTGGGGGGGGTGGCTATTATGGAGGGGTTACAGTTGTGACTGGCAATCCAGTCGAGAGTTCTCCCTTTGGTATGGGTGGGAGTATTCACCTCCTGCGTGAAACCTAGTTCTGACAGAGTATTGGCTATGGCAGTGGCCTGGAGATCATTAATAACATTGTACCCTAGGTTAAAATCTCCTAGCACTAAGGTTTGTGAGGAGTTTTTTAGCTTCTCAGAGATAACAGTAGTGATATCTTCATTGAAGTTGCTGATAGGGCCTGGAGGTCTATAGAGGAGATGGATGTTTAGTGTTTGAGAATTGGCAGTAGGTAATTTGATAGAAAGAAATTCACATGATTTGAGGTCATGCGTGGAAGCGATCCTCATGGAGAGGTTGGTTTTGGCGATAATTGCTATTCCTCCACTTCGTGCATCTGGTCTGTCAGCTCTGAGGATAGTATAATTGTCTGGGACTGGTAGTGTAAGTGCAGGACCTGCTGCCTCATGTAGCCATGATTCAGTAATGGCGAGGAAGTCAAGGTCATTTTCCTGGATGATGTCTGCTATGTCTGTAGCATGAGCAACTAGTGATCTGGCATTGATTAAGGCAGCTTTTAGTTCAGGTTCAGTCTGCACTATAAGAGGCAAGTTAGCAGTGGGCTTATTTCTTTTGGGGTAGGGTTTGCGACTAGGAGGGACAGCGGTTTCCAAAGGTGGAAGTAGTTTTGGTCGAAGGTGATCCAGATTGATGTTATATTTATTGATAGGTTCGAATATTTTGGGTAGTCGTGCCCGGAGTCTAAGGTTCCTCTGTACTAAGTTGCAGGGGAATTTGGTAATGAGCTGTATGTGGGCACATGGGTCCTCCAGGGACAGGAGTGTTGGCATGGTTGTGTAGACGGTAGTAATGAGTATAACTACCAGATTAGTGAGTAGTGCTCGGTGGACTAGGTTAGGCAGGTAGGAGTACATAGTGTTACTCCTAGTTAGGCTATGGTCTGTTGTTACCTGCATTGATCAGATATTAGTCAACATAAGGCTAGATGGTCGTCATGGTGGGCTGGGTATTAGGAAAATAGACTAAATACAGCGGTTGGGTGCTGAGCAAAAAGGATAGATGCAGCAATCAAATACTGGGCTAAATGCAGCAATCAAATACTGGGCAATGCAGTAATCAAATACTGGGCTAAATGCAACAGTCAGGTACAGGGCTAAAAGAAGCAATCAAGTACTGGGCTAAATGCAACAGTCAAATACTGTGCTAAATGCAGCAATCAAATACTGTGCTAAATGCAGCAATCAAATACTGTGCTAAATGCAGCAATCAAATACTGGGATAAATACAACAATCAAATACTGGGCTAAATGCAGCAATCAAATACTGGGCTAAATGCAACAGTCAGGTACAGGGCTAAAAGCAGCAATCAAATACTGGGCTAAATGCAACAGTCAGGTACAGGGATAAAAGCAGCAATCAAATACTGGGCTAAATGCAACAGTCCAGTACTGGGCTAAATGCAGCAATCAAGTACTTGGCTAAATGCAGCAATCAAGGGGTAGAATGTATGCTAAAGGAGTGACTTGGACCTTTCACTGCCATAGGATAATCAGCGAAGGCATTTGGAGGAAAGGCTGCAGATACCCTGTGGCTAGCATCCACTGTATATAGAACACATGGGGAGCAGGGCATCAAGAATGGGCATAGTACAGGACGGTGGGACGCAGCAGGTTATGAAGCGCATGATCATACAGTTACTGCATCACATGCACACATTAGGCATATTTGAGGCAAGTTACAGTAACGGCGTGCCAATGTAGGTGCAGCTCAGTTCGGAAGGAAGGTTATGCAGACAGAGATTAGGCATTTAGACATTTAGATATAGATTGCAGTGCGGGAATATCGGATGCAGACATAGTTATAGTCAAGGAGAGGCCGTGCTAAGCCGATTAAGACGTTTAGTGCAGATGAGACAAGATGAAGCAGATGATACAAGTCTACTTGTGGCACATCAGCGATAGCTAGTGGCCCTATATGTATTTGGATGGGCGGACCAGTCAGGGTGGAGTATGCCGGTGACAAGGCTCTGCCTTGCTGGTGCAGCGGTAGAGTGGTAGTTAGTAGTTCGAACTGGGTTGCGGATACTGCGCAGATGGCTGTAACGGGGATTATTTGCCAGGAGTGCCTCGTGGCCATTTGTGCAGCATCACGAGTGGCGGTCAGTTACTCTTGACTGGACATGCGTAGTGTGCGGCCGGCATGTGTAAACCAGGGGCAGTTGCCTTGTGAATGCAAGATGCAGAATGCTAGTGAGTTACCTTAGTGACGAGGCGGTGCTGGGCCAGGGGGACTGGCAGACGGCAGCCTCGGCAGAAACACGCTGCAAACAGGCGATGGCCTTAATCAGGTGAGCCTTCATCAGTGGTGGGCCGGCTACGCCTGCCGGCCACCAATCACAGCAATTAAGGCAGGTGGGCCAATGGGGTGGAGGCAGAGGCTGAAGTGCCTGTTTAGGCTCTGGAGGAGCCCCAGTGTGGACGGGCGGCCATATTGGGATGTATAGGTACCTCGTGTACCTCAATGGCGAGTGCTGCGATCAGAGGCAGCATTTGCTGTAGCAGCGGTCGTTATCAGGCTTTTCTCCCTGATTCATCAATCGTGAAGGATATGTGTGCGCGACATGGAATTTCGGTTGCAATGGGAAGGGTAGGCCCTGTGCTTACCACACGCGTGCACAATGACTCCTGATCAGCTGGGCTTGGAGCGGGGATGCCGACTGCTCCTGCAGTGGCCGGTCCAGCTCGGGAGGAATTGTTCTTCCTAGATGTATACAAAAACATAAATGACCATGTTTTTAATTTGAATATACTATTGCTTGGTTTTTAATTCTGTACTTTTGCAAATGGATAACTGTGTTAATATAATTCCCCTTAAATTCTTTTCTTCTTGTGTTTCCCTGTGATGTGTAGATCCTTGCGGTATGATTGCCTTTGTTTGTTTATCTGGGGAAAGCTGGCTGTTATAAATGCACAATGACATTGTCTTATGTGCATACGTGATGACGTCATTTGTGATACGTGCGTATCCGCCATCTTGCATGGGGGGAACTTTATATTTTAACAATGGTGATCATCATTATTTGTTATTAGTGTAATTTCTTAAATTTGATTACATTATTGTTGCATTTTTAGTCTACATTTTTTGTAACCTGGTCTGTCTCAATTTTTCTACACTTTTGATCTTTTACCGTCCTCATTTTTAATGCTTGTCTTAAAGTTGTTGTCAAAATATCATTACATTAGATGGGATTCTGAAGCTGAATTTACTAGGTATTGATAAGTTATATATAGAGACTGAATTGAAAGATTTTTGAAGGTTAGACTAGCCCTTTTTACATACAATTCTGATACAACATTGTAATTGATTATCCTCTAAAACTCTGTCTTAAGAGTTTTTAGATGTGTTGAATTACTTATATTTCTCAAAGGCAGTGATACAGTTCTTGGTCCATGTTTAAACCTGAATAACTGGTGACCATAATGCATATCCAATATGCTTCACGTTTTCTAAGTATCTTTTCCAGGTTGCCTCCCCTTGGTCGTAGTGTTACTGTTCCAATTGATCTATACAGTGAAATTCTTGAAAATGTGATGTTAATGGTGATCTAGGGTCTAGGTTGGTTATTGCTCTATTATGTTCTTCAATGTGTGTTTTCAATGTCCTTATAGTGCTTCCTTTATACAGTTGGTTACAGATACATTTCATCCCATATACGACGTATTTGCTATTACAATTTATTAGATCCTTTATTGGTACATCTATTCTGTTTGCTTTTAGTATACTTTTCTTTGCATTTTCTGAATATTTCCACATTAGGCAGTGTCCACATTTGCAATTGTACAGGCATTTGCAACCACCTTGTTGTAGAGCCAATTGGTTGGTGTTGCTCTTGGTAAAAGTGTGATGGACTTAGCATTTCTTTTAGTTTTTTTTTTAACGGAACATGATGCTTGGCTGATCTTCCAATATATAATGGAAATCAGTATCTGCTTTTAGTATATTCCAATTGTTGTTCAATTCTTGTTTATTACATGATTGTTTGTACTATATGTCGTTATGAATCTTTGTCTGTCTCTTCCGATTTATGTGACTTAGATTTAAATGTAAGAGATCTTCTTTTGTCCTTGTTTTGGTTTTCTGGTAGGTTTTTTCTAAGTGTCTCTGGCTGTATCCTCTGTTTGAATTTGTTTATTGTATTTTTTACATATTTTTCGAATTCCTGTGTTGTACAGTTTCTTTTCACCCTTAACATTTCTCCATATGGTATATTTTGGGTAACATGGATCGGGTGGCTGCTTGAAGCATGTAATATGCTATTAACTGCAGTCGGTTTAATGAATAGAGTGGTGTGAATAGTGTTGTTTCGGATATAAAGACTACGATCAAAAGAGTCAATTTTTGATTGGCTCTGTTGTATCGTTAATTGTAAATTGTATGTGTTGTTAAGATAACTATGGTATTCCATTAGATGTTTTTCTGTTCCATTCCATATCATTATAATGTCATCTATGTTTCTACCCCAGTAGACCACATTATTTTGACTGGTAAAAGCTGTGTGCTGCCACGCATGCTCTAACTCATAATGTCCCATATATAGGTTGGCATATCAATGTGCGATCTTGGTGCCCATAGCTGTTCCTTTTATTTGTTTGAAGAGCTGTTTGTTATAGGTAAAGATATTGTTTGTCAAAGTATAGTTGAGCAGTTCCAAAATCATAAGGTTTTGTTGAAAAAATGACACTGATCTCATTTTTTAAAAATAGTTTGTTGTAAGTAGTCCTTTTTCATGAAGGATGCTAGTGTACAGAGCTGAGACGTTTAAAGTTACCAGCCAGTAATTTGGTTCCCATTGTATTGTTTGAATTATATAGTTGGTATCTTTGATGAAGGAAGATAATCCAGCTGCCAATGGTTGTGAGTGCCTATCAATATATTCTGATATTCTTTCCGTCAGTAATCCTATAGTGTTGATTATGGGTTGACATGGGGGCAAATCTGTGAATGGTTTATGGATTTTAGGTATGAAGTAGATAGATGATGTAATTGGAGAGGAGATATTCATATAGAGGTGTTCTTCTTCTGTAAGTAATGCATTGTCTTTCCAGTGTGCTCATCAGATAAAAATCTTCTCGAAGCTGAGGTGTGGGATTATGGTTGAGTTTTTGATAACAATGAGTATTATTTAGGTGTACAGTTGCTATTTTGACGTAATCTTCTGTTTTTAGCAACACTAGGTTTCCTCCCTTATCCGCAATTTTGACTGCTATGTTCGGGTCAGCTTTGAGTTTCAGTAAAGCTTGTTTCTGTTGGAGATTCAAATTGTACCGAATTTTGTTATCGGTTATTTTCAAATAGATTTCTCTGAGATTTAGTTGTGTGGCCTTGAAGAACATATCTATAGCATTCTCGGCTACTAAGATTGGAACACATTTTGATCTTGGTTTGAGAGAGGTTTCTTGTGAGAGTCCCAAGAATTTCTTGTTCTTATGCAAATGTTTGCATAGTATCTTGTGGCTCTGATAGATTTAAGAGATCAACCGGGCATAATTCAAAGTTACACCTGGAAAAAGATTTACAAAATGGCCCCATTGCATGTACTCTATCTTGGCTAGGAACCATCAAAATCAGAGCAAAATGGCAGATCTCTGGTCTATTTTACCTGCTGTCTGATGGCTGCAGAGAGAAACTGATTTCCTCCTGTGACTAGCATGCACCTGCTCTGAGAAACCTACACATTAAATGCTTGCCGATACAGCTGCTAAACAATAACAGTGCAGACAGGTTTTCATGTCATAAGGAGAGAGAAGGTTATTTCGTTTTTAAAGTGTCTTTATAAAGTAATGATCACACTGTTAGGAAAATGAGGACACAGTTGAATTTGGAATGGCAAGCAATTTCCAATTCTAAGTCAGCTAAATCAAAATCGTGCAACCATCCAAGGATTTTCCATTATAGTGTGGAGACACTTAGCAACGACGGCCAATGCAGGCTGTACGCAGGCTCCGCAGAGGACTGTGCCCATGAATACGAACATGCAGAGAATGCGCCCACGAAACGGCCATTCTTTTCTTCACAGAGAAGCCTGTTCTCTCAGTGACTAGAAGATGGTGCACTGTGTCAAACTAACAAGGTGTAGAGTTCTGTTAAGTGCTGCCCATTGCAACTATGGCACCTTCCTGCAACAAAGATGCCAAGGTCATGGTTAACTATGTGGACAGGCTCAGCGTGAACACATGGTCATGATCCAGTTCAGAAACTTGATCTGTCGTAAATTATGCGCTATTCATGAGACATATACATGCACGTGATAAACCCAGAGAAACCAGCCATTTCAGAAATCCGTATTCTGAATAGTGGAATGATAGAGATGCTGCCATCATGAAAGGCCTACAAACGTGTTGGCAAATATTTTTGTTTGAGTTTGAACACACAAAGTCATGCTTCCTGTGGCCCGAATGGAATAACCTTTTCTTGCAACTTTTTAGTTGTAGCTTATACATAGCCTATATATAGTGCTACCTATGGAACCCAAACTAATCTTATAGATTACTAGCTGGGGTATCCGGCGTTGCCCGTGTCCTGATCGAGTGGAGTCTCATGTGTGCTGGAGGATGTGTCCTTTTGTCGGCAAGTCTTGCTTCAGTTTCCTCTGGTGTCTCCTGTGTGCTGGAGGAAGTTGCTCTTGTCTTCTGGTCGGCAAGTTGTGCTGCTGTTTGTTGTGTTTCAGAAGCTCTTGATATTGATTTTCGCTTTGTAACAGATGGAGCTTTTCCTAGTGATGTTCTTGCGGCATGTTTCAGTCACTCAATGGCTTCAGCACATTTGAGAAAATGTCCAAGAAAGATTGATTGCGCTCTCTTCTCGTGAATGAAATTAAGTAAACTGTCACCTTGCCATTTCCCACAATTGGAGTGGCGTGATTAAAAAAATGTAATTTGTTTTTAATTCCCTTTAAAAATGCGTTCATAAACACTTTCGAACTGTATACAGTAGTAATACATTTCCTGGGAATAACCAACACATTGAACATTTGCTTCAGACACTTTTCCAAATTTTGCCTCCTTCTAGTACCTACTGTAGTGAATCGCAGTGAGCATCAGTAAATGAGGGTTTCTATGGAGTGAATTTTTTGCATCCAAACATAGACTACAATCTTGCCCCAGACAAATGAGGAATCCATGCAAAATTTGGTAGATGTGGGTTCAACGGTGTGGATTTGTATAGCTGGACTTGTTTAAAGTATACTTTATTCAGCTGCTAGCAGCTCTGAGAGGGAACACACCTGCCTTTCATTGCTTCCCTTCATGTCTGCAAGCACACATAGACACACATGAAGACTCAAAATGATTGGGGTCTGTTCTGCAGCTGAACGGCTTATCACATGCCACTGAAAATCACTGCTGTGTGTGATTTTTTTAACATGTATTCATACTAACAGCATCCACCGTTTAAACTCAGAACGCCTTATTTTAAGTGGGGCAATTGTATTGCGAGGAGGGCGTCCGCTAACACTTGCATGTGAATAACCAGGCACAGTCCATAGAACCCACAGCATATCTACCCACTTACTTGGAGACGCAGGTATACTCTCTGCACAGATCATGTTTTGCAGGTGTAGTGGGCATTACGCTCCATCTCCAAAGTCTGTGCAGAACATTACATGAAAATAGCACATATTGTAATTTACTGGTTGAGCGCTTGTCTCTGCCAGAAAATTATCTGTTCGCATCAAATGAGCACCTGAGCTCTGCTCGTGTGTAAGGATGCACTGTTAAAAATTGAGGCCCACTGCTCTTTCTCTTGTGCAAAATGGACTTCATTATTTTCTGAAGCCGAAATGTTCCCGATAGGGGAAATTGCCTCTTGCAGTTTCATGGGAAACAAGCTTTGGGAAAGCCAACAGTTTTGGCTTTAGTGTAGTTGGTGTATGTGATGAGGTGACCATTTCCACGCACAAGTACAAGGATAAGTGTGGCTAAACCGTCTACTCAGCCCTTGCACTACTACAGAAAACAGTGATCACAATCATAAAGGTGAAATGGGCACAGTCCAGAGATATACCTCCTTCACCTTGTGTGGTGCTGGAGGCATGCTTTACTCTTAAGAGGGGTGCGAAATTGATGACAGTAGCAAACCAAACAGCATGATTACAACAGGCAGTCCAAAATAATGAAATGTCAAATCAAGGTTCGATACAAATATATTTACTTTAATTAAACACACCATACGCAACCATATAAAAGGACATAGCTAACAGCCCATGTTGTGGGTTGTTGGAGGAAAGGAAGGATGGCATTTGGTGGGAATTGGCTAACTGGTGAAGTCAGGACACAGCGACTAGAGGAGAAGATCGGAGGAGCAGAAAGTGATGGAAGAGAAAGGGCAGGTAGCTAGGGAGGTAGAAGAGGTTGGAGGAGGTTGGGCAAAACCAGAAAGGAGGAGGTGAAGTGTGCAAGCAGAGTGAAGGAGCAGTGTAGGGCATTGGGTAACATCAGGAGGAGGGTGGAGGAAAGGTGCTGGAGAAAATTAGAGGATTGTTGGAGGAAGATGTAGAGTTGATAAAAGAGAGTGGAGGTCAGTCTGAGGAGGTGAACAAGCTTAAAGAGGAAGAAGCAACAGAACTGCCGGAGGTAGGAAAAACACTGCTGGAAGAGGTGGGAAAACATCTAGTGGAAGAGGTTGGGGATCACGAGATGGAGGTGAGGAAAGCTCGTCAGGAAAGACATGGAATTGGAGGAGTGGAGACAAAGAAGCACCATAGAGTAGGAGTAAACAAACGTGAGCCAAGCAGGAGATGAAGCAGACCCTGGAAAGGGGGGTCCTGGATTAAGAGAGAGACACTGATCTGAAAGTCTTGTCCTGGAACAGATATAATCAGGGGACAGACTTCACAGATTGAAAGACTCCCAATCGGACCTCCCCATCAAAGGTCTTGTGGACATACCACTGGTGTACTCGGGTGACCCAGCTTTTTGGATAGAAGGGACACTTGACTTGGTTATACTTTAGACCGGACAGGGACATGCGGTACAGATAATTCTAATCCAGAGATTGAGCTCTAGTGAAGGCAGAAGGCTAGTTTTCTGGATGAGTGGACTTTTATAAAACAGAATAGTTAAGAAAACATTTGCTTGTGACTCTGGCTTGTGGCTCCGGTTTTGGCTCCGGCCGGCTCTGGCTTGGGCCTTTCCTGGCACTGTTCAAATTGGAAGTTAAAATCACCAAATAAGAAAGTATGACACAACACCCAATTGACAAAGCCCTGCCATGGAGCCTAAAACAGAGATTCTCTGCACCAATACCCTTTTCACCTGGTCTAAGATAGATGATATATGTAAACAAACATGTGATGGCATAAAGAACTATTTTGAATCTGAGAAAATCTGGCAAGTCAACCGAGATCTTATGGTTTTGAGCTGTGCTGTCAATAAATATCCAAAATCAGAACCCCCTTGCTGAATCTCCTCTGGTTTCCTTTATTTATGGCAGCTGGTTACAGAGAAAATACTTACAGATAGACGTTGTTACTTAGGCAACGAGCGGTTATGCAATCATCGTAGAGGGTAATGGTTTTGCAGGTTACTGTACTGGTGTTTACTGCCAGGTTTTGAGGCCTTTGCGAAAGGACCAGTATGAACATTCTGATCTTAGAGCAAGCAGGAGATCATTCCATTTTTTCGTGGCCACCACTGGGAAGATGCAACCCCTGCTCTGTTGGAATGGGACTTGAAGAATTAATTTGATAGGTATCTAGGGGCAGTATTAGAGAGGCATTTGTGTGTTAATGAGAGTGTTTTGAATAAGATGCGCTCACGAACAGGCAGCCAGTGAGCGTTGTATCTAGCAGGAGAGAAATGCTGTTTTTTGCAATGTTCAAAGTTGACCTTGGCGCGTTATTTTGTAAGGTCTGGAGTTTGTTTGTTTTGCATAGTAGAGGCTGTGAATAGTGCATTGCAGTATTCTATTCTGGAAAGAACAAGGGCTCTGGCGATTGTGATGCAGCTTTCAGGTGTCAAAGGTCTGCAGGCATGGATAAAATTGCATGTGTAAGTATTAGAATGACACACTTTTGAGTACTCACAGTTGTGGTCTTGTGCAGGTGCTGGCAGTGGCTGACAAGTGGAACTGGGAATACGTCCCACAAGGCGTCCAGAAGCCAGTTACTGGGCTCTGTGCACCACAGGGGCAGCACCCTTGGGAAACCCTCATGGGGAAGAAAACCCAATTCGTCATAGTCCAGAAGATGCTCCAAGTTCTGAAGTAGCAGGTGTTCGGGGTGCTGCAGTAGGCTCCTAGTGGAGTGGAGTCTGTAGCAATTGAAGAAAGATGGTAAGTAGATTGCGAAAGCAATATGTGCGGCTTGCTGAAGAACGGCTGAGTAAAATTCGGAGAGCTGCATGGAGAAAGTCACAAGGTTCCCCAGGAGGCGTAGTGATTGCCGACTGGAGTAAGAAGCGAAGAGGCTCCAGGAAGGCAGCCGGTGATACCAGGTGGAAGGTAGGTAACGGCTGGCTGAAATGAGGAAACGGGAAAGTTCCCAAATAAGCAGAGGAATAAAGGCGACAAGAATCACCAAAGGTAAGAAAATATAATAGAAGAACTGGAAGGAAGAACTGTCAGAAAGAATGGAAGGCAGATGAAAGAGTAAGAAGAAACAGAATGAGGAGTACCACGAATAAGCACGGTGAAGAAAGCTAAGAGGAAGGGAGAGGGAGAAAATGGAGATAGGGAAACAGTAACCCTAATGAAGTAGCAAAAAACTTGTAGTGCTGAGGCACAAAGCTTAGGCACAATGGAGCGAAACAAAAGCGGCACACCTACCCGTTCGTTGTGATGACAGATATAGAAAGGGTCGTGAGAGTGCCACCATCTTGAAAAAGGCTAGCGCGCTACATGGGGATTATTGAATTGGAACCAAGGAGGCGCCATCTTGCATTCCACTGCCTATAGCGCAAATGGTGCTTCCTCCATCTCCTCCACAACAACCCCAAAGGAATCCTAACAGTAAGCTGTTGCGAGGCGATGACATTTACGTGTCTCATTAGGGAGAGTGATGAATCCAGGTAAAACCCCAGTGGTTTTACTTATTTTGAGACTGGAATGATATTTCTGTTGATATTAAAAGATTCATAGTCCTTATTACGAGGTTGTGTACCAATGAGGAGTAGCTCAATTTTTTCATCATTTAGGCATAGGGCATGTTGCACCATCCAGGTTTGGATGGTCAGATAGATTTTGTTCAGTGCATAGGAGTCAGTGTCTCAGTTGCCTCAAATGGGAAGGAAGATCTGGGTATCATCAGCATAGTTGGTGTAGGAGATGCCCAGATCATCCAGTGGGTCAAATAGTGGTTTGCTGAATATATTGTAGAGTGGTGGGGAGACACAGGAGCCTACCGGAATCCTGCAGGTGACTGGGACTGGCAGGGCAGCTGCACTTGTGGAGAAGACCCTTATTGTTCGGTTGGATAGGAACGATTTGATTCAGGCTATGACCTTCGAGGAGAATGAGGCTGCAGAGGAGAGATGTTGATAGAAAAGAGACTTTTTAGAATCCGATTATATCGCACTTCCACTTTTGTGCAAATTCTGTTTCCAAAAGTTAACAATATTCGATGTTTGCTTTTTTTACCTCCATTTTATTTCCCTTTAGATTAGCTTCATTTTGTAATAAACTTCAAATTGAATTACCTTCATTCAATTTATGTTTTTGCTGCATTAGTTCACTCGTTCCAATTGAATTAGCTTCATTGAAAATGTTCTTTGGCTTCCCAAAGTCAGTCAATTGTTCTTTAGGTTTATAAATGTTTACAAATATTCCTGGATTTGCTTGTTTTCTCCTTTATGACAAAATGTGTTTTACTTCCCTTTTTCCAATTTGAATTAGCTCCATTCAAAATGTTCTTTGGCTTCCCAAAGTCCTTCAATTATTCTTAGGTTTGTTTATGTTCAACAATCTTACCAATGTTCATGAATTTACTTATTTTCTCCTTTATGACAAAAATAGTTTTGCTCCCCAACGCGTGTTTCCCCGTCTTTCCATGTGACGGTTCATCAGGAGGTGCACAGTTTGGCTTGTTGTCGGATAATCCTAAAACAGATTTGCTTCTTGTGCTTCTCTCAGTCCATTTGCACAGTGGCTTCCACTTGTTTTTAAATAATCCTAGAAATTAGGACAAACTAGGTAAGCATTCATTTGGTCGTTATCTAATGGTGTGTGTGCTATTTATCTTAGTATCAAGTTGACTTAGTTACAGGTTTACTGCCTTGTGTAGCTCACAGTCTATTTATGGAGTGGCTTAGACACTTTTTAGGCTCAAATGTCTCATCAATATGAATTGTTCTTCCTACATGTATACAAAAACATAAATTACCATGTTTTTGATTTGAATATACTATTGCTTGGTTTTTAATTCTCTACTTTTGCAAATGGATAATTGTGTTAATATAATTCCCCTTAAATTCTTTATTCTTGTATTTCCCTGTGACGTGTGCTTCCTTGCGGGACGATTGCCTTTGTTTATTGATTTGGGGAAAGCTGGGTGTTATAAATTTACAATGACATTGTCTTATGTGCATGCGTGATGACGTAATTTCTGAGACATGCGTATCTGCCATCTTGCATGGGGGGAACTTTATATTTTAACAATGGTGATCATTATTATTTGTTATTAGTGTAATTTCTTAAATTTGATTACATTATTGTTGCATTTTTAGTCTACATTATTTGTAACCTGGTCTGTCTCGATTTTGCTACACTTTTGATCTTTAACCTGCCTCATTTTTAATGCTTGTCTTAAAGTTGTTGTTGAAATATCATTACATTAGATGGGATTCTGAAGCTGACTTTACTAGGTATTGATAAATTATATATAGAGAATGAATTGAAAGATTTTTGAAGGTTAGACTAGCTCTTTTTACATACAATTCTGATACAACATTGTAATTGATTATCCTCTAAAACTCTGTCTTAAGAGTTTTTAGATGTGTTGAATTACTTATATTTCTCAAAGGCAGTGATACAGTTCTTGGGCCATGTTTAAACCTGAATAACTGGTGACCATAATGCATATCCAATATGCTTCACGTTTTCTAAGAATCTTTTCCAGGTTGCCTCCTCTTGGTGGTAGAGTTACTTTTTCTATTCCAAAGAATTTCAATTGTTCCAATTGAACTATACAGTGACATTCTTGAAAATGTGATGTTAATGGTGATCTACGGTCTAGGTTAGTTACTGCTCTATTATGTTCTTCAATGCGTGTTTTCAATGTCCTTATAATGCTTCCTATATACAGTTGGTTACAGATACATTTGATTCCATAAACGACGTATTTGCTATTACAATTTATTAGATCCTTTATTGGTACATCGATTCTGTTTGCTTTTAGTATACTTTGCATTGTCTGAATATTTGCACATTAGGCAGTGTCCACATTTGCAATTACCTTGTACAGGCAGTTGCAACGACATTGTTTTAGAGCCAATTTGTTGGTGTTGCTCTTGGTAAAAGTGTGATGACTTAGCATTTCTTTTAGTTTTTTTGTTTAACGGAACGTGATGCTTGGTTGATCTTCCAATATATAATGGAAATCAGTATCTGCTTTTAGTATATTCCAATTGTTCTTCAATTCTTGTTTTATTACATGATTGTTTGTACTATATGTCGTTATGAATCTTTGTCTCTTCCGATTTATGTGACTTAGATTTAAATGTAAGAGATCTTCTCTTGTCCTTGTTTTGGTTTTCTGGTAGGATGTTTCTAAGTGTGTCTGGCTGTATCCTCTGTTTGAATTTGTTTATTGTATTTTTTACATGTTTTTCGAATTCCTGTGTTGTACATTTTCTTTTCACCCTTAACATTTCTCCATATGGTATATTTTGGGTAACATGGATCGTGTGGCTGCTTGAAGCATGTAATATGCTATTAACTGCAGTTGGTTTAACGATTACAGTGGTAGTTTCTGTTCCATTCCATATCATTATAATGTCATCTATTTATCTACCCCAGTAGACCACATTATTTTGACTGTAAATGCTGTGTGCTGCCATGCGTGCTCTAACTCATAATGTCCCATATATAGGTTGGCATATCAATGTGCGATCTTGGTGCCCATAGCTGTTCCTTTTATTTGTTTGAAGAGCTGTTTGTTGAAGGTAAAGATATTGTTTGTCAAAGTATAGTTGAGCAGTTTCAAAATCATAAGGTTTTGTTGAAAAAATGACACTGATCTCATTTTTTAAAAATAGTTTGTTGTAAGTAGTTCTTTTTCATGAAGGATGCTACTGTACAGAGCTGTGACGTTTAAAGTTACCAGCCAATAATTTGGTTCCCATTGTATTGTTTCCAGTTGTTGAATTATATATTTGGTATCTTTGATGAAGGAAGATAATCCAGCTGCCAATGGTTGTAAGTGCATATCAATATATTCTGATATTCTTTCTGTCAGTGATCCTATAGTGTTGATTATGGGTCGACATGGGGGCAAATCTGTGAATGGTTTATGGATTTTAGATATGGAGTAGATGGATGAAGTAATTGGAGAGGAGATATTCATATAGAGGTGTTCTTCTTCTGTAAGTAATGTATTGTCTTTCCAGTGTGCTCATCAGATGCCAATCTTCTAGAAGCTGAGGTGTGGGATTATGGTTGAGTTTTTGATAACATTGAGTATTATTTAGGTGTACAGTTACTATTTTGACGTAATCTTCTGTTTTAAGCAACACTAGGTTTCCTCCCTTATCTGCAATTTTGACTGCTATGTTCGGATAAGCTTTGAGTTTGAGTAAACCTTGTTTCTGTTGGAGATTCAAATTGTATCGAATTTTGTTATTTGTTCCTTTCAAATAGATTTCTCTGTGATTTAGTTGTGTGGCCTTGAAGAACAGATCTATAGTTTTCTCGGCTCCTAAGATTGGAACAAATTTTGATCTTGGTTTGAGAGAGGTTTCTTGTGAGAGTCCCAAGAATGTCTTGTTTTTATGCAAATGTTTGCATAGTATCTTGTGGCTCTGATAGATTTAAGAGATCAACCGTGTTTTTTACGTGGGTAACTGACAACTCTGATGGAAGTATTGCACTAGATGATTGGGTTTTTGCTGTTGTGTTGAGAAAATATTTCTTAAGCTTCAATTTCGTACAGAAATGGTAAAGATCTACTGTTGTTTTGAAATAGTCAAAGAAGTTGGTTGTGCAGAAAGTTAAGCCTTTATTTAGTGCTGTGATTGGATGAGGTGAAAGATCAGATTGAGTTAAGTTTACCACTAAGTTTTCTGTGGTGGTAGTTGGTTCTTGAATCTCGTTTTTACTCCTATGTTTTGTCTCCTTGGTTTGCATTTGTTGCATTGTCTCCTTCTGCCCCTCCTAGTCCTCATTGGTTTTGTGTTTGTGTTTGAGAAACTACTCCTGAGTAGTTTTACATTTGTTTGTACTGTATACATTCTTCTAAAAAAGAGGAGGTGGTAGATGGTGTCGGGGACATTCCTTTGTCTGTTTGGTTTTTGTTGATACTTTTGGTATGGCATCTTGATCTATATGACTTACTGAATCAGTGTCTGAAGATTGCAGGGTTATTTGTTGAGGTTGAGAGCCTGAAGGTTGATGAGGTATTGTTGGTTTATAGTTTTTTTTGCCCAATGTTTTGTGGAATGTATAGACTCTTTTAAATTTATAGTCCATTTCATCCCTTATGAACTGTCGTTGTTGTTTTATTTTGATTTCTTCGGTGTAGCGGTCTATAACATCATCCAAAATGTGATAGTTTTTTAATGTTTTTTCTGGTATATTAAGTAGCTCTATATCTTAAATTTTTGTGATTTCCTTGATTGACTTGCCGTGTTGTTTTGCATTGTGTATGAGTCTATTGCTCTCCTTGGAGGTGTTTCTAAGTAGATCTTCCCAATCTTTGAGACCTTCTATATCGTCTTCATCGAATGGAGGGAATATACATATGCGTAGACCCCATGGAATGTGGCCTACTTCTAAATATTATTCTAATGTCTTGATCCCCCCCGTTTCGAAAGTTCCAATTCACTTTTCTTGTTGTATAAAAAGTTTTTTTAATGATTGTGAAGGGACTCCTTCTGCTTCAGCTGTCGGTTTGATATGTCTCTAGAGAGAACCAGGGCTCTGGAGAGATTGAGCTTCTGGGTAAAGGTGAGGAAAGGGAGAATGCCTTTGAGGAGGTGGAGCAGAAAGTTGGACTTCTTGGCAGGAGAGGAGAGATGTTGGCATAGCATTATGTGTCCACCAAATCCAATGCAGCTGATAGGTCAAGCAAGAGGAGGATGGCCCCCTTGCCATTGTCTCTGAAGTTGTCCATTTCAGTTTAAGTCCAGGAGAGCCTATTCCGTCCCATGACCTTGGCAGAAGCCAGATTGGCATAGACCAAAGAGATTGTTAGATTTGAGATGGTTTTGGATTTGCAGGTATGCTGCTCTGTCTAGAATTTTGAGTAGGAAAGGGACTGTTGTGATAGAGTGGTAGTTGGTAGGGGTATTTGAGTTTAGTGTAGGCTTTTTGAGGAGAGGAAGGACCCACACATATTTTAGATTGATTTGTATGATGCCAGAGGAGAAGGAGCTGTTGATGAGTGATGCGATAAAGAGGGCGAGCTCTGCTGCACAGTCTTTTATCAGCGAAGCGGGGCAGATGTCACCTTGGAATCTGGATGGCTTCAGGCCTCTGATGATTTTGCTAACTTCAGGACCAGTGACTGACATTTAAAGCTGGCTTGTAGAAAGTGGCATATATCTGTTTGGGCGTAGGAGTCAAGGGACCATGTTTCCTGGAAATATGAACTCATGCCAATCAAAATTACAAATCTTTTTCCACTGCCATATTCCAGGGTGAGTGGTCTGCAATTACACCATGGCAGCCATTATCATCAGCTCACTGGATTTTTATTTTTTTTTATCAAAGATTTTATTGATTTTACACATAAAACAACATTACACTTATCTCTCTGCAGTACCGGGTAGGGACTTGGGGATGGAGGGGAAAGTTTGGGGTAATAGCGTAAGGGAAGGAAAGGGGTGGACAGAAGGGGAGAGGAACATATGCAAAATCTACATTCCAGGTACATGTTTTAGAATGCAGGGAGAGAAAGACAATCAATCAAAAAACAGAAGAAAACAAACATTCCAAAAAAATACAATAAACTCAACTTCCGGGGCCATGTCCGACAGACCGTCAACTTGACAACAGATGATCTTGTGGCATAGGATATTCTCGGCAGAGGCATCTCGCCCCCACTCCCGGGGCAACTCTCAGTCACAGAGGCTGTGGAGCCAATCTTGTCCTTTAGCTAGCCTCTTCCCATCTTCTCCATATTTTGTCCGCAGTCTGCGGGCAACCCCTCGACGCGTACACTCTATGTTCCATTATAGCGCATATGTCCACATCCGTGACCCACTGTTCAAAGCTTGGCGTACCTTCCGATCCCCACAGTTGCGCAATGTTTCGCCTGAGAACTGCTACCGCAGTCGACCAGAGCAACTTCTCATAACGTGAAAAGTCAGTGTCACTGCAGATCCCCAGGAGAAGGAGTTTTGGACATCTCTGTATCTCTTTACCTATAACGCTAGACAGTTTATCACAGCATCTCTGCCAGAGCCTTTGTATCCTACTACATTCCCACAAAATATGGAAAAAGGTACCTTCTTCACTTTTGCAACGTAGGCAGCGTGCATCCGAGGATTTGCCCCACCGGAAGAGAGCCACTCTTGGGTAATAGGTGCGGTGCAGGATCTTCAGTTGGACCAGTCTAAGTCTGGAGGAAATGGTTGTTTCTCGCGGGTACATCAGGGCCTCCACCCAGTCCTCCGGTTGAAGGGGACCCACATCCCGTTGCCACTTTGCTTTCAGGCTGGTTAGTTCCTGTGTCGCGAAGGATGTTATCACATTGTACATGGTAGAGGTGACTTTCCGGTCCACCCGGTCCAAAACTATGTTTCTCTCCAATGGGGAGCTTTCTGGCATGTCTCGCGTTATGAGTCTGTGAGTCATCCAAGCGTGTTTCAGCTGCATATAGTGGTACCTCTCTGTGTCTGGGAGGGAGAACTTTTCCTGCAATGTCTCGAATGGTACCAGGTTGTCCTCGTGAACCACATCTCCTATCCTGGCGATTCCTCGCTGGGCCCACTCAGGCCATCTGGGCAGCTTTCTTATTTTGGGATGGTTGCAGTTGTTCCATAGGGGTTGCGCCAGCGTTAGCTTCCCGCCCCATCCCAGGTACTGATGTGTATCTTTCCATATTCTCACTATATGCGTTGCCATATCCGTGTGTGATGTGCGGTTCAGGCCTCCGTTCAGATGCTCTAGAGGCGTGGTCGTGGCATTACAGATAAGACCTTTGATATGTGGGAGGCTTCCGTCTCCGTGGAGCATGTTATTTACTACCGCCATCTGGCTGGCCCAGTAGTATGACTGTAACCTGGGCAGTCCAATCCCTCCTTGCCAAATAGACCTTTGGAGCGTGGCGAGAGCAATTCGTGGGTGTCCTCCACCCCATAGCAGCTTCCGAAGGGTGCACTCTATTTTGTGAAATTCTCGCTGGTGAATGTATAATGGCACATTTTGCAGGATACATAAGAATTTAGAAAGGGCAATCATTTTGAACAGGGCCGCTCTGCCCATCAGCGTTAATGGCAAGGAGATCCAACGACGAGTGTCTTCTGCAAATCTTGTCATGAGGGGGGAGAGATTCAGGGTTGTGTATTCAGTCAACTGCTTCGTGATACGTATCCCCAGATACTTGAACTGCTCTCTTTCGATCTGGTAAGGGCCAGACGTCAAGTTTGCCGACGAGGTGTCCCCTAGCGGGAAGAGGATGGATTTGGACCAGTTCACTCGCAATCCGCTGAATGCCTCGTATTGCTCTAACAGGTGCATGACTCTGGGACAGGCATTGCTTGGGTCTTTCAGATATATGAGAAGGTCGTCTGCATATAGAGATATTCTGTCTTCCCAGGTCTTGGACCAATGGAAGCCTTCCCAGGTTGGCGTGTTTCGCAAGAGGATTGCCAGTGGTTCGATGGCGATAGCAAAAATCATGGCCGACAACGGGCAGCCCTGTCTCATGCCCCTCCCCAGATTGAAGAGGTCCGAACGCCAGCCATTAACTCTGGTCCTGGCCACCGGGGATTCGTACAACAGGCGCACCCACTTCATAAAGTTCTCACCGAAACCCATGCGTTGCATTATGGTCCAGATGGCCTCCCATCTCACCGAGTCAAAGGCCTTCTCGAAGTCAATTGCTAGCAGGGCTAGCGGGCCCTGTATGCTGTTGGCCCTTTCCAGGGCCGAATATAGCCTGTGGAGGTTCATATGTGTTGATCTCTGGGGCATGAAGCCTCACTGGTCCGGATGTATCAGGGTGGGAATCACCTGTTGCAGGTGGTCGGCAAGTAGTTTCGCCAGAATTTTAGTTTCGCTATTGATGAGTGAGATAGGCCTATATGAGCTGCATCTTTCCTGGGGCTTGTCCGGCTTGGGTATCACTATTATTGTTGCATCTCGCAGATCTGGTGGGGGAATGTCCTCTTCTAGCGCGTGTTGGTACATTTGGAGCAGTTGGGGGGCCACCACATTGGTCCCCACCTTTCACCATAGCTCAACCGGGAAGCCGTTAGGTCCTGGGGCTTTACCGGATCGGATGCTCGACATGGCACTTAGGATCTCCTCTTCTATGATCTCCCTCTCCAGCAGTTGCAGTTGCATTTCCGTTACGGTGGCGATGTTGATTTGTTCCATGATCGTGGCGTCCATCTGTGTCGTGGGCGTTCTGTACAGCTCAGCATAATAACCTGCAAAGCCTTGACTTATTTCCTGATCGGTCACTGCTGGATTCGGTCCTCCTGTCTCGAGCCTTCGGACATGGCTGCATCCCTGTTCCATCCTTTCCAGCCAAGCCAGCATCTTGCCCGCCTTGTCCCCTGTTTCATAAATTCTCGCCCGCATTGCAGTATGCGCTTGTTTCGCATTGTCCATCGCTATGTTTTGCAGCTTTTTCTGTGCTAGTAGCAACGATCGATTCGAGGCCGGTGTGTCCTCAATTATGTGCCTCTCCTCTGCTCGCTTGACCTGTTGTTCGGCCTCAAGCGTCTTGCTCCAGTGCTGTCTTTTTTTACGCGGTTGTCCACGATATCAGTTCTCCTCTTAACACCGTCTTGTAGGCCTCCCACAGTGTTCCTGGGTTCATTGCCGTCTGAGAGTTGAGCTCGAAGTATGTACTGGTCGTCCCCTGCAGCTTGTCCACAAGCGCAGGGTCACCCAGGTAATAGCTATTTAGGTGCCAGCTCGGCGGTGGAATCCGCCTGGATGTTATGAGTGTCAGTTCTAATGGGGAGTGGTCAGAGATGCCACGGGGGAGAATGTCTATTTCTTGCGCCCTATGTAAATCAGTTGTTGGGATGAAGAAATAATCTAGCCTGGAGAGCGAGGCATGTGCCCCTGAGTGAAAAGAGTATGTTCTTGTGTCCTGGTGGAGTTCTCTCCACACGTCAAATAGACCTAGTGCGTTGGCAAACGTGGCAAGTCTGGTGGGAACATTGGGGTTTCTATTGCTCAAGTGTGATCTATCAAGGGTTACGTTCATGACTTCATTAAAGTCACCTCCCAGGATCATGAGGTTGGATGTGTCATTTGCGATTAACGGGGCAATGTCGGTAAGCAGCGGCTCAAGCAGGGTAGGGGGTGCGTAGGTCGCTATCAGAGCGATGGAGTGATCCCATAGCTTGCCTGCCGCGTAGATATATCTGCCGCCTGTGTCATGGGTCACCGAAGTGAGGTGGAAGGGAAGGTTTTTGTGTACCAGGATCATGACCCCTCTTGAGCCTATCGCGAAACCTGAGTGAAGTGCCAGCTTGTAGTTTGTGCGTCTGAATAGGGTACAGTCAGTGCCTGCAAGATGGGTCTCAGACAGGAACACTATGTCAGCCCCTCGCCTGTTGAGGAATTGCCGCACCAGCCGATGCTTGACTGCGCTGCCCAACCCATTAACGTTCCAAGTCATGAGCCTCAGTGTTCTGAGAGCGTCGTTACTACCACTATGTGATGCCATGGGTGCTCGTGATGGTCACTGCATGTATTGCCGCCGACGGTGTAATACGCCAGCTGCAGATACGCCCGCAGGCGAACACTGTCTTATCTAGCCTTATCATCCTATGCGTTTGACGGGTCCTGTCTGTAACTAAACCTAACAAATCCCCAACCCCCCTCCCCATACTCCTCCCAACTAGAAGCATTGGTCGCCCGAACAAAAAACCACCAGTGTCAACTGGACACCTTACATGCGTTTAACCTAACTTCAAGTATAGGTAGCCTCCCTCGGGTTGGATCCCAGGGGGAGAAGGCCCTCTCTTGAGGGGGTGGCTAGGGGGGAACCGCCACGGATAATACCCTGTGGAGGGGGCTCTCTTTGCGTCGCGGTCTTGGGGCATACCACGACCGCATCAGATAAATGTGTGTAGCCTACTGTTGCGGAGGTGCGTGTAGAAAGAGTAAAGCAGTAGCTCAACCTGGATGACCCAACAGGACCTCGGGCATCCGGCCGGCCTCGGGGCAGTGGTCAGCCTCCCCGCTCTTCCGGTGGGTGCTGCGCTGGTGGTTGGCGGACCTCACACTGTTGGTCTGGTGGGGGCCTTCAGTTCCTACCCCTGTTGTCGTGGGGGGTCGACCAGTCTCCGTCTATGTTTTGTTCAGCCCAGCGCCAAGCCTCCTTGGAGTCATTGAAATGGACTGTTGTCCCTTTATGGTAAATCTTGAGCTGCGCAGGGAAGAGCAGGCCATACTTCACCCCAATTGTTTGCAGTTGTTTTTTGAGGTGATCGAAGGAGTGTCTCGCCTTTTGCACTTCCCTGGTGTAGTCGGGGAAAAAGGCAATTTTGGAGCCGTTGAACGTGACGGTGCCTTTTTCGCGTGCATGCTGCAGTAGGGCATCGTGATCCCTGTAATTTAAGAATTTTGCAATTATCGTGCGTGGAGGTGCACCGGGTGGGGGTCTGCCTGTGGGCGCTCTGTGTGCCCTCTCAATGGAGAAGAACTTGGAGAAGGTGTCTGGCTCGTACAGATCAGTCAGCCATTGTTCTATAAAAAGTTCCATGCAGGAGCCTTCAGCCTTCTCAGGTATACCGAGTATACGCACGTTGTTACGCCTTGATCTGCCCTCTCCATCGTCAATCCTGTCATCCAGTACCTTTAGTTTGGATGTTACATTCTGGAGCTGCTGTTGCATAATGTGCATTCTATCCTCTGTGTTGGATATGCGATGTTCCGCTTCCCCGGTGCGTGCTGTCAGCTTTTGAAGATCGTGACTGAGGAGGGATACATTCCTGCTTATCCTGTCCATTTTCTGCTCCATTGATGAGCGGGAATTGGCTATCACGGCCATAATGTCCTTCAGTGAAATTCCCTGGTCCGTTTCCATCTCGTCCGCGGATTGCGGCTGGGGGCCTGCCGCCAGGGGCGGTTGGATGGTATACTGATCCATCCTGCTTTGTGTGGGAAGTTTCCTCGCCTTGTCTTTCCTATGGTACCGATATCACTAGCTGCGTATGTCTGTCTTGCACGCCGTCGCCTCCTGGAGCAGAGCTCGGGGGGGTAACACTCCCCCGCGCTGTCCCACCGCTCCGGCACCTCTTCCCCGTCTGTGGCTCACAGGTCTGCCGCGGGGGTCGCGGCGTCCCACGCGGGTGGATACGCGCTCCGTTCTCACCTCCGCACTGGTTCGCTATAGTACGCCTGTTGGGAGGGACACCGTCCCGCCGGGACCAATCTCTTCCTCCGATGTCGACTGCGGCACAGTAACAGGCTGGATTCCGATGTCGCACGGACTCACTTCAGGGCGTTCGTCGTGCGCGCCGGCGTCCATTTTGGAAGCTTGATGTCGATCGCCTCTAAACTTCTCGTGGTCGTATTTCTTGGAATCGGCTGTGGTTTCCTCCGCTCTATGCCTCGTTTGTGCCCAAGGGTATCCGACACCCTACGGGGTTGTTATCAGCTCTTATGTCGTCGAATTTCAGGCTATTTTATCAGGATATTTGCTGCGGTTGCGGGAGCTGAGGAGACCTACGTCCTTCTCATCCCGCGGCTAGCCACGCCCCTCAGCTCACTGGATTTTTAGATGAATGAATGAATCGGTCAGGGACTGGTTTTATCATTCAAATTGTGTTAAGTCACCAGAAGTACGCAAAGGTAGCATGTTCCCCTGCAGGCTCCATAGCCCATGCCCCTGGGAAAGATTTGTGAGCCCTCACATTGTTGGCCACAATGTTCCATAAATATGTTGCAATTTATTTGTATTCTCAAGCCAGTTGGTGGGAGTGATACGTATTCAAGTGCAGAGGTACCATCCACTAATGATGTATGGATTGATATAATATAGATGCCACACAATGTCCAATATTCTCTGTACACTGATTATTTCACCATGTATGATTGACAGACCTCCCCTTTTGCACCTCAGCCAATGGATACAATTGTTTATTAATGTGTCTCCTCTATATTGAATTCCTCCAGTTGATGTTTGGAGCCCTGTCAAATACACTGTGGTATTCTTCCTCCTACTCACCAAGGGCGCACTTCTATCCTGAATTGATAAGACAGCTTGGAGGTTGGTGACTTTTTTAAAGGAAAAAACTATTTTGTTTTCACTTCAAATTATGCAAAGGCAGAAATAATAACATTTTATTGTGCCCATGGTAGGCATTTTTTCTGGTGGTAGTGCGAAATCTACAATTTCTGATTCGGACTGGGGTGGAATACAATTAGTAGTTAGCTCTCTACTTACATTTCTTATATTTTCATCTGCTGCACCCACATTATTTAGCAATGAGTCAAATGATGTGATGGTAGTTTCACCGCTGCAGGGGTGTTCTAAGGTCATCTCTAGTTGGTACAATATTGTGTCCTTCTAAAGTAGTAGCACTGTGAGTTGATTTACAGGAGGACTGTCTGTGAAATTTGAAGTAATCCCCTCTCTAAACTCCAATGCGAGCCTCAGAAAATCCCTATTTTTATTCTAAAGCAACAGTGGTTCAAAACAATTAGAGTGCAGAGCAGCGATACAAACACGATGTCAAATATTACCTTCAAATGCTTTGCTTGAAATAATCTGTTGGCTTGTGGTAGCCTTATCACTGTGATGAAATTGAATTACAGTGGCAACCTGAATATTCCTGCCAGCCACCTGGGGATGCTTACGTGGCACTGCCATACATTATCCTCATGGGACCACCGTTTTTGTTGACTGTCTTAATCTCCCTACTTTGGTCTAATAATTTGTGAGTTAAGCCCCTTGTTTGTCAAGCTGCTCTTCCCATCAAGGTCAACATGGAGTACCTTCAAAACATGGCTATGCATAGAAACAGCCGAAAGTGTGTTCAACGCTTCTTGAACACCCTAATCAGCTTTGCCCTTCAGTAATGCTCCGAATAGCACCTCACTTTCTGATTTATTAGGACATTGCCTTCAACAGTAGGCGTGGGCACTACATTTTTATTTTTATTTTTAATTTTAATTGTTTAAAAGGTGGCTGCAGCTTTCTGTTTAGATATATTGACTCTCCAGATCACTAGGCTCAGTACTACAACACAATGTAATATTAGTCTTGGTTCATTGTTGCCACTGCAATATTGCCAAAGAACATACTAAATTAGTGTCAAAAGACAAGAGTTCCTATGTTTGAAAGCAATTTCTAGGGGTTGGGGCTGTAATCCACTTTAGCATCCATTTGGCCTCCAAATATCAGAATGTCAACCAGCACCAGAAGCTCCAGTAACAAAGGTCCTCATTGTGTGTGTGGTAGTCATTTAGCAGAATTAACTCCAAAGTGGATTACCATTACTGCCACTTCATCTGGCAAATGTACTGGCAGATTCCACATGGTGCTATGGTGGTGTTGATCCCCCATTTTTGGAATCCATAGTATTCCATTAATAAATTGGTGGAATTACCGGAGCTGCTCATGATAATTCCATCCAGTTTTAGTGTTAAATTAGAGGATTTACATCCTGAACTTTACTGCAGGTAAATCCCCTCACTCCAAGGTCATACTCAGAATTTGGAGATGCAATAAAAATTACAGTAATTCCGTTACCGTCAAAAACATTATATTAACGGAATGACCACCATTTTCTACCACACAACCAAACTGTGAATGACCCCCAAAGGGTTTAATCCAAATGCACATAGAAAAAAGCAGCATGAAGAGAATAAACTGTAGTATCAATAGCCCTTGGTTGTCAGTTCTCTGAATATGACTGTCAACCAAGACCAAAAGCCCCAATCACAAATAATTTGTTCTGTGTTCACACAAATAAAAGCAAGCAACATAGAGAGCATGAAGACCAAGCCTGCAGACATTGGGCGTGCACCTTCAGGTCATGATCGAGGTCAAGCCAATAACCTCAAAGCTCCAAGCCTGGTCCAAACTTGGAGTGAGCTGCCGTTAGCTGCCTACGCCCTTATCCACAAACTTCATCCATGGACATCTTGAACATCTCAGACACACTGGCACACAAATTCTAACACACACTAGCTCAGGGTGGCCAGAAGTTTCACTATGATTTGTCCCCCTTCCTAACTATCCCCCCAGGGCCACTGAAGTGCTGTAGCTGCCCAGACTCCTGCTTGCTTGCTGCTTCGCAAAGGGAGTGGCACTGAGAAACATGATGTGATGGTTTTTTGTCCTCTTAATACACTCGAATCTCCTGGGTCTCAGGGCCTCCTGGCCAGCTTGCCGCTCACTTACCACTTTGAGTAAACCTACTAATGAGTAATTGGGTGCTGATTCTGTGTAAAATGTTGATAGAATCCTCTATAAGCACATAGTGCACAATACGATTCACATGACCACCCTCTGGGCTATTCTGATTACTGTGGTGCGAGCACTTGACTTTAAATGGCATAGACCTCCAATGGCATTACTACCAAAGCATATGATGGCAAAGCCTAGCCTTTGATAGCAGTGCCTTACATATGATGTGCCATATGATGTGAGTACCTATGCGTATCATGGCAACATACAGCAAATGATGATGCTACCTGCCAATAAGGTGGAAAGATCTGGCAAATAGTTTCTGCACCTGGGCATATGATGGCAAAGCCTGAAAAATGCCTATCTAAAGCATGAATGCAACATACAACGGTTGGCATTGCTAGTGCATGCTTCTATGTTGAGTTGCAAGTCGATTACTATAGTGTATGATGAGATGACTTGGTGCACGCTTTAATTTTCATTGACCATTTTGACTGGTGTAACAGATGCAAAAATACATGAGACCAACATAAATGTGGGCATGTATCTCGTAGTTATCATCTAACTTACTAGGAAACATGAATTATGTAGGTGCACTGCACATGTTTCGATCAGCGCTTTGGGTACTGCTGCTCTAACTTCTGGGTGAAGGTTTTCTGGAAATCTTCTAGACCAAAGGTCCTCGCTGGCTATCGATGGCCGGACTAAAGGCTTTAGCAAACATGAATGCATTAGACCCCATTTCTCTTTGGACCAGAGATGCTAGAAGAAGCTGCGGGAGGACCTTCAACACCAAAAGAAACATTTGATTTGATTTTCAGCAAGAAACCTAAGACCATTTTGTTTGGCCAGGCACGGCATCTCACACCCGATGGCTGGAAACCTTCAACAGACCGATTACAATCATTGGGTGAGCCTAGACTCGCTTCCATGTGAATGGTGAATGATTCTTGGTCAATCCTCTTGATGCCAAAATGTTTTTGTTTCCAAATCTCTCTTGTGTGGATGGAAAATAGGTGCAGGAATGTGTCTGTGTGCAGTCGAATGGGCAGCTTCTCCTCCCCCTTCTTCCATTCCACCCCCTTCAAGGCTCTCCCTCTTCTCCGACCCCTCCGACTGTTGCTCCCAGTGCCCTTAAGCAGACCCACATTGGGGACATTACAACATTTTAGTCAATAAATAAACAAGAGCAGGTAAATAGCAGGTGCTCCGCAGTGGTCCAGCTTACTGGCTATTAAGAGAGATGATGGCAGGTCCTGCTCTGTACAGGTGATGCTACACATTTCTCAGATCTACCTGACTCACATATCTATATATTGATTTGTGGATCACTATCCCACAGTCGCACAGAGGTGATCCTGATGCACTGCAGATACTGGGTTCAGAAACAGTTAAACCTCTATGATCACCAGCTCCCTCCTTTCCTCTCACTCTCTGGCCACCCACCCTGCTCCTACCTGTGAGGCTAAGAACCTCAGGGTCATCTTCCACTCCACGCTCTCCTTCTCTCCTTACATCTCTAAGAAGTCAAACTTCCAGCTGCACCTCCTCAGAGGTATTCTTCCTTTTCTCACTTTCCCCCAAAGGCTCACTTTCTCCAGAGCTCTGGTCCTCCTTAGGCTGGACTACTGCAACAGCCTCTTTCTAAATAAACCTGCTTCTACTCTCCGTCCTGTACAAATCATCAAGAACAGGACTGCAAGACTTGTCCTTGGCCTCAAGCCCAGGGATTGTATCTCTCCAGCCCTGAAATCGCCTCATTGGCTCCCAGTGGCGGTATGGATCAAGTTCAAGACCCTCTGCATTGTCCACAAGACTTTCTGGGGCCTGGGACCACAATACCTTCAACTCTCTCTACTGAGATATCTTCCTACTCGGGCCCTCTGCTCCTCTACCTCCCACTTCCTGGGGGTCAGTCACTTCTCCAAGCAACGACTTGGGGGCAGAGCTCATTCTTTGGCTGATGCCTCCCTCTGGAACAGCCTCCCTGCCTCTCTGAAACTTGAGCAGAACCATATCTAGTTCCGGAAGCACCTCAAGACCTTCCTCTGTGCTTCTGTCTTCTCTCTTCCTCTCCCTTGCTGATATCCTGTCCGATCCACACTTGTGTATCGTCTTGTTCTAAGTGGCATGTCATATCATATCATGTAGACTTATTGGGTTATGCATAGTGTATTAAGTTCAATTACATTATTTTCCAGAGGGTGCTTCTGGTCATGAGGAATGGGTACGTCCTGCTCTCTAGTGTGTTCTTGGGCTATTACTGTAATGAATAATTGTGAGCTACAGTGCTATGCCAAAGAAGACATACTTTTGCAGGTCAGTCCAAAATGGCAAATTCCACTCTTTCACTGACCTTGGGTCATAAAGGCCTTGATTTCCAGATAAGAAACTGTGTGCTGAATAGTGAAAGGGTAAAACTACATAATGACAATGAACCTTAGCGAGTACTCGTAAGTACTTCTTTGCCGCTAAGTGTTGTGTTTTGGAGCTCTGTATCCTGGTTTCCAGTTTGAAGTTTTGAAGTGAAAACTGATTCACTTGTTGGACCCGCCTTGGATTGCCGGGGATTGGCTCCCAGGACTTTTTTGTATATATTGTGCACGCACGCGAGCAAGTACTCGTTAGTACCGCTTTGCTGCAACATGTTGTGTTTTGGAGCGCCGTATCTTGGTTTCCAGTTTGAAGTTTTGAAGGTGACTGCTCTCATTCACTGTGCTGCTCCCATTGTTAGAAGTTGGCCATTGTGACCTGCAACTACTGCTGCTGACGCCTATTCTGACGCCTCCTTTGTGTTTCTCTCACAGTGAAAACTGATTGACACTTGTTGGACCCGCCTTGGATTGCTGGGGATTGGCTGCCAGGACTTTTATGTATATATTGTGCACGCACGCGAGCAAGTACTCGTAAGTAACGCTTTGCTGCTTCACCACAGTGGTGCGGCGGGTGGCTTCTGTGGTCTAAGTGACCTGACCTGAAATTTAGGCTTTGTTTGCTGGTGGTGGCCTAACTAAGGTGTGGTGGTTTTGAATTTATTATTGTTGAACACGTCATTGGTTGTTGTGTTTGTCTCGCATGGCGTTCAATGTTTACACTTCGAAAATGAATATGCCGGGCTGTTTAGCAAAGCCCCCTTCTTTGCCGGTACACTCTAAATTGGTCCACTCCTCGCATACCAGCATTAATTTATCTCCTTTCAGGGCTAGCAACTCGGTCCCTTCCACTACTGTTGGCCTGTTAGAGAGGTGTTCATCTTCGGAGCCCAGTACAGAGGGTGTTTAGCCGCCTCCAGCCAACATGTCTTCCCATGTAACGACTCCTTATTTGGGCAAGCTTACATCCGTGCCCTGTAATCGCTGTCACCTTTCAGACCAAACCATTCTTGATTCGGTAAAAGCTACCGGAGCTTCCCTCAGTATTGGTAATCTGCCCCCGCTTTCACCAAACCCCTTTTCAATCAATAGCAAAGACAGCACGGGCATTTCTATATATGCCAGTCAATGTGAGTCACCGATCTCCATGGTGGACAGCAATAACTCCCTTAAAGTGTCAGTGGAGATGCTTGCTTCTACCTTTTTACTTTCACGGTCCACCTTGCCTTCTTTTGTGCATCCAACTCCCTGGATCCCTAAAAAAACACCAATGGTCCCTGCGCCAAAGGCACTCCTGCCTCCTCATCCCCCACTTGTAGAACTGGCTCTAACAGCAATCAACACGTCAGTGTTAAGTCATGTTAAGCTATTTGAAGCTTTAGATGACAGATTATTAAAACAAGCAGATGTTATAAAGGAAATAGCACGTGGAATCAATGTCAATCATGAACTTATTTCTGAACAATGTGAAGTGCATGGGAGTTAACAAACATATTACAATACCAATATACCTCGGAAATGCAAATGTTACATTGAAGTCTGACTCATGCATACCGCCCCGTATGTCACCAGTGACGATGCAGCAGCCCGCTTTGCCAGCCTTTGTGGACATTATTCGTCCTATAAGTGTAGTACTGACACAAGATGTCATAGAGATTGACAAAGACACCTCATACATTGATCTCTCATCAGACCCAGGCTGTTCTGGTGAGGAGTGTGCCAACTTGGAGGTATCTCCCTTACCCCCCCATCTTGCTGGTCATTTGTTTCATAATTAAAAAAAACATTTGAAGCCAGATCAAGGGTCCTCGATCCATTGCTGAGAAAACAAAAAACATGCCTGGCTACAGCGGCCCAAAGAATACTCTCAATGCCTGCTTCCAAGTAATTGGTGACTCTGCTTCTCTCCCAACCAAACGTATTTTGGTGCATGGTTCCCAACGTAGTGCCACGATTACCAATTTGAGTCAAAACGTGGCGGCTGATGTTTGTTAGAAAAGTCATGAGAGTGCTGTCAATTCTGCCAGCACGCCCTCGTTGCCACTTGCTTATTCGCCATTAAACCAACTCGTAGACTCAATTAAACAAGTGAAGGCATTGAAAGTGAGTATATCACCAGTGTGTCCAATAAAAAAAGCGGTCTCCTTTCAAGCATCTCGTGAGCTGCTTGCGGCAAGCGATGGAGAACAGGGGCGAGAGTCGGTTGACTCAATACAACAAATGATTGAAGCTTATTTGTCAGAATGTGTGTCAACGACATCATGGTGCCTAGCTCAACCATCGCTTAGTGGCTCCAGAAATCCGGTTGTGAACGTCCCGTTTTCTCTTCCTCATATGTCGAACATCAATGATGCTGCTGGACTTAGCACTCCGAGCCACAATTACAATCCTTTGCTGCAGAGACCTCGTGCCCACAGTTCCAACTCTGATCAGTTCTCCATCTTGCCCTCTAAAACAGTTCATCAAAGATTTGGAAATACTCACCCGTTCATATTGAAATGAAGAGAGGGAAATGTTGCCTGGTATGTTTTGAATGGAAGAAGTGTGCTTAATATCTTTAGTGATGTAAGTGCTGTGCAAGAGATTACCTCACAAGACATCGAACAAATCGAAGTTATTGGAGATTCGCCACAATCCATAATTAGATTATGGATTCCATCGGGAGTGGTGGCAAATATCAACTGGCAGGCAAAAATGAGGCTGTTCGATATGGGCTTTCTGCTGGCAGAAGATCCTGATCAACCATCTGCCAAATCACAAAGCCTAGCCCCTAAATCAAACATCTATCAAAGTTCAAAAGTATGTGAGCCAATGGTCTCCAGGTTTCCCTTGTCAGCGGGCAACTAACCATCATCGTTGCTGTCACCCAGGGCCCTGCAAATTGGAACTGAAGAGGGCATTCCCATTTGCAATCCTCCTTCCAAAACCTTTCTCAAGTATTTCACATAATTGCCTTGCAAGAAACTTGGCTAACCACCACACCTACTTGAGATGGTTATGATATTATAGTTTTACCAGCTTTAGTAACAGGAGGGAAGCTGTCTCCAGGACTATTTGTAGCTGTAAATTTGCAAATGGGTCTGTCCATCTCAGAGTGGGAGGCTGAAAGTGCCTCTATTTTACTTGTAAAAATCACTTATGGCTCTAAAACCATGGCCTTAGTAAACCTTTATCGCATTCCGGCAGCTTTGACAGATGATGCTTTTTATGCGGGTTTGAGTCGCATTCTACATCTCATTCATATCGCAAGCAACATACACCATAATTTTGGGCAACCTAAACTTAGACTGTTGGAACATCAAGCGTGATACGAAAGCTGCACGTACATAGACTGCATTCATGGCGGTAAAACAGTTTCAAATGGTGAATGGGGCTGTTCAAGGTGACATCCCCGCCCAGTCCCATTGGTTTATTAAAACAAGTACCAGCATTATTGACTACATTTATGTAGACAAATCTTATTTCAACAAGTTCAGAGCTTGGAGATCCTTACATTACCACACAGTGACCATACGTTACTTTCCTTATCGATTGTAGGTGATCATCAATAGCAGAGAAACGCATTGCAAATCACTGTTTGACGATCAACACCGCAAAGAATAGATTAAAATGGACGGATGCCAAAGTGCCAGCTTATAGGCACACACTGGAGAGAAATGCTAGGGCCTCTGGTCTGGTTCTTTATACAGAGTTACTGTTGCCTTATATCAATACAGTTTCCATATTTTCGAAAGACCGGCGTCAGCATAAGCACGCCTTTGATTCCGATATTCAAATACAAAGAGCAGCATATCGGAAACAAAGAAGGGCCATAATATCTGCTTGTTCCGTGATCTGTTGGCAGGAGTTGAATACTGCCAAATGTCGATATAAGAACTGGATAAAGTAAAAAAAAACATCTTATGTTTCAACACGACAGCGAAGAGATGGGGCGAGCGATGGCAAACAAAAATTCAGCCCAGATGTGGTATTTACTCAACAACCAATTGTGTCACATGCAGGCCGAGGCACAATTAATTGCGTTAACGAAGATAAGTCGATTGATTATTATACTAACTTATATGCCAATCCACATTTTGACAAACTCTGCAGTGCTCCGTCAGCAACAGTGGGCTGGTCTCTGAGCTTCTCTCCATCTATCATCGAAGATCTGATACGACGCGTCAGCTCATCTAGGGCCGCTGGGCCCGATGGTCTTACGAATTGTATGCTTAAAGCAAACATTCCTGAATGGGCACTGATTTTGGATCAGATCTTTCAACTCGTATGAAGATGCGAGTAGTGCCAAAGTCTTGGAAAACCTCTGTGATCGTACGTATTTTCAAAAAAGGAGATCGCACATTACCCCAAAACTATCGCCCTATTGCATTGTTGGATGCCCCAGGCAAGATTTTTACAAGACTTTAATGCATGGACACTGGCAAACGATCTGCGTGATCCGAATCAGACAGGCGTTGTGCCTGGCATGGGCACACATGTCAACTTAATATGCCTGAATGCAATCAAGGCATAGTGCCAGGCCATGAGACAAGCTGTGTATTTCGCTTTCGTAGACTTGCACTCTGCGTTTTATTCCATCTCGTGTGTAATGCTGTTGGAGAAATTGATAAGAGATCACTGTCCACTCTGAGACGTCCATGCGGGTTCATCTCTCGCTTGATGGTGTCCTCTCTGCACCCATACACACAGCCCGTGGTCTCAAACAAGGGTACCCATTGGCATCATCGGTGTTCAACTATTTCATACATGATATTAGATATCATGTATTAGACTTGCAAAAGTAATCTCAGATTCCCCGAAACTGGACGGTTATGCAATCAAGGGATTGTTGTACTCAGACGATGTTAATCTCCAAAACCCAATTGGGTCTTCAAAACCTATTAACAGCATTTGAGGGTTATATCCATGAGAATGAATTAAGATTGAACACAGAGAAAACTCTGATTGTCCTGTATGCACTGACAAGGGTTTACTCTAGGCGATTTGTGTGGTCTGTTAACAAGGTGCAGCTACAAATTGTATCAAAATATACATACTTGGGTATGTGTTTTGAGGGTTCAGTAAATGCAAAGAGTCAGATTAAATGCATGGAGAAGAAACTAGACAGAGCTATATCTCAAGCCAAAATAATCATGTATAGACATGATAAATTCTCTATTAAACCGGCATGGTTCTTTTGGAATGAAAAGACGGTCCCAGGTCTACTGTATGGCCTGTAGACCCTTCCTAGTAACTTTGACAAATGGGAAAAACATTTTGGAGGCAAATTTTGCATTTACCGGCATGTGTGCCTCATGCGTGGTTCAGGAATGAACTGGGTCTGGTTTCCCTCCACGGGCTATATAATTGGAGAGCATGTATCTTATTAAGGAAATGTTTAATTTCTACGAACGTCAACAGTATTCTAAGCTTGTTATCTGCATATGTTTTCAACCAAACATTGCTTCATGGTCTCCTGGGTAAATAATGTGTCAAATATTAGCTTTCTCTGACATCACCATTGAGTTGCTGATTACCAATCCTGATAAGGCTAAAGAGAAACTTTATCAAGGTGACTGGATTCGAACTTGTGAGTTATTTACTCAATATAAGGATGGTGATTCTCATAGGTTTCCTCCCCAGAAAATGCATACTTTATCTCCTTACTTAGTTAGAGCACCTACTGTAAAGTATAGGCTAGCAATCTTACGCCTGCGCTTTAACGTATGGCATTCAGAAGACGTTCTTACAAGGCGACACTTGTTGAGTCAACATGAGAACATCTGTCGGTTTTGCAACAACAACGGTGTAAAAGAAACCTTAGAACACTTGATTACAGTGTCCTGCATTACTAGATCTCAGACAAATACACTATACTAGAGACTTTAAACATTTAAGCAATCTGTGATGGAATGATTGTTGGGCAATTATCTTGAGTGGTGAACATCTGCCAATTCAACTGGCCACCATGAATTTTTTGGACTGTTTGCAACTAGAATCATGAATTGGCAGAAAACAGCCAGTTTGAGATCATGTATTGATGGATATTGTTCTGGAATGTATTTCATCATGTTTCAGTTGTGACATCATTAGAAATTGGTTCTTTTTTATCTGAGTTATTAACTATGCATTTTTTGATTAATTTTATTCCTTTTGTAAAATATTGTTTTTCATCATTTTAAATGTATAAGAAAATTAATAACCGGTGTAAAATAATATTGAAAGGTTGATTAAATTCAACTGAAACAGTAAAAAAAATAAAAAAACAGTGAACCTTATGACATCCCTTAAAGAGCAGCAAAAATGACCAGGGAGGGGGCACTCTAAGCTCACCAACTTTTCAAAGGAAACCGGAGAGTGGCCCTGCATTTAGGCAATGGTGTTAGCATCCAGCAGCTGGAAAGAACATGGCATTACACAATTTACCATGACTGAGTGAATGCATTAAACTAGCTCAAAGTAATCATAACAAAGGCACCACAGCCACTGCGCCCAACTATTCTTGTATTTTATCAAACATCGCCACAAATAAACCCAAGCTTTTTTTTCCCTTCGTCGTGGAGGGTGATAAGAGATCCAGTTAAGAACCATCTGTTTCAATCAAATGTGAGGTCTTGCGATGAACTGTCTGACTACTTTACTCAAAAGGAAGGCACCACTCAGCAAAACACTCCTGCTTAATATAACCCCGTGTAGCTTGTTTGGTTCTATTTTGTCAGACTTTTATAATCTTATCAGTGTCACCAACCTCAGGCTCTCCAGATTTTTCAGACTGCGGCTCCCATGACCCTTCACCATTGACTATGCCGGCTAGGCAGGTGTGTTGCTAGGTCTGGAAAAGATATGGGGCTAAGCTAATGTCAGGACTGGCGGGACTCGGGGCTAGCTATAGCCTTTTGGTTGTAGCCCTTGAGCTGCTATCCAGGGCTACAACCAAAAGAAACAGGTCTATAGCCCCCCTCAGCTGCCCCCAGCAACGCCTCTGTGGCTAGGGCTGATGGAATATGCTTATCTAGTGTGGAACCGAGCAGTTTTGTTAGTGTTTCTTTTCGTTCTGTTAATTTCGAATCTCTTGTTTCTACCTGGCCTCAGACGATGAATTTTTTACTTTTACAAATAATCTTTTCCTTTAAAAACAAAGCATTGTTAAAGAAGACTTCATTAAACATTGATTGGATTCCCAACCAGGCCCTTATCATCTACCAACCCCAATGCCTTTACCAAATTAAAGGAAGAGCTGCCCTCTAAGTTGAAGAAGTTTCCTTTAGCGGGACATTTTCTGGCCCATATCAGCCTGATTTTCGATCTCTATGTAGTACCAGAAAAGTGAAAAAAGGATTTAGAAAGACCAGTCGGTGATTGCACAGAGCAGTCTTTCTAAATCGAACTGTCAGACCCTGTGACGCACACAATTGCGTGCAGGAGCTGACGGGCACGCCAGGACCCGGATAAATGGATATGTGCATGTATGTTTGAGTGTGTGTGTTGGGTGTTCGTGTTTGGGTGCATTTGTGTATGTTTAGGTGGGGGGTGTTGGGAGGGAAGGGAGGTGGCACGGTCTGAGGCAGGGGTATTGAGGGGTGAACCCCCCCCCCCTATTTGAAGTAAATCCAGGAAGAGGGGATGGGTGTGAGGGCAACAAAATGACATTATTTTGATTTTTGTAGGCTGCCTAAAATCATCAGAAAGAAATCAGTCTTTTGGTTAGGTGACCTCCAAAAATCGAAATAATGACATAGAACTGAATTTTGGAGCAGGGTGGGCAGGAATCCAGTTCTACCAATGTGTGATAATTAAAAGAGCAAGTCCTAACCATTCATCTTTTTGGGATCAAAGACAGTCTGGAGGCTGGTCTGAACAATATGTCAGTGATGTCACTGTAAAAACTTGCTTTTCCTTGCTGAGCACAAAGCAGTTCACACAGCCTCTTAACACCTTGCATTATAGCATAAAAATGCATCTTCAAATAGCTTATTTACAATGGCATCATTCTAGATGGTGACTCTCATAATACGACACTGATGCATCTTGCCCTAATGAATAGATATAATATGGGTCACCCCACTGATTTTACCATAAGAATTACGCATTGCTTCAGTGATATTTGGCACTTCTTTTGGCATGTGAAGGAGCCACTGGAAAGAGGATCACAGATTAGGGTACATACAAGGGTGTGCACAAACTCTGGGCTGTCAGTTTCATTTCATTGCAGTGATGAGCGCCGTACACCTCCTTTTGCTGCTTGCATGGAAACAGGACAGACAGGAGGTGATAGCATAGTGAGAAGGGGGAATCCTGAGGGTTTCTACGATGAAATGCATGATGCTTGTTCTTGACAAAGTGGGAAAAAGACATGTCCTGTGGGACTACACTGTGTAGATAATCATTATTGTTCATTGTAAGCTGTTTTGAGGTCCACTATTGAAGCAATAGAACCTGAGGAGGAGTGCGGGGGGGCATTACTGGTCTGGAAACCGTTGAAATTGTTTCTCAACTCAAGAAAAAGAAAAGAGAAATATGGCCCCCAGGGATCGGGCAGAAGGGACTACACTTAGTCCATTCTCCCTCTCCATGGCAGTCATTGAAATTGATGAAAACAATTAAACAAAATGGCCACCATGGAAAGGGAGAAGGGACTACACATAGTACCTTCTTCCTTTCAATGGCGGCCATTGAAATGAATGAAACAAAATAAACTAACAAATTGAAACAATTTCTCCTCTCCCGGCTGATCTAGCCTTATCCTCTCTATCCTGCTCCATCTCCCCTAGTCTCGATCAACTCTACCCCCTCTCTTCTTTCCGCCCTACTCGTAAGCCTTCCCAACCCTGGCTCTCTCCTCACCTCCTGTCCATGCGTCGTCTCCTTCGTCACCTTGAGCGTTGCTGGCTCAAATCCCCCACTCTTCCTAATCAAACCTCCTACTTTTCTTATCACTCTCTATATGACTCCTGCCTTAACTCCGCTAAGTGCGCATACTTTTCTAACCTCCTTCACTCCCAGGCCTCTCATCCTCGTTGTATCTTTCAAACCCTCTCTCGTTTCCTCTCCCCTCCCGCTCCTGACCTCTCTTCTATTTCTCCCCTCTCCTTCTGACTTTGCTAATTTCTTCTCTGGAAAAATTCTTTCTCTTCACCAAACAATTATCTGTTCTCCTTCTTATTCCACCCCTCCTTGCACTCTCCCTCGGCTTACATGTCTGAATTTTCACCAATCACTCCCTCTGACGTCTCTCTCCTCCTAACTAAGTCCCGCCTTACTGCCGTCCCTTCTAATCCCATCCCAAACCTTCTTATTCCCAAGATTTATCCCCCTCTCTTTCCCTATCTAACCTCCTTCTTTAATACTTGTCTCTCCACGGCCACCTTCCCTTCGGCCTTCGACACTATTACCCCTATACTGAAGAAGCCTTCTGCTAATCCTCTTCTTGCCTCCAACTTTCGCCTGATCTTACTTCTACCTTTTATCTCTAAAATACTCGAACGCCTAGCCTATTCTCAACTCTCAACTTTTGTTACTAACCTCTCTCTCCTTCCCCCATCTCAATCTGGCTTCCGCCCCAAACACTCCACTGAGTCTGCTCTTACCTTTGTCCTTAACTCTCTCTTTACCGCTCGCTATTCTAAGCAATCCTCAATCCTCATCCTCCTACACTTCTGCTGCCTTCGATACTGTCGATCACCCCTTACTTCTCAATACTCTTTCCTCGTTTGAATTCCTTAACTGGCTCTCCTCCTACCTCTCGCACCGCTCTTTCGCAGTTTCTTGGGGTGGTCGAACCTCCACGACCTTCCCTCTGGACTTCGGCGTCCCCCGAGGCTCTGTCCTTGGACCCTTCTTATTCTCTCTTTACACTTCACTCATTGCCCCTATCATCTCATCCTTCGGGATTTCTCACCATTTCTATGCTGATGACACCCAGCTGTTCCTCTCTTTTTCTTCCTTCACCTCTTACTTACCTTTAAATCTCTCTTCCAGTCTTTCTGCTATTAAAAACTGGATGTCACTTCGCTATCTCTCTCTTAACACTGACAAGATAGAAGTCTTATTCTTCCCTTCTAACACACTTCCTCCTCCCTCTCCCCCTGCCTCTATTCATTTCCCCCCTTCTAATCTTCCTATTCCCACCCATGCACGTAATCTAGGCATTTACTTTGACTCTTCCCTCTCCTTTACTCGTCATATATCCCTTACTTCTCGTGCATGTCGCTACCATCTCTTTAATATCCGCAAAGTCCGTCTCTCTCTCTCACTTTCCATGCTACTAAACTTTTAATCTCCTCCCTCATCTTTTCTCACCTTTTCTATTGTTCTTCTCTTCTTCGGTCTCCCCGCATCCCATCTTGGCCCCCTCAAATCCCTCTACCACTCTGCCATCCGCACCCTCTGTCTTCTCTCTCCCCACGACTCCATCTCCAACTCACTTTCTTACCTAGGCTGGCTACATCACTTCCATCCTCTTCTCCTACCTTCCTACTCCCCCCTTCTTTCTCCCCCCTCTCAGACTTCCCCCTCCTAGCACTTACTCCTATCTCTGTTCCGTGACTCTTGATAGCAGCTTGTCTGTCCCCCCTCCTCCCCCCTTGTTCTCTTCCTCCCCCCCTACTTTTCAAATTTGTCACCGACATTTTTGCTCAGTAGCGTGCCTTGTTCTCCTTCCCCTCCTTACCCTTGCCCCCCACCCCTCCTCTTGTTACCACCTGCACTGCGTAAATTGTCGTCAGACATAGTAATGTTACTGCTTGCTTTGTTCTCCTTCTATCCATTACCTCTTGCCTTACTTGTTCTATGCACTTTCACTATCAGAAATGTCGACAGGCCTATTATGATAGTTATTTTCACATTCTGTACTGTTTCAAGGACTTTTGCTGAATGTAACTGTATTTTCCTTTGTTCCCCTCCCTCCTTGAGGCGCTTTGAAACACATTGTGTATAGGCGCTATATAAATAAACTATCATATCATATCATATCATATCATACATTTTTACACCCAAATTAAATGTCACTTCCTTTGCCTTGTCTTTAAATCTCTTCATGACCTTGCCCCTCCTTACCTCTCCTCTCTTCTCTCAGTCTACACCCCTTGCTCCCTTCGTTCTGCCAATCGCTTCTTACTCTTTTTTCCCCCACCCCCATGTACCTCTTCTCTTTTCCGCTCCTTTAAGCTCCTTGCCCCCCTGCACTGGAACTCCCTACGGTTTTCTATCCGCTCCATCCCCACCCATTTGTCCTTTCGATCCTCCTTTTCTCCTAAGATCTTCTTTCTTTCTACTACTCACTTTACTCCCTACTCTCTCTCACTTTTTTCCTTCCCCACCCTTTCTCTCCTCTTCTTCTCATATGCAAATTGTCCTACACACTGTTTTTTCTGGTTTGATTCATGTATACTGTTATTGCTTCTACTGTTCCATGTTTGATGGATTTTGTTGTTAAACTGTAAAGCGCTTTGGATTAAAGTGCTGTATAAAAGCAATAAATACACATACAAAATGGCCACCATGGAAAGGGGAGAAGGGCCTGTGGCGGCTAATCATGTGCCGAGAACAGTCCAGGTAAGTGGGATTTAGGTAGGGAGGGGTTCAGATATGTGGATGCGGTGGAGGGAGGGGCAGGGGACATGGGGAGTGCTCTTACCTTTGGTCCGGGCGAGGGAAGATGGTGGAGCGGGGTCTTTCCTTGTGTGGTAAGGACCCTGTCCAAGTCTCCTCATTTGCTGGGAGGCTGCCACCCCCGCTTTGCCGGGTACTCATTTTGTATAATATTTTCAGGTTAGCATTTTTGAGTTAAGCTATTGGAACCGAACCCAAAACAATACACTGTCACTGCCTTCCTTGTGTGCTTATTCTGCAAAAATCAGATCATGAGACTTGTCAACATTTGTCAGCGCTGCCCCCTTTCATGCTTCTCCCGCCCAAAGCATTTCATTAAGCCTCTCTCAATTATGTATGCCAGCACTGCCTCTGTAAATAATATTTTAATGATACTGGTAACCAACAATACCTGCCATCGTTACCACAGTTAAAATACATCTGCATGCTGCTAGTGCCCAAAGATAGTATCAGGCATATTTTAAGAATATATGACATGCTTACCATATTCTTGTTTTCTGTGCCAAGGCAGATCATGTTTTCTGTCTCAACAGTATAAACCCATGCTGCTTCCCTTTTTATGCTACTGTGTGCAAATTAAATCACACGCTCAACTACATATCCATTTGCTATCCCGGTCAGTTTGCCTGTGCTAAAGTCAAATCATGAAGTCTGTCTTTTGAACATTTTAGTGCAGTCAACAGTTCTGCCTTATATGACTATTTTCCCACAAACTGGCATAACTGTTCCTCCCCTTCAAATATATATTCTTGTATCATATATATATATATCCTTTTAAATATTTATAAGTGTACCTTTTTTCTGAGCTGTCCCTAGAGTGAACTCAACTCCTGCACCTTATAGAGCTACCCCATCCCTGTTCCACCCCATCAACCACCTTGTCATCATGATGGTCGAGAAAAACTTGGCATGGCAAAAAGATGCACCATTCCCCCATGCACCATTCCCACACTATCTCCATAGGACTCCAGGGGGAATTGTTCAGAATTACCGGGAGTAGTGATTCCACTGCGGTCAGATTTCAATCAGGCAATACACCCTGGTGTCAGCCTTGTATGTAGTGCACAAACAAAATACTTATTTATTGTGTCTATAGGTTCAATATTCTGAGTGATACACCACTCATATCACACCCCTCCTCAAAATACCCCCAGGTCACAATGGACCAGGAATCAGGCTGGTTGGTAAAGGTAAGATTTATTTATTTATTTAAAATTCAAATCAAACACGTTTTAATATATATGGGGCAGCAACCTCCAATGTGGTGACAATACAAATAGCAAAGTAGATAAGGCAGTTGAATTCACTTATAGCAACACAGAATATAAAACACAGGGAAAAGAAAAGTTTTGGTTTGTGGAAAAGATAGCACGTATGTTAAGCTTTCCCCCTGCAACTTTCTCAACTCACAAAGAAGCAATTCTATGCAGATGTAGCAGCAGGTATTCAGGAATATAGAACAGTGTATAGGGTTTGAATACAATCTTCCCTCCGGAAACAAGAGAGAAAACATTTTTGGAACTTTTACACTTTTACAATGACAGTTGAAAATGGCTGAGAAAACAATGAAAATCCTTAAATTAATATACATTCCCATGGGAGCAACACTGAAAAGATCCTTACAAAAATAAGCTACAATATGAGCAACAGTACACACTATGAATCAGAATGGAAGTTTAGAAATACTTTGAATGGGAAAACACACGTGTAAAACGTTAGCAAAATTGCGAATTCCCGCCTAAATTTCACTATGCGATTTTTAATAATAATAGGTCAAAGACATTATTTCTGGATGCGGGTAGGGATGTAGTTAAATGTCTTTGGTTTAAATCAGAGTTGAAAGTAAGTCTCTAGCTATAAAATTGAGGAAGTTGACAAGTTTGAATGAGAGATGTATTTGAAAATAAAGGTGTGAACATGAAAACAGAAATCAGTTTTTACAATGACAATTATGCTCTAAACTAGACTATTCAGGCTGGTTACCAGTTTGAAATGCAGTAAGCTCCAGAGTGGTCCGCGGAAACCAACCCCAGCACCTCCGTGTCCGCCTTGGAGGACTCAGTCCGATTACCCATGGGATGATTCTAAGGGTTTGGGATTTCAAAAGACAGAAGGATTTTAAAGAAATTATTACTAGCACAAGAAATCAAAGCAAGGTTTCAAGACTGGTGTGACACTATTACACGTTCTTAAGTTAAAGAGAGGATGGGTCATAGATTGGGATAGGACAGGCCAAATATACTATGGTTTACTAGGATTCCTATTTATACTTACAGTCCACTGAAATTTACGATTGGATCTACAGAAAGCAGGGCACCTCTGGTGGAATTGGATCAGCTGAGCGGTTCTGGTCAATTGGAATGGCACCTCAGACTGGACTGGATTGGATTGGCCCTTCTGGTTGCTGGACACTGTAGATCAGTGGGATGGTGAGTTTCAGCAGGCAAGCCAGACTGGATCAAAATTGCTTCCCTGAGGTTTGGAATGGGTCAGGATTTAGGATTAGCTGAAAAGAGTTCAGCAATGCTGAGGCCTTTGCTTTTCAAAGAATCTGGATCAGGAACAAGATGTAGAATTCAGGAACAAAATGAAGAAGTCAGGAACAGAGCATCACACGGAAATCAGGATGGAGTCAGGAATCAGTGTGTCCCTGTGTGTTGAGGATCCCTTATTCATCCTGCCAAGTGCCATCACTCAGTTTATGGTAGGGGCAGACTTACAACCCACACCCACAATGCTGTGATAGGTCAAAGCCACCATTCCCTTCTTGCTCTTTGCTGGTTGGATAGCAAAACATGGTTGTCATATTTTATGATGTGACTTGGGAAACTCCCACAATTATTGGGTTCAAAATGTAACTTAGCCACAAATACACATTTATATACTTATGCCCTCTAATAAAATAGGACACATACATTACATATTTCATGGGTCACCTTTACATCCAACTCCCACGTCGATGAGACCTGGTGTTGTCTTTCTATTGAATTTTGTCGATTTTGATCATAAAGGTTTGGCCTAACAATTCCTAATTCAGTACATATATGTGCAATCACCCCTAGAACATGAGTACATAATATTAGAGTTGCAGCATTAATAGTTTCTGCGCAATTAGTGTTGTTGTATCACTTTTGTTCCTTACGCAGTAAGAAATCCTACCAAGTTTTCAATTGGCTAGCACAAGTTCAAATTTATATGTATGCACTTTTCATTCATTTACTTATTCTTGCCACCAAGTTAAATTTCATGAGGTTCTGTGGCAAAATAAGCAAATTAAATTCAAAATCCATGTGAGCTTTTTTTTTCTTGCTTCACAAGTGTGAGCAACTGGCCAGTGTTTTGAAGTTCAATGAGAAGGCTCCTCCCGGAAAAAGGAACATCCTCCCCCTCCCCTGTAGGGATGAGTGTTCAATCCTGCCATTGTCTTTGCTTGGGGCCCAGATGAATGTTTAATTAGGTCCTTTGTTATGAGTATGCAAGGACTTCCCACAGCAATTAGTCCTTCCTGCCAGCAGTGGAGTGTCAACCTGAAGTGTCAACCTTTCCCAGGCTGAGGACTGTCAAAGCAGAATTGTAATAATTAATTAACTCAAAACTGGGTTTTAACTTTAAGATAACTACATATTTCATTAAAACATATAAAATGAACACAGTTTATAGGGGATTCTTACATTAGCAATCCTTTAACATTTCTTAAAGAATTAGGCCTTTCAACAAAAACATGCTTGTTCTTTCTTCCTGGAAAAACACATTAAACTGAATTCTTTTAAATCAGCTTTTCTTATGCAGCACAAACATTTATATTCAGCACCAGTTCTTCTCGTGAGTACTGGGATTTCTTTGCAGTCTTTGTAGTACCATTTTAATATCAGTGAATCAATGGAAATAAATGGATCTAGCGCCAAAAACAGCACTTTTGAAGATTGCAAAGCTACATTTTCAGTTTTCAGCACAATTCTGCTGCTTTGTTCCATGTTGAATGTGGTAAAGCCCACTGGCATGCTCCTGCAGTGATAACTCTGTTTTCACCCCCACTTTGACTGTGTGTGGCAGGGGTGCAGCCTTTCCTTGGTTGTGACCCAAATGTGGTTTTGCAGATGTTGGCGCGCACAGGAGTCAGCACATCCATTTTGGGCTTTCTTTCACCATTTGTGAAGTGATGCAGTGGGGCACATTGGAATAGGTCAACATATCCCACAGAAGCTCCCCCCCGACTTTGTCTTGACTTTCAGTCGTGGGGAAGTCAGGCATGTGGAATTTTTCTTTCTTCTCATAAAGGACACAGGTTTCTGCAGGTGTAGTTCTTCTTCCCTCAGCAAATGATGCGACATGCTCTCCTCGCCGGCACTGGTCGGAATAGGAATGATACCCCCGTCTTCTCTCAGGCTTCTTTCAGGTGTGGAGCAACACTCTGGATTTCTTTGGTTTTTCCTCCCAGGTCGCTGAGGAGGTCCTCCTTGGTTATCAGGTGCACTCAGTGTCAATACTAGAAAACAGAACATAACCCAGTTATGGACATTTTCCCACCACAGCCGTGGGACATACATATGCATTCATTGACAAATTACAATATTCCCTGCATGTATTCAATGACAATTTGAAATATTCCTAGGTTTCCTCATTCTCTCCCTCTGGGTTTTCTGGGGATGCGGATTCTATAGGCGACTGATGAGATTTTGTCAACAATTTCAAAAGGTCCCCGCCAGCTGGGCAAACATTTGCGCTCTTTGGCTTGGTTCCATTTGAAATTGTACAAGTAGACCCTGCCTCCTGCTTGATATTCTTTTTGGTTGTCTTAAGGTCATAGTGGTTCTTCATACTGTCTGCATATCTTTCTAGATTCCGCTGAGCATACGCAAAAGCATGTTGAAGGTGTTTTCTCAGATTCTCAACATACTCATGAGTTGTGGAGGCATTTATCAAAGTCTGCTCTTGGGTTCTATAGAGCAGATGCTGCGGTAGCACCATCCTTCGTCCCGTCATCCGCTCAAATTGAGACATTTTAGTTTCAGAAGAAGGGGTAGATCAGTTGGCCATCAGGACAAGGGGTAATCGAATATCCCAACTTGTCCCAGAGTGTGCCACAAACTTTTTTAATATGCTCATAATGGTTTTATTGTACCTCTTGACTCCACCACTAAAGGACAGTGGTATGCAATGTGTGGTTTCCTTTTTACCCTAAGTATCTCCCACATCTTTGTCATCACATCGCTGGTGAAGTAACTACATTGGTCTGACTCAATCCTTTGGGGTAGTCCAGAACACGAGAAGATGTGATTGATCATCAGGGCAGCTGCTGTTTCTGCCTTGCAATTTGGGATCAGGAGACATTCCACCCATTTAGTAAACAAGCAGTTTACGGTTAACATGTACTTGTTCCCCCTAGAGGAGCGAATCATGGGCCCAATGAAATCTACTTGTAAATCTGACCAAGGCAGTGTCATCCCCCTCTTTTGGAGGAGAGCACGGTGTGTGAGTGATGTTGGCTGAAATTGTGCACATACAAGACACCCCTTCAAGTATTGGTCGAGGTCCTGTCCCATGTGTGGCCAGTATGCAACCTCTCGCTAGATTTCTAATGTAGCATGAAACCCCAATGACCGACTGTGGCCGCATCATGGGCGTGAATTAGCATCAGGCTTCAGAATGAGGTAGGGACCACCCACTGGTCACAGCCAGATATGGATCTCCTCACCAACAAACCGGCTTGGATTCGGAACATTTTTGGACATTTCATCAACACTGTGAGGTCCTTTCCCAATGCAATCGGTATCCGTCAGGGGAAAGTTCTCAGGGTTCACAATGTGTTGATAAAACTTACCAATGATTGGATCCCCTCTTTGAGCCGTGATTAAATCAGCATCTGGGGTCTCCTTACTCCACTGGGCAGTTGAGAGTTCATTGTGAGCATTTGTCTGGAACCTAGTGATAGCAGTGACCTGGATTTCCCTCAGCAGGGACTCGATCTCAAGGAGATCCCCTTGGATGGCTCCGGTTTTGGCCAGCTGATCAGCTAAGTCATTTCCAGTTTTGTCTGGTCCCTCTACTTTGGAATGACCCTTAACCTTTTTCCAGTAGATGGTCATCCCACTAGAGGTGACCAGATCATCAATATTTTCTATTAGTTTTACATGTTTTAGTGGTTTGTTGTTAGCACATAGCATACCTCTGGTTTTCCAATTAACCAGGTTCTCCACGAACCTGTTCCGGACATAACCTGAATCAGTGATTATGACCAGTTCGTGGAGTTGGTGTTGGATGGCAGTGAGGATGGCTTGATGACCTGCCATCAGCTATGCCACCTGACTACTACGGGGACTGGTTTTGTACCCAGCGGAGGGTTCCGGTGCATCATTCACCCAGGCATTCCCCACACCGGCCACTAGTTCCTTTTCCCTGTTGTCAACATGGTAGGAGCCCCCATCAACGTAGACAGTCGGCATTCCCTCACATTTTTCTTCATAGACTTTGTGCGGGGAATTCAGGTACGCCTACATGTTGTCCTGGATTTTAAGACTTTTGTCCTCGAGACAGTTTTCTCTGGCACAATCATGCAAGTCAGCCAGACCTTGCGCGAAGGGACTCTTCTTGTTTTGTCCATATCTGACCTCCACAGGAAAGCCTTAAAATTGATAGAATCCAGGAAGTAATTCTGGAATTACTCATATTTCCAGCCCAGATTCTGTCACTTTGAAGATATTGCAGAGGCTGGTGTGGAGTCTCCACTATGATGCGTTCCCCCTGGATGAACGGGCAGTAATTCTTCAATGCCCACACCATTGCTAGGAGTGCCTTCTCACAGTCGTTGAATTTTTCCTCCACATAGACTAAAGCCTTGCTTTCATAGGAGATAACTACTGACCTTGTCATGCTTTTGGTATAATACTGTGGTCAAGCATGTATTTGAGAACTCTGTCTCCAAGAAGAACTCCTTGTTTTTGACAGGGTAAGCTAGACAAGGCGCTTGTGAGAGGCTTCTTTTGAGTTGCTTTACTGCCTCGGCTTGTTCTGGACCCCACTCCCACTTGACCCCCCCTTAAACAGATGGATCAGGGGTCTTGTGATCTCTGCGTAATCCTCAATTATCTTTCTACTGTAATGAGTCAGTCCAAGGAGGCTCCTAAGCTCACGTATAGTTGTGGGGTCTTTTAGTTTCAAGAGTGTTTCCACTTTCTTTTCCTGGGGACAGAGACCCTTAGGAGTTATCTCATACCCCAAGAAATTGACACGGGTCCTGCACCACTGTGCCTTTTGGAAAGATAGTTTTGATCCGGCAGCCCTCAACTGTGTCAGATCATAACAGATTTCCGCTATGTGTTCCTCCACAGTTGAGCTTTTGATCAGAACATCATCTACATAGGCCAGGTTACCCCTTTTCACCCAAGTCGGGCATGGCCTTGTGTAAGAAGATATTAAATTCACTGCCAGAGTTGATGTATCCGAAGTGAGTCTGGGTCCATGTGTACTGCTGCCCCCGAAGGTAAAGGCCAGCTTATATTGGTCCTCCCTACTGACAGGTACGGTCTAGTACCCATTGGTCAGATTAATGGTAGTGTATACCTTTGACCCCTGGATCTGGGACAGCCCTTGGTCAATGTAGGGAAGAGGCCATCGGGACGTGTGGACCCGTTTCTTTAGCTCCCTTACGTCAGCACAGAGTCTCCACTGGCCATTCGGTTTTAAAATTCCCCGCACCAGATTATTAAAGGTGCTGTGGACTGGACGAATTATCCCACGGGACTCAAGATTTTTAATTATTTCTGTGAGGCACTCCGTGGATGCGAGAGGCAAGCGATATTGCTTCACAAACATTGGAGTAATGCCAGGGTCTGTGGGAATTGTTGTTGCATGGATTTCGGTGCGACCACAGTCACATGAGTTCACCGCAAAGAGATCCTGACAATATAAGAAAACTTGTTTCAAATGTTGCTTTTGCTCCAGAGTCTCACAAGCATCAGCTAGGTTGACTCTCTCTTCAACCATTTGCCTGAAGCCCGGAAAGACTTCTGGTTTGGCTGTCTCAGCGGTCTCCTCCAGCTGGGTGGAGAAGTCCCTGGTTAAAGTATTTACCTGGACTGAGGGTTTCAAGGAGGGAAGGCAGTCCTGGTGGACTTGGAAGATCACCTCATCCCTCCTGAAATCACAGGTCATCTCTTCCTTACCATCAGGGCAGGAAGAGTACACCAGGAAATTCCGCCCATGCCGGGTGAAGATCCTGTCTGGTGTTGTGTCATTGTCGCTATCACTTTCAAAACAGTCACTGAGGATTGGTCCTATCAGTTCATTACCTAAATCTATGGAAAAATGTTGGTCATCAACCGCCATTCCAATATTGGTGCCTGCGCCCAGAGTGATACACCTAAGGTCGCTGTTATCCACCAATATTGGAATGGTGGTGTCTTCTATATTGACTAATGGTGTTGGGTTTAACCCCAACCCTTGCTTTTGGAGATGGGCGTTCAAGTGAACATATGCGCCAGGATTTTGCAGTTTCTGTCCTCTTTTAATTTTTACTTCAAGTGGGGCTAGTCGTGTCCATCCTAGGATGGTGACTTCCTCTCCAATTTGAACTTCAACTGCATATGGCAGCAATTGGGCTGACCAAAATGTTTTTTTCTGAATCATCAAAGTCCATAGGATTACCCGCTAATCGGGACCAGGCTTTGAAGTTTATCAGGTCCAACTTAATGGCAAAGCAATTGAGAATGTCACTGCCTAAATAAAATGCAGCAGGGACATCTCGCTCGACCCAACAGTTATGTACTATACTTTTGTTGCCTATAGAAATTTTAATCCTACACATGCTAGGCAGGAGATGTTTGGAATTGGGAGTTTTCAGGTCAATTTCCCATTTGTCTACCAATTCAAATGTGGGAATGGCTGGATCTTTTGGGAGTTTTCGGAACATGGCTTCACTGATGAAGCTCTTACCGTTGTTCATGCACACTCGGGCGAGAACAGATTCCTTCCACTCATTTAACTGAATAGGGATGTACAACTGTTCTCTTATTTTCTGAATGTCAGCTAAGCTTTGAGCTGTTTTCTCATCATTTTGGACTATGGAAGTTGGATTTTCTGATTATGAATTAGTATAGAATTTCAGATTATTTCCTTCCAGTGTGGAATGCCACTGGAAGGAAGGTTGATTTTCAAAATAGAGAGGAGTTCCCATCGTCAGTTTGTTGTCCTATAGAAATGACTGTCACATCATGGATTTGGTTGTTTTGAAAATGGAACTCAATATGATCCTGTTTTTGTTCAACCATGTGACATATGCAGTTCCATGTCTTAAAATCGCGGCAAAAATGGCTGTGAATACGAAATATTGCGGGAAAAATGCTGTGGTTTTTTGCCCCACAATCATGTAAAGGATGCGGGGGACACCCCTGTAACCCCCGGACTCATTATAGCATTTAAGGGGAGCAGGGACACCCCGCTCCCCTTAAATGGTATAATGGGGAACACCTTTACTGAGTCAAACCACAGCATTTGTGCAGTGATTTTTTTTTTTACCGGTGACATTTTTGCCACGATTTTATTACCTGATACTGCATGTGCCATTTAAGCTAACATGGTTGACACTATGTTTTAATTTTATTGGTCGGTTAGTCTGTGTTCAGAGGACCTTGTTTACACAGTCGATTAGGGGAGACAATATGCGCAGGATGTCATTCCCCAGTAAACATGGTGTGCCCTCTGAAGTCACGACTATGACTGGGTGTTTCACCTAGTGTCGCCCAATTTTAATTTCCAAATCCGCAGTCCCCTCAACAGGAATTTGTCCAGGAAGAGGGGTGAGAGGGATCTGGTATCCCTCCCCCCTTCCTGAATTCAGCTGATCAAAGGCTCTTTGACAGAAGAGTGGCTTGGGATCCAGTGGACACCAGTGCCAAAAATGTACATTGCCCCTGTACTTGGACTGGGGCATAAAATCTTCCCTCCTTCTCCTCAAGTGGGCAAAGATAATGTGCATTTTGGGCCAGCTGGTGGGTTAGTTTCTTGATTCCGACACAGGGGTAGTTTGGGCAGGATTCTGTGTGGGAGCTTAGGGATCTGTACGAAAAATATGGCAGTTGGATATTGGGAGTGTTTTGGGCTCACCTGGTTCTGATTCTGGGCCCAACCCCCCTTTTTGGAGGCAGTCAACAGAATATTTTTGGGCAGTATGGATTTCTGGATTATTATACTGGGGTTCAATGCTGGGTGATCCTAACTCAGTCCCCACATTCACCCAGTCTTCATTACGATCTCTCGGGACCCATTTTTCTTTGGGAGTAGTTCCCCCATCCCTGAAGGAGAAGATCTTTTTCCCAGAGTCCTCTGAGGACCCCTCTCCTTCAAATTGGAGGACACTAACCTCCTCCACAAAATGGGTCTTTTTAGGTCCTTTATTTCTCCTACCCACCTTCTATTCCTTAGGTTGCAGACTTTCGGGGGCAGAGATTTTGGTTCTGGTTCCTGGGTTTCCAGGGGCTTTTCACAAGTGGGGAAGGAAGCTTCCTCTAAGGCTTTACACCCCTCTTTCCCCTGTGCCTCCTCCTTCAGAACCGGCGGGTTATCGGGGTTCTTTCCCCGTCATTGTTCTGGAGTACCAGACCCTTGGTTTGTGAAGTTCTGAGCTGTCATGTTCATCTGAAGGTTCTGCTGAGCCTTCAACATGCGACCCAGATCCTGGGACAAGTTCTGGACCTGGCACTCCAGTTGGGACACCCGCTCTGGCTGCTACAGGGGTCTCTGGTCCATCCTAGGTGGATCACGGGAAGGGTAACTGTAACTTCTCCCATAATACCCTTGGTTTGTATCATTTGGGTAACCCTCCACCCTTGTCCTCCCCTCTCCCGGATTGGGCTGTCTGGGCTCAGGAAAGTGGGGAAAGAAAGGAGGGTTGTTCTGTGGGTTGAGGTTTTGGGGGTACCGGGGAAAGAAACTCAACCCGGCACTTGAGGGATTACTGCCCTTCTTGGGAAAGTTAGGAGGGAAGTTTCCTGGGTTGGTACCTATCGGGTTGGATCCCCCCTTTGGGCTGGGGGAGTCCACACATACCCCAGGATAGGTTTGTTGCCCTTGTATTGGGGGGTTATGTAGTGCAGGGAGTTAGCGGTCCCATTCGTGGGATTACCTCCCTGACTACCTGTCTAGGATTGGCCCGAGGGCCTTCTGGTTCTTTGGCTGGAAGGATTCTGTACAGGTATATTTTTAGGCCCCCCATCTCCAGATCTAAAATGGGGGCAACCTCCACCTCCACCACCTTAACAGCAGCAGGGGTGTTGGCTGGTTTGGGGTTTTTATTGGTGTTCTTACTATCTACTGGTTTCTGCACCTCATTAATACGGGTCGCCTGTTCTATGACTCAGTCCAGTGATCTCTTCTCGTGGAAGTCCCTCACCAGCTGAGTCATGATGTATTTAGGGAGTGCATGGAAAAAGGTGTTAATGAACTCTCTGTGCGCACCCTCCTGGTGGTCTGCGCAAAGACACGTTTGAGTTCCTGCACAAATTCGTGTGGGGATTGGTCTTCCTCACACTGCAGATTGTAGGCCACCTTGCCGGCCTCTTGGGGAGGTCTATGGACTGAGAAGTGTTTTAAGATGGCCGCCCTGTAGGTGGACCATCTTGAGTGGTTCTGATCCTCCAGCCATGCAAAGAAGCTGGAGTACTCAGGGGAGAATGTCCATTTCACATATTGAATGCAACTCTGACTATCTTTCAGATGAAAAGTATCCATCATCTGTTCGCATAATTCCAGGTGTTCCCAGACTGAATACTTGGCATTTTTGTGATAGGGAGTTATAACACTCCTAATGGCCTTGATTTGCTTCAGGGGATCTTTTTGTATAGCTTTCTTGATTTTGTTGGCCTTTTTGCTCTTAGTCACCCACGTCCACTCATCCTCTGACTTAGAGGCACTACTACGGGAGGTGGCTATCTGATCCTCTAGCCACTCCCTGATTCTGCAAGCTTGAGAAGGGCTTGCTAAATGTTGGGGCCTAGTTTCCTGATGCCTGTGGTGCTCAGAAGAGTCTTCTGACTCTCCTCTGTTCCCAGGCTTGGCGGAGTACCCCTCCCCCCCCACTGCCCTACCTGGGAAGAGATCTTTACGATACTCTTTTTGGGCTTTATTTCCTGGAGTTCCCCACCAAATTTAACAAACTGATCTTTTGGTAGGCTGTATTTTTGAAGATCCAATTCCCTGACTCTCCCCTCATCTGAGTTCTCCTGGTCAGAGATATTAGCCCTAACATTTAGGGATCTGTACAGAGACTCCCGTCCATCAATTTCTGGGAGGAGCTGATCTGTCAGTCCCATTTTACCAATTCTGTTGAAGTCTACCATCCCCATGGCCTCTGGCTCATATGCGCCAGTGGACATGAAGGTGGCAGAGTTCATGGTACTGAAAGGGTCAGAGTTCCTGATTATAAGGGTCCTGATGTTATGCTCAGGGGTTTCTCTGTCCCTCCCTACCTCTTCTCTTTCAGCCCCTATTCCCTGGTGATATGCCCAAATCTGAATATTTTGTTCCTCTATTAGGGCCTTACTGGTCTCAATAATTCGCTCTTGCATTGCTATCTTTTTGTGGAACACATCATTCTTTTCATAGAGAGCCTCATTGTCTCTCTGTGCTTCCTGCCTGGTCTGAAAATACTGGGCCAATTTCTGCTGCAGGAGACCCACCTCTTGTGTTTTAGCATCATTGGTCTGGTTGTTCTTTGCCAGAGCAACCTCCACCTGCCTGGTATGCTCTAGTAGCTTCTCATATTCTGTTTTTACTTCATTGAGCTCCTGGAGGGCCAGCTTTCTTTCCTCTAGCTTGGGTTTTAATTGACTCACTTCCTGGCCTAAGGCATCCATCTCCTGACTCAGTGTGCTCCTCTGTTCAGCCAGGTCATCCCTTTGTTTTTTTAATGCACTGGATTTCTGGCACTCCTCGTCAAATTTCTCTTGAGGGTGGGGGTTTTTAATAATTAATTTATTATTTTCCTCTTTTAATTTGTCTATTTGGTCATGTAACTATTTGCTCTGCGCAGGCTCTATTAAACTGTAATTGTTGGGCCAGCTTATGCTGACTCTTTTGCAAAGAGTCAACCCTTTCCTTACACTCATCTTTCAGTGCCTGTATTTGGGTATCTTGCTCTGCCTTCTCTTACTGTAGAAGAGCCAGATCTTCTTTTAATTTTGGCAGAGACTGCCTAGATTATGCGTCTGATTCTTGGCTCTTCAGTAGCCTTTGCTCTACAGAGTCTAGATCAGTCTGGATTCTTTCTGGTGTTTCCACTTAATTCTTTGCCAGAACTATGTTCTCAGCATGCTTTTCCTGCATTACTCATATGTGGAGGTATAGGTAGGCCACTATTTTGGCAATTTTACTCTGCTCCTCTTTCTCTTTTGGGACCATGTACAGTTCACTAGGAGCTTGGTGTAATGGGCCCTTTTCCTGCCATTTATCCTGGTCCGTGGCAGTGACCTGTTCTTTGATTTCTTGCAGCCAGATTTGTTCATTCTGTTCTGGCCACTCACTCCTGACAAACAGTTTGTGCAGGGGGTGTTCCCTAGCCATATTGATTTCTACTGGGATTGCCATTTTGGAACTATCAATTTCTTTGTGAATTATTTTAGGGTTGATTTATTTTTACTTTCACCAACAGGCCCGATTTTGGAGTATTTATCTTGAGAGGTGCTTGTACAGTGTAGCACAGTAAGCCAACCTAACAAGGTGTCTGTGCCCTGCAGGTTAGTCTGCTTTGTTAGACTGTCAAGGGTAACTCAAACTCAAAATCACGACACAAGCCCCCAAATCTGTTAAGGATTTCAATCAGGTAAGACACTCTGGCCTCAGTCTAGTATGTAGTGCGCAAATTAAATGCTTATTTATTGTGTCTACAGGTTCAATATTCAGAGTGATATACCACTCATATCTTACCCCTCCTTAAAATACCCCCAGGTCACAATGGACCACGAATCAGGCTGGCTGGTAAAGGTAGGATTTATTTATTTATTTAAAATTCAAATCAAGCACAAGTTTTAATATATATGGGGCAGCAATCAACAATGTGGTGACAATACAAATAGGAAAGTAGATGAGGCAGTTGAATTCACTTATAGCAGAGTATAAAACACAGGGAAAAGAACAGTTTTGGTTTGTGGAAAAGCTAGCGCTTAAGTTAAGATTTCCACCTGCAACTTTCTCAACTCACAAAGAAGCAATTCTACACATATGTAAGTAAGCAGCAGGTATTAAGGAATATAAAACAATGTATAGGGTTTGAATACAATCTTCCCTCCCCCAAAAAAGAGAGAAAACGTTTTTGGAACTTTTACACTTTTAAAATGACAGTTGAAAATGGCTGAGAAAAACAATGAAAAGTGTGCAAAAATCCTTAAATTGATATAAATTCGTATGGGAGCAACCCTGAAAAGATCCTAACAAACATAAGCTACAAGATGAGCAACAGTACACACTTTGAATCAGAATTGAAGTTTAGAAATACTTTGAATGGGAAAACACACGTGTAAAACTTTTGCAAAATTGCGAATTCCCGCCTAAATTTCACTATGCATTTTTTTTTTTATAAAAACGTTTCTAGCTATAAAATTGAGGAAGTTATACGAGTTTGAATGAGAGGTGTTTTTGAAAATAAAGGCATGAAAATGAAAACAGAAATCATTTTTTACAATGAAAAATATGCTCTAAATTAGAGTATTGAGGCTGGTTACCAGTTTGAAACACAGTAAACTCCAGAGTGGTCTGCGGAAACCAACCCCACCACCTCTGTGCCCGCTTTGGAGGACTCAGTCGGATTACCCCTGGGATGATTATAGGGGTTTGGGATTTCACAAGACACAAGGATTTTAAAGAAATTATCACTAGCGCAAGAAATCAAAGCAAGGTTTCAAGACTGGTGTGACAGTCTTGAAACAGTCTTGCTAGAATGCTTCATACTCCTTTAAGCTATGTCTTGTACGTGCACACATGTTTGCATACTTTACCGTATATATTTCTTTTTACCTTGTGTTCGGTATACTCATGCCAAATATTGTATTACTGTATATATTTCTTTTTGCCTTGTGTTCGCCATATTCATGCCAAATATTGTAACAAGCTTAAGTCTTCATGTACATTGCTGCGCCCGGTTACCCAAGGGTTTGGTGCGCATTACCAAATAAATAAACAAACAAACAAACTATTACAAGTTCTTAAGTTAAAGAGAGGATGGGTTATAGATTGTGATAGGACAAATCAAGTTTACTATGATTCCTATTTATACTTACAGTCCATTGTAATTTAAGATTGGACTGTCAGGTTCTGGCCATCCTGATCGGGTCTACAGACAGCAGGGCACCTATGGTGGAATTGGATCAGCTGGGTGGTTCTGGTCAATTGGACTGGCACCTCAGACTGGACTGGATTGGCCCTTCTGGTTGCTGAACACTGTAGATCAGTGGGATAGCGAGTTTCAGCAGACAAGCCCTAATGGTAGCAAGCCAGACTGGATGAAAATTGCTTCCCTGAAGTTTGGGATGGTTCAGGAATTTGGGCCTAGCTGAAAAGAGTTCAACAATGCTGAGGCCTTTGCTTTTCAAAGAATCTGGATCAGGAACAAGATATAGAATTCAGGAACAAAATGAAGAAGTCCGGAACAGAGCGTCACATGGAAATCAGGATGGAGTCAGGAATCAGTGTGTCCCTGTGTGTTGTGAGGTTCCCTTATTTATCCTGCCAAGTGATATCACTCAGTTTATGGTAGGGGCAGACTTACAGCCCACACCCACAATGCTGTAATAGGTCAAAGGCACTGTTCCCTCCTTGCTCTTTGCTGGTTGGATGACAAAAAAGGTTGTCATATTTTATGATGTGGCTTGGGAAACTCCCACAATTATTGGGTCCAAAATGTAACTTTCCCACAAATACCCATTTATATACTTATGCCCTCTAATAAAATCGGACATATATATTACATATTTTGCGGGTCCCCTTTATATCCAACTCCCACATCAGTGAGACTTGGTGTTGTCTTTTTATTGAATTTTGTCAATTTTGTTCATAAAGGTTTGGCCTAACAATTCCTAATTTAGTACATATATGTGTAATCACCCTTAGAACATGAGTACATAATATTAGAGTTGCAGCATTAATAGTTTCTGCGCAATTAGTATTTCTACATAACTTTTGTTCCTTACGCAGTAAGAAATCCTACCAAGTTTTCAACTGGCTAGCACAAGTTCAAATTTATATGTATGCACTTTTCATTCATTTACTTATTCTTGCCACCAAGTTAAATGTCATGAAGTTCTGTGGCAAAATAAGCAAATTAAATTCAAAATCCATGTCAGGTTTTTTTTTCTTCCTTCACAAGTGTGAGCAACTGGCAAGTCCTTTGAAGTTCAATAGAATGGCTCCTCCCGGAGAAAGAAACATCTTGCCCCTCCCCTGTAGGGATGAGTGTTCAAGCCTGCCATTGTCATTGCCTAGGGCCCAGCTGAATGTCTAATGAGGTCCTTTGTTATGAGTATGCAAGGCCTTCCCACAGCAATTACTCCTTCCTGCCAGCAGTGGAGTGTCAACCTGAAGTTTCAACCTTTCCCAGGCTGAGGACTGTCAAAGCAGAATTGTAATAATTAAAGACTGGGTTTTAACTTTAAGTTACCTACATCTTTCATTAAAACATATAAAATTAACACAGTTTATAGGGGATTCTTACATTAGCAATCCTTTGACATTTGACATTTCTTAAAGAATTAGGCCTTTCAACAAAAGCATGTTTTCAAGACTGAATTCTTTTAAATCTGCTTTTCCTATGCAGCACATACATTTTATTCAGCACCAGTTCTTCCCTTGAGTGCTGGGATTTCTTTGCAGTCTTTGTAGTACCCTTTTAATATCAGTGATTCAATGAAAATAAATGGATCTAGCACCAAAAACAGCACTTTTGAAGATTGCAAAGCTACATTTTAAAAGGCATTTTCAGTTTTCAGCACAATTCTGAAGCTTTGTTCCATGCTGAATGTGGTGAAGCCCACTGGCATGCTCCTGCAGTGATAACTCTGTTTTCACCCCCACTTTGACTGTATGTGGCAGGGGTGCAGCCTTTCCTTGGTTGTGACCCAAATGTGGTTTTGCAGATTCTGGCACGCACAGGAGTCAGCACATCCATTTTGGGCTGTTTCTTTCACCATTTGTGAAGTGATGCAGTGGGGCACATTGGAATGGGTCAGAATATCCCACACATTCAGCTTTTTGCTGGAGCTGTATCCTCCACCTTACTGCCATACCTAGTAGTGCAGTTATGAGGTGGTATAGTGGAAGTATGTGAATTACTTTTTACCATACCGATACACTAGTAGTGAAGCCCTGTGTTTCAGGGAAAGGTTAGGATCAGTGGCATGCTTACATCACTTTACTGCATGTAGAACTTAATTTGGTGGGGAATTGGTTGGGTGAGAGGAAGCAGAGGTTCCAGGAGCCGGTGAGGTTACTTCAGAAAGGTGTGGGGGTAAGGTCTACTCAGTGAAGGTATGGTCCCCCACAAGTGACCCACACATGTTCATGTGCCTCGGAATTTCTAAACAAGTGACAGGTGAATGTTCTCACTCAACTGAATGAGTGCATTAACTACTGTTTCTTTAACCCGTAAAATGGCAAGGACGATTATGCTTGCCCTTTTTGGATAGACTTGGATAATAGCCTGGCAGTTAAGGGTCCGACTCAGCCTACTTCCCTGCAAGTCCTAAAAAATGACCATCTATTTTAAGAATACTCTTCTACTGGTGACTGCTCACCCGCTAGGTTTGTTTAACCATTGTCTAGAAGGAATCATTAGGGAAAGGCAAAGTTAAACAGAGGATGAAGGTTTTGCATCTGTTCCAAGTTATTCCAAAACAGGGTCCTCACCACTGAAGGGTCTGTGAAAAATTGCGACTCACTTGATGGAAATTCCTGTTGATCACCTACAAAAGATTTCTGCTGGATCAAGTGGTGGCACGTGGGCTTCGGAAATTGTACTACGTAGGTCTAGCAGAATAAAACCCAAGCAGAATCCTACTGGTGTCTTAAAAATATCACCTGAATCCAATCGACACCAAGAATTCGATGCAAGAAAGAACTGGAATGTATTGCAATATTCCCCATTATAATTCAGCGGAAGTTCAACAATATGCTGTGGCAAACAATGGGATGCAGTAGGAACCAATTGTAATGACAAACTGGAATGTTCTGCATGCAACGCCAGGCTAGTAGTATGGTAAGGACACTGGACAAGAATTAATTTCAACTTCAACACAAAGCCCCTCATTTTGAGGAGCTGCAGACTGGCGGGAGCTGGTGAAACATGTAGAGGCAATCTCGCCTCAAATGTCTCTGCTTCCGGGTTATTTTGATTTGGGCTGCCTAATCGGAGCAGGGCAAGGGGGAGGAAATCCACTGCGTGCATATCAACACACCATGCCTGGAAACTGACAGCATCACATGGTGACGCCTTCACAGGCACTGGGCTCCCTGTGGGTTCTGACTGCTTTTTTCTTTTAGCCACAAATGGTGTATGGCCAATACACATTATTTTTTACATATGAACATTAGAATTAAATACAATATACCCATTGAAAGGTGTCCCTGGCTGTGTGGCACCTTGGTGTAGATAGCTCTCTGCTGCCTATGACTAAGGCCTGCTGAACTAGCCAAAACATGCTCAAAGGTATGTTCTATAAGAAAAAATCCCAATTCACATGCTGCCAAGAACGCAATGGCCAGCTAACATTTCCATTTACCAGGAACAAAGGCAGTAGAATTTTACATTTCCTGTCTCAGCCCTTCATCCCGCAAACATGTGACCATTAAATACATCAAATTGACCAATTAAATACATATATGGAGGCAAAGTGTAACTCCCTCCCCTGCTTACAGTTGGTCTCATCAGGATTTGCAATTTTTTGTTATTTCGTGTGCACATTGATCCTGAATTATACTGTAGGTTTGAGCTTGGTTAGTGATTGTTAAAATGAAAAAAAGATATAGGGGTCGATTCATGGAATTAATGTGTGCCGAAAATTCCCGCACAGAGGTGCCAAAACGTGCAATTCGCAGTAAAAGTGCGAAAATCACAGTGCAAGTGCGAAAATCGCAGGGAAACCAGCGCACATCAATTCATGGAAGTCCGTGCGCGAGAAAAACATTGGATGTGCGCTGAAAATGTGCGCCGCGCACGCCGGCGCACAGGTCTTCCAACAGCGTGCGCCACAGCCACTGCGAAATCGCACATAGCGCGGCGCACATCACAAAAGTAGGCGGAACACGGGGCGTAACACTCAGAATGGGGAACAACGTGTGAAAATATGGGCGTCACGGGGGAAATACAGGGGGCAAGTGCGCGGAACGCCCACACGCTCGCCTACAACCCGTATTCATGGAATCGAATAGGGCAAACCAGCGCACGGTCAAAGACGCGCACAGGGCCAAACAAGTACGCCACAAGAAAGCAGGCGGTAGCGTCCCTGCGCCTGAAAAAAATGTGCGCCAAAATGTGCGATAACAAAAAGCACCCATATACAGCCATGATGAATGGTGCATACAGTGGCCCTCTAGGACAAATGAGGTGCAAAGGGGTACTGACAAACACGGACACCCGCTGTGTGAAAAATAGCGTGTGCGTGTGTACCTGGGTGCGCGGGAAGTCCCACACGCGATTGGCCTGGGTACGTGTACTACGGGGTGCGCGGGAAGTTCCACACTTGATTGGCCTGGGTACGTGTACTTCGGGGTGTGCGGGAAGTCCCACACGCGATTAGCCTGGGTACGTGTACTACGGGGTGTGCGGGACGTTCCACACGTGATTGGCCTGGGTACGTGTACTTTGGGGTGCGGGGGAAGTTCCACACGCAATTTGCCTGGGTACGTGTACTTCGGGATGCGCGGGAAGTTCCACACGCGATTGGCCTGGGTACGTGTATTCCTAGGTCCGCGGGAAGATTCACACGCGATTTCAGCAGGGTACGTGTATTTAGGTGGTGCCGGGGAATGCTACACGTGATCTGACCATGTAGGTCCTCCCAGGTGTTCCCTCTACACCCTCCACCGCCCCTGCAGGCAGCCCACACCACAGGGGACTACCCTGCACCCCTGCTCATGTCCCACAGGCAACCCATCCACCATGGCCATGCCCCCCAGCCAACCCACATGTCACCTTGCACTACTGATCACCAACACATGTCTCCCTGCACCCCCAAACCCAAGCCACCAGGGGCAGCCTCCACCAGGCCCCCACCCATGTCTACCACCCCCCCCAACCCCCCAGCCACCAGGGGCAGCCTCCACCAGGCCCCCACCCATGTCTACCACCACCCCCAATCCCCCAGCCACCAGGGGCAGCCTCCACCAGGCCCCCACTCATGTCCCCTATTATCCCCACCCCCCAGCAGTGCAGTGGCAGCCTCCACCAGGCCCCCACTCATGTCTCCCACCACCCCCAACCCCAGCCACCAGGGGCAGCCTCCACCAGGCCCCCACTCATGCCTCCCATCACCCCCACCCCCCAGCAGTGCAGGGGCAGCCTCCACCAGGCCCACACTCATGTCTCCCATCACCCCCACCCCCCAGCAGTGCAGGGGCAGCCTCCACCAGGCCCCACTCATGTCTCCCTGCACCCCCACCCCCCAGGGGCAGCCTCCACCAGGCCCCCACTCATGTCCAACTCATGTCTCCCTGCACCCCCACCCCCCAGCCACCAGGGGCAGCCTCCACCAGGCCCCCACTCATGTCCAACTCATGTCTCCCTGCACCCCCACCCCCCAGCCACCAGGGGCAGCCTCCACCAGGCCCCCACCCATGTCTACCACCCCCCCAACCCCCCAGCCACCAGGGGCAGCCTCCACCAGGCCCCCACTCATGTCCCCTATTATCCCCACCCCCCAGCAGTGCAGGGGCAGCCTCCACCAGGCCCACACTCATGTCTCCCTCCACCCCACCCCCCAGCCACCAGGGGCAGCCTCCACCAGGCCCCCACTCATGTCTCCCATCACCCCCACTCCCCAGCAGTGCAGGGGCAGCCTCCACCAGGCCCCACTCATGTCTCCCTGCACCCCCACCCCCCAGGGGCAGCCTCCACCAGGCCCCCACTCATGTCCAACTCATGTCTCCCTGCACCCCCACCCCCCAGCCATGCGATTTGCCTGGGTACGTGTACTTCGGGGTGCGCGGGAAGTTCCACACGCGATTGGCCTGGGTACATGTACTACGGGGTGCACGGGAAGTTCCACACGCGATTGGCCTGGGTACGTGTACTTCGGGGTGCGTGGGAAGTCCCACACGCGATTGGCCTGGGTACGTGTACTTCGGGGTGCGCGTGAACTTCCACACGCGACTGGGCCTGTGAGAGTGGGATACATGTATTCCAGGGGTGGGCGGGAATATTTACCCGCGACTGGGCCTGGGAGAGCGTGCTAGGTGTATTCCTGGGGTGGGCGGGAAGATTCACACGTTCGCCTACGACGTGCCGAAAAATAAATTGTCCAATCCTGAGACACGTACGCCAGCATGAAGCAGGCGTACGTCGACCCGCGCACCATAAAAGTGCGCGCAAACGACAAACAAGCTCATACGCCAGGATGAATATACCATTCCTAGCAGCAGTGGCCATGGGTTACCAAAGGAGGAGGAGGAGGATAGTGAGGGCCCGAATTTTCACTCCCAGAACCAGCCTTTTTGGGATGCCTGATGACCAGGTGTATGGGAGGTACAGGTTTCCCCCACACATAATACTGGACCTGGTCAGTGAGTGGGAGGATGTCCTCACATCACCCACCCTGTGCTCCCAAGCACTCAGCCCCTGGAGAAGGTCCTCAATGTACTGCACTTCTTGGCCACAGGATCATTTCAGCGGACAAGTGCCATAGTGGGTGGGGTGTCACAGGCCACGCAGTCACGCTGCCTACACCAGGTCTTGAACATCATCACTGCACGCCCATCAGTCCGTAGGCACATATACCTGCCCAGGACACCTGCAGAAAGGTAGGCTGCCACCCTCGATTTCTACGGTGTGGCACAATTCCCAAAAGTGGTAGGTGCCATTGACTGCACCCATGTGGTAATACGTCCGCCCAGGGCATCTGAGCACATCTATAGGAACCGCAAGCACTGGCATTCCATCAACGTGCAGGTAGTATGTAATGCTAAGGGAATCATCACCTCAGTATATGCCAACTATCCAGGGTCCACCCACGACAGCTTCATTTACCGAATGTCTACCCTAAGCCGGGAACTAAAAGCTGGGCGGCATCGCGATACATGGCTGCTTGGTGACTATGAATGCCACTGCACATGCATGCATGTCAGATGCAGAGTTATGTCACTACCCCACTAATGATACCCATCACCTCCTCACCAGGGGACAGTGCCTACCCTCTGAGCACCCACATGATGACGCCAATTCGGAACCCCATCACGCCTCCAGAGGTAAGATACAACACAGCCCATATTGCAACCTGGGGCATAGTGGAGCACAAATTCGGAGTGCTCAAGTCAGGCTTTCGCTCCCTTGACCGTTCTGGCGGGCAGCTGTTATATGCGCCACCAGTAGTGTGCAGGATCATAGTGGCAGCATGTGTCCTGCACAATGTAGCAACACGCCAGGGCCTGGCTGTGGAAATGGTGGTGCCCCCACATCCCCAACCACATGCACGGCCGCTGCGCATGGGAGGGGAGAGGGCACGGGGTGAGGCAGCCCGTACGCAGCTGGTGGCTAATTACTTCACATAGAAATCACACCCCAGTGGAGTGCACACAGGCCTGGCACACACCATCTGATAAACAATGATGACTCGACCTGACAATTAAGACGAACAAAGAGACTGTCAACTGTCAGAACCATAGCAGCCTGAGATTGCTCATGTGGAAGTGTCACAATGTGTGCATCCCTACCTACACAAACACCACCAATGCAGTGCCATGAAAAGACACTTCCATGCTGCAGAAATGAATACCCACTTGCAAAATACTACATGAAAACAGTGCCATGTCACCCACCCCCTCCCCGGCACGGCCACACAACACAACATGGCATGGCATGCAATGTGAGAGGAAAGAAATTAATCCCCACAACATGCCCCAAGTGTCAGCAGCTACAGTGTCCCTAATGGAAACATGTCCACACATGAAATGCTCACAGTAATGCAGGACCTACAACCCACATTACCAAATACTTACCAAGAATACCAATCACCTACACAACCTCCAACGTACCTTAAACATGACATTACAGACTTAAAAATTAGCTAGCCTCACCACCTGATGATGACAGCCTTCCGAACACTTCCAAGTATACAGTGTTAGCGCCACGCAAGAGTGTAGGTGCACTGCTTACAACATGGACTCCAGTTCCAAGGTGGACCGCATTGTGAAGACATGAGGAATGGACCTGCAAATATGTAGGATGAGATGGATGCAGAGGCACATATCAATACACCATGCAGTGTACAATACAACAACAATATGCACTATGAATGTATACACAGTATTGACTACAGACTGCCCACACAGCTCATGGTTGTCCAATGTCACCATGTACGTCAATGTCACTTGGGCACAACCTTTGCAAGCCCATGGAAACGGGAAGCAGGAGGGGTGTGTGTGACAAAAACCCAAGCATCTGAACCAAATCCATGACAAGCCTGCATGTGCCCAGCCACAATGCAGTGTATGCCCACGGGAGCCACACAAGGCAACACACTGTCCAAAAAAAAAAATAAAATGGCCATTAATGGGCCCGGGGGGGGGGGAGGCCACCCAGGAGGTCCGAGGACAGGGTGCACACCAAAACCCACCTGTGTGGATCTCACTGCTGTCGCTATCCTCACCCTCTGCAGCTGCATCAGGAGGTGGTGGCACTATGGGAGGCAGCCCACGCAAAGCCCTAGTCTGTTCCTCCATGGCTGCAAGCATGCAGGTGTGGTAGGTCTCGTTCTGGAGGATAAGTGTGCAGAGGTCCCCATGCAACAACTCACGGGATGCCCGGACCTCCGCCCTAGTTGCCTGCATCTCAGCTGAGAGCATACGGGTGAGACGCTCCAGCTGCTGTTCTGTCCTTCGGTTTGTTGAAGCCTCAAGCTCAACAAGAGTCATCCTGAGGTGAAGGAGTTCCAGCCTCAGGGCTTCCCTGTGGCCCTGGGACTCTATGGAGATGGCTTCCTGTAGAGTCGCCAGTGCCGCCCGCCTGTCCCTGTCGGACGCCAACATGTCCCCCCTATGTGACTGGCAGATGGAGTCGGTTGCCTGCTGTAGTCGCTCCATCAGCCTTTCGGGGGGGACAATGGAAGTGGCCTCCCTATCCATGGCCTGAGCCATCATCTCTGATGATGCTGCCTGTTGGGTTGCCATACCGTAAATGGATTGCTCCCATGCGGTATTGCCAGGTGGCGTACGGCCACCATGTCGGCGGGCACCACACCTGCCTGGGGCAAGGCGAACTGCGCCTTGCTGTGCTGGCAGTGCCTGACGCTGCAGGACTGCATTCCCCCTCTGATCTGCTGGCCCAGGAACAGGATCAGATGTCGCGGAGTGTGACCCTGCATCCGTAACCACCAAAGGCGTACCTGCCAACACTGACATCCCCATTGAGGGTTCTAACCCTGGTGCAGGTGGGTCGGACAGAACAGAATCCCTCCCAGGAACACTCACCTGCGACGGCACGCAGGTCTCATCATCCGAATCGACACCTGAATACAGCTCGGGGGAGGTGCAGCCAGAGACACCCCTTGAGAGCACAACCTGCAGCAGTTGTGGGTTCGTCCCTCACTGGTGGTCGGTCGGCCCTCAGACCCCTCCTGGGTCTGCACCATCTCCACAACCCCAGCAGTATCAAGTGCGTCTTCCCCTGCAAAGACATTAAAGAAAACAAATGGAAACAGGCATTAGCACTATGGCACACAATTAGGGCTGAGAGGCTACAGAAACAGTACTTGATTGACACATGTCCCACATAACTAAAACACTCCCATGCATGCACCGTCACTGCGTGTGATGGGGAGGCAGATGGCACACATTGATGACACCAAGATGGAAGATGAACACATTTGCTGCATGCTGCCTAGCAGTGGCATCACACATTGGCCAGTGATTGGCAGGTCAAATACACATGCCATCACACAGATGACATGTACCCTAACCATGAAGTGAAGAGGGAGAGGAGGTCACCAATTGTACATTCAGTCCAGTTTGCTCATATAATTATTTTCATTGTAATGGTTCAAATGTTTAACCTGCAGCTGCCAGTCAAAAATGGTCCTATAGCACAGGGACATGTCTAAACTAATCATGTCCACGAAACTGAGCCAGTCCACTGTACCATAGCCATGTCAGACATGTGACAATAGGACTGAGAAATCCCGAGTAAAAGTGGTGGTATGCAAACAATCTGCCTGAATAAACAGAGGTAAATAAGCAACAGTGTTGTGGCAAGATGACACTCCAAGGGCAACTGACCTGGTGTTGGGCTGGATGTCTAATGTTGGCCAAAGGGATGCTGCTATACCCAAATGCTGGTGCCAATAATGTATAGGAAGAGGCACATGGGTGACCCGAACCACTCAGGCACACACACCCTCCCCTGGCACCCAAACAGAAACCCTCCCACACACACCATGCACATTGATGACACACATATGCATGTGCACTCACCGGACAACGCCTCGTAATCTGCCAGTTCTTCCACGCCTTGGATCTGTTCCTCTGTGACGTAGGTCCCAGCAACCTGCTCATGTGGAGTGAGTTCTATGTCGTCTGCTGGAGACCCACCTCCAGTCACTAGAGTTGCGGCATGACTTGAGGCCAGCTTATTCTTTGCCCTGCGCTTCAGGTCATTCCAGCGCTTGTAGCATTCATTAGCTGTGCGTCTCACGATTCGAAGGGCACTTATGATGCCCGCAATGGTCTGCCAGTGTGCCTGACGTTGTGCAGGTGTGGTCTTGGATCCTGCAACAATCACCATTTCGCGGTCATGTGCGGACACATACTCAACAAGTGCATTCAGTTCGGCCTCATTGAAGCTGGGCTTCCTTGACGGGCCGGACTGTGTAGCCGTGTCTGGGGCATCAGCCTCTACTGGACGAGCACTCTTCCTCTTCCGCTTGGAAGGTGGTGGGGATCCTGAGTGTCCTACGCCGCTCTGGACACTAGGGGCAGGAGCCCCGGTGGACTCTGTACTAGGAGTGTGGGATTGCACACTCAGCATGGGAGTTGGTTCAGTCATTACCTCAAGTGTGATGGTGTCAGGGGGAATGTCAGCATGATGGACTTGGACCGACACTGTCCTGGATGGGTGTGTGAGAGGTGGGGTGGATGGAGCCGCAGCTGCCCCTGCAGCCTCCCCAGCCTGCCTACGGGGGGAGCAGATGACCTAGCTGCCCCTGATCCACGTGGCCTGATGACACCAACGTTCACCGGCGCACGTGGCCTAGACCTGCTGACCTGGAAGTCAGCCATGGAGTCACCCTGTGCCAGGTCTGGTTCCACAGTGGGCTGGTCCAACAAGGGCTGAGCATGGATGGTGTCAGCCACGGTAACCTCAACCGGGGGGGGCATGGGTGTCCCTGACTGCTCCTCCACACATGGGAGGCTAGGGGCACCCTGAAAGTCACGGCCATGTCCCCTACTGGATCCACCACGGCCACCACTTGGGGCTCGGCCACCTTTGCCACCCTTACGGCTTGGTCGCCTCCCAGCCATGGCACTGATGTTATTGTGCGTATGGGAGTCGATGTGAACTATTGTCCTGGGCAATTGGGGGTCAAAGGGGTTGGGTACCAGATGGTAATCATACCCTAGTGCTCTAGCAAGGCTGTATGTCACCCCTTGGGAATGATGACGGGTCACGCAACGCACAGGCACCCCAAAAAAGCGAAATAAGGTGCACGCAACCCCTCGTAGACCACGTGCGTGGAAAAATAAACCTGCAAAACGCTGTGGAACCCAGAAACACAAGAATGAACGTATGCGTGTCACACGCAGCCTAGAATTACCTCTGAAGGGGTACGTGACACACGGGGCAAGCACAGATGTTAAATACGTGCGCGACTCACCGTCTGCCAGGAACAAAAGCGTGAAAAATATGCGCGTGTGCGCGTTGACAACACCCCCGCCAAAAGAAGAATTGTACGCTGTCTGAGGAGACAGGACAACAGTAGAAGGGAACGCTGCTTGAGGAAACAGGCCCAGGAATAAGAGGAACAGAGAAAAAGCAGTCAGAGGTAACAGGGAGTACGAATTGGAAACGCCGTGAAGTAAATCCCGTGTGAACCGACAAGAAGTACAGATTTCACCCACTCGCTCTCCACGAAAAGCACGTACAAGGAAATGGCGTTCTACACGTACCTTTTATAGACACGTCACAGACGCGCATACGAGATTTGGCCATTTCCCACCAATTACGCGCTTTGACACTCGGACGTGTATCTCTTCATTTTTACACGTGCCATTCTCTACGGCCATGCGCGTGACGTCACAGCTGCGCATGGTGGCCTTTGGGCCAATGAAATCGCATATGCGAGCACACGTGGTAAAACTGCACGTCCGAGTGTCATCGCGTGTAATCGGAGGGAAGTGAGCGTACACGCGATTGGCCTGGGTACGTGTATTTCTGGGGTGCGCAGGAAGTTCCACACGCGATTGGTGGAAATCCACGTGTGCTCTGTCATCACGTGTAATGAGGGAAACACCCACGCGCGTCACGTCACAGACGCGCTTACGCGCTAAGGGCCTTTGGTCCAATGAAATCGCATATGCGTGCTGACGTGCATACGTGCTAAGGCCCTTTCCTCGATTCACACGCAGACGTGCAGGATTTTCACGTGCCAAATCACTCCGTATCAAACTGGCCACGCGTAAGCACACAGAAGACCATGCTCCTGCCCAGAAGGCCGAATTACTGCCCCCCAGAGCCCCGAGCACGCTCCCACCTGCCATCGGCTGCTGCCTGACTGCCTGCTGCCCACGTGCCCTGCCATTTGCTGCCTGCACATCAGCCAGGGATGCAGTTGCTGTCACCACCCCTGCTGGAACCGAAGACTCTCGACTGGGATTCCATTGCTCCACAGCCCAGCCCCAGGACCCAGTTGCCCACCCATTCCTGCCTCTGGGGTTGTCATGTCAGGCACTGCAACATCTGGCACCACTGACAACCCCCGGCCAGAGAGGCAGAGGGGCACCAGCTTCAGTGCCAGGGAAGTTGGTGTCCTGATGGAGCAAGTCCTGGGGCAGTATGATGCCCTCTACGGAAGTGTGCGCGCCGACAAGGAAGGACGGACTCGGATCTGGACGGACATCGTGACTGCCATCAATGCAGAGGGGGTGGCAGTCCGCGACTTCCAACATGTCAAGAAGCGCTGGGAGGACTTCAGGTCCAGGACCCTGAACAAGGCCGGGCGCCTCTTGAAGGCAGCGGATGTTAAGGGGCGTCGGGGCCACTTGTCGGAAGATCAGATGGGGGTCCTGGAACACATATCCTCAGCGCTCCACGTCCAGGTCCTTGAGAGGCAGACCCGTCTGGAGTTGAGCGGTAAGTGTACATGCATCATGATTGTAAGCTGTGCATGTGGTGATGTGCCAGTAGTGTGCCGGTTGCACATCTGTTTGTATGGGGCCGAGTATGGGTAGGGGTGTACAGGGCTGTGAGGCTAAAACATGCGAGGGCTGTCATGTGTGAGACATGGATGGTGCTTGTGTGTGTAGGCTTGCATGCCAAATGCAGTTGTGTGGGCACACATGTTTGGATGAATGTGTATGTAAGTGGGCATGTTCGTGATGTCACGCATGTATGTTGTTTTCAGCTGCATGTATCAGCACTGTGTACATGTGCATGTGTGTGTATTTGACAAGGGTGCAACAGTGATGCAACATGGATGCATGTGACAGCGGGATGTGGAAGCCTGATTGGCAGATGTGACATGGATGCCCATCGGAACACTGCGACAGTTGGCTGAGGTGTACACATGCATGCAAGTGTGGTGGTGTGCGTGCATGTGTAGTGCACTCCCTGTGTTGCATGTGATGTCTGGCTCACCTTTGCCTGCTCATGCTGTTGTATGTGTATGGATGGTGCTGGCAGTTGGGATGTGGCTGTGGTATGGCTCATGTGTGCAAGTTGAAATGACATGTGTGTTGCAGATTGTGATGCCATGTCTGAGGTTTGACAATGCCACTCATGTGCAACTGTTAATTTCTCCCAGTCTGCAGCGTCAACTGATGAAGAGGGCGGAGAAGGTGCTGTGGAGCACAGCAGCGGGGATCGCACCGCTAGCCGGAGACGCAAGGCCCGGCTCCCCCCCCATCTTGTGATCTCGTCGGGGAGTGAAGAGTCCGGTGCCGCGTCCCAGGCCGCAGCTGCCGGGGGGAGGTCCAAGAGGCGGAGGTCGGAGTTGGACTCCTCGGCAGCAGAAGGGGCAGCTGGGACCCCACAAGGCCCAACGGTGGAAGATGGCACGGAGTCATCCAGGTTGGTGGGGGGTTTGGTGGAGGAGGAGGCAGTGCAAGCAACAGAGACAGGGTCTGGATGTTGGGATTCCACTAGTGCTAGTAGTGCAGTGCAGGACAAGGGACAGGAGGCAGCACAGGTCGCCGCGGAGGTGCCTGTGTGCAATCCTGTCCCTGATCCTGTCACTGCATCATCTTGCACCAGCAGGGATGCCTACGTCCAGACCCGTTTTCAGGCAGGGGATGAGCTCACGACAACTGGCCTTCCTCTGCCTGCGGACGTGGCTATCCGGGTCCGGGTTGAGCCTGTCCTGACTGGTGTGGCGTTGCGTCAACGGGCCATGCGAGGTGACCTGCAGTCTTTTCATGAGGAGACTGCACGTCATCTCGAATGGCTCGTTGACCGCGCCGGCCTACTGGGACAGGTCACCCAGGCCGGATTCCTCCGTTTGGTGGGGCTTGCTCAGACCCCCTCCTCAACTGAACCCCCTATGCGCCAGTCGTCCTCCGTGCCATCTTCCCACCCATCAGTCACCTGGGTGCCCTGTGGAGCTGCCTCTGACGGTGCGGCCAGGCTGGTGGAGGAGGCATCCCTGCCACAGTCGGGAGTTGGACGTCCAGCAGGGGTGGCCACATCAACGGCTGCACCCCAGCCAGCGGAGGATGTGCAGGCAGCAGGAGGCAGTACACGGGCAGAGGCGCAGCAGCAGCAGCAACGTGGTGGGAGCCATGATGGCTCGGGGCCTTCCACATCGGAGGGGCAGGCATCGGCCAGAGGGCAGGAGGACCAAGGACGGGAAGTGTCTTCCGTGTGGCAGCGGTTGGGCCACGCCATAGATGCGGAGTGGCAGCGGGCGGAAGAGGCACGGCTCACGATGGTCAGGGTGGAGAACTCCATGCAGAGGGCCCTGAGGCGTGCCGAGTGCCTCGAGGCAATCCGCAGGGAGTTTGGGGGGAACATGTGGATGGCCCTGCGGACCCTCAGGGCCATGGAGGAGGAGCGCCTCTGGGGCATTGAGCAAGAGTTTGATGATGCCCTGGCCCGGAACATCCCGAAGTGAGCCGTCGGACTAGCCCGCTGCCCTTGTAAATAGTTATATAGTTAGTGTTAGGTTTCCTTTGGTTTGGCTTTATTTTTGGACCTTTTGGACAATGGGCCACATTTTTGTATATAGTTATTTTTTTTTAGGTAGTGTTATTACATAGGTTTCATTTCTTCGTTTGGGATCATGGACCCTGGATAGTTATCTGTACATAGTTGACTTTTGGAATTTCAATTTTTATTCTGATTTCGCCATTGAGCAATGGTTTTCGATTTTTTCACGGACCTGCTGTTTTTTTTTGGTTAAATTTCTATTATTGTTTGTTTATTTTGGATTCAATTTATGTTGCTTTCAATACATATTTTTTCTTCGAAGTTCTATGTGTAGTATCATCTCATTGGTTTCATGCATATCATGATATGGGTTTTGACATTCACTGACACCCATTGGGTGTATGTGAGGGACATGTGTTCATTTCAAAACTTGCAATTGGGCTTCTGTCATGTTTTTGCAATTTCTAAGTGGGTGGATGCAATACTCGGGTGGGTGTTTGCCTTTTGGAGGCTGACCATAAGGGCCAGGGATCTACATTGGGGTGACATGTTGGCTGGGAGACATGAGTGGGGGCCTGGTGGAGGCTGCCCCTGGTGGCTGGGGGGTGGGGGTGCAGGGAGACATGAGTGGGGGCCTGGTGGAGGCTGCCCCTGCACTGCTGGGGGGTGGGGGTGATAGGGGACATGAGTGGGGGCCTGGTGGAGCCTGCCAATCCACTGCTGGGGGGTGGGGGTGCAGGGAGACATGAGTGGGGGCCTGATGGAGGCTGCCCCTGGTGGCTGGGGGGTGGGGGTGATAGGGGACATGAGTGGGGGCCTGGTGGAGGCTGCCCCTGGTGGCTGGGGGGTGGGGGTGGTGGTAGACATGGGTGGGGGCCTGGTGGAGGCTGCCCCTGGTGGCTGGGGGTTGGGGGTGGTGGGAGGCATGAGTGGGGGCCTGGTGGAGGCTGCCCCTGTACTGCTGGGGGGTGGGGGTGCAGGGGGACATGAGTGGGGGCCTGGTGGAGGCTGCACCTAGTGGCTGGGGGGTGGGGGTGCAGGGGGACATGAGTGGGGGCCTGGTGGAGGCTGCCCCTGGTGGCTGGGGGGTGGGGGTGGTGGTAGACATGGGTGGGGGCCTGGTGGAGGCTGCCCCTGCACTGCTGGCGGTGGGGGTGATAGGGGACATGAGTAGGGGCCTGGTGGAGGTTGCCTCTGGTGGCTGGGGGGTGGGGGTGGTGGTACACATGGGTGGGGGCCTGGTGGAGGCTGCCCCTGGTGGCTGGGGGGTGTGGGTGCAGGGGGACATGAGTGGGGGCCTGGTGGAGGCTGCCCCTGGTGGCTGGGGGGTGGGGGTGGTGGTAGACATGGGTGGGGGCCTGGTGGAGGCTGCCCCTGCACTGCTGGGGGGCGGGAGTGGTGGTAGACATGGGTGGGGGCCTGGTGGAGGCTGCCCCGAGACCCTCCAAGGTGGTGCCATTCTGTCTGGGTTACCTCAGGGGTGTGGGAGGGGGTTTAGGCACCCTGGACCGAGTTGCCTTGTCAACTCCGGTCGTACTCTGGAGTGATTGGCCCAAGTGGTGAGCCTTCCCGCTCACCACTTAGCATGTGTTGATTGACAGCTAGGCTGAATGAATGGGGGTTTTCTGCATAAAAGCAGGGCTTTTGGGACTGGATCTTCAGAAGTTGCCACAGGACCTAAGAATCCGACGAGGGTAACGCTGAGCCGACCTGCACGACGACACCTCCGGTGGAGCCCTGCGGAACCGACTCACCACTTCCCGACGACAGAGGAGATCTCCCTGCCGGAGAGACTCTTCCCCTGACTGGTGGGAACAACCAGTCACCTTTGCTTTTTATTCGCCTCAGGACGCAGTGGCCGTATTGCCCGTGCAGCGCACCTCGGCAACCGGATAGCCACTACCCCTGTACCATGACCAAAAGGTGGTGCCTTGTGACGGAGCACTCCGCGGCTGGTCTCTTCCCTGGTGGTGCACCGGACTTCACTTTTCTTTGACGACAAGATCATCTCTACTATTGGCAAAGACCTGACGTGCATCCACCACCAGGAACACTGCCCCCGCCGGAGCTGGCCTCCACAACAAGGTACCGTGTCCGCCTGGCTTCCCTTTCGATCGGTTTGAGTGAGGTGTCTTAATCCTCTCCTTTCCGTTGGGTCGCCTCCAAGCTTTTCTCAATTATTGTTCTGAACTGGTTCAATCTGCCGATAACAATTTGCTACAAAGACTTGAATGCATCTCCACTAGAGACTTTTTGAGGACATCGCGCCTTGCCTCTCTCCGAGTGGGCCTGGCCTCTGAACTTTATGACCTATTGTGGTTCTTGCCTTCTTACCGTACATTTTGCCCGTGAAGTATTGAACTGTGTTGATTTCGTAACCTGCCTATCTTTTTCTCTCCCATCCTAACTAATATTCGAAGTGCCATCTAGGTTGAGGTATACACCTCTGTCTGTAAATAAGTGGTGCCGGTAGAACCTAGACTTGTCGAAATATTGCTAGGGGGATTGATCGTTTCATCTTTGTAGAGTAATAGCTTAAAATCTTTACACTAAGCCTCGTTGCATGTTTGCTTGTCTTGCTGTGAAGGATTGCCCTATTTTTTATACTCCACATACTGCTCAACTCTTCTTGAGGAAAGTCTGACTGCTCAGCCACAGCTACCAAGTGAATCTGTGTGGTACAGACTGCTACCAAGTGGGTTCACCGCCAAACACCTGTAGTCCTAAATCTTTTGCAGTGGTCCCAGAGGGAACTGCACAGGTTTCCGCCTAACACGGGGTAATAGGGGACATGAGTGGGGACTTGGTGGAGGCTGCCCCTGGTGGCTGGGGGGTGGGGGTGGTGGGAGACATGAGTGGGGGCCTGGTGGAGGCTGCCCCTGACTGCTGGGGGGTAGGGGGTGGTGGGAGACATGGGTGGGGGCCTGGTGGAGGGTGCCCCTGGTGGCTGGGGGGTGGGGGTGGTGGGAGACATGAGTGGGGGCCTGGTGGAGGCTGCCCCTGCACTGCGGGGGGTGGGGGTAATAGGGGACATGAGTGGGGGCCTGGTGGAGGCTGCCCCTGGTGGCTGGGGGGTGGGGGTGGTGGTAGACATGGGTGGGGGCCTGATGGAGGCTGCCCCTGCACTGCTGGGGGGTGGGGGTGGTGGGAGACATGGGTGGGGGCCTGGTGGAGGCTGCCCCTGGTGGCTGGGGGGTGGGGGTAATAGGGGACATGAGTGGGGGCTTGGTGGAGGCTGCCCTGATGGCTGGGGGGTGGGGGTGGTGGGAGACATGAGTGGGGGCCTGGTGGAGGCTGCCCCTGACTGCTGGGGAGTAGGGGGTGGTGGGAGACATGAGTGGGGGCCTGGTGGAGGCTGCCCCTGGTAGCTGTGGGATGGGGGTGATGGGAGACATGAGTGGGGGCCTGGTGGAGGCTGCCCCTGCACTGCTGGGGGGTGGGGGTGGTGGGAGACATGGCTGGGGGCCTGGTGGAGGGTGCCCCTAACTGCTGGGGGGTGGGGTGGTGGGAGACATGAGTGGGGGCCTGGTGGAGGCTGCCCCTGCACTGCTGGGGGTCGGGGTGGTGGGAGACATGGGTGGGGGCCTGGTGGAGGCTGCACCTGACTGCTGGGGGGTGGGGGTGGTGGGAGACATGGGTGGGGGCCTGGTGGAGGGTGCCCCTGACTGCTGGGGGGTCGGGGTGGTGGGAGACATGAGTGGGGTCCTGGTGGAGGCTGCCCCTGGTGGCTGGGGGGGTGGGGGTTCAGGGGCACATGGGTGGGGGCCTGGTGGAGGGTGCCCCTGCACTGCTGGGGGGTGGGGGTGCAGGGGGACATGGGTGGGGGCCTGGTGGAGGCTGCCCCTGACTGCTGGGGGTGGGGGTGGTGGGAGACATGGGTGGGGGCCTGGTGGAGGCTGCCCCTGACTGCTGGGGGGTGGGGGTGTTGGGAGTCATGGGTGGGGGCCTGGTGGAGGGTGCCCCTGACTGCTGGGGGGTGGGGGTGGTGGGAGACATGAGTGGGGGCCTGGTGGAGGCTGCCCCTGCACTGCGGGGGTGTGGGGGTAATAGGGGACATGAGTGGGGGCTTGGTGGAGGCTGCCCCTGGTGGCTGGGGGGTGGGGGTGGTGGGAGACATAAGTGGGGGCCTGGTGGAGGATGCCCCTGACTGCTGGGGGGTAGGGGGTGGTGGGAGACATGAGTGGGGGCCTGGTGGAGGCTGCCCCTGGTGGCTGTGGGTTGGGGGTGGTGGGAGACATGAGTGGGGGCCTGGTGGAGGCTGCCCCTGCACTGCTGGGGGGTGAGGGTGCAGGGGGACATGAGTGGGGGCCTGGTGGAGGCTGCCCCTGACTGCTGGGGGGTGGGGGTGGTGGGAGACATGGGTGTGGGCCTGGTGGAGGGTGCCCCTGACTGCAGGGGGGTAGGGGGTGGTGGGAGACATGGGTGGGGGTCTGGTGGAGGGTGCCCCTGGTGGCTGGGGTGTGGGGGTAGTGGGAGACATGGGTGGGGGCCTGGTGGAGGCTGCCCCTGCACTGCGGGGGGTGGGGGTAATAGGGGACATGAGTGGGGGCTTGGTGGAGGCTGCCCCTGGTGGCTGGGGGATGGGGGTGGTGGGAGACATGAGTGGGGGCCTGGTGGAGGCTGCCTCTGACTGCGGGCCGTAGGGGGTGGTGGGAGACATGGGTGGGGGCCTGGTGGAGGGTGCCCCTGGTGGCTGGGGGTAATAGGGGACATGAGTGGGGGCCTGGTGGAGGCTGCCCCTGCACTGCGGGGGGGTGGGGGTAATAGGGGACATGAGTGGGGGCTTGGTGGAGGCTGCCCCTGGTGGCTGGTGGGTGGGCGTGGTGGGAGACATGAGTGGGGGGGGGCTGGTGGACGCTGCCCATGCACTGCTGGGGGGTGGGGGTGGTGGGAGACATGCAATGTTGATCAGTGGTGCAAGGTGACATGTGGGTTGGCTGGGGGGCATGCCCATGGTGGATGGGCTGCCTGCGGGACATGGGCAGGGGTGCAGGGTAGTCCCCCGTGGTGTGTGCTGCCTGCAGGGGCCGTGGAGGTTGTAGAGCGAACACCTGGGAGGACCCACATGGCCAATTCACGTTTAGTACTCCCCAGAACCCCTGAAATACACGTACCCTGCTGAAATCGCGTGTGGAACTTCCCGCGCACCCCTGCAATACATGCACCCTGCTGAAATCGCCTGTGGAACTTCCCGCGCACCCCTGGAATACACGTACCCTGCTCGCACGGGGCCAATCGCGTGTGGAACTTCCCGCGTACCCCTGAAATACACATACCCTGATGGAATCGCGTGTGGAACTTCCCGCGCACCCCTGGAATACACGTACCCTGCTCGCACGGGGCCAATCGCGTGTCGAACTTCCCGCACACCCCTGAAATACACGTACCCAGCTGAATTTGCGTGTGATACTTCCCGCACACCCCTGATGCACACGTACACAGGACAATAGCGTGTGGAACTTCCCGCGAACCACTGAAATACACGGCCCCGCTTGGTGTTTGCTGTTTGCCAGCCCTGTGAACTGGTCCAGGGTTAGCGCAGCCCTTTGCGATTATTTGGGGATTTTGAGGGCTTTTCCTTGCGCGAGGGCGTTCTTGGGGGCATAACTGGCGCTGCTGCAGGGTCGCTGCGCCATGCTGCGCCACGGCTGGTTTTGGATGCGAAAATCCATGAATACGCTGTGCGCGGAAATCGATTTTAGCGCACGAGGCTGGCGCAGACGTTCGCACGGGCATGCTGTGCGCCAGTCGCGTGCGCCACTTTTGTGTGATTTTCTATGAATTACCCTGGTTTAAGACCAGGTGGGGCTCTATTGACAGCAATGTTATGGTATATGAACAAAAAACTAGAATCACTTGGGTGCCTCACCTTATTGATAGGTTTAATGGCAAACTGCCCTATCCTTCAGTAGAGACTCTGACCACACACTAGAAGGCTCATTCTTGTCACAAAAACGTGATCTGCACATACAAGTATTCATTAGATACAGCACAAGTCGCACTCTGGTTTGATTGCCTAGGTGACTGTCCTGCCAGGACAGTCACCCTGTTGTGTGATTGACAGCCAGGCTGTGTGCATGGGGGAAAACTGCATAAAAAGCAGGTCTCTGGGACTGGGAAGTCTGAGTCACCACTGGATCGAGAGAACCAAAGAGAAGCTGAAAGAAGACCACTACCATGACTGAACCTCCCGGTGAAGCCCTGCTGCAGGTCCAAATCTCCAAACTTCGACGACAAATCTACAAGGAATCTTCTTCCCTTGAGCTGGTGGGACCAACCAGTTCACCAAACACCAAGCAAGGCCTCCCTCCCCTGGTCGAATTTGCTGTGCATTTCTGCAGTGAACCGGATAGCCAGGAGGCTCGGACCCTGTTTGGGTTTTAAGGAGCGCACCTTTTATTCGTTGCTGTGCTCTGCTGCTGGTTTCTTCCCTGGGCAGTGCAGGACCCTCCAGTCTTCCTAATTCATGTCAGTCCGATAGTCGCTTCAGGAACCGCGAGCCTGCATGATCTGCCAGGAACTTCTGCCTCAGCTACAGCCTTCTTCTCCATTTAAGTTACTGTTCTAACCTGGTTGGTTGTTCCGTCCGAAAGTGTTTGAAATCTTTCACCAATCCGAGGGCTTGTCCTTCTCTACTCTTTTAAATAACTTTTCCTTCGACCAACTTCATTTCGAACTCTTGACAAAGACTTAACCACAAACCACTCTGAACTGTGTGATCCTCTACAAAGACTCTTTACCATTAACATTGGCCCAGACCTATTGATTTGAATCCTCATTGTAGCCAGCCTTTTCTAGATTGCCTTGCCTGCTTACTTGTTTGTGCTGCTTAATTTTGTATAACTTGTCTTTGCCTCCCTTTTAAATTGCTGGAGTACCGTTTTGCTCACACTTCATTTTGAGCTTAAATTGTCCAGAATTCATTGGGTGTCGTGTATTATATTAAGAGCGTGATTTTTCTGGTGCTTTACTTAGTTAATTGTTTTACAACTGATGTGTAAATAAATGTATATACTTTTACTTAAAACCTTGAGTCAGTGTTTGTTTGAACCATAGTAATTGCTGTCCTTTGTGTAACTTCTGATACTGCTCACTTTACTCTTGAGATAAGTCTGGCTGCTCAGCCATCACTACCACTTTACTGTGTAGTACAGTCTTGTACCAAAGGTGAATTTGTACTGTCACTTGTAGTCTTAATTGTGTATGGTGTTCCCAAAGGGTACCGCATATGATTCTGCCTAACAGAAGTACAGGCTTACTCAATTGGAAGTTACATTTTGAAAACATTTTCTTCTGTGCTAATCTTATAAAGAATGAGCAATTTCCGGAGTTTCCCTTTGAATGGCAGCTACAATTTGATGTATTTATTTATTTGCATTTAGAGTTGAACAAAATGAAAATGAAAAGATATATAAACTGTTTGCAGTACTCTACTCTGCTGAATACTGAATGTAGAGAAGGAGCTGTATCCAAAATGAAAATGAAATAGTGTGTATTGTACTCTACTGCATACTGAATGGAATGAAAGTGCTATCACCAAAATGGAAAGAGATATGAACTGTTTGTGTGCTGTATTGTACTGAATGGAGAGAAAGAGCTGTTACCAAAATGAAAAGTTATATAAACTGTTTGCTGTACTGTCCTTTACTGAATGCAGAGAAGGAGCTGTAACCAAAATGAAATAGAGTGTGTACTGCACTTTACTGCATACTGAATGGAGAGAAGGAGCTGTGATCGAAATGAAAATGAAGAGTTATATACTGTTTGCTGTACTGTACTCTACCGTATACCGAATGGAGGGAAAGAGCTTTGACCAAAATAACAATGAAAATAGTTATGAACTATTTGCTGGACTGTACTCTACTTCATACTGAATGGAAAGAAAGAGCTGTGACCAAAAGATAGAGTTCTAAACTGTTGTACCGAATGGAGAGAAAGTGCTGGAACCAGTACCCATTTTACAGTGTGTAATCTTCAGAACCCAAGTCCATATAAACCCATGCATTTCCTGTCATGGATGCAAAAGCGTATCTGTGTTGTTGGAGAGCTCTGCAAAGCACTGTCCTCCTCCCCTGGAGGGTAGAGAACACTTGGGCCCTCATTACAAGTCAGGCGGTGGACCATGGTGCTATTAGCACCATGGTCCATGCCGGATTCCGCCATGGTGGATGGCGGAATTACCGCCCCATTCCAAGGTGAGTGGGGCGGTAATTCCCCAGGTATGGACTTAATATGCCACTGCATTTCGGAGTATACAAACTCCTTCATCAGGGCAAGTCTGTATTGAAATAATGTGAACACACAACATAAAACACATGCATAAATCAATAAAGAAAATTTAAACACATACCAGAATGTAGAATGTTCATATGAGCGTTGGAATATATGTTTGGAAATAAACAACAAAATAAATGCAGTAGGGAATAAGTAAATCAACAACATAATAAGGCTAAAGGAGTGAAAAACAAATAACAAATGATACCTCTATACCGGTGTGTAGCCAGTGTAGCTTTTTTTAGGAGTGTCAGGCTGTCAGTAACACCCGTGGTCCAATAAAGGACAGCGGTCACAACGGCTTTATAAAAGCATGAAAGTTAGAGTAATCAGAGGGCTACATGTGTTTAAGTGAAGCAGTTTATCTATTACAATCTAAAATGCAAAGATACCTATAAACGCAGCACGGCCGTGAGACAAGCTGTCTGAATGCTGCAGTGCATCGTCGTATTGTGGTGTTGCTAGGAAACGGGTTATTTACATAACCACGTGACCACATCGCGTCTATAAGACGGCGCGATGCGTGTGACTTTCAAATAGCTATGCTATCTCGATTTGTAAGTCCCCAAGGTGTAAACTAAGTAATTATATAGTCTAATGGTGGTCAAGTACTAATTCTAGGGTGCATAATGTCTAAAATAAAATTATAGAATCAGCATAGAAATGAAAAAAATACTCAGTGAAAACAGCTATGTTGTGTACATACAAAATGGCAAATATAAACAGAATCAACAAAAATAAATAAAATCTGCCGCTAATGGTGGCATTGAAAACAATGCCACCTTGGGTCCCAGACTGGACATCCGGGAGGCAGGGCAGCAAAGTGTATACATCTATGTAAATATAAATCAACCAATTTAGCAGATTTAGAGCGACATGAAAATTTCTCAATCAGGGAAACAAACATAAATATATTTTTGTCACCTGGAAACCCAGGCATCAAATACAGAAAAAAACAACTTCTAAAGCAGATGAAATAGCACAAGACAGTGGAATACTGTCATACGTAAAGCATGATGTCCATGTGCAACAAATCTGAGGTTCAAGGGAAAGTCTATAGAGTATACTGAACCTTCAATATTGGTTGCCACTGAATCACTATGTCATAGTTAAATGTAGCAATGATAGTTAATCTCTTCATTGAGTCCATGAGGAGATAAACTACCAAGTTTATCTATCCAAAAGGTTTCTCTCCTATTAAGCCGCAGTCCAAGGTCCTCATGTGGATTTTTCTTGCTCAATACCTCTAAGATCCAAAACTTAATTTGGGTTAGGTTATGTCTATTTTCGATCCAGTGGCGGGCCACCACTGAATTCGAATTGCAGTTCCGGACACAAGAACGATGTTCATTCCAACGTACTTTCGCTGCTCTTGTGGACTGACCTACATAGTACTTCCCGCAGGGAAACTTGATACCATATATAATGTTTGTGCTATCGCAAGTTCCAAATGTTCTCAACAGGATTTTTTGACCTGTACGGGGATGGTGTATTGTGTTCCCTTTCAATATTAAATTACAGTTGGCACAATGAAGACAAGGATATGTCCCCGTGCGTTGGGTAACAGGTTCTTTCAATCTCGGGCGTGTATGTACCAGTTCATCTCGCAAATTTCTGCTCCTTTGATATGCAAAAACCGGAAGTTGGTCAAACAGATTCTGTACTCTTGTGTCATTTCTGAGGATGTTCCAATGTTTCTTAATTGCATTTTTAATTTTATTGCTCTGTACAGAAAATTTTGAGACGTATACTGGTGATTTCAATTCCCTTGGCAATTTAACAGTGTCGATAACAAAGTGCTGCGATCACATGCATTCACTCTCTGGGATGCAGCATCTAGTTCTGATGATTTGTAGCCACAACATAAAAAAATTTCTTTCATCAATAATTGTTGGGCTAGACAGTCTTCGGGATCACCCACTATTCTTTTCACACGCAGTAATTGACTGTATGGCAGATTTCTCAGGAGACTAGGTTGATGGAAACTCAATCTGTGCAATAGATTATTGCGATCAGTAGGTTTGCGGAAAAGTGTAGTCTTGTAACCAGTATCACTCTTGAGTATTTGAACATCCAGAAATGTAATCCTGTCTTTGGATGTTGTGCTGCTAAACTGGATCCGCTGGTCAATACTATTCAAATAATTTAAAAAAGCATCAAAAGTAGCTTCTGTGTTCGTCCAAATTCCAAAAACATCATCTATATAACGTACCCATAGATGTATGTGCTTGTTCCAATCTGGCTTATGAAGTACGTTGTCCATTTCAAATTTGTGCATAAAACAATTTGTATAGGACGGTGCCATAGTCGCACCCATGGATGTTCCCGAAACCTGTAGGAAGAATTTATTGTGAAATTGAAAGTATGAGTTTTCTGCTACAAACTGGAGAAGAGCCATTATGAATTCTCTTTGTGCACGGACCTCAGGTGACTCCAACAAAAGCCATTCTACTGATTCCATTCCCAAATCATGAGGTATCGATGTGTATAAACTTTTGACATCAATCGTGAATAGTAAGTATTCTGGTTGAAAAGTGGCAGTATTCAGCTTTTGTAGAAAGTGTGTAGTGTCCTTGATATAAGTGAAAGTCTTTTGAATCAAAGGTTGGAGAAAAAAGTCAATGTACACACCTAGTGGTTGATTTATGCTATTCATACCAGCAACAATGGGTCTTCCTGGTGGTCTGACTGTGTTTTTATGTATCTTAGGTAGTGTACAAAGATTCGGGATTCTTGGGTGGTTATTGTATAGAAATTTACGAGTGTGTTCATTGATCCATTCAAGTTCCATAGCCTTGTCAAGTAGGACTTCAAGATTTTGTTTAATGGACACTGTGGGATCTTGATCCAAAGGTGCATAAATGGTGTGATCCTGTAATTGCCTGTTACATTCAACTTCATAATCAATGGTGTTCATGATCACCAGCGCACCTCCTTTGTCCGCAGGTCGTATTGTGATGTTCTTGTCACAGTAAAGATTCCTAATAGTTTTCATTTCATGGGGTTTGAGGTTCTTATGTGGTGAAGTCTTGTAGCTGATGCGTTCAAGATCCCTGGTCACTAATTTCTGAAAAATGTCAATAGATGGTACAGAAATAGGAGGTATAAAGCCACTCTTGGCTCTAAATTCTTGAAAATCTGGTGCATCCGATGTTTTTTCATGGATTTCTAACTCATCAAAGAAAACTTTTAATTTCAATTTCCTCACAAATTTGTATAATTCAATTTTGGTGTCAAACAATGTAGTACTGTACGTCGGTACAAAACTCAAGCCTTTCTGTAGTATGTCTTCTTCCATCTTATTTAAGGTCCTGTGGGAAATATTAATAACTAAGTTTTCTTGAGTTGTAGTCGTGTTTGTGGTTTGTTTCTGGGGTTTCCTCCTCCCCCGGCGGGTTCTTTTGGTCTTTTGGTCTTGCGCCTAAAAAAGCTGAAGTTGTAGGTGTTTGTGTGGATGGAGCCCTCATGTGGCTAGAATCGCTGTCCTGTGGCTGCTCTTCTTGGGTATCGGAATCTTTTTGTGCTTCTGAATCTGAGCTCGATGTGTTGTCCGAAGGGTGTTTATATGGCCTTTTAGGAGCTAGAGATCCGTATTTCTCCATCCAAGTATATACCTCCTCATTGATGTAATCGTAGGTATCTGTTTTGAACTTTTTTACTTTCTTCTGCTCAAGTTCAGTTTTATACTCTTCTAGTTTAATGTTAATGTCTGCTAGAATAATATCATATTCTTCTTTGCCCAAAGAGTCTACCAGTTCTTTCTCAATTTCTTTGATCTCAATGTTGAGGGAGACCAAATTCTTGGATAATTCTGGTATCGTTAACAGAATTAGGTCAAGACTGCACTTGTTCAAAATGGCTTCCCATCTGCGCACAAATTCGTTACTTTCTTTACACAGCGTGGGGCGCAATTGGATTTGCAAGCCTCTGGGAATTCATTGGTTCTTAAAATAACGTCCCAATGTAATAGCGTGAAGCTTTCGATTAATTTCTTTACGTATTAAGTATTCAAGTTGTTTAATCCATTTGGCCGGATCTTTGGTCGTAGTCGCATTTGTGCCAATGGTGGTTTCACTAATAAGTTCAAGTATGGCAGCTGCCTCCTCGTTTGAAAACCCTAGGGTTTCTGCACATTTATTTGATAGTCCTTCGATATCCTCAAAGGACAAGTTTGTTTCTTATGGTTCTGAAAATTAATAGTAACGAAAGAGTTTGTCGACAAATGTACATAGAGTGTGTGCCTCCACTTGTGTGTGTCTTCACAAAGGGCGGAGCAATGATAAAGGAAAGGAATAAGTGGGCACCACTTTGTATGATGATTCTTGAAATGAAGTAACAAAGTAAACAGAAGAATAAAGCTTCTCAAAAAATACTTTTAGGGAGCTGGCTGTGAAGAGTCTGGAGACACCCTGACTCGAAAAGTAGCAGTGAAGGAAAAGACTAAGTATGGCCAACTTAGTCACACAGCTGCTCTCCGTTATACCCAAAACAACGGGTTATGAAGTTAAAAAGAATTTCTTCAAAATATTCCTGTATATAGGTAAACGTGCTTGTATCCAATTTCAAAAATGATAGTCAAAAAGAATCCAAGTCAGAAATAAATTCAATAATAATTTATCATTAGACTATATAATTACTTAGTTTACACCTTGGGTACTTACAAATCGAGATAGCATAGCTATTTGAAAGTCACACGCATCGCGCCATCTTATAGACGCGATGCGGTCACGTGGTTATGTAAATAACCCGTTTCCTAGCAACACCACAATACAGCGATGCACTGCAGCGTTCAGACGGCTTGTCTCACGGCTGTGCTGCCTTTACAGGTATCTTCGCATTTTAGATTGTAATAGATAAACTGCTTCACTTAAACACATGTAGCCCTCTGATTACTCTAACTTTCATGCTTTTATAAAGCCGTTGTGACCGCTGTCCTTTATTGGACCACGGGTGTTACTGACAGCCTGACACTCCTAAAAAAAAGCTACACTGGCTACACACCGGTATAGAGGTACCATTTGTTATTTGTTTTTCACTCCTTTAGCCTTATTATGTTGTTGATTTACTTGTTCCTTACTGCATTTATTTTGTTGTTTATTTCCAAACATATATTCCAACGCTCATATGAACATTCTACACTCTGGTATGTGTTTACATTTTCTTTATTGATTTATGCATGTGTTTTCATGTTATGTGTTCACATTATTTCAATACAGACTTGCCCTGATGAAGGAGTTTGTATACTCCGAAATGCAGTGGCATATTAAGTCCATACCTAACATGTGATGTGTAGCTGCAGCCTCACTAAGATTCCATTAGTGTTGTGCTCTTATCAATGATCTTTTGATAAATTATTATTGAATTTATTTCTGACTTGGATTCTTTTTGACTATCATTTTTGAAATTGGATACAAGCACGTTTACCTATATACAGGAATATTTTGAAGAAAGTCTTTTTAACTTCATAACCCGTTGTTTTGGGTAAAACGGAGAGCGGCTGTGTGACTAAGTTGGCCATACTTAGAGGCCGATTCATGGAATAATTAGCGCGGCGCAAGTGGGCAAAAACGTGCGAATCGCAGTGGAATAGCGAAAATCGCAGTGCAAGTGCGAAAATCGCACGAAAAGCAGCGCACGTCGATTCATGGAAGGCCGTGCGCGAGAAAACCAGCGGATGTGCGATAAAAAAGTGCACGGCGCACGTTGGCGCACAGGCCATCTAACAGCGTGCGCCAGGTCACAGCGAAAATCGCACAGGCCACAGCGAAATTCGCACATAGCGCGGCGCACGCAACAAAAGTAGGCGGAACACGGGCGTAACACTCGGAATGGGGAACAACTTGCCAAAACGTGGGCGTCACGGGGGAAGTACAGGGCACAAGTGCGCGGAACGCCCACACGCTCGCCTACAACACGTATTCATGGAATAGAATAGGGGAAAAAAGCGCACGCTCAAACCAGCGCACAGGCACAAACACGACCGCCACAAGAAAGCAGGCGGTAGCGTCTCTGCGGCTGTAAGAAATGTGCGCCAAAAGGTGCGCCAACAAATAGCACCTATATACTGCCATGATGAATGTCCCATACTGTGGCCCTCCAGGAAAAATGACGTGCAAAGGGGTACCCACAAACACAGACACCCGCTGACAAAAAATACATGTGCGTGTATACCGGGGTGCGCGGGAAGTCTCACACGCGATTTGCAGGGTACGTGCATCACAGGGGTTCGCGTGAAGTTATTCACGCGATCGGGCCTGGGGGAGCGGGCTACGTGTATTTCAGGGGTTCGCGTGAAGTTTCTCACGCGATCGGGCCTGGGGGAGCGTGCTACGTGTATTTCAGGGGTTCGTGTGAAGTTTCACACGTGATCGGGCCTGGGGGAGCGGGCTACGTGTATTACAGGGGTTTGCGTGAAGTTCCTCACGCGATCGGGCCTGGGTGAGCATGCTACGTGTATTTTAGGGGTTCGCGTGAAGTTTCACACGCGATCGGGCCTGGGGGAGCGGGCTACGTGTATTACAGGGGTTCGCGTGAAGTTCCTCACGCGATCGGGCCTGGGGGAGCGGGCTACGTGTATTCCAGGGGTGCGCGGGAAGTTCCACACACGAATAGCCTGGGCGCGTGTATTTGAGGGGTGCGCGGGAAGTTCCACACGCGAATAGCCTGGGCGCGTGTATTTCAGGGGTGTGCGGGGAGTTCCACACGCGAATAGCCTGGGTGCGTGTATTTCAGGGGTTCGCGTGAAGTTTCACACGCGATCGGGCCTGGGGGAGCGGGCTACGTGTATTACAGGGGTTCGCGTGAAGTTCCTCACGCGATCGGGCCTGGGGGAGCGTGCTAAGTGTATTTCAGGGGTTCGCGTGAAGTTTCACACGCGATCGGGCCTGGGGGAGCGGGCTACGTGTATTACAGGGGTTCGCGTGAAGTTCCTCACGCGATCGGGCCTGGGGGAGCGGGCTACGTGTATTCCAGGGGTGCACGGGAAGTTCCACACGTGAATAGCCTGGGCGTGTGTATTTGAGGGGTGCGCGGGAAGTTCCACACGCGAATAGCCTGGGCGCGTGTATTTCAGGGGCGTGTGTATTTGAGGGGTGCGCGGGAAGTTCCACACGCGAATAGCCTGGGCGCGTGTATTTCAGGGGTGTGCGGGGAGTTCCACACGCGAATAGCCTGGGCGCGTGTATTTCAGGGGTGCGCGGGAAGTTCCACACGCGAATAGCCTGGGCGCGTGTATTTCAGGGGTGCGCGGGAAGTTCCACACGCGAATAGCCTGGGCGCGTGTATTTCAGGGGTGCGCGGGAAGTTCCACACGCGAATAGCCTGGACGCGTGTATTTCAGGGGTGCGCGGGGAGTTCCACACGCGAATAGCCTGGGCGCGTGTATTTCAGGGGTGCGCGGGAAGTTCCACACGCGAATAGCCTGGGCGCGTGTATTTCAGGGGTGCGCGGGAAGTTCCACACGCGAATAGCCTGGGCGCCTGTATTTCAGGGGTGCGCGGGAAGTTCCACACGCGAATAGCCTGGGCGCGTGTATTTCAGGGGTGCGCGGGAAGTTTTACACGCGAATAGCCTGGGCGCGTGTATTTCAGGGGTGAGCGGGAAGTTCCACACGCGAATAGCCTGGGCGCGTGTATTTCAGGGGTGCGCGGGAAGTTTTACACGCGATTTCTGCACGGTACGTGTATTTCAGGGGTGCCGGGGAGTCCCACATGTGATTTGACAGTGTGGGTCCTCCCAGGTGTACCCTTTACACCCTCCACGGCCCCTGCAGGCAGCCCACACCACAGGGGACTACCCTGCATCCCTGGTCATGTCCCGCAGGCAGCCCACCCAACATGGGCATGCCCCCCAGCAAAGGCACATGTCTCCTTGAACTAATGAACACCAACTCATGTCCCCTTGCACCCCCACCCCCCAGCACTGTGGGGCACCTGCCAGCAGGCCCCCACCCATGTCCAACTCATGTCTCCCACCACCCCCACCCCCCAGCCACCAGGGTCACCCTCCACCAGGCCCCCACTCATGTCACCCACCACCCCCACCCCCCAGCCACCAGGGTCACCCTCCACCAGGCCCCCACCCATGTCTCCCACCACCCCCACCCCCCAGCCACCAGGGTCACCCTCCACCAGGCCCCCACTCATGTCACCCACCACCCCCACCCCCCAGCCACCAGGGTCACCCTCCACCAGGCCCCCACTCATGTCTCCCACCACCCCCACACCCCAGCAGTGCAGGGGCACCCTCCACCAGGCCCCCACTCATGTCTCCCACCACCCCCACACCCCAGCAGTGCAGGGGCAGCCTCCACCAGGCCCCCACTCATGTCTACCACCACCCCCACCCCCCCAGCCACCAGGGGCACCCTCCACCAGGCCCCCACTCATGTCTCCCACCACCCCCACACCCCAGCAGTGCAGGGGCACCCTCCACCAGGCCCCCACTCATGTCTCCCACCACCCCCACACCCCAGCAGTGCAGGGGCACCCTCCACCAGGCCCCCACTCATGTCTACCACCACCCCCACACCCCAGCAGTGCAGGGGCACCCTCTACCAGGCCCCCACTCATGTCTCCCACCACCCCCACACCCCAGCAGTGCAGGGGCACCCTCCACCAGGCCCCCACTCATGTCTACCACCACCCCCACACCCCAGCAGTGCAGGGTCACCCTCCACCAGGCCCCCACCCATGTCTCCCACCACCCCCACACCCCAGCCACCAGGGGCACCCCCCACCAGGCCCCCACTCATGTCTCCCACCACCCCCACCCCCCAGCCACCAGGGGCACCCTCCACCAGGCCCCCACTCATGTCTCCCACCACCCCCACACCCCAGCAGTGCAGGGTCACCCTCCACCAGGCCCCCACTCATGTCTACCACCACCCCCACCCCCCAGCCACCAGGGGCAGCCTCCACCAGGCCCCCACTCATGTCTACCACCACCCCCACACCCCAGCAGTGCAGGGGCAGCCTCCACCAGGCCCCCACTCATGTCACCCACCACCCCCACCCCCCAGCCACCAGGGGCACCCTCCACCAGGCCCCCACTCATGTCTCCCACCACCCCCACACCCCAGCAGTGCAGGGGCCCCCTCCACCAGGCCCCCACTCATGTCTACCACCACCCCCACACCCCCAGCCACCAGGGGCAGCCTCCACCAGGCCCCCACCCATGTCTCCCACCACCCCCACACCCCAGCCACCAGGGGCACCCTCCACCAGGCCCCCACTCATGTCTCCCACCACCCCCACACCCCAGCAGTGCAGGGGCACCCTCCACCAGGCCCCCACTCATGTCTACCACCACCCCCACCCCCCCAGCCACCAGGGGCACCCTCCACCAGGCCCCCACTCATGTCTCCCACCACCCCCACACCCCAGCAGTGCAGGGGCAGCCTCCACCAGGCCCCCACTCATGTCACCCACCACCCCCACCCCCCAGCCACCAGGGGCACCCTCCACCAGGCCCCCACTCATGTCTCCCACCACCCCCACACCCCAGCCACCAGGGGCACCCTCCACCAGGCCCCCACTCATGTCTCCCACCACCCCCACACCCCAGCAGTGCAGGGGCACCCTCCACCAGGCCCCCACCCATGTCTCCCACCACCCCCACACCCCAGCCACGAGGGGCACCCTCCACCAGGCCCCCACTCATGTCTCCCACCACCCCCACACCCCAGCAGTGCAGGGGCACCGTCCACCAGGCCCCCACTCATGTCTCCCACCACCCCCACCCCCAGCCACCAGGGGCACCCTCCACCAGGCCCCCACTCATGTCTCCCACCACCCCCACACCCCAGCCACCAGGGGCACCCTCCACCAGGCCCCCACTCATGTCACCCACCACCCCCACCCCCAGCCGCCAGGGGCACCCTCCACCAGGCCCCCACTCATGTCTCCCACCACCCCCACACCCCAGCAGTGCAGGGGCACCCTCCACCAGGCCCCCACTCATGTCTCCCACCACCCCCACCCCCCCAGCCACCAGGGGCACCCTCCACCAGGCCCCCACTCATGTCTCCCACCACCCCCACACCCCAGCAGTGCAGGGTCACCCTCCACCAGGCCCCCACTCATGTCTCCCACCACCCCCACACCCCAGCAGTGCAGGGGCCCCCTCCACCAGGCCCCCACTCATGTCTACCACCACCCCCACACCCCCAGCCACCAGGGGCAGCCTCCACCAGGCCCCCACCCATGTCTCCCACCACCCCCACACCCCAGCCACCAGGGGCACCCTCCACCAGGCCCCCACTCATGTCTCCCACCACCCCCACACCCCAGCAGTGCAGGGGCACCCTCCACCAGGCCCCCACTCATGTCTACCACCACCCCCACCCCCCCCAGCCACCAGGGGCACCCTCCACCAGGCCCCCACTCATGTCTCCCACCACCCCCACACCCCAGCAGTGCAGGGGCAGCCTCCACCAGGCCCCCACTCATGTCACCCACCACCCCCACCCCCCAGCCACCAGGGGCACCCTCCACCAGGCCCCCACTCATGTCTCCCACCACCCCCACACCCCAGCCACCAGGGGCACCCTCCACCAGGCCCCCACTCATGTCTCCCACCACCCCCACACCCCAGCAGTGCAGGGGCACCCTCCACCAGGTCCCCACCCATGTCTCCCACCACCCCCACACCCCAGCCACGAGGGGCACCCTCCACCAGGCCCCCACTCATGTCTCCCACCACCCCCACACCCCAGCAGTGCAGGGGCACCGTCCACCAGGCCCCCACTCATGTCTCCCACCACCCCCACCCCCAGCCACCAGGGGCACCCTCCACCAGGCCCCCACTCATGTCTCCCACCACCCCCACACCCCAGCCACCAGGGGCACCCTCCACCAGGCCCCCACTCATGTCACCCACCACCCCCACCCCCAGCCACCAGGGGCACCCTCCACCAGGCCCCCACTCATGTCTCCCACCACCCCCACACCGCAGCAGTGCAGGGGCACCCTCCACCAGGCCCCCACTCATGTCTCCCACCACCCCCACCCCCCCAGCCACCAGGGGCACCCTCCACCAGGCCCCCACTCATGTCTCCCATCACCCCCACACCCCAGCAGTGCAGGGTCACCCTCCACCAGGCCCCCACTCATGTCTCCCACCACCCCCACACCCCAGCAGTGCAGGGTCACCCTCCACCAGGCCCCCACTCATGTCTCCCACCACCCCCACACCCCAGCAGTGCAGGGGCAGCCTCCACCAGGCCCCCACTCATGTCACCCACCACCCCCACCCCCCAGCCACCAGGGGCACCCTCCACCAGGCCCCCACTCATGTCTCCCACCACCCCCACACCCCAGCAGTGCAGGGGCACCCTCCACCAGGCCCCCACTCATGTCTCCCACCACCCCCACACCCCAGCAGTGCAGGGGCACCCTCCACCAGGCCCCCACTCATGTCTCCCACCACCCCCACACCCCAGCAGTGCAGGGGCACCCTCTACCAGGCCCCCACTCATGTCTCCCACCACCCCCACGCCCCAGCAGTGCAGGGGCACCCTCCACCAGGCCCCCACTCATGTCTACCACCACCCCCACACCCCAGCAGTGCAGGGTCACCCTCCACCAGGCCCCCACCCATGTCTCCCACCACCCCCACACCCCAGCCACCAGGGGCACCCTCCACCAGGCCCCCACTCATGTCTCCCACCACCCCCACCCCCCAGCCACCAGGGGCACCCTCCACCAGGCCCCCACTCATGTCTCCCACCACCCCCACACCCCAGCAGTGCAGGGTCACCCTCCACCAGGCCCCCACTCATGTCTCCCATCACCCCCACACCCCAGCAGTGCAGGGGCAGCCTCCACCAGGCCCCCACTCATGTCACCCACCACCCCCACCCCCCAGCCACCAGGGGCACCCTCCACCAGGCCCCCACTCATGTCTCCCACCACCCCCACACCCCAGCAGTGCAGGGGCACCCTCCACCAGGCCCCCACTCATGTCTACCACCACCCTCACACCCCCAGCCACCAGGGGAAGCCTCCACCAGGCCCCCACCCATGTCTCCCACCACCCCCACACCCCAGCCACCAGGGGCACCCTCCACCAGGCCCCCACTCATGTCTCCCACCACCCCCACACCCCAGCAGTGCAGGGGCACCCTCCACCAGGCCCCCACTCATGTCTACCACCACCCCCACCCCCACCCCCCCCAGCCACCAGGGGCACCCTCCACCAGGCCCCCACTCATGTCCCCCACCACCCCCACACCCCAGCAGTGCAGGGGCAGCCTCCACCAGGCCCCCACTCATGTCACCCACCACCCCCACCCCCCAGCCACCAGGGGCACCCTCCACCAGGCCCCCACTCATGTCTCCCACCACCCCCACACCCCAGCCACCAGGGGCACCCTCCACCAGGCCCCCACTCATGTCTCCCACCACCCCCACACCCCAGCAGTGCAGGGGCACCCTCCACCAGGCCCCCACCCATGTCTCCCACCACCCCCACACCCCAGCCACGAGGGGCACCCTCCACCAGGCCCCCACTCATGTCTCCCACCACCCCCACACCCCAGCAGTGCAGGGGCACCGTCCACCAGGCCCCCACTCATGTCTCCCACCACCCCCACCCCCCAGCCACCAGGGGCACCCTCCACCAGGCCCCCACTCATGTCTCCCACCACCCCCACACCCCAGCCACCAGGGGCAAACTCCACCAGGCCCCCACTCATGTCACCCACCACCCCCACCCCCCAGCCACCAGGGGCACCCTCCACCAGGCCCCCACTCATGTCTCCCACCACCCCCACACCCCAGCAGTGCAGGGGCACCCTCCACCAGGCCCCCACTCATGTCTCCCACCACCCCCACCCCCCCAGCCACCAGGGGCACCCTCCACCAGGCCCCCACTCATGTCTCCCACCACCCCCACACCCAGCAGTGCAGGGTCACCCTCCACCAGGCCCCCACTCATGTCTCCCACCACCCCCACACCCCAGCAGTGCAGGGGCAGCCTCCACCAGGCACCCACACATGTCCCCCTGCCCCCAGGTCCTGACGATACTCAATCATGGCAGTAATGGGCAGCATACCCAGCACAAACACCCAGGCAAGGATTGCATCCACCCACATAGTGAATGCAATTACATGATACAACCCCAATGGCAAGTCTGTAAATGAACACATGTCCGTCACACACACATACACAATGGGTGCAAGTCAATGTCAAAACCCATATCATGACATGTATGAAACCAATGAGAAAATACCACAAGTGAAAGTTAAAAAGAACATGTATTAAAGATGAAAAATAAGTAAAAAAATCAAACATACAACAATGGGGATAACAAAATAAATGGTCCATGTCCGAGAACAAATGTAAAAATAAAAAAAACAAAGTAATCCAAAAACAAATGTTGTCCAAAGCAAAATCATGTGGAAGTAAAATAATGAAAAACCATTTCCTCATGGTGAACACAATAATTAATTAAAAAAATGTTTCTTCAAAAAGCAAACTATATACACGAAAATTCCAGGGTCCATGAGCCCAACACCATAAATGAAACCTACTACTACCTAATGAAAATAATATATACAAAAAAGTGGCCATTGTCCGAGAGGTCCAAAAAAACAAAAATTAATAAAGGAAACCTAACACTAACTAACTAAATAAATAACTATATACAAAGGCAGCGGGCAAGTCCTGCGGCTCACTCGGTGATGTGGCTGGCCAGGGCATCATCGAACTCCATGTCGATGTCCTGGAGGCGGGACTCTGTCCTGGCCCCGAGGTCTCGCAGGGATAACCCCATGTCCAGCTCAAACTCCCTGCGAGCTTCCTCGAGGCACTCAGCCCGCCTCAACGCCCGACGCATGGAGAACTCCGCCCTGACCATGGTGAGCCGCTCCTCTTCCGCCCGCTGCCGCTCCGCACCTATCCGCTGGACCAACTGCTCCCACACGGAAGACACCACCATCCCAGGGTTGCCCTGCCCTCCGGCCGATGCCTGCCCCTCTGATCTTGAAGTCCCCGAGCCATGATGCCTCCCACGTCGAGCCTGCTGCTGCCTCCGACGCCACTGCCTCTGCCAGCACAACGGCATCCAGGCTGATGGAAACCACCGACGCCGTCGTGCACGTGCCCTGCCTGATGATCCTGTCACATCTTCCACCTGCTGGGGTCCAGTTGCTGTGTTGTCCACCCCTGCTGGACCTCCGACTCCCAACTGTGGCAGGGATGGGATCCCCACCGAGCTGGCTGCATTGGTCGGGGCAGGTCCACAGGGGGCCCTGGTGGCATCTGGGCCGGAAGACGGCAAGGAGAACGACTGGTGTATAGCCTGCACAGAGGAGGAGAGGGCCGCCAGATTGGACAACACATGCAGAAAACCCCCGAACATGGCCGATCCCAGTTGGGCCACGTCGGCACGGTGCACTTCGTGATGACGTGCGTCGTCCTCCCGGGAAGCACGCACGGCATCACGAATCACAGCCGTGCGCATCGCGACCCCAATCAGGACCTTCTCCACACGGCCAGGGGTTCCCACGTCCGCAGGTGGAGGGGAGTCAGGTGACATGGACATCCCCTCTACCTGCGGACGGGCCTGGGACGGGGCATCCCTGCTGGTGCATGGTGGTGCACTCACAGGGTCAGGGATAGCGACATGCACAGGCCCCTCCACGGTGACCTGTGCTGCCTCCTGCCCCTGGCCCTGGACTGCACCACTTGCACCAGCAGGGTTGCCCCCACCAGGCCCCATGTGTGCCCCAGTGGCGGCCTCCTCCTCCTCTGTGCAAACCACCAACCTGGATGGCTCCTCACCGTCTCCCACCGTAGCAGGCCCCTGTGGGGGCTCACCCACCCCTTCCGCTGCAGCCGTGGGGGCATCCCCGCCGCCTTGCTCCACAGCGCCGTCTCCGCCCTCTTCTTCACTAGCCGCTGCGTAGAGGGAGACAAAGAACACAAGCATCAGGGCACTGTACAATGGTCCCCTAGACAGGAAGCAATAGCAGATGAGCACCACTGTCAAAGTACACTTCCATCATGTCCCTCCACAACACATGGGTCAGTCCAGGCAAAACACACACAGTAACAGGCATGGTGCATGCCATGGACATTTCCATGCATGTCCAATGGACTCTTGAAACATTCAATGATATGTAACTCACATGCATCATGGCTCATGCCTATCACATGCACACACTTCACCTCAGTCACATCCATCTGGCCCCAAGCACACCAAACACAGCGGATACAAGGGTAATTTGGCTGCTTCACTGAATCTGTGCATTGTCACACACATGTGTCATGCATCCATGGCATGCAGAAGTCACAGACACGCAGGTCAGGCACACAGACATGGCTACCATATATGTACCTGGCATCAGCACCCATCCCTCACCCCCACCCATGTCCAGGTACAGAGACTGGCATGCTCTCATGTTCAAAATCTGCATAGGGCTCCCCATGCGGCATTTGAACACATGCAACAACCATGTGGGTCACACATCACTGGTCGCACATGCATTACCATGATGTCCCTGCACACATACATGCATACATGGCCTATGGCACACATATAGGCAAGTATCATAGAATCAGCACACCGCAACATGCCCTGTCTCACACAGTAATGCTTGGACACTTACCGATCAACTCCAGACGGGCCTCCCTCTCAAGGATCTGGGCGTGGAGCGCTGGGCGTACGCGTTCCAGGACCCTCATCTGGATGGAACTCATGCGGCCCCGGCCCCCCTCCACGAGGCGCCGGGCCTTCACAAGGGTCCTGGACCTCAAGTCCTCCCAGCGCTTCTTGATCTTCAGGACGTCGCGGGTTGCCACCACCTCCGCATTGATGGCAACCACACAGTCGGCCCAGATCCTCTCCCGTCCTTCCTTGCTGGCGCGGGACGATCCAAAGAGGGCATCATACTGCCCCAGGACATGCTCCACCAGGACACCAACTTCGGTGTCAGTGAAGCTGGTGCCCCTCTGCCCCTCTGGCCTGGGGTTGCCACTGGTGCCAGATGTGGAAGTGCCCGACATGGCAACCCCAGAGGCAGGTGTGGGTGGGCAACTGGGTCCTGGGGCTGGGCTGTGGAGCGATGTAATCCCAGTCGGGAGTCTTCAGTTCCAGCAGGGGTGGACACAGCAACTGGACCCCTGCAGATGGCTGATGTGCAGGCACCAAATGGCAGGGCACGGTGGCAGCAGGCAGGCAGGCAGGCAGCAGCAGATGGCACGTGGGAGGCTGCTCCGGGGCACTGGGGGGCAGTAACTCGGCCTTCTGGGCAGGAGCGTGGTCTTCCGTGTGTTTTCGCGTGGCCAGCTTGATACGGAGTGATTTGGCACGTGAAAATCCTGCACGTCAGCGTGAAATCCGAGGAAAGGCCCTTAGCGCGTAAGCGCGTCAGCACGCATACGCAATTCTATTGGACCAGAGTACCTCAGCGCGTAAGCGCGTCTGTGACGTGACCCGCACGGGTGTTCCCCACTCAGCACGTGATGACGGGGCACACGTGGAAATACTGCACGTCAGAGTGTCATCGCGTGTAATTGGACAAAAGTGCGCATACACGCGATTGGCCTATGTACGTGTATTTCATGGGCGCGCGGGCACTTACACACGCAAGTACGTCAGCGAACCTGTATCCCGTGGTGCGTGTGAATTTCCACACGCTATTGGACTGGGAACTGGATTCCAGGGGTGCGCGGGTCACACGCTCGCCTAGAACACGCGCAAAGCATAAATTTGCGCACTTTAACAATAACAAGCTCAGACGCCAGGATGAACATACCGTTCCTAGCAGCAGTGGCAGTGGGCTACCAAAGGAGGAGGATAGTCGGGGCCAGAATATTCACACCCAGAACCAGCCTTTTCGGGATGCCTGATGACCAGGTGTATGGGAGGTACAGGTTTCCACCACACATTATACTGGACCTGGTGAGTGAGTGGGAGGATGACCTCACATCACCCACCCTGTGCTCCCAAGCACTCAGCCCCCTGGAGAAGGTCCTCAATGTACTGCACTTCTTAGCCACTGGATCATTTCAGCGGACAAGTGCCATAGTGGGTGGGGTGTCACAGGCCACCCAGTCACGCTGCCTACACCAGGTCTTGAACATCATGACTGCACGCCCATCAGTCCGCAGGCACATATACCTGCCCAGAAAACCTGCAGAAAGGCATGCTGCCGCCCTGGATTTTTACGGTGTGGCACGATTCCCCAAAGTGCTAGGTGCCATCGACTGCACCCATGTGGCTCTACGTCCCCCCAGGGCATCTGAGCACATCTATAGGAACCGCAAGCACTGGCATTCCATCAACGTGCAGGTAGCATGTAATGCCAAGGGAATCATCACCTCAGTATATGCCAACTATCCCGGCTCCACCCACGACAACTTCATTTACCGAATGTCCACCCTAAACCGGGACCTAGAAGCTGGGCGGCATGGCGATACATGGCTGCTTGGTGAGTATGTATGCCACTGCACATGCATGCATGTTGGATACTGAGCAAGGTCACAACCCCACCAATGATACCAATCACCACCTCCACAGGGGACAGTGCCTACCCTCTCAGCCCCCACATGATGACGCCAATTCGGAACCCCACCACGCCACCCGAGGTAAGATATAACACAGCCCACATTACGACCCGGGGCATAGTGGAGCGCACATTCGGAGTGCTAAAGTCACGCTTTCCCTCCCTTGACCGTTCTGGCAGGCAGCTGTTATACGCTCCCCCAGTAGTGTGCAGGATCATAGTGGCAGCATGTGTCCTGCACAACGTTGCAACACGCCGGGGCCTGGCCGTGGACATGGTGGTGGCCCCACATCCCCAACCACATGCACAGCCGCTGCGCATGGGAGGGGAAAGGGCACGGGGGAGGCAGTCCGTACACAGCTAGTGGCTAATTACTTCACATAGAAATCACACCCCTGTGGAGTGCACACTGCCCTGGCACATTCCATCTGACAATCAATGATGACTCAACCTGACACTGATCCTGAATGTCTGGAGGATGAACCGTGAATACCATATCAGCCTGAGATTGTTCACCTGGAAGTGTCACAATGTGTGCATCCCTACCCACACAGACACCACCAATGCAGTTTTGTGAAGTTACACATTCAAGCAGCTAAAATGAATACCCACTTGCAAAATGCAAAAAGAGGACAGTGCCATGTCAGCCAACCCAACCCCAGCACCGCCACACGACACACCGTGCCATGTCATGCTAATTGCAGGTAAACAAAGTAATCCCCACAACATGACACTAGTCTCACTATGTACAGTGTCCCTATTAGAAACCTGCAACACCTGAAATGCTCACAGCAATGCCGGACCAACAACATACTTGAGCACATAGTACCATTAACATGACATCACAAATGTTACATATTAGTAGTCTCACCACCTGGAAATGCCTGCACTCCCACCACTACCAACTGTGCAGTGTTGGCGCCATGTAGAGTTGTAGGTGCACTGCTGCCAACATGGACCCCATCTCCAGACTAGAGGTCCTTGTGTAGACATGAGGAAGGGACCTGCAAATTGGGAGGTAGACACAGAAGAAGAGTTACACATCAATGCAACATGCGGTGTACAACACAACAGCAATATGCACTAGGAATGTATACACAGTATTGACTACAGACTGCCCACACAGCTCATGGGAGTCCAACGTCACTGTGTAATTCACTGTCACTTGGGCACACCCTTTGCAAGCCCATGGAAACGGGATGCAGGAGGGGTGTGTGTGACTCAAACCCAAGCATCTGAACCAAATTCATTACAAGCCTGCATGTGCCCAGCCACAATGCAGCGTATTCCCACAGTAACCACGGAAGCCAACAAATCGTCCCAAAAAAATTGGGAATAAAAGAAATCAAAATAAAAATAAAAATAAGAAACAATCAAAAATGGCCATTGATGGGCCCGGGGGGGTTGGGGAGGCCACTCAGGAGGTCCGAGGACAGGATGCACACCAGAACCCACCTGCGTGGATCCTGGGAAGATAAAACACCTCCATGGGCTCATGGCCCACACGGCTACCCTATTGTGGGAGTATCACTGCTGTCGCTATTATCACCCTGTGCAGCTGCATCCGGAGGTGGTTGCACTATGGGAGGCAGCCCACGCAAGGCCCTAGTCTGCTCCTCCATGGCTGCAAGCATGCGGGTGTGGTAGGTCTGGTTCTGGAGGATGAGTGTGCGGAGGTCCCCATGCAACAACTCACGGGATGCCCGGACCTCCGCCCTCGTTGCCTGCATCTCAGCTGAGAGCGTACGGGTGAGACGCTCCAGCTGCTGTTCTGTCCTTTGGTGTGTTGAAGCCTCAAGCTCAACAAGAGTCGTCCTGAGGTGAAGGAGCTCCTGCCTCAGGGCTTCCCTGTGGCCCTGGGACTCAATGGAGATGGCCTCCTGCAGAGTCGCCAGTGCCGCCCGCCTGTACCTGTTGGACCCCAACATGTCCTCCCTGTGTGACTGGCAGATGGAGTCGGTTGCCTGCTCTAGTCGCTCCATCAGCCTTTCTGGGGGGACAATGGAAGTGGCCACCCTATCCATGGCCTGAGCCATCATCTCGGATGATGCAGCCTGTTGGGTTGCCATACCGTAAATGGATTGCTCCCATGCGGTATTGCCGGGTGGCGTACGGCCACCACGTCGGCGGGCACCACACCTGTCTGGGGCAAGGCGAACTGCGCCTTGCTGTGCCGGCACTGCCTGAGGCTGCAGGACTGCATTCCCCCTCTGATCTGCTGGCCCAGGAACAGGATCAGATGTCGCGGAGTGTGACCCTGCATCCGTAACCACCGAAGGCGTAGCTGCCAACACTGACATCCCCATGGAGGGTTCTGACCCTGGTGCAGGTGGGTGAGACAGAACAGAATCCCTCCCTGGAACACTCACCTGTGACGGCACGTAGGTCTCATCCGAATCAACACCTGAGTACAGCTCGGGGGAGGTGCAGCCAGAGACACCCCTTGAGAGCACGACCTGCAGCACTTGTGGGTTCTCCCCCACCACCACACCACGTCCCTCACTGGTGGTTGGTCGGCCCTCGGACCCCTCCTGGGTCTGCACCATCTCCACAACCCCAGCAGTATCAGGTGCGTCTTCCCCTGCAAAGACATGAAAACAAAGAAATAGAAACAGGCATTAGCACCATGGCACACAATGAGGGCTGAGAAGCAAGAGAACCAGTACTTGATTGACACATGTCCCACATGACTGTAACCCTCCCATGCATGCACCCTCACTGCGTATGAAGTGCAGGCAAATGGCACACACTGATGACACCAAGATGGAAGATGAACACATTTTCTGCATGCTGCCTGGCAGTGGCATCACACATTGGCCTGTGATTGCCAGGTGATACACACATGCCATCACACAGATGGCATGTACCATTGCTATTGAGTGAAGATGGAGAGGAGGGCAGCACCTATTCATTCAGTCCAGTTCCCGCATGTAATCGCTTTTCTAATTCTAACAGGTCAGATTTTTCACCTGGAGCTGCCAGTCTGAAATGGTCCAATTGCACAGGGACATCTGTGTACAAATTATATCCAGGTAACAAAGTCACTCCACTTTACCATAGCCATGTCAGACATGTGACTAGTGGACAGCGACATGCCTAGTGAAAGTGGTGGAATGCAAACAAACTGACTGAATGAACTGTGAAAAATATGCAACTATGTTGTGGCAAGGTGACACTTCAAGGGCAACTGGCGTGCAGTTGGGCTAGATGTCTACTGTTGGCAGAAGGGATACTGCTATGGCCAAATGCAGCTGCGCAGGAAGTATTGCATGAAGCACATGGCTGACCCATACGACTCAGGCGCACACACTCTCACCTGGCACACAAACAGAAGCCCTCACACACACACCATGCACATGGATGACACACACATGCATGTGCACTCACCAGACAATGCCTCGTAATCAGCCAGATCTCCCACGCCTTGGATCTGTTCCTCCGTGACGTAGGTCCCAGCGACTGACTCATGTGGAGTGAGTTCCATGTCTACTACTGGAGACCCACCTCCAGTCACTAGAGTTGCAGCATGACTTGAGGCCAGCTTACTCTTTGCCCTGCGCTTTAGGTCATTCCAGCGCTTATAGCAATCATTGGCTGTGCGCCTCACGATTCCAAGGGCACTTACGATGTCCGCAACGGTCTGCCAGTGTGCCTGGCGTTGTGCAGGTGTGGTCTTGGATCCTGCAACAATGACCATCTCGTTGTCATGTCCGGACACATACTCGACAAGTGCATTCAGTTCGTCATCCGTGAAGCTGGGCTTCCTGGATGGGCCGGACTGTGTAGCCGTGTCTGGGGCATCAGCCTGTGCCAGACGAGCACTCTTCCTCTTCCGCTTGGAAGGTGGTGGTGATCCTGAGTGTCCTGCGCCGCTCTGGACAATAGGGGCAGGAGCCCTGGTGGACTCTGTATCAGGAGTGTGGGATTGCACACTCAGCATGGGAGTTGGTGCAGGCATTGGCTCTAGTGTGATGGTGTCAGGGGGAATGTCAGCAGCATGGACTAGGACCGACACTGTCCTGGCTGGGTGTGTGAGGGCTGGGGTGGATGGAGCCGCAGCTGCCCCTGCAGCCTCTCCGCCCTGCCTCCTTGGTGCAGCAGATGACCTTGCTGGCCCAGATGCACGTGGCATGGTGACATCAACGTGCACCAGCGCACGTGTCATAGGCCTGCTGACCTGGAAGTCGGCCATGGAGTCAGCCAGATCTGGTGCCACAATGGGCTGGTCCAACAAGGGCTGAGCATGGATGGTGTCAGCCACATCAGCCTCAACGGGAGGGGGGGGGTTATGGGTGCCCTTGACTGGTCCTCCACACATGGGGGGACAGGCTCACCCTGCAAGTAACGACCACGTCCCCTACCGGATCCACCACGGCCACCACTTGTGGCTCTTCCACCTTTGCCACCCTTACGGAATCCTCGCCTCCCATCCATGGCACTGATGTAAATGTGCGTATGGGAGTGGCTGTTAACTATTGTCCTAGGCAATTGGGGGTCAAAGGGGTTGGGTACCAGATGGTAATTGTACCCTAGTGCTCTTGCAAGGCTGTTGTAACCCCTGGGGAAAGATGACGGGTCACGCTACGCACAGGAGCCCCAAAAAAGGGAGATGACGTGCACGCAACCCCTCCTAGACCACGTGTGCAGAAAGAAAAACCTGCACTACGCTGTGGCACCCAGTAACACAAGAATGAAAGTATGCGTGTCACACGCAGCCTAGAATGACCTCTGAAGGGGTAGGCTACACACGGGGCAAGCACAGATGTTAGATACGTGCGTGACTCACCGTCTGCCTGGTAAACGAGCGTGTAAAAGGAGCACGTTTGGTTGGCAACACCCCCGCCAAAAGAAGATTTGTACGCTGTCTGAGGAGACAGGACAACAGTAGAAGGGAACACTGTTTGAGGGAACAGGCCCAGGTAAACCAGTAAAAGCGAAAAAAGAGAAAAAGCTGTAAGAGGTAACAGGGAATACGAACTTGAAACGCCGTGAAGTAAATCGCGTGTGAAACGACAAGAAGTACAGAATTCACCCACTCGCTCTCCACGAAAAGCACGTACAAGGAAAACGTGTTCTACACATACCTTTTATACAGGGCCACACGTCCAGCGTCACTTACGCGGCGTGTACGCGCTAGGGCCATTTCCACCAATTACACGCTTTGTCACTTCTGCGTGTAGGGACATTTCCACCAATTACACGCTTTGTCACTTCTGCGTGTAGGGCCATTTCCACCAATTACACGCTTTGTCACTTCTGCGTGTAGGGCCATTTCCACCAATCACACGCAATTACACTCTGACGTGCAGTCTTTCCACGTGTGCTCTGTCATCACGTGCTGTGTGGGAAACACCCGTGCGGGTCACGTCACAGACGCGCTTACGCGCTGAGGGCCTTTCCTCAGTTTTCACGCTGACGTGCAGGATTTTCAAGTGTATAATCACTCCGTACCAAGCTGGCCACGCCTACGCACACGGAATACCACGCTCCTGCCCGGAAGGCTGAACTACTGCCCCCCAGAGCCCCGAGCACGCTCCCACCTGCTGCTGCCTGACTGCCTGCTGCCCCTGCACTGCTGGGGGGTGGGGGTGATAGGGGACATGGGTGGGGGCCTTGTGGAGGGTGCCCCTGGTGGCTGGGGGGTGGGGGTGATAGGGGACATGAGTGAGGGCCTGATGGAGGGTGCCCCTGGTGGCTGGGGGGTGGGGGTGATAGGGGACATGGGTGGGGGCCTGGTGGAGGGTGCCCCTGCACTGCTGGGGGGTGGGGGTGATAGGGGACATGGGTGGGGGCCTGGTGGAGGGTGCCCTTGCACTGCTGGGGGGTGGAGGTGATAGGGGACATGGGTGGGGGCCTGGTGGAGGGTGCCCCTGCACTGCTGGGGGGTGGGGGTGATAGGGGACATGGGTGGGGGCCTGGTGGAGGGTGCCCCTGGTGGCGGGGGGGTGGGGGTGATAGGGGACATGAGTGGGGGCCTGGTGGAGGGTGCCCCTGGTGGCTGGGGGGTGGGGGTGATAGGGGACATGGGTGGGGGCCTGGTGGAGGGTGCCCCTGGTGGCGGGGGGGTGGGGGTGATAGGGGACATAAGTGGGGGCCTGGTGGAGGGTGCCCCTGGTGGCTGGGGGGTGGGGGTGATAGGGGACATGGGTGGGGGCCTGGTGGAGGGTGCCCCTGGTGGCGGGGGGGTGGGGGTGATAGGGGACATGGGTGGGGGCCTGGTGGAGGGTGCCCCTGCACTGCTGGGGGGTGGGGGTGATAGGGGACATGGGTGGGGGCCTGGTGGAGGGTGCCCCTGGTGGCTGGGGGGTGGGGGTGGTGGGAGACATGAGTGGGGGCCTGGTGGAGGGTGCCCCTGCACTGCTGGGGGGTGGGGGTGTTGAGAGACATGGGTGGGGGCCTGGTGGAGGGTGCCCCTGGTGGCTGGGGGGTGGGGGTGGTGGGAGACATGAGTGGGGGCCTGGTGGAGGGTGCCCCTGCACTGCTGGGGGGTGGGGGTGTTGGGAGACATGGGTGGGGGCCTGGTGGAGGGTGCCCCTGGTGGCTGGGGGGTGGGGGTGATAGGGGACATGAGTGGGGGCCTGGTGGAGGGTGCCCCTGGTGGCTGGGGGGTGGGGGTGATAGGGGACATGGGTGGGGGCCTGGTGGAGGGTGCCCCTGCACTGCTGGGGGGTGGGGGTGATAGGGGACATGGGTGGGGGCCTGGTGGAGGGTGCCCCTGCACTGCTGGGGGGTGGGGGTGATAGGGGACATGGGTGGGGGCCTGGTGGAGGGTGCCCCTGGTGGTGGGGGGGTGGGGGTGATAGGGGACATGAGTGGGGGCCTGGTGGAGGGTGCCCCTGGTGGCTGGGGGGTGGGGGTGATAGGGGACATGGGTGGGGGCCTGGTGGAGGGTGCCCCTGGTGGCGGGGTGTTGGGGGTGATAGGGGACATGAGTGGGGGCCTGGTGGAGGGTGCCCCTGGTGGCTGGGGGTGGGGGTGATAGGGGACATGGGTGGGGGCCTGGTGGAGGGTGCCCCTGGTGGCGGGGGGGTGGGGGTGATAGGGGACATGGGTGGGGGCCTGGTGGAGGGTGCCCCTGCACTGCTGGGGGGTGGGGGTGATAGGGGACATGGGTGGGGGCCTGGTGGAGGGTGCCCCTGGTGGCTGGGGGGTGGGGGTGGTGGGAGACATGAGTGGGGGCCTGGTGGAGGGTGCCCCTGCACTGCTGGGGGGTGGGGGTGTTGGGAGACATGGGTGGGGGCCTGGTGGAGGGTGCCCCTGGTGGCTGGGGGGTGGGGGTGGTGGGAGACATGAGTGGGGGCCTGGTGGAGGGTGCCCCTGCACTGCTGGGGGGTGGGGGTGTTGGGAGACATGGGTGGGGGCCTGGTGGAGGGTGCCCCTGGTGGCTGGGGGGTCGGGGTGATAGGGGACATGGGTGGGGGCCTGGTGGAGGGTGCCCCTGCACTGCTGGGGGGTGGGGGTGATAGGGGACATGGGTGGGGGCCTGGTGGAGGGTGCCCCTGCACTGCTGGGGGGTGGGGGTGATAGGGGACATGGGTGGGGGCCTGGTGGAGTGTGCCCCTGGTGGCGGGGGGGTGGGGGTGATAGGGGACATGAGTGGGGGCCTGGTGGAGGGTTCCCCTGGTGGCTGGGGGGTGGGGGTGATAGGGGACATGGGTGGGGGCCTGGTGGAGGGTGCCCCTGGTGGCGGGGGGGTGGGGGTGATAGGGGACATGAGTGGGGGCCTGGTGGAGGGTGCCCCTGGTGGCTGGGGGGTGGGGGTGATAGGGGACATGGGTGGGGGCCTGGTGGAGGGTGCCCCTGGTGGCGGGGGGTGGGGGTGATAGGGGACATGGGTGGGGGCCTGGTGGAGGGTGCCCCTGGTGGCAGGGGGGTGGGGGTGATAGGGGACATGGGTGGGGGCCTGGTGGAGGGTGCCCCTGCACTGCTGGGGGGTGGGGTGATAGGGGACATGGGTGGGGGCCTGGTGGAGGGTGCCCCTGGTGGCTGGGGGGTGGGGGTGGTGGGAGACATGAGTGGGGGCCTGGTGGAGGGTGCCCCTGCACTGCTGGGGGGTGGGGGTGATAGAGGACATGGGTGGGGGCCTGGTGGAGGGTGCCCCTGGTGGCTGGGGGGTGGGGGTGGTGGGAGAAATGAGTGGGGGCCTGGTGGAGGGTGCCCCTGCACTGCTGGGGGGTGGGGGTGTTGGGAGACATGGGTGGGGGCCTGGTGGAGGGTGCCCCTGGTGGCTGGGGGGTCGGGGTGATAGGGGACATGGGTGGGGGCCTGGTGGAGGGTGCCCCTGCACTGCTGGGGGGTGGGGGTGATAGGGGACATGGGTGGGGGCCTGGTGGAGGGTGCCCCTGCACTGCTGGGGGGTGGGGGTGATAGGGGACATGGGTGGGGGCCTGGTGGAGGGTGCCCCTGGTGGCGGGGGGGTGGGGGTGATAGGGGACATGAGTGGGGGCCTGGTGGAGGGTTCCCCTGGTGGCTGGGGGGTGGGGGTGATAGGGGACATGGGTGGGGGCCTGGTGGAGGGTGCCCCTGGTGGCGGGGGGGTGGGGGTGATAGGGGACATGAGTGGGGGCCTGGTGGAGGGTGCCCCTGGTGGCTGGGGGGTGGGGGTGATAGGGGACATGGGTGGGGGCCTGGTGGAGGGTGCCCCTGGTGGCGGGGGGTGGGGGTGATAGGGGACATGGGTGGGGGCCTGGTGGAGGGTGCCCCTGGTGGCAGGGGGGTGGGGGTGATAGGGGACATGGGTGGGGGCCTGGTGGAGGGTGCCCCTGCACTGCTGGGGGGTGGGGTGATAGGGGACATGGGTGGGGGCCTGGTGGAGGGTGCCCCTGGTGGCTGGGGGGTGGGGGTGGTGGGAGACATGAGTGGGGGCCTGGTGGAGGGTGCCCCTGCACTGCTGGGGGGTGGGGGTGATAGAGGACATGGGTGGGGGCCTGGTGGAGGGTGCCCCTGGTGGCTGGGGGGTGGGGGTGGTGGGAGAAATGAGTGGGGGCCTGGTGGAGGGTGCCCCTGCACTGCTGGGGGGTGGGGGTGTTGGGAGACATGGGTGGGGGCCTGGTGGAGGGTGCCCCTGGTGGCTGGGGGGTGGGGGTGATAGGGGACATGGGTGGGGGCCTGGTGGAGGGTGCCCCTGCACTGCTGGGGGGTGGGGTGCAGGGGGACATGAGCAGGTGTGCAGGGTAGTCCCCTGTTTTGTGGGCTGCCTGCAGGGGCCGTGGAGGGTGTACAGGGAACACCTGTGAGGACCCACCCAGCCTAATTGCATGTGATAATTCCCGCACACCCCTGTAATACACGTACCTGGCCAAATCGCATGTGAGAATTCCCGCACACCCCTGTAATACACGTACCCTGGCCAATCGCGTGTAGAACTTCCCACGCACCCCTGTAATACACGTAGCAAGCCAAATCGCGTGTGATAATTCCCACGCACCCCTGTAATTCACGTACCCTGGCCAATCGCGTGTAGAACTTCCCACGCACCCCTGTAATACACGTACCAGGCCAAATCGCGTGTGATTATTCCCGCGCACCCCTGTAATACACGTACCCAGCCGAATCGCGTGTACAACTTCCCGCACACCCCTGTAATACACGTACCTGGCCAAATCGCATGTGAGAATTCCCACGCACCCCTGTAATACACGTACCCTGGCCAATCGCGTGTAGAACTTCCCACGCACCCCTGTAATACACGTACCAGGCCAAATCGCGTGTGATAATTCCCGCGCACCCCTGTAATACACGTACCTGGCCAAATCGCATGTGAGAATTACTGCGCACCCCTGTAATACACGTACCCAGCCGAATCGCGTGTAGAACTTCCCGCACACCCCTGTAATACACGTACCCTGCCCAACCGCGTGTAGTACTTCCCGCGTACCCCTGTGGTGTCTACCCAGTGCTGGCCTTTATGTTTATTTGAAGCAAGTATTCAATGCACGAATGAGGAAGACATTTGTAAAGTTTGGGAGCTTGGACAGAGTCTGTTTTCTCCGATTTCGCTGGAGAAACCCATAGAAGACTGACGTCGATGCGCCTGAGGGAACAGGCAAGACTGCTTTAGGAGATTGCATTGCTTTTATTTAGCAAACAAATGAGCGGTAATTACGCGCAAAGTTCCTCTTTGTTCACAGCACCGCGCAGACTGAGGAGAGAATTTTGCTGCTTTTTGCAATGTTCACATAACAGCGACAGCTAAATGAATGAGAAGTTTTTCTTTCGTCATGGGCAGTGTACTGCCTGAACCAAGGGATTTTCACAAATTCAAAAGAATTGCCACGCTGCTTAGAGAACGAGGAGTCTAACTGCTCCGAAGTACTTTTATTGTAAGTTGTCATTCATGTAAATCCATTCTTCACACGGATGATGATGGTATGACTCAGTCATAGGAGTCATTTGTTTGCATTCGGTTTTTTTGGGACCACTGTTGTTATTGCCTCAGCTAAGAAGTGCTAATTGAGAGGAACACATCAATGTTAATGTGTCTGTCAAGCAACTATTGGGAGATTGCTTGGGGTTTACAAAATACCATGAAGTCATTCATCAGGGAGTCTAATGGAAGCGCGCAATGGCAGAGGACGCTACTGGGCGGTCACCTCCGAACCAGTCAGTAGCTAATTGTGACGTCATTAGGTTCAATCACTTATTCATTTCATTTGAGGTGTTAGACCAAATAGGTATCCAGTGATTCTCTCGAATATAAAGCATCCAATGCAAAAGCCTCGAAAAAAGTGCATCTAAAAAATGTGTTTTTTTTGTAGGTAAAGTGTTATTTTATTAATAGGTGTTTTAAGGGGTAAAAAAACAGGAGTTGGGGGAACCCCCATTAAAAAAAATGAAAAAAAGAAAAGCATTTTTTTCGAGGCTTTTGCATTCGATGCTTTGGATGCCGAGGCTATCACTAGGAACCAACAAAATATTTTCTACCGATCTATGACAATCATATTTTGTGCACTTATGTTGCGCTTCGTATTGGATTTTGCAAACGTCTAAGTGCTATACAGGGAAAATACTTTTCCCACTTTTAATGGTACTTCATTTTTCGCCCTTAGTCGGATGAAGGAATGCTACGGCAATAGCACATGATTCGAAATGGCAAAGTGCAGGCTGACCCCACGTCTGAGGGAAGCACTTGACTTGCGAGCTTAGTAGGCACTTGGATTACACTTTTTAAACCCATGCAAATAATGCAGCATTCCCATTTTGTTCATTCTAAAAGAAACATTTGTATCGCTTATATGGAAATGAGCCGTTTAATAGTAATGGAAAGACGGCCAGTTGGCCTTGCAGTGCAATTATGTGCATCTGTTCTGCAATTTGATGGCCTAATCAATCTCAAATTATGCCAAATCTTTCAAAGAAAAGGTGTTAACGCAGGTTTTTATTGATCTGATATTTAACGGCCTTCATTTTTGCCTCGTTAGAGAAGCACAGATGTAAAACGGACAGGACTGTCCCTGGCGCCATTGCATTTGCGGCTTAATGGCTTGGCATGTATTGACATGTTCGATAGGTCAGAACTAAAGCGAATGTAAAGTGTTGGTTTTCATAATCAATGCTTTCAATGATTTTATATCCTCTCTCAAATTATCCATGAAGGAGAAATATAAACACAAGCGCTGCGTAAGGGAGCGGGAGAGCCTGCAGGGAATCCATAAGGTGAATTTCTGTCAGCAAAGGACAGGCTCTGCTGAGTGTTTGCCAAGGTTTGCAAACAAGAGGCGGACAAAGTAACAAAAATGTGTGTTTGTGCACTGTTGCATCAAGCGCAAATGTTTCAGTGCTTTCCCCACACAATCAGGGACATGACTTTGTGTTCACGAGGGGTCTCCCTTGCTACCTCTGTGGTCTCCCTTGCTACACCTAAAAAAAAATAAAAAAAACCTTTTTAAATTGAAGCTCCTGGGCTGTGGCCAGTGTCATTTGGCTCTTTTTTTCTGGAGTGGCTGGCTTTCTTGTTCAGGCCTCTTAAAAAAGCAGGGGGCTACACAAGTGCAACACTTTGAGCAGTGATCCTAAATTAGAAAGAATAGGAATAACAAATCATTTTTCTTTCTGGAATTCTATACAATCATTGCTAGACTCATTAAAGGTTTATTTCAGTCACACTTCAGTGTGTGAGTCATCGATTTAGTCTGTTCTTAAACACCTTAAATTCACAATGCAGACAAAAACGTCCTAAAAGCATTTAGAGTAGAATAAGCATTGGTTCATACTATGGGCCTCATCACGAGTTGGGCGCTAACCCCAGCGGTATTACTGCCGGGGCTATTAGCCCTATCGCCAAACCCCCTGGCGCTATTACCGCCGGATCATGGGTTTGGTGGAACAGTAAGTCCCCATTCCCCATTGGGCCCATTTGGGAATTTCCCATTCCCCATTGGATCCAATGGGGAATGTTCGCGGTATTACAGCCGGCGGTATTACCGCCAAAAATTGGCAAATCTGCCAAGCCCGTGATTTGGCAGACCCTTAAATGCGGCAGTAATAGCATTACCGCCGCATTTAAGGGTAACCACCAAACTCGTGATGAGGCCCTATCTATTTTGCTTTTCGCAAATTGCAGTTATAGCCTGTTTTTTTCTGCCATTGTCTGTGTTACGATAATCACAAGACATTCCATCTTGGTGTCCTCAGTCACTTGACAAAATCCTTGTGCCTAAAAGCTTGTGTACACTGAACAAATATTTGACCATAGCACATAAAGTGGCCCTTGATTTAATTGTGCCACAATTAATGCTTTGTTGTAATGTGTCTATCTTTCCTATCTCCCTGGCATGCTGTTCGGGATGTTTGTTTGCATGTATGAGGTAACGAGTGGCCAGAGTACTGTGGGGAAAAGTGTGTATCCCGCATTGCTGCTTTGATTAAGGGTGACTATAATGTAGGAGAAAATAACATTGCTCACGGCGTATCAAACTTAGGAAAGTGTTGCTAGCTTATATTATTCCTGTGTATGTTAGAATTATTGGAAATGCTGGGATGTTCATAATGTTTCTAAATTAAGCTGGTGGTGGATTTGGGATAATTCACATAATTGCAACTTTTTTTTATTGATTTAGCTGATTTGATCAACTTTACGATTTGATTTTACAAAATTAAAAGGATTTCACATATAGTATGAATAAACATGCAATTCATAAAATAGAATAATAAAAAAACATATTTCAGCATTTTCAACATAAATCTACATTTGTTCATCAAATAATATGTTGTACATAATTTGTAGATTGAAAACTGGAAATAAGCCTAATACTTTCCACAGTCCAGTGCAGTGAAGATTATTATCTATTCAAAATTATAATTACAATTCTGCCAATTCAATTGCAAAACAGTTAAAAAGCCAAGAACAGCAATTCTCATTGAAGTCAGTTTTCCAGAAAAGATTAATTGCCACAACAAATCAAGGGTAATTGGTTTTTAAATATAAAATGTGAATATGTTACAACATGTCACAATCAATTAATCGATGATGCAAAGTTTCTTTGATATTAGGAATTCTACAAAATCAACAAACATTTTCATGTTTAGCAACTATCCCTCGCCTCGCTTGTATTTCTCTTGTAGGCCAAACATTAAATCTCAATCGTAGAAAGTCCAGTCTATGAGATGGTGAAGGAGATTTAAGCATGTAAGATTCAACCACATCATCTTTTTTATCATAAAAAGGATCATTACTAAAATCTTGATATGGTTGGCATTTCTCTCTTGTTCTAATGCAATCATGTTGAAAAAGTTTTATTTTTGCTCCACCAGGATTTTCTACAAGAACTTGAAGCGAGATGTCGACTTTTGCTAAAGTATGGACAACTTTCTCTTTCAATTTTCGCATAAAAACATGTTTGTGGTAAACCTATGTTTAGACAGAGTACTTAACAACATATTTGATTCCCGCGCAACCAAGCATTTCCTGAAAAGTGCCATTAACTGCCACAGATATCTAGAATACAAGGATATTATACCCAACTCGTATCCAATCCAAACAATTGGAAAACAGTTGGGCAAATTGAGTATGCGCCACCAATATTTACTTTCAAACTTTTGCCACATCATTTCCACAGAAACTGTCTTAGTTTCTGCACCATATGACAATATTGGTATGACATTTTGATGATAATACGTCAAAACAGGACTAAATGAAAATGTACCACATTTCGCTTGTATAATAATGGTTTGAGATAAAGCACTCATCAATTTCCTCTCTAAACTCAAGATGTATGCCCTATCATCATTTCTGTCACTGATTACTACACCCAAGTATGTGTACTGATGAACAATATCCAACACAGTGTTCTGCAATGACCATGATGTTTTTTCATATGGCTTGTTCCCATTACATGTCATGACTTTAGTTTTTTCTAAATTTATAGTCAATAGATTTTGTTAGACATAAATTGAGAGAGCATCAAGTAATCTCTGCAGACCCTGTGGTGTTGTAGACATCGGGACAAGATCATCCGCATAGAAAAGGGCTGGAATTTGCTGGAAGGTTAGTTTTGGAGCATCACTATTGATATTTTCAAATGAATCTCACATGTCAGAAATAAAATAATTAAAGATGGCTGAAGAAAGGATGCACCCCTGCTTCAGCCCTCAATATGTGTTGATAAAGGGAGTTAAATCACTCTCCAATATCAATCTGATCTGAACTTTGGTGTTCGTGTGTATAGCTTCAATGAATGATGTGAGATAAGAGGGGCATTCGGCACGATGTAATTTGCTAAATAGAAGCTCTCTAGAGACAGAGTCGGATGCCGCCCGTAAGTCAACAAATGCCATGTAAAGGGGTTGTTTTATGGAGAAAAGAAGTGTTAAAACAGAGGTGATAGAAAGCAAATTATTGGCTCTACCAAGCCACGCCACAAAACCTGATTGAAACCGATCACGCTGGTGATGTTCAATGGCCCACAAATTGAAGTCTCTAAGGTCGAACCTGTCAAAGATTTTTCCCGGCTCATCAAGAAGCGCGATCGGTCTGTAGTTGGATGGACACGACCGATCGCCCTTCTTAAATATGGGAACAATTACAGATCAATGCCAAGATTCAGGAATAATCTGAGCCGTCAAAATATCAGTGAATATGTTATGCAAAATAGTCTCCCATGCAGTGGATATTGCTTAAACATCATATTATTCAACCCATCAGAGCCAGGAGCCTGTGAGCTACTCGATTTCAATATATAATATAGAACATCCTCCTCTGTTATTTGTAAATGAGCTTCAGAAGTGCACTTCGAAAAATATTGTCTGGTGGTGTTGGATGGACTAGAATACATGTCGGAGTAATGTTGTATCCATTGGTCTTCCAATACACCATTAATTTGTCCAGGCAATTGGCTGGAATGATTTGCCAAGTTGAGCAAGGACCATATCTGTGACAAGCTTTTAGCACTAATTGCGCTTAACATCAATTCACCATCAGAATGGTAAATTTCCACCTTTTTTGCTCGCAGTCAATTCTTATATCTACATCTCATTGTTTTCAGCGTACTCGCTCTCTCGCAAGCTGGGAGAAGCTAGGTCAGTTTTTTTTTGCTTTCTAAGGTCACTTTTACGATTCTGCACTTCTGGGTCAAATAAGTGTTTTTTCCTATACTTGTGGCAAGAATTTCTCACAGAGTGAATTTTAAAGAGCTGTAAAGCTATGATCTAAGTTTCCCCTGTAAATGTGATATAAGCAGCTACACTAGAATGAGCTTGAACAATATAAGGAAGCCTTGTTCCAGCAAAAACGGGTTCTTGAATTATTTACAATAATATGCTCACTATAAACTGTAGGTTTCCATTGGGAAGAAGACATTTCTAAACAACAATGTAATGTGAGCATATCATGGTCACTATGGGTCTGTCTAATTATCTCAAATTTATCAATTTTAGTGTAAGTGAATTGTTCAACATATATATAGTCAATGATGGACTCGCTTTTACCTCAACGCCATGTAATTTGAGGTAGGATGTCACCCTTTAGGGAGCCATTTAGCAATATTAATTGCCGCTCTTTCATTAGGCTTGTCTATTTGGTGCACGCAACCTTACTCGTTGCCTTTTGTTCTAAGAAACACTGTAAATTCAGATCCCCAGTAATTATGGTATTAGTGATGTCTGAAGCTTGAGTTATCATGATCAGAAGATTTTCTAGATCTTGAAAGAATTTAACATCAGTTAACGCAACTAGGTTTCTATAGATATTAATGAGTGCTATGACACCTTTAGGATAAGTGATTTTAACCATTTGCACGTGTTGATTAGGGGTTGAACAAGGATACAATTTGAAGCCTAAGCTAACCTTGACGGCTACCATTAAACCAGATGTAGGATGCCCTTTTGGTGCAGCTTTAGCTGGAAGTAAACTAATATTATGGTCATTCCAGGTAGGTTGCTCCATCAACCAATTTTCCTGGAATGCCACAATATCAAAGAGATTAATTGATTTAGCACTGTCACTGCACAAATGGGAAAATCCTTGCATGTTGCAGCTAGCGAGAGTGACTAGTTATGGTTTTTTATTGTGATTCCATTGCGTAACAGGTTGTCTGACATTGACAGAGGAAGTGAGTGATGTGGTATGGTTATGTTTATTAAACAACCTGTTTTGAGAATGCATTTCTCGTTCGATAGACTGGACCACTCTAGTAGGTGCATTAAACACAGTAGGGTCTTGCACGACAACAAAGCCTAAAGCTAAGAGATCCATGTTTTGATGTTCAGATCAGTAGAGTCAATCACAAGTGGTCAATTGATGCTATCTTTCTGTGAGACGGTTAGAGCTGACACTAAATCATCTAGTGGAGGATAACTACTAGGTACAGTCAATTTTTTAAATATTATTGTCGCGTTTAGCACACGCCATGTTTTTATACTTAATAAGCACGGCTGTGCTGGCAGTGACCATCTGTTTCTTGGGTATCTGAATTTTCTGTATGAATTGTTTAACATTAGCTTTAGTGGTAGACTTAGTCAGTTTCATATTTTTAGATTTTTTAATGAATTGGAGACATTATTTTTGTGACAGAGACGTTGTCGGAAGCGGCCTCCCACTTGTGCTTTGCGTTGTTACGTTGCTGCTGCTACTGTGGGTGAAGGTGCAGCTTGTCACGCCCACAGCTCTGGTCTCTGTGTTTCGCTGTCGGAAGCCGATGTTTTGACGAGTTGCCACTCCTCGCTGCTTGCAGCCAGTGGTCCGCGGCTCTTCCCTTCATTCTTGGTAAGCCTTGGAGCCTCATACCCTAAGAATTCTGACGGCCGCCCCCGACAGATTGGCCACCAGCATAGCCCCAGAGTGGAGTGGCGAGGTGTGACACGGAGCAAGTACGCCCGCCGCTGCTCGCTGCCGCTGTACAATCCTTTGATCACTGACGGTGAGAGGGGGGCCGAGTGGGGAGGATTGTGCCGTGTGCAGCGGGCGGAGAGCGGCGCCCGAGCTGTGCAGAGCGGCAATCTTTGAGCGGGACTGCTGGGCTGCCGACATTAATAACAACTGGGCAGCAGCCTGCAGGGCCCTGGTGGCGTGTGGGGGGGCACGATATTGATTCCCTTGCTGTGGGTTACTATTGGGAGGTGTCATACATCGCCTCTGACAGGGATACTGGGTGTTAATATGTGCATTAGGTGCCCATTATCTTCCATGCTGTTGTTTACCCCCCTTTCTGTACTGGGTTGGGAGTAATTGTACGATTTTGTTTAGACACTTTCTGAGCATTATTGTAGGAAGTGATTTGGCCGTATAAAATTGGCAGAGTACTACTTGGAGCAGTGGTCATCTACACTTCTTTTGTTAATAAAGAACTGACATGCTGTGAGTAATTGTGGTCAGGAGACTGCCGGGACTTGTTCCCTTTGATCCTGACCACTGATACATCGAGGAGACTGTGGGGATTTGTTCCCTTTGATCCCACATCCTGCCATATACAGGTGACTGTGGGACCTAGTCACATTGATACTGATCTGCGACACAACCAAGGTGCGGAGGACTAGAGTTGGTGTTAGCTAGAATGCCTTCAATTAAGAGATCTACGCAGCTTAAGTATAACCTTAGAAGAACTAAGGGGATCGAGAAAGCAAAGAGTCCTCCAAGTAATGCTATAGCACAGGCAAAACCCAGGAAGAAAGCTAAGAACTCTATACCTGCTGACCAGGGCATGATTACTGACTTTTTTCCATAAAACCCTCTCCCGGAAATTAACTCAACCGCTATCGAGGAGGCTATTGTTCCACCACCATATAATGCTAGTTCTCTATGTGCCTCGAACTACGACGACATAGACAATAATTCGTTATTGGAACTATGTCTAAGCATCCAAAGAAATATGACCCCTGCACCAGGATCAATACCTATCAACATTGATTGCACCCAAGTAAACAAGCAAGGAAATACTCTGTATGACACTCCTGCCCCAGTGGAATCAATGGGCAGATTATCAGTATCTCCGAACCTGGCGATGGCTTCTATGGAAGATAGTCCTGTAGTCGAAAGCGAATGCCTGGCTAATACCTACCCCTGGGCGGCTGAGATTTCTGAGATTCAGTCATCAGTGGCATCCCTGCAATTCGCCCTTAAAATCTTATTGAAAATGTCTGGGCAAATATTGGACAATTCTAATGCTCTAACCCTAGACATGATCCAAAGGGAGAAAGCCGATGGAATTGCTGACGTTGATTGTTCTACAGAATCCAACCTCTCGGAGGTTATACAACTGGTCGAAGAAATTGAAGAACAGCAAATTGAGGAACTACAAATCCCGGGTCTGAGGCTGACAATGAAATCAATGAACCATTCTTCTCGCGTAAGCAACGTAGAATGGCGAGGAGGGCGGCTGAGAATAAAAGAACCAAAGCTATGGCTCCTTACAGGCCCAATAAGGAATCCACTGGGCATCCCTCAAAGAAAGCCAAAAAAAGAGCGGCCAGAGCAAGGAAAAGGAGTAACAGTCAAGAGGGCTGCCTGACTAGTTGGCTAATACCTGAACAAGAAAAGATGATTGAGCCTGATGAGGAGGATGATAAACTGGAGGGGGATAATGTGAGTGAAGAGGATGCGGCTATGGATGTGGAGAGCCTTGAGAATATATCTGAGCCATTAGCTTCAACAACTAATATAACTCCACTGACTGAAATTAAAGTTGCCACGGAAGGAAGTCGCATATGCCTGATAAAGAATTTATACTTAACCGAAGTTCCAAAATGGCTCTCACGCTCAGAACTGCTAAGTAGACTGAGCTACGTACCGCAACTGAGGGTCGTTAAGTCAGACGATTTCCGGTTCGTGGAAACATTAAAAGGCCCTAATCACCAGGTCACAGAGTTACATTGCAAGTTCCTATCAACCGCACAATTGCTAAGGAATTATAAGGTTGAATTGAAAGCTGTCGATGTGGAGGTTGATGTTGATCTGAATGACGTCGACTTAAGATACCTGTCCAGAAAGACAGATTTGCCAGTTGAGACCAGTGTCTGTCCTAATCTCCCTCAAAGGAAGAATGTGGACATTTCGGACATCCAACAAGTATTAAAATGGTTGGCTGATTCGCTACCTGGAGTGTTGTTAAAACAATGAGATATTACAATTTTGTTATGGAACTGCAGGGGATTTGCTCATTTGCTGTCAACAGAGGGCTCCACCAAGATCTTGGATAAACACAGTTGTTTTTGTCTCCAAGAAACTTGGCCGATGGATCCATTGATTTTGGATGGTTTTGTCACTTACCAAATGGCAGCAAAAAAAGGTGTAAAGGGTAGACCTTATGTGGCCTTCTTACGGGAGTAGCCAACACTCTTGATTCAAAACTAGTGGAAACCCAATTGGCCAGTAGCATGATGGCAGTCGAAGTCAATTATGACAATCAGGCAGGGAAAGATCCAGTGGCGGCTGGTGAGTTTTAAAGCTGGTGGGGCGTAAATTTGCAAGGGTGAATTTAGTAGCGAGCGCGCAAAGCGCCCAAGCCCACCCCCCCCCAAGGAGGGAGCAGGGGGGGGCTCTCCCGCCACGAAATTTTTGGAAAAATGGCCTACAAAATGTTCAATTTACTTTCCAAAAAACCCACCGAAATATGAAAAAAGCATTCGGTTTTACATATTAATGGTGGTACACTATTCTTACGTGTGCAAGTGTGATGGTGTATTTTACAGCAGCTTGTATTGAGAATAACTGGTACTATGGTGTAATGCATAACTTTTGCTGGCTGCTGGGATTATTATTACCTATTTTATGTGTATCAAGAAGCAAATGTAGTATTCCGACGAATATCTAACAGTGTGTCAATCATACGGCTGAAGCCAAACAAAGCCGAATGCTTGCTTCATTTATTAAATCCACGTTTAAAATTGAAATGTCACACTTCCTTAAAAAAAAACACTGTTTTAAATGTGTTCCTATGATTTTTATTTCTTTACATTTTCATCAAACTATCATCCTGATTTAAAGTATATAAGCCATAGAAGAAAATAGTAACATACACACAGGGTCCACCTGTCTAAAAGCATGTTCATGTGCAAACCCAATGCTATTTAAAGTAGCAGGCTTCACAGACGCAAATTGCCAGATTGCAATAAACAGCACGGCAGTCGGGCATTGATATTTTCAATTGCCCTTGAGTATCACACACATACCAATAGCGGCAAAATGAGTTTCCCTCCTTCCTTTGAGCTCACATAACAGTACAAATGGTTTCTCTGGGTGCCCGGTTGGTAAGAACTAGCCGTTTCGTTGCGTGGCTATCAGGCCAGTTCAGTTCTGAAAATGATGGGTCTTGAACATTAGAGTTTGAGCACAGATTGAGCACTCTCAGTGGATATGATCATACGAGCAATATGATTTTAAATGATTAGTGTCCATTCACCTCCTAATAATAATAATAAAATAAAAAGCCCGGCCGTGTGGATTTGTGTACAACCACAACACCCTGCCGTATCTTAAGATTTCAGTGAATGCTGTTTCAGCAGCCATACCCCAGCGACATGCGCATGGGTTTACGGAGTAGCACACTCACCCTTGCCCTCTGTTCATTATAATATTTTTGGGAATTTATAAACACATGATTTTGCTGTGATCCCAGTGTCTGTTGCAGGTGGGCCCAGGCCTTGCTTTAACTACCACCGCTAAGCAGTAGTTTTCACCCCACTGCTTGAAGGTTAACTTGTAATTAGCCCACTTCTCAAGTTGGTTGAGAGTTTATGCAGAAATACTGCTGCTACTTGGTGAACATGCTCTGTTTAATGATTAGCCGCTCCCCGTCACATGCAGGTGAACTTAGTAGTTGGAGCGAGCGAAGGGGTTTGTAATCGGGTTGGTTTGATTGAACAATCGCTATGACTGTTTTCTGTCCCATAATGTGCTGGTCCCGTTTTTAAGAGCAGATCGCCATCACGCTCTTTGCCAGGAGTTTTTTTTTCCCCCCATTTCAAATCCAACGCATGATGTGGTATGTGCGCTAGTAAGTTAAGCCAGCAATTGTACTGCACCAACAACAACCTTCGACTCGCACAGAGGGCGAGCAAGCCAAATCTGTACCAGGCAGTGCTGTCACCAGTGAATTCCAGTATCAGGCGAAGCGAACAACTTGATGGAAAATGGTGCACTGCACTCAGATCCATTTACGAAGGAACACAATTGTCATGAAGGCAATCGACTCAACAGCCCATCCTCACGCCTGCTGTCAGACCCTGCCTATTGCCTTTTCAGAAGTTACTTGTGAATCACAAGCTCCTGGAGCACCGGTCTGGCTGCAGCCCCCACCCCTGCTTGTGACATCTACAGGCTCGGCGTGCCGCTGAAAGAGCTGCAGTCGCACACTGACTCTGCGCCTTCACAGAAATCTCGAGGCGGCGAGTGCACGCGAACTATCGCACAGCTGCAATATGCCTTCACTTGAAGCCTGGCCATAGCGCTAAGAGGTGAGCGGAAGGAAGGAAGCGGCGCTGTATGCATCTGTAACTCTGCATCAGGGCTGAGTTTACACACACACATCACGCTGCCAGTTAAGCTCTCCCAATACATCGTGCCAAATTCTTGCCCATTGCACACACTGTTGTCATCACTAGACTGACTAGAGTCATAACATGCCATTCAGAGAACCTGGGTTACACGTGACATAACCAAGAAGCCCCTTTTAACTGTCAAACACTTGTAGCCAAATTATTATTTTTTTTTCTTTTCTTTTTTTCTTTTTTCTACACTGTTTGTGTGGGACTGGATGCGGGATTGCGGGAATACTGATTCCCGCAATCACACCGCAGAAGCCCGGACTAGTTGGGCGTGTGCCTCATTAAAGCCCTGCCCGCTCTCGTTGCGTCACCTGAGGCAGCAGCAGCCCAGGGCTCTACTTGTGCCGTTTTATATTTTCAGCATTTTTGTCGAAAAATGCTGAAAATATAAAACGGCACATTGGATGTTGAAGATTCTACACGGGCACTGCCCGGCAGCAGCAGCACGCCTGCCTGGGCCTTGCCTTGCTGTCCGTGGCCCAAGGCTCTAGGGCCTTGATCCACGGACCGGGGGAAAGAAAGGCCCAGGCCAGGCAGCCCCTGCCTTGGCCCCCACCTTGGGGGTAGGCAGGCCCGGGCCCGCTACCACCAAGGCCGGGCCCAGTCACAGTCAGTCAGCAACACTGAAAGCCGTAGGCCCTGGCCTACACGTCTTTCAGTGTTGCTGACTGTGGCCGTGGACCACGTCCCCGACCCCAGGCCCAAAAGAAAACAGAACAACATCTGGGACAGGACCACCTGGTACTTACCCACCGGCAACTCGTCGCGTCGTGGTCCAGGCTGTCTCTGGTGGTCTTCAGGGGTCAGGGGCAGCTGAGCTCGCATCGTTACTCGTCTGACTCCAAAGAATCCAGGGGAGAGTGTGAAGGTGGCGCAAGCGCACCCACACGCCCTGCACCAGCACGAGATCTGCATAGATACAGTAATGTCATTGGCTGTTTGCCAGCCAATGCAAGGGTTGTCATTGGCTGGCAAACAGCCAATGACATTACTGTGTCCATGCAGGGGAGGGACTGACCTAGTGCGCTGTTTGCGCACATTTTAGACTGGCGGCGGGGCCACCCCTGAAGCGCCCCGCCAGCCTTCTAATTAAAGGGGTTTACGAAGAGTGCGTGGAGCTACGAGCTCCACGCATTCTACTATTAAAGAAATTAGAGTAAAACGGGACGCGCCCTGCTGTGTAAGCAGCCGGGCCCAGCCCTTCAGGTGTTGCCTTGCCACAGCGCCCCCGGCTGTTGGCAAAGGAAATGCAAGCTAAAAAAGAGATTCAATCAGAGAAGTTCTCTGATTGAATCTCTTTTAGCTTCCTCTTTCTTTTCTCTTTCTTTTCTGGGGGGGCGGCGCCCGGCCGCCCTATAATAGCAGCCGCCACTGGAAAGATCACTTCCTATTAGTCAACCTATATAACGCCACTGGTGCATTATTAAGAGAACAACTGCAGGAGGCTCTTCATGACCTATTGGCTACCTGGCTGTTGAAACCTGGAAACACTGGGGTAATAGTTGTTGGCGACTTTAATTGCCACATGACTGGGATTAAAGGGAAATCCCATAATCCTAAATTAAAATCTAAAAATAGCATGCAACACACTAAAAATAGTGATCCCGAAGGACGAGGGTGGGAACATTTGTTTGACTTATAGGACTTCGAAATGGTCAACGGTAAAACCATTAGTGATTACCCAGGACGCCATACTTGGTCCAATGGAATCTCCTGCAGAACTTTGGATTACATCTTTGTCTGCCCTAGATTGTGTGTGATGGTGGAGGACATGCAAGTGATCCCGAATGAGTGGAGTGACCTTGCCACACTTATATGCAAATTGAAATCTAGGGTAATAGACCCACCTACCACTAACATGGGTAACATTAAGCTAAACAAAGCAGGCTCACGGGTTAGTTGGTCAGATAAAAATGTGGCCCACGCCGTTGCAGCTTTGACTAGTGACAATGTACTACTTCTGCCAAATTTTGGGGAGATGACGATTAATTCCATCGAAAATTAGATCTACTCCTTTTCTGAGAGTCATGCAGTCTGTCGCATAGGGGCCATGACCAGTTGAGGGGACAAGAAGCAACCTTTTGATAAAACAATCCGAGATGCCAAGAGAGAGTGTAGAGCAGAACTTCGGCTTGCCAAGAGACAAGCATGTGATCCTGACCTATATTATATTAAAGTAAGAAGTATCAAAAATAAATACAGAGCTATTATCAAGGAAATTTGACAAAATCTTGTCCTGGCAAAGACTAGTAAATACGATCTGCACAGGCAAAAGGCGTAATATATGGTCTTTGCTGAGTGAAGTGCGGGACACTGTACAAGGCCCATTAGTTAACCCTATCAAGGCCGAAACATGGATAGCATTCCTTGAAAATCGAAATGCTAAGGAAGTTACAGAGGAATCCTGTCCATTGATTAATATCCCGTTAATTCCTCCTATTAATCATTTTACGAAATGGTGATAAATATAATCACGGAATTAAAATCTTCACGTGACCCAGGCCCCAATGGACTAGCAAATGTTGTTATGAAGTCCCATTCTGAAATTTGGGCATCTTTACTAGTTACTATGTTTAAAAATATCTTAAGTGAGGGGAAAATACCTCGATCCTGGCAAACGGCGGTTCTTATACCAGTCTTTAAAAAGGGCAATCGAGCGGACCCGAGTAACTATAGACTCCTTTCAATGTTAGATGCCACGGGGAAGATCTTTGCCTCACTCATAGTAAAGGAGCTACAGCTCTGGGTAGCGCAAGCTGATATACTTGGCAAATTCCAGAGCAGATTTAGGCAGGGCTATTCCACAGCACATAATATCATGGTTACAGACCTCCTAAGGACAGGAGCAAGATTAGGGGGGCAGCGCCAATTATATGCCCTTTATATAGACTTCTCTGCAGCATTAAATTCTATTCCCAGAGATGGTCTTTGGCAGAAGCTAAAATCAATGGGCTGCCCCGAGGGCCTGATCTACTATCTCAGATTGCTCCATCAGAACACCTCTGTAAAAGTAAAATTGGACCAGGAAGGTCATACCACCAGAAGCGTGCTCCAAAACAGGGGAGTCAAACAAGGCTGTGTCACGGCTCATTTAATATATAATTTATATGTACATGACATCCCCGTGGCCATTAGGGCTGCAAAAAACTGCCCACTGAAAATAGGAGATGCCATCTGTCCTGTTCTTGCCTACGCACACGACCTAGTAATACTTGACCACACTATCAGTGGGCTACGTAGATCGGCCTTTGCCCTGTGGGAATATGCTGAGAGAAACGGCCTTAAAATCAATCTGGAAAAACCTAATGCCATGAGATTCACCAAAAAGAATTCCTCTTGTGTACAGCTTAGAGTGGGTCTTCATAATATCGCCTACATTCCTCATTATCGGTATTTGGGGATCGAATTTGAGACCGTCGGTGACTATGGAATATGCAAACAGTCACGCATTTCAAGTTCCATAGATTCACAGTAAATCAGGGAGGTTTCACTATCTGGGGCACACGTCAACTTTACGTCCAAGTATTGTCCCCTATGATCACCTATGGTCTGTAAGCTCTCCTTAACACTGAGCTGAAATGGCTATAGGTGATAGAAGGGAAATTTTGGCGCTCTATCCTGGGACTACCACCAGGAATTCCAATGGCAATAATAAGATTAGAATTAGGGCTGATCTCGTTGAAAGCTCTAGTTCTAAAAAAGCGAGCCCTACTCTACCTGAGAATGAGTGGTGAAACCAATAACGGGCTATTAAAGGCTGTCTCCTAGTGTGATTCAGGTAGGTTTTGCAGATTGCCATAGTTTTTCCTTCGAGCCCAAATCTGCCCAAATCTCCTTTAAAAACCATACCTCTTCATGGAGGTTTTGGGAGAAGTTGTGACCATTCAGGGTGACTTGTGGGACAAAAACATACACTAAATAACTTTAAAGTATTCATGAAAGGAGAGAAAGGTTAGTGGATAGGGAGGGTCAGGTGTAGTTGAGTGGGATGCTAGCAAAGGCAAATGGAGTCTTGTGCATCTGTGAATGTTATCCAAGTAGGAAAGCACATTAAACTCTGCAGTTAGATATATCCATAGATCAATGTACCTACTGAAGAGATCTATATATAGGCCAGGTCCCAAGTTCATATCTGAAGTTGATCCAATTAGTAAAGTTGAAGTGGGGACTCCTGCAATTGCATGTCAGACCAGCAGATTCAGAAACATGTCATGCATGCCTGTATCTGCATTTCCTCATACAGGGATCAACATGTTGTGTACTATCAATGTTTATACTACTGCAATGTAGGGAATTCATAATAGACACAGACCTTTAAATAGCCCATTGTACTGCGGCAGAGCCAGTCATGCAGTGGGGTCGCAGGAAGTTTCACCCAGTTGATTTTGCTTCCATTAGGACTACTGAGGCCATTAATTTAATAATAGTGAGAGTCCATGTGTGGAATGCATTCAAAGGCCGCAAACTGAAGGTCCTGTTCACCCGAGAAACAGTATTTTCTATCACTAACACCAAAAACGTCTTTGCATGTGGGATTGCAAATGAAACTGTAGGGCCATGTGAAAAAGGCCTACCTGTCACTACCTAAGGAAAAGCAGAATTTTAATTTACAAAGCAAGAAGAAAAATCAAAGGTCCTTTTCACATGGAAAACGTGATTTTTAAACAATGATACCGTTTAAATGTGAAAAATGTATCCCTGCGAACATTTGAAAAGAAAATCCTTTTTTGTTTTCCATGGAAAAGCCTCTGTAGGCTAGAGACAAACCCTTTGCTTGCTGTGGGACACTTCACAAGGAAGTCCCCAACTGTAGGACTGGATTTTACATCCCCCAGCTAATTATAAACACAAAGCTTCCTGCTGAAGGTGTGGAAAGTTCAGTGTTCCCGAGACTTGCTGGCTCTGAAGGCAGTGGCTGCAGGACAAGTTCTCCTTGGCTGGAGCATGACCAAAAGCTATGAAAATGGAGGCAACCAACTTCAAAGTGCAAACACAAAGAGAATAATTAAAATTCTGGTTACAGGCTGACGCAGTGAGACCATATGGCCTGAAGGCAGGAGAGTGGCCATTTGCCACACATGATGATTCACAATTAATTTAAAAGGACTATTCTCAGTTAGGCCTTTTTCTCAGCAACCATAAATTGTATTGATTACATGTACGTGTTATTTTTTTATGTCATTTCCAGGCAATTGTGGAGATATAAAATTTATTCACCTGCGACTCTGGGAACTGTAATGGCCATCTAAGCTGGATTTCTGGCTTATCTGAAAAGGTTCCAAAAATGAGAGTTGGAGAACGGGTGGAGGGAAAAAGTAGGGAAAAATTAGCAAAATGGGTAGTAAATTACATATTCATAACGGTTATGCTTTTTGTGAAAATGGCAGAAAATTGCCACATGGCCGTGCAAAATGGTGTCGTTCTTTTTAATTCCCCATGATTAGCGGAATCAGAAAATATGTATATTATGGCAGTTATTAGTAAAATGATAAAGTTTTGCCACATAACTAGATTTTTGCAACAATTTGACATGAGAACAAATGGGTCTTGTAAATTAAGCTGCCATATGTCTGCTTCAGACCCCTGAACCAATCCTGACTGGGAGGCTGGGTTTGGAAGGAGAGAGAAGGATAATTGTCCAATCATAGTCAGAGACCCCATAAGGCTGCCTGATCTGAAGAAGTAAGATTACATTGTTCATCAGACTTAAATAGCACACGTCAGGATATTTTATGGCATGCTGTTGAGGCTCTAATCCTGTTGACAGCCTGTTTTGACAAGTACTTTCTGCCTTCATCAATTCTTCATGTAATTCTTTCTGTGTTCACTGCGGTAAACATATTTTGTGTGTTTCTTACGGCACAACTCCTGTAGCATTCCTTCTTTCCTGTGGGAATTATGTTCATCATGTGCAATAGCCAAAGCTGAAAAGAATATTGATATATTGAGTGCCACAATAGTTAAGAAGGTAGCTCAGTGTGTTAAGCACTCCTTGCTGAGATATGTGTTCATATGCAAGATTGGAATAGCAAAATGCAGCAAGGCTGGCTGAGCTTTTCCAATGTCTGAAGTTTATAAACTCGCCTGCATATATACTTGGTTTTGCAGCAAATCCGGTGCTATTATCAGCAATGTACCTGCACCAGATAAGGGTTGCTATAAAAACTGATATCCGTATGGTGTAGGTCTAGAAATTGGTTCGTTCAGATGGGGTGTGTTGAAACCTAGGCATTCACCTCCAATGATGACCATAGACTGTTAGTCCAAGAGGTGAATAATTATCCAAATTCAAGACTTTGGAACAAAAGCGTTCATGCTTGTATCCTGGGTTTGCCAACATATGATAAAGGGATCCTGGTCAAATCATCTAATATCTCTTACATTACTGTGCTGTCTTCTGTGAGGTTTGCCTTCTCGCATGCTGGTGGCATCGTTTAGCCCATTACTTGATCTTTCTTCTTATGTAGGCTATTTGAGTGCAAGGGGTGGTAGACAGAAGAGTGCGAGCCAGATGTTGCAGGCCTTAGGCAAGCATATTTTAAGGTCTGCTCATTTGACACAAAAAACGGTTGCTTTTTTTTTAAAGTCAAAAGGTTTTTCTGCACATTTATAAATGAAAATTTCACAAGCCAGTGTTTTGGAAGTATTTAAAGCTTTAAAATACAAATGAAAACCCAGATTAAATATGTCAAATGACATTGGTTGGTATGGTGGTACTTTATCATGGAGAAAATGAAGCTAGAATCATTCCCATTTTGCGTAACACCCTTGTATAATATTTTGCTTTGCTTTTAAAAATTGTCATGTTTCGTAATGTGATTTGTGTACTTTCTAAATCAGTTTTATAACATGAGATTATTTTAGATCATGGTAAAAATTGGAAAAGAAAGTGTTCAAATGCAGAAATTGCACAGTTGGCACACATCCCAGCTTCACCCCTTAACCACTATGTGATAGTGGGCATCTCATGTAATTTTGTATTGCCTAACCTCTCAGAATTGCCAGTCCCTAAACTTTTCAAAATTGTCAACCCATTAGAGTGATTTCCTTCTCAGGGTGTGATCTTCAAAAAAGCCTCACTCATGGAGTCCCTGGATATAGTGTTGCTTCCACTATAATAGTGAGCATTGATTTATTGCATACCACAGGCACTTGTTCCTTTGATTTCTAATGGCAACACTATTTGAAAATCATGTCCCACTTCTATTCTCAGCCTTTATGGATACATACACCTTCCTGGTAGCTTCTAATCTGCATCCGCTATCCATGCTATGGTATGTGAAGCTTTCTCCTTCCTTCCAATTGGACTCCTCTATCCATGCCCGAGCACCTTTGCAGTCCGTGAGGCAGCTAATGTGAGTTCTGTGTATTTTGGGTTACATGTACCTTTTACATACGGTCCTCCATTAATACTACAAGCTGCATACCTTCCTGGTTGCTATTGATAAAACGTCTCCTGTATCAATACTAGAGCAGAACTAACCTCTTCCTAGACTGCTAATGTTGGACTTCAAATGCTACTTGTTTATCATTCTGATTAGAGCAAGAATGAAGAGGCTAAGGGGACCTAAAAGGAGTAAACATGCTTATTTCGAATGCTGAGAGGCAGCATATCAACCTATGGGTTGTGATTGCGACGATGTTGGTGACCAGATATTCATGATCACTTAATTCCTTTGGTTTGGTGGAGGGGGGACCCAAAGATATCTGTGCCCAGGGCCCCAAAAATGGTTAAGATGGCCCTGATCCTAGTTGTGTGACCTCTTGCAGGGTACTCCCCCACAAATGTAAAATTGGTGGGGTCATCGCTGCTATATAAGGGGGACTGTACTAGGATGAAAGGACAGAGCTTCTGAAACTTACCATCAAAAGAGTGCTGCTGCAACATACCATATGACAGCTGCAATGGAACACCAGAGGAGATTGCTGAGAGCGCATCTATGTGGAACTGTCTATTGCTAGGAAGGCCTAAAGCTGACTAGGCCCAATGGTGGAGAGTGAGAGGCCCTCCTTAAGAGTGGAGTGACCAGACCACTCCCCTATCTTTCCAGTGGGTCCTGACATGCAGTTGGCTGCCCTGAACCTTAAACAGAGGCTTTCTATATAAGTAGAACTGAGCCCTGGGAAACCAAAAGGTGGGGTAATCTGCATGCCTTAAATCCTTTCCTTTTATAGCGGATGGGGGTCAAGGGGCACAACTGTGTAGATCCTTAGCCTATATAACTTACAATAGTAATTTAATTCCCCATTTGGCAGAACACAACAGGTTGAATTTTGTTAAAATTCGAAATATACAAAGCTCACTTCCCAGTGTTTGCTGAAAACTATAGCCTATAATTGTATTGGGTAGTCTTTTTTTTGTCCTGCTGACCCCGACTTCTTTAAGGAAGAGGGGTGTCTTTGTTCTTAAATCAGTCCCACCTTTTATCAAGCTTCCCCAACACAGGCCTTTCAGTGGAGGGGGTCTGAAATCCCAAATTCCCCAAATCATTCCAATTTATCTGTCAGACTTCCCCAACACAGACCAACACAGGGGGGGTTGAAAAACAAACGCTAAATCACCCTGTGTTTTATTTTAAGCCGGCAGGAAAATCAAAATTGCACAGCACTACATTTATAGTTGCTTTGGTTATTGATCAGTTTAATTATTTCTTGAAGTGAAATTTGTAGAAAGTAAAGAATTGTGATTTGCGTTTTTTTTTAAAACTAATTTGTGTAATTGATTTGAGTAACAAAAAGTTAATGGTGAGCCGCAAAGAAGGTTGTGCGTGTAGTTCAGTGTGATCTCTATTAATTTTAATTTAAATAAATACACATATATTTCCTGTACACCGGCCTGGTTCTTGGCTCATTGGTAGCTCAAAGGGAAGGATCGAAGGGGCATGATATGCATCTGAATTAGGGCTGAAGAAAATAATACGTTAGTTTGTTGCGTGACACCTTGAGTGGGGAGGGAAGGAACTCCCCATGTTGAGGGTGGTCTCTCAATAAACTGTTACAAATTGGTGGCTCATGGCCGGGATTTAGCTGCCTATTTCTGACCCATGACAAGTACATTGTGACAGACTATTCATTTTCATGCAATTGCATTAACGTGGAGGGAAGGTCATCTTTGTTTTGTTAAAGTGCCACAAGGACTTGACCCCTGAGTTCCAGGGCGGTGTATAGATGAAAAATTAAGATTGTGTGAGAATTGATTTGTGTGAGGAAATCAAGCACGAAAGGCTGACTTTATCCCTGCATTAATAAAGTTTTACTAAGGTGCAAAAAACCATTGTGAAAATGATGACTGTATAAATTGGGGAAGCCGGGGAGCATCAACCAGCTAAATTATTTCTTAAAGGAGAATGGGTTGACGCCGATGCTGGAAACTGTCAAACCAGAATTGTGCAGGAGTTTACCTCAGAAACCAATGATATTTGGCTTGAAGGTTGAATGTTACACCAGGCACATGCAGCATTTTATATGACCACAACTGCTCATGATGAACAAATGCAAATGACGAAGCTAACTGCTCAGTTATATTTTTATTTGATTTTAGTGGAAGAGCTTTGGCAAAATAATGAAGCTTGTAGGATGAATCGGGCTGGAGACCTGTCACAGTCTCAGGATCTCATCGAACTAAAATATGAGTTAGAAACCCAGCAGTGTGAGAAACACAATTTTCTGCACTGCAAAATGCACATAAAGAGTGTGTGAAAAATTTGAGCACACTGCAACATAAGTGTAATGGTCAGGGTAGTTATAACTGAGGGTTGTTAGATGACATTGTGACCCTCAAACAACAAATTAAGACCTTAGACAGGGAAACTAGTCAGTTTATCATGAAAGAAATGGACTCACGAAAAGAGTTTGATGAAATGCACCAAAGTATAAGTACTCTGAAAAAACAGAGGACACAGCTAATTCAGGATAAAGACCCCTTGAATCAGGATAGCAGCACCCTATCACAGAGGATATATCAGTTGGAAATGGAGGTAGAAAGGGGATAGTCAGGTTCTCAGGAACTGACCAGAATCAGAGAAGAAAGGAATTAGCTAGAGAGGCATGTGAGACAAATAGAAGCTGACCTATCAGAGGTAGTGTATGGTAGGGATGAGCAAGAGAAAGAGATTAGTCTCCTGAAGGAAAAACGCCTTGAATATGCATGTAGCATACAAGGCTCACAGAGGGAGAATGAATCACTTCAGCATGAGGTACAGGAAACAAAGAATCGGTTGGCAGCTCAGAGCAGGGTGCATGCGATTAGTCAGGCCTTAGTGTCAGAATTACAAAGCCAGGTCTCTGAATACCAACAGGAAATAAGGACAGAGAAACGCAGGTGTGAGAGACTTGCAAAATAAATTGTAATTACAAAGAGGCGCTCAGGCACCCTAACCAATTAGGATATGGGATGAGGCCCATTGAAAAAGGTGTGATTCTTATTCCATCGGCGGCCACAGGCCCGTCATTTACAACCTCCCAGGTACAAATGGGAACCAACCTCATGTATGCCACCTATCAAGAACAGGGTGACATGAAGCTGTTAGACTTACCGAGGCCTAGCTCAACAGATCAAGGAGGCCAGTCCCTCTCTGATATTGATGAGTATTCAGCTATACCACACAGAAGAGAAAGTGGCTGGACCAGTGTATCCTGGGAAGTAAGGAATAATACTGTAAGTACTTCAGACCGTGAACATTCTTCTGAGGAGAAAGTCAGGGAATTAGATTGGCTAAAGATGCGACTACAAAGAGACCACCTTGCCTGCTTTGCTGAAGGAGAAAAGCCAGACTCTCAGCATGGGAAGGGCATTCTAAAAACCTCTGTATAATCAGGAGAAGGGAGGGAATTCTTCAGACTCCCTGGTCAAAAAGATGAGAAAACTGGGTTCTATCCTGGGATTGATAGGAACTCCAGGCAGAGTGACCCTGAGAGTTCACTTTGGTGCAGGTGAGAGGAGACCAGACCCTATGCTTCTGGGAGATGTTCTCAGTCTCATAGAGAAAGGGAGTGCCTAGAAGACAGGGAATTTAGCACCAGTAGCAGCTCTGAGTCAGAAGGTGAATGGACTCAGGTGCATAATTAGAAAAATACAGGGAAAGAGAGCAAAGGTTTTGTGAAAGTCCCAATAAGACGAATCAAGGCCATAAAGAGCTTCCTTACCCCATACCACCACAAGAAGGCCAAGTATGCGTTATGGGAGCACCTGGAAATTTATGAGCAGATGATGGCATCATTACAGATCAGGAATGATGTGAATTGTATAGAATTTGCAAAATGGACTTTCTCACCTGAGTACTCCAGTTTCTTTGCGGGACTGGAGGATCAGCATCATTATTAATGGTCCACCTATAAGGCGGCCATTTTGAAACATTTTTCAACACATAGGGACCCACAATAGGCCCGTAAGGCTGCATATTACTTGCAGTGTGGGGGAGATCAGGCACCTAGTGAGATTGTGCAGGAGTTAAAGCAGGCATTTGCTTAGAATACCCGATGGGTGAACACCAATAGTAGGGAGTTCATAGCTACATATTTCCATGCACTCCCCAAATACATAATGACTCAGTTGGTCTGTGATTTTCATAAGTATCGGGCCCGGATTGGGTGATTGAACAGGCCACCAGGATCTACGAGGTGCAGAAGCCTGCTGAGAGAAAACACCCCAAAACCATCTAATACCCTGTAGCATGGGCTTGCATTGGTATATCAATGCAAGCCACAGAATGTTACCTGGGCTGGAACCTGATGTTCTCTCAAGATTCCAGCAGTAGCAGTTAGGGACACACAGGATGGGAGAACAACATGAAAGGATGTATTCATACTAGCTCCTTATCTCCCTTTCCTACTCTAACCCTGTAACAATAAAGAGACTTCTTGTGAACCCCAACACTACATACCCCTGCTGCTGCCAAGGTGGCAGAGGTAAAAACTACCCCTCCATTGGATCTGGAGAAGGGGGGGGCCTAAAAGTAACCCTCCTGCCAGCACGCAAAATGGAGGGCAGAAGGGAAACCTCCAACACGGCCCAATTGAATGGTGGCCAGAACAATGATCCCTCTGACCCTGCCACCTATATAAGTCCTATGTAAAAGGGTACTAAACCAATCCTGGGGTATGTATACACTTCCTCAGCCAAAGGGGGGACCTATACTGTTAAGTACTGCCCCGGGAAACTTCCCTCCAAACTTCTCTCAGTAGAGAAGCATCACTCCACCTCCTGAAATTAACTGAACCCCAGCTATCCTCCAAGCCAGAACTTCCAAAACAATCCTCCTCTCTCTCTCTCTCCGGTTCCAGGACAATAGATCTCTGAACTCGGAAAATTATGGGGGAAATTGTCAGTACCCGAGGTACTCCAGGAGAAGGGACAGTTACCCTTTTTGTGAGCAGCAGAGGTATGACTTGAGACCTCCGTTCTACCCAGACAAGGTCTCACAACTGAAGCAACAAGTGCAGCAACTGACTGGTGATCTGGGGCGCATGCTGAGGGCTCAGTCCAAATCCCACCCTAACACTACTTCCCAGAATTCTCCAACACCCAGGGATGATGCCTCAGGGGATGGGGGGGAAATGATGGAAAGAAACCTCCGACAAATCACTGGTGACTTAGGAGAGGGCCCGGGTGGAGGGGAGATGCCAAGCCCTAGAGGAAGCTTCTGTTCTCACCCAAACAGAATCGCTAAAAACCTCTCAACCTGAAAGAGTCTCTTCTACGCCCAAAATGTTAGAACCCAAAGAACAAAGGGTAAGAAGGAGACACCAAAGAATAACCCACTTTGTGGATGAGCTCAGGATTATCCCCTTTGAAAGAGAAGAATCCCGGGAGGATTCAGGTAAGCAGACCTTCATTCTAAAAAACAGGGGGATCCATCCCAAAGACAAATGGGTCCCAAAAGACCCTGAGTGGGACAGGGTAAGTATGGAGACCGACTCAGAACCATTAACTATTCAACTACAAACATGTAAGCCAGAAAGAATGGAAACAGAGGGGGTGTCCATTCTCCAAACAGGTTCTGAGAACTGTCACCAGGTAAAGGTGGACAGCCAAGGAGCCAGAGAAAAGGAGAATTTGTCCAAAGTTGCAAAGTTTCTTTTTTTTTTACAGATTACCGAACACCAACACAGGAAACTACCCAACATCACCCAGTGTCTGGGTTCAATATTAAGAAAATTACCTTACACTTTCTTTGCACCTTGGAGGAGAAAGACGGACACTTGTATGCACTGGTCAAGGTGCAGGGTGAGTGTGAATTATCAGCTCTGGTGGATACTGGATCCCAAGCCACCCTCCTATCCATAAAAAGGCCTTTGATCAACTAAACTCAGTACGGGGGGAGGTCCACCAAATTCCCCTCACACCACTTCCCAAACAACTCCAAAATTAAGACGGGCAATCACCCTATAAAATAAAAAATGAGTACCAATTATGCAAGCCTGAATGGTACCTGTCACATAATTGATTAATGCTCTGAAAATGTAGAGTTCCATTTTAAGAATACCCAAGTCCCAGACATCACTGTCATCTCTTTAGGAGAACAAAATGGTGATGGGAACCCTTCTCCATTCTTGAAAATCAACCTTCCTCCCAGTTTTAAGTGGCAATCCACACTGGAATGGAAAACCCTAACATTTTACACTAGCCCAAAATCAGAAGAAACACGGAGTCCCATGAAACCAGACAAGGAGGAACCCGCTCAAAGTCTGACGGACATTCAGAAAAAGGGCGAGTAGTTGTTTTTCCCCATTCAGTTAAGTGAGGGGGAGGAGCCGGTGCTTGCCAGAGTATGCCTGAATAATGGAAGGTGCTTTATCAGAGAAGAATTATTCAGGAAACACCCAAAAGATCAGACCATTCCCACATTTAAATTGATGGACAAATGGTAAGCAGGTCTGGAAACACAATATTCCAAACATCCGCTGCCTAGCAGCTGTATGCTAAACATTTCCATTGGCAACAAAAGCTCAGAACATAATTGTTGGGTCGTGAAAGATGTCCCTTCCTCCTTTTATCTGGGAAGTGACATTTTCAACCGATTGGCAATCAATTTGGACCTAATTAAGAATAAAGCCTGGTGCTGATTGGGGAATAACCCCGTGGTCTTTGACAACACTGAAAAAGCATTCTGCTTGGCTCAATAACTATCTTATGTCATTGAAGTGTGAGAAGAGGTCACCATCCCTGGGCAGGTGCGACAATGTACTCTCCCCCTCAAAATTAAGCAAGGACAGAACCACAAACATCAGGACACCTATATAAATCTAAATTCCCATCTCCAATAACAAGGTTTATATTTAAATCCAACACCTCTAGCAGACACCGAACACAACACCATTCAAATATCGGTGGATAACAGCAACCCTCACAGTATCACTTCAGGTGCAGACACCTTTATTGGACTGGTGGTTGATGTCCAGCATTATTCTATTGATTTAGGTAATGAAATCATGGGACCAATCCCAAATGACTGTTTCTACATCAGCAATGGTATTCCTCCAGAAAAGATATTTACTATGCATGGGAGGAATTTCCTGGTGTACTCTTCATGCCCCTAGGGTGTGGAAGAGGTGACCTGTGACAGGAGGAGGGAGGAGGTAGTGTTCAGTGTCAAGGACCACTACCTCGAATCCCTTGTCCAGGTCAACAGCATCAAAAGAGATCTCTCCACCCAACTGGCGGGTACCACTGAAACTGCCATGCCTGAGGTCTTCCCAGGTTTCAAGCAGATGGTTGAGGAAAGGATCAATTTTGCCGATGCCTCTGAGACTGAGGAACCAAGACAACAGCTAAAACAGGTCTTTCTGGAATTCCAAGGTATCCTTTAGTGGACATATATGACTGTGGATGCACATCCATTCATTCAACCACAATTCCCACGGATCCAGAGATGTCTCCAGTATTTGTGAAACATTACCGGTTACCTCTCCCGTCCATGGAGTCACTCACCGAGATTGTTAGAATTTAGAATCTTTTGGGTTAATTCGTCCGATCCTTAGTATCTTCAACAACCCAGTACTGGAGATCCTCAAATGAGACAGCCAATGGAGACCATGTGCAGACCTGAGGGAGTTGAACAAGTGGGTCCACATGTCAAGATGGCCCTTTCCCTACATCGATCGAGGACTGGTCCAGATCCAAGGGTCAAAGGAATACACCAACAACAACAATAAGAGACTGTGGGCTATTTAATGACACATGGGTTCGGCCCATAAAACAATCAAAAAAGACAAAGCCAAAGAACCTATGTGTCTTCTCCTTAGAAACTTCCTACCTCTCCTGTTGTAAATTTCTTCCAGACCATGGACCAAAAAGGTACTGGGTACCACACAGTTGTGAATATACAAAAATAATTTATTTAATATATATCAATCAACAATTTCAAATGTTATCACAAATTTACACATATATACTAAAAATACAATTTTTACAACCCATTGCAGTTAAAAACATTTGAAATACAGTATAAACAATCATAAAAAAGAACACATATTATTATTTGTACCTTAAATAAGTACCTCAATATGGTTGATTGTTCCCCAGTGGCTAGTTGTCCACTGTGAATGGATCAACCTCAAAAGTGCAAAGTGCAAAAAGTGCAAAATTGAACAATTATATCAAAAAAGATGTTTTTGTAGTGTAAAACTCTGCATTGGTTTTTTACAGATAGAAAAGGTACCCTTTTTATTTGAAATGGGAACATTTTAACCTTTTTTTCAGGGTACAATATTTTTCTCCTTTTTTCTAAAAGGTATCACATAGAAAATAATTTCGATCTCACAACACTGTTACTTGATCACAGCGTACCATACCCAACATGTTTCGTTCTATTTGGAGCACTTTCTGCTCTTAGTGTGAGAACTTCCTCAGGGGAACCAACAAAATCCCACTACAACCTTCAAACTTTGGATTGGAACCATACGAATCCGAAATAATATTGTATTCTACAATACAGCCATTGTAGCACAAGAGTGACTCCTTGTGCCCCGACTGGGATTTTTTATTTTTTGTTGCTCAGATCAATGTTTCTTGAAATTCTTGGAATCCGAGTGGAGTTAGCTAGATCAAGCACGCCCTGGATGGATTAATAGTCCTATGCATGGGAATAAGCGGGTGTCCTTTCACTGGACTGCTCCCTTACACCCACAAGTGGTTAAATCCGTGGGTAGTGTAAACTCTTCTATCGGTGTTAGAGTGATGTGAATGTCAGCCCCTCCTCCTGGGGATCACTTCATTTTGAACTGGCAGCTCTGGTACCTGACAGTATTTACCACCGCATCTGTATCTCCATATGGACGCATTTACAGGGTCGTCCGCCTGCTCCTCGCCGTTCGGTTTCAGTAGCGACACCACCATTGACCTGACCAATGGATACTGGACAGTACCTTTGAGTAGGGAAGACCAGTACAAGCTTGCCTTTACCTTTGGGGGGCCGCAGTACACATGGACCTGAACCCCCTTTGGATACATAAACTCCGGCAATGAGTTCATCATCTACCTACATAAGGCCATGCCCAATTTGGGCAAAAGGGGAAACCTGGCCAATGTGGATGACGTTTTGATCAAGAGCTCAACTGTGGAGGAACATATAGCAGAAATCCGCTATGTTCTAACTCAGTTGCAGAATTCCAGAGCCAAACTATCCTTTCAGAAGGCACAGTGGTGTAAGACCAGAGGAAACTTCTGAGGGCATGAGATCACCCCTGGGGGTCTCAATCCCCAGGCAAAGAAGGTGGAAGCCTAATTGAAATTAAAAGACCCTACTACTCTGCAAGAAGTCTTCCTCGACTCACTAATTATAGTCGTAAGTTCATTGAAGACTACACAGAGGTCACTCGACCCTTAGTCCATTTTTTAAAGGCCAGAGTCAAATGGGAGTGGGATCCAGAACAATCTGAAGCAGTTAAACAACTGAAAACAAGCCTGTCCCAGGCTCCTTGTATGGCTTACCCCATAAAGAACAAGGAGCTTTTTTTGGAGACAGGGTTCTCATATACTTTCCTAACAGAAGTATTGTACCAAAAGCACAACAAGGTCAACAAAGTAATCTCACATACAAGCAAGACTTTGTCCTCTGTGGAGGAAAAATTCAATGACTGCAAGAAGGCACTCCTGGCAATGGTTTGGGCATGGAAAAATTACCCTTCATTCATCTGGGGGGGGGCACATCAGTGGCGAGACACCTCACCAACCCTGGCAATATCTCCAAAGGTACAGAATCTAGATGGAGAATGTTAGTAATTCCAGAATTACTTCCTGGATTCTGTCCATGCAAGGCTTTCCTCTGGAGGTCACATATGGCCAAAACAAGAAGAGTCCCGCAGCGCAAGGGTTGGCAGACTTGCATGATTGTGCTCAGAAAACTGTCTCTAGGACAGAATTCTAATGGCCAACAACACCATGAAGGCGTACTTAACTTCCACACAAGGTCTATGATGAAGACATGTCAGGGGATACCCACCAGTTATGCGGATGGGTGCTTGTACCATGTTGATAGCAAACAGAGGAAATAACTGGTGCCTGGCATTGCGAATGCCTGGGTGAATGATAACCCTGAACACCCTGATGGTTATAAAATAGGACCCCGGAGTAGTCAGGTTGCAGAGTTGATGGCTGATCATCAACCAATCCTCACTGCAGTGCACCACTTACTCAATGAACTGGTCATAATCACTGACTATGCTTATGTCAGGAATGGGTTTGTGGACCACCTGATTAGCTGGAAGAATCAATGCATGCTTTACGCCAACAAAAAAAACCCTAAAGCATTCCAAACTGATCCAGTCAATTAACGATCTGGTGACCTCAAATGAGATGACCATCTATTGGAAGAAAATAAGGGGTCATTCTAAAATAGAGGGGCCAGATAAGACTGTTAATGACCTGTCAGACCAGCTGGATAAAACCAGAGCTCTGCTGGGGGATTTCATAAAAACCACCGGCCAACAACTAACTCTGTAAGTCGGAGACTGCTGCTGCACCAATGATCAACCACATCTTTTCTCATTTCGACCTCCCGCAAAGGATTGAGCCAGATCGAGGAAGCCATTTTATCAGTGAGCTGATGGCAAAGATGTGGGGGATTCTAGGGGTAAAAACAAAATTCCACATTGCCTACTGCCTGGCCTTAAGTGGGGGGTTAGGAGTGTAGAGAGATGCAACAAAACAATTGTAAGTATCTTAAAGAAGTTCTTGGAAGACTCTGGACCCAGTTGGGCAATCCGATTACCACTTGTCCTGATGGCCATTGGGTCTACATCATCTTCTGCAACAAATATCTCTCCATTTGAGTTCAGGACCGGACGAAAAATGGTGTTACTGCAGCATCCGCTCTATAGAACTCAAGAGGAGACACTTATAAATTGGTCCACTACTCATGAGTACATTGAAAATTTAAGGATTCACCTCCAGCATGCTTTTGCTTATACTCAGCACAATTTAGAAAGGTCGGCTGAATGAATGAAGACCTATTATGATCTAAAGACCTCAAAGAAAGAGTATGAAGTAGGGGACAAGGTTTACTTGTACAATTTGCAAAGGAATCAGGCCAAGGAGCAGAAATTCCTCCCACCTTGGCATGATGCCTTTGAAATTGTAGATGACATATCACCTGTTGCCTACAAGATCTGCATCCAAAAAGGAGAACAGACAGAAGAAAAATGGGTCCACATCTATGAATTGAAAAGTTGTCATCCCAGACACGCTTTCCGACTGATTGATGAGCCAAATGAAAGTCGAGCAGAGTGAACGATCTGAAGAATGAAAAAGAAGAATGAAATTGGATGGAAACTAAGATGAATTTATATATATAAGATGGAGTAATTTACCTGATGTTATTGGACAAATGAAGAAAATAAATAAAATGTTTTTTGTGAAATAATGAAAATGTAATTTTATAATTGTATGTTGTTGTTATAAATTCTATGTACATCTTCTAGGGAAATATGTGTGTAAGTAAAAAGTACTGAAACTGTTTTTCTTTCTTTCGAAAGAACTAACCTCCTTAAATTCCAGCCTGGAGGTGAGAGGGGAGTCCATTGAGAACCCCAAGGACCCTGGAAAAGAAGGAAGAAAGGGGGCACCGTGCCACACCCTCCAACCCAAAGTGGTAAGGGGAGGCTGAAGTGCCCAGTCCCTAATGAAGGAGATTGTGCCTAATGAAACCCCAGTCTGCCCTGCTCTTCTCCAACAAAGAGGCATGGAGGAACAGGGGGAGGCATGTGGGGTGTATTCAAAGGCTCCAAACTGAAGGTCCTTTTCACCTGAGAAACAGCATTTTTTAACACTAACACCAAACAGCTTTGTATGTGTGATTGCAAATGAAAATTGAAGGGCCATGTGAAAAAGGCCTACTTGTCACTACCCAAGGAAAAGTAGCATTTTAATTCACAAAGAAAGAAGAAAAATCAAATGTCCCTTTCACATGGAAAACAATGACACAAAAACCGTTTTGCATGTGTGTTTGCAGGTTAAATGTGCAAAATGTTACCCCTGCTAACATTTGAAAAGAAAAACCCCTTTTGGTTTCCAGTGAAAAGCTTCTGTAGGCTAAAGACAAACCCTTTTGCTTTCTGTGGGACACTTCACAAGAAAGTGCTCAACTGCAGGTCTGGATTTGACATCCCCCAGCTAATTATAAAGGCAATAAAGCATCCTGCTAAAGGGGTGGGAATCTCAGTGTTCCCAGACTTGCTGGCTCTGAAGGCAGTGACTGAAGGACACGTTCCCCTTGGCTGGAGCATGACCAAGAGGTGTCAAAAGGGAGCCAACCAACTTCAAAGAACAAGCAGCAAACTCAAAGAGAATAATACAAACTCTGGTTACAGCCTGACCCCGTAAGACCATATGGCATGAAGGCAGGAGAATGCCCATTTGTCCCACATGAAGATTCACAATTAATTTAAAATGACTATTATCATTTAGGCCTTTTTCTCAGCAACCATAAGTTGTACTAATTAAATGTATATGCTATTTTTTATGTAATTTCCAGGCGTTTGTGGAGATATAAAATACATCCACCTGCGACCTGTGGGAACTGTAATGGCCATCTAAAATGGGTCTCTGGCTGATCTGAAAAGGTTACAAATATGAGAGTTGGTGAATGGGGGGAGAGAAAAATTTGGAATATGTGTAGTAAATTACATATTGATAATTGTCATGCTTTTTCTGAAAATGGTAGAAAATTGCCAAACACCTGTGCAAAATGGTGTCATTTTATATAATTCCCATGATTAATGCAATCAGAAAATATGAACATTATGGCAGTCGTTAGTCAACTTATAAAGTTTTACCACATAACTAGATTTTTGCAGAAATTGACATGGGAACAAATGGGGCTTGTAAATTAAGCTGCCATATGTCTGCTCCAGGCTCCTAAACCAATCCTGACTGGGAGGCTGGGTTTGGAAGGAGAGAGAAGGGTAACTGTCCAATCCTAGTTGTGTACTCCGCCAAGATTGTAAACTTGGTGGGGTCATCACTGCTATATAAGGGGGAATGGACTAGGAGGAAGGGACGGGGCCACTGAAATTTGCCATCAAAAGAGTGCTGCTGCAATTTACTACCTGACATCTTCAAGGGAACACCAGAGGAGATTGCTGAGAGCGCATCTGGGTATAGCTGTCTATGGCTAGGAAGGCCTAAAGCTGACTGGGTCCAATGGCGGAGAGCAGGAGGCCATCCTTAAGAGTGGAGTGACCAGACCCGTGCCATATCTTTCCAGAGGGTCCTAACATGCAGCTGCCTGTCCTGAATTTTAAACAGAGGATTTCTATGTAAGTAGAACTGAACCCTGGGAAACCAAAAGGTGGGGTAATCTGCTTGCCTTAAATCCTTTGCCTTTATAATGGGTGGGTGGGGCAAAACTGTGCAGATCCTTAGCCTATTTAAATAAAATATTAATTTAAATAATTCCCCATTTGGCAGAACACTACGGGTAAATTTTGTTAAAATTTGAAATGAACAAAACTCACTTCCCAGTGTGCGTTAAAAACTATAGCCTATAATTTTACTGGGTAATCTTGTTTGTCCTGCTGACCCTGACTTCCTTAAGGAAGAGGGATTTCTTTGTTCTCAAATCAGTCCAACCTTTTTATCAAGCTTCCACCAACACAGGCCTTTCAGTGGAGAGGGGTCTGAAATCCAAAATTCCCCAAATCATACACATTTTTCTATCTGACTTGCCCAACACAGACCAAAGTAGGGGGGTCTGAAAAACAACAGCTAAATGACCCTGTGTTTATTTTAAACCAAAAGTGTGGGTGAAATCATAATTGCCATTTGTATTTGTACCAAGCTTGAAACCCTACTGCTAGCCTTTTAAGCCGGAAAATCAAATTGCACAGCACTACATTTATAATTGTTTTGGTTGTTGATCAGTTTAATTATTTCTTTCTTAATTAAAGATGAAGAAATATGCAGAAAATGCAGAAAGCATATGCAAGACAGAGCAACCAAGTCTCCAGAGGCCAGAATGAGTAATAGCACCCAGAAGTGCAAAAATAATGCCCATCCTTAAAAAGGGGGACCATAAATTGCCGTGCAATTATAGGCTGATATCTCTACTTGATGGCAGGTAAAGTTTATGTGAAAATACTGACTACTCGACTCCAAAAATGGTCCACTGAGAATGGCATCCTAAATCATCTCCAAGCAGAGTTTCTCCCAGGTGCCAGCACTATGTGTATGTTTGAATGTCATTATTTAGTTTTATATTAAGTATGTACTGAGAAAAAACCCGGGGTATGAGCCGTTTTTGTGGATTTACGTATGTTTTACAACATCTGTCATACTAAGCTATTGCACATATTGAGGAAAAAAAGGAATCCCTGTGGCTTTTAGAAAACATACAAGCCCTTTACTGTGATAATAGGGCTGCTGTAAGGTGGGGATGAATGGTGAAACTACTGATTACTTTGCTGTAGAAAAGGTGGGTATGGCAGGGGTGTGTGCTGGTTTATACTGGCCATCCCATTCTGCTTATACATGTGATCATAGAGGCTCTGCTGGTGGCATGTCTTGACCCTCCAAAGTTAGGAGGGGACAGATTTCCGGTACTCCTTTACGCTGATGATGCAGTTTTTCTAGCTACAAACCTGAGGGGACTAACCACAACCTAGAATTATTTTCAGAGAAGTGCCGAGAACTGTCTATGTCAATCAACCTCGAGAAAACTAAGGTGATTGTCTTCGGTAAAAGGAACCAGAAGAAACCTAAACTAACCATTTCTATAGGTGACTATGTGTTGGAACAGGTGCAGCAATATGACTATTTGGGAGCTAGATTTGCAGAGAACCTCAGTGGGTCAGCTCATCTTGTCAAAGCTGCAGCTACCCTGGAAAAATATAACAGGGGTATACGCTGCCTTTATAATTAAATGGGACAGGTGCAGTCACTCCTGCTATTAAACTGTATCAGGAACAGGTGAGGGCAGCAGCTTTGTATGAAGCAGAACTCTGGGGTCACTGCTCCACAGCGGAACTGAGTCGGGTGGACAATGGCTTCCTAAGGAGCCTCCTCATGCAGCCCAAGGGAGCCCCGGTGGCAAGTTTAAGGAGGGAGTGTGCCCTAAAGCCAACCAGGGAAGTTATAGCCATGAAGCCAATGATGTACTAGGCAAGGCTCTGGAGCACACCACATCTTTCCAAATATTTGTGAAGCATTGCTAAACGTGAGAGGCATAGAGGGTATGAGCCACATGCCCTGGCTGTGATTTATTAAGTGTGGCTTAGTGAAGTTGGGTATGGGCCTTCTTTGGACTAGCCCGTAGAGTTTAACTCTGGGGGATAAGGCTGGGTTAAGGAGTAAGTGTAATGATGCCATAATTAACAAGATGAGAATCTCATGTGAGGTTTTAAGCACTGGGGCATTGTATATACTACAGAAACAGGTTTATGGTTTCAAACCTTATCTTGACTTGGTGTCCCCATTTTTTTATTGTGTTTTATTTTCCACAAAACAAGCATGTAGAAACCCTTCACAAAGAATGCATTTAAAATGAGACATCCGATATTTTTAACATGTTAAAAACACAACAATAAAATAAATCTGAAAATGAAGCTATAAAGGAACACACCCCATGGAGAATAAAAAAGGAGAAAAAACGAAGTACAAAGAAAAATGCACAGAAAATGTTCCCTTTCCCTTATGCTTCCATTTCTCTCCTCCTCCTATCCTCCCTCCTCTACAGCCAGTTTCAAGTCTTCCAGATTTCCCAGAATTTTAGAGAGCCGACTGCATAGGGCCAAAATCAGGCTCTGTAGGTCCCCTCTCATAAGACTCCACCATAAGGCTTTGTTCCCTACCTCAATTTTGTGGTATTTTATTCTGGCTTCTCTCAAAGCCACACAGCCCACCCCCAGATTTTTTATTGTTTCTGCCATATCACTCCTCCCACAGAGCCTGCACCCTATATTTTCCCCCACCGCATGTCCAGCCTTTCATTCTCTACAGAGTCGGGAGTTGGTTTATTCGAAAACCGGAGATACATGCTCCACAATTTTGGGCAAGGAAAAATAAGTATCCCCTGTTTATGCCCTGTGCTCATATATCCAAATACGTACCAACACCCTCAAACTGGCAAGCTACACAGCAAGGTGGTCCCTGTCTCCTGAGCATGGCTGTAAGGTCTCTGGCAACCCTGAGGAGTCCACTATACATGCTTTACTATTCTGCCCAGGATACTTACGGCTGAGAAAGGGCTATCTGCTCCCAGTATTTCGCATAAAGGAGGTTAGATCTGCCACTGAGGCTGTGCCTCTGTGTAAAAGCACCACAGACCTGAATCTGATTTATTATATTGGGAAATGTGTACACAGAGCCTGGTTGCCCAGGGCTAATTATTGAACACTGGCTTTGTAACTGGACTGGCTGGTGAAAATCTTTGTTCCTGTAATTGATTAATTTTACCTTCCCTTGGACCATGGTTTTTATCAATTTTAATTGTACCTACTTTTAACAATTGTGACTCAATTAATGCGCCTATGATGTTATGTATGTGACTGTTTTTATGCTTTTATGGCTTTCAGCCGAATAAGGTTATGCTCAATACATAAGACTTAATAAAAGGTTGAAATTGACAAAAACGTGGTTGCCTCAGACGTGGTGGAAGAGTCAAAAACAGGGCCTATTCATTAAGCTCCAACTGAAGATAGCAATGTACCTACACTCCCTTAAAAGTCCCAAGGAAGAGAACAGTCAGCAAGGTCAACTAAAGAGAAGAAGCATTGGCTTAGGACCTAACTGAAGAGAGATGGCAGGCTAATTGACTAATGTGGGCAGTAGTCTAATGTTGTTCGCCGCACCTGGGTTTCATTGTGCTTATGTGCTGCTAACAAGCTGAATGTCCAAGGTTGGGAGAGAATGCCAACCAATCATGAGGGCTTATGAAGCAGTGTACCATACATTGTTACAGTAGCCAATTCGTTGCTGTTATTCTGCTATTAACCTTTATTATAAGTGGTAAGAGGTGGTTCAAGGCATGCCTGCCTGATAGGGAGCAGCCAATTGTGTTACTAAAACCTAAATAAAGTATAGATATATATGCTACCTTAACCGATCCCTCCTTTCGATAGGTTTTTTCTGTTTGCCACGTGTAATCGAAATGTAGATGAGAGTGAGCTGCAACCTGTTTGTTCATTAGGTTCCCGTCTTTATTTGAGCTGATAATAAAGCAGTATTTTGCCATATTCTTTGAGTTTGTCTGTTTTTTTTCTGTGTGAACTTATTTATTGGTAATTCCATCTGGCACTTGGAACGCTCCAGGTGCGACTGCACATTTTGGTAGCAATGCGGTTGGTTCTGATCCAGTCTTCTGGGCCCAGATCCAGACTCTCAGATTCTTGACGACTTCCACCATTAGCCAGACAATCACAGAGTTTCCTGTGGAGAACAGAGAAAAGACACACATGTGAAAAAGTGTCGGTCAGCATGTGCCCCTTGGACAAACTTCCTGTCCGGTCCCTGCAGGCGCCCCGCGGATAGAAGGCGAAGTGGTCAACTGGGGAAGAGTCGATATGAAGGGATTCAAGCTGAGCAACAGATGTAAGTAGAGCCTTGAGAGTGGCAACCAAAGGAGCTGGATTGTATTTTAAACAAAAAATATATATATAGTAACAGGAGTTGGGTTAAAGAAAGAGAGTGCTACCTTGATTCCTGGTTCCAATGGGGCGGAAGGACATGCATTACACTCCAAGTAGAGTGTTTTTAGGGATTACTGAGGCAAAGCCAATATGAAGAATGCATGTCAAAGTTCAAAATGGGGTAAACTTGAGATGATATACATTAACTAGAGAAAGTAAAAGGAGGCGATCACAGAAAATTTTAAAAAGTGCACATTGTTTGGGGTTATAAATGTGTCAGAGTAAAACTTTATCATGTTTAAACTAGGAGACATAAAAGGATAGTAATAAGCTAGCTGGTTATCATATAAATAAAGTGATTCACGTCAATCAGAGAGGGATAAAAGTTGCGAAAAATGATAAATAAAATAAGAGTCCTAGGGCCTCATTACGAGTCCGGCGGTAACCCTGCTGGTGCTACCGGTGGGTTGCCGCCAGACCCATACATATCTACTGGTGCCTGACTTACCAGTGCCACTGGGCGATTACAACCATGGCGGCCCAAAAAGTCAGGCGCCGGTAAAATGTAAATCACGATTCCCATAGAGTCCTATGGGTGTGCGGACACAGAAGCACCGGCAGCATTGCTAACGGTGCCAGTGCTTTTGTGATTGGTCTGCCTACTGTGGCCGCTGAACCTGGCAGGGTCAGACTTGTTGGGCATAGCGGCTCCAACAGGCAGGCTCAGAATGTGCCGGCACCCTTGTTTCCGGACGACCACTATTGTAATGAGCCCCCTAGAGTGTTAATAACAAACGAGCAGGACAAAAAGCATTGATAGGACTATAAACGAAGGAATAAAGAGAACATCATTATTTTTAAAATTGCTTACAAAATTGTGTTTTGGAAATGGGCAGCGATTCATGGTGCTTGCCCCAATCGATTATTTTGGTGTATTTGATTAAAGTAATGAAGGAATAAAAAATCAAGTAAGTATTGACAGTCAAAAATAACTTGTCACCATGGGGGACACACCCCTGCTACACCTGTGCAAGACATTAGCAATATACACACCAAAGATTAGGACTAACATTCTGAATGGGTAAAAGGCACGACCGACAAAATATATATGCCTTGGCATCAAGAATGTTCATTATCAAGAACTGTATTGCAACATATGACAACATACTTACATGCTGCATATACACTGAAAAAGTTCCAGAAAAGGTTAGCGATATTAGAGCTATGCAAAATGTATCAAAGTGAGAAGGAAGACCCACCCTTGGCTCTTCTTTCTCCTTCTGAAAACAAGAGTACAGATAACGAGATACAGGGATTCTATCCTTTAAAGGAGTGAAAGGCTGTGGCAGGGTATGTTAATCCGACATACAAGCCCCCCGCTTATAACAGTGAGGACAACATGCAAGAAAGTAAGATTAAAGAACATAAATATATGTTAACACGCAATGAATATAAAGAGTGTGATGAAAGAAGGGACAGACAGATAAAGATAGTTTAAGAACCGAAGAGACAAAAAGAAAGGAAGGACAAAGCCAAGGAAGTCATGATAGTGCAGAACGAGTCGATGGGAGGACAGATATTACTCAATTTAGACAGAAAGGGCATCAATGGCATTAGAGAAAGAGAAGAAAGAGAGGAACGAGTCAGGAAGGAAAAAGAATGAGAGAGAGCAAACAAAGAGGAGAAGGAGAGAGACAGGGAGTGAAAGAAATATTGACAAAGGTATGAGGAACAAAAGAAAGAGAGATTAGAGTAGAAGAAACGGGATGAAATAGAAACACAGAGATTGAAAGAAGGTGGGTTGCAAAGAAGGCGAGATGAAGAAGAGAAAAGGGAGATGAGAAGAAGGGAAGAAGAAATGAGAAGGCGTAAGGGACAAAGGGATGACAAATAGATCACTTGGTTAATAGATGCATAGTGCCAATCGAAGCACGAGAATGATGCGAAGAAGAGAGAGGGTCACAACAGCCCAGCAGTGAGCTGCAAGGGATACCGAGAATACAGACATGGGCTGATGAGCATGAGGCAGACAACCTAGGGAAAATGATTGGGGATTTATATAGGCAAATGAAGGATAAAGATGGTTATAAAACCAAAGGGAGCATCACAGGATCTCCACCAAAAGAAACAAAAGGTAGATTGGATGATGTAATAATGGACAAGCTTAGAACACTGTCCTTAAGCAGACTGGATCTTGATGATGAGGAAAGGGATGACAGCCATACAAGCTGGGGTATAATGATGTCAGACTAAGAAAGGGAGGAAAATGAAAGAGCGAGAAGTTACAGTGTGCGTGTTTTTTTTTTCTCAATGAACATGAGTATAGAGAGAGGGGTAAAGTGGTCAGATTTAGAAGAGCCCAAAGAAAAACACCAGAACCGACACCATATACTTAACGCCAGCACAGTCACTCAGTGATATTAATGTATTATTTATATCACGCTCGTACACAAGTGTTTCAGAGCACAACAAGCCAAGGGAGGGGAACAAGGGAGAACAAAAACAATGATCTTACTAGGCACAGTGACATTGAGAATGCGCAAGTGCATAGGGGAGGAAAAGGGGGAAAGAGCATGTAGGGGGGAGAAGTGGAAAGTGCGGAGCAAAGGAAAAAACAGATAAATACTAATAAAAATAAATAAATAGATAATAAAGGCAACAAACAGTGGTAGTGTTGTCCTGGGTTTACGGCAGCAGATAGGGCATGTGTGATGAGTGCAGGAAGAAAGAAAAAAGGGGGGCTGTGGGGATATATCACCGCCATATATAAGCATATTAAGGTCATTGCAAGGACAGAGACGAACGGACAAAACAAGCCCCACCTAGAAGAAAAGAAGTTTAGGTGGGTATGATTGTGGACCAGGATTTACACAATTCCCATTATTAGAGAAAGGTGGAGGATGAACACAAATTATTCCGTGGCCACAAATGGATAAAGACAATTTGAAATGTAAATTACTGAGTTTGACTGCAGGTGCGAGAAAATGGATTTATGAGTTAGAAAGAATGACATTGGGAATTATGTTAGTAGTAGGCGACATAAAAGGAATATTAACAGCCATTCTAGGGGAGAGAGTTGCCATTTGGAGACGAGCAGGGTATGCAAGTGTCACAGCACAAACAATGACGCATGATGGAGCAGCATTTAAAAATTGCAGATCAGATGTATGGAGGGTGCTTAGAGTACAATATCCTGACACATCAGTCATGAGTGTGATTATGAGAAGGAAAACGGGGGAGGACAAAGATCCTGCTGCTATTATTCAAGAGATTCATGAAAGTTGGCATCTTGAGATGAGAGAACCATGGGATAGAACAGTAGCATTATTCGTTCATATTTTATGTCAGGGACTACCTGAGCCAGTGCAGCAGCAAATGAAAAACAGGTAGGCATGAAAGCAAATCCATGCCCAGAAATACAGTTGACTATTGTACATCATAGTCGGTTGTTACAAGAAAAGAATAAGAAGAAAGCAGAGAGCAGAAAGCAGGAGGAGGCAAAGTTGGTTCAGAACAAATTGTCAACATTTGCCAGAGAGGGAGCAGTGTTGACAAGTGGTGAAGGTGTGGCAACACGAGAGCTACAGTCAGTGCAGCCAAGCAATATTTGGTATCCTATAGATCAAAGTGGGCATCATTTTTGGCCACGAGGTAGAGGGAATGGACTTAGAGGAGGATGAGGCAGATTTCAAAACCTCCAAGGAGGAGGAGGATTTAATGGAGGACAGCCACAGCAATGTTGGAATTCGGGGAGGATAGAACATATGGCCCGGACAAAAGGCAGAACTGGAAATCTCCAAGAGGAGGGATGGGATATTCTCCATGGTACAATACACAGCCACAAGAACATTATGCCCAAGATTACATGCAGAATCAGACATGTGCACCACAAATAAAGCAAGTGCAGCAAGTTCCGTTTCAAGCGCAGTCTCCAAAAGGGCATCCACAGCAAGCACCTATTCAAACACAGCAAGTACAAACTCAGCAAGCAAAGACACAACAAGCAATAGTGCCAAAATGGAATGTGAAAACAGGAGTCCCACAAGCATCCACACTCAGGATAGGGAGTGTGATCGTGGTAGGAGGAAATCCTTTCACGGGCAGAGGGATGAATTTATACACACAATAGGAAAGCCCACAGAGCAACCTGATGTGTTGAGTACTATCAGTGACAACAGAAATCCAAGAGGATCCAAGGGTTAGGGTAACGATACGAGGCAAGACATTTTATTTTTTGTAGACACATAAGCAACTTGTTACTTTATTCGAGAAGTCAAAAGGGCAGATCATTTCCCAAACATTTCTGATTTTGAAGTAGAACGTGTTAAGCAAATGCCAGGATGATGTATCATGGTGTAGGAAGGTTTTACTAAGTTATCCATTGTACAGTTAATTGTGTTACAAGGCCGAGCACTGCAAGAAGAGCAGGACTTATGGAAGAGGCTTTATGGAGACAGGACAGTACTGGAAAGCCAGCTATGCCTCTAGCATTATTGAAGGTGGCGCTGGAGCAGCTTCATTACGCCATTATTGCAGAAGACTGGCTCGCGACAAATTTATTAGAACACATGGCACCATTTTTTGTGGGCCAGAAATGTACAGCAGGGCTCAATTTGAGAACAGTAAGAGGAGCAATCCCCAGACCTAATGGTCTTTTTCAGCATTTACATATAGATTATGTGGATATATGGATATGTTACAAACATGCAATGGTCACAGGTATATGCCAGTGGTAGTATATCCCTTTTCCAGATGGATCAAGGCAGGTCCATGCATGCACCCCAACACAAGACGTGCTGCCAAGTTTCTTGCACATGAGTTGTTTCCAAGACGGGGTGTGTGCAAAGTCCTGCAGCCTGGTACTGCGATCTGATAATGGGCTGCATTTTGTAAATGAGCTATTTGAACAGGTCACTATTTTATTAGGAATAAAGCCTAAGTTTTCATCTGCTTACCATCAACAAACAAATGGTATATGTGGGCGTATAAATCGACTCCTTAAAGAAGGGATAGCAAAGATAAAGATGACTTTGAAAAAGGGATGGCTACATTGGCTACCGCTTGCCTTATTTGCAAATCAGCCTGGCTCAGATCACCACTTGACTCCTCATGAGTTGGTGACTGGACGCCATATGAGAGTGCCCCTTGCTCCTCCCACTCGAATAGAAGCTGATGCCCACAGTGTAGCAAAAACATTAGGTAATGAGCTGCATTATTATTTAACAAATATGACCGCTAGTGTTTCTTTTATTTCCCAACAGATGAAAAGTCTGAGGGAAGGGTTGAAGAAGATTGATGAAGACAGCCAAACAGTTTATAATAGTGACTTGCTGAAACAGCCTAGTTTGTATCCAGGGGACCAAGTGCTTGTAAGAAGCTTTGTGCAAACTTGGAACAAGCCCCTCTTTGAAGGACCGTACCTAGTGGAAGGGGTCACTCCCACCGCAGTAGAATGTGTAGGAAGAAGAGCCTGGTTGCATACGAATGATATAAAGCCATATAAAGGAGAGACCCCTACCCCTCCGGCGCCCATTGACAGTGAAGCAAGAGAAGATGCCCCACGGATGATGATGAGATTGGCTACCAAGAGCCAAAGTAAAGAAAGACTTATGGAAATAAAGATACTTATACTTGTCCTTTTTACTTAGACTTCAATAGTAGCCTGGCACTTAAGAGGTTAAAACAATATTCCCAAGCCTAAAAGAAAAGAGCGAAGAACCTTTGCAGCAGTTCCAGAACTATTCTAGATAGGCACATGAGACAATGTGTCGGTGATTCAAATACAAAAAAAGAGCATGTTACACTTTATGATACCTATAACAATGACTTTGCACACATTCTGTATGCTCTTTTTCCTACATCAGTCTTACCCAGATCTAGTGAGGTGACACGTTGAAGCTGTTACATTCTTTGGAAATCCTAAAAACTGTTTTATTTTTTTCTGGTCTACCTCTGCAATAATTTTATGATTCCTATTATTTTTTTATTTTATTTTATTTTTTATTTAAAATGATATAGTTTATACATAAACATTTCATTTATATTGCATAAGACATTTTACATTATTTACAGATTAGAACACTATGATGCATCTTTAAGAAAAGGAGCGAGGACCAAGACATAAAGAGTTACTTTAGGCAACTTGTGTAAGCTCCAGGATATTGTCGAGGAATTGTACAACTGTGTATATCAACTTATTGTTTTTGCCTTGAAGGAGTTTTAGCCATCTTGAATCGCCTTGTTCTTGTTGGTCTGAGATCTTGAATAGGTCTCCAAAGCGGATTCTCTTGTCCGCTAGGGCAGGGCATATCATGATTAAATGCATGAGAGACTCTGTTGTTTCCTTATTCTTACAAAAGAGGCAAACATTTTCCTCCTTTGGTATATTTCGAATTTGGGATGGTCTTTGTCTGGTAGGAAGGATATTTAGTCGTAGTTTCATGAAGATTGTTTGAATAACTGGATCCGGAAAAAGTTCCAAATAATGTGGAAGTTCATTCAGAGCTTGTATGTCAATTGAGCATTGTACATTCATTGAGTATGCTGCCTTTTTCTGGTATTGTTCTAGACCAATCATTACACTGAAGTTTGATCTTTGCACACTGTGGCCGGTTTATCAACATTTCCGACGTGATTTCTTCTTTTGTCATTTGGTTGAAGAGCTTGTTCTTCCATGCTTTCAAGCTGGTGTTATGCATTGCTTGTGGCGTTATTTTAAGGATTTGCATTGCTGGGACTGTATCTTCATTTATGACCTTACGAAGGAGATCAAACTGCTTCCAGCGTACTATTGAGGCAAGTGATTGTAGGGTTACCTCAAAGCATATTCTGGCCATAGGGTAGTTCTTCGGAAGCTGTATGATTTTGCGCCAGAATGATGCCTCTAGCTTTTGCCAGTTTATTCTAGTAGCAATGATCATAGCGTCGCTACCATAAGTGATGATTGGAATTACCTTTTGGCGGTAGAACGCTATGATCAGTTTTGCAGAGAATTTCCCATAGCGTCTATGCAGCATCACGCCTTGATGTGCCAGCAGTTGGATTTTTCCTTCCAGGCTGGTCACCCAGGCTGTTTCTTCCTTTTGTTGGTTTAGTAACACGCCAAGATATTTGAACGAGGTAACCGTGGTCAGCACTTTGTTATCCAGGGCAGAATTTGGTCTGTTTTGGCAAGACGACTTATAGTAATTGGTTAATGCCATGATTTTGTTTTTTTTAATATTTATCTGTAGTTCGTTATTGGTCATGTTTGATTCTGTCATCCGTAGATTCTCCTGTAGTCCAGATGGCGTTTTGTCTAGGAGTACGATGACATCAAGTATGGAATCGGAATTGAGTTTATCTTTGGTGGATTGAGATTTGCAGTGTCGATGTTTGAGGAGTAATCAGCAGTGTACAGATTATACAGTGTTGCTGCTAAGGGGCATCCCTGTTTTAGGCCATTCCAGGTTCTTATCGCCTCTGTCATTGTACCTTCTTTTGTTAACCTGATCGAAACTGTCGTGTTGGAATATAATAGCTGATCGCTTCGCTGATTTCAAGTGGGCAATTCCATTTAGCAAGTTTGTTCCACAGGATGGACCTGTTTATGGCATCGAAGGCCATGTGTAAGTCTATGAACGCTGCATAAACAGGCACGTTGTTTCTTATGGCTTCATGTTTTAACAGGTTTAAAGTTAAGAGTTTTACATTAGTTCCTACGTTCGCGGTGAAGCCAGTTTGTCGACTATCCAAACGGTTAGCAGCTGTCGCCCATATGGTCAATTTTCGTAGCAGATATGAGGCAAACAATTTTCCCAAAGGATCTAGCAGGGCGATGGGTCTGAAGTTGGCCGGGCTGTCACTGTTGCCCTGTTTCTAGATTGGTATCAGTACCGCTTTGGTCCAAGTAGTTGGTAGTAACTTGACTTTATTTATGATGGTTAATATGAGATCCATTAGGTACGCCCAGGTCTCCAGATCTCGCTTCAGGGCAGCGTTGGATAACCCATCCGGTCCGGGTGCTCTGGAGGAATTTAGTTTGCCAATCATTTCTGCAAATATGTGCTTCTCCCAGGAGATGGTCCATTGTTGTCAGCTTGTCGCTATCTCCATATTTTCGTCGTTATTCCGCGATTTGTAGAGATTGGAGAAATATGCGATCCAATTCTTTTGGGTGACATTAGATACCATTGCATGTTGCCGCTTGTGATTATTATTTAGCAGGTCCCATAGAGATCTCAAGTTCTTATTTCTAAGTGTTTGGAGCATAGCTTCGGCATCCATTTGTTGCAGGGCCATCGCGTTTGATTTGTTCCAATTTCTGTATGTTTGCTTTGCTTTCCGTATGTTTTCTATGTTTCCCGGGTTTGGATCTTTTCTCCATTAACGCAGGTTTTGCCGCAACAATTTTCTTTTTTTAACTAATTCTTGGTTGTAGTAATGTTGATGGATCGCTTTCTCTGTAGCAGGGTTGTTTTTTTGGAAAGGGAGAAGGACCCAATCATATTTTATTTTCTGGTCATCTGGCATTGGTGTTTGTTGGAATACCTGCGGGATGGTGGCCAACAAATCTTTGCTGATTCTTAATCTGGTGTTTCCTCCAACAATTTCTATCTGAATAGGAGGGGATGGGGGTGGGCTCGTCCATTCCCACAACTGCTATCAAGAGGATTGAGTAATCACTCTGATTAGTAGATGTTAATTTGAAATTCCATTAATATGTTGGTCATGGCTGGGGATAAATATATGTAGTCAATGATGGTGGTAGCGTTTCGACGAGTCCAGGTCGGGATCACCAGATTCTGAGCATCATGATGTTGATTTAGTCACTGTAGGTTTCTCATCGAGATCTCTTTAGTCCAGCAGAGAGCTCTGGTTGAAAGGTCATTAGATTGCTTAAGGAGTCCATTGGTGTCATACAGGTGAATATTTATGTCTCCACAGATGCTGAAGTTTATATCAGGGAATTTGCCACTGATTCGGTCCATTGTTATGAATACACCATCCAGGAAGCAATTGTCATTAATTGCAACTGGATTCCAATACACGTTGATGACTGCGATCATTCTAATTGACTTCAAGTGTGATTCAGGTAGGCATTCTGACTTCATCTCATTCATGATTTTGATAATGGTCAATTGTGTCCATGGATTTATGTTTTCCCTTTCGACAAAGTTCCATTTTGGGGATATCCTCACCAGCGTCAATAGACCTGCAGCCGTGCGGCCCCTAGAAATTTTTTGCGCTGGGTTGAGGACGGTGATGTATCCGTCACAAGCTGGGGTCTTGGTCATCCACGTCTCTTGACGTGTATAGAATCTGGCAGGATTCTAGGAGGGAGTCTGGAGAGTCAAAGAGATGGGAAGATCCTCTCGTATTCCACAAGCACAATTTCCATCTGATTCCTATTATAAAAAGTGTGGTTTCAAAGGTGATACAAATTGCATGTTGAATTCAAAAGTGGGAATTCTTCAAGGGATAAGAGACATACGAACAGCAAGAAGATCGATAGGTCTCTTTGGAATACTTTTGGTAACTTCATTCTGTACAATGTTTTGTCTTTTCTTCCTTATTATTATGGCATTTGTCATATAATGATTAAAACTGCAGATAAAGTGTTGGACAACGAGACATCTAGTTTTGTCCCTAAAAAAAGCACAAGTGATATTTTCCCTGATAGTTCCAGGGATATTGTCCGATTTAAGAGAGATGCTGGAGAAGATAATGAGGATATAAATACATACCCTGATAATCCAACACATTTAAATAATAACATGTGGTTTCAGCACATGAAGGAGGTGGGGAGGAGAACATCAGATAAAAGCTGCTACATGTGTTCTCTCATCCCATATGTCATGAGCTCAGCCAGAACATTTATTGCAAGAGAAATACCGATGCATGATGCAAAGTGCCTCAGCCATCTAGCAGCTTGCACAACGAGAGGGCAATTTGAAGAAAGATGGGTCACTTTACGATGGAGGCCAATAAAGACATTCCCATATGAATACATAAAAACACAGAAAATGGAAAATTACGTAGATTGGAAAACCAGAATGCTTATGTACTCATTCTGTGGTATGACTGGAGATCAGATAAGGATTGTCGAACAAAAGAGACTGGTGTGTGCAGATTCATGGGAAATGCCAGGATTACCAGGATGTTGGGAAAGGCCTCATCTATTAGTATATGGACGAGTAGAAACCAGTACCGGATGGGATGACAGAATGCTAGCATGCAGTTAACACTTATTGATGGTAGCACCAGTACAGGTGGTACAAATAGTGAATGATGGATGCCTGAAATCATGGTACAAGTATTCAAAAATCCTAACGTGGGTTGAGAATGAAGCAGGGCCTGTATCCATATTGCCCATGAAGAATACCAAATTATGCTTCAGAAACAAAGACTTGACCAAAGTTGGAGAAAACAAGGAATGCAAGCAGATAATTCATGTACCAGGAATGAATGGAGGGAATGCCATGCTGATGGATCACTATTGGTCCTGTGGATCCAGAGCTTATTTCCAGGTGCCTAAAATTGGGGAGGAATATGTTCTCTAGTGGTCGTACATGTTCCTGCATTGGTGATTCCCCAAAGTGATCTCCATAATGAAGACTTTTTGAAGATGGATGCACACTAGAGAAAAAAGAGGTCACTTAACCTCCTTCGGCTGAAGAGAGAGAACTACTCTCAGCAAAATCAAAAGTGGCCTATGATGATATTGCAGCTGAGCATAAACTATTCAGTAAAACGGCAGTGATATTTACTGCAATATTCATGCCAGGAATTCAGACAGCAGTGAACGCCAAGTGGTTACAAATAACTAGGTGGGAGTTGTTACAAACAATACATATGACAATAAAAGGATTGAATGCGATTTGAGAAGAACCGAGGGCTATCAGACTCATGATCCTCAAGAACAGGTATGTGTTGGACTTGATTACAGCACTGGAAGGCACTGTGTGCACCAGGATCAGGCATTCTTGTTGCACATACCTACCCATGATGGAGGATATGGAATCCTGACAGAGGCAATAACTGCTGTTGACCTTGCATACGAAGATGGAAGAAGTACACGAGACTCAAGAGGATGATTGGTTCTCGTCCCTGTTTTTGTGGGTTCCAACATGGCTGGTGAATGCCTTCAAGCTGCTTAGAGCAATACTGTGATTCTGTCTTGCAAGGATAATCACATGGCAATGCAAGAAGACAGCAAAGAAAGATATTGGCCTGAAGATAATGATCAATGTGAATGCTGAGACTGTCAAGCACATACAAACTGATAGCACCACCCATGAACACCTGAAAGGAAGTCCTCTTCCACCCCCAGCAACAAAGTTCTATTAACCGAAGGATCATAAGAACTATATAGGACATTGGGTATTCTGTTAACCAACTGGGGAGTGTTTCTATATGACGTGGAGTGTGGATGAGCACATAAAGAATGCAGGTGACCTGGGGCAGTTGACAAAGATATGCATTCCGAATAAACTAAAGTGTGAAGAAAAGGTGAAGAAGATTGAGGAGGTGGTCAAGGACTCAACCAGAGGGGGGAATGTAGAGAGACAGATGTACACAGCATCTCTAGTGCCCGCCCTCTCACCTCCATCATATCGGAAGAACAGCAACAGAGCACTGTGTCTGACATCAGGTATCGTCCCAATACCGCATTGAAGATATGAGAGACGGTATGAACTTAGGCAACCATATTGGATGTACGCTCACACTGATGAGGTGGAGGGATGTCTGCATACACCAGTGAACATAGAATACCTATAAGTGAAATCAGACCAGGGTAATGTGACATCATGAAGAGAAGACACTAGGACACATTGAAATGAAATACAAATACTTAAAGAATGAAGATGTAACTGAAGTAACAGGAGAAACATTTATTCAAATATGAAGAAATCATATACACTAAGAAGATAAGTAAGAAGAGAATCAGCAAATGTATATACGCAGAAACGCAATGTAGATGAGACATATTTAAGCTTGCTGCAGGAGAAAATATAACACGAGTAAAGTGGCCATATTGGAAAGATGGACGTCAGTTTCATATAATAGAGAGCCAAGAAGCCTGAAAGAGTGAGACCAGAATGGCAGAGTTGACAGGCACTGGAAAACAGCTTCATGGGAGGAACAAAGAATATCTGTTTGGCTTGGGATCAGGGAGGCCACATCAAGATGTAACCGCAAGGCACAAGGGCAGCCAAAGATGATAAGCTACATATGCGTGAATTATTTCTCTTAGTTTAAGGAAAGAAGAAAACATTTGAAAGTGCCAAGCATTGGACAAATAAAGATGCAGAAAGCATATGCAAGACAGAGCAACCAAGTCTCCAGAGGCCAAGATAAGTAATAGCACCCATTTAATTGGAATAAATAGCACTAAATAAAAGGTCAAAATGGACACAAACGTGGTCTCCTCACACGTGGTGCAAGAGTCGAAAACAAGGCCAAATCATTAAGCTACAACTGAAGAAAGTGATGTTCTCCCATTCCCTTTAAAGTCCCAAGAAAGAGAACAGTCAGCAAGGTCAACTACAGAGATGAAGCCTTGGGTTAGGGCCTTACAGATGACAGATGGTAGGCTAATTGACCAAAGTGGGCAGCGGTCTGACGTTGTTCCCAGCACCTGGGTTTCATTTTGCTTACGTGTTGCTAACAAGCCAAATGGGCAAGGCCAGGAGAGAATGCCAACCTATCATGTGGGCCTATGAAGCCGTGTACCATAAATTGTTGCAGAAGCCAATCTGTTGCTGTTATTCTGCTATTAATCTGTATTAAATTTTGTAAGAGGTAATTCAAGCCATGCCTACCTGATAGGGAGCAGCCCATTGTGTTACTAACACCTTATTAAAGTATAGATATATATGTCCTTAACCAATCCCTCCTTTCAATAGGTTTTTACTGTTTTCCACGTAGAATGACGTCATAGCTAACATATATCAAGATATAAAGCCTTTGTGTAATCTAAATGTAGATGAGAGAGAGTGATATGCAATCTGTTTATTCACCAGGTATCGCAAATTAATTTGAGTTGATAATAATGTATGTTGCCATATTCTTTGCGTTTGTCCTGTTATTTCGGTCTGAGATGGTTTATTGGTAATTCCATCTGGCCCTTGGAATGCTCCAGGTGTAAATGCACAAGTGAAACTAAATTCTTTAAAAAGTTGCTGGGGGCCCTTTGGGAATCGTGGTTAATTTGGAGCTAGGGCAGACCAGTATCAATAACCATGCCCAAATAAAACCAGTTTTATCCTGGGTTAAGTTATGGACATGACAGGCGGTGAAGGCGGGCACAAATACAATTACTTATGTTACTGACTCCGATAAGGTGTCCTACAGAACCCTGAGTATGCACTCTCTCAGGATAAATATCAGAATAAATAATCTGATGGCTACACTATCAGATCTGGAGATGCCATTTCGTAGTGATAACTACTTCATCATTTATGCAAAGTCACTCCAATATTGAACATACTTGATATCGGAGTTCTTTGTTTTGATTTTTCAATAATACTTTTATTTTCTTAAAAGAGGTTGCAGAAGCCACAGCCAATGCATTTCGGACAGGGGGGTCCATCATCAAGGCTGGGTCTATAGATAAACATGAAATTAAGAAAAATAGACGATAGAAAGAATGTGCAATCACTCCTTCATAATACCCTTACTTCACTGAAACATATATTATCGGCTCGCTGGCTGACAACCATTGATTTGTCTACTTACAGTGATAACTGAGCTGTTGTAGGTACCTCTTATGACATATGGTACATAAAATGCCTATAATGTAATGTGCTTACAATAAATGATGATACACAATTTCTGCAACAATATTGAAGGTTATGATGTGTCTGTTGACACTCACCCCAGCTTTCTAGTCCAGGAGCTAATCGAAGTGGAAAATATCTGTGATGTACTCATAATCATTGATTACTGCCAAGGTTACCACTTTCACACTCACCTTTGCGATAAGAACGATGTTCTTGTCTGCAATGTGTTCCTCTGGCTGAGGTAACCTTTGTGATAATATTTACCTGAATATATTTTCAAAATGGCGACTTAACGACTCGTCATTTCACAGCATATGATGTCATGACATCATGGTGATGCCAGCACGCTTGTTTGTTTATATCGTTCATCATGGATTCAAGTAAATTATTTTATGGCGGAAAAATTCTCTTATCATGAAGATTCTTAAACTGTACCCTTTAACACAATGTTCCATCACCAAATGCTTTCAAGATGCTTGTATGGCAAATCTCACTGTTAGGGTCAAACTAGCTGTATCTAATGTTACTCAAATCTTTTCTCTGTACACTACTATCCGTACATGAATAAACATAACTTCACAGCATACCTCTTAATGTTCAAAGTGATGGACATGCTGTGTTTAACATTGGTCATTGATAAGTAACAGAGATCACAAATAACGAAGTTAAGAAAATAATGCTCGGCATGTCTTAGTATTACAACTTGGTGTGATGTACATGAGTTTGGATAACAATCCTGAAAATAAAATAGTGTCATCATGAATTCTGTATATTATGTGAATCATGCTTGTCACGCCATAGTGTTACAACCTGATGTGATGTACATATTAGCTTGGATACCAATCCAGCAAAGAAACAGTGCCATCATGCATTCTATATATAATGTGAATCATGCACGTCATGTCATAGTGTTACAACTTGGTATGATGTACACATTAGCTTGGATAACAATCCTGCAAAAACATGGTGTCATCTTGCACCTTATATATTATGTGATTCGCATCAGAATCTCCTGTACTGTGTGCCATCCTTCAATTGCTTGATCAGAACATACAATGATATGTACTTCGTTGAGATCACTTCTGCTATCAGACAGTTCAAATGCGTACAGAGATGTCACTGCCTCACAGTTAAATTCCATATACAGTACACAGATTTTGTGATCTTCCATAGGCAGAAGAAAAAACGACTGCCAATACTAGATGTCAAGATGGACGGAGTCAAAATTGCACATGTTGAATATTATGATTTTCTGGGAGATTGTTTTAATAACAAAGGGGTCTTGAGCTCACAATTCCAAGAAAAGCTATTTGTCTCTGAATAGACGGGGAGGAGCATTGTCAAATGTTTCCAATTTTTTGTACAATACTGCTGTTGAAGCTCCCCTGGAAGTGTATTGAGCACACAACCTAATAGTGGCTTTATATGATGCCGAGCTCTGGGGATACCAGCGAACTGCTATACTGAAAGTTAGTGAAACTAAATTCTTTAAGAAGTCGCTGGAGTGACCTCTTGGACATTTGGGATTTGCAGTTAATTTGGGGCTCGGACAGACCGGCATCGATAACCATGCCTAATTACAACCAGTTTTATCTTGGGTTAAGTTATGAACATGCTTAGATCTGAAGGTTTATAAAGGAACAATGAAGGACATCCTAGGCAACAACCGTACTAAACCATGGGCCCTGTTCACGCATCTGAAGAAAATATTAGTAACGGTTGGCTTAGGTGTGTCCTGGTATTCACCCTGATCAATTGGTTTCAGCTGATCTAAGGAAATTAAAGATATTTTACTGGGACTGCATATCAGTGGATTCTCTATGCAACAATTAAACTAAGAGCTCTTTCCACAAATATCTGAGAACAAAACAAGATCTAGGCTTTGAACAGTATCTCTCCTAGATCACCCAGAGAGGAACCTATATATTAGGTTGTTTGTATTGTATTGTTTATTTATATAGCGCCTATACACAGGAAAGTGTTTCAAAGTGCTGAAGGAGGGATGGGAACAGGGAGAAAAAAAACAGTTGCTCAGGGCCCTTTAAATTCGGAGGTGATAATAGTCTGCACAGGCAGAGTAAGTGCGTAAAAATACATTTAACAGTTGAGACACAGCAAATAGGCCTGACAGCGATTCTGCAGTTTTACCAGTGCAATTAGGGGAGTAGACAGGGTAGAACAGACAGACGTTCTTCAGAAATGATTGTATTTGGATTGTGCAAGTGCACAGACGGTAACAGGGAGGGGGAGGTCCAAGTGCAACCTGTCAGTGGAAAGTGGGGTAAGTGCAGAGAGAGTCACTCTCTGGGGTTATTTCTAAGTGCTGTGAGGTGGTTGGGTGCAGGGCCCTGAGGCAAGTGCAATAGAGGACCAGCATAGGTGCCCAGGATCGGTAAGACTCTGAGGTACACAAGGCATCCAGTCAGCAAGCTGTTAGGAAGAGGAGGGAGAGATGGAGAGAGCAGAGAGCTAGGTTAGAAGGGTAGAGGGAGAGTGAATGAAGAGGAGAAGAGGAAGGTCTTGAGGAGTTTCCAGAACTTAAGAAGGTCAGGCTTAAGACAGAGGGCGGCAGGGAGGCTATTCCGGGGAGAGGCAGCTACTGAGGATAAGAATCTCCCTCCAAATCTCTGCTTGGAGAACTGGCTAATTCGCAGAAGGTTGGTGGTAGATAAGCAGAGGGTTCGTGAGGGACAGTATTTAGGTAGGCAGCATTGCAGGTAAATAGGTCCCAGGCCCCAGAAAGCATTGTGGACAACGTAGAGGGGTTTGAACTTGATCCTTACAGCCACGGGGAGCCAGTGAAGGGATTTCAGCACCAGAGAGATATGGTCCCTGGGCTTGAGGCCAAGGATAAGTCTTGCGGTTCTGTTCTGGATGAGTTGTAAAGGGTGAAGGGCCAAAGATGGGAGGTCGAGGAAGAGGCTGTTGCAATAGGCCAGCCTAGAGAAAACAAGGGCTATGGAGACAGTGAGCCGCTGGCGGAAAATGAGAAAAGGTAGAGTACCTCTGAGGAGGAGTAGCTGATAGACTTTTTAGAGATGTCAGAGATTTGAGAGGAGAAGGAGAGAGTGGAGTCGAAGATGACCCTGAGGTTTTTTGCCTTACGGGTGGGTGCAGGCGGCGGGCCAAGCGAGGCCGGCCAGAGTAAAAGTGAAAAAGCGGGAGTGTCTAGGTATCCTCCTACTAAATTACTTCAGCAAAAACTGGTCAGCTGAGGCCATCCAATGCAGTCCCATTTGTGGGGCAGCGAAGGAGGACTAAATTCACTTTGTTTATTTGCCCGGTTCTGAGGGACCTCAGTAGAAGATGGCTTTTAAAAATATTAAAACCAAATATTCTGTAAAATCCCTAAATGTATTCCAAGGGTTTTGCTGTCACAAGTTACCTCTCTAAGGCAATGAAATGTAATTTAGAATTATATTAATAATGCTGTTTTTATACTTATGTGAACATATGTGCAGTTTTTTGATCAATGTATGTACTTTTTGTGTCATTTAACATTTGATGATTTTGTAAATTTTTCTTTCATGATTCCATGAAACCAAAATAAAGCACTTCTTACCCACCAATTAGTTATTAAGATATTCTGAATTCTTTGAGCATCCCCGGCAGGAAAGAGTGTGAACGTCTGACCTAATCCATTGACTTTTTACTTTGTTTGGTCTGAACATTTGCTGGCCGGAAAAGGTCTGACTTCTTTAACCCAATGTTTACTGCACTGCAACATTTCATAAGCTTAATGAGAATCTGTTACCCAAAACTTTTAAAAGTTGGAGCAAATTCTGAATCACACATATACAGTGAAATGCAGGGTGCTTTGGGGATCGAACAAGTGTATTCTCCTAGGTATCATTGCTATACATATTTGAAACAATTGTCTTAAAGAAATTCCCTGTCAATGGTTTAAGAAAAGTGTTCCTGCATGATGTTTGGTTTATAGTAGTACCTACCAAGTTCAATTTAAGGACGCCACAACCAATATACTTCACTACCTTCATAACCGGCAATATTATATCATCTTAAAAGTGGTTAACAAATGTAGGAGTGTTAAAAGAATCATGCACACCCACGGGGGATTCTCAGTTGAGCGTCTTATAAAAATCTATAAAACCAATATTATAACAGGATTGTTGTATGGATTGGAGACTTATACTGACAACCAACTCAGATGGCTCAAAGTATAGGAAGGTAAACTATGGCGTACTACTTTACGATTACCTAATGGTTTTCCCAATCTGATTGGAACTAGGGTTAATTTCTCTTCCAACCCTATTAAAGATAAAGCAAAGTCTGCTTTACCTTAAAATAATTGCAAGCAATGAAAACTCTCTGTGAGGATTCTTTGGTAGAATGAAGTGCAGATATGTTTGTTGGGGAGAAGCTGGACCCCCACCAGGGCAGTGGGGGGCCAGCAGCCATACCCTCACCAGCTATGGGAGACCCCAACACCTCCCAACACCTCCCATATGGCCCACAGAAATGCAACAGAGACCCCAGCAGGCAGCCACATGTTCCAAACTGCGTTTATTTCTGGGCAGCAAAAAAAGAAAAAAACACGCAGAGCATCGTGCACATCGAGAGTTCAGGCGCCGTCTCCCCCGGGGCTGGCTTGCAAGCCAGCTTTGTAATCACACTGCAGGCTGACCTCACAGAATTGGATCAGCTCCCAGAAACCTATCTCCTCCTGCTATTGGCTGCTAAGTGATAGGTTACCTATGTAGCCCTTATAGAGAGCCTGACAATTGGATGTTAGCCTTTTGCGTAAGTGCGTTGGTTTAACTGTGCCAGCCCCCCATTACCTAATTCTAACTTGTTGCATTATGACTTTGTTCCCATAACTTTTTAGCTGAAGCAAGCAGTTCGCACCTGAGCTCTGAGCGCTGATTGGCTGGGCTGAGCCATTCTTGTTACAATTATGTTTCAAATGTTGTGCGAGTCTTTGCGAAAATGTCTTTCTTTCCCAGAAAGAAAAGAAAAAAACACACTGGGTTGCCGTGGCTTATTCGCATTTGTGGAGAATTAAAAATGTTTCTCTGCAGAAAGCAATCTTATCTTGAATGTGCGACCTTGGCTGCTCGTGGGTTTTGCGAGGAGCATTGCTGAAGGCTTCTGCAGCCAGTGTTCAGTGAGAGAAATGAACTTGGCTGTAATTTTCCTGAAACATGGCTTTACACTGTGCAATTAGACCATGTTAATTCATATAGGCATTTGCAAGCCTTTAAACAGGGATTTTTGTGTTTGTAGATTCTGATATTGCAGCATTGATTCTAATGTAGCATGGAAGTTGCACTGTTGGTGAAGTGGGTGTGTTTCAGCATATTTGTAACCCATGGGTGCGCTGGGGCCTGGTTCAAATGATAAGTGCGCTCCTTGTTCTTCCTGCTGTTCTTCTGTATATGCGCCTGGGGTGAGGGGGCATGGGTTTGATCTCGATTTTCCCTCTTCAGTCCCCCCTATGGTCGAATTTGTCGACCACACCACCAAGCAACATTCACCTCCTTCCGGTCTGCATATCTTTGTCAATTCCTTGAAGTGTCCATCATTTTTTGCATTGTTGTTGATGAACAGTAGATATAGGAGTGTTCTCCTTCTGTGTTCCACCACACTCACTTCCCTTCGTACTTCCTCTGATCACAGGGAGTGGCCACCTTTATTACTGCTGGAACCATGTTGCACACCGCTATCTTCTCCCTTAGTCCGGCTCTTCCTTTCACCATGTCTCTTATTTGCATTCCAATGTCTTCTTCTGTTGTTCTCTTACATCTTGCAATGTATCTCCATCTTGCACAATGATGCTGTGCTCGGTACTAGTCCTTCCGTTATCACCTTCAATCAACCAGGCAGTCATGATGTCATCCATTACCATGCAAGCACTAGCTAGTTCTTTGCTTTCTCTTTTCAGATGCATTTTTTGCTGATCATTCTTTAGTAAGCTGGTACTTCACCCAATCATTCTTCTGTCTCGCTCGAGAAGTAATTCCCCCCTCTTTTTACTCCTCTGTCTGTTTCTCTTCTTCCGTTGTTTTCCATCTTGGTGAATGTGTCATTCTTCACATCTTCCTTGGTCATCACCAACAAGGGCATGCTGATGCGCACCAATGAACAGTCTCCTCCCCAATTCAGTGGTAGTTTCTCTTGATTTTTAGATGCATGTGCTTAATAGTAGTCCATAAGCAGTGATGTTCCTGCTCTCATCTCGCAACTTCTCTCAACCTTCTTGCATCCAGCATGATTGTCCACTTCTTGTCACTGTTGTGCTGGTAACATAAGGCTGGTACCTTAACAGTATACGTCCTTCTTCATTCTCCACCCAAGTGACTATCTTCGCTGTTTTGTCTCACTCCATTAGGCACTTATCATATTTTTGTCTCTTATTTTATTTTTTCTTCTCTTTTTGTTTTTCTTTCTTCTTTTATTATTTATTTATTTATTTTTTCTTTTGTTTTTTTTCTCTTGCAGCTTGCTCACTTGTGCATTTGCTCGTTGTTTCTTCTCTCTCTGGTCACTTTCCACATACAGTTGTTCTCCAATTAGCTGGTTTATGTAATCATCTTCCATAGGGGATTACCCCCCTTTTTTTTATCAATCTCAATGTTGCTGTCTTCCCTTGCAATCTTCTTCACACCTTGGGATACACGGGCGTCGTGCCCTGCTGTAGTAATTTCTGTTGTAATCAATTCTCTCACAGCATATGTTAAAGAGCAGTCAGGACAGCTCTCTCCAGTGGTGTCCCTACCAATTTTGTACATGTGTGCATGTTGTTGGTCACTTCTGCTATGTGTGTTATGTGTATGTTTTACTCCCTTTGTGTCTGCCCTTACCTCTCCTTATTTTAGCAGCAGCTTTTCCTCACCCACTGACGCCGTAACTCTTCCTGCTTAGGTTAGGGAATGTTAGCAGGGGATACAGCGGTAATGCTCACTATTACAAATAATTTTCAAATTACCACCCCCATTATTTCGTTCATCATTAATAGTCCCATCGTGAAGGTAAAAGTCCTTATTTGCTTGCCCATAACCACTTACGCTGCTGGGTCCTTGCTGCTGATGAGATGATAAAGTTGCCCGCCTGAAAATCGCAAGAAAGGCGTTAATACGTTAGTACTTGTTAGTAACCTCAAGCTCCGCGAACTAAACAATCACTAAGGGCAAAAATCAAACCTCCCCCTGGACATTTCGTGTTTTCAAAATTTCTCAATATGGGTAGGGAAAATCTTGGGCTGTTTATTCAATGGAAGCAAGGAAATATACTTCAGGGAAACATGCTCTAAGGGGTCTGAGGTTCTTGATAGGGTGGGCAATTGAGTGGGGAATGCTTCACGATGTTTTAATCAGTAGACCTCACAGTTTCTAATGGAAGATAACATTAAGGAAATTTCCTACACATTTCTAACAGCATACATACGCAACAACCTGCATGTGCGGGGAAAAGAGAAGGAACAAAACAGTGTTACAGCTGTAGGTGCACTAAATGTAATATGAAACTCAATTAAACTTTGGACATGCGTGTGTCGGTCCCTATTCTAGTTGCTAGTGTGCGTTGGACCATAGGATGGCCATGTTTCCCTAACTCGGGAGTGTTCGTGCTATTTTGCAGTTCATGAAAATCTCTTGCGTTGGCCCTGTTAATCGTTGCTCCCTCGTTGCCAGGGTGGCCACCGCTTTGTAGGGCTTGACGCCTCACACATCTAACAAAGTCTGTTCAGGAGGGGAAAATGTCCCACTGTAGTCCATAGCCATTGGGTGTTGGTTGTCCGTTGTCTTCAGGCCTGCCCTGGGTCCTTTATATCTGGCGAGAAATTAAATGGAAGCGCTTGAGACCTGAGCATTTCCAAATTCTTCAATTTCTTGACCTAACCTCTCTGCACTACTCTTGCACTATTCAGTGTCCTAGTGGGAGGAGCCAATGGTACATTTATGCACCATCCAGTCACCACCTGGTGGCGTTCAATGACGGTCTGACCGTAACTTGTTGCGCTATTCGAAATGTACCCAGAAAATGGGTAGGCACTTAATTTATGTGAAGATACTCATTACACACTTGGCATATATATACGCAATTTAGGTGCTAGTGTACAAATGGGCCTTTGGATCTTTATATTTACTGTGCTTTTGTTGTAAGCTATTTATAGTGCGTGCCTTTGTCCCGTGGGGCATCAGGCACTGACAAGCTAAACAGGGAAACATCAGGGTGGTAAATTTGTCATATAGGGTGGCTGTGTTTCTTAATTAAGTGGACCATGTTACTTAGTTAAGATACTCGCAGGGTTTTTACATCTTTTTTTCTATGGCTCCTCTCTCAACTTCTCAGGGCGTGTCTCACAGTGAACTGCAGGCACTTTAAGCTGGTACTAATGAAATTTGCTACCAATTATTCGCTACCTGTCCCTCCCCCTCTTTGTATTTATTTATTTATTTATTTATTTATTTATTTTTTTATTTATTTCCTCTTTTCTTTCAAACCCAACCCTCACAATTTACTCCCATTCTCTCTATCCCACCCCATGTCCACTTTTTAAACCCTACCTACTCTTTTACTCATTTAGTCTAGTATTTTATTACTCCACTACTGTAATTACAGTTACATTTAAACAATATATTTATCCCCCCATTATCTGCTCTCAAATTTTAATACAACCATCATTCTCCAGTTCGTGCAGCAATGACCTCTTTCCCTATGTGTGTTGGCTAATGCATTTGTGCCAGTGCTATTTTCAAAAGTGCTAGTGGCATTACCACTTGCACTGTTATTTTGTCGCCAAATTCATTCTGTTGGGAACATGGATCATCCATCCTTTACCCTTATTTCTCTCCTCCCACGGTGAACCGTCAATGAAATGTAGGCCTCCCCCCTCAAGTGCACCTTCTTCCACCTTGTGTGTCTCATTTAATTGTTCTGTGTTGTTCGTGTATTCATGAGCCCAGTCTCCTCGCTGAAAGATGTGTGCTCAAAATGTAGCTAAATGTACTCTCTTGTGATGCGCTATCATTATGCACCCCCTCTGTACCGTGCACCCCCATTATGCTTAAACAATGTTCCTTACTTTCAACATGTGTATGCCTGGTGTTTAACAAGTTATGGATTTCTCTGTTAATAAGGTGGTCATATCCACATCGCTCATGATGTCACAAATGTCTCTTCCCTAATGCATGGCCTAGTCACCCCACTGTCACCCAGAAAAGAAAATGTTTTGATACCTATCACCACCCCTATGCAATTGTCCTCTGCATTATTGAGTGTGCGTGAGTGTGTGTGTCGGCGTGCGTCTCGCCCGCTCTGTCGGGGAGGTGGAGCATGAGTGTGTGTGGCAGAGTGAGTCAAATCAAGTTTGTCTTGGGCTGTCCTATTAGCGGTATAATGTCAATCTATGTCCTTTGAAAGGTTTGTTCCCCATCAGGAAGACCCCTCCCAGTAATGTAACCGGTACCATTGCTATTGTGTCAGTGTTCTGTATGGGTGCTGGCTGCTGTGCAGTGCCCCTGTGTTGTGATTCTTGTCAGTCATGGGGTAGTGGTGCTGTCATTTGTTGTGTCTGTACATGTAGTGGTGTCAGTGCCTGCGTTGGTGCTTGTGGTGTCTGCTGAAATGATCCCGTCCTGCCCCATGTATCCTCCCCACATCGGCGGTGCATATTGTGGTGGTTGTTGACACTGCTATTGTGATTCTTGTGCGTGTGTGTTGAGGCTGTTTTTAACTGCCCCTCCCATTGCATACTTTAATAATTTATTTTGTGCCTACTTGTCCTCATCTGCCTTTCTCTGCCCCTGCCCTTTTATTTATTTATTAACCGTCTTCTCTTGCCACAATCTACAATGCACACAGGCAATGTCTAGCGCGCTATCCTTCCTTCCTCCCTTCCATAACCCCATGCATGTTGCACCACCCCTTACTGATCCTCTATCATGTTTGGCTGTGCTGCCTCGTTCAGTCCTTTTCTCCTCCTCCAATCCCTTTCTTCCCTTTCCAGTCCCCCCTCTATGTTGCTATTGTTACTCCTTGCACCTCCCCTGTTATCTTCCCTTTAAATTTAATTCCTCTGTACCTGTGCCTTCAAATCTGCTTCCATGCACTGCAGCCCTCCCTTGCTCACTCCTGTGCTACTAGTGGGTTGTTCTGCACCTTCCTGTTGTTCGCTTTAGTGTATTGTGATTGTGTGTGTGTGTGTGTGGTGTTTAAATGTCCTTCTGCTGTTTTCAGTTCTCTCATGCAATGCATTCCTTGCTTACCATCTGTGTCATCAAATATTACACTCCCGGAGGTTCAGAAGGGTGAGTCCCCTCTTCCCTCTGCTCGTGCTGGTTCAGCATCAGCTGACCCCTCGCATCTTCCCTTTCCTTCGTGCACACAGTTCAACTGTAGCCATGTGCTTTTAAAGCTATTCCCGTGTAAGTGCTGTGTATGTGTGTCCTTAGCGATTGCTGCACTCTTCTGGAGAAGCCCCTATGAGCAGCCATGGTCTTTTTAAATTTACCTTCAGTACTTTTGAATCTTTGCACACTATGTTTTACTGACTTATTTCGGCATGGAAGCTGTGTGCTACACAACAGGTGAAGGGGAGTCATTTCTGTATTGTGTGATACATTTTACCTCTATTCAATTTGAAAATTTCGATAGTCCGCTGTTCAGGGAGCAAAAGTTAGAAGATAATTGAACATTTTTCAACTTCTCTGAGCCTTCTTGGCTCCGCACCTTAGCCAGTGCACTCCACGTGCAGCCCATCTTCACCAAACCATTGCCTTCTCCGGCACACCCCCACAATCCTGCGCATGTGTCTTCCACACACCGCCTCTGGGTCACCTATTCTCCAAATCCAAAACCACACCACTATCTCCTCACCATCAAAACTCTGTGTCCTATGCATCAATCTGAAGGTCACGTCACCAAACTAAAAACACAGTGCAAATGAACAGACAAATGTGCATACACAGAACAATAACCCATTTCTCCCAACCCCACAAAAATCCCAAAATAAAACCCCACAATCCGCACAGCTGTCTTCCTGTCTCAAATGGAACAAGGTAAACCACAATAAAAACTCTTATAATTGGACTGCGCACACTGCGTCGCCTCGCGTGTGATACGCTCCTCACCAGGGGACCTTAATCAGCCAACTATCTTCTGCACTCGGGAACAATCTAGCTACCTCCTGCGGGGAAACATCATCCACTCACTGAACTAAAACGCTCAATTAGCAGGGAACCTCATCTACTCATTGATCTACAACGTCAATTCATAGGAAATCCACACCTCTGTACATGAAATCGCCATCCGGACCAACCAGCGCGGCACTCGTTTCTATATGTGGGGAGTCACTACCCCACCCAATATCCTCATAAACACAAGAAGGGACCACTGCCACCGCTCCAGTCCCAACTACAATTCACGTGCCGATCACCACCAATGCGCCGAATTTTGCGACAATGTACAATCACCCACCACCCAATTTACAATGCCTCCCCCCAGTTTCTACCCAAACAAAAGAACTTAACATTTCTGCAACATACTGATCAACAATACATCATGATACTTGAAACATTTGCCACAATCACACCCTCCCCTCAAAGCCCATGTTGCTGGTTAACTTACATTTCCTATGCTGCACTGGCACTTGCTCTGCTGCTGGACACCCCCTCAAGGCGCTTCACTGGACCCCTTCTCCTGCAGGGCTCTCACCTGCCTCAAGCGGGGTATTTCCAAGTGGCCCCCGATGCCCTTAGCCGGTTATGCATTTTCCGGTGGTCTTCAGGTGCAGGCGAGGGTCCCACAGCTTCCTTGAGTCGGCTGCAGGGAGTGCAGTTCAACGCAGGGCTTGCGCAGGCAGTGCTCATTCACCCATGTTACAATGAGCAATGAGCCTCACAGAGGGCACCAACTTGTTGGGGAGAAGCTGGACCCCCACCAGGGCAGTGGGGGGCCAGCAGCCATACCCTCACCAGCTATGGGAGACCCCAACACCTCCCATATGGCCCACAGAAATGCAACAGAGACCGCAGCAGGCAGCCACATGTTCCAAACTGCGTTTATTTCTGGGCAGCAAAAAAAGAAAAAAACACGCAGAGCATCGTGCACATCGAGAGTTGAGGCGCTGTCTCCCCCGGGGCTGGCTTGCAAGCCAGCTTTGTAATCACACTGCAGGCTGACCTCACAGAATTGGATCAGCTCCCAGAAACCTATCTCCTCCTGCTATTGGCTGCTAGGTGATAGGTTACCTATGTAGCCCTTATAGAGAGCCTGACAATTGGATGTTAGCCTTTTGCGTCAGTGGGTTGGTTTAGCTGTGCCAGCCCCCCATTACCTAATTCTAACTTGTTGCATTATGACTTTGTTCCCATAACTTTTTAGCTGAAGCAAGCAGTTCGCACCTGAGCTCTGAGCGCTGATTGGCTGGGCTGAGCCATTCTTGTTACAATTATGTTTCAAATGTTGTGCGAGTCTTTGCGAAAATGTCTTTCTTTCCCAGAAAGAAAAGAAAAAAACACACTGGGTTGCCGTGGCTTATTCGCATTTGTGGAGAATTAAAAATGTTTGTCTGCAGAAAGCAATCTTATCTTGAATGCGCGACCTTGGCTGCTCGGGGGTTTTGCGAGGAGCATTGCTGAAGGCTTCTGCAGCCAGTGTTCAGTGAGAGAAATGAACTTGGCTGTAAGTTTCCTGAAACATGGCTTTACACTGTGCAATTAGACCATGTTAATTCATATAGGCATTTGCAAGCCTTTAAACAGGGATTTTTGTGTTTGTAGATTCTAATATTGCAGCATTGATTCTAATGTAGCATGGAAGTTGCACTGTTGGTGAAGTGGGTGTGTTTCAGCATATTTGTCACCCATGGGTGCGCTGGGGCCTGGTTCAAATGATAAGTGCGCTCCTTGTTCTTCCTGCTGTTCTTCTGTATATGCCCCTGGGGTGAGGGGGCATGGGTTTGATCTCGATTTTCCCTCTTCATGTTCATAAAACAATTGATTGGCTCTTGGACCTGCCATTGAAACATTCCATTTTGAATAAACAATTTTTTGATAGAGCTCATTCTTGGGAATGATTATTTAGCCTCCAAAAAAGCCTAGCTGTTTTTTTAAGGCCAAGCTTTTCCTTTTTACCTCCTGCAAAATATCTGATGATTACTTCTTATAGGCAGCAACGTAGGTTAATTACGCTGTTAACATTCAATTTATGACCATGTTTGTTTGTCACTGGCCCTAGACATAAACTACCAAATGAGGCACACCTATGCAGGTTATGTTCCCTTGAACTTGAGACTACCTGTCATCCTATGACCCACAATACATGTATGGTGTAAAATATGGCAATTACGTGCATGACATTCAACATATCAACACCGATCAATTTTGGTCTTAAATTGTCTCTGCCAAAACCATCGATTTTTGTAGTATGATATTTAAATTGTGGAAAAATATTGAGTCTGTTTTGGCTACTTATGAAGTATATACAGAAACTGGACATTGAATCATTATACAGATTTTATTATTTTTCTATTACGACAATGTTTTTTGAATGTTTGTAATGGTAATCATTTGATTGTATGTTGTTTTTGGTGTTTACAATGATGTATGTTAATGTGAACAATTATTTGAAAGGTTTATTGTTAAACCAATGCACACTTTAATTTTAAAAAAAAGCTTCATTACTTTCAGGCGCATTGATTCCTTGTCCTCACACAAGCAATTATCCTTACGGGTTCTAGACTTCAGTTTTTGTGCTGCCGCCCAGGACTAAACACCTTATTTTTTATCTTACATGAACTCAGGGATCCCACTATAGTAGCAGTGTAGCCATCTCCGATGTATTGTTAATCTCCCACACGTTGTTTCATATTTTGGCCTTTGGTTTCAGGCGCTGCTGGGTGGGCCCCATAGAACCCTTTTGCAGAGTGACCCCCCAGAGTGCCTAGATAATATAGCGCCTCTCCACACATGTTTAAACTCAAGGCTGTACATGCCTTTTTGTAAACCTTTTCGCAAGTTTCTTTTTTAGGCTTTATTTATTATTTTTTTTTATTGTTCATTTATAATGTGCTTAATACTTAATAGTCGTTTCTAAGCGTGGGATTGGGATTCCGACCTGTGTTGTGTTGCGTTGCCTTACTTCCAAGCCAAATGCGTTGCCCATAAGCTATCCTTCTTTGAAAGTAAAGTAACTCAAATTAAATACGAAATATGCATTTTTATTTTTTTAGGGTGTTTGTGAAGCACAGACCTAGCCTAAGGAGGAAACTGAGCACTGTACATAGGGTTGGCATGGGGATAGATAAGTATTGGGTTGGCCCTAAATCACTCAACGCGAACCACAGTTTCAGTGATTTAAAACATGGGTTTAATTAGAAGAACTCAGTGAAAAGCCTGTAGATCTAACTGGGGATAGCATCTGAATCGAGCCTCAAACTGCACGAATCACGTCCTTTATTTCATGTATTGGCTCAGACTTGTCCAAACCAAAGACTGGTTTGAATTGTCTCAAATGGATTAAAACCGGAATCAAGGAAAAATATAATAATACAATCAAATGAAATCAAATATACCAATATAGGGGTGCAGAGGTTTCTTCAAGTGTCATTCAGTCTATCTCTGAGCTTCAGTTGAGTTCCAGGAAGCAATTGGTCATGGGAGAGGCAGAAGGTGTTGCCTGGAGTGGAGGTTTTCCAGTTATTTGTTGTAGCTGATTCAAGAGGGGTGGGTCTGGTGGTGAGTGGGAGGGAGTTTCAGATCAAGAATGTATATATTGAAGTTGCCTTTTGAGAGTCTTCTCTTTGAAACAATAATAATCTAAATACAAAATGGTATACACACAATCCGAGGTATGACATTGACAAACAACAGTTGTGTTATAGTGAAGTCAATAATAAAACACATTGGCCCTCATTACGATACTGGCGCTAAACCATGGCGCTTTTAGCACCATGGTTGGTGCCGGTATCGTAATGAGTCCGACAATGTTCAATGGGGAATTACCACCCCATTCCAAGGTTGGCGGGGCGGTAATTCCCCATTGAACATTGGCCCTTCCCCATTCCCATTTTTGCCCCATAGGGCTCCATTGCGGTACCGTACTTAGCACCAAGGTTCCTTTGCGGGTCCCTACTTTAACGGCTGGTCTAGACCAGCCGTTCAGGTCGGGTCCTGCAAAGGGACCTCGTAGTAAGGCACTAATGGGTTAACGGCGCCGCAGCCTTTTACGGCGCCGTTAACCCATTAGCGCCAGGGTCGTAATGAGGCCCATTGAATGAAGAGTGCTCTCCAATGAACTACAAAGGCAACACATTCCTTGCCAGATCACTCTCTATTAATCACAAACAGGCCAGGTAGGTCACCATCAGGTAGGACATACATTAATCTAAACACTACATAGTAGAAGTGACAGAAAGGGCAGTAAGGATTACCCCACCAAAGTAGAAGGTGGGATTTTTGCTACCCGAGAAGAGAGTGGAGGCCACACACAGGAGACAAAACACAAAATGTAAAGGAGCGGAAAACTTGCAGCTCAAATTCTGCCCGAATATGCCCAATTGCACCTTACACTCCCAGGAGTCCCTTACCATTCAAGTGCCTTGTATTCGGCTCACCTCGGTGGGTTGCCGCACTTTCTCCAAGAAAATTTAGCGAAATGCCATCATTTTCCCCCTTGTGTAGGCCTCCAACCTGTATCTTGGCCCTCATATGCCGACGACACTCTTGTTCTAGACCAAACTTCGATTGGACTACAAAGAACACTAACAGCCACATAGAGTTACTCCCAAGGAAACGGTTTAGAAATAAACTATAAGAAAACAAAAATAATGATTTTCCATGAAAGAAATAGAAAAATAAAAGTTTTTAATTGGAAAATCGGAATTGTTTGAGAGAGTAGGTAGGGACACCTATGTAGGTATCCCTTTCTGCAAAACAGATCGCAGTGATAAACTAGGAAACTACATCATCACTAAAACTCTTTAAAAAGTTTAACGCTATAAGGCAATATATAAGATCTAAAGGGGGGCACTCTGTAGAGGGCCTTCTGAAAGTATACAAGAACAGCACTGTAGCGCGTATCCTATATGGCCTGGAGATATTTATGGATAAAGAGACTGAATGGCTGGACCTGGTATAGGGGAACTTATAGCCACGATCTCTTGGTTTACCTAACTGCATCCCTGTAGAAGCTATTCGCTACAAAATTGGGCATAATGGTACTCAGTACTCTTAAGAAAATTAATAGTGCAGTGCTACTTATAAAAATCCTGGAAGAAGCAAATAACTTGAATACTTCGTGCAGCAATTTTAATTGCTTCTTTGCAAGAACCCAACCCCAAGATGGCTGAAAGAAGTGCTTGAGTTTTTAGATTTGATTGGCTGCGACATAAAATCCTTTGACAATATTGTGATTGTGATTAAAGAAATTAAAGAAAAAGCTTGTGTATAGGATAAAGATAAGAACTTTAGATGTTTCTCAACTAGAACGCTTTATTAGAGATATGTATTTTAATCTTTCCTGATGAACACTCCTTTTAAAGAGATGAAAAAAACAGGTGTTTTATGTTATTCTTACGCCTAGGTTTGCTCCTACCTTATTTAGTGTGGTAGCATGGGTGAACCTTGCTTAGATTGACTGCATTTATAGGTTGTGCAAACTGGAAACAGCATTTACAAACGCGGTGCGCAAAGGGCAACCACATAGATAAAGGATACCGCCGCTTACCATTCCCTTTAGACAATTTGCACAATGACCAAACATGGGCATTTATATTTTCTGGCTCCAGCTTGGTCTTGGACTATACTGTGTACTTTACATGGCTAGAAATCGAGAAATTGTTGAACAATAGCCATTAAGGTAATCTTGCTTTTATACATAATTTTTCTTGTTATCTTTAAATTGTTAACTGCCACAATGAAATAAGAACATGAAATTGATTTTTGTATTATAATTTTAGAATATGCAACATGTATTTCTAAAGTATAATGTTTTGTGAATTATGAACGTGAATATTTTTACTAATCGTGTTAAAGGTTTTATGAAACTAAACACTTTAAATAAAATAACATTTTTTTTTAATGCAGCGGAATACTTGCAGCTCAAATTCTGCCTGTATATGCCCTTTCTCTCCTTATGCTCCCAGGAGTAGCTTACCATTCAAGTGCCTTGTGTTCGGCTCACCCGGGTGGGTGGCTGCGCTTTCTCCAATGCCGAAGCCTCTACATGTCACCACTGAGAATCATCTCTCCTTCCGTCGACCTCTAGAAGATGTTTTTGTTTAAATAATTCTCTCACTGTTTGTCTAAATGTGCCTGCTGTTATAGCGCCAAGATGTCCTCGGGTGAACGCTCTGCTCTACAAATGTCAATAAGATAAGATAAGAATGTACAAAAACAATTGACGTCCAACCACGTGACTGATAAAAGGATAAGTGCTCAAAAATACTTCCTTAAATTTGAATTTTTAAAACTTAAATGTCATCATCCAAAGCATTATACCACTTCAACGGCGCAGGTAGGCCAAATCTCTGACACCTGCTCCACAGCGCGCTGCGACTTGAACAATGTATGAAGCAATGTGTCTTTTCCTGAGAATGTCTGTAAAACATGCAAGTAACTGGGTGTAACAGCGCCTCGATGCCCCCAGACCATTTGTGCACTTCATAAATGAAACAAATAAATAAATGCGTCTTCTGCTGCGGTGCAACCCGAGGAAAGGCAAACAGAGGGGGGTGTCGGCGACAGGAAGGAACCTACGGTTTAACAGCGGTTATGAGTCACTGTGAATGTCTCAAGGAATCTGTGGATACTGTGTTTGTTATTTACACAATATTTCCTCTCCTCAAATAAATTCTCTATTTTGTAAAAGCAACAACACACTGTGCTGAGTCCTAATAGTTGTGTAAGTTTCACATTTATTTATTTGGAATATAAAAATTCGTATAGATATCATTACCAAGAAAACAACTTAAGCATATATTGGAAACGAACATACGTTGAACAGTTAGAAAGAAAAGAGGCTGTTAGGGAGAATTCTCATAAATGGCTGATTTCCCTTACCTAATGAGTCCCTCCGCAGATTTCCTGGATTTCTATTTTCTTTTACCTGGTAAGAGTGTGAGCCTTTTTCCCACTCTTACATGTGTTTTGCTGTGTGTGTTTTTACCATTTGTGTGATCCTGGGCTCTGGAGCCTCACCTACTCCATCAGCATCATTTCTATGTGTGTTACACAGCACCTTCAGTGCAGTGACAGAGGGTTGTCTTTTAGACTTCCCACTGACTCAATTTTTCTGGGATTGACTACTGTCTCCCAGAAACATGTAAAGTTGCCATTAACTTTATGTAGTCGCTTTAAATTACAGACCCAGTACAACCCATCTTACATGGAGTATTGGAAAGGGTTAATTCCTATCCCTTTTTGTCTGTTCTTCAGCACTGTTTCGCTCCCTTTACATAAAGACTTGGCTGGTGGTAGTGGTATCTACCCTAATTTTTCTACCTCGGTTATCTTATATAACCATGGTATTGTTTTAGGCTATTATATTAGCCTCGAACATAAACCCGCTTGACCAAATACATTTTATTTTGGCTCCGGCTGGGTTTAGTCGCCATTTCTTTTTGTTAAAATCTTTCTCATGTTTTACTCTGCGCACCAAACCAGGGTTGATTCCTTTGTTCGCCGTCGTTTCGCTGGCTTCTGCACAGAAGCCCTCCTTAAGGTGCCTGAATGTCTGGGTAAGCAGGATGTGAGGCAGGGGTCTTATGACCCCTGCCATGGATTCCCTTGGTAACCCAAGTCACACTCCTGTTTGATTGGCTGGGGGACTGTCCTTGGCAGGACAGTCATCCTGCTGTGTGATTGACAGCCAGGCTGTATGAATGGGGGGAAAACTGCATAAAAAGCAGGTCTCTGGGACTGGAAAGGCAGAGTTGCCACTGGAAGGAAAGAACCAATGAGGAGCTGATTGAAGAGGACCCCTACAATGACTGAACCGCCCGGTGAAGCCCTGCTGCAGGCCCAAATCGTCGGAATCCGACGACAGAGAAGATCCTCCAGGAAACGTCTTCCCTTGAGCTGGTGGGACCAACCAGTTTGCCCAAACTACAAGCCAGGACCCCTCCTCTGGTCGAATTCACTGGACAGAGCTACAGTGGGCCGGATAGCCAGGAAGGTCGGACCCTGTTTTAAGGAGCGCACCTTTTATTCGTTGCTTTGCTCTGCTGCTGGTTTCTTCCCTTGGTAGTGCTGGACACGCCAGTCTTCCTACTTGTTGTCATCCGACAGTCACTTCAGGAACCGTGAGCCTGCACGAACTACCAGGAACGTGCGCCTCAGCTACAGCTTCTTCTCCCTTTTAAGGTACTGTGCAAATCTGGTTGTTTGTTTCGTTCAGCCACAGTGAAAGTGTGTGAAATCTTTCTCCAATCTGAGGGCTTGTCCTTCTCTTCTCTTTGAACTAACTTTTCTACCAACCAACCTCGTCCAAAATCCGGGGCACAAACTTTACCACAAACTACCCTGAAGATTGTGATCTGGAGCAAAAGACGTTTGACCCATTGACTTTGGCCCTAAGCCTTTTCTACCTGATTCTATCACTGTAGTTCCTCTTGCTCTATTGCCCTGAGTACTTACCTGTTGGTGTGATTTAATTCCTATTAACTTTGTCTTTCCCTCCCTTTTAAATTGCTGGAGTGCCATTTTGCTCCCACTTCATTTTGTGAGCTTAACTTGTCTGGAATTTATGGGAAGTGGTGTGGTGTATTAAGAGTGTGATTTTTAAACTGCTTTTAATAGTGTAATGTTATACAACTGAAGAGTAAAATAAATGTATGTTCTTTTACTTGAAAACCTTGAGTCAGTGTTTGCCTGAATCATAGCAATTGCTGTCTTTTGTGTAACTATCTGATACTGCTTACTTACTCTTGAGATAGGTCTGGCTGCTCAGCCATTTCTACCTCTTTAACTGTGTAGTACAGGCTTGTACCAAAGGTGAATTTGTACTGTCACTTGTAGTCTTAATTGTGTTTGGTGTTCCCAAAGGGTACTGCATATACTTCTGCCTAACAGAGGCCCATGGTGTGCAGATTCTAGACAGCATCTACTCGTATTTACAAAGAAGTATTTGGGTCAAAGTGAACATAAAGCATTTTCTGCATCTCATATTAGCAGTACATTTTAACCAATACCTTGTTAGGAAGAGACATAAGGTACATTATTGGTTTCATGCATTCTTAACTGACACATAGGGCCTCATCACGAGTTGGGCGGTAACGCTGGTGGTATTACTGCTGGCGGTATTAGCTCTACCGCCAGCCCCCCCGGCGCTATAAGCGCCGGATCACGGGTTTGGCGGTAATGGAATTCCCCATTCCCCACTGAGCCCATTCGGGAATGCCCCATTCCCCATTAGGCTCAATGGGGAATTTTTGCGCTCTTACCACCGGCGGATTTCCTGCCGGCGGTAATAGCACACATTTTTGGCAGATTTCCCCCCAGCTCAGAGCTGGGGAGAAATCCGCCAAACCCCTGATTTGGCAGACCCTTAAATCTGGCGGTAATAGCGCGACCGCCGGATTTAAGGGTTACCGCCAAACTGGTGATGAGGCCCATACTGTGCTGTCCTATTGCTTATAATTGAGACATCATGCCGCTAATGCTTGTAGCTAGACACTTGTGTGTGTGTAAAGTCTCAACTCGGTGAGGTCAATTCAACCCCAGAATACTACGTGTCATTTATTGAAGGCAAATGTTATCAACCTAAGTATTGTCGCAATCAATTATATTTTTTATTTGATAGTGAATGCCAGAAGACTGCTTGATGCCTACTCCATGTTTCCCCGATACCTCCTGCTATGCATGATATCCATATGCAAAGGAAAACAAAGACAATTTTTCCCTTCTATTGTGATCTCTCTTATTCTCCTTACAGCAACACAGCCAGTGTCGCGCTTTGCCCTACCAGGTCACAGAACATTATCAGTTTTCTTTTTAAATATGGCAGGAACCAAAACACTAATCAGTCTTAATTCCATAATGTTTTACTCTATATATTTCTTTCAACCAATGTTGTTGCTAAATGGAGTGAAGCATCAACTGGTGCAAGGTATGTGGTTCCCAAATGTCTGTGGAACAAGAGAGGGGTAGAACAGCTAAAACTTGAGCTCTGGGTGGGGAAATACGATAGTCTGGTACAGTCGGCCTCATTGTAAGTTTTCTGGTATTCTGGCAGTAAATCCACTGGAATACCAGCAAACAGAATTTCAGTTACCGCCACCTGGTCTGCTGGAATTACCGGAAGATTACAAGTGCTGGAAAGGGCGGTAAATCTCCATTCCATGGAATCCCATAGGACTCCATGGGTGCATTTTTCCGCTATTACCGGCCATGCTGGTAATAAATAACCCCTACTGGCACAGTTGTAGTTGGCCTTTCCGGTAAAAGTGCCGGTAAACATTATTACTGGTACGTTTACCATGTAACGGTCAACTCGCAATGAGGCCCACTGTTTGAAAGCGGATTACAAAGTGACAGTTAGTGTCTTGGCCACTTACTGGAACTAAATCTCCACCTACCTTGAACATATATAAAGCTGGTAGGTGCCCCAGATAGTAGCACCCATCAAAAGGCCTCCAACCCCATTTAAAACAACATATTATGGAATATATTATTTAACACTGGCCGTCTTAATAAAGTCAAACCTCTACTGTGGGAACCATGTTCAAGTATCTTATTTTCATCCTGTATTAATACCCTCCCCTAATTTCAATAGCACACAGGGGGAGCCATGCGCGGACCAACACCATATAAGCTCAGTCTCTCTCTGGCTTGATTACACATTGAATCGAACTTGATGGAAAACTACCACAGATCAATTGTAAGAGCTCTGAGGTAAATCCCAAATGCCCCCTCCCCCCCTTTATTTATCACTTAGTGTAGCACCTATAAGGGCACCATTAGACATCTCTCCACAAAACCCTGCGAAAGGCCAGAGCGGGACTAGTGTATCGCTGAACCTATATACCCCACTTTGGAAAACAATATGCAGCTGCCCCACTACTTTCCTGTCAAAGGCAGCTGTGGAGGCACTCCGGATGTACAGGCATGTACAGTGTTGGGGTGATTATTCGGGGTCGGCTGAGCCGTCCACGGACCTCCGGGCTGGGAGGCCCCAAATCCTCCCGTGCTTCCCAAAATGAGTATGAGACACACACAAGGAGCAAGGTGGTTCTGCTGTTTATTATAACAACGGCAGGGATGGGTCTTGGATCGTATGCGTCCGTCCAGTTTCTCAAACTTAGTGGGGCTCACAGGCTCTTTTTACAGCAGTATGACGCGCTACTTGCGTCACCTGGGAAAGTTAGCAAAAAACCTATTGCCACTTCGGATTGGTTCCTCGAGTGGTAGGGATAGTATAGGATACATATAGAGAAGAACATTAGTGATTAAGGATGAGTCAGGTGGTATACTTGGGCTGTCCCTTCTATTAGATACTTGAAAATCGTTACATGAAGACCCCTGATGATTGGCTAATGTTAGTGGCGTCAGTGATGAGTCCCCCCGTGTTCTGATTGGTCCTCTCGCGAGCCCCCAAGCCTGGGACCATCGTTGTTCCCAGCTCGTGGTGTACCTGTCACTAGCAACAATGTGTAACTATGTGTTTGTGCAGACAATGTACAGGTTTGCTCATAGGCTTGTGAGCAGGTCATTCCCATCGCCGTAGGTGTCCATCTTGCCATTTCGCTGTTCCAACCTGTGTCTCAGACGTGGGACCCAGGCGCCTTCTGTCTCGTGGTTCTGGCACCTTGTCAGATCGGCTTGGTCACGTGTGGAGAGACCGTAGCTGGAGCGGAATTCTGCACATGTAAAGTTGTATTTCGTTTCTGTGTGCTTGGCTTTTCTTACAGGTGTGACCTTGGCGCCGGCTGGTAGCATACGAGTTGCAACATCGTGCCCTTGGCTATGAGCTCTCGCTGGGCTCATTCTGCGTGATCAGCACTTGTATTCTTGCTCATACAGTCTTCATGGTGAGGCTCTTGCTTGGGGCCTACTCGGGCCTAGTTCATTCGTGGGGATGCATAATCCATGGTACCTATGTCGCGGTTTGACATGGCGTCATGAGCAATGTTATGTCTACATTATGGTGTCATCACGAGGCGGGAGGTGGGAGAAGCGTCAGCAAGCGTATAGGTGAATTCTTCCAGCGTCTTGCGTTTCTGCATTACTATGAAAGGGCCTATGTGAAAAATAACAATGATGCACGTCAGTGGGTGTGTCAGTCACCTACGTCATATGTACTTCGTGTAGGCTGGTGCGTGAGTGACCAGTGTGCATTGTGGCACGTGTGTTCTTGGCAGTTGGCTAGGTCGTTGTGGCATCTCTAACGATGTGGGTGCTTGTGGCTGTTGTCTTAGTCAAGTTCATCCATGCCGCAGGTGTCAGCTTGAGTCGGACAGGCTGGTGGGCATATCCTTATGTTCCTGAATCAGGGTATTTTGTCATCTGGTAGATAGACAAACTCATCCTGTGGTGGGTGCCTGGGCTGCGATCCTCTAGGCCATGGTCGTGATGAGATTGGGGGGAGCTTGTTCTCCCATTCTTCCACTTCAGTCCCCCCTCTGGTCGACTTGTCGACCACAAACAAATCCTTTTCGTTATCTCCTCTTACTCTCCATACTTAGTTATTCCACCCAAGTGTCCATAGTGGTTGACATGGTCTTCGAATGACCAGTACATATAAACACAGCTCCCTCCTGGTTTGCAGTATACCCATCTTTCGACATAGCTCCTCAGGTTTCTTGGGTTCTCCAACTTTACAGATGGTGGATCCAAGTGGTTGGTAATGATCTGTTTACGCAGTTTCTCTCATTCCATTATTATCACGTCAGTGTGCTGGTCATCATCAGTTGGCATCAAGGGGTGCATGCCAACCATTTCGATCATTTCATCTGTAGTGCATGCTTTCCCGGCTTTCCAGAATCTTATTACAATCAATACTGTTGCAGCTAATATTATGCATCCAACTATCACCTTCAGTCCATCTGACAGCCATGATGGCATCCATGACCATAACAATGAAAACCAACTAGTATCCTTCTTCACTCCTTTGCTTTCTTCCATCATTTTGGAGTGCATCTGTGCCAGTTGTGATACTGCTTCAGTAAGTGTTCCATTATCTGCTTCGTTAGCAGGGATAAAAAATGTGCAGCATGATTGTCCTATTTTCGCACAAACTCCTCCTTGCATAGCCGTGAGATGATCCAGTACATATCTGTTTTGTAGTGCTACCATTCTTATTGCTCTCAGCTCCTCTTTTATGGCGTTGAATCCATTTACTGTTGAATTAATCGTCATCATTAGTTCCCATCGGGTGATCTGAAGCCATTTTGCATTTGCATATGCTTGTAGTCCTGGGTGTATTATTGACGAGAAGAACATTGCAGCCCTGCTAAATAATCTATGTTCTGGTGGGATGGAGGTGAGTGCTGTTTCCGACCTTCCCCACAGGTAGTTTCCTGTCAGGGGTTCTCCTTGTCTTTTCATTCTCGGTAGGATGTTATTGTTGTTATTGTTGTTCTCTCCTTCTTGTGATTGTACAGACCTTCTCTTCCTCTTGTTTCCTTCACCCATTTTGGGGAAATTGGCCATGTTCACATGTTTTTTGGACACAACTAGTGATGGTACATTGATGTGTACCATGGTGCATATACCATTCCACAACGGAGGCAAGGTGTGGTATGCCTTATCTCTGCAGGCCCAATAGTGATCCATTATTACTGCCGTTCCAGCACTCCCCTCTAGTAGTTCTAACACGCTTCCGCAGTTGGTGTTGTATCCCACATCCACAATTCCTTTGTGTTGGTAGCACAGCTTGGGTGCGGTCAGCGGTAGTATGCTTATTGGGTCTTCATCCTTCTCTATCCATGTCAGCATGGGTACATATTTACCGCATGTCGTCCAGCATCTGTCGTTGTGTTCCTGTATGGTGGTAGCATTTTCTCTTGTTATCATGTGGCTCCCAACCAATCCTATTTCCCATTCATTGTTCATGTATATATTCCCTGTTATTGTTATCAGTGGCCTTTCCCAACATCCCTGCACACCAGGAACTTCAGTCGCGCACCAATCACATGGCAGGTATTCTAGCGTTACTTTCTTCGTTTCTCCTTTAGCAGGGCCACTCGTCATGTATCTGAATGCCTCATCGTGTAAGCTGCTCTTATGGTAGCTCAAATATGACTTGAGGAAGTTGTTTTCGTATGGGTATGTGTCCCTTGTTTCCCACTGCATTTTCACCACCGTTCCTTGGAATCGTCCCCTCGTTTGGAATAGTGCCAGATATACTGTACATTGCGCTGTCTTTTCCTGTATTTCTGTAGCAACGAATGTCCTTGATGCGCTCATGGCGTATGGGATCAATGAGCACACATAGCAGCTATCCTCTGTTGTTTGCTTACCAATTTGGGTCATGTGCTGGTACCACATGTTGTTTGAGACGTGTGCTGAATCTGTTATGTAATTATCGATACCTTTGTTGTCAGTATATGTGCTGCGTTTAACTCTACCTCCCTTACCTTTAGGGTTGCTAGTAATATCTAATATCATACCTGTTGCAGCCGTGGGAGGGGGCATGTTAGTTTTGGGTGCAGCCACAAAATTGATAGCATAACTTTTCTGCCATACAGAGGCAGCCAACTGACCAGTGATGACCAACACCCCTATAAATTTTATTACAAGGGCTAGTTGCACCGGCATTTTGCTCTTACCTTGCTGCAGTCCGGCAGCTTATTCTCGCGACTTTAAATGTGCCCTCCTGAAAATCCTCGAAGTGCTGGTTATTATTGTTAGTTTTTTGTTAATTAAGCTCTCACTATCAAGTAATCGTTCAGTGCCCAGGTGAAGAGCTGTTCCCACGCAGATCTATCTCTTAGAGCCGGTAAGTGCTCTTGAAGATGGGGAAATTATTGTTCTATGGCCAAAACAAATGCGGTGTAATATACGCGTACCCTTCTTCTTTTTAGGTACTTTGCCGTCTTATATGATATACAAATTGGTGTGATAGGGCTTCAGGGGTGTTATCATCCACGGGCAGCATCTACTCCAGGGCAGAGCACACTGTTAGTTACTTTATTTTCTAAACAGTACAATTATATGCGGTAGCTGCATGTGCGAGAGAAAAATAGAGAAAACATACAAGTGTTTTATGTGTGTGTAACATCCAAGTTTGTTATACAATGTCCTTCAATCGGTGGTGGCCTTGGAGGGGGGCTGGGGCTGGATTGGACAGGAGTTTGTTTACTGTGTGATCTCGTGACCATGGGGTGGGCTATGGGCAAGCGTCCAACATCTATGGCAGTGGTTGTGCCTGGGGAATTTGGGGGGTGTTCAAGTGTAGTGACACTATTGTCCTCAGCAGTGGTCGATGTATCCTTCTCTGTAGCCGACACTGTTGATGTTGTTGTTCTTCCAATGGCCCTGTCGTGAACGCTAGGGCGGGTCTGAAGTTTGTAGAGCTTTACGTCTTGTAGGTGATTCCAGGCATGCTTATCGTGCAGTTTCACTGCTCTGGGAGCCACTTCCTCTACCAAGTGTGGTCCAGTAAAGCGTGGGCTGTTCTACTTTCTATTGAAGTTGCGGAGAAGCACATGGTCACCTTCTGCAATAGTGCATAGTCCTTCCTTTTCCTGTTCCTTGCTGGTGTCTTCTTGTTGAGGACTCTTCGACCCGCCCCACGTGCGCTCGAGCTGTTGAGATACAAAGGCTACACTAGTAATCAAAGAAGACACATATTGATACATTTCGTCACCAAGAACAGTCGCAGTGTTTTCATAGTCAGTAAATGCTCTTGATGTTGGTGAAGAGGGAAAATCGAGATCAAACCCATGTCCCCTCACCCCAGGCGCATATACAGAAGAACAGCAGGAAGAACAAGGAGCGCACTTATCATTTGAACCAGGCCCCAGCGCACCCATGGGTGACAAATATGCTGAAACACACCCACTTCACAAACAGTGCAACTTCCATGCTACATTAGAATCAATGCTGCAATATCAGAATCTACAAACACAAAAATCCCTGTTTAAAGGCTTGCAAATGCCTATATGAATTAACATGGTCTAAATGCACAGTGTAAAGCCATGTTTCAGGAAAATTACAGCCAAGTTCATTTCTCTCACTGAACACTGGCTGTAGAAGCCTCCAGCAATGTTCCTTGCAATACCCCCGAGCTGCCAAGGTCGCACATTCAAGATAAGATTGCTTTCTGCAGACAAACATTTTTAATTATAAACAAATGCGAATAAATCACGACAACCCAGTGTGTTTTTTTTTCTTTCTGGGAAAGAAAGACATTTTCTCAAGGACTCGCACAACATTTGAAACATAAATTGTAACAAGAATGACGCAGCCCAGCCAATTAGCGCTCAGAGCTCAAGTGCAAACTGCTTGTTCAGCTAAAAAGTTATGGGAACAAAGTCATAATGTAACGAATTAGAATTAGGTAATGGGGATGGCACAGCTAAACCAACCCTCTGACGCAAAAGGCTAATATCCAATTGTCAGGCTCTCTATAAGGGCTACATAGGTAACCTATCACTTAGCAGCCAATAGCAGGAGGAGTTAGGTTTCTGGGAACTGATCCAATTCTGTGAGGTCAGCCTGCAGTGTGATTATAAAGATGGCTTGCAAGCCAGCCCCGGGGGAGACGGCGCCTGAACTCTCGATGTGCACGATGCTCTGCGTGTTTTTTTTCCTTTTTGCTGCCCAGAAATAAATGCAGTTTGGAACATGCTGCTGCCTGCTTGGGACTCTGTTGCATTTCTGGGGGCCATATGGGAGGTGTTGGGGTCTCCCATAGCTGGTGAGGGTATGGCTGCTGGCCCCCCACTGCCCTGGTGGGGGTCCAGCTTCTCCCCAACAAGTTGGTGCCCTCTGTGAGGCTCATTGCTCATTGTAACATGGGTGAATGAGCACTGCCTGCGCAAGCCCTGCGTTGAACTGAACTCCCTGCCGCCGACTCAAGGAAGCTGTGGGACCCTCGCCTGCACCTGAAGACCACCGGAAAACGCGTAACCGGCTAAAGGCATCGGGGGCCACTTGGAAATACCCCGCTTGAGGGGAGGTGAGAGCCCTGCAGGAGAAGGGGTCCGGTGAAGCGCCTTGAGGGGGTGTCCAGCAGCAGAGCAAGTGCCAGTGCAGCATAGGAAATAGTAAGTCAACCAGCAACATGGGCTTTGAGGGGGGAAATGTTTAAAGTATTATGATGCATTGTTGATCAGTATGTTGCAGAAATGTTAAGTTCTTTTGTTTGGGTAGAAACAGGGGGAGGCATTGTAAATTGGGTGGTGGGTGATTGTACATTGCCGCAAAATTCGGCGCATTGGTGGTGATCGGCACGTGAATTGTTGGGACTGGAGCGGTGGCAGTCGCCCCTTCTTGTGTTTATGAGGATATTGGGTGGGGTAGTGACTCCCCACATATGGAAAGGAGTGCCACGCTGGTTGGTCCGGATGGCGATTTCATGTACATGGGTGTGGATTTCCTATGAATTGACGTTATAGATCAATGAGTAGATGAGGTTCCCTGCTAATTGAGCGTTTTAGTTCAGTGAGTGGATGATGTTTCCCCGCAGGAGGTAGCTAGATTGTTCCCGAGTGCGGAAGATAGTTGGCTGGTTAAGGTCCCCTGGTGAGGAGCGTATCACACGTGAGGCGACGCAGCGTGTGCAGTCCAATTATAAGAGTTTTTATTGTAGTTTACCTTGTTCCAGTTGAGAAAGGAAGACAGCTGTGGGGATTGTGGGGTTTTATTTTGGGATTTTTGTGGGGTTGGGAGAAATGGGTTATTGTTCTGTGTATGCACATTTGTCTGTTCATTTGCACTGTGTTTTTAGTTTGGTGACGTCACCTTCAGATTGATGCATAGGACACAGAGTTTTGATGGTGAGGAGATAGTGGTGTGGTTTTGGATTTGGAGTATAGGTGACCCGGAGGCGGTGTGTGGAAGACACATGCGCAAGATTGTGGGGGTGTGCCGGAGAAGGCAATGGTTTGGTGAAGATGGGCTGCACGTGGAGTGCACTGGCTAAGGTGCGGAGCCAAGAAGGCTCACAGAAATTGAAAAATGTTCAATTATCTTCTAACTTTTGCTCCCTGAACAGCGGACTATCGAAATTTGAATTGAATTGAGGTAAAATGTATCACACAATACAGAAATGACTCCCCTTCACCTGTTGTGTAGCACACAGCTTCCATGCCGAAATAAGTTAGTAAACATAGTGTGCAAAGATTCAAAAGTACTGAAGGTAAATTAAAAAAGACCATGGCTGCTCATAGGCGGCTTCTCCAGAAGCGTGCAGCAATCGCTAAGGACACACATACAAAGCACTTACACGGGAATAGCTTTAAAAGCACATGGCTACAGTTGAACTGTGTGCATGAAGGAAAGGGAAGATGCGAGGGGTCAGCTGATGCTGAACCAGCACGAGCAGAGGGAAGAGGGGACTCACCCTTCTGAACCTCCGGGAGTGTAATATTTGATGACACAGATGGTAAGCAAGGAATGCATTGCATGAGAGAACTGAAAACAGCAGAAGGACATTTAAACACCACACACACACAATCACAATACACAAACAGGAAGGTGCAGAACAACCCACTAGCAGCACAGGAGTGAGCAAGGGAGGGCTGCAGTGCATGGAAGCAGATTTGAAGGCACAGGTACAGAGGAATTAAATTTAAAGGGAAGATAACGGGGGAGGTGCAAGGAGTAACAATAGCAACAGAGAGGGGGAACTGGAAAGGGAAGAAAGGGATTGGAGGAGGAGAGAAGGACTGAACGAGACAGCACAGCCAAACATGATAGAGGATCAGTATGGGGTGGTGCAGCATGCATGGGGTTATGGACGGGAGGAAGGAATAATAGCGCCCTAGACATTGACTGTGTGCATTGTAGATTGTGGCAAGAAAACGCAGGGGCAGAGAAAGGCAGATGAGGACAAGTAGGCACACAATAAATTATTAAAGTATGCAATGGGAGGGGCAGTTAAAAACAGGCTCAACACACACGCACAAGAATCACAATAGCAGTGTCAACAACCACCACAATATGCACCGCCCATGTGGGGAGGATACATGGGGCAGGATGGGATCATTTCAGCAGACACCACAAGCACCAACGCAGATACTGTCACCGCTACATGTACAGACATAACAAATCACAGCACCACTACCCCAGGACTGACTAGAATCACAACACAGGGGCACTGCACAGCAGCCAGCACACATACAGAACACTGACACAATAGCAATGGTACCGGTTACATGACTGGGTGGGGTCTTCCTGATGGGGAGCAAACCTTTCAAAGGACATAGATTGACATTATACCGCTACTAGGACAGCCCAAGACAAACTTGATTTGACCCACTCTGCCACACACACTCATGCTCCACCTCCCCGACAGAGCGGGCGAGACGCGCGCCGACACACACACTCACGCACACTCAATAATGCAGAGGACAATTGCATAGGGGTGGTGATAGGTATCAAAACATTTTCTTTTCTGGGTGACAGTGGGGCGACTAGGCCATGCATTAGGGAAGAGACATTTGTGACATCATGAGCGATGTGGATATGACCACCTTATTAACAGAGAAATCCATAACTTGTTAAACACCAGGCATACACATGTTGAAAGTAAGGAAGATTGTTTAAGCATAATGGGGGTGCACGGTACAGAGGGGGTGCATAATGATAGCGCATCACAAGAGAGTACATTTAGCTACATTTTTGAGCACACATCTTTCAGTGAGGAGACTGGGCTCATGAATACACGATTAACACAGAACAATTAAATGAGACAATCAAGGTGGAAAAAGGTGCACTTTTCGGGGGAGGCCTACATTTCATTGACAGTTCACCACAGGAGGAGAGAAATAGGGGTAAAGGGTGGATGATCCATGTTCCCAACAGAATGAATTTGGCGACAAAATAACAGTGCAAGCGGTAATGCCACTAGTGCTTTTGAAAATAGCACTGGCACAAATGCATTAGCCAACACACATAGGGAAAGAGGTCATTGCTGCACGAACTGGAGAATGATGGTTGTATTCAAATTTGAGAGCAGATATTGGGGGGAGAAATATATTGTTTAAATGTAACAGTAATTACAGTAGTGGAGTAATAAAATACTAGACTAAATGAGTAATTAACAGAGTAGGTAGGGTTTAACAAGTGGACATGGGGTGGGATAGAGAGAATGGGAGTAAATTGTGACGGTTGGGTTTGAAAGAAAAGAGGAAGTAAATAAATAAATAAATAAATACAAAAGAGGGGGGAGAGACAGGTAGCGAATAATTGGTAGCAAATTTAATTAGTACCAGCTTAAAGTGCCTGCAGTTCACTGCGAGACACGCCCTGAGAAGTTGAGAGAGGAGCCATAGAAAAAAAAAGATTTAAAAACCCTGCGATTATCTTAACTAAGTAACATGGTGCACTTAATTTAGAAACACAGCCACCCTATATGACAAATTTACCACCCTGATGTTTCCCTATTTAGCTTCTCAGTGCCTGATGCCCCACGGGACAAAGGCACGCACTATAAATAGCTTACAACAAAAGCAAAGTAAATATAAAGATCTAAAGGCCCATTTGTACACTAGCACCTAAATTGCGTATATATGATCCGAGTGTGTAATGAGTATCTTCACATAAATTAAGTGCCTACCCATTTCCTGGGTACATTTCGAATTGTGTAACAATTTACAGTCAGACCTCCATTGAACGCCACCAGGTGGTGACAGGATGGTGCATAAATGTACCATTGGCTCCTCCCACTAGGACACAGAATAGTGTGAGAGTAGTGCAGAGAGGTTAGGTCAAGAAATTGAAGAATATGTAAATGCTCAGGTCTCAAGCGCTTCCATTTCATTTCTCGCCAGATATAAAGGACCCAGGGCAGGCCTGAAGACAATGGACAACCCAATGGCTATGGACTACAGTGGGACATTTTCCCCTCCTGACAGACTTTGTTAGATGTGTGAGGTGTCAAGCCCAACAAAGCGGTGGCCACCCTGGCAACGAGGGAGCAACGATCAACAGGGCCAACGCAAGATATTTTCATGAACTGCAAAATAGCACGAACACTCCCTAGTTAGGGAAGCATGGCCATCCTATGGTCCAACGCACACTAGCAACTAGAATAGGGACTGACACACGCATTTCCAAAGTTTAATTGAGTTTCATATTACATTTTGTGCACCTACAGCTGTAACACTGTTTTGTTCCTTCTCTTTTCCCCGCACATGCAGGTTGTTGCGTATGTATGCTGTTATAAATGTGTAGGAAATTTCCTTAATGTTATCTTCCATTAGAAACTGTGAGGCCTACTGATTAAAACATCGTGAAGCATTCCCCACTCAATTGCACACCTTATCAAGAACCTCAGACTCCTTAGAGCATGTTTCCCTGAAGTATATTTCCTTGCTTCCATTGAATAAACAGCCCAAGATTTTCCCTACCCATATTGAGAAATTTTGAAAACACGAAATGTCCAGGGGGAGGTTTGATTTTTGCCCTTGGTGATTGTTTAGTTCGCGGAGTTTGAGGTTACTAACAAGTACTAACGTATTAACGCCTTTCTTGCGATTTTCAGGCGGGCAACTTTATCATCTCATCAGCTGCAAGGACCCAGCAGCGTAAGTGGTTATGGGCAAGCAAATAAGGACTTTTACCTTCACGATGGGACTATTAATGATGAACGAAACAATGGGGGTGGTAATTTGAAAATTATATGTAATAGTGAGCATTACCGCTGTATCCCCTGCTAACATTCCCTAACCTAAGCAGGAAGAGTTACGGCGTCAGTGGGTGAGGAAAAGCTGCTGCTAAAGTAAGGAGAGTTAAGGGCAGACACAAAGGGAGTAAAACATACACATAACACACATAGCAGAAGTGACCAACAACAAGCACACATGTACAAAATTGGTAGGGACACCACTGGCTAGAGCTGTCCTGACTGTTCTTTAACATATGCCGGAAGAGAATTGATTACAACAGAAATTACTACAGCAGAGCACGACACCCATGTATGCCAAGGTGCGAAGAAGATTGCAAGGGAAGACAGCAACATTGAGATTGATAAAAAAAAAAAGGGGGGTAATCACCTATGGAAGATGATTACATAAAGCAGCTAATTGGAGAACAACTGTATGTGGAAAGTGACCAGAGAGAGAAGAAACAACGAGAAAATGCACAAGTGAGCAAGCTGCAAGAGAAGAAATAAATAAATAAATAAATAAATAATAAAAGAAGAAAGAAAAACAAAAAGAGAAGAAAAAATAAAATAAAAGAGACAAAAATATGATAAGTGCCTAACGGAGTGAGACAAAAGAGCGAAGATAGTCACTTGGGTGGAGAATGAAGAAGGACGTATACTGTTAAGGTACCAGCGTTATGTTACCAGCACAACAGTGACAAGAAGTGGACAATCATTCTGGATGCAAGAAGGTTGAGAGAAGTTGCGAGATGAAAGCAGGAACATCACTGCTTATGGACTACTATTGAGCACATGCATCTAAAGATCAAGAGAAACTACCACTGAATTGGGGAGGAGAGTGTTCATTGGTGCGCATCAGCATGCCCTTGTTGGTGATGACCAAGGGAGATGTGAAGAGTGACATTCACCAAGATGGAAAACAACGGAAGAAGAGAAACAGACAGAGGAGTAAAAAGAGGGGGGAATTACTTCTCGAGCGAGACAGAAGAATAATTGGGTGAAGTACCAGCATACTAAAGAATGATCAGCAAAACTGCATCTGAAAGGAGAAAGCAAAGAACTAGCTAGTGCTTGCATGGTAATGGAGGACATCATGACTGCCTGGTTGATTGAAGGTGATAACGGAAGGACTAGTACCGAGCACAGCATCATTGTGCAAGATAGAGATACATTGCAAGAGAACAACAGAAGAAGTCATCGGAATGCAAATAAGAGACATGGTGAAAGGAAGAGCCGGACTAAGGGAGAAGATAGCGGTGTGCAACATGGTTCCAGCAGTAATAAAGGTGGCCACTCCCTGTGATCAGAGGAAGTATGAAGGGAAGTGAGTGTGGTGGAACACAGAAGGAGAACACTCCTATATGTACTGTTCATCAACAACAATGCAAAAAATTATGGACACTTCAAGGAATTGACAAAGATATGCAGACCGGAAGGAGGTGAATGTTGCTTGGTGGTGTGGTCGACAAAGTCGACAAGAGGGGGGACTAAAGAGGGAAAATCGAGATCAAACCCATGCCCCCTCACCCCAGACGCATATACAGAAGAACAGCAGGAAGAACAAGGAGCGCACTTATCATTTGAACCAGGCCCCAGCGCACCCATGGGCGACAAATATGCTGAAACACACCCACTTGACCAACAGTGCAACTTCCATGCTACATTAGAATCAATGCTGCAATATCAGAATCTACAAACACAAAAATCCCTGTTTAAAGGCTTGCAAATGCCTATATGAATTAACATGGTCTAAATGCACAGTGTAAATCCATGTTTCAGGAAAATTACAGCCAAGTTCATTTCTCTCACTGAACACTGGCTGCAGAAGCCTTCAGCAATGTTCCTCGCAAAACCCCCGAGCTGCCAAGGTCGCACATTCAAGATAAGATTGCTTTCTGCAGATAAACATTTTTAATTATCCACAAATGCGAATAAATCACGGCAACCCAGTGTGTTTTTTTTTCTTTCTGGGAAAGAAAGACATTTTCTCAAGGACTCGCACAACATTTGAAACATAAATTGTAACAAGAATGGCGCAGCCAAGCCAATTAGCACTCAGAGCTCAAGTGCAAACTGCTTGTTCAGCTAAAAAGTTATGGGAACAAAGTCATAATGTAACAAATTAGAATTAGGTAATGGGGGCTGGCACAGCTAAACCAACCCACTGACGCAAAAGGCTAATATCCAATTGTCAGGCTCTCTATAAGGGCTACATAGGTAACCTATCACTTAGCAGCCAATAGCAGGAGGAGTTAGGTTTCTGGGAACTGATCCAATTCTGTGAGGTCAGCCTGCAGTTTGATTATAAAGATGGCTTGCAAGCCAGCCCCGGGGGAGACGGCGCCTGAACTCTCGATGTGCACGATGCTCTGCGTGTTTTTTTTCCTTTTTGCTGCCCAGAAATAAACGCAGTTTGGAACATGCTGCTGCCTGCTTGGGACTCTGTTGCATTTCTGGGGGCCATATGGGAGGTGTTGGGGTCTCCCATAGCTGGTGAGGGTATGGCTGCTGGCCCCCCACTGCCCTGGTGGGGGTCCAGCTTCTCCCCAACATTGGCGTTAAAGGAAGGCTCATTTGACGTCCTGTCACCACCTCGTGGGGAGTGAGGTGGTGATCAGACTCTGGCCTGTTCCTCAGCTCAAACAGAGCCAGCGGAAGGCAGTACAACCAGCTCTTTTTAGTTGTCTGCTGAATTTTTGGGATCTCTTCGTTCAATAGGCCATTCAGGCGTTCACAGTTACCATTGGCCTGCGGGTGGTATGCACATGCAAATGTATGTTTAATACCCAGCAAAGATGTGATGTGTTGAAACATTTCATTAGAAAAGTGTGGACTGTTGTCTGACCGCAGCACTTCGCAACACCCCACCTGGGGAAGACCTCTCTCATCCGCATGTGAGCAGTGTCCGGCCTCGATCCACCTGGAGAACGGACAGACCACTACAATCATATACAATCATATACCTATGTCCTTGACATACATTGATCATATCAACGTAGTCGATATGAAGGTGTAGGAAGGGTCCCTCGGGCCGGGGTATAGTACCTTTTATTACTTGCAGCGTGTGACCGGCCGTAAACTGTTGGCATGTGAGGCAGTTGCTGATGAAATTAGTGACATGAGAATTTAACTCGGGTCAGAACCAAGCCTCCCTAATTCGTGCTGCAATCACTTCTTTTCCTCTATGTGCTGGATGATGGAGCTGGGCCAGGGCAGTGTTCAACAGTGCCAATGGCATGACCACTTTTCCGGTATTATTTTGACGCCACAGTGCGTCTGTTGGGGACATCGTACATCCTCTTTTTACCCATAGTTCCTTTTCTGTCATAGGTGCGGCTGCCTGTAATTCCATTATCTGTGTTGCAGGGAGATGAGTGTACCCTTCCTTCATCATCATCTGTCTTGCCATTCCCCTGCACCCCCCTCTCTCTGATTCTGGGGGGTTCCATAATTCACCAAAATATGCTGCATGCTTGGCATGTGCGTCTGCTGTTTCATTTCCTTTCGAGATATAGTCATCTCCATTAGTATGTGCCGGGCATTTGACCAAAGCTATCTCTTGGGGGTCATTAATTACTTCAATCAATTCTGCTAGCAAGAGGGCATGTTGTACTGGGGTACCATCAGCTCTTCTAAACCCCCTTCTCTGCCATTTTATCACCCCGGAGTGGACTGTTGATGTGACATAGGCGCTGTCAGAATATATAGTAACTCTTTTGTCAACACTTTCCTTTAATGCCAAAATCAGCGCAACCAATTCCGCTGCCTGAGCCGAATAATGCTGTGGTAATTGCATGCATTTTACTGGGACATACATCAAATCTTCTGTCATTCTTACAACTGCTGCCCCAGTTCTCCTTATCCCATCACTTTGATTGATTGTTGATGAACCATCAATGTACAAAATCTCTCCCCCTTTAAGTGCATCCTCCTCAACTTTCCTTGTGCATGAGTATGTTTCAATATCCTGCATGCAATCGTGAGCATAATCACCTTCCTCAACAACTTCCGCTATGAATCTGGCTGGGTTTACGATACTGCATCTGACAATTGACAATTCGGGTCTAGATAAGATGATCTCATAACCTGACGCCCTGTGTGTGGTCAGTGTGGACTTAGGCTGGTTCAAAATTGCAAATAGCGCATTCTCCACAAATAACGTGGTGGGGCACCCCATTGTTATCGATGATGATTTCTCCACCACAAATGCAGCTGCGGCGAGACCCTGTTCGCAAGGGAAATTTCCTAGCATAACAGGGTCCAAGTGACCTCTGTAGAACGCTACTCGCTTGTGTCCCATGCTAGTTTTCTGAGTCAATACTGCTTTCGTTACTGCTGAGTCGCAATGTGAAAAGATGAAAAATTGCTGTTCATAATTTGGGGTGGCTAGTACGGGAGCTGTGGATATGGCATGTTTCAACTCATCAAACGCCTCCTTCATTTCTCTTGTCCATCCCAATGTCTTGTCCCCTTTGTGTGCTTCTCTCAATGCCTTGAGCAGGTGTCCTTTGTATGAGCTGTAATTGAAAACCCATGCTCTACAGTAGTTGCATAAGCCCACGAACTGCTGTAGTTCCCTCACAGTTTGTGGTTGTGGCGTGTTGGATATGGCTTGTGCTCTTTGTGGTGCAATCTTTCTTCCGTGCTGGGATATTAGTTGACCAATATATAGTACCTGTTCCTGACAGTACTGTAACTTTTCCTTGTCTCCCTTGTACCCATTTTCAGCCAACACTGTCAGCATTTTCACTGAGTCCTCCCTGCACCTCTCCTCAGTTGTGCTGCAAATTATTATATCATCAACATATTGCAGCACCGTACTTTCCAATTCAATGTTTCCCAAATCCATCTGTATTACTCTGTTGAAAATTGAGGGTGACTCGCAGTACCATTGTGGTAAGCTTGTGTGTTTCCATTTTGTGTTCCTGTATGTGAAGCTTGTCAAGTCTTGTGAATCTGGGTGGAGAGGTATTGAGAAAAAGGCATTTTTGAGGTCAATCACGGTGAACCGTGATGCCTCTGCCGGTATTCCACATAGTATTGTGGCTGGGTTTGCTGCTATGGGGTATTCTGCCTCTACAATGTAATTCAAGGGCCTGAGCCCCTGGATGAAATGCCAAGACCCTCCTTTAGCCTTGCGCACTGGGTACACGGCCGTGTTACATGGTGATTCTGATGGTACCAATATGCCATTATTTATCAGGGCCGTTATGGTTTCATATATGCCCTCGTCTGCCTCTTTTGATAGTGGGTATTGCTTCACTCTAGGTAGTATTGCACCCTTTTTCAGCTTTATTTTTACTCCTCCATACTCTTTATGCAGCCCACGTATAGGGACTGGTGGTTCTCAGTGCTGCTGGAACCTTAGCCATATCCTCCTCGTAAAATGGTACTGCGGTAGATGCAGGTGCCTTAAGTGCCATAGCCATTTTCAGTGCTACTTGCTTGAATGTTACTCTTAACCAGATGTCTACACTCATCATAAATACCATCTCTCCCTCTCCCCTCTCTTCTGAAAAGAGCTCTTCATCAGACACCTGGGTGAGCCTGCATCCCTCAGCCAGGGCTATCACTGCTCTCCATGCTCTCCCTTCCCTGTCTTGGGCATGTACTGCGATGTAATCAGCAGTTGCTATGATGCTCTTGATGCTCACCGAAATCACCTTCCCCTCTGGTTCACTAGCTGGTGTCTCAGGCCTGAACAAATATGCTGCTGGCCTCCTCCAAATCTTTCCTTCTATTCCTGGCATCCATGCAAATGCCATGTCTGTTCCATATTGGAACAGCTCACCATCCACAGGCTCAGCTCGAGCTACTGTCTGGCCACAGTACGCTTGCAGTATTTGTTGTGCAGTAAGCATGTTTATTCCTGGGGTGGAGCAAATTATGCAATTCTCCATGAAGGAGATTGTCATATTTAACCTGCTCATTATGTCCCTTCCAAGTATGTTCACTGGTGACTCCCTTGAATACAGGAGTGGGACAGACATGTCATAGTCTCCTATAGATAAGGAGATGTTATCAGTAAAGGGAACCAACCCTCTAGCCCCAGAAAATCCTTGGGTGTTCATGGCCTCACCTGACATTTTAAATCTACCCTCCCTTATGCAAGACCTGGGACACACCAAGGACGTCTGTGGGCTGTCCTATTTTGGGTACAGTGACTGACCGCTTCCTGTGTAAGGGTTGTGTCCCAAGTCAACCTCCCCAACTGTGTTTGTTGCAGCTGTGTATCGATGGGGGTTAATTTATGGTCCTGTATTTGAGTGAGCTGTTGTACTGGTTGTACTTGGTGTTGTTGTGTTATTGCCACCTGTTGCTGCGGTGGTGAGTATGTCTGCAACTGTTGTTGTGGTGATACCTGCTGCTGTGTGTTGCTCTGTTGAGCTCCCTGCAGTTGTTGGTTACCTTGCTGCTCCCTCATAGGCCCTTGTGGTCCTTGTTCCCCCCATACTGGTGGGGAGGGTCTCATTCTACAGGTACGCGACATGTGTCCTAACATTCCACAAACCCAACATACAGGTGGTTCCCTGGCCTGGCATGGGAAACTCCCTGCATTGTCTTGGTACCCTTGTTGCCCATTGGCGAAATCCTCCCCCTTGCTGTTGTGCAGGTTGGCCATATCCCCTCCCTCTCATCATTCCGCCCCTTCCCCTGGTTTTGTTATAATATCCATTTCCCGGTAGCATGTACCCTCCTCCTGTGGTGCCGTGTATGGTGGGGGTGGTGGCATCTGTTGTGTTATAAGTTGTGGTAGTATTGCTATTTGTAGCTGTGAGGGATCTTGTGCAGCCACTACTTGCGTGGGGTTTGGTGTCGTTGTTGTTGGTGTAGTTATTAGTGCTCCTTCCATGGTGTACTTAGTTCATTTATTCTGCACTAATTTTGCCTCTTCTGCTTTCCTATCTTCTTCCTTTTGTTTCATCTTTTCTTGCCACATCCTACAACGGTGTACTATTGTTAGTTGTATTTCCGGCCATGCTTTAGCTTCCATTCCAACTATCATCTTCAGTTGTCTTTGTACTGCCTACGGAAGCCTTTGTACTAGTATGTGGTAAAAAAATGCTGGTGTTTTGTCCCATTGCTCTCTAGTTTCCATGCACCACTTCTCCTGAATCTCCTGGATATAATCAACAGGATCTTTGTTCTCACGCATCTTGCGTGACGTAATTGCTCCTATATCTGATGTGTCTGGATACTGCACCCTCAGGGCTTGCCATAATGCATGCCTGCAGTTCGCAAATGGCGCCCCGTCATGTGATGTGTTTGTTATTGTAACTCCGGGGAATCATGCCCTCTTCCAAATGTCGTCTGCCGCGTCCCCCAATATCGATATTAATAGACCCTTCACGTCTCCCACTGCTAGTTTCTATCCTGCGGTGTGTTTTTCCATCTCATATATCCATTTCCCCGCTCCTCCACTTAGTGATGGGAGCCTGCACTTTAAATTCTCCTTATCGGTATGCTTCCAAGGGACGTATTGTGGTCTAACCCCTCCCCTCTCCAATAGTGCCATTAAATTATATCCCATCTGTCCCCCTAGTTGTCATGGGGTGGAATCTGTGTACTCCTCCTCTTCCTCTGTATCAACTAAATCTTCTGCCATATCCATATTACCGCTGCTTGTTGTAGCTTCTCCTTCATTTCTCCCCCTTCTCCTATTGCTTTCTTTGTTTACTGCAGGTGTGTGTGTGTCTGTTCTCCCTGCCTGCATCCTGGGAGGTCTATGAGCCTGCCGGCGTATGGGATGTGTTCAGGAGTGGTTGTGGGTGGGTGTGTTGGGCGTAATGATGCGGGTGTAACTGCACGTGTTTGTCCTCCTGCCACTTTTCTTTCCTGCTCCTCACTTCCCTGCTCTTCTTCCTTCATTTTACATGCCCAGGGTGATTCCCTGTTTGTGCGTGTAATGTACAATTTGTCTAAGCTTTCTCTACCACCGCTTCTTCCTTCTCCCCCCACTCCCTCTTCTTCTTCGCTGCAAAATTCATCCATGAGCGACCCCCAATCTGTCCTTTTCCCCCTGATCGTCACCGTTTTTAAGTCTATTAAATCCGTTCCTTCCTGTTCTCCTTTATCAGTTGCTCCCCTTTGCGCTGATGTTGTAGCTACTTCTGCATCCCGACGCACATATGTTCTTACCCCACTCCCCCCTTTTCTCTCTCTTCTTTCCTCTTCCTTCTTTTCCACTATTTCACCACCTGTTTCCTCTCTTTTCTTTTTCAATTCCTCCATCACCTCACTACTTACCTTTTCTAATATCCTTTCTTTCTCTCTCCTCCTTTCCCATTTCTCTCTTTCTCTCTATTACTTTACCTTCTTTGTATTTCCTGGTGCTCTCGGAGAGTATTTTCTTCTTCCATACTTCCATTTCCTTTTCTTTCTCTTCTTCCTCTCTTTTCCTGTCACGCTGTGCTGCTCGGCATACCCTTTCCGCTATTGCCTTCATTCTCTCCGCTTCCCTCTTCCTTTCTTCAGTTCGCTCCTTCATTCTCTCTAACTCATCCCTACTTTCCTTCCTTTCCCTCCTTCTTCCTCATGCCTCTTTCTCGAGCTGTTTAATCAGTGCACTCTGCTCATCCCTTAATTCAGCCAATCGTTCCTCCAACATCACCTCCTCTTCTTGTGACAGCTCCCCGTCTCTCGTGTTACCTTCCTCGCCTCTTATTCCCGTGCTACCCGTGTCGTCCTTGTTCATTCTCCTTACCACCTCTTTTTCTTCTCCTGTTAATGTCCCCCGCAGCTTTAAGAGCACCTGCGCTGCTACCCACTCGTCGTGTCCTATGTTTGGAATGGGTTCTTCGTTGTTCTTCCCTCCCCTTGTGCGCACCTTCGTGCAAGTCGGACCTACCGTGCTTGTCACCTCCTCCCCCCCCCCGGGTAGCTACCTGTAGCTGAATATGGTGGTGGGCTGTATGTGGGGTTTGAATACCCCTCAGCTGCTGTCAGTTGTTGCCTTGCTGCTTCTCGTAGCTCTGTCACAGGATATAACCCACCTTCCTCCTTCTTCACTACCTTCGCAAGGGGCATGTCGTCGGTCATTTCCTTCTTTACTTCTACTTCATGTACAGTCCCAGGCCTTTCATCCCCCTTCCTGTCTCTTCCCGCGCACTGTGCGCTACTGGTCACCTTTTCCCCGTTTCCCTCTTCCTCCTTAATCTCCTTCCCCTCCTTTGTTTCCTTGCTCCCCTTCCCTTCTATCGTCCCTCCCACGGTGAACATCCCGGTTGGCCCTGGTCGGGACCCCTGGAACATCCTCCACAAATTAAACACCTCCACGTGATGTGCCAACTTCTTCCCTTTGTACGTGTTGTGTATGTGTGTCAGTAGTGAGTGTTGGACGTATGGTTCAAAATTTCCGTTAGGCGGCCAGGGTGTTGCCATTTTGTTGTCTGTCCCTTGTGTCCATTCTATGCTATATTTGATGTGTTTTTCCCTATGGGGTGATAGTGTTTTACAAATATGCTGGAGGGGGGTAGTCAGGGTGTTCCCCCACCCTCCCGATCCCAACCCATATGACATGGTTACACTGGGCCTCATTCCGAGTCTGGCACTAACCAATGGCGCTATTAGCATGTTTTTGAGTGCCTCATATGCATCGGATGCCACTACAGAGCAAGCAGGGAAACAAGGCGGGAAGGGAAGGGCATGGAACATTGGCAGGTAGAGGTGTCTGGCTTTGTTCGCAGCAGTATGTTAGGACTGAATTCCAAATGCCAACGATGCAACAACAAATCCCCTTTGTACCCACAGCGCTCCGTTGCTTCTCAGCTTGGTTTGCACTTTTTACATACATACACAGACATCATTTTGGGGAATTTCAGTGGTCTAGGATGCAGGTTAATGCCCTTTTAAGGCTACACTTGTTTTAGGGACATTCAGAGCTATCTGACACAGTTTTTAGGCCACCAACATTTTCTGGACTTTAGGGGTCTAGGATGCCTGTAATCCCTTTTTTTGCACCTCCAAAGTTTTCAACATTTTTGCAGGCTTAAAATGCATTTTAATGCCTTTTTGGGCTGCTAACATATTCTGAACTTTCAGGGGTGTAGGATGCATTTTTTGTGTCAAAAATATTTTTGGAAATTTCAGTGGTCTAGGGTGCGGGTTAATGCCCCTTTAAGGCTGCAAATGTTTTTGGGACATCAAGAGCTCTCCGACACAGTATTTAGGCCACCAAACAGTTCTGGACTTTAGGGGGTCTAGAATGCCTCTAAACCCCTTTTTTGGGCCTTCAAAGTTTTCAACATTTTTGCAGCCTAAGATGCACTTTAAGGCCTTTTTTGGGCTGCTAACACATTCTGAACTTTCAGGGGTGTAGAATGTCTTTTTTGTGGCAAAAATATTTTTGGGAATTACAGGGGTCTAGGTTGCAGGTTAATGTCCTTTTCAGGCTACACATGTTTTTGGGACATTCAGAGTTCACTGACACGGTTTTTGGGCCACCAACATTTTCTAGACTTTAGGGTGTCTAGGATGCCGGTAAAGCCCTTTTTTGGGCTTCCAAAGTTTTCAACATTTTTGCAGGCCTAAATGCACTTTAAGGCCTTTTTTGGGCTGCTAACATATTCTGAAATTTCAGGGGTGTAGAATGCCTTTTTTGTGGCAAAAATATTTTTGGGAATTTCAGTTGTCTAGGATGCGGGTTGATGCCCCTGTCAGGCTGCAAATGTTTTTGGGACATTCAGAGTACTCTGACACGGTTTATGGGCCACCAACATTTTCTGGACTTTAGGGGGTCTAGGATACCTGTAAATCCCTTTTTTGGGCCTCCAAAGTTTTCAACATTTGTGCAGGCCTAAGATGCATTTTAAGGCCTTTTTCGGGCTTCGAATTTGTTCTGAACTTTCACGGGTGTAGGATGCTTTTTTCGTGCAAACATTACTTTTGGGGATACCAGTGGTCTAGGATGGGGGTTAATGCCCCTGTCTGGCCGCAAATGTTTTTGGGACATTCAGAGCTCTCTGGCACAGTTTTTGGGCCACTAACATTTTCCGAACTTCAGCGGGTCTAGTATGCCTATGAACCCCTTTTTTGGGCCTCCAAAGTTTTCAACATTTGTGCAGGCACAAGATGCATTTTAAGGCCTTTTTAGCTGCTAACATATTTTGAACTTTCAGGGGTGTAGGATGCATTTTTTGTGTCAAAAATATCTGTGGGAATTTCAGTGGTTTAGAATGTGGGTTAATGCCCCTTTCAGGATGCAAATGTTTTTGGGACATTCAGAGTTCTCTGACACGGTTTTTGGGCCACCAACATTTTCTGGACTTCAGGGCGTCTAAGATGCCTGTAAACCCCTTTTTTGGGCCTCCAAAGTTTTCAACATTTGTGCAGGCCTAAGATGCATTTTAGGGCCTTTTTCGGGCTCCAAATATGTTCTGAACTTTCACGGGTGTAGGATGCTTGTTTCGTGCAAACATAACCTTTGGTGATATCAGTGGTCTAGAATGTGGGCTAATGCCCCTTTCAGGATGCACATGTTTTTGGGACATTCAGAGCAGAGCTCTCTGACACAGTTTTTGGGATAACAACATTTTCTGGACTTTAGGAGGTCTAGGATGAGTGAAACCCCCTTTTTTTGGGCCTCCAAAGTTTTCAACATTTTTGCAGGCCTAAGATGCATTTTGAGGCCTTTTTTGGGCTGCTAACATATTCTGAATTCAGGGGTGTAGGATGTCTTTTTTTGTGCCAAAAATATTTTTTTAAATTTGCGGGGTCTAGGTTGCGGGTTAATGCCCTTTTCAGGCTGCACATGTTTTTGGGACATTCAGAGCTCTCTGACACCGTTTTTAGGCCACCAACATTTTCTGGACTTTAGGGGGTCTAGGATGCCTGTAAAGCCCGTTATTGGGCCTCCAAAGTTTTCTACATTTTTGCAGGCCTAAGATGCATTTCAAGGCCTTTTTTGGGCAGCTAACATATTCTGAGCTTTCAGGGGTGTAAGATGCCTTTTTTGTGCCAAAATATTTTGGGGAATTACAGGGGTCTAGGTTGTGAGTTAATGCCCTTTTAAGGCTACACTTGTTTTAGGGACATTCAGAGCTATCTGACACAGTTTTTAGGCCACCAACATTTTCTGGACTTTAGGGGGTCTAGGATGACTGCAAACCCCTTTTCTGGGCCTCCAATGTTTTCAACATTTTTGCAGGCCTAAGATGCATTTCAAGGCCTTTTTTGGGCAGCTAACATATTCTGAGCTTTCAGGGGTGTAAGATGCCTTTTTTGTGCCAAAATATTTTGGGGAATTACAGGGGTCTAGGTTGTGAGTTAATGCCCTTTTAAGGCTACACTTGTTTTAGGGACATTCAGAGCTATCTGACACAGTTTTTAGGCCACCAACATTTTCTGGACTTTAGGGGTCTAGGATGCCTGTAATCCCTTTTTTTGCACCTCCAAAGTTTTCAACATTTTTGCAGGCTTAAAATGCATTTTAATGCCTTTTTGGGCTGCTAACATATTCTGAACTTTCAGGGGTGTAGGATGCTTTTTTCGTGCCAAAATATTTTGGGGCATTACAGGGGTCTAGGTTGTGAGTTAATGCCCTTTTAAGGCTACACTTGTTTTAGGGACATTCAGAGCTATCTGACACAGTTTTTAGGCCACCAACATTTTCTGGACTTTAGGGGTCTAGGATGCCTGTAATCCCTTTTTTTGCACCTCCAAAGTTTTCAACATTTTTGCAGGCTTAAAATGCATTTTAATGCCTTTTTGGGCTGCTAACATATTCTGAACTTTCAGGGGTGTAGGATGCATTTTTTGTGTCAAAAATATTTTTGGAAATTTCAGTGGTCTAGGGTGCGGGTTAATGCCCCTTTAAGGCTGCAAATGTTTTTCTGACATCAAGAGCTCTCCGACACAGTATTTAGGCCACCAAACATTTCTGGACTTTAGGGGGTCTAGAATGCCTCTAAACGCCTTTTTTGGGCCTTCACAGTTTTCAACATTTTTGCAGCCTAAGATGCACTTTAAGGCCTTTTTTGGGCTGCTAACACATTCTGAACTTTCAGGGGTGTAGAATGCCTTTTTTGTGGCAAAAATATTTTTGGGAATTACAGGGGTCTAGGTTGCAGGTTAATGTCCTTTTCAGGCTACACATGTTTTTGGGACATTCAGAGTTCACTGACACGGTTTTTGGGCCACCAACATTTTCTAGACTTTAGGGTGTCTAGGATGCCGGTAAACCCCTTTTTTGGGCTTCCAAAGTTTTCAACATTTTTGCAGGCCTAAATGCACTTTAAGGCCTTTTTTGGGCTGCTAACATATTCTGAAATTTCAGGGGTGTAGAATGCCTTTTTTGTGGCAAAAATATTTTTGGGAATTTCAGTTGTCTATGATGCAGGTTAATGCCCCCTTCAGGCTGCAAATGTTTTTGGGACATTCAGAGTTCTCTGACACGGTTTTTGGGCCACCAACATTTTCTGGACTTTAAGGGGTCTAGGATGCCCTTTATACGCCTTTTTGGGCCTCTAAAGCTTGCTACATTTTTGCAGGCCTAAAATGCATTGTAAGTACTTTTTTGGGCTGCTAACATATTCTGAATTTCAAGGGTGTAGGATGCCTTTTTTTGTGCCAAAAATATTTTTACGAATTTCCGGGGTCTAGGTTGCGGGTCAATGCCCTTTTCAGGCTCTGCATGTTTTTGGGATATTCAGAGCTCGGTGACACCTCACTGAGGAGGTCCAACAAGGCCAAAACATGTCTGGGGTTGATTGGTTTTCTGTGCAGAGGGGACCTGGCCTAGCAGTTCGGGCTGGGCTGCTACCTTTGGTGGCGGCAGCTGCTGACTGATTTGCACATGGCTGGACCCCTTTTGCAATGGCGCAGACGGGCTAAAACACGGTGGTGTCGAAGGTTGCCCAGAGCAATTGCTAGTGGTTTAGATTCATTCGAAACCTTCCGCCCACCACTTTTGTGGTCAGTTTGTTTCTCCTTGTGAGAGAGGGTATGCCCAGACATGCGTCCCTTGCTCTCTGTGCCACAGGGAACCAGGCTGCACCTCACTGAGGAGGTCCAACAAGGCCGAAACATGTCTGAGGTTGCTTGGTTTTCTGTGCAGAGGGGACCTGGCCTAGCAGTTCGGGCTGGGCTGCTACCTTCGGTGGCAGCAGCTGCTGACTGATTTGCACATGACTGGTCCCCTTTTGCAATGGCGCAGACGGGCCAAAAACAGTTGTGTGGAAGGTTGCCCAAAGCAATTGCCAGTGGTTTAGATTCATTCGAAACCTTCCACCCATCACTTTTGTGGTCAGTTTGTTTCTCCTTGTGAGAGAGGGTATGCCCAGACGTGGGTCCCTTTCTCGCTGCGCCACAGGGAACCAGGCTGCACCACACTGAGGAGGTCCAACAAGGCCGAAACATGTCTGGGGTTGTTGGTTTTCTGTGCAGAGGAGACCTGGCCTAGCAGTTCGGGCTGGGCTGCTACCTTCGGTGGCGGCAGCTGCTGACTGATTTGCACATGGCTGGTCTCCTTTTCCAATGGCGCAGACGGGCTAAAAACAGTGGTGTGGAAGGTTGCCCAGAGCAATTGCCAGTGGTTTAGATTCATTTGAAACCTTCCACCCATCACTTTTGTGGTCAGTTTGTTTCTCCTTGTGAGAGAGGGTATGCCCAGACGTGGGTCCCTTGCTCGTTGCACCACAGGGAATCAGGCTGCACCTCACTGAGGAGGTCCAATAAAGCCGAAACATGTCTGGGGTTGGTTGGTTTTCTGTGCAGAAGGGACCTGGCCTAGCAGTTCAGGCTGGGCTGCTACCTTCGGTGGCGGCAGCTGCTGACTGATTTGCACATGGCTGGTCCCCTTTTGCAATGGCGCAGACGGGCTAAAAAATGGTGGTTTGGAAGGTTGCCCAGAGCAATTGCCAGTGGTTTAGATTCATTCGAAACCTTCCACCGATCACTTTTGTGGTCAGTTTGTTTCTCCTTCTGAGAGAGGGTATGGCCAGACGTGGGTCCCTTGCTCGCTGTGCCACAGGGAACCAGGCTGCACCTCACTGAGGAGGTCCAAGAAGGCCGAAACATGTCTGGGGTTGGTTGGTTTTCTGTGCAGAAGGGACCTGGCCTAGCAGTTCAGGCTGGGCTGCTACCTTCGGTGGCGGCAGCTGCTGACTGATTTGCACATGGCTGGTCCCCTTTTGCAATGGCGCAGACGGGCTAAAAAATGGTGGTGTGGAAGGTTGCCCAGAGCAATTGCCAGTGGTTTAGATTCATTCGAAACCCTCCACCTATCACTTTTGGGGTCAGTTTGTTTCTCCTTGTGAGAGAGGGTATGCCCAGACGTGGGTCCCTTGCTTGCTGCACCACAGGGAACCAGGCTGCACCTCACTGATGAGGTCCAACAAGGCCGAAACATGTCTGGGGTTGGTTGGATTTCTCTGCAGAGGGGACCTGGCCTAGCAGTCCGGGCTGGGCTGCTACATTCGGTGGCGGCAGCTGCTGACTGATTTGCACATGGCTGGTCACGTTTTGCAATGGCGCAGATGGGCTAAAAAACGGTGGTGTGGAAGGTTGCCCAGAGCAATTGCCAGTGGTTTAGATTCATTCAAAACCCTCCACCCATCACTTTTGTGGTCAGTTTGTTTCTCCTTGTGAGCGAGGGTATGCCCAGACGTGGGTCCCTTGCTCGCTGCGCCACAGGGAACCAGGCTGCACCTCACTGAGGAGGTCCAACAAGGCCGAAACATGTCTGGGGTTGCTTGGTTTCCTGTGCAGAGGGGACCTGGCCTAGCAGTTCGGGCTGGGCTGCTACCTTCGGTGGCGGCAGCTGCTGACTGATTTGCACATGGCTGGTCCCCTTTTGCAATGGCGCAGACGGGCTAAAAAACAGTGGTGTGGAAGGTTGCCCAGAGCAATTGCCAGTGGTTTAGATTCATTCAAAACCTTCCACCCATCACTTTTGTGGTCAGTTTGTTTCTCCTTGTGAGAGAGGGTATGCACAGACATGGGTCCCTTGCTCGCTGCCCCACAGGGAACCAGGCTGCACCTCACTGAGGAGGTCCAGCAAGGCCGGAACATGTCTGGGGTTACTTGGTTTTCTGTGCAGAGGGGACCTGGCCTAGCAGTTCGGGCTTGTCTGCTACCTTCGGTGGCGGCAGCTGCTGACTGATTTGCACATGGCTGGTCCCCTTTTGCAATGGCGTAGACGGGCTAAAAAACGGTGGTGTGGAAGGTTGCCCAGAGCAATTGCCAGTGGTTTAGATTCATTCGAAACCTTCCACCCATCACTTTTGTGGTCAGACCGTTTTAAGGCCACCAACATTTTCTGGACTTTAGGGGGTCTAGGATGCCTGTGAACCCCTTTTTGGACCTCCAAATTTTTCAACATTTTTGCAGGCCTAAAATGCATTTTAAGGCCTTTTTTGGGCTGCTAACATATTCTGAACTTTCAGGGGTGTAGGTTGCATTTTTTGTGTCAAAAATATTTTTGGGAATTTCAGTGGTCTAAGATGCAGGTTAATGCCTCTTTCGGGCTGCAAATGTTTTTGCGACATTCAGATTTCTTTGACATGGTTTTTGGGCAACCAACATTTTCTGGACTTTAGGGGGTCTACGATGCCTGTAAACCCCTTTTTTGGGCCTCCAAGTTTTCAACCTTTTTGCAGGCCTAAGACGTAGTTTAAGGCCATTTTTGGGCTTTACATATTCTGAACTTTCAGGGGTGTAGGATGCATTTTTGTGACAAAATATTTTTGGGAATTTCAGTGTCCTAGATTGCGGGTTAATGCCCCTTTAAGGCTGCAAATGTTTTTGGGACATTCAGAGCTCTCTGACGCAGTTTTTAGGCCACCAAAATTTTCTGGACTTTAGGGGGTCTAGAATGCCTGTAACCCCCTTTTTTGGGCCTCCAAAGTTTTCAACATTTTTGCAGGCCTAAAATGCAGTTTAAGGCCTTTTTTGGGCTGCTAACACATTCTGAACTTTCAGGGGTGTAGAATGCCTTTTTTGTAGAAAAAATATTTTTGGGAATTACAAGGGTCTAGGTTGCAGGTTAATGTCCTTTTCAGGCTTAACATGTTTTTGGGACATTCAGAGCTTTCTGACACAGTTTTTAGGCCACCAACATTTTCTGGACTTTAGGGGGTCTAGGATGCCCGTAAACCCCTTTTTGGACCTCCAAAGTTTTCAACCTTTTTGCAGGCCTAGGATGCATTTTAAGCCATTTTTTGGGCTGCTAACATATTCAGAACATTCCGAAGTGTAGGATGCATTTTTCGTGCCAAAAATATTTTTGGGGGAATTGCAGTGGTCTAGGATGCGGGTTGATGCCCCTGTCAGGCTGCAAATGTTTTTGGGACATTCAGAGTTCTCTGACACGGTTTATGGGCCACCAACATTTTCTGGACTTTAGGGGGTCTAGGATACGTGTAAATCCCTTTTTTGGGCCTCCAAGTTTTAAACATTTTTGCAGGCCTAAGATGTAGTTTAAGGCCATTTTTGGGTTTTACATATTCTGAACTTTCAGGGGTGTAGGATGCATTTTCGTGACAAAATATTTTTGGGAATTGCAGTGTCCTAGATTGCTCGTTAATGCCCCTTTAAGGCTGCAAATGTTTTTGGGACATTCAGAGGTCTCTGACGCAGTTTTTAGGCCACCAAACATGTCTGGACTTTAGGGGGTCTAGAATGACTGTACACCCTTTTTCTCCGCCTCCAAAGTTTTCAACATTTTTGCAGGCCTAAAATGCAGTTTAAGGCCTTTTTTGGGCTGCTAACACATTCTGAACTTTCAGGGGTGTAGAATGCCTTTTTTGTAGAAAAAATATTTTTGGGAATTACAAGGGTCTAGGTTGCAGGTTAATGTCCTTTTCAGGCTACACATGTTTTTGGGACATTCAGAGCTTTCTGACACAGTTTTTAGGCCACCAACATTTTCTGGACTTTAGGGGGTCTAGGATGCCCGTAAACCCCTTTTTGGACCTCCAAAGTTTTCAACCTTTATGCAGGCCTAGGATGCATTTTAAGGCCTTTTTTGGGCTGCTAACATATTCAGAACATTCCGAAGTGTAGGATGCATTTTTCTTGCCAAAAATATTTTTGGGGGAATTTCAGTGGTCTAGGATGCGGGTTGATGCCCCTGTCAGGCTGCAAATGTTTTTGGGACATTCAGAGTACTCTGACACGGTTTATGGGCCACCAACATTTTCTGGACTTTACGGGGTCTAGGATACCTGTAAATCCCTTTTTTGGGCCTCCAAAGTTTTCAACATTTGTGCAGGCCTAAGATGCATTTTAAGGCCTTTTTCGGGCTTCGAATTTGGTCTGAACTTTCACGGGTGTAGGATGCTTTTTTCGTGCAAACATTACTTTTGGGGATACCAGTGGTCTAGGATGGGGGTTAATGCCCCTGTCTGGCCGCAAATGTTTTTGGGACATTCAGAGCTCTCTGGCACAGTTTTTGGGCCACTAACATTTTCCGAACTTCAGCGGGTCTAGTATGCCTATAAACCCCTTTTTTGGGCCTCCAAAGTTTTCAACATTTGTGCAGGCACAAGAAGCATTTTAAGGCCTTTTTAGCTGCTAACATATTCTGAACTTTCAGGGGTGTAGGATGCATTTTTTGTGTCAAAAATATCTGTGGGAATTTCAGTGGTTTAGAATGTGGGTTAATGCCCCTTTCAGGATGCAAATGTTTTTGGGACATTCAGAGCTCTCTGACACAGTTTTTGGGATAACAACATTTTCTGGACTTTAGGGCGTCTAGGATGAGTGAAACCCCCTTTTTTGGGCCTTCAGAGTTTTGAACATTTTTGCAGGCCTAAGATGCATTTTAAGGCCTTTTTGTTTGACTGCTAACATATTCTGAACGTTCAGGTGTGTAAAATGCATTTCTTGTGTCAAAAATATTTTTGGGAATTCTAGTGGTCTAGGATGTGGGTTAATGCCACTTTCAGGCTGCAAATGTTTTTGGGACATTCAGAATTCTGTGACACGGTTTTTGGGCCACCAACATTTTCTGGACTTTAGGGGGTCTAGGATGCCTGTAAACCCTATTATTGGGCTTCCAAAGTTTTCTGTATTGTAAGGCCTTTTTTGGGCTGATAACATATTCTGAACTTTCAGCGGTGTAGGATGCGTTTTTCCCGCCATAAATATTTTTGGGAATTTCAGTGGTCTAGGATACGTGTTAATGCCCCTTATGGGCTACAAATGTTTTGGGGATATTCAGAGCTCTCTGACACCGTTTTTTGGCCACCAACATTTTCTGGACTTTAGGGAGTCTAGGATGCCTGTAAACCCCTTTTTTGGGCTTCCAAAGTTTTCAACATTTTTGCAGCCTAAGATGGATTTTAATGCCTTTTTTGGGCTGCTATCATATTCTGAACTTTCAGAGGTGTAGGATACATTTTTTCGTGCACAAAATATTTTTGGGGATTTCAGTGGTCTAGGATGCGGGTTAATGCCCATTTCAGGCTGCAAATGTTTTTGGGACATTCAGAGCTTTCTGACACAGTTTCATGGCCACCAACATTTTCTGGACTTTAGGGGGTCTACGATGACTGTAAACGCCTTTTTTGTGCCTCCAAAGTTTTCAACATTTTTGCAGCCTAAGATGCATTTTAAGGCTTTTTTTGGGCTGCTAACATATTCTGAACTTTCAGTGGTGTAGGATGCATTTTTCGTGCCATATATATTTTTGGGAATTTCAGTGCTCCAGGGAGCCGGTTAATGCCCATTTCAGGCTGCAAATGTTTTGGGACATTCACAGCTTTCTGACACAGTTTTTAGGCCACCAACATTTTCAGGACTTTAGGGGGTCTAGGATGACTGTAAACCCCTTTTTTGGGCCTCCAAAGTTTTCAACATTTTTGCAGCCTAAGATGCATATTAAGGCCTTTTTTGGGCTGCTAACATATTCTGAACTTTCGGTGGTGTACGATGCATTTTTCATGCCATAAATATTTTTGGGAATTTCAGTGGTCTAGGATGCGGGTTAATTCCCATTTCAAGCTGCAAATGTTTTTGGGATATTCAGAGCTCTCTGACACCGTTTCTGGTCATCCAACATTTTCTGGACTTTAGGGGGTCTAGGATGCCTGTAAACCTCTTTTTTCGGCTTCCAAAGTTTTCAACATTTGTGCAGGCCTAAGGTGCATTTGTAGGCCTTTTTTGGGCTGCTAACATATTCTGAACTTTCGGTGGTGTAAGATGCATTTTTCGTGCCAAAACTATTTTTGGGAATTTCAGTGGTCTAGGATGCAGGTTAACGCCCCTTATAGGCTACAAAAAAGTTTTTGGGACATTCAGAGCTCTCTGACAGTTATTTGGGCCACCAACATTTTCTGGACTTTAGGGAGTCTAGGATGCCTGTAAACCCCTTTTTTGGACCTCCAAAGTTTTCAATATTTTTGCAGCCTAAGATGCATTTTAAGGCCTTTTTTGGGCTGCTAACATATTCTGAACTTTCAGCGGTGTAGGATGCATTTTTCGTGCCATGAATATTTTTGGGAATTTCAGTGGTCTAGGATGCAGTTTAATGCCCATTTCAGGCTGCAAATATTTTTGGGACATTCAGAGCTTTCTGACACAGTTTTTAGGCCACCAACATTTTCTGGACTTTAGGGGGTCTAGGATGACTGTAAACCCCTTTTTTGGGCCTCCAAAGTTTTCAACATTTTTGCAGCCTAAGATGCATTTTAAGGCCTTTTTGGGCTGCTATCATATTCTGAACTTTCAGTGGTGCAGGATGCATGTTATTTCCATAAATATCTTTGGGAATTTCAGTGGTCTAGGATGCGGGTTAATGCCCATTTCATGCTGCAAATGTTTTTGGGATATTCAGAGCTCCCTGACACCGTTTTTGGGCAACCAACATTTTCTGGACTTTAGGGGGTCTAGGATGCCTGTAAACCCCTTTTTTGGGCCTACAACGTTTTCAACATTTTTGCAGCCTAAGATGCATTTTAAGGCCTTTTTTTGGGCTGCTAATGTATTCTGAACTTTCAGCGGTGTAGGATGCATTTTTCGTGCCATAAATATTTTTGGGAATTTCAGTGGTCTAGGATGCGGGTTAATGCCCATTTCAGGCTGCAAATGTTTTTGGGACATTCAGAGCTCTCTGACACAGTTTTTGGGATACCAACATTTTCTGGACTTTAGGGGGTCTAGGATGCCTGTAAAACCCTTTTTTGGGCCTCCAAAGTTTTCAATATTTTTGCAGCCTAAAATGCATTTTAAGGCCTTTTTTGGGCTGCTAACATATTCTGAACTTTCAGCGGTGTAGGATGCATTTTTCGTGCCATGAATTATTTTGGGAATTTCAGTGGTCTAGGATGCGGTTTAATGCCCATTTCAGGCTGCAAATATCTTTGGGACATTCTGAGCTCTCTGATACCATTTTTGGGCAACCAACATTTTCTGGACTTTAGGGGGTCTAGGATGCCTGTAAACCCCTTTTTTGGGCCTCCAACGTTTTCAACATTTTTGCAGCCTAAAATGCATTTTAAGGCCTTTTTTGGGCTGCTATCATATTCTGAACTTTCAGCGGTGTAGGATGCATTTTTCGTGCCATAAATATTTTTGGGAATTTCAGTGGTCTAGGATGGGGGTTAATGCCCATTTCAGGCTGCAAATGTTTTTGGGACATTCAGAGCTCTGTGACACAGTTTTTGGGATACCAACATTTTCTGGACTTTAGGGGGCTAGGATGCCTGTAAACCCCTTTTTTGGGCCTCCAAAGTTTTCAACATTTTTGCAGCCTAAAATGCATTTTAAGGCCTTTTTTTGGGCTGCAAACATATTCTGAACTTTCAGCGGTGTAGGATGCATTTTTCTTGCCATAATTTTTTTTGGGAAATTTCAGTGGTCTAGGATGCGTGTTAATGCCCCTTATGGACTACAAATGTTTTGGGGATATTCAGAGCTCTCTGACACCGTTTTTTGGCCACCAACATTTTCTGGACTTTAGGGAGTCTAGGATGCCTGTAAACCCCTTTTTTGGGCCTCCAAAGTTTTCAACATTTTTGCAGCCTAAGATGGATTTTAAGGCCTGTTTTGGGCTGCTATCATATTCTGAACTTTCAGAGGTGTAGGATACATTTTTTCATGCACAAAATATTTTTGGGGATTTCAGTGGTCTAGGATGCGGGTTAATGCCCATTTCAAGCTGCAAATGCTTTTGGGATATTCAGAGCTCTCTGACACCGTTTTTGGGCCACCAACATTTTCTGGACTTTAGGGGGTCTAGGATGCCTGTAAACCCCTTTTTTGGGCCTACAAAGTTTTCAACATTTTTGCAGCCTAAGATGCATTTTAAGGCCTTTTTTGGGTTGCTAACATATTCTGAACTTTCGGTGGTGTACGATGCATTTTTCGTGCCATAAATATTTTTGGGAATTTCAGTGGTCTAGGATGCGGGTTAATGCCCATTTCAAGCTGCAAATGTTTTTGGGATATTCAGAGCTCTCTGACACCGTTTTTGGGCCACCAACATTTTCTGGACTTTAGGGGGTCTAGGATGCCTGTAAACCCCTTTTTTGGGCCTACAAAGTTTTCAACATTTTTGCAGCCTAAGATGCATTTTAAGGCCTTTTTTGAGCTGCTAACATATTCTGAACTTTCAGTGTTGTATGATGCATTTTTCGTGCACAAAATATTTGTGGGATTTTCAGTGGTCTAGGATGTGGGTTAGTGCCCATTTCAAGCTGCAAATGTTTTTGGGATATTCAGAGCTCTCTGACACTGTTTTTGGGCCACCAACATTTTCTGGACTTTAGGTGGTCTAGGATGCCTGTAAACCCCTTTTTTGGGCCTACAAAGTTTTCAACAATTTTGCAGCCTAAGATGCATTTTAAGGCCTTTTTTGGGTTGCTAACATATTCTGAACTTTCGGTGGTGTACGATGCATTTTTCGTGCCATAAATATTTTTGGGAATTTCAGTGGTCTAGGATGCAGGTTAATGCCCATTTCAGGCTGCAAATGGTTTTGGGACATTCAGAGCTTTCTGACACAGTTTCATGGCCACCAACATTTTCTGGACTTTAGGGGGTCTAGGATGCCTGTAAACCCCTTTTTTGGGCCTACGAAGTTTTCAACATTTTTGCAGCCTAAGATGCATTTTAAGGCCTTTTTTGAGCTGCTAACATATTCTGAGATTTCAGGGGTGTAGGATGCATATTTCGTGCACAAAATATTTTTGGGATTTTCAGTGCTCTAGAATGCGGATTAATGCCCCTTTCAGGCCTCAAATGTTTTTGAGACATTCAGAGCCCTCTGACTCTGTTTTTGGGCCACCAACATTTTCTGGACTTTAGGGGGTCTAGGATGCCTGTAAACCCCTTTTTTGGGCCTACAAAGTTTTCTACATTTTTGCAGCCTAAGATGCATTTTAAGGCCTTTTTTGAGCTGCTAACATATTCTGAACTTTCAGTGTTGTATGATGCATTTTTCGTGCACAAAATATTTGTGGGATTTTCAGTGGTCTAGGATGTGGGTTAATGCCCATTTCAAGCTGCAAATGTTTTTGGGATATTCAGAGCTCTCTGACACTGTTTTTGGGCCACCAATATTTTCTGGACTTTAGGTGGTCTAGGATGCCTGTAAACCCCTTTTTTGGGCCTACAAAGTTTTCAACAATTTTGCAGCCTAAGATGCATTTTAAGGCCTTTTTTGGGTTGCTAACATATTCTGAACTTTCGGTGGTGTACGATGCATTTTTCGTGCCATAAATATTTTTGGGAATTTCAGTGGTCTAGGATGCAGGTTAATGCCCATTTCAGGCTGCAAATGGTTTTGGGACATTCAGAGCTTTCTGACACAGTTTCATGGCCACCAACATTTTCTGGACTTTAGGGGGTCTAGGATGCCTGTAAACCCCTTTTTTGGGCCTACGAAGTTTTCAACATTTTTGCAGCCTAAGATGCATTTTAAGGCCTTTTTTGAGCTGCTAACATATTCTGAAATTTCAGGGGTGTAGGATGCATATTTCGTGCACAACATATTTTTGGGATTTTCAGTGCTCTAGAATGCGGGTTAATGCCCCTTTCAGGCCTCAAATGTTTTTGAGACATTCAGAGCCCTCTGACTCTGTTTTTGGGCCACAAACATTTTCTGGACTTTAGGGGGTCTAGGATGCCTGTAAACCCCTTTTTGGACCTCCAAAATTTTCAACATTTTTGCATCCTAAGATGCATTTTAAGGCCTTTTTTGGGCTGCTAACATATTCTGAACTTTCAGTGTTGTAGGATGCATTTTTCGTGCACAAAATATTTGTGGGATTTTCAGTGCTCTAGGATGCGGGTTAATGCCCTTTTCAGGCTGCAAATGTTTTTGGGATATTCAGAGCTCTCTGACAGTTTTTGGGGTCACCAACATTTTCTGAACTTTAGGGGGTCTAGGATGCTAAACCCCTTTTTTGGACCTCCAAAGTTTTCAACATTTTTGCAGCTTAAGATGCATTTTAAGGCCTTTTTGGGCTGCTAACATATTCTGAACTTTCAGCGGTGTAGGATGCTTTTTTCGTGCCATAAATATTTTTTGGAATTTCAGTGGTCTAGGATGCGGGTTAATGCCCATTTCAGGCTGCAAATGCTTTTGGGATATTCAGAGCTCTCTGACACCGTTTTTGGGCCACCAACATTTTCTGGACCTTATGGGGTCTAGGATGCCTGTAAACCCCTTTTTTGGGCCTCCAAAGTTTTCAACATTTTTGCAGCCTAAGATGCATTATAAGGCCTTTTTTGAGCTGCTAACATGTTCTGAAATTTCAGGGGTGTAGGATGCATATTTCGTGCACAAAATATTTTTGGGATTTTCAGTGCTCTAGGATGCGGGTTAATGCCCCTTTCAGGCCTCAAATGTTTTTGAGACATTCAGAGCCCTCTGACCCTGTTTTTGGGCCACCAACATTTTCTGGACTTTAGGGGGTCTAGGATGTCTGTAAACCCCTTTTTTGGACCTCCAAAATTTTCAACATTTTTGCATCTTAAAATGCATTTTAAGGCCTTTTTTGGGCTGCTAACATATTCTGAACTTTCAGTGTCGTAGGATGCATTTTTCCTGCACAAAATATTTGTGGGATTTTCCGTGCTCTAGGATGCGGGTTAATGCCCATTTCACCCTGCAAATGTTTTTGGGATATTCAGAGCTCTCTGACAGTTTTTTGGGCCACCAACATTTTCTGAACTTTAGGGGGTCTAGGATGCTAAACCCCTTTTTTGGACCTCCAAAGTTTTCAACATTTTTGCAGCCTAAGATGCATTTTAAGGCCTTTTTTGGGCTCCTAACATATTCTGAACTTTCAGCGGTGGAGGATGCTTTTTTCGTGCCAAAAATATTTTTGGGAATTTCAGTGGTCTAGGATGCGGGTTAATGCCCATTTCAGGCTGCAAATGTTTTTGGGATATTCAGAGCTCTCTGAAACCATTTTTGGGCCACCAACATTTTCTGGACTTTAGGGGGTTTAGGATGCCTGCAAACCCCTTTTTTGGGCCTCCAAAGTTTTCTACATTTTTGCAGCCCTAAGATGCATGTTATGGCCTTTTTTGGGCTGCTAACATATTCTGAACTTTCAGCGGTGTAGGATGCGTTTTTCCTGCCATAAATATTTTTGGGAATTTCAGTGGTCTAGGATACGGTTTAATGCCCCTTATGGGCTACACATGTTTTGGGGATATTCAGAGCTTTCTGACACCGTTTTTTGGCCACCGACATTTTCTGGACTTTAGGGAGTCTAGGATGCCTGTAAACCCCTTTTTTGGGCCTCCAAAGTTTTCAACATTTTTGCAGCCTAAGATGGATTTTAATGCCTTTTTTGGGCTGCTAACATATTCTGAACTTTCAGTGGTGTAGGATGCATTTTTCGTGCCATATATATTTTTGGGAATTTCAGTGCTCTAGGGAGCCGGTTAATGGCCATTTCAGGCTGCAAATATTTTTGGGACATTCAGAGCTTTCTGACACAGTTTTTAGGCCACCAACATTTTCTGGACTTTAGGGGGTCTAGGGTGCCTGTAAACCCCTTTTTTGGACCTCCAAAGTTTTCAACATTTTTGCAGCCTAAGATGCATTTTAAGGCCTTTTTTGGGCTGCTAACATATTCTGAACTTTCAGTGGTGTAAGATGCATTTTCCGTGCCAAAACTATTTTTGGGAATTTCAGTGGTCTAGGATGCAGGTTAATGCCCCTTATTGGCTACATGTGTTTTTGGGACATTCAGAGCTCTCTGACACAGTTTTTAGGCCACCAACATTTTCTGGACTTTAGGCGGTCTAGGATGACTGTAAACCCCTTTTTTGGGCCTCCAAAGTTTTCAACATTTTTGCAGCCTAAAATGCATTTTAAGGCCTTTTTTGGGCTGCTATCATATTCTGAACTTTCAGTGGTGCAGGATGCATGTTATTTCCATAAATATTTTTGGGAATTTCAGTGGTCTAGTATGAGGGTTAATGCCCATTTCATGCTGCAAATGTTTTTGGGATATTCAGAGCTCCCTGACACCGTTTTTGGGCAACCAACATTTTCTGGACTTTAGGGGGTCTAGGATGCCTGTAAACCCCTTTTTTGGGCCTACAACATTTTCAACATTTTTGCAGCCTAAGATGCATTTTAAGGCCTTTTTTTGGGCTGCTAACGTATTCTGAACTTTCAGCGGTGTAGGATGCATTTTTCGTGCACAAAATATTTTTGGGAATTTCAGTGGTCTAGGAGGCGGGTTAATGCCCATTTCAGGCTGCAAATGTTTTTGGGACATTCAGAGCTCTCTGACACTGTTTCTGGTCATCCAACATTTTCTGGACTTTAGGGGATCTAGGATGCCTGTAAACCTCTTTTTTCGGCTTCCAAAGTTTTCAACATTTGTGCAGGCCTAAGGTGCATTTGTAGGCCTTTTTTGGGCTTCTAAAATATTCTGAACTTTTAGGGGTGTAGGATGCATTTTTCGTGCCATAAATATTTTTGGGAATTTCAGTGGTCTAGGATGCGGGTCAATGCCCATTTCAGGCTGCAAATGTTTTTGGGACATTCAGAGCTCTCTGACACAGTTTTTGGGATACCAACATTTTCTGGACTTTAGGGGGTCTAGGATGACTGTAAACCCTTTTTTTGGGCCTCCAAAGTTTTCAACATTTTTGCAGCCTAAAATGCATTTTAAGGCCTTTTTTGGGCTGCTATCATATTCTGAACTTTCAGTGGTGCAGGATGCATGTTATTTCCATAAATATTTTTGGGAATTTCAGTGGTCTAGGATGCGGATTAATGCCCATTTCAGGCTGCAAATGTTTTTGGGATATTCAGAGCTCTCTGACACCGTTTTTGGGCAACCAACATTTTCTGGACTTTAGGGGGTCTAGGATGCCTGTAAACCCCTTTTTTGGGCCTCCAACGTTTTCAACATTTTTGCAGCCTAAGATGCATTTTAAGGCCTTTTTTGGGCTGCTATCATATTCTGAACTTTCAGCGGTGTAGGATACATTTTTTCATGCACAAAATACTTTTGGGGATTTCAGTGGTCTAGGATGCGTGTTAATGCCCCTTATGGACTACAAATGTTTTGGGGATATTCAGAGCTCTCTGACACCGTTTTTTGGCCACCAACATTTTCTGGACTTTAGGGAGTCTAGGATGCCTGTAAACCCCTTTTTTGGGCCTCCGAAGTTTTCAACATTTTTGCAGCCTAAGATGGATTTTAAGGCCTTTTTTGGGCTGCTATCATATTCTGAACTTTCAGAGGTGTAGGATACATTTTTTCATGCACAAAATACTTTTGGGGATTTCAGTGGTCTAGGATGCGGGTTAATGCCCATTTCAAGCTGCAAATGTTTTTGGGATATTCAGAGCTCTCTGACACCGTTTTTGGGCCACCAACATTTTCTGGACTTTAGGGGGTCTAGGATGCCTGTAAACCCCTTTTTTGGGCCTCCAACGTTTTCAACATTTTTGCAGCCTAAGATGCATTTTAAGGCCTTTTTTGGGCTGCTATCATATTCTGAACTTTCAGCGGTGTAGGATGCATTTTTCGTGCCATAAATATTTTTGTGAATTTCAGTGGTCTAGGATGCGGGTTAATGCCCATTTCAGGCTGCAAATGTTTTTGGGACATTCAGAGCTCTGTGACACAGTTTTTGGGATACCAACATTTTCTGGACTTTAGGGGGCTAGGATGCCTGTAAACCCCTTTTTTGTGCCTCCAAAGTTTTCAACATTTTTGCAGCCTAAGATGCATGTTATGGCCTTTTTTGGGCTGCTAACATATTCTGAACTTTCAGCGGTGTAGGATGCGTTTTTCCTGCCATAAATATTTTTGGGAATTTCAGTGGTCTAGGATACGTGTTAATGCCCCTTATGGGCTACAAATGTTTTGGGGATATTCAGAGCTCTCTGACACCGTTTTTTGGCCACCGACATTTTCTGGACTTTAGGGAGTCTAGGATGCCTGTAAACCCTTTTTTTGGGCCTCCAAAGTTTTCAACATTTTTCCAGCCGCAGAGGTGTAGGATACATTTTTTCGTGCACAAAATATTTTTGGGGATTTCAGTGGTCTAGGATGCGGGTTAATGCCCATTTCAGGCTGCAAATGCTTTTGGGACATTCAGAGCTTTCTGACACAGTTTCATGGCCACCAACATTTTCTGAACTTTAGGGGGTCTACGATGACTGCAAACCCCTTTTTTGTGCCTCCAAAGTTTTCAACATTTTTGCAGCCTAAGATGCATTTTAAGGCTTTTTTTGGGCTGCTAACATATTCTGAACTTTCAGTGGTGTAGGATGCATTTTTCGTGCCATATATATTTTTGGGGATTTCAGTGCTCTAGGGAGCCGGTTAATGCCCATTTCAGGCTTCAAATGTTTTTGGGACATTCACAGCTTTCTGACAGTTTTTAGGCCACCAACATTTTCAGGACTTTAGGGGGTCTAGGATGACTGTAAACCCCTTTTTTGGGCCTCCAAAGTTTTCAATATTTTTGCAGCCTAAGATGCATTTTAAGGCCTTTTTTGGGCTGCTAACATATTCTGAACTTTCAGCGGTGTAGGATGCATTTTTCGTGCCATGAATATTTTTGGGAATTTCAGTGGTCTAGGATGCAGTTTAATGCCCATTTCAGGCTGCAAATATGTTTGGGACATTCAGAGCTTTCTGACACAGTTTTTAGGCCACCAACATTTTCTGGACTTTAGGGGGTCTAGGGTGCCTGTAAACCCCTTTTTTGGACCTCCAAAGTTTTCAACATTTTTGCAGCCTAAGATGCATTTTAAGGCCTTTTTTGGGCTGCTAACATATTCTGAACTTTCAGTGGTGTAAGATGCATTTTCCGTGCCAAAACTATTTTTGGGAATTTCAGTGGTCTAGGACGCAGGTTAATGCCCCTTATTGGCTACATGTGTTTTTGGGACATTCAGAGCTCTCTGACACAGTTTTTAGGCCACCAACATTTTCTGGACTTTAGGCGGTCTAGGATGACTGTAAACCCTTTTTTTGGGCCTCCAAAGTTTTCAACATTTTTGCAGCCTAAGATGCATTTTAAGGCCTTTTTTGGGCTGCTATCATATTCTGAACTTTCAGTGGTGCAGGATGCATGTTATTTCCATAAATATTTTTGGGAATTTCAGTGGTCTAGTATGAGGGTTAATGCCCATTTCATGCTGCAAATGTTTTTGGGATATTCAGAATTCCCTGACACCGTTTTTGGGCAACCAACATTTTCTGGACTTTAGGGGGTCTAGGATGCCTGTAAATCCCTTTTTTGGGCCTACAACGTTTTCAACATTTTTGCAGCCTAAGATGCATTTTAAGGCCTTTTTTTGGGCTGCTAACGTATTCTGAACTTTCAGCGTGTAGGATGCATTTTTCGTGCACAAAATATTTTTGGGAATTTCAGTGGTCTAGGATGCGGGTTAATGCCCATTTCAGGCTGCAAATGTTTTTGGGACATTCAGAGCTCGCTGACACCGTTTCTGGTCATCCAACATTTTCTGGACTTTAGGGGGTCTAGGATGCCTGTAAACCTCTTTTTTCGGCTTCCAAAGTTTTCAACATTTGTGCAGGCCTAAGGTGCATTTGTAGGCCTTTTTTGGGCTCCTAAAATATTCTGAACTTTTAGGGGTGTAGGATGCATTTTTCGTGCCATAAATATTTTTGGGAATTTCAGTGGTCTAGGATGCGGGTTAATGCCCATTTCAGGCTGCAAATGTTTTTGGGACATTCAGAGCTCTCTGACACAGTTTTTGGGATACCAACATTTTCTGGACTTTAGGGGGTCTAGGATGCCTGTAAACCCTTTTTTTGGGCCTCCAAAGTTTTCAACATTTTTGCAGCCTAAAATGCATTTTAAGGCCTTTTTTGGGCTGCTATCATATTCTGAACTTTCAGTGGTGCAGGATGCATGTTATTTCCATAAATATTTTTGGGAATTTCAGTGGTCTAGGATGCGGATTAATGCCCATTTCAGGCTGCAAATGTTTTTGGGATATTCAGAGCTCTCTGACACCGTTTTTGGGAAACCAACATTTTCTGGACTTTAGGGGGTCTAGGATGCCTGTAAACCCCTTTTTTGGGCCTCCAACGTTTTCAACATTTTTGCAGCCTAAGATGCATTTTAAGGCCTTTTTTGGGCTGCTATCATATTCTGAACTTTCAGCGGTGTAGGATACATTTTTTCATGCACAAAATACTTTTGGGGATTTCAGTGGTCTAGGATGCGGGTTAATGCCCATTTCAAGCTGCAAATGTTTTTGGGATATTCAGAGCTCTCTGACACCGTTTTTGGGCCACCAACATTTTCTGGACTTTAGGGGGTCTAGGATGCCTGTTAACCCCTTTTTTGGGCCTACAAAGTTTTCAACATTTTTGCAGCCTAAGATGCATTTTAAGGCCTTTTTTGAGCTGCTAACATATTCTGAACTTTCAGTGTTGTAGGATGCATTTTTCGTGCACAAAATATTTGTGGGATTTTCAGTGGTCTAGGATGCGGGTTAATGCCCATTTCAAGCTGCAAATGTTTTTGGGATATTCGGAGCTCTCTGACACCGTTTTTGGGCCACCAACATTTTCTGGACTTTAGGGGGTCTAGGATGCCTGTAAACCCCTTTTTTGGGCCTACAAAGTTTTCAACATTTTTGCAGCCTAAGATGCATTTTAAGGCCTTTTTTGGGTTGCTAACATATTCTGAACTTTCGGTGGTGTACGATGCATTTTTCGTGCCATAAATATTTTTGGGAATTTCAGTGGTCTAGGATGCGGGTTAATGCCCATTTCAAGCTGCAAATGGTTTTGGGACATTCAGAGCTTTCTGACACAGTTTCATGGCCACCAACATTTTCTGGACTTTAGGGGGTCTACGATGACTGTAAACCCCTTTTTTGTGCCTCCAAAGTTTTCAACATTTTTGCAGCCTAAGATGCATTTTAAGGCCTTTTTTGGGTTGCTAACATATTCTGAACTTTCGGTGGTGTATGATGCATTTTTCGTGCCATACATATTTTTGGGAATTTCAGTGGTCTAGGATGCGGGTTAATGCCCATTTCAAGCTGCAAATGTTTTTGGGATATTCAGAGCTCTCTGACACCGTTTTTGGGCCACCAACATTTTCTGGACTTTAGGGGGTCTAGGATGCCTGTAAACCCCTTTTTTGGGCCTACAAAGTTTTCAACATTTTTGCAGCCTAAGATGCATTTTAAGGCCTTTTTTGAGCTGCTAACATATTCTGAAATTTCAGGGGTGTAGGATGCATATTTCGTGCACAAAATATTTTTGGGATTTTCAGTGCTCTAGGATGCGGGTTAATGCCCCTTTCAGGCCTCAAATGTTTTTGAGACATTCAGAGCCCTCTGACCCTGTTTTTGGGCCACAAACATTTTCTGGACTTTAGGGGGTCTAGGATGCCTGTAAACCCCTTTTTGGACCTCCAAAACTTTCAACATTTTTGCATCCTAAGATGCATTTTAAGGCCTTTTTTGGGCTGCTATCATATTCTGAACTTTCAGTGGTGCAGGATGCATGTTATTTCCATAAATATTTTTGGGAATTTCAGTGGTCTAGGATGCGGATTAATGCCCATTTCAGGCTGCAAATGTTTTTGGGATATTCAGAGCTCTCTGACACCGTTTTTGGGCCACAAACATTTTCTGGACTTTAGGGGGTCTAGGATGCCTGTAAACCCCTTTTTTGGGCCTCCAACGTTTTCAACATTTTTGCAGCCTAAGATGCATTTTAAGGCCTTTTTTGGGCTGCTATCATATTCTGAACTTTCAGCGGTGTAGGATGAATTTTTCGTGCCATAAATATTTTTGGGAATTTCAGTGGTCTAGGATGCGGGTTAATGCCCATTTCAGGCTGCAAATGTTTTTGGGACATTCAGAGCTCTGTGACACAGTTTTTGGGATACCAACATTTTCTGGACTTTAGGGGGCTAGGATGCCTGTAAACCCCTTTTTTGGGCCTCCAAAGTTTTCAACATTTTTGCAGCCTAAAATGGATTTTAAGGCCTTTTTTGGGCTGCTATCATATTCTGAACTTTCAGAGGTGTAGGATACATTTTTTCATGCACAAAATATTTTTGGGGATTTCAGTGGTCTAGGATGCAGGTTAATGCCCATTTCAAGCTGCAAATGTTTTTGGGATATTCAGAGCTCTCTGACACCGTTTTTGGGCCACCAACATTTTCTGGACTTTAGGGGGTCTAGGATGCCTGTAAACCCCTTTTTTGGGCCTACAAAGTTTTCAACATTTTTGCAGCCTAAGATGCATTTTAAGGCCTTTTTTGGGTTGCTAACATATTCTGAACTTTCAGTGGTGTACGATGCATTTTTCGTGCCATAAATATTTTTGGGAATTTCAGTGGTCTAGGATGCAGGTTAATGCCCATTTCAGGCTGCAAATGGTTTTGGGACATTCAGAGCTTTCTGACACAGTTTCATGGCCACCAACATTTTCTGGACTTTAGGGGGTCTACGATGACTGTAAACGCCTTTTTTGTGCCTCCAAAGTTTTCAACATTTTTGCAGCCTAAGATGCATTTTAAGGCCTTTTTTGGGTTGCTAACATATTCTGAACCTTCGGTGGTGTATGATGCATTTTTCGTGCCATAAATATTTTTGGGCATTTCAGTGGTCTAGGATGCGGGTTAATGCCCATTTCAAGCTGCAAATATTTTTGGGATATTCAGAGCTCTCTGACACCGTTTTTGGGCCACCAACATTTTCTGGACTTTAGGGGGTCTAGGATGCCTGTAAACCCCTTTTTTGGGCCTACAAAGTTTTCAACATTTTTGCAGCCTAAGATGCATTTTAAGGCCTTTTTTGAGCTGCTAACATTTTCTGAAATTTCAGGGGTATAGGATGCATATTTTGTGCACAAAATATTTTTGGGATTTTCAGTGCTCTAGAATGCGGGTTAATGCCCCTTTCAGGCCTCAAATGTTTTTGAGACATTCAGAGCCCTCTGACCCTGTTTTTGGGCCACAAACATTTTCTGGACTTTAGGGGGTCTAGGATGCCTGTAAACCCCTTTTTGGACCTCTAAAATTTTCAACATTTTTGCATCCTAAGATGCATTTTAAGGCCTTTTTTGGGCTGCTAACATATTCTGAACTTTCAGTGTTGTAGGATGCATTTTTCGTGCACAAAATATTTGTGGGATTTTCAGAGCTCTAGGATGCGGGTTAATGGCCATTTCAGGCTGCAAATGTTTTTGGGATATTCAGAGCTCTGACAGTTTTTGGGGTCACCAACATTTTCTGAATTTTAGGGTGTCCAGGATGCTAAACCCCTTTTTTGGACCTCCAAAGTTTTCAACATTTTTGCAGCCTAAGATGCATTTTAAGGCCTTTTTGGGCTGCTAACATATTCTGAACTTTCAGCGGTGTAGGATGCTTTTTTCGTGCCATAAATATTTTTGGGAATTTCAGTGGTCTAGGATGCGGGTTAATGCCCATTTCAGGCTGCACATGTTTTGGGATATTCAGAGCTCTCTGACATTGTTTTTGGGCCACCAACATTTTCTGGACCTTAGGGGGTGTAGGATGCCTGTAAACCCCTTTTTTGGGCCTCCAAAGTTTTCAACATTTTTGCAGCCTAAGATGCATTTTAAGGCCTTTTTTGAGCTGCTAACATATTCTGAAATTTCAGGGGTTTAGGATGCATATTTCGTGCACAAAATATTTTTGGGATTTTCAGTGCTCTAGGATGCGGGTTAATGCCCCTTTCAGGCCTCAACTGTTTTTGAGACATTCAGAGCTCTCTGACACCGTTTCTGGTCATCCAACATTTTCTGGACTTTAGGGGGTCTAGGATGCCTGTAAACCTCTTTTTTCGGCTTCCAAAGTTTTCAACATTTGTGCAGGCCTAAGGTGCATTTGTAGGCCTTTTTTGGGCTCCTAAAATATTCTGAACTTTTAGGGGTGTAGGATGCATTTTTCGTGCCATAAATATTTTTGGGAATTTCAGTGGTCTAGGATGCGGGTTAATGCCCATTTCAGGCTGCAAATGTGTTTGGGATATTCAGAGCTCTCTGACACAGTTTTTGGGATACCAACATTTTCTGGACTTTAGGGGGTCTAGGATGACTGTAAACCCTTTTTTTGGGCCTCCAAAGTTTTCAACATTTTTGCAGCCTAAAATGCATTTTAAGGCCTTTTTTGGGCTGCTATCATATTCTGAACTTTCAGTGGTGCAGGATGCATGTTATTTCCATAAATATTTTTGGGAATTTCAGTGGTCTAGGATGCGGATTAATGCCCATTTCAGGCTGCAGATGTTTTTGGGATATTCAGAGCTCTCTGACACCGTTTTTGGGCCACCAACATTTTCTGGACTTTAGGGAGTCTAGGATGCCTGTAAACCCCTTTTTTGGACCTCTAAAGTTTTCAATATTTTTGCAGCCTAAGGTGCATTTTAAGGCCTTTTTTGGGCTGCTAACATATTCTGAACTTTCAGTGGTGTAAGATGCATTTTCCGTGCCAAAACTATTTTTGGGAATTTCAGTGGTCTAGGATGCAGGTTAATGCCCCTTATTGGCTACACGTGTTTTTGGGACATTCAGAGCTCTCTGACACAGTTTTTAGGAAACCAACATTTTCTGGACTTTAGGCGGTCTAGGATGACTGTAAACCCCTTTTTTGGGCCTCCAAAGTTTTCAACATTTTTGCAGCCTAAGATGCATTTTAAGGCCTTTTTGGGCTGCTAACATATTCTGAACTTTCAGCGGTGTAGGATGCATTTTTCGTGCCATGAATATTTTTGGGAATTTCAGTGGTCTAGGATGCGGTTTAATGCCCATTTCAGGCTGCAAATATTTTTGGGACATTCAGAGCTTTCTGACACAGTTTTTAGGCCACCAACATTTTCTGGACTTTAAGGGGTCTAGGATGCCTGTAAACCCCTTTTTTGGGGCCTACAAAGTTTTCAACATTTTTGCAGCCTAAGATGCATTTTAAGGCCTTTTTTGAGCTGCTAACATATTCTGAAATTTCAGGGGTGTAGGATGCATATTTCGTGCACAAAATATTTTTGGGATTTTCAGTGCTCTAGGATGCGGGTTAATGCCCCTTTCAGGCCTCAAATGTTTTTGAGACATTCAGAGCCCTCTGACCCTGTTTTTGGGCCACAAACATTTTCTGGACTTTAGGGGGTCTAGGATGCCTGTAAACCCCTTTTTGGATCTCCAAAATTTTCAACATTTTTGCATCCTAAAATGCATTTTAAGGCCTTTTTTGGGCTGCTATCATATTCTGAACTTTCAGTGGTGCAGGATGCATGTTATTTCCATAAATATTTTTGGGAATTTCAGTGGTCTAGGATGCGGATTAATGCCCATTTCAGGCTGCAAATGTTTTTGGGATATTCAGAGCTCTCTGACACCGTTTTTGGGCAACCAACATTTTCTGGACTTTAGGGGGTCTAGGATGCCTGTAAACCCCTTTTTTGGTCCTCCAACGTTTTCAACATTTTTGCAGCCTAAGATGCATTTTAAGGCCTTTTTTGGGCTGCTATCATATTCTGAACTTTCAGCGGTGTAGGATGCATTTTCGTGCCATAAATATTTTTGGGAATTTCAGTGGTCTAGGATGCGGGTTAATGCCCATTTCAGGCTGCAAATGTTTTTGGGACATTCAGAGCTCTGAGACACAGTTTTTGGGATACCAACATTTTCTGGACTTTAGGGGGCTAGGATGCCTGTAAACCCCTTTTTTGGGCCTCCAAAGTTTTCAACATTTTTGCAGCCTAAAATGCATTTTAAGGCCTTTTTTTGGGCTGCAAACATATTCTGAACTTTCAGCGGTGTAGGATGCATTTTTCTTGCCATAAATATTTTGGGGAATTTCAGTGGTCTAGGATGCGTGTTAATGTCCCTTATGGACTACAAATGTTTTGGGGATATTCAGAGCTCTCTGACACCATTTTATGGCCACCAACATTTTCTGGACTTTAGGGAGTCTTGGATGCCTGTAAACCCCTTTTTTGGGGCCTCCAAAGTTTTCAACATTTTTGCAGCCTAAGATGGATTTTAAGGCCTTTTTTGGGCTGCTATCATATTCTGAACTTTCAGAGGTGTAGGATACATTTTTTCATGCACAAAATATTTTTGGGGATTTCAGTGGTCTAGGATGCGGGTTAATGCCCATTTCAAGCTGCAAATGTTTTTGGGATATTCAGAGCTCTCTGACACCGTTTTTGGGCCACCAACATTTGCTGGACTTTAGGGGGTCTAGGATGCCTGTAAACCCCTTTTTTGGGCCTACAAGTTTTCAACATTTTTGCAGCCTAAGATGCATTTTAAGGCCTTTTTTGGGTTGCTAACATATTCTGAACTTTCGGTGGTGTACGATGCATTTTTCGTGTCATAAATATTTTTGGGAATTTCAGTGGTAAAGGATGCGGGTTAATGTCCATTTCAAGCTGCAAATGTTTTTGGGATATTCAGAGCTCTCTGACACCGTTTTTGGGCCACCAATATTTTCTGGACTTTAGGGGGTCTAGGATGCCTGTAAACCCCTTTTTTGGGCCTACAAAGTTTTCAACATTTTTGCAGCCTAAGATGCATTTTAAGGCCTTTTTTGGGTTGCTAACATATTCTGAACTTTCGGTGGTGTACGATGCATTTTTCGTGCCATAAATATTTTTGGGAATTTCAGTGGTCTAGGATGCAGGTTAATGCCCATTTCAGGCTGCAAATGGTTTTGGGACATTCAGAGTTTTCTGACACAGTTTCATGGCCACCAACATTTTCTGGACTTTAGGGGGTCTACGATGACTGTAAACGCCTTTTTTGTGCCTCCAAAGTTTTCAACATTTTTGCAGCCTAAGATGCATTTTAAAGCCTTTTTTGGGTTGTTAACATATTCTGAACTTTCGGTGGTGTACGATGCATTTTTCGTGCCATAAATATTTTTGGGAATTTCAGTGGTCTAGGATGCGGGTTAATGCCCATTTCAAGCTGCAAATGTTTTTGGGATATTCAGAGCTCTCTGACACCGTTTTTGGGCCACCAACATTTTCTGGACTTTAGGGGGTCTAGGATGCCTGTAAACCCCTTTTTTGGGCCTACAAAGTTTTCAACATTTTTGCAGCCTAAGATGCATTTTAAGGCCTTTTTTGAGCTGCTATCATATTCTGAACTTTCAGGGGTGTAGGATACATTTTTTCATGCACAAAATATTTTTGGGGATTTCAGTGGTCTAGGATGCGGGTTAATGCCCATTTCAAGCTGCAAATGTTTTTGGGATATTCAGAGCTCTCTGACACCGTTTTTGGGCCACCAACATTTTCTGGACTTTAGGGGGTCTAGGATGCCTGTAAACCCCTTTTTTGGGCCTACAAGTTTTCAACATTTTTGCAGCCTAAGATGCATTTTAAGGCCTTTTTTGGGTTGCTAACATATTCTGAGCTTTCGGTGGTGTACGATGCATTTTTCGTGTCATAAATATTTTTGGGAATTTCAGTGGTCTAGGATGCGTGTTAATGTCCCTTATGGACTACAAATGTTTTGGGGATATTCAGAGCTCTCTGACACCGTTTTTGGGCCACCAACATTTTCTGGACTTTAGGGGGTCTAGGATGCCTGTAAACCCCTTTTTTGGGTCTACAAAGTTTTCAACATTTTTGCAGCCTAAGATGCATTTTAAGGCCTTTTTTGAGCTGCTATCATATTCTGAACTTTCAGGGGTGTAGGATACATTTTTTCATGCACAAAATATTTTTGGGGATTTCAGTGGTCTAGGATGCGGGTTAATGCCCATTTCAAGCTGCAAATGTTTTTGGGATATTCAGAGCTCTCTGACACCGTTTTTGGGCCACCAACATTTTCTGGACTTTAGGGGGTCTAGGATGCCTGTAAACCCCTTTTTTGGGCCTACAAGTTTTCAACATTTTTGCAGCCTAAGATGCATTTTAAGGCCTTTTTTGGGTTGCTAACATATTCTGAGCTTTCGGTGGTGTACGATGCATTTTTCGTGTCATAAATATTTTTGGGAATTTCAGTGGTCTAGGATGCGTGTTAATGTCCCTTATGGACTACAAATGTTTTGGGGATATTCAGAGCTCTCTGACACCATTTTTTGGCCACCAACATTTTCTGGACTTTAGGGAGTCTTGGATGCCTGTAAACCCCATTTTTGGGGCCTCCAAAGTTTTCAACATTTTTGCAGCCTAAGATGGATTTTAAGGCCTTTTTTGGGCTGCTATCATATTCTGAACTTTCAGAGGTGTAGGATACATTTTTTCATGCACAAAATATTTTTGGGGATTTCAGTGGTCTAGGATGCGGGTTAATGCCCATTTCAAGCTGCAAATGTTTTTGGGATATTCAGAGCTCTCTGACACCGTTTTTGGGCCACCAACATTTTCTGGACTTTAGGGGGTCTAGGATGCCTGTAAACCCCTTTTTTGGGCCTACAAGTTTTCAACATTTTTGCAGCCTAAGATGCATTTTAAGGCCTTTTTTGGGTTGCTAACATATTCTGAACTTTCGGTGGTGTACGATGCATTTTTCGTGCCATAAATATTTTTGGGAATTTCAGTGGTCTAGGATGCGGGTTAATGCCCATTTCAAGCTGCAAATGTTTTTGGGATATTCAGAGCTCTCTGACACCGTTTTTGGGCCACCAACATTTTCTGGACTTTAGGGGTCTAGGATGCCTGTAAACCCCTTTTTTGGGCCTACAAGTTTTCAACATTTTTGCAGCCTAAGATGCATTTTAAGGCCTTTTTTGGGTTGCTAACATATTCTGAGCTTTCGGTGGTGTACGATGCATTTTTCGTGTCATAAATATTTTTGGGAATTTCAGTGGTCTAGGATGCGTGTTAATGTCCCTTATGGACTACAAATGTTTTGGGGATATTCAGAGCTCTCTGACACCATTTTTTGGCCACCAACATTTTCTGGACTTTAGGGAGTCTTGGATGCCTGTAAACCCCATTTTTGGGGCCTCCAAAGTTTTCAACATTTTTGCAGCCTAAGATGGATTTTAAGGCCTTTTTTGGGCTGCTATCATATTCTGAACTTTCAGAGGTGTAGGATACATTTTTTCATGCACAAAATATTTTTGGGGATTTCAGTGGTCTAGGATGCGGGTTAATGCCCATTTCAAGCTGCAAATGTTTTTGGGATATTCAGAGCTCTCTGACACCGTTTTTGGGCCACCAACATTTTCTGGACTTTAGGGGGTCTAGGATGCCTGTAAACCCCTTTTTTGGGCCTACAAGTTTTCAACATTTTTGCAGCCTAAGATGCATTTTAAGGCCTTTTTTGGGTTGCTAACATATTCTGAACTTTTGGTGGTGTACGATGCATTTTTCGTGTCATAAATATTTTTGGGAATTTCAGTGGTAATGGATGCGGGTTAATGCCCATTTCAAGCTGCAAATGTTTTTGGGATATTCAGAGCTCTCTGACACCGTTTTTGGGCCACCAATATTTTCTGGACTTTAGGGGGTCTAGGATGCCTGTAAACCCCTTTTTTGGGCCTACAAAGTTTTCAACATTTTTGCAGCCTAAGATGCATTTTAAGGCCTTTTTTGAGCTGCTAACATATTCTGAACTTTCAGTGTTGTAGGATGCATTTTTCGTGCACAAAATATTTGTGGGATTTTCAGTGGTCTAGGATGCGGGTTAATGCCCATTTCAAGCTGCAAATGTTTTTGGGATATTCAGAGTTCTCTGACACCGTTTTTGGGCCACCAACATTTTCTGGACTTTAGGGGGTCTAGGATGCCTGTAAACCCCTTTTTTGGGCCTACAAAGTTTTCAACATTTTTGCAGCCTAAGATGCATTTTAAGGCCTTTTTTGGGTTGCTAACATATTCTGAACTTTCGGTGGCGTACGATGCATTTTTCGTGCCATAAATATTTTTGGGAATTTCAGTGGTCTAGGATGCAGGTTAATGCCCATTTCAGGCTGCAAATGGTATTGGGACATTCAGAGCTTTCTGACACAGTTTCATGGCCACCAACATTTTCTGGACTTTAGGGGGTCTACGATGACTGTAAACGCCTTTTTTGTGCCTCCAAAGTTTTCAACATTTTTGCAGCCTAAGATGCATTTTAAAGCCTTTTTTGGGTTGCTAACATATTCTGAACTTTCGGTGGTGTACGATGCATTTTTCGTGCCATAAATATTTTTGGGAATTTCAGTGGTCTAGGATGCGGGTTAATGCCCATTTCAAGCTGCAAATGTTTTTGGGATATTCAGAGCTCTCTGACACCGTTTTTGGGCCACCAACATTTTCTGGACTTTAGGGGGTCTAGGATGCCTGTAAACCCCTTTTTTGGGCCTACAAAGTTTTCAACATTTTTGCAGCCTAAGATGCATTTTAAGGCCTTTTTTGAGCTGCTAACATATTCTGAAATTTCAGGGGTGTAGGATGCATATTTCGTGCACAAAATATTTGTGGGATTTTCAGTGCTCTAGAATGCGGGTTAATGCCACTTTCAGGCCTCAAATGTTTTTGAGACATTCAGAGCCCTCTGACCCTGTTTTTGGGCCACAAACATTTTCTGGACTTTAGGGGGTCTAGGATGCCTGTAAACCCCTTTTTGGACCTCCGAAATTTTCAACATTTTTGCATCCTAAGATGCATTTTAAGGCCTTTTTTGGGCTGCTAACATATTCTGAACTTTCAGTGTTGTAGGATGCATTTTTCGTGCACAAAATATTTGTGGGATTTTCAGTGCTCTAGGATGCGGGTTAATGCCCATTTCAGGCTGCAAATGTTTTTGGGATATTCAGAGCTCTCTGACAGTTTTTGGGGTCACCAACATTTTCTGAACTTTAGGGGGTCTAGGATGCTAAACCCCTTTTTTGGACCTCCAAAGTTTTCAACATTTTTGCAGCCTAAGATGCATTTTAAGGCCTTTTTGGGCTGCTAACATATTCTGAACTTTCAGCGGTGTAGGAGGCTTTTTTCGTGCCATAAATATTTTTGGGAATTTCAGTGGTCTAGGATGCGGGTTAATGCCCATTTCAGGCTGCAAATGTTTTGGGATATTCAGAGCTCTCTGACACCGTTTTTGGGCCACCAACATTTTCTGGACCTTAGGGGGTGTAGGATGCCTGTAAACCCCTTTTTTGGGCCTCCAAAGTTTTCAACATTTTTGCAGCCTAAGATGCATTTTAAGGCCTTTTTTGAGCTGCTAACATATTCTGAAATTTCAGGGGTGTAGGATGCATATTTCGTGCACAAAATATTTTTGGGATTTTCAGTGCTCTAGGATGCGGGTTAATGCCCATTTCAGGACTCAAATGTTTTTGAGACATTCAGAGCCCTCTGACCCTGTTTTTGGGCCACCAACATTTTCTGGATTTTAGGGGGTCTAGGATGTCTGTAAACCCCTTTTTTGGACCTCCAAAATGTTCAACATTTTTGCATCCTAAAATGCATTTTAAGGCCTTTTTTGGGCTGCTAACATATTCTGAACTTTCAGTGCTGTAGGATACATTTTTCCTGCACAAAATATTTGTGGGATTTTCAGTGCTCTAGGATTCGGGTTAATGCCCATTTCAGGCTGCAAATGTTTTTGGGATATTCAGAGCTCTCTGACAGTTTTTTGGGCCACCAACATTTTCTGAACTTTAGGGGGTCTAGGAAGCTAAACCCCTTTTTTGGACCTCCAAAGTTTTCAACATTTTTGCAGCCTAAGATGCATTTTAAGGCCTTTTTTGAGCTCCTAACATATTCTGAACTTTCAGCGGTGTAGGATGCTTTTTTCGTGCCATAGATATTTTTGGGAATTTCAGTGGTCTAGGATGCGGGTTAATGCCCATTTCAGGCTGCAAATGTTTTTGGGATATTCAGAGCTCTCTGACACCGTTTTTGGGCCACCAACATTTTGTGGACTCGAGAGGGTCTAGGATGCCTGTAAACCCCTTTTTTGGGCCTACAACGTTTTCAAAATTTTTGCAGCCTAAGATGCATATTAAGGCCTTTTTTGGGCTGCTAACATATTCTGAACTTTCGGTGGTGTACGATGCATTTTTCGTGCCATACATATTTTTGGGAATTTCAGTTGTCTAGGATGCGGGTTAATGCCCATTTCAAGCTGCAAATGTTTTTGGGATATTCAGAGCTCTCTGACACCGTTTCTGGTCATCCAACATTTTCTGGACTTTAGGGGGTCTAGGATGCCTGTAAACCACTTTTTTGGACCTCCAAATTTTTCAATATTTTTGCAGCCTAAGATGCATTTTAAGGCCTTTTTTGGGCTGCTAACATATTCTGAACTTTCAGCGGTGTAGGATGCATTTTTCGTGCCATGAATATTTTTGCGAATTTCAGTGGTCTAGGATGCGGTTTAATGCCCATTTCATGCCGCACCTATTTTTGGGACATTCAGAGCTCTCTGACAGTTTTTCGGGCCACCAACATTTTCTGGACTTTAGGGAGTCTAGGGTGCCTGTAAACCCCTTTTTTGGACCTCCAAAGTTTTCAATATTTTTGCAGCCTAAGATGCATTTTAAGGCCTTTTTTGGGCTGCTAACATGTTCTGAACTTTCAGTGGTGTAAGATGCATTTTCCGTGCCAAAACTATTTTTGGGAATTTCAGCGGTCTAGGATGCAGGTTAATGCCCCTTATTGGCTACACATGTTTTTGGGACATTCAGAGCTCTCTGACACAGTTTTTTGGAAACCAACATTTTCTGGACTTTAGGCGGTCTAGGATGACTGTAAACCCCTTTTTTGGGCCTCCAAAGTTTTCAACATTTTTGCAGCCTAAGATGCATTTTAAAGCCTTTTTTGGGCTGCTATCATATTCTGAACTTTCAGTGGTGCAGGATGCATGTTATTTCCATAAATATTTTTGGGAATTTCAGTGGTCTAGGATGCGGGTTAATGCCCATTTCATGCTGCAAATGTTTTTGGGATATTCAGAGCTCCCTGACACCGTTTTTGGGATACCAACATTTCCTGGACTTTAGGGGGTCTTGGATGCCTGTAAAACCCTTTTTTGGGCCTCCAAAGTTTTCAATATTTTTGCAGCCTAAAATGCATTTTAAGGCCTTTTTTGGGCTGCTAACATATTTTGAACTTTCAGCGGTGTAGGATGCATTTTTCGTGCCATGAATATTTTTGGGAATTTCAGTGGTCTAGGATGCAGTTTAATGCCCATTTCAGGCTGCAAATGTTTTTGGGACATTCAGAGCTTTCTGACACAGTTTTTAGGCCACCAACATTTTCTGGACTTTAGGGGGTCTAGGATGACTGTAAACCCTTTTTTTGGGCCTCCAAAGTTTTCAACATTTTTGCAGCCTAAGATGCATTTTAAGGCCTTTTTTGGGCTGCTATCATATTCTGAACTTTCAGTGGTGCAGGATGCATGTTATTTCCATAAATATTTTTGGGAATTTCAGTGGTCTAGGATGCGGATTAATGCCCATTTCAGGCTGCAAATGTTTTTGGGATATTCAGAGCTCTCTGACACCGTTTTTGGGCAACCAACATTTTCTGGACTTTAGGGGGTCTAGGATGCCTGTAAAACCCTTTTTTTGGGCCTCCAAAGTTTTCAACATTTTTGCAGCCTAAGATGCATTTTAAGGCCTTTTTTGGGCTGCTATCATATTCTGAACTTTCAGCGGTGTAGGCTGTATTTTTCGTGCCATAAATATTTTTGGGAATTTCAGTGGTCTAGGATGCGGGTTAATGCCCATTTCAGGCTGCAAATGTTTTTGGGACATTCAGAGCTCTGTGACACAGTTTTTGGGATACCAACATTTTCTGGACTTTAGGGGGTATGGCTGCCTGTAAACCCCTTTTTTGGGCCTCCAAAGTTGTCAACATTTTTGCAGCCTAAAATGCATTTTAAGGCCTTTTTTTGGGCTGCTAACATATTCTGAACTTTCAGTGGTGTAGGATGCATTTTTCTTGCCATAAATATTTTGGGGAATTTCAGTGGTCTAGGATGCGGGTTAATGCCCATTTCAGGCTGCAAATGTGTTTGGGACATTCAGAGCTCTCTGACACCGTTTTTGGGCCACCAACATTTTCTGGACTTTAGGGAGTCTAGGATGCCTGTAAACCCCTTTTTTGGGCCTCCAAAGTTTTCAACATTTTTGCAGCCTAAGATGGATTTTAAGGCCTTTTTTGGGCTGCTATCATATTCTGAACTTTCAGTGGTGTAGGATACATTTTTTCGTGCGCAAAATATTTTTGGGGATTTCAGTGGTCTAGGATGCAGGTTAATGCCCATTTCAGGCTGCAAATGCTTTTGCGACATTCAGAGCTTTCTGACACAGTTTCATGGCCACCAACATTTTCTGGACTTTAGGGGGTCTACGATGACTGTAAACCCCTTTTTTGTGCCTCCAAAGTTTTCAACATTTTTACAGCCTAAGATGCATTTTAAGGCCTTTTTTGGGCTGCTAACATATTCTGAACTTTCAGTGGTGTAGGATGCATTTTTCGTGCCATATATATTTTTGGGAATTTCAGTGCTCTAGGGAGCCGGTTAATGCCCCTTTCAGGCCTCAAATGTTTTTGAGACATTCAGAGCCCTCTGACCCTGTTTTTGGGCCACAAACATTTTCTGGACTTTAGGGGGTCTAGGATGCCTGTAAACCCCTTTTTTGGACCTCCAAAATTTTCAACATTTTTGCATCCTAAGATGTATTTTAAGGCCTTTTTTGGGCTGCTAACATATTCTGAACTTTCAGTGTTGTAGGATGCATTTTTCGTGCACAAAATATTTGTGGGATTTTCAGTGCTCTAGGATGCGGGCTAATGCCCATTTCAGGCTGCAAATGTTTTTGGGATATTCAGAGCTCTCTGACAGTTTTTGGGGCCACCAACATTTTCTGAACTTTAGGGGGTCTAGGATGCTAAACCCCTTTTTTGGACCTCCAAAGTTTTCAACATTTTTGCAGCCTAAGATGCATTTTAAGGCCTTTTTTGGGCTGCTAACATATTCTGAACTTTCAGCGGTGTAGGATGCTTTTTCGTGCCATAAATATTTTTGGGAATTTCAGTGGTCTAGGATGCGGGTTAATGCCCATTTCAGGCTGCAAATGTTTTTGGGATATTCAGAGCTCTCTGACACCGTTTTTGGGCCACCAACATTTTCTGGACTTTAGGGAGTCTAGGATGCCTGTAAACCCCTTTTTTGGGCCTCCAAAGTTTTCTACATTTTTGCAGCCCTAATATGCATGTTATGGCTTTTTTGGGCTGCTAACATATTCTGAACTTTCAGCGGTGTAGGATGCGTTTTTCCTGCCATAAATATTTTTGGGAATTTCAGTGGTCTAGGATACGTGTTAATGTGCCTTATGGACTACAAATGTTTTGGGGATATTCAGAGCTCTCTGACACCGTTTTTTGGCCACCAACATTTTCTGGACTTTAGGGAGTCTAGGATGCCTGTAAACCCCTTTTTTGGGCCTCCAAAGTTTTCAACATTTTTGCAGCCTAAGATGGATTTTAAGGCCTTTTTTGGGCTGCTATCATATTCTGAACTTTCAGTGGTGTAGGAAACATTTTTTCGTGCACAAAATATTTTTGGGGATTTCAGTGGTCTAGGATGCGGGTTAATGCCCATTTCAGGCTGCAAATGCTTTTGCGACATTCAGAGCTTTCTGACACAGTTTCATGGCCACCAACATTTTCTGGACTTTAGGGGGTCTACGATGACTGTAAACCCCTTTTTTGTGCCTCCAAAGTTTTCAACATTTTTACAGCCTAAGATGCATTTTAAGGCCTTTTTTGGGCTGCTAACATATTCTGAACTTTCAGTGGTGTAGGATGCATTTTTCGTGCCATATATATTTTTGGGAATTTCAGTGCTCTAGGGAGCCGGTTAATGCCCCTTTCAGGCCTCAAATGTTTTTGAGACATTCAGAGCCCTCTGACCCTGTTTTTGGGCCACAAACATTTTCTGGACTTTAGGGGGTCTAGGATGCCTGTAAACCCCTTTTTTGGACCTCCAAAATTTTCAACATTTTTGCATCCTAAGATGCATTTTAAGGCCTATTTTGGGCTGCTAACATATTCTGAACTTTCAGTGTTGTAGGATGCATTTTTCGTGCACAAAATATTTGTGGGATTTTCAGTGCTCTAGGATGCGGTTTAATGCCCATTTCAGGCTGCAAATGTTTTTGGGATATTCAGAGCTCTCTGACAGTTTTTGGGGCCACCAACATTTTCTGAACTTTAGGGGGTCTAGGATGCTAAACCCCTTTTTTGGACCTCCAAAGTTTTCAACATTTTTGCAGCCTAAGATGCATTTTAAGGCCTTTTTTGGGCTGCTAACATATTCTGAACTTTCAGCGGTGTAGGATGCTTTTTTCGTGCCATAAATATTTTTGGGAATTTCAGTGGTCTAGGATGCGGGTTAATGCCCATTTCAGGCTGCAAATGTTTTTGGGATATTCAGAGCTCTCTGACACCGTTTTTGGGCCACCAACATTTTCTGGACTTTAGGGGGTCTAGGATGCCTGTAAACCCCTTTTTTGGGCCTCCAAAGTTTTCAACATTTTTGCAGCCTAAAATGCATATTAAGGTCTTTTTTGGGCTGCTAACATATTCTGAACTTTCAGTGGTGCCGGATGCATTTTTCGTGCCATAACTATTTTTGGGAATTTCAGTGGTCTAGGATGCGGGTTAATGCCCATTTCAGGCTGCAAATGTTTTTGGGATATTCAGAGCTCTCTGACACCGTTTTTGGGCTACCAACATTTTCTGGACCTTAGGGGGTCTAGGATGCCTGTAAACCCCTTTTTTGGGCCTCCAAAGTTTTCAACATTTTTGCAGCCTAAGATGCATTTTAAGGCCTTTTTTGAGCTGCTAACATATTCTGAACTTTCAGGATGTAAGATGCATTTTTTGTGCCAAAACTATTTTTGGAAATTTCAGTGGTCTAGGATACGTGTTAATGCCCATTATGGGCTACAAATGTTTTGGGGATATTCAGAGCTCTCTGACACCGTTTTTTGGCCACCAACATTTTCTGGACTTTAGTGAGTCTAGGATGCCTGTAAACCCCTTTTTTGGGCCTCCAAAGTTTTTAACAGTTTTGCAGCCTAAGATGGATTTTAAGGCCTTTTTTGGGCTGCTATCATATTCTGAACTTTCAGAGGTGTAGGATACATTTTTTCGTGCACAAAATATTTTTGGGGATTTCAGTGGTCTAGGATGCGGGTTAATGCCCATTTCAGGCTGCAAATGCTTTTGGGACATTCAGAGCTTTCTGACACAGTTTCATGGCCACCACATTTTCTGGACTTTAGGGGGTCTACGATGACTGTAAACCTCTTTTTTGTGCCTCCAAAGTTTTCAACATTTTTGCAGCCTAAGATGCATTTTAAGGCCTTTTTTGGGCTGCTAACATATTCTGAACTTTCAGTGTTGTAGGATGCATTTTTCCTGCACAAAATATTTGTGGGATTTTCAGTGCTCTAAGATGCGGGTTAATGCCCATTTCAGGCTGCAAATGTTTTTGGGATATTCAGAGCTCTCTGACAGTTTTTTGGGCCACCAACATTTTCTGAACTTTAGGGGGACTAGGATGCTAAACCCCTTTTTTGGACCTCCAAAGTTTTCAACATTTTTGCAGCCTAAGATGCATTTTAAGGCCTTTTTTGGGCTCCTAACATATTCTGAACTTTCAGTTGTATAGGATGCTTTTTTCGTGCCATAAATATTTTTGGGAATTTCAGTGGTCTAGGATGCGGGTTAATGCCCATTTCAGGCTGCAAATGTTTTTGGGATATTCAGAGCTCTCTAACACCGTTTTTGGGCCACCAACATTTTCTGGACTTTAGGGGGTCTAGGATGCCTGTAAACCCCTTTTTTGGGCCTCCAAAGTTTTCAACATTTTTGCAGCCTAAGATGCATTTTAAGGCCTTTTTTGAGCTACTAACATATTCTGAACATTCAGGATGTAAGATGCATTTTTTGTGCCAAAACTATTTTTGGGAATTTCAGTGGTCTAGGATGCAGGTTAATGCCCCTTATAGGCTACAAATGTTTTTGGGACATTCAGAGCTTTCTGACACAGTTTCGAGGCCACCAACATTTTCTGGACTTTAGGGGGTCTACGATGACTGTAAACTCTTTTTTGTGCCTCCAAGGTTTTCAACATTTTTGCAGCCTAAAATGCATTTTAAGGCCTTTTTTGGGGTGCTAACATATTCTGCACTTTCAGTGGTGTAGGATGCATTTTTCGTGCAATATACATTTTTGGGAATTTCAGTGCTCTAGGGAGCCGGTTAATGCCCCTTATAGGCTACAAATGTTTTTGGGACATTCAGAGCTCTCTGACAGTTTTGTGGGCCACCAACATTTTCTGGACATTAGGGGTTCTAGGATACCTGTAAACCCATTTTTTGGACCTCCAAAGTTTTCAACATTTGTGCAGTCTAAGATGCATTCTAAGGCCTTTTTTGGGCTGCTAACATGGTCAGAACTTTTAGCATTGTAGGATGCATTTTTTTCGAGCCGTAAATATTTTTAGGAATTTCAGTGGTCTAGGATGCGGGTTAATGCCCATTTCAGGCTGCAAATGTTTTTGGGACATTCAGAGCTTTCTGACACAGTCTTTAGGCCACCAACATTTTCTGGACTTTAGGGGGTCTAGGATGCCTTTAAACCCCTTTTTTGGGCCTCCAAAGCTTTCTACATTTTTGCAGCCATAAGATGCATTTTAAGGCATTTTTTGGGCTTCTAACATATTCTGAACTTTCAAGGTGTAATATGCATTTTTCGTGCCATAAATATTTTTGGGAATTTCAGTGGTCTAGGATGCGTGTTAATGCCCCTTATAGGCTACAAATGTTTTGGGGATATTCAGAGCTCTCTGACACCGATTTTTGGCCACCAACATTTTCTGGACTTTAGGGGGTCTAGGATGCCTGTAAACCCCTTTTTTGGGCCTCCAAAGTTTTCAACATTTTTGCAGCCTAAGATGGATTTTAAGGCCTTTTTTGGGCTGCTATCATATTCTGAACTTTCAGGGGTGTAGGATGCATTTTTTTGTGCACAAAATATTTTTGGGGATTTCAGTGGTCTAGGATGCGTGTTAATGCCCATTTCAGGCTGCAAATGCTTTTGGGACATTCAGAGCTTTCTGACACAGTTTCGAGGCCACCAACATTTTCTGGACTTTAGGGGGTCTACGATGACTGTAAACCCCTTTTTTGTGCCTCCAAAGTTTTCAACATTTTTGCAGCCTAAGATGCATTTGAAGGCCTTTTTTGGGCTGCTAACATATTCTGAACTTTCAGTGGTGTAGGATGCATTTTTCGTGCCATATATATTTTTGGGAATTTCAGTGCTCTAGGGAGCCGGTTAATGCCCATTTCAGGCTGCAAATGTTTTTGGGACATTCAGAGCTCTCTGACACCGTTTTTGGGCCACCAGCATTTTCTGAACTTTAGGGGGTCTATAATGCCTGTAAACCCCTTTTTTGGGCCTCCAAAGTTTTCTACATTTTTGCAGCCTAAGATGCATTTTAAGGCCTTTTTTGAGCTGCTAACATATTCTGAAATTTCAGGGGTGTAGGATGCATATTTCGTGCACAAAATATTTTTGGGATTTTCAGTGCTCTAGGATGCGGGTTAATGCCCATTTCGGCCTCAAATGTTTTTGGGATATTCAGAGCTCTCTGACAGTTTTTTGGGCCACCAACATTTTCTGAACTTTAGGGGGTCTAGGATGCTAAACCCCTTTTTTGGACCTCCAAAGTTTTCAACATTTTTGCATCCTAAGCTGCATTTTAAGGCCTTTTTTGGGCTGCTAACATATTCTGAACTTTCATCGGTGTAGGATGCATTTTTCGTGCCATAAATATTTTTGGGAATTTCAGTGGTCTAGGATGCGGGTTAATGCCCATTTCAGGCTGCACATGTTTTTGGGACATTCAGAGCTCTCTGACACAGGTTTTGGGCCACCAACATATTCTGGACTTTAGGGGTTCTAGGATGACTGTAAACCCCTTTTGGGCCTCCAAAGTTTTCAACATTTTTGCAGCCTAAGATGCATTTTAAGGCCTTTTTTGGACTGCTAACATATTCTAAACTTTCAGCGGTGTAGGATACTTTTTTCGTGCCATAAATATTTTTGGGAATTTCAGTGGTCTAGGATGCGGGTTAATGCCCATTTCAGGCTGCAAATGTTTTTGGGATATTCAGAGCTCTCTGACACCGTTTTTGGGCCACCAACATTTTCTGGACTATAGGGGGTCTAGGATGCCTGTAAACCCCTTTTTTGGGCCTCCAAAGTTTTCAACATTTATGCAGCCTAAGATGCATTTTAAGGCCTTTTTTGAGCTGCTAACATATTCTGAACTTTCAGGATGTAAGATGCATTTTTTGTGCCAAAACTATTTTTGGGAATTTCAGTGGTCTAGGATGTAGGTTAATGCCCCTTATAGGCTACAAATGTTTTTGGGACATTCAGAGCTCTCTGACAGTTTTGTGGGCCACCAACATTTTCTGGACATTAGGGGGTCTAGGATACCTGTAAACCCATTTTTTGGACCTCCAAAGTTTTCAACATTTGTGCAGTCTAAGATGCATTTTAAGGCCTTTTTTGGGCTGCTCACATGTTCAGAACTTTTAGCAGTGTAGGATGCATTTTTTTTCGTACCGTAAATATTTTTAGGAATTTCAGTGGTCTAGGATGCGGGTTAATGCCCATTTCAGGCTGCAAATGTTTTTGGGACATTCAGAGCTTTCTGACACAGTCTTTGGGCCACCAACATTTTCTGGACTTTAGGGGGTCTAGGATGCCTTTAAACCCCTTTTTTGGGCCTCCAAAATTTTCTACATTTTTGCAGCCATAAAATGCATTTTAAGGCATTTTTTGGGCTTCTAACATATTCTGAACTTATAAGGTGTAATATGCATTTTTCGTGCCATAAATATTTTTGGGAATTTCAGTGGTCTAGGATGCGTGTTAATGCCCCTTATAGGCTACAAATGTTTTGGGGATATTCAGAGCTCTCTGACACCGATTTTTGGCCACCAACATTTTCTGGACTTTAGGGGGTCTAGGATGCCTGTAAACCCCTTTTTTGGGCCTCCAAAGTTTTCAACATTTTTGCAGCCTAAGACGGATTTTAAGGCCTTTTTTGGGCTGCTATCATATTCTGAACTTTCAGGGGTGTAGGATGCATTTTTTTGTGCACAAAATATTTTTGGGGATTTCAGTGGTCTAGGATGCGTGTTAATGCCTCTTTCAGGCCTCAAATGCTTTTGGGACATTCAGACCTCTCTGACAGTTTTTTGGGCCACCAACATTTTCTGAACTTTAGGGGGTCTAGGATGCTAAACCCCTTTTTTGGACCTCCAAAGTTTTCAACATTTTTGCATCCTAAGATGCATTTTAAGGCCTTTTTTGGGCTGCTACATATTCTGAACTTTCATCGGTGTAGGATGCATTTTTCGTGCCATAAATATTTTTGGGAATTTCAGTGGTCTAGGATGCGGGTTAATGCCCATTTCAGGCTGCAAATGTTTTTGGGATATTCAGAGCTCTCTGACAGTTTTTTGGGCCACCAACATTTTCTGAACTTTAGGGGCTCTAGGATGCTAAACTCCTTTTTTGGACCTCCAAAGTTTTCAACATTTTTGCAGCCTAAGATGCATTTTAAGGCCTTTTTTGGGCTGCTAACATATTCTAAACTTTCAGCGGTGTAGGATACTTTTTTCGTGCCATAAATATTTTTGGGAATTTCAGTGGTCTAGGATGCGGGTTAATGCCCATTTCAGGCTGCAAATGTTTTGGGACATTCAGAGCTTTCTGACACAGTCTTTAGGCCACCAACATTTTCTGGACTTTAGGGGGTCTACGATGACTGTAAACCCTTTTTTGTGCCTCCAAGGTTTTCAACATTTTTGCAGCCTAAGATGCATTTTAAGGCCTTTTTTGGGGTGCTAACATATTCTGAACTTTCAGTGGTGTAGGATGCATTTTTCGTGCAATATATATTTTTGGGAATTTCAGTGCTCTAGGGAGCCGGTTAATGCCCCTTTCAGGCTGCAAATGTTTTTGAGACATTCAGAGCTCTCTGACCCTGTTTTTGGGCCACCAACATTTTCTGGACTTTAGGGGGTCTAGGAAGCCTGTAAACCCCTTTTTTGGACCTCCAAAGTTTTCAACATTTTTGCAGCCTAAGAAGCATTTTAAGGCCTTTTTTGGGCTGCTAACATATTCTGAACTTTCAGCGGTATAGGATGCTTTTTTCGTGCCATAAATATTTTTGGGAATTTCAGTGGTCTAGGATGTGGGTTAATGCCCATTTCAGGCTGCAAATGCTTTTGGGACATTCAGAGCTTTCTGACACAGTTTCAAGGCCACCAACATTTTCTGGACTTTAGGGGGTCTACGATGACTAAACCCCTTTTTTGTGCCTCCAAAGTTTTCAACATTTTTGCAGCCTAAGATGCATTTTAAGGCCTTTTTTGGGCTGCTAACATATTCTGAACTTTCAGTGGTGTAGGATGCATTTTTCGTGCCATACGTATTTTTGGGAATTTCAGTGGTCTAGGATGCGGGTTAATGCCCATTTCAGGCTGCAAATGTTTTTGGGACATTCAGAGCTCTCTGACCCTGTTTTTGGGCCACCAACATTTTCTGGACTTTAGGGGGTCTAGGATGCATGTAAACCCCTTTTTTGGGCCTCCAAAGTTTTCTACATTTTTGCAGCCCTAAGATGCATTTTAAGGCATTTTTTGGGCTTCTAACATATTCTGAACTTTCAGGGTGTAAAATGCATTTTTTGTGCCATAAATATTTTTGGGAATTTCAGTGGTCTAGGATGCGTGTTAATGCCCCTTATAGGCTACAAATGTTTTGGGGATATTCAGAGCTCTCTGACACCGTTTTTGGGCCACCAACATTTTCTGGACTTTAGGGGGTCTAGGATGCCTGTAAACCCCTTTTTTGGGGCCTCCAAAGTTTTCTACATTTTTGCAGCCTAAGAAGCATTTTAAGGCCTTTTTTGGGCTGCTAACATGTTCAGAACTTTTAGCAGTGTAGGATGCATTTTTTTTCGTGCCATAAATATTTTTAGGAATTTCAGTGGTCTAGGATGCGGGTTAATGCCCATTTCAGGCTGCAAATGTTTTTGGGACATTCAGAGCTTTCTGACACAGTCTTTAGGCCACCAACATTTTCTGGACTTTAGGGGGTCTAGGATGCATGTAAACCCCTTTTTTGGGCCTCCAAAGTTTTCTACATTTTTGCAGCCTAAAATACATTTTAAGGCCTTTTTTGGGCTGCTAAAATATTCTGAACTTTCAGGGTGTAAGATGCATTTTTCGTGCCAAAACTATTTTTGGGAATTTCAGTGGTCTAGGATGCAGGTTAATGCCCCTTATAGGCTACAAACAAGTTTTTGGGACATTCAGAGCTCTCTGACAGTTTTTTGGGCCACCAACATTTTCTGGACTTTAGGGGGTCTAGGATGCCTGTAAACCGCTTTTTGGGCCTCCAAAGTTTTCTACATTTTTGCAGCCTAAAAAGCATTTTAAGGCCTTTTTTGGTCTGCTAACATGTTCAGAACTTTTAGCAGTGTACGATGCATTTTTTTTCGTGCCATAAATATTTTTAGGAATTCTGACAGTTTTTTGGGCCACCAACATTTTATGGACTTTAGGCGGGCTAGGATGCCTGTAAACCCCTTTTTTGGACCTCAAAAGTTTTCAATATTTTTGCAGCCTAAGATGCATTTTAAGGCCTTTTTTCGGGCTGCTAACATATTCTGAACTTTCAGCGGTGTAGGATGCATTTTTTGTGCCATGAATATTTTTGGGAATTTCAGTGGTCTAGGATGCGGTTTAATGCCCATTTCAGGCTGCAAATATTTTTGGGACATTCAGAGCTTTCTGACACAGTTTTTAGGCCACCAACATTTTCTGGACTTTAGGGAGTCTAGGATGCCTGTTAACCCCTTTTTTGGACCTCCAAAGTTTTCAACATTTTTGCAGCCTAAGATGCATTTTAAGGCCTTTTTTGGGCTGCTAACATATTCTGAACTTTCAGTGGTGTAAGATGCATTTTCCGTGCCAAAAATATTTTTGGGAATTTCAGTGGTCTAGGATGCAGGTTAATGCCCCGTATAGGCTACAAATGTTTTTGGGACATTCAGAGCTCTCCGACAGTTTTTTGGGCCACCAACATTTTCTAGGTCTAGGATGCCTGTAAACCCATTTTTTGGACCTCCAAAGTTTTCAACATTTGTGCAGTCTAAGATGCATTTTAAGGCCTTTTTTGGGCTGCTAATATGTTCAGAACTTTTAGCAGTGTAGGATGCATTTTTTTACGTGCCATAAATATTTTTAGGAATTTCAGTGGTCTAGGATGCGGGTTAATGCCCATTTCAGGTTGCAAATGTTTTTGGGACATTCAGAGCTTTCTGACACAGTCTTTAGGCCACCAACATTTTCTGGACTTTAGGGGGTCTAGGATGCCTGTAAACCCCTTTTTTGGGCCTCCAATGTTTCTACATTTTTGCAGCCATAAGATGCATTTTAAGGCCTTTTTTGGGCTGCTAACATATTCTGAACTTTCAGTGGTGTAGGATGCATTTTTCGTGCCATATATATTTTTGGGAATTTCAGTGCTCTAGGGAGCCGGTTAATGCCCCTTTCAGGCTGCAAATGTTTTTGAGACATTCAGATCTCTCTGACCTTGTTTTTGGGCCACCAACATTTTCTGGACTTTAGGGGGTCTAGGATGTCTGTAAACCCCTTTTTTGGACCTCCAAAGTTTTCAACATTTTTGCAGCCTAAGAAGCATTTTAAGGCCTTTTTTGGGCTGCTAACATATTCTGAACTTTCAGCGGTGTAGGATGCTTTTTTCGTGCCATAAATATTTTTGGGAATTTCAGTGGTCTAGGATGCGGGTTAATGCCCATTTCAGGCTGCAAATGCCTTTGGGACATTCAGAGCTTTCTGACACAGTTTCAAGGCCACCAACATTTTCTGGACTTTAGGGGGTCTAGGATGCCTGTAAACCCCTTTTTTGGACCTCCAAAGTTTTCTACATTTTTGCAGCCTAAGTTGCATTTTAAGGCCTTTTTTGGGCTGCTAACATATTCTGAACTTTCAGTGGTGTGAAATGCATTTCCCGTGCCAAAACTATTTTTGGGAATTTCAGTGGTCTAGGATGCAGGTTAATGTCCCTTATTGGCTACACATGTTTTTGGGACATTCAGAGCTCTCTGGCAGTTTTTTGGGCCACCAACATTTTCTGGACTTTAGGGGGTCTAGGATGCCTGTAAACCCCTTTTTTGGGCCTCCAAAGTTTTCTACATTTTTGCAGCCTAAGATGCATTTTAAGGCCTTTTTTGATCTGCTAACATATTCTGAACTTTCAGGGTGTAAGATGCATTTTTCGTGCCAAAACTATTTTTGGGAATTTCAGTGGTAAAGGATGCAGGTTAATGCCCCTTATAGGTTACAAATGTTTTTGGAACACTCAGAGCTCTCTGACAGTTTTTTGGACCACCAACATTTTCTGGACTTTAGGGGGTCTAGGATGCCTGTAAACCCCTATTTTGGACCTCCAAAGTTTTCAATATTTTTGCAGCCTAAGATGCATTTTAAGGGCTTTTTTGGGCTGCTAACATATTCTGAACTTTCAGCGGTGTAGGATGCATTTTTCGTGCCATGAATATTTTTGGGAATTTCAGTGGTCTAGGATGCGGTTTAATGCCCTTTTCAGGCTGCAAATATTTTTGGGACATTCAGAGCTTTCTGACACAGTTTTTAGGCCACCAACATTTTCTGGACTTTAGGGGGTCTAGGATGCCTGTAAACCCCTTTTTTGGACCTCCAAAGTTTTCAATATTTTTGCAGCCTAAGATGCATTTTAAGGCCTTTTATGGGCTGCTAACATGTTCAGAACTTTTAGCAGTGTAGGATGCATTTTTTTTTCGTGCCATAAATATTTTTGGGAATTTCAGTGGTCTAGGGTGCGGGTTAATGCCCATTTCAGGCTTCAAATCTTTTTTCTTTTTGGGACATTCAGAGCTCTCTGACACAGTTTTTGGGCCACCAACATTTTCTGGACTTTAGGGGGTCTAGGATGACTGTAAACCCCTTTTTTGGGCCTCCAAAGTTTTCAAAATTTTTGCAGCCTAAGATGCTTTTAAGGCCTTTTTTTGGGCTGCTAACATATTCTGAACTTTCAGCGGTGCAGGATGCATTTTTCGTGCCATAAATATTTTTGGGAATTTCAGTGGTCTAGGATGCGGGTTAATGCCCATTTCAGGCTGCAAATGCCTTTGGGACATTCAGAGCTTTCTGACACAGTTTCAAGGCCACCAACATTTTCTGGACTTTAGGGGGTCTAGGATGCCTGTAAACCCCTTTTTTGGACCTCCAAAGTTTTCTACATTTTTGCAGCCTAAGTTGCATTTTAAGGCCTTTTTTGGGCTGCTAACATATTCTGAACTTTCAGTGGTGTGAAATGCATTTCCCGTGCCAAAACTATTTTTGGGAATTTCAGTGGTCTAGGATGCAGGTTAATGTCCCTTATTGGCTACACATGTTTTTGGGACATTCAGAGCTCTCTGGCAGTTTTTTGGGCCACCAACATTTTCTGGACTTTAGGGGGTCTAGGATGCCTGTAAACCCCTTTTTTGGGCCTCCAAAGTTTTCTACATTTTTGCAGCCTAAGATGCATTTTAAGGCCTTTTTTGATCTGCTAACATATTCTGAACTTTCAGGGTGTAAGATGCATTTTTCGTGCCAAAACTATTTTTGGGAATTTCAGTGGTAAAGGATGCAGGTTAATGCCCCTTATAGGTTACAAATGTTTTTGGAACACTCAGAGCTCTCTGACAGTTTTTTGGACCACCAACATTTTCTGGACTTTAGGGGGTCTAGGATGCCTGTAAACCCCTATTTTGGACCTCCAAAGTTTTCAATATTTTTGCAGCCTAAGATGCATTTTAAGGGCTTTTTTGGGCTGCTAACATATTCTGAACTTTCAGCGGTGTAGGATGCATTTTTCGTGCCATGAATATTTTTGGGAATTTCAGTGGTCTAGGATGCGGTTTAATGCCCTTTTCAGGCTGCAAATATTTTTGGGACATTCAGAGCTTTCTGACACAGTTTTTAGGCCACCAACATTTTCTGGACTTTAGGGGGTCTAGGATGCCTGTAAACCCCTTTTTTGGACCTCCAAAGTTTTCAATATTTTTGCAGCCTAAGATGCATTTTAAGGCCTTTTATGGGCTGCTAACATGTTCAGAACTTTTAGCAGTGTAGGATGCATTTTTTTTTCGTGCCATAAATATTTTTGGGAATTTCAGTGGTCTAGGGTGCGGGTTAATGCCCATTTCAGGCTTCAAATCTTTTTTCTTTTTGGGACATTCAGAGCTCTCTGACACAGTTTTTGGGCCACCAACATTTTCTGGACTTTAGGGGGTCTAGGATGACTGTAAACCCCTTTTTTGGGCCTCCAAAGTTTTCAAAATTTTTGCAGCCTAAGATGCTTTTAAGGCCTTTTTTTGGGCTGCTAACATATTCTGAACTTTCAGCGGTGCAGGATGCATTTTTCGTGCCATAAATATTTTTGGGAATTTCAGTGGTCTAGGATGCGGGTTAATGCCCATTTCAGTCTGCAAATGTTTTTGGGACATTCAGAGCTCTCTGACACAGTTTTTGGGCCACAAACATTTTCTGGACTTTAGGGGGTCTAGGATGACTGTAAAGCCCTTTTTTGGGCCTCTAAGGTTTTCAACATTTTTGCAGCCTAAGATGCATGTTATGGCCTTTTTTGGGCTGCTAACATATTCTGAACTTTCAGCGGTGTAGGATGCGTTTTTCCTGCCATAAATATTTTTGTCAATTTCAGTGGTCTAGGATGCGGGTTAATGCCCATTTCAGGCTGCAAAAGTTTTTGGGACATTCAGAGCTTTCTGACACAGTTTTTAGGCCACCAACAGTTTCTGGACTTTAGGGGGTCTAGGATGCCTGTAAACCCCTTTTTTGGGCCTCCAATGTTTTCTACATTTTTGCAGCCTAAGGTGCATTTTAAGGCCTTTTTTGAGCTGCTAACATATTCTGAACTTTCAGGATGTAAGATGCATTTTTTGTGCCAAAACTATTTTTGGGAATTTCAGTGGTCTAGGATGTAAGTTAATGCCCCTTATAGGCTACAAATGTTTTTGGGACATTCAGAGCTCTCTGACAGTTTTGTGGGCCACCAACATTTTCTGGACATTAGGGGGTCTAGGATACCTGTAAACCCATTTTTTGGACCTCCAAAGTTTTCAACATTTGTGCAGTCTAAGATGCATTCTAAGGCCTTTTTTGGGCTGCTAACATGTTCAGAACTTTTAGCATTGTAGGATGCATTTTTTTCGAACCGTTAATATTTTTAGGAATTTCAGTGGTCTAGGATGCGGGTTAATGCCCATTTCAGGCTGCAAATGTTTTTGGGACATTCAGAGCTTTCTGACACAGTCTTTAGGCCACCAACATTTTCTGGACTTTAGGGGGTCTAGGATGCCTTTAAACCCCTTTTTTGGGCCTCCAAAGTTTTCTACATTTTTGCAGCCATAAGATGCATTTTAAGGCATTTTTTGGGCTTCTAACATATTCTGAACTTTCAAGGTGTAATATGCATTTTTCGTGCCATAAATATTTTTGGGAATTTCAGTGGTCTAGGATGCGTGTTAATGCCCCTTATAGGCTACAAATGTTTTGGGGATATTCAGAGCTCTCTGACACCGATTTTTGGCCACCAACATTTTCTGGACTTTAGGGGGTCTAGGATGCCTGTAAACCCCTTTTTTGGGCCTCCAAAGTTTTCAACATTTTTGCAGCCTAAGATGGATTTTCAGGCCTTTTTTGGGCTGCTATCATATTCTGAACTTTTAGGGGTGTAGGATGCATTTTTTTGTGCACAAAATATTTTTGGGGATTTCAGTGGTCTAGGATGCGTGTTAATGCCCATTTCAGGCTGCAAATGCTTTTGGGACATTCAGAGCTTTCTGACACAGTTTCGAGGCCACCAACATTTTCTGGACTTTAGGGGGTCTACGATGACTGTAAACCCCTTTTTTGTGCCTCCAAAGTTTTCAACATTTTTGCAGCCTAAGATGCATTTTAAGGCCTTTTTTGGGCTGCTAACATATTCTGAACTTTCAGTGGTGTAGGATGCATTTTTCGTGCCATATATATTTTTGGGAATTTCAGTGCTCTAGGGAGCCGGTTAATGCCCATTTCAGGCTGCAAATGTTTTTGGGACATTCAGAGCTCTCTGACACCGTTTTTGGGCCACCAACATTTTCTGAACTTTAGGGGGTCTAGGATGCCTGTAAACCCCTTTTTTGGGCCTCCAAAGTTTTCTACATTTTTGCAGCCTAAGATGCATTTTAAGGCCTTTTTTGAGCTGCTAACATATTCTGAAATTTCAGGGGTGTAGGATGCATATTTCGTGCACAAAATATTTTTGGGATTTTCAGTGCTCTAGGATGCGGGTTAATGCCCCTTTCAGGCCTCAAATGTTTTTGGGATATTCAGAGCTCTCTGACAGTTTTTTGAGCCACCAACATTTTCTGAACTTTAGGGGGTCTAGGATGCTAAACCCCTTTTTTGGACCTCCAAAGTTTTCAACATTTTTGCATCCTAAGATGCATTTTAAGGCCTTTTTTGGGCTGCTAACATATTCTGAACTTTCATCGGTGTAGGATGCATTTTTCGTGCCATAAATATTTTTGGGAATTTCAGTGGTCTAGGATGCGGGTTAATGCCCATTTCAGGCTGCACATGTTTTTGGGACATTCAGAGCTCTCTGACACAGGTTTTGGGCCACCAACATATTCTGGACTTTAGGGGTTCTAGGATGACTGTAAACCCCTTTTGGGCCTCCAAAGTTTTCAACATTTTTGCAGCCTAAGATGCATTTTAAGGCCTTTTTTGGACTGCTAACATATTCTAAACTTTCAGCGGTGTAGGATACTTTTTTCGTGCCATAAATATTTTTGGGAATTTCAGTGGTCTAGGATGCGGGTTAATGCCCATTTCAGGCTGCAAATGTTTTTGGGATATTCAGAGCTCTCTGACACCGTTTTTGGGCCACCAACATTTTCTGGACTATAGGGGGTCTACGATGCCTGTAAACCCCTTTTTTGGGCCTCCAAAGTTTTCAACATTTTTGCAGCCTAAGGTGCATTTTAAGGCCTTTTTTGAGCTGCTAACATATTCTGAACTTTCAGGATGTAAGATGCATTTTTTGTGCCAAAACTATTTTTGGGAATTTCAGTGGTCTAGGATGTAGGTTAATGCCCCTTATAGGCTACAAATGTTTTTGGGACATTCAGAGCTCTCCGACAGTTTTGTGGGCCACCAACATTTTCTGGACATTAGGGGGTCTAGGATACCTGTAAACCCATTTTTTGGACCTCCAAAGTTTTCAACATTTGTGCAGTCTAAGATGCATTTTAAGGCCTTTTTTGGGCTGCTCACATGTTCAGAACTTTTAGCAGTGTAGGATGCATTTTTTTTCGTACCGTAAATATTTTTAGGAATTTCAGTGGTCTAGGATGCGGGTTAATGCCCATTTCAGGCTGCAAATGTTTTGGGACATTCAGAGCTTTCTGACACAGTCTTTAGGCCACCAACATTTTCTGGACTTTAGGGGGTCTAGGATGCCTGTAAACCCCTTTTTTGGGCCTCCAAAGTTTTCTACATTTTTGCAGCCATAAAATGCATTTTAAGGCATTTTTTGGGCTTCTAACATATTCTGAACTTTCAGGGGTGTAGGATGCATTTTTTCACGCACAAAATATTTTTGGGGATTTCAGTGGTCTAGGATGCGGGTTAATGCCCATTTCAGGCTGCAAATGCTTTTGGGACATTCAGAGCTTTCTGACACAGTTTCGAGGCCACCAACATTTTCTGGACTTCAGGGGGTCTACAATGACTGTAAACCCTTTTTTGTGCCTCCAAGGTTTTCAACATTTTTGCAGCCTAAGATGCATTTTAAGGCCTTTTTTGGGGTGCTAACATATTCTGAACTTTCAGTGGTGTAGGATGCATTTTTCGTGCAATATATATTTTTGGGAATTTCATTGCTCTAGGGAGCCGGTTAATGCCCCTTTCAGGCTGCAAATGTTTTTGAGACATTCAGAGCTCTCTGACCCTGTTTTTGGGCCACCAACATTTTCTGGACTTTAGGGGGTCTAGGAAGCCTGTAAACCCCTTTTTTGGACCTCCAAAGTTTTCAACATTTTTGCAGCCTAAGAAGCATTTTAAGGCCTTTTTTGGGCTGCTAACATATTCTGAACTTTCAGCGGTGTAGGATGCTTTTTTCGTGCCATAAATATTTTTGGGAATTTAAGTGGTCTAGGATGCGGGTTAATGCCCATTTCAGGCTGCAAATGCTTTTGGGACATTCAGAGCTTTCTGACACAGTTTCAAGGCCACCAACATTTTCTGGACTTTAGGGGGTCTACGATGACTAAACCCCTTTTTTGTGCCTCCAAAGTTTTTAACATTTTTGCAGCCTAAGATGCATTTTAAGGCCTTTTTTGGGCTGCTAACATATTCTGAACTTTCAGTGGTGTAGGATGCATTTTTCGTGCCATACGTATTTTTGGGAATTTCAGTGGTCTAGGATGCGGGTTAATGCCCATTTCAGGCTGCAAATGTTTTTGGGACATTCAGAGCTCTCTGACCCTGTTTTTGGGCCACCAACATTTTCTGGACTTTAGGGGGTCTAGGATGCATGTAAACCCCTTTTTTGGGCCTCCAAAGTTTTCTACATTTTTGCAGCCCTAAGATGCATTTTAAGGCATTTTTTGGGCTTCTAACATATTCTGAACTTTCAAGGTGTAAGATGCATTTTTTGTGCCATAAATATTTTTGGGAATTTCAGTGGTCTAGGATGCGTGTTAATGCCCCTTATAGGCTACAAATGTTTTGGGGATATTCAGAGCTCTCTGACACCGTTTTTGGGCCACCAACATTTTCTGGACTTTAGGGGGTCTACGATGACTGTAAACCCCTTTTATGTGCCTCCAAAGTTTTCAACATTTTTGCAGCCTAAGATGCATTTCAAGGCCTTTTTTGGGCTGCTAACATATTCTGAACTTTCAGTGGTGTAGGATGCATTTTTCGTGCCATATATATTTTTGGGAATTTCAGTGCTCTAGGGAGCCGGTTAATGCCCATTTCATGCTGCAAATGCTTTTGGGACATTCAGAGCTTTCTGACACAGTTTCAAGGCCACCAACATTTTCTGGACTTTAGGGGGTCTAGGATGCCTGTAAACCCCTTTTTTGGACCTCGAAAGTTTTCTACATTTTTGCAGCCTAAGTTGCATTTTAAGGCCTTTTTTGGGCTGCTAACATATTCTGAACTTTCAGTGGTGTAAGATGCATTTTCCGTGCCAAAACTATTTTTGGGAATTTCAGTGGTCTAGGATGCAGGTTAATGTCCCTTATTGGCTACACATGTTTGTGGGACATTCAGAGCTCTCTGGCAGTTTTTTGGGCCACCAACATTTTCTGGACTTTAGGGGGTCTAGGATGCCTGTAAACCCCTTTTTTGGGCCTCCAAAGTTTTCTACATTTTTGCAGCCTAAGATGCATTTTAAGGCCTTTTTTGATCTGCTAACATATTCTGAACTTTCAGGGTGTAAGATGCATTTTTCGTGCCAAAACTATTTTTGGGAATTTCAGTGGTAAAGGATGCAGGTTAATGCCCCTTATAGGTTACAAATGTTTTTGGAACACTCAGAGCTCTCTGACAGTTTTTTGGACCACCAACATTTTCTGGACTTTAGGGGGTCTAGGATGCCTGTAAACCCCTATTTTGGACCTCCAAAGTTTTCAATATTTTTGCAGCCTAAGATGCATTTTAAGGGCTTTTTTTGGCTGCTAACATATTCTGAACTTTCAGCGGTGTAGGATGCATTTTTCGTGCCATGAATATTTTTGGGAATTTCAGTGGTCTAGGATGCGGTTTAATGCCCTTTTCAGGCTGCAAATATTTTTGGGACATTCAGAGCTTTCTGACACAGTTTTTAGGCCACCAACATTTTCTGGACTTTAGGGGGTCTAGGATGCCTGTAAACCCCTTTTTTGGACCTCCAAAGTTTTCAATATTTTTGCAGCCTAAGATGCATTTTAAGGCCTTTTATGGGCTGCTAACATGTTCAGAACTTTTAGCAGTGTAGGATGCATTTTTTTTTCGTGCCATAAATATTTTTGGGAATTTCAGTGGTCTAGGCTGCGGGTTAATGCCCATTTCAGGCTTCAAATCTTTTTTCTTTTTGGGACATTCAGAGCTCTCTGACACAGTTTTTGGGCCACCAACATTTTCTGGACTTTAGGGGGTCTAGGATGACTGTAAACCCCTTTTTTGGGCCTCCAAAGTTTTCAACATTTTTGCAGCCTAAGATGCTTTTAAGGCCTTTTTTTGGGCTGCTAACATATTCTGAACTTTCAGCGGTGCAGGATGCATTTTTCGTGCCATAAATATTTTTGGGAATTTCAGTGGTCTAGGATGCGGGTTAATGCCCATTTCAGGCTGCAAATGTTTTTGGGACATTCAGAGCTCTCTGACACAGTTTTTGGGCCACCAACATTTTCTGGACTTTAGGTGGTCTAGGATGACTGTAAAGCCCTTTTTTGGGCCTCTAAGGTTTTCAACATTTTTGCAGCCTAAGATGCCTGTTATGACCTTTTTTGGGCTGCTAACATATTCTGAACTTTCAGCGGTGTAGGATGCGTTTTTCCTGCCATAAATATTTTTGTCAATTTCAGTGGTCTAGGATGCGGGTTAATGCCCATTTCAGGCTGCAAATGTTTTTGGGACATTCAGAGCTTTCTGACACAGTTTTTAGGCCACCAACAGTTTCTGGACTTTAGGGGGTCTAGGATGCCTGTAAACCCCTTTTTTGGGCCTCCAATGTTTTCTACATTTTTGCAGCCTAAGGTGCATTTTAAGGCCTTTTTTGAGCTGCTAACATATTCTGAACTTTCAGGATGTAAGATGCATTTTTTGTGCCAAAACTATTTTTGGGAATTTCAGTGGTCTAGGATGTAAGTTAATGCCCCTTATAGGCTACAAATGTTTTTGGGACATTCAGAGCTCTCCGACAGTTTTGTGGGCCACCAACATTTTCTGGACATTAGGGGGTCTAGGATACCTGTAAACCCATTTTTTGGACCTCCAAAGTTTTCAACATTTGTGCAGTCTAAGATGCATTTTAAGGCCTTTTTTGGGCTGCTAACATGTTCAGAACTTTTAGCATTGTAGGATGCATTTTTTTCGTGCCGTAAATATTTTTAGGAATTTCAGTGGTCTAGGATGCGGGTTAATGCCCATTTCAGGCTGCAAATGTTTTTGGGACATTCAGAGCTTTCTGACACAGTCTTTAGGCCACCAACATTTTCTGGACTTTAGGGGGTCTAGGATGCCTTTAAACCCCTTTTTTGGGCCTCCAAAGTTTTCTACATTTTTGCAGCCTAAGATGCATTTTAAGGCCTTTTATGGGCTGCTAACATGTTCAGAACTTTTAGCAGTGTAGGATGCATTTTTTTTTCGTGCCATAAATATTTTTGGGAATTTCAGTGGTCTAGGCTGCGGGTTAATGCCCATTTCAGGCTTCAAATCTTTTTTCTTTTTGGGACATTCAGAGCTCTCTGACACAGTTTTTGGGCCACCAACATTTTCTGGACTTTAGGGGGTCTAGGATGACTGTAAACCCCTTTTTTGGGCCTCCACAGTTTTCAACATTTTTGCAGCCTAAGATGCTTTTAAGGCCTTTTTTTGGGCAGCTAACATATTCTGAACTTTCAGCGGTGCAGGATGCATTTTTCGTGCCATAAATATTTTTGGGAATTTCAGTGGTCTAGGATGCGGGTTAATGCCCATTTCAGGCTGCAAATGTTTTTGGGACATTCAGAGCTCTCTGACACAGTTTTTGGGCCACCAACATTTTCTGGACTTTAGGTGGTCTAGGATGACTGTAAAGCCCTTTTTTGGGCCTCTAAGGTTTTCAACATTTTTGCAGCCTAAGATGCCTGTTATGACCTTTTTTGGGCTGCTAACATATTCTGAACTTTCAGCGGTGTAGGATGCGTTTTTCCTGCCATAAATATTTTTGTCAATTTCAGTGGTCTAGGATGCGGGTTAATGCCCATTTCAGGCTGCAAATGTTTTTGGGACATTCAGAGCTTTCTGACACAGTTTTTAGGCCACCAACAGTTTCTGGACTTTAGGGGGTCTAGGATGCCTGTAAACCCCTTTTTTGGGCCTCCAATGTTTTCTACATTTTTGCAGCCTAAGGTGCATTTTAAGGCCTTTTTTGAGCTGCTAACATATTCTGAACTTTCAGGATGTAAGATGCATTTTTTGTGCCAAAACTATTTTTGGGAATTTCAGTGGTCTAGGATGTAAGTTAATGCCCCTTATAGGCTACAAATGTTTTTGGGACATTCAGAGCTCTCCGACAGTTTTGTGGGCCACCAACATTTTCTGGACATTAGGGGGTCTAGGATACCTGTAAACCCATTTTTTGGACCTCCAAAGTTTTCAACATTTGTGCAGTCTAAGATGCATTTTAAGGCCTTTTTTGGGCTGCTAACATGTTCAGAACTTTTAGCATTGTAGGATGCATTTTTTTCGTGCCGTAAATATTTTTAGGAATTTCAGTGGTCTAGGATGCGGGTTAATGCCCATTTCAGGCTGCAAATGTTTTTGGGACATTCAGAGCTTTCTGACACAGTCTTTAGGCCACCAACATTTTCTGGACTTTAGGGGGTCTAGGATGCCTTTAAACCCCTTTTTTGGGCCTCCAAAGTTTTCTACATTTTTGCAGCCTAAGATGCATTTTAAGGCATTTTTTGGGCTTCTAACATATTCTGAACTTTCAAGGTGTAATATGCATTTTTCGTGCCATGAATATTTTTGGGAATTTCAGTGGTCTAGGATGCGTGTTAATGCCCCTTATAGGCTACAAATGTTTTGGGGATATTCAGAGCTCTCTGACACCGATTTTTGGCCACCAACATTTTCTGGACTTTAGGGGGTCTAGGATGCCTGTAAACCCCTTTTTTGGGCCTCCAAAGTTTTCAACATTTTTGCAGCCTAAGATGGATTTTAAGGCCTTTTTTGGGCGGCTATCATATTCTGAACTTTCAGGGGTGTAGGATGCATTTTTTTGTGCACAAAATATTTTTGGGGATTTCAGTGGTCTAGGATGCGTGTTAATGCCCATTTCAGGCTGCAAATGCTTTTGGGACATTCAGAGCTTTCTGACACAGTTTCGAGGCCACCAACATTTTCTGGACTTTAGGGGGTCTACGATGACTGTAAACCCCTTTTCTGTGCCTCCAAAGTTTTCAACATTCTTGCAGCCTAAGATGCATTTTAAGGCCTTTTTTGGGCTGCTAACATATTCTGAACTTTCAGTGGTGTAGGATGCATTTTTCGTGCCATATATATTTTTGGGAATTTCAGTGCTCTAGGGAGCCGGTTAATGCCCATTTCAGGCTGCAAATGTTTTTGGGACATTCAGAGCTCTCTGACCCTGTTTTTGGGCCACCAACATTTTCTGGACTTTAGGGGGTCTAGGATGCATGTAAATCCCTTTTTTGGGCCTCCAAAGTTTTCTACATTTTTGCAGCCCTAAGATGCATTTTAAGGCATTTTTTGGGCTTCTAACATATTCTGAACTTTCAGGGTGTAAGATGCATTTTTTGTGCCATAAATATTTTTGGGAATTTCAGTGGTCTAGGATGCGTGTTAATGCCCCTTATAGGCTACAAATGTTTTGGGGATATTCAGAGCTCTCTGATACCGTTTTTGGGCCACCAACATTTTCTGGACTTTAGGGGGTCTAGGATGCCTGTAAACCCCTTTTTTGGGCCTCCAAAGTTTTCTACATTTTTGCAGCCTAAGAAGCATTTCAAGGCCTTTTTTGGGCTGCTAACATGTTCAGAACTTTTAGCAGTGTAGGATGCATTTTTTTTCGTGCCATAAATATTTTTAGGAATTTCAGTGGTGTAGGATGCGGGTTAATGCCCATTTCAGGCTGCAAATGTTTTTGGGACATTCAGAGCTTTCTTACACAGTCTTTAGGCCACCAACATTTTCTGGACTTTAGGGGGTCTAGGATGCCTGTAAACCCCTTTTTTGGGCCTCCAAAGTTTTCAACATTTTTGCAGCCTAAAATGCATTTTAAGGCCTTTTTTGGGCTGCTAAAATATTCTGAACTTTCAAGGTGTAATATGCATTTTTCGTGCCAAAACTATTTTTGGGAATTTCAGTGGTCTAGGATGCAGGTTAATGCCCCTTATAGGCTACAAAAAAGTTTTTGGGACATTCAGAGCTCTCTGGCAGTTTTTTGGGCCACCAACATTTTCTGGACTTTAGGGGGTCTAGGATGCCTGTAAACCGCTTTTTTGGGCCTCCAAGGTTTTCTACATTTTTGCAGCCTAAGAAGCATTTTAAGGCCTTTTTTGGGCTGCTAACATGTTCAGAACTTTTAGCAGTGTAGGATGCATTTTTTTTCGTGCCATAAATATTTTTAGGAATTCTGACAGTTTTTTGGGCCACCAACATTTTCTGGACTTTAGGGGGGCTAGGATGCCTGTTAACCCCTTTTTTGGGCCTCCAAAGTTTTCTACATTTTTGCAGCCTAAGATGCATTTTAAGGCCTTTTTTCGGGCTGCTAACATATTCTGAACTTTCAGCGGTGTAGGATGCATTTTTTGTGCCATGAATATTTTTGGGAATTTCAGTGGTCTAGGATGCGGTTTAATGCCCATTTCAGGCTGCAAATATTTTTGGGACATTCAGAGCTATCTGACACAGTTTTTAGGCCACCAACATTTTCTGGACTTTAGGGAGTCTAGGATGCCTGTTAACCCCTTTTTTGGACCTCCAAAGTTTTCAACATTTTTGCAGCCTAAGATGCATTTTAAGGCCTTTTTTGGGCTGCTAACATATTCTGAACTTTCAGTGGTGTAAGATGCATTTTCCGTGCCAAAACTATTTTTGGGAATTTCAGTGGTCTAGGATGCAGGTTAATGCCCCTTATAGGCTACAAATGTTTTTGGGACATTCAGAGCTCTCCGACAGTTTTTTGGGCCACCAACATTTTCTAGGTCTAGGATGCCTGTAAACCCATTTTTTGGACCTCCAAAGTTTTCAACATTTGTGCAGTCTAAGATGCATTTTAAGGCCTTTTTTGGGCTGCTAACATGTTCAGAACTTTTAGCAGTGTAGGATGCATTTTTTTTCGTGCCATAAATATTTTTAGGAATTTCAGTGGTCTAGGATGCGGGTTAATGCCCATTTCAGGCTGCAAATGTTTTTGGGACATTCAGAGCTTTCTGACACAGTCTTTAGGCCACCAACATTTTCTGGACTTTAGGGGGTCTAGGATGCCTGTAAACCCCTTTTTTGGGCCTCCAATGTTTCTACATTTTTGCAGCCATAAGATGCATTTTAAGGCCTTTTTTGGGCTGCTAACATATTCTGAACTTTCAGTGGTGTAGGATGCATTTTTCGTGCCATATATATTTTTGGGAATTTCAGTGCTCTAGGGAGCCGGTTAATGCCCCTTTCAGGCTGCAAATGTTTTTGAGACATTCAGAGCTCTCTGACCTTGTTTTTGGGCCACCAACATTTTCTGGACTTTAGGGGGTCTAGGATGTCTGTAAACCCCTTTTTTGGACCTCCAAAGTTTTCAACATTTTTGCAGCCTAAGAAGCATTTTAAGGCCTTTTTTGGGCTGCTAACATATTCTGAACTTTCAGCGGTGTAGGATGCTTTTTTCGTGCCATAAATATTTTTGGGAATTTCAGTGGTCTAGGATGCGGGTTAATGCCCATTTCAGGCTGCAAATGCCTTTGGGACATTCAGAGCTTTCTGACACAGTTTCAAGGCCACCAACATTTTCTGGACTTTAGGGGGTCTACGATGACTGTAAACCCCTTTTATGTGCCTCCAAAGTTTTCAACATTTTTGCAGCCTAAGATCCATTTTAAGGCCTTTTTTGGGCTGCTAACATATTCTGAACTTTCAGTGGTGTAGGATGCATTTTTCGTGCCATATATATTTTTGGGAATTTCAGTGCTCTAGGGAGCCGGTTAATGCCCATTTCATGCTGCAAATGCTTTTGGGACATTCAGAGCTTTCTGACACAGTTTCAAGGCCACCAACATTTTCTGGACTTTAGGGGGTCTAGGATGCCTGTAAACCCCTTTTTTGGACCTCGAAAGTTTTCTACATTTTTGCAGCCTAAGTTGCATTTTAAGGCCTTTTTTGGGCTGCTAACATATTCTGAACTTTCAGTGGTGTAAGATGCATTTTCCGTGCCAAAACTATTTTTGGGAATTTCAGTGGTCTAGGATGCAGGTTAATGTCCCTTATTGGCTACACATGTTTGTGGGACATTCAGAGCTCTCTGGCAGTTTTTTGGGCCACCAACATTTTCTGGACTTTAGGGGGTCTAGGATGCCTGTAAACCCCTATTTTGGACCTCCAAAGTTTTCAATATTTTTGCAGCCTAAGATGCATTTTAAGGGCTTTTTTGGGCTGCTAACATATTCTGAACTTTCAGCGGTGTAGGATGCATTTTTCGTGCCATGAATATTTTTGGGAATTTCAGTGGTCTAGGATGCGGTTTAATGCCCTTTTCAGGCTGCAAATATTTTTGGGACATTCAGAGCTTTCTGACACAGTTTTTAGGCCACCAACATTTTCTGGACTTTAGGGGGTCTAGGATGCCTGTAAACCCCTTTTTTGGACCTCCAAAGTTTTCAATATTTTTGCAGCCTAAGATGCATTTTAAGGCCTTTTATGGGCTGCTAACATGTTCAGAACTTTTAGCAGTGTAGGATGCATTTTTTTTTCGTGCCATAAATATTTTTGGGAATTTCAGTGGTCTAGGCTGCGGGTTAATGCCCATTTCAGGCTTCAAATCTTTTTTCTTTTTGGGACATTCAGAGCTCTCTGACACAGTTTTTGGGCCACCAACATTTACTGGACTTTAGGGGGTCTAGGATGACTGTAAACCCCTTTTTTGGGCCTCCAAAGTTTTCAACATTTTTGCAGCCTAAGATGCTTTTAAGGCCTTTTTTTGGGCTGCTAACATATTCTGAACTTTCAGCGGTGCAGGATGCATTTTTCGTGCCATAAATATTTTTGGGAATTTCAGTGGTCTAGGATGCGGGTTAATGCCCATTTCAGGCTGCAAATGTTTTTGGGACATTCAGAGCTTTCTGACACAGTTTTTAGGCCACCAACAGTTTCTGGACTTTAGGGGGTCTAGGATGCCTGTAAACCCCTTTTTTGGGCCTCCAATGTTTTCTACATTTTTGCAGCCTAAGGTGCATTTTAAGGCCTTTTTTGAGCTGCTAACATATTCTGAACTTTCAGGATGTAAGATGCATTTTTTGTGCCAAAACTATTTTTGGGAATTTCAGTGGTCTAGGATGTAAGTTAATGCCCCTTATAGGCTACAAATGTTTTTGGGACATTCAGAGCTCTCCGACAGTTTTGTGGGCCACCAACATTTTCTGGACATTAGGGGGTCTAGGATACCTGTAAACCCATTTTTTGGACCTCCAAAGTTTTCAACATTTGTGCAGTCTAAGATGCATTTTAAGGCCTTTTTTGGGCTGCTAACATGTTCAGAACTTTTAGCATTGTAGGATGCATTTTTTTCGTGCCGTAAATATTTTTAGGAATTTCAGTGGTCTAGGATGCGGGTTAATGCCCATTTCAGGCTGCAAATGTTTTTGGGACATTCAGAGCTTTCTGACACAGTCTTTAGGCCACCAACATTTTCTGGACTTTAGGGGGTCTAGGATGCCTTTAAACCCCTTTTTTGGGCCTCCAAAGTTTTCTACATTTTTGCAGCCTAAGATGCATTTTAAGGCATTTTTTGGGCTTCTAACATATTCTGAACTTTCAAGGTGTAATATGCATTTTTCGTGCCATAAATATTTTTGGGAATTTCAGTGGTCTAGGATGCGTGTTAATGCCCCTTATAGGCTACAAATGTTTTGGGGATATTCAGAGCTCTCTGACACCGATTTTTGGCCACCAACATTTTCTGGACTTTAGGGGGTCTAGGATGCCTGTAAACCCCTTTTTTGGGCCTCCAAAGTTTTCAACATTTTTGCAGCCTAAGATGGATTTTAAGGCCTTTTTTGGGCGGCTATCATATTCTGAACTTTCAGGGGTGTAGGATGCATTTTTTTGTGCACAAAATATTTTTGGGGATTTCAGTGGTCTAGGATGCGTGTTAATGCCCATTTCAGGCTGCAAATGCTTTTGGGACATTCAGAGCTTTCTGACACAGTTTCGAGGCCACCAACATTTTCTGGACTTTAGGGGGTCTACGATGACTGTAAACCCCTTTTTTGTGCCTCCAAAGTTTTCAACATTTTTGCAGCCTAAGATGCATTTTAAGGCCTTTTTTGGGCTGCTAACATATTCTGAACTTTCAGTGGTGTAGGATGCATTTTTCGTGCCATATATATTTTTGTGAATTTCAGTGCTCTAGGGAGCCGGTTAATGCCCATTTCAGGCTGCAAATGTTTTTGGGACATTCAGAGCTCTCTGACACCGTTTTTGGGCCACCAACATTTTCTGAACTTTAGGGGGTCTAGGATGCCTGTAAACCCCTTTTTTGGGCCTCCAATGTTTTCTACATTTTTGCAGCCTAAGGTGCATTTTAAGGCCTTTTTTGAGCTGCTAACATATTCTGAACTTTCAGGATGTAAGATGCATTTTTTGTGCCAAAACTATTTTTGGGAATTTCAGTGGTCTAGGATGTAAGTTAATGCCACTTATAGGCTACAAATGTTTTTGGGACATTCAGAGCTCTCCGACAGTTTTGTGGGCCACCAACATTTTCTGGACATTAGGGGGTCTAGGATACCTGTAAACCCATTTTTTGGACCTCCAAAGTTTTCAACATTTGTGCAGTCTAAGATGCATTTTAAGGCCTTTTTTGGGCTGCTAACATGTTCAGAACTTTTAGCATTGTAGGATGCATTTTTTTCGTGCCGTAAATATTTTTAGCAATTTCAGTGGACTAGGATGCGGGTTAATGCCCATTTCAGGCTGCAAATGTTTTTGGGACATTCAGAGCTTTCTGACACAGTCTTTAGGCCACCAACATTTTCTGGACTTTAGGGGGTCTAGGATGCCTTTAAACCCCTTTTTTGGGCCTCCAAAGTTTTCTACATTTTTGCAGCCTAAGATGCATTTTAAGGCATTTTTTGGGCTTCTAACATATTCTGAACTTTCAAGGTGTAATATGCATTTTTCGTGCCATAAATATTTTTGGGAATTTCAGTGGTCTAGGATGCGTGTTAATGCCCCTTATAGGCTACAAATGTTTTGGGGATATTCAGAGCTCTCTGACACCGATTTTTGGCCACCAACATTTTCTGGACTTTAGGGGGTCTAGGATGCCTGTAAACCCCTTTTTTGGGCCTCCAAAGTTTTCAACATTTTTGCAGCCTAAGATGGATTTTAAGGCCTTTTTTGGGCGGCTATCATATTCTGAACTTTCAGGGGTGTAGGATGCATTTTTTTGTGCACAAAATATTTTTGGGGATTTCAGTGGTCTAGGATGCGTGTTAATGCCCATTTCAGGCTGCAAATGCTTTTGGGACATTCAGAGCTTTCTGACACAGTTTCGAGGCCACCAACATTTTCTGGACTTTAGGGGGTCTACGATGACTGTAAACCCCTTTTTTGTGAATCCAAAGTTTTCAACATTTTTGCAGCCTAAGATGCATTTTAAGGCCTTTTTTGGGCTGCTAACATATTCTGAACTTTCAGTGGTGTAGGATGCATTTTTCGTGCCATATATATTTTTGTGAATTTCAGTGCTCTAGGGAGCCGGTTAATGCCCATTTCAGGCTGCAAATGTTTTTGGGACATTCAGAGCTCTCTGACACCGTTTTTGGGCCACCAACATTTTCTGAACTTTAGGGGGTCTAGGATGCCTGTAAACCCCTTTTTTGGGCCTCCAAAGTTTTCTACATTTTTGCAGCCTAAGATGCATTTTAAGGCCTTTTTTGAGCTGCTAACATATTCTGAAATTTCAGGGGTGTAGGATGCATATTTCGTGCACAAAATATTTTTGGGATTTTCAGTGCTCTAGGATGCGGGTTAATGCCCCTTTCAGGCCTCAAATGTTTTTGGGATATTCAGAGCTCTCTGACACAGTTTTTGGGCCACCAACATTTTCTGGACTTTAGGGGGTCTAGGATGACTGTAAACCCCTTTTTTGGGCCTCCAAAGTTTTCAACATTTTTGCAGCCTAAGATGCTTTTAAGGCCTTTTTTTGGGCTGCTAACATATTCTGAACTTTCAGCGGTGCAGGATGCATTTTTCGTGCCATAAATATTTTTGGGAATTTCAGTGGTCTAGGATGCGGGTTAATGCCCATTTCAGGCTGCAAATGTTTTTGGGACATTCAGAGCTCTCTGACACAGTTTTTGGGCCACCAACATTTTCTGGACTTTAGGGGGTCTAGGATGACTGTAAAGCCCTTTTTTGGGCCTCTAAGGTTTTCAACATTTTTGCAGCCTAAAATGCCTGTTATGGCCTTTTTTGGGCTGCTAACATATTCTGAACTTTCAGCGGTGTAGGATGCGTTTTTCCTGCCATAAATATTTTTGTCAATTTCAGTGGTCTAGGATGCGGGTTAATGCCCATTTCAGGCTGCAAATGTTTTTGGGACATTCAGAGCTTTCTGACACAGTTTTTAGGCCACCAACAGTTTCTGGACTTTAGGGGGTCTAGGATGCCTGTAAACCCCTTTTTTGGGCCTCCAATGTTTTCTACATTTTTGCAGCCTAAGGTGCATTTTAAGGCCTTTTTTGAGCTGCTAACATATTCTGAACTTTCAGGATGTAAGATGCATTTTTTGTGCCAAAACTATTTTTGGGAATTTCAGTGGTCTAGGATGTAAGTTAATGCCCCTTATAGGCTACAAATGTTTTTGGGACATTCAGAGCTCTCCGACAGTTTTGTGGGCCACCAACATTTTCTGGACATTAGGGGGTCTAGGATACCTGTAAACCCATTTTTTGGACCTCCAAAGTTTTCAACATTTGTGCAGTCTAAGATGCATTTTAAGGCCTTTTTAGGGCTGCTAACATGTTCAGAACTTTTAGCATTGTAGGATGCATTTTTTTCGTGCCGTAAATATTTTTAGGAATTTCAGTGGTCTAGGATGCGGGTTAATGCCCATTTCAGGCTGCAAATGTTTTTGGGACATTCAGAGCTTTCTGACACAGTCTTTAGGCCACCAACATTTTCTGGACTTTAGGGGGTCTAGGATGCCTTTAAACCCCTTTTTTGGGCCTCCAAAGTTTTCTACATTTTTGCAGCCTAAGATGCATTTTAAGGCATTTTTTGGGCTTCTAACATATTCTGAACTTTCAAGGTGTAATATGCATTTTTCGTGCCATAAATATTTTTGGGAATTTCAGTGGTCTAGGTGCGTGTTACTGCCCCTTATAGGCTACAAATGTTTTGGGGATATTCAGAGCTCTCTGACACCGATTTTTGGCCACCAACATTTTCTGGACTTTAGGGGGTCTAGGATGCCTGTAAACCCCTTTTTTGGGCCTCCAAAGTTTTCAACATTTTTGCAGCCTAAGATGGATTTTAAGGCCTTTATTGGGCGGCTATCATATTCTGAACTTTCAGGGGTGTAGGATGCATTTTTTTGTGCACAAAATATTTTTGGGGATTTCAGTGGTCTAGGATGCGTGTTAATGCCCATTTCAGGCTGCAAATGCTTTTGGGACATTCAGAGCTTTCTGACACAGTTTCGAGGCCACCAACATTTTCTGGACTTTAGGGGGTCTACGATGACTGTAAACCCCTTTTTTGTGCCTCCAAAGTTTTCAACATTTTTGCAGCCTAAGATGCATTTTAAGGCCTTTTTTGGGCTGCTAACATATTCTGAACTTTCAGTGGTGTAGGATGCATTTTTCGTGCCATATATATTTTTGTGAATTTCAGTGCTCTAGGGAGCCGGTTAATGCCCATTTCAGGCTGCAAATGTTTTTGGGACATTCAGAGCTCTCTGACACCGTTTTTGGGCCACCAACATTTTCTGAACTTTAGGGGGTCTAGGATGCCTGTAAACCCCTTTTTTGGGCCTCCAAAGTTTTCTACATTTTTGCAGCCTAAGATGCATTTTAAGGCCTTTTTTGAGCTGCTAACATATTCTGAAATTTCAGGGGTGTAGGATGCATATTTCGTGCACAAAATATTTTTGGGATTTTCAGTGCTCTAGGATGCGGGTTAATGCCCCTTTCAGGCCTCAAATGTTTTTGGGATATTCAGAGCTCTCTGACAGTTTTTTGGGCCACCAACATTTTCTGAACTTTAGGGGGTCTAGGATGCTAAACCCCTTTTTTGGACCTCCAAAGTTTTCAACATTTTTGCATCCTAAAATGCATTTTAAGGCCTTTTTTGGGCTGCTAACATATTCTGAACTTTCATCGGTGTAGGATGCATTTTTCGTGCCATAAATATTTTTGGGAATTTCAGTGGTCTAGGATGCGGGTTAATGCCCATTTCAGGCTGCACATGTTTTTGGGACATTCAGAGCTCTCTGACACAGGTTTTGGGCCACCAACATATTGTGGACTTTAGGGGTTCTAGGATGACTGTAAACCCCTTTTGGGCCTCCAAAGTTTTCTACATTTTTGCAGCCTAAGATGCATTTTAAGGCCTTTTTTGATCTGCTAACATATTCTGAACTTTCAGGGTGTAAGATGCATTTTTCGTGCCAAAACTATTTTTGGGAATTTCAGTGGTAAAGGATGCAGGTTAATGCCCCTTATAGGTTACAAATGTTTTTGGAACACTCAGAGCTCTCTGACAGTTTTTTGGACCACCAACATTTTCTGGACTTTAGGGGGTCTAGGATGCCTGTAAACCCCTATTTTGGACCTCCAAAGTTTTCAATATTTTTGCAGCCTAAGATGCATTTTAAGGGCTTTTTTGGGCTTCTAACATATTCTGAACTTTCAGCGGTGTAGGATGCATTTTTCGTGCCATGAATATTTTTGGGAATTTCAGTGGTCTAGGATGCGGTTTAATGCCCTTTTCAGGCTGCAAATATTTTTGGGACATTCAGAGCTTTCTGACACAGTTTTTAGGCCACCAACATTTTCTGGACTTTAGGGGGTCCAGGATGCCTGTAAACCCCTTTTTTGGACCTCCAAAGTTTTCAATATTTTTGCAGCCTAAGATGCATTTTAAGGCCTTTTATGGGCTGCTAACATGTTCAGAACTTTTAGCAGTGTAGGATGCATTTTTTTTTGTGCCATAAATATTTTTGGGAATTTCAGTGGTCTAGGGTGCGGGTTAATGCCCATTTCAGGCTTCAAATCTTTTTTCTTTTTGGGACATTCAGAGCTCTCTGACACAGTTTTTGGGCCACCAACATTTTCTGGACTTTAGTGGGTCTAGGATGACTGTAAACCCCTTTTTTGGGCCTCCAAAGTTTTCAACATTTTTGCAGCCTAAGATGCTTTTAAGGCCTTTTTTTGGGCTGCTAACATATTCTGAACTTTCAGCGGTGCAGGATGCATTTTTCGTGCCATAAATATTTTTGGGAAATTCAGTGGTCTAGGATGCGGGTTAATGCCCATTTCAAGCTGCAAATGTTTTTGGGACATTCAGAGCTCTCTGACACAGTTTTTGGGCCACCAACAGTTTCTGGACTTTAGGGGGTCTAGGATGCCTGTAAACCCCTTTTTTGGGCCTCCAATGTTTTCTACATTTTTGCAGCCTAAGGTGCATTTTAAGGCCTTTTTTGAGCTGCTACATATTCTGAACTTTCAGGATGTAAGATGCATTTTCCGTGCCAAAACTATTTTTGGGAATTTCAGTGGTCTAGGATGCAGGTTAATGTCCCTTATTGGCTACACATGTTTGTGGGACATTCAGAGCTCTCTGGCAGTTTTTTGGGCCACCAACATTTTCTGGACTTTAGGGGGTCTAGGATGCCTGTAAACCCCTTTTTTGGGCCTCCAAAGTTTTCTACATTTTTGCAGCCTAAGATGCATTTTAAGGCCTTTTTTGATCTGCTAACATATTCTGAACTTTCAGGGTGTAAGATGCATTTTTCGTGCCAAAACTATTTTTGGGAATTTCAGTGGTAAAGGATGCAGGTTAATGCCCCTTATAGGTTACAAATGTTTTTGGAACACTCAGAGCTCTCTGACAGTTTTTTGGACCACCAACATTTTCTGGACTTTAGGGGGTCTAGGATGCCTGTAAACCCCTATTTTGGACCTCCAAAGTTTTCAATATTTTTGCAGCCTAAGATGCATTTTAAGGGCTTTTTTGGGCTTCTAACATATTCTGAACTTTCAGCGGTGTAGGATGCATTTTTTTTTGTGCCATAAATATTTTTGGGAATTTCAGTGGTCTAGGGTGCGGGTTAATGCCCATTTCAGGCTTCAAATCTTTTTTCTTTTTGGGACATTCAGAGCTCTCTGACACAGTTTTTGGGCCACCAACATTTTCTGGACTTTAGGGGGTCTAGAATGACTGTAAACCCCTTTTTTGGGCCTCCAAAGTTTTCAACATTTTTGCAGCCTAAGATGCTTTTAAGGCCTTTTTTTGGGCTGCTAACATATTCTGAACTTTCAGCGGTGCAGGATGCATTTTTCGTGCCATAAATATTTTTGGGAAATTCAGTGGTCTAGGATGCGGGTTAATGCCCATTTCAAGCTGCAAATGTTTTTGGGACATTCAGAGCTCTCTGACACAGTTTTTGGGCCACCAACATTTTCTGGACTTTAGGGGGTCTAGGATGACTGTAAAGCCCTTTTTTGGGCCTCTAAGGTTTTCAACATTTTTGCAGCCTAAGATGCATTTTATGGCCTTTTTTGGGCTGCTAACATATTCTGAACTTTCAGCGGTGTAGGATGCGTTTTTCCTGCCATAAATATTTTTGTCAATTTCAGTGGTCTAGGATGCGGGTTAATGCCCATTTCAGGCTGCAAATGTTTTTGGGACATTCAGAGCTTTCTGACACAGTTTTTAGGCCACCAACAGTTTCTGGACTTTAGGGGGTCTAGGATGCCTGTAAACCCCTTTTTTGGGCCTCCAATGTTTTCTACATTTTTGCAGCCTAAGGTGCATTTTAAGGCCTTTTTTGAGCTGCTACATATTCTGAACTTTCAGGATGTAAGATGCATTTTCCGTGCCAAAACTATTTTTGGGAATTTCAGTGGTCTAGGATGCAGGTTAATGTCCCTTATTGGCTACACATGTTTGTGGGACATTCAGAGCTCTCTGGCAGTTTTTTGGGCCACCAACATTTTCTGGACTTTAGGGGGTCTAGGATGCCTGTAAACCCCTTTTTTGGGCCTCCAAAGTTTTCTACATTTTTGCAGCCTAAGATGCATTTTAAGGCCTTTTTTGATCTGCTAACATATTCTGAACTTTCAGGGTGTAAGATGCATTTTTCGTGCCAAAACTATTTTTGGGAATTTCAGTGGTAAAGGATGCAGGTTAATGCCCCTTATAGGTTACAAATGTTTTTGGAACACTCAGAGCTCTCTGACAGTTTTCTGGACCACCAACATTTTCTGGACTTTAGGGGGTCTAGGATGCCTGTAAACCCCTATTTTGGACCTCCAAAGTTTTCAATATTTTTGCAGCCTAAGATGCATTTTAAGGGCTTTTTTGGGCTGCTAACATATTCTGAACTTTCAGCGGTGTAGGATGCATTTTTCGTGCCATGAATATTTTTGGGAATTTCAGTGGTCTAGGATGCGGTTTAATGCCCTTTTCAGGCTGCAAATATTTTTGGGACATTCAGAGCTTTCTGACACAGTTTTTAGGCCACCAACATTTTCTGGACTTTAGGGGCTCTAGGATGCCTGTAAACCCCTTTTTTGGACCTCCAAAGTTTTCAATATTTTTGCAGCCTAAGATGCATTTTAAGGCCTTTTATGGGCTGCTAACATGTTCAGAACTTTTAGCAGTGTAGGATGCATTTTTTTTTCGTGCCATAAATATTTTTGGGAATTGCAGTGGTCTAGGCTGCGGGTTAATGCCCATTTCAGGCTTCAAATCTTTTTTCTTTTTGGGACATTCAGAGCTCTCTGACACAGTTTTTGGGCCACCAACATTTTCTGGACTTTAGGGGGTCTAGGATGACTGTAAACCCCTTTTTTGGGCCTCCAAAGTTTTCAACATTTTTGCAGCCTAAGATGCTTTTAAGGCCTTTTTTTGGGCTGCTAACATATTCTGAACTTTCAGCGGTGCAGGATGCATTTTTCGTGCCATAAATATTTTTGGGAATTTCAGTGGTCTAGGATGCGGGTTAATGCCCATTTCAGGCTGCAAATGTTTTTGGGACATTCAGAGCTTTCTGACACAGTTTTTAGGCCACCAACAGTTTCTGGACTTTAGGGGGTCTAGGATGCCTGTAAACCCCTTTTTTGGGCCTCCAATGTTTTCTACATTTTTGCAGCCTAAGGTGCATTTTAAGGCCTTTTTTGAGCTGCTAACATATTCTGAACTTTCAGGATGTAAGATGCATTTTTTGTGCCAAAACTATTTTTGGGAATTTCAGTGGTCTAGGATGTAAGTTAATGCCCCTTATAGGCTACAAATGTTTTTGGGACATTCAGAGCTCTCCGACAGTTTTGTGGGCCACCAACATTTTCTGGACATTAGGGGGTATAGGATACCTGTAAACCCATTTTTTGGACCTCCAAAGTTTTCAACATTTGTGCAGTCTAAGATGCATTTTAAGGCCTTTTTTGGGCTGCTAACATGTTCAGAACTTTTAGCATTGTAGGATGCATTTTTTTCGTGCCGTAAATATTTTTAGGAATTTCAGTGGTCTAGGATGCGGGTTAATGCCCATTTCAGGCTGCAAATGTTTTTGGGACATTCAGAGCTTTCTGACACAGTCTTTAGGCCACCAACATTTTCTGGACTTTAGGGGGTCTAGGATGCCTTTAAACCCCTTTTTTGGGCCTCCAAAGTTTTCTACATTTTTGCAGCCTAAGATGCATTTTAAGGCATTTTTTGGGCTTCTAACATATTCTGAACTTTCAAGGTGTAATATGCATTTTTCGTGCCATAAATATTTTTGGGAATTTCAGTGGTCTAGGATGCGTGTTAATGCCCCTTATAGGCTACAAATGTTTTGGGGATATTCAGAGCTCTCTGACACCGATTTTTGGCCACCAACATTTTCTGGACTTTAGGGGGTCTAGGATGCCTGTAAACCCCTTTTTTGGGCCTCCAAAGTTTTCAACATTTTTGCAGCCTAAGATGGATTTTAAGGCCTTTTTTGGGCGGCTATCATATTCTGAACTTTCAGGGGTGTAGGATGCATTTTTTTGTGCACAAAATATTTTTGGGGATTTCAGTGGTCTAGGATGCGTGTTAATGCCCATTTCAGGCTGCAAATGCTTTTGGGACATTCAGAGCTTTCTGACACAGTTTCGAGGCCACCAACATTTTCTGGACTTTAGGGGGTCTACGATGACTGTAAACCCCTTTTTTGTGCCTCCAAAGTTTTCAACATTTTTGCAGCCTAAGATGCATTTTAAGGCCTTTTTTGGGCTGCTAACATATTCTGAACTTTCAGTGGTGTAGGATGCATTTTTCGTGCCATATATATTTTTGTGAATTTCAGTGCTCTAGGGAGCCGGTTAATGCCCATTTCAGGCTGCAAATGTTTTTGGGACATTCAGAGCTCTCTGACACCGTTTTTGGGCCACCAACATTTTCTGAACTTTAGGGGGTCTAGGATGCCTGTAAACCCCTTTTTTGGGCCTCCAAAGTTTTCTACATTTTTGCAGCCTAAGATGCATTTTAAGGCCTTTTTTGAGCTGCTAACATATTCTGAAATTTCAGGGGTGTAGGATGCATATTTCGTGCACAAAATATTTTTGGGATTTTCAGTGCTCTAGGATGCGGGTTAATGCCCCTTTCAGGCCTCAAATGTTTTTGGGATATTCAGAGCTCTCTGACACAGTTTTTGGGCCACCAACATTTTCTGGACTTTAGGGGGTCTAGGATGACTGTAAACCCCTTTTTTGGGCCTCCAAAGTTTTCAACATTTTTGCAGCCTAAGATGCTTTTAAGGCCTTTTTTTGGGCTGCTAACATATTCTGAACTTTCAGCGGTGCAGGATGCATTTTTCGTGCCATAAATATTTTTGGGAATTTCAGTGGTCTAGGATGCGGGTTAATGCCCATTTCAGGCTGCAAATGTTTTTGGGACATTCAGAGCTCTCTGACACAGTTTTTGGGCCACCAACATTTTCTGGACTTTAGGGGGTCTAGGATGACTGTAAAGCCCTTTTTTGGGCCTCTAAGGTTTTCAACATTTTTGCAGCCTAAAATGCCTGTTATGGCCTTTTTTGGGCTGCTAACATATTCTGAACTTTCAGCGGTGTAGGATGCGTTTTTCCTGCCATAAATATTTTTGTCAATTTCAGTGGTCTAGGATGCGGGTTAATGCCCATTTCAGGCTGCAAATGTTTTTGGGACATTCAGAGCTTTCTGACACAGTTTTTAGGCCACCAACAGTTTCTGGACTTTAGGGGGTCTAGGATGCCTGTAAACCCCTTTTTTGGGCCTCCAATGTTTTCTACATTTTTGCAGCCTAAGGTGCATTTTAAGGCCTTTTTTGAGCTGCTAACATATTCTGAACTTTCAGGATGTAAGATGCATTTTTTGTGCCAAAACTATTTTTGGGAATTTCAGTGGTCTAGGATGTAAGTTAATGCCCCTTATAGGCTACAAATGTTTTTGGGACATTCAGAGCTCTCCGACAGTTTTGTGGGCCACCAACATTTTCTGGACATTAGGGGGTCTAGGATACCTGTAAACCCATTTTTTGGACCTCCAAAGTTTTCAACATTTGTGCAGTCTAAAATGCATTTTAAGGCCTTTTTAGGGCTGCTAACATGTTCAGAACTTTTAGCATTGTAGGATGCATTTTTTTCGTGCCGTAAATATTTTTAGGAATTTCAGTGGTCTAGGATGCGGGTTAATGCCCATTTCAGGCTGCAAATGTTTTTGGGACATTCAGAGCTTTCTGACACAGTCTTTAGGCCACCAACATTTTCTGGACTTTAGGGGGTCTAGGATGCCTTTAAACCCCTTTTTTGGGCCTCCAAAGTTTTCTACATTTTTGCAGCCTAAGATGCATTTTAAGGCATTTTTTGGGCTTCTAACATATTCTGAACTTTCAAGGTGTAATATGCATTTTTCGTGCCATAAATATTTTTGGGAATTTCAGTGGTCTAGGATGCGTGTTACTGCCCCTTATAGGCTACAAATGTTTTGGGGATATTCAGAGCTCTCTGACACCGATTTTTGGCCACCAACATTTTCTGGACTTTAGGGGGTCTAGGATGCCTGTAAACCCCTTTTTTGGGCCTCCAAAGTTTTCAACATTTTTGCAGCCTAAGATGGATTTTAAGGCCTTTTTTGGGCGGCTATCATATTCTGAACTTTCAGGGGTGTAGGATGCATTTTTTTGTGCACAAAATATTTTTGGGGATTTCAGTGGTCTAGGATGCGTGTTAATGCCCATTTCAGGCTGCAAATGCTTTTGGGACATACAGAGCTTTCTGACACAGTTTCGAGGCCACCAACATTTTCTGGACTTTAGGGGGTCTACGATGACTGTAAACCCCTTTTTTGTGCCTCCAAAGTTTTCAACATTTTTGCAGCCTAAGATGCATTTTAAGGCCTTTTTTGGGCTGCTAACATATTCTGAACTTTCAGTGGTGTAGGATGCATTTTTCGTGCCATATATATTTTTGTGAATTTCAGTGCTCTAGGGAGCCGGTTAATGCCCATTTCAGGCTGCAAATGTTTTTGGGACATTCAGAGCTCTCTGACACCGTTTTTGGGCCACCAACATTTTCTGAACTTTAGGGGGTCTAGGATGCCTGTAAACCCCTTTTTTGGGCCTCCAAAGTTTTCTACATTTTTGCAGCCTAAGATGCATTTTAAGGCCTTTTTTGAGCTGCTAACATATTCTGAAATTTCAGGGGTGTAGGATGCATATTTCGTGCACAAAATATTTTTGGGATTTTCAGTGCTCTAGGATGCGGGTTAATGCCCCTTTCAGGCCTCAAATGTTTTTGGGATATTCAGAGCTCTCTGACAGTTTTTTGGGCCACCAACATTTTCTGAACTTTAGGGGGTCTAGGATGCTAAACCCCTTTTTTGGACCTCCAAAGTTTTCAACATTTTTGCATCCTAAGATGCATTTTAAGGCCTTTTTTGATCTGCTAACATATTCTGAACTTTCAGGGTGTAAGATGCATTTTTTGTGCCAAAACTATTTTTGGGAATTTCAGTGGTAAAGGATGCAGGTTAATGCCCCTTATAGGTTACAAATGTTTTTGGAACACTCAGAGCTCTCTGACAGTTTTTTGGACCACCAACATTTTCTGGACTTTAGGGGGTCTAGGATGCCTGTAAACCCCTATTTTGGACCTCCAAAGTTTTCAATATTTTTGCAGCCTAAGATGCATTTTAAGGGCTTTTTTGGGCTTCTAACATATTCTGAACTTTCAGCGGTGTAGGATGCATTTTTCGTGCCATGAATATTTTTGGGAATTTCAGTGGTCTAGGATGCGGTTTAATGCCCTTTTCAGGCTGCAAATATTTTTGGGACATTCAGAGCTTTCTGACACAGTTTTTAGGCCACCAACATTTTCTGGACTTTAGGGGGTCCAGGATGCCTGTAAACCCCTTTTTTGGACCTCCAAAGTTTTCAATATTTTTGCAGCCTAAGATGCATTTTAAGGCCTTTTATGGGCTGCTAACATGTTCAGAACTTTTAGCAGTGTAGGATGCATTTTTTTTTGTGCCATAAATATTTTTGGGAATTTCAGTGGTCTAGGGTGCGGGTTAATGCCCATTTCAGGCTTCAAATCTTTTTTCTTTTTGGGACATTCAGAGCTCTCTGACACAGTTTTTGGGCCACCAACATTTTCTGGACTTTAGGGGGTCTAGGATGACTGTAAACCCCTTTTTTGGGCCTCCAAAGTTTTCAACATTTTTGCAGCCTAAGATGCTTTTAAGGCCTTTTTTTGGGCTGCTAACATATTCTGAACTTTCAGCGGTGCAGGATGCATTTTTCGTGCCATAAATATTTTTGGGAAATTCAGTGGTCTAGGATGCGGGTTAATGCCCATTTCAAGCTGCAAATGTTTTTGGGACATTCAGAGCTCTCTGACACAGTTTTTGGGCCACCAACATTTTCTGGACTTTAGGGGGTCTAGGATGACTGTAAAGCCCTTTTTTGGGCCTCTAAGGTTTTCAACATTTTTGCAGCCTAAGATGCATTTTATGGCCTTTTTTGGGCTGCTAACATATTCTGAACTTTCAGCGGTGTAGGATGCGTTTTTCCTGCCATAAATATTTTTGTCAATTTCAGTGGTCTAGGATGCGGGTTAATGCCCATTTCAGGCTGCAAATGTTTTTGGGACATTCAGAGCTTTCTGACACAGTTTTTAGGCCACCAACAGTTTCTGGACTTTAGGGGGTCTAGGATGCCTGTAAACCCCTTTTTTGGGCCTCCAATGTTTTCTACATTTTTGCAGCCTAAGGTGCATTTTAAGGCCTTTTTTGAGCTGCTACATATTCTGAACTTTCAGGATGTAAGATGCATTTTTTGTGCCAAAACTATTTTTGGGAATTTCAGTGGTCTAGGATGTAAGTTAATGCCCCTTATAGGCTACAAATGTTTTTGGGACATTCAGAGCTCTCCGACAGTTTTGTGGGCCACCAACATTTTCTGGACATTAGGGGGTCTAGGATACCTGTAAACCCATTTTTTGGACCTCCAAAGTTTTCAACATGTGTGCAGTCTAAGATGCATTTTAAGGCCTTTTTTGGGCTGCTAACATGTTCAGAACTTTTAGCATTGTAGGATGCATTTTTTTCGTGCCGTAAATATTTTTAGGAATTTCAGTGGTCTAGGATGCGGGTTAATGCCCATTTCAGGCTGCAAATGTTTTTGGGACATTCAGAGCTTTCTGACACAGTCTTTAGGCCACCAACATTTTCTGGACTTTAGGGGGTCTAGGATGCCTTTAAACCCCTTTTTTGGGCCTCCAAAGTTTTCTACATTTTTGCAGCCATAAGATGCATTTTAAGGCATTTTTTGGGCTTCTAACATATTCTGAACTTTCAAGGTGTAATATGCATTTTTCGTGCCATAAATATTTTTGGGAATTTCAGTGGTCTAGGATGCGTGTTAATGCCCCTTATAGGCTACAAATGTTTTGGGGATATTCAGAGCTCTCTGGCACCGATTTTCGGCCACCAACATTTTCTGGACTTTAGGGGGTCTAGGATGCCTGTAAACCCCTTTTTTGGGCCTCCAAAGTTTTCAACATTTTTGCAGCCTAAAATGGATTTTAAGGCCTTTTTTGGGCTGCTATCATATTCTGAACTTTCAGGGGTGTAGGATGCATTTTTTTGTGCACAAAATATTTTTGGGGATTTCAGTGGTCTAGGATGCGTGTTAATGCCCATTTCAGGCTGCAAATGCTTTTGGGACATTCAGAGCTTTCTGACACAGTTTCGAGGCCACCAACATTTTCTGGACTTTAGGGGGTCTACGATGACTGTAAACCCCTTTTTTGTGCCTCCAAAGTTTTCAACATTTTTGCAGCCTAAGATGCATTTTAAGGCCTTTTTTTGGGCTGCTAACATATTCTGAACTTTCAGTGGTGTAGGATGCATTTTTCGTGCCATATATATTTTTGTGAATTTCAGTGCTCTAGGGAGCCGGTTAGTGCCCATTTCAGGCTGCAAATGTTTTTGGGACATTCAGAGCTCTCTGACACCGTTTTTGGGCCACCAACATTTTCTGAACTTTAGGGGGTCTAGGATGCCTGTAAACCCCTTTTTTGGGCCTCCAAAGTTTTCTACATTTTTGCAGCCTAAGATGCATTTTAAGGCCTTTTTTGAGCTGCTAACATATTCTGAAATTTCAGGGGTGTAGGATGCATATTTCGTGCACAAAATATTTTTGGGATTTTCAGTGCTCTAGGATGCGGGTTAATGCCCCTTTCAGGCCTCAAATGTTTTTGGGATATTCAGAGCTCTCTGACAGTTTTTTGGGCCACCAACATTTTCTGAACTTTAGGGGGTCTAGGATGCTAAACCCCTTTTTTGGACCTCCAAAGTTTTCAACATTTTTGCATCCTAAGATGCATTTTAAGGCCTTTTTTGGGCTGCTAACATATTCTGAACTTTCATCGGTGTAGGATGCATTTTTCGTGCCATAAATATTTTTGGGAATTTCAGTGGTCTAAGATGCGGGTTAATGCCCATTTCAGGCTGCACATGTTTTTGGGACATTCAGAGCTCTCTGACACAGGTTTTGGGCCACCAACATATTCTGGACTTTAGGGGTTCTAGGATGACTGTAAACCCCTTTTGGGCCTCCAAAGTTTTCAACATTTTTGCAGCCTAAGATGCATTTTAAGGCCTTTTTTGGACTGCTAACATATTCTAAACTTTCAGCGGTGTAGGATACTTTTTTCGTGCCATAAATATTTTTGGGAATTTCAGTGGTCTAGGATGCGGGTTAATGCCCATTTCAGGCTGCAAATGTTTTTGGGATATTCAGAGCTCTCTGACACCGTTTTTGGGCCACCAACATTTTCTGGACTATAGGGGGTCTACGATGCCTGTAAACCCCTTTTTTGGGCCTCCAAAGTTTTCAACATTTTTGCAGCCTAAGGTGCATTTTAAGGCCTTTTTTGAGCTGCTAACATATTCTGAACTTTCAGGATGTAAGATGCATTTTTTGTGCCAAAACTATTTTTGGGAATTTCAGTGGTCTAGGATGTAGGTTAATGCCACTTATAGGCTACAAATGTTTTTGGGACATTCAGAGCTCTCCGACAGTTTTGTGGGCCACCAACATTTTCTGGACATTAGGGGGTCTAGGATACCTATAAACCCATTTTTTGGACCTCCAAAGTTTTCAACATTTGTGCAGTCTAAGATGCATTTTAAGGCCTTTTTTGGGCTGCTCACATGTTCAGAACTTTTAGCAGTGTAGGATGCATTTTTTTTCGTACCGTAAATATTTTTAGGAATTTCAGTGGTCTAGGATGCGGGTTAATGCCCATTTCAGGCTGCAAATGTTTTGGGACATTCAGAGCTTTCTGACACAGTCTTTAGGCCACCAACATTTTCTGGACTTTAGGGGGTCTAGGAAGCCTGTAAACCCCTTTTTTGGGCCTCCAAAGTTTTCTACATTTTTGCAGCCATAAAATGCATTTTAAGGCATTTTTTGGGCTTCTAACATATTCTGAACTTTCAGGGGTGTAGGATGCATTTTTTCACGCACAAAATATTTTTGGGGATTTCAGTGGTCTAGGATGCGGGTTAATGCCCATTTCAGGCTGCAAATGCTTTTGGGACATTCAGAGCTTTCTGACACAGTTTCGAGGCCACCAACATTTTCTGGACTTTAGGGGGTCTACGATGACTGTAAACCCTTTTTTGTGCCTCCAAGGTTTTCAACATTTTTGCAGCCTAAGATGCATTTTAAGGCCTTTTTTGGGGTGCTAACATATTCTGAACTTTCAGTGGTGTAGGATGCATTTTTCGTGCAATATATATTTTTGGGAATGTCAGTGCTCTAGGGAGCCAGTTAATGCCCCTTTCAGGCTGCAAATGTTTTTGAGACATTCAGAGCTCTCTGACCCTGTTTTTGGGCCACCAACATTTTCTGGACTTTAGGGGGTCTAGGAAGCCTGTAAACCCCTTTTTTGGACCTCCAAAGTTTTCAACATTTTTGCAGCCTAAGAAGCATTTTAAGGCCTTTTTTGGGCTGCTAACATATTCTGAACTTTCAGCGGTGTAGGATGCTTTTTTCGTGCCATAAATATTTTTGGGAATTTCAGTGGTCTAGGATGCGGGTTAATGCCCATTTCAGGCTGCAAATGCTTTTGGGACATTCAGAGCTTTCTGACACAGTTTCAAGGCCACCAACATTTTCTGGACTTTAGGGGGTCTAGGATGCCTGTAAACCCCTTTTTTGGGCCTCCAATGTTTCTACATTTTTGCAGCCATAAGATGCATTTTAAGGCCGTTTTTGGGCTGCTAACATATTCTGAACTTTCAGTGGTGTAGGATGCATTTTTCGTGCCATACGTATTTTTGGGAATTTCAGTGGTCTAGGATGCGGGTTAATGCCCATTTCAGGCTGCAAATGTTTTTGGGACATTCAGAGCTCTCTGACCCTGTTTTTGGGCCACCAACATTTTCTGGACTTTAGTGGGTCTAGGATGCATGTAAACCCCTTTTTTGGGCCTCCAAAGTTTTCTACATTTTTGCAGCCCTAAGATGCATTTTAAGGCATTTTTTGGGCTTCTAACATATTCTGAACTTTCAGGGTGTAAGATGCATTTTTTGTGCCATAAATATTTTTGGGAATTTCAGTGGTCTAGGATGCGTGTTAATGCCCCTTATAGGCTACAAATGTTTTGGGGATATTCAGAGCTCTCTGACACCGTTTTTGGGCCACCAACATTTTCTGGACTTTAGGGGGTCTAGGATGCCTGTAAACCCCTTTTTTGGGCCTCCAAAGTTTTCTACATTTTTGCAGCCTAAGAAGCATTTTAAGGCCTTTTTTGGGCTGCTAACATGTTTAGAACTTTTAGCAGTGTAGGATGCATTTTTTTTCGTGCCATAAATATTTTTAGGAATTTCAGTGGTCTAGGATGCGGGTTAATGCCCATTTCAGGCTGCAAATATTTTTGGGACATTCAGAGCTATCTGACACAGTTTTTAGGCCACCAACATTTTCTGGACTTTAGGGAGTCTAGGATGCCTGTTAACCCCTTTTTTGGACCTCCAAAGTTTTCAACATTTTTGCAGCCTAAGATGCATTTTAAGGCCTTTTTTGGGCTGCTAACATATTCTGAACTTTCAGTGGTGTAAGATGCATTTTCCGTGCCAAAACTATTTTTGGGAATTTCAGTGGTCTAGGATGCGGGTTAATGCCCATTTCAGGCTGCAAATGCTTTTGGGACATTCAGAGCTTTCTGACACAGTTTCGAGGCCACCAACATTTTCTGGACTTTAGGGGGTCTACGATGACTGTAAACCCTTTTTTGTGCCTCCAAGGTTTTCAACATTTTTGCAGCCTAAGATGCATTTTAAGGCCTTTTTTGGGGTGCTAACATATTCTGAACTTTCAGTGGTGTAGGATGCATTTTTCGTGCAATATATATTTTTGGGAATGTCAGTGCTCTAGGGAGCCAGTTAATGCCCCTTTCAGGCTGCAAATGTTTTTGAGACATTCAGAGCTCTCTGACCCTGTTTTTGGGCCACCAACATTTTCTGGACTTTAGGGGGTCTAGGATGTCTGTAAACCCCTTTTTTGGACCTCCAAAGTTTTCAACATTTTTGCAGCCTAAGAAGCATTTTAAGGCCTTTTTTGGGCTGCTAACATATTCTGAACTTTCAGCGGTGTAGGATGCTTTTTTCGTGCCATAAATATTTTTGGGAATTTCAGTGGTCTAGGATGCGGGTTAATGCCCATTTCAGGCTGCAAATGCTTTTGGGACATTCAGAGCTTTCTGACACAGTTTCAAGGCCACCAACATTTTCTGGACTTTAGGGGGTCTATGATGACTGTAAACCCCTTTTATGTGCCTCCAAAGTTTTCAACATTTTTGCAGCCTAAGATGCATTTTAAGGCCTTTTTTGGGCTGCTAACATATTCTGAACTTTCAGTGGTGTAGGATGCATTTTTCGTGCCATATATATTTTTGGGAATTTCAGTGCTCTAGGGAGCCGGTTAATGCCCATTTCATGCTGCAAATGCTTTTGGGACATTCAGAGCTTTCTGACACAGTTTCAAGGCCACCAACATTTTCTGGACTTTAGGGGTTCTAGGATGCCTGTAAACCCCTTTTTTGGACCTCCAAAGTTTTCAACATTGTTGCAGCCTAAGATGCTTTTTAAGGCCTTTTTTGGGCTGCTAACATATTCTGAACTTTCAGGGTGTAAGATGCATTTTTCGTGCCAAAACTATTTTTGGGAATTTTAGTGGTAAAGGATGCAGGTTAATGCCCCTTATAGGTTACAAATGTTTTTGGAACACTCAGAGCTCTCTGACAGTTTTTTGGACCACCAACATTTTCTGGACTTTAGGGGGTCTAGGATGCCTGTAAACCTCTATTTTGGACCTCCAAAGTTTTCAATATTTTTGCAGCCTAAGATGCATTTTAAGGGCTTTTTTGGGCTGCTAACATATTCTGAACTTTCAGCGGTGTAGGATGCATTTTTCGTGCCATGAATATTTTTGGGAATTTCAGTGGTCTAGGATGCGGTTTAATGCCCTTTTCAGGCTGAAAATATTTTTGGGACATTCAGAGCTTTCTGACACAGTTTTTAGGCCACCAACATTTTCTGGACTTTAGGGGGTCTAGGATGCCTGTAAACCCCTTTTTTGGACCTCCAAAGTTTTCAATATTTTTGCAGCCTAAGATGCATTTTAAGGCCTTTTTTGGGCTGCTAACATGTTCAGAACTTTTAGCAGTGTAGGATGCATTTTTTTTTCGTGCCATGAATATTTTTGGGAATTTCAGTGGTCTAGGGTGCGGGTTAATGCCCATTTCAGGCTTCAAATCTTTTTGGGACATTCAGAGCTCTCTGACACAGTTTTTGGGCCACCAACGTTTTCTGGACTTTATGGGGTCTAGGATGACTGTAAACCCCTTTTTTGGGCCTCCAAAGTTTTCAACATTTTTGCAGCCTAAGATGCTTTTAAGGCCTTTTTTTGGGCTGCTAACATATTCTGAACTTTCAGCGGTGCAGGATGCATTTTTCGTGCCATAAATATTTTTGGGAATTTCAGTGGTCTAGGATGCGGGTTAATGCCCTTTTGAGGCTGCAAATGTTTTTGGGACATTCAGAGCTCTCTGACACAGTTTTTGGGCCACCAACATTTTCTGGACTTTAGGGGGTCTAGGATGACTGTAAAGCCCTTTTTTGGGCCTCTAAGGTTTTCAACATTTTTGCAGCCTAAGATGCATGTTATGGCCTTTTTTGGGCTGCTAACATATTCTGAACTTTCATCGGTGTAGGATGCGTTTTTCCTGCCATAAATATTTTTGTCAATTTCAGTGGTCTAGGATGCGGGTTAATGCCCATTTCAGGCTGCAAATGTTTTTGGGACATTCAGAGCTTTCTGACACAGTTTTTAGGCCACCAACAGTTTCTGGACTTTAGGGGGTCTAGGATGCCTGTAAACCCCTTTTTTGGGCCTCCAATGTTTTCTACATTTTTGCAGCCTAAGGTGCATTTTAAGGCCTTTTTTGAGCTGCTAACATATTCTGAACTTTCAGGATGTAAGATGCATTTTTTGTGCCAAAACTATTTTTGGGAATTTCAGTGGTCTAGGATGTAGGTTAATGCCCCTTATAGGCTACAAATGTTTTTGGGACATTCAGAGCTCTCCGACAGTTTTGTGGGCCACCAACATTTTCTGGACATTAGGGGGTCTAGGATACCTGTAAACCCATTTTTTGGACGTCCAAAGTTTTCAACATTTGTGCAGTCTAAGATGCATTTTAAGGCCTTTTTTGGGCTGCTAACATATTCTGAACTTTCAGTGGTGTAGGATACATTTTTCGTGCCATATATATTTTTGGGAATTTCAGTGCTCTAGAGAGCCGGTTAATGCCCATTTCAGGCTGCAAATGTTTTTGGGACATTCAGAGCTCTCTGACAGTTTTTTGGGCCACCAACATTTTCTGAACTTTAGGGGGTCTAGGATGCTAAACCCCTTTTTTGGACCTCCAAAGTTTTCAACATTTTTGCATCCTAAGATGCATTTTAAGGCCTTTTTTGGGCTGCTAACATATTCTGAACTTTCATCGGTGTAGGATGCATTTTTCGTGCCATAAATATTTTTGGGAATTTCAGTGGTCTAGGATGCGGGTTAATGCCCATTTCAGGCTGCACATGTTTTTGGGACATTCAGAGCTCTCTGACACAGGTTTTGGGCCACCAACATATTCTGGACTTTAGGGGTTCTAGGATGACTGTAAACCCCTTTTGGGCCTCCAAAGTTTTCTACATTTTTGCAGCCTAAGATGCATTTTAAGGCCTTTTTTGATCTGCTAACATATTCTGAACTTTCAGGGTGTAAGATGCATTTTTCGTGCCAAAACTATTTTTGGGAATTTCAGTGGTAAAGGATGCAGGTTAATGCCCCTTATAGGTTACAAATGTTTTTGGAACACTCAGAGCTCTCTGACAGTTTTTTGGAACACCAACATTTTCTGGACTTTAGGGGGTCTAGGATGCCTGTAAACCCCTATTTTGGACCTCCAAAGTTTTCAATATTTTTGCAGCCTAAGATGCATTTTAAGGGCTTTTTTGGGCTGCTAACATATTCTAAACTTTCAGCGGTGTAGGATACTTTTTTCGTGCCATAAATATTTTTGGGAATTTCAGTGGTCTAGTATGCGGGTTAATGCCCATTTCAGGCTGCAAATGTTTTTGGGATATTCAGAGCTCTCTGACACCGTTTTTGGGCCACCAACATTTTCTGGACTATAGGGGGTCTAGGATGCCTGTAAACCCCTTTTTTGGGCCTCCAAAGTTTTCAACATTTTTGCAGCCTAAGGTGCATTTTAAGGCCTTTTTTGAGCTGCTAACATATTCTGAACTTTCAGGATGTAAGATGCATTTTTTGTGCCAAAACTATTTTTGGGAATTTCAGTGGTCTAGGATGCAGGTTAATGCCCCTTATAGGCTACAAATGTTTTTGGGACATTCAGAGCTCTCCGACAGTTTTGTGGGCCACCAACATTTTCTGGACATTAGGGGGTCTAGGATACCTGTAAACCCATTTTTTGGACCTCCAAAGTTTTCAACATTTGTGCAGTCTAAGATGCATTTTAAGGCCTTTTTTGGGCTGCTCACATGTTCAGAACTTTTAGCAGTGTAGGATGCATTTTTTTTCGTACCGTAAATATTTTTAGGAATTTCAGTGGTCTAGGATGCGGATTAATGCCCATTTCAGGCTGCAAATGTTTTGGGACATTCAGAGATTTCTGACACAGTCTTTAGGCCACCAACATTTTCTGGACTTTAGGGGGTCTAGGATGCCTGTAAACCCCTTTTCTGGGCCTCCAAAATTTTTCTACATTTTTGCAGCCATAAAATGCATTTTAAGGCATTTTTTGGGCTTCTAACATATTCTGAACTTTCAGGGGTGTAGGATGCATTTTTTCACGCACAAAATATTTTTGGGGATTTCAGTGGTCTAGGATGCGGGTTAATGCCCATTTCAGGCTGCAAATGCTTTTGGGACATTCAGAGCTTTCTGACACAGTTTCGAGGCCACCAACATTTTCTGGACTTTAGGGGGTCTACGATGACTGTAAACCCTTTTTTGTGCCTCCAAGGTTTTCAACATTTTTGCAGCCTAAGATGCATTTTAAGGCCTTTTTTGGGCTGCTAACATATTCTGAACTTTCAGCGGTGTAGGATGCTTTTTTCGTGCCATAAATATTTTTGGGAATTTCAGTGGTCTAGGATGCGGGATAATGCCCATTTCAGGCTGCAAATGCTTTTGGGACATTCAGAGCTTTCTGACACAGTTTCAAGGCCACCAACATTTTCTGGACTTTAGGGGGTCTACGATGACTAAACCCCTTTTTTGGGCCTCCATAGTTTTCAACATTTTTGCAGCCTAAGATGCATTTTAAGGCATTTTTTGGGCTTCTAACATATTCTGAACTTTCAGGGTGTAAGATGCATTTTTTGTGCCATAAATATTTTTGGGAATTTCAGTGGTCTAGGATGAGTGTTAATGCCCCTTATAGGCTACAAATGTTTTGGGGATATTCAGAGCTCTCTAACCGTTTTTGGGCCACCAACATTTTCTGGACTTTAGGGGGTCTAGGATGCCTGTAAACCCCTTTTTTGGGCCTCCAAAGTTTTCTACATTTTTGCAGCCCGAGAAGCATTTTAAGGCCTTTTTTGGGCTGCTAACATGTTCAGAACTTTTAGCAGTGTAGGATGCATTTTTTTCGTGCCATAAATATTTTTAGGAATTTCAGTGGTCTAGGATGCGGGTTAATGCCCATTTCAAGCTGCAAATGTTTTTGGGACATTCAGAGCTTTCTGACACAGTCTTTAGGCCACCAACATTTTCTGGACTTTAGGGGGTCTAGGAAGCCTGTAAACCCCTTTTTTGGACCTCCAAAGTTTTCAACATTTTTGCAGCCTAAGAAGCATTTTAAGGCCTTTTTTGGGCTGCTAACATATTCTGAACTTTCAGCGGTGTAGGATGCTTTTTTCGTGCCATAAATATTTTTGGGAATTTCAGTGGTCTAGGATGCGGGTTAATGCCCATTTCAGGCTGCAAATGCTTTTGGGACATTCAGAGCTTTCTGACACAGTTTCAAGGCCACCAACATTTTCTGGACTTTAGGGGGTCTAGGATGCCTGTAAACCCCTTTTTTGGGCCTCCAATGTTTCTACATTTTTGCAGCCATAAGATGCATTTTAAGGCCGTTTTTGGGCTGCTAACATATTCTGAACTTTCAGTGGTGTAGGATGCATTTTTCGTGCCATACGTATTTTTGGGAATTTCAGTGGTCTAGGATGCGGGTTAATGCCCATTTCAGGCTGCAAATGTTTTTGGGACATTCAGAGCTCTCTGACCCTGTTTTTGGGCCACCAACATTTTCTGGACTTTAGTGGGTCTAGGATGCATGTAAACCCCTTTTTTGGGCCTCCAAAGTTTTCTACATTTTTGCAGCCCTAAGATGCATTTTAAGGCATTTTTTGGGCTTCTAACATATTCTGAACTTTCAGGGTGTAAGATGCATTTTTTGTGCCATAAATATTTTTGGGAATTTCAGTGGTCTAGGATGCGTGTTAATGCCCCTTATAGGCTACAAATGTTTTGGGGATATTCAGAGCTCTCTGACACCGTTTTTGGGCCACCAACATTTTCTGGACTTTAGGGGGTCTAGGATGCCTGTAAACCCCTTTTTTGGGCCTCCAAAGTTTTCTACATTTTTGCAGCCTAAGAAGCATTTTAAGGCCTTTTTTGGGCTGCTAACATGTTTAGAACTTTTAGCAGTGTAGGATGCATTTTTTTTCGTGCCATAAATATTTTTAGGAATTTCAGTGGTCTAGGATGCGGGTTAATGCCCATTTCAGGCTGCAAATATTTTTGGGACATTCAGAGCTATCTGACACAGTTTTTAGGCCACCAACATTTTCTGGACTTTAGGGAGTCTAGGATGCCTGTTAACCCCTTTTTTGGACCTCCAAAGTTTTCAACATTTTTGCAGCCTAAGATGCATTTTAAGGCCTTTTTTGGGCTGCTAACATATTCTGAACTTTCAGTGGTGTAAGATGCATTTTCCGTGCCAAAACTATTTTTGGGAATTTCAGTGGTCTAGGATGCGGGTTAATGCCCATTTCAGGCTGCAAATGCTTTTGGGACATTCAGAGCTTTCTGACACAGTTTCGAGGCCACCAACATTTTCTGGACTTTAGGGGGTCTACGATGACTGTAAACCCTTTTTTGTGCCTCCAAGGTTTTCAACATTTTTGCAGCCTAAGATGCATTTTAAGGCCTTTTTTGGGGTGCTAACATATTCTGAACTTTCAGTGGTGTAGGATGCATTTTTCGTGCAATATATATTTTTGGGAATGTCAGTGCTCTAGGGAGCCAGTTAATGCCCCTTTCAGGCTGCAAATGTTTTTGAGACATTCAGAGCTCTCTGACCCTGTTTTTGGGCCACCAACATTTTCTGGACTTTAGGGGGTCTAGGATGTCTGTAAACCCCTTTTTTGGACCTCCAAAGTTTTCAACATTTTTGCAGCCTAAGAAGCATTTTAAGGCCTTTTTTGGGCTGCTAACATATTCTGAACTTTCAGCGGTGTAGGATGCTTTTTTCGTGCCATAAATATTTTTGGGAATTTCAGTGGTCTAGGATGCGGGTTAATGCCCATTTCAGGCTGCAAATGCTTTTGGGACATTCAGAGCTTTCTGACACAGTTTCAAGGCCACCAACATTTTCTGGACTTTAGGGGGTCTATGATGACTGTAAACCCCTTTTATGTGCCTCCAAAGTTTTCAACATTTTTGCAGCCTAAGATGCATTTTAAGGCCTTTTTTGGGCTGCTAACATATTCTGAACTTTCAGTGGTGTAGGATGCATTTTTCGTGCCATATATATTTTTGGGAATTTCAGTGCTCTAGGGAGCCGGTTAATGCCCATTTCATGCTGCAAATGCTTTTGGGACATTCAGAGCTTTCTGACACAGTTTCAAGGCCACCAACATTTTCTGGACTTTAGGGGTTCTAGGATGCCTGTAAACCCCTTTTTTGGACCTCCAAAGTTTTCAACATTGTTGCAGCCTAAGATGCTTTTTAAGGCCTTTTTTGGGCTGCTAACATATTCTGAACTTTCAGGGTGTAAGATGCATTTTTCGTGCCAAAACTATTTTTGGGAATTTTAGTGGTAAAGGATGCAGGTTAATGCCCCTTATAGGTTACAAATGTTTTTGGAACACTCAGAGCTCTCTGACAGTTTTTTGGACCACCAACATTTTCTGGACTTTAGGGGGTCTAGGATGCCTGTAAACCTCTATTTTGGACCTCCAAAGTTTTCAATATTTTTGCAGCCTAAGATGCATTTTAAGGGCTTTTTTGGGCTGCTAACATATTCTGAACTTTCAGCGGTGTAGGATGCATTTTTCGTGCCATGAATATTTTTGGGAATTTCAGTGGTCTAGGATGCGGTTTAATGCCCTTTTCAGGCTGAAAATATTTTTGGGACATTCAGAGCTTTCTGACACAGTTTTTAGGCCACCAACATTTTCTGGACTTTAGGGGGTCTAGGATGCCTGTAAACCCCTTTTTTGGACCTCCAAAGTTTTCAATATTTTTGCAGCCTAAGATGCATTTTAAGGCCTTTTTTGGGCTGCTAACATGTTCAGAACTTTTAGCAGTGTAGGATGCATTTTTTTTTCGTGCCATGAATATTTTTGGGAATTTCAGTGGTCTAGGGTGCGGGTTAATGCCCATTTCAGGCTTCAAATCTTTTTGGGACATTCAGAGCTCTCTGACACAGTTTTTGGGCCACCAACGTTTTCTGGACTTTATGGGGTCTAGGATGACTGTAAACCCCTTTTTTGGGCCTCCAAAGTTTTCAACATTTTTGCAGCCTAAGATGCTTTTAAGGCCTTTTTTTGGGCTGCTAACATATTCTGAACTTTCAGCGGTGCAGGATGCATTTTTCGTGCCATAAATATTTTTGGGAATTTCAGTGGTCTAGGATGCGGGTTAATGCCCTTTTGAGGCTGCAAATGTTTTTGGGACATTCAGAGCTCTCTGACACAGTTTTTGGGCCACCAACATTTTCTGGACTTTAGGGGGTCTAGGATGACTGTAAAGCCCTTTTTTGGGCCTCTAAGGTTTTCAACATTTTTGCAGCCTAAGATGCATGTTATGGCCTTTTTTGGGCTGCTAACATATTCTGAACTTTCATCGGTGTAGGATGCGTTTTTCCTGCCATAAATATTTTTGTCAATTTCAGTGGTCTAGGATGCGGGTTAATGCCCATTTCAGGCTGCAAATGTTTTTGGGACATTCAGAGCTTTCTGACACAGTTTTTAGGCCACCAACAGTTTCTGGACTTTAGGGGGTCTAGGATGCCTGTAAACCCCTTTTTTGGGCCTCCAATGTTTTCTACATTTTTGCAGCCTAAGGTGCATTTTAAGGCCTTTTTTGAGCTGCTAACATATTCTGAACTTTCAGGATGTAAGATGCATTTTTTGTGCCAAAACTATTTTTGGGAATTTCAGTGGTCTAGGATGTAGGTTAATGCCCCTTATAGGCTACAAATGTTTTTGGGACATTCAGAGCTCTCCGACAGTTTTGTGGGCCACCAACATTTTCTGGACATTAGGGGGTCTAGGATACCTGTAAACCCATTTTTTGGACGTCCAAAGTTTTCAACATTTGTGCAGTCTAAGATGCATTTTAAGGCCTTTTTTGGGCTGCTAACATATTCTGAACTTTCAGTGGTGTAGGATACATTTTTCGTGCCATATATATTTTTGGGAATTTCAGTGCTCTAGAGAGCCGGTTAATGCCCATTTCAGGCTGCAAATGTTTTTGGGACATTCAGAGCTCTCTGACACCGTTTTTGGGCCACCAACATTTTCTGAACTTTAGGGGGTCTAGGATGCCTGTAAACCCCTTTTTTGGGCCTCCAAAGTTTTCTACATTTTTGCAGCCTAAGATGCATTTTAAGGCCTTTTTTGAGCTGCTAACATATTCTGAAATTTCAGGGGTGTAGGATGCATATTTCGTGCACAAAATATTTTTGGGATTTTCAGTGCTCTAGGATGCGGGTTAATGCCCCTTTCAGGCCTCAAATGTTTTTGGGATATTCAGAGCTCTCTGACAGTTTTTTGGGCCACCAACATTTTCTGAACTTTAGGGGGTCTAGGATGCTAAACCCCTTTTTTGGACCTCCAAAGTTTTCAACATTTTTGCATCCTAAGATGCATTTTAAGGCCTTTTTTGGGCTGCTAACATATTCTGAACTTTCATCGGTGTAGGATGCATTTTTCGTGCCATAAATATTTTTGGGAATTTCAGTGGTCTAGGATGCGGGTTAATGCCCATTTCAGGCTGCACATGTTTTTGGGACATTCAGAGCTCTCTGACACAGGTTTTGGGCCACCAACATATTCTGGACTTTAGGGGTTCTAGGATGACTGTAAACCCCTTTTGGGCCTCCAAAGTTTTCTACATTTTTGCAGCCTAAGATGCATTTTAAGGCCTTTTTTGATCTGCTAACATATTCTGAACTTTCAGGGTGTAAGATGCATTTTTCGTGCCAAAACTATTTTTGGGAATTTCAGTGGTAAAGGATGCAGGTTAATGCCCCTTATAGGTTACAAATGTTTTTGGAACACTCAGAGCTCTCTGACAGTTTTTTGGAACACCAACATTTTCTGGACTTTAGGGGGTCTAGGATGCCTGTAAACCCCTATTTTGGACCTCCAAAGTTTTCAATATTTTTGCAGCCTAAGATGCATTTTAAGGGCTTTTTTGGGCTGCTAACATATTCTAAACTTTCAGCGGTGTAGGATACTTTTTTCGTGCCATAAATATTTTTGGGAATTTCAGTGGTCTAGTATGCGGGTTAATGCCCATTTCAGGCTGCAAATGTTTTTGGGATATTCAGAGCTCTCTGACACCGTTTTTGGGCCACCAACATTTTCTGGACTATAGGGGGTCTAGGATGCCTGTAAACCCCTTTTTTGGGCCTCCAAAGTTTTCAACATTTTTGCAGCCTAAGGTGCATTTTAAGGCCTTTTTTGAGCTGCTAACATATTCTGAACTTTCAGGATGTAAGATGCATTTTTTGTGCCAAAACTATTTTTGGGAATTTCAGTGGTCTAGGATGCAGGTTAATGCCCCTTATAGGCTACAAATGTTTTTGGGACATTCAGAGCTCTCCGACAGTTTTGTGGGCCACCAACATTTTCTGGACATTAGGGGGTCTAGGATACCTGTAAACCCATTTTTTGGACCTCCAAAGTTTTCAACATTTGTGCAGTCTAAGATGCATTTTAAGGCCTTTTTTGGGCTGCTCACATGTTCAGAACTTTTAGCAGTGTAGGATGCATTTTTTTTCGTACCGTAAATATTTTTAGGAATTTCAGTGGTCTAGGATGCGGATTAATGCCCATTTCAGGCTGCAAATGTTTTGGGACATTCAGAGATTTCTGACACAGTCTTTAGGCCACCAACATTTTCTGGACTTTAGGGGGTCTAGGATGCCTGTAAACCCCTTTTCTGGGCCTCCAAAATTTTTCTACATTTTTGCAGCCATAAAATGCATTTTAAGGCATTTTTTGGGCTTCTAACATATTCTGAACTTTCAGGGGTGTAGGATGCATTTTTTCACGCACAAAATATTTTTGGGGATTTCAGTGGTCTAGGATGCGGGTTAATGCCCATTTCAGGCTGCAAATGCTTTTGGGACATTCAGAGCTTTCTGACACAGTTTCGAGGCCACCAACATTTTCTGGACTTTAGGGGGTCTACGATGACTGTAAACCCTTTTTTGTGCCTCCAAGGTTTTCAACATTTTTGCAGCCTAAGATGCATTTTAAGGCCTTTTTTGGGCTGCTAACATATTCTGAACTTTCAGCGGTGTAGGATGCTTTTTTCGTGCCATAAATATTTTTGGGAATTTCAGTGGTCTAGGATGCGGGATAATGCCCATTTCAGGCTGCAAATGCTTTTGGGACATTCAGAGCTTTCTGACACAGTTTCAAGGCCACCAACATTTTCTGGACTTTAGGGGGTCTACGATGACTAAACCCCTTTTTTGGGCCTCCATAGTTTTCAACATTTTTGCAGCCTAAGATGCATTTTAAGGCATTTTTTGGGCTTCTAACATATTCTGAACTTTCAGGGTGTAAGATGCATTTTTTGTGCCATAAATATTTTTGGGAATTTCAGTGGTCTAGGATGAGTGTTAATGCCCCTTATAGGCTACAAATGTTTTGGGGATATTCAGAGCTCTCTAACCGTTTTTGGGCCACCAACATTTTCTGGACTTTAGGGGGTCTAGGATGCCTGTAAACCCCTTTTTTGGGCCTCCAAAGTTTTCTACATTTTTGCAGCCCGAGAAGCATTTTAAGGCCTTTTTTGGGCTGCTAACATGTTCAGAACTTTTAGCAGTGTAGGATGCATTTTTTTCGTGCCATAAATATTTTTAGGAATTTCAGTGGTCTAGGATGCGGGTTAATGCCCATTTCAAGCTGCAAATGTTTTTGGGACATTCAGAGCTTTCTGACACAGTCTTTAGGCCACCAACATTTTCTGGACTTTAGGGGGTCTAGGATGCCTGTAAACCCCTTTTTTGGGCCTCCAAAGTTTTCAACATTTTTGCAGCCTAAAATGCATTTTAAGGCCTTTTTTGCGCTGCTAAAATATTCTGAACTTTCAAGGTGTAATATGCATTTTTCGTGCCAAAACTATTTTTGGGAATTTCAGTGGTCTAGGATGCAGGTTAATGCCCCTTATAGGCTACAAAAAAGTTTTTGGGACATTCAGAGCTCTCTGACAGTTTTTTGGGCCACCAACATTTTCTGGACTTTAGGGGGTCTAGGATGCCTGTAAACCCCTTTTTTGGGCCTCCAATGTTTTCTACATTTTTGCAGCCTAAGGTGCATTTTAAGGCCTTTTTTGAGCTGCTAACATATTCTGAACTTTCAGGATGTAAGATGCATTTTTTGTGCCAAAACTATTTTTGGGAATTTCAGTGGTCTAGGATGTAAGTTAATGCCCCTTATAGGCTACAAATGTTTTTGGGACATTCAGAGCTCTCCGACAGTTTTGTGGGCCACCAACATTTTCTGGACATTAGGGGGTCTAGGATACCTGTAAACCCATTTTTTGGACCTCCAAAGTTTTCAACATTTGTGCAGTCTAAGATGCATTTTAAGGCCTTTTTTGGGCTGCTAACATGTTCAGAACTTTTAGCATTGTAGGATGCATTTTTTTCGTGCCGTAAATATTTTTAGGAATTTCAGTGGTCTAGGATGCGGGTTAATGCCCATTTCAGGCTGCAAATGTTTTTGGGACATTCAGAGCTTTCTGACACAGTCTTTAGGCCACCAACATTTTCTGGACTTTAGGGGGTCTAGGATGCCTTTAAACCCCTTTTTTGGGCCTCCAAAGTTTTCTACATTTTTGCAGCCTAAGATGCATTTTAAGGCATTTTTTGGGCTTCTAACATATTCTGAACTTTCAAGGTGTAATATGCATTTTTCGTGCCATAAATATTTTTGGGAATTTCAGTGGTCTAGGATGCGTGTTAATGCCCCTTATAGGCTACAAATGTTTTGGGGATATTCAGAGCTCTCTGACACCGATTTTTGGCCACCAACATTTTCTGGACTTTAGGGGGTCTAGGATGCCTGTAAACCCCTTTTTTGGGCCTCCAAAGTTTTCAACATTTTTGCAGCCTAAGATGGATTTTAAGGCCTTTTTTGGGCGGCTATCATATTCTGAACTTTCAGGGGTGTAGGATGCATTTTTTTGTGCACAAAATATTTTTGGGGATTTCAGTGGTCTAGGATGCGTGTTAATGCCCATTTCAGGCTGCAAATGCTTTTGGGACATTCAGAGCTTTCTGACACAGTTTCGAGGCCACCAACATTTTCTGGACTTTAGGGGGTCTACGATGACTGTAAACCCCTTTTTTGTGCCTCCAAAGTTTTCAACATTTTTGCAGCCTAAGATGCATTTTAAGGCCTTTTTTGGGCTGCTAACATATTCTGAACTTTCAGTGGTGTAGGATGCATTTTTCGTGCCATATATATTTTTGTGAATTTCAGTGCTCTAGGGAGCCGGTTAATGCCCATTTCAGGCTGCAAATGTTTTTGGGACATTCACAGCTCTCTGACACCGTTTTTGGGCCACCAACATTTTCTGAACTTTAGGGGGTCTAGGATGCCTGTAAACCCCTTTTTTGGGCCTCCAAAGTTTTCTACATTTTTGCAGCCTAAGATGCATTTTAAGGCCTTTTTTGAGCTGCTAACATATTCTGAAATTTCAGGGGTGTAGGATGCATATTTCGTGCACAAAATATTTTTGGGATTTTCAGTGCTCTAGGATGCGGGTTAATGCCCCTTTCAGGCCTCAAATGTTTTTGGGATATTCAGAGCTCTCTGACACAGTTTTTGGGCCACCAACATTTTCTGGACTTTAGGGGGTCTAGGATGACTGTAAACCCCTTTTTTGGGCCTCCAAAGTTTTCAACATTTTTGCAGCCTAAAATGCTTTTAAGGCCTTTTTTTGGGCTGCTAACATATTCTGAACTTTCAGCGGTGCAGGATGCATTTTTCGTGCCATAAATATTTTTGGGAATTTCAGTGGTCTAGGATGCGGGTTAATGCCCATTTCAGGCTGCAAATGTTTTTGGGACATTCAGAGCTCTCTGACACAGTTTTTGGGCCACCAACATTTTCTGGACTTTAGGGGGTCTAGGATGACTGTAAAGCCCTTTTTTGGGCCTCTAAGGTTTTCAACATTTTTGCAGCCTAAAATGCCTGTTATGGCCTTTTTTGGGCTGCTAACATATTCTGAACTTTCAGCGGTGTAGGATGCGTTTTTCCTGCCATAAATATTTTTGTCAATTTCAGTGGTCTAGGATGCGGGTTAATGCCCATTTCAGGCTGCAAATGTTTTTGGGACATTCAGAGCTTTCTGACACAGTTTTTAGGCCACCAACAGTTTCTGGACTTTAGGGGGTCTAGGATGCCTGTAAACCCCTTTTTTGGGCCTCCAATGTTTTCTACATTTTTGCAGCCTAAGGTGCATTTTAAGGCCTTTTTTGAGCTGCTAACATATTCTGAACTTTCAGGATGTAAGATGCATTTTTTGTGCCAAAACTATTTTTGGGAATTTCAGTGGTCTAGGATGTAAGTTAATGCCCCTTATAGGCTACAAATGTTTTTGGGACATTCAGAGCTCTCCGACAGTTTTGTGGGCCACCAACATTTTCTGGACATTAGGGGGTCTAGGATACCTGTAAACCCATTTTTTGGACCTCCAAAGTTTTCAACATTTGTGCAGTCTAAAATGCATTTTAAGGCCTTTTTAGGGCTGCTAACATGTTCAGAACTTTTAGCATTGTAGGATGCATTTTTTTCGTGCCATAAATATTTTTAGGAATTTCAGTGGTCTAGGATGCGGGTTAATGCCCATTTCAGGCTGCAAATGTTTTTGGGACATTCAGAGCTTTCTGACACAGTCTTTAGGCCACCAACATTTTCTGGACTTTAGGGGGTCTAGGATGCCTTTAAACCCCTTTTTTGGGCCTCCAAAGTTTTCTACACTTTTGCAGCCTAAGATGCATTTTAAGGCATTTTTTGGGCTTCTAACATATTCTGAACTTTCAAGGTGTAATATGCATTTTTCGTGCCATAAATATTTTTGGGAATTTCAGTGGTCTAGGATGCGTGTTACTGCCCCTTATAGGCTACAAATGTTTTGGGGATATTCAGAGCTCTCTGACACCGATTTTTGGCCACCAACATTTTCTGGACTTTAGGGGGTCTAGGATGCCTGTAAACCCCTTTTTTGGGCCTCCAAAGTTTTCAACATTTTTGCAGCCTAAGATGGATTTTAAGGCCTTTTTTGGGCGGCTATCATATTCTGAACTTTCAGGGGTGTAGGATGCATTTTTTTGTGCACAAAATATTTTTGGGGATTTCAGTGGTCTAGGATGCGTGTTAATGCCCATTTCAGGCTGCAAATGCTTTTGGGACATACAGAGCTTTCTGACACAGTTTCGAGGCCACCAACATTTTCTGGACTTTAGGGGGTCTACGATGACTGTAAACCCCTTTTTTGTGCCTCCAAAGTTTTCAACATTTTTGCAGCCTAAGATGCATTTTAAGGCCTTTTTTGGGCTGCTAACATATTCTGAACTTTCAGTGGTGTAGGATGCATTTTTCGTGCCATATATATTTTTGTGAATTTCAGTGCTCTAGGGAGCCGGTTAATGCCCATTTCAGGCTGCAAATGTTTTTGGGACATTCAGAGCTCTCTGACACCGTTTTTGGGCCACCAACATTTTCTGAACTTTAGGGGGTCTAGGATGCCTGTAAACCCCTTTTTTGGGCCTCCAAAGTTTTCTACATTTTTGCAGCCTAAGATGCATTTTAAGGCCTTTTTTGAGCTGCTAACATATTCTGAAATTTCAGGGGTGTAGGATGCATATTTCGTGCACAAAATATTTTTGGGATTTTCAGTGCTCTAGGATGCGGGTTAATGCCCCTTTCAGGCCTCAAATGTTTTTGGGATATTCAGAGCTCTCTGACAGTTTTTTGGGCCACCAACATTTTCTGAACTTTAGGGGGTCTAGGATGCTAAACCCCTTTTTTGGACCTCCAAAGTTTTCAACATTTTTGCATCCTAAGATGCATTTTAAGGCCTTTTTTGATCTGCTAACATATTCTGAACTTTCAGGGTGTAAGATGCATTTTTCGTGCCAAAACTATTTTTGGGAATTTCAGTGGTAAAGGATGCAGGTTAATGCCCCTTATAGGTTACAAATGTTTTTGGAACACTCAGAGCTCTCTGACAGTTTTTTGGACCACCAACATTTTCTGGACTTTAGGGGGTCTAGGATGCCTGTAAACCCCTATTTTGGACCTCCAAAGTTTTCAATATTTTTGCAGCCTAAGATGCATTTTAAGGGCTTTTTTGGGCTTCTAACATATTCTGAACTTTCAGCGGTGTAGGATGCATTTTTCGTGCCATGAATATTTTTGGGAATTTCAGTGGTCTAGGATGCGGTTTAATGCCCTTTTCAGGCTGCAAATATTTTTGGGACATTCAGAGCTTTCTGACACAGTTTTTAGGCCACCAACATTTTCTGGACTTTAGGGGGTCCAGGATGCCTGTAAACCCCTTTTTTGGACCTCCAAAGTTTTCAATATTTTTGCAGCCTAAGATGCATTTTAAGGCCTTTTATGGGCTGCTAACATGTTCAGAACTTTTAGCAGTGTAGGATGCATTTTTTTTTGTGCCATAAATATTTTTGGGAATTTCAGTGGTCTAGGGTGCGGGTTAATGCCCATTTCAGGCTTCAAATCTTTTTTCTTTTTGGGACATTCAGAGCTCTCTGACACAGTTTTTGGGCCACCAACATTTTCTGGACTTTAGGGGGTCTAGGATGACTGTAAAGCCCTTTTTTGGGCCTCTAAGGTTTTCAACATTTTTGCAGCCTAAGATGCATTTTATGGCCTTTTTTGGGCTGCTAACATATTCTGAACTTTCAGCGGTGTAGGATGCGTTTTTCCTGCCATAAATATTTTTGTCAATTTCAGTGGTCTAGGATGCGGGTTAATGCCCATTTCAGGCTGCAAATGTTTTTGGGACATTCAGAGCTTTCTGACACAGTTTTTAGGCCACCAACAGTTTCTGGACTTTAGGGGGTCTAGGATGCCTGTAAACCCCTTTTTTGGGCCTCCAATGTTTTCTACATTTTTGCAGCCTAAGGTGCATTTTAAGGCCTTTTTTGAGCTGCTACATATTCTGAACTTTCAGGATGTAAGATGCATTTTTTGTGCCAAAACTATTTTTGGGAATTTCAGTGGTCTAGGATGTAAGTTAATGCCCCTTATAGGCTACAAATGTTTTTGGGACATTCAGAGCTCTCCGACAGTTTCGTGGGCCACCAACATTTTCTGGACATTAGGGGGTCTAGGATACCTGTAAACCCATTTTTTGGACCTCCAAAGTTTTCAACATTTGTGCAGTCTAAGATGCATTTTAAGGCCTTTTTTGGGCTGCTCACATGTTCAGAACTTTTAGCATTGTAGGATGCATTTTTTTCGTGCCGTAAATATTTTTGGGAATTTCAGTGGTCTAGGATGCGGGTTAATGCCCATTTCAGGCTGCAAATGTTTTTGGGACATTCAGAGCTTTCTGACACAGTCTTTAGGCCACCAACATTTTCTGGACTTTAGGGGGTCTAGGATGCCTTTAAACCCCTTTTTTGGGCCTCCAAAGTTTTCTACATTTTTGCAGCCATAAGATGCATTTTAAGGCATTTTTTGGGCTTCTAACATATTCTGAACTTTCAAGGTGTAATATGCATTTTTCGTGCCATAAATATTTTTGGGAATTTCAGTGGTCTAGGATGCGTGTTAATGCCCCTTATAGGCTACAAATGTTTTGGGGATATTCAGAGCTCTCTGGCACCGATTTTCGGCCACCAACATTTTCTGGACTTTAGGGGGTCTAGGATGCCTGTAAACCCCTTTTTTGGGCCTCCAAAGTTTTCAACATTTTTGCAGCCTAAAATGGATTTTAAGGCCTTTTTTGGGCTGCTATCATATTCTGAACTTTCAGGGGTGTAGGATGCATTTTTTTGTGCACAAAATATTTTTGGGGATTTCAGTGGTCTAGGATGCGTGTTAATGCCCATTTCAGGCTGCAAATGCTTTTGGGACATTCAGAGCTTTCTGACACAGTTTCGAGGCCACCAACATTTTCTGGACTTTAGGGGGTCTACGATGACTGTAAACCCCTTTTTTGTGCCTCCAAAGTTTTCAACATTTTTGCAGCCTAAGATGCATTTTAAGGCCTTTTTTGGGCTGCTAACATATTCTGAACTTTCAGTGGTGTAGGATGCATTTTTCGTGCCATATATATTTTTGTGAATTTCAGTGCTCTAGGGAGCCGGTTAGTGCCCATTTCAGGCTGCAAATGTTTTTGGGACATTCAGAGCTCTCTGACACCGTTTTTGGGCCACCAACATTTTCTGAACTTTAGGGGGTCTAGGATGCCTGTAAACCCCTTTTTTGGGCCTCCAAAGTTTTCTACATTTTTGCAGCCTAAGATGCATTTTAAGGCCTTTTTTGAGCTGCTAACATATTCTGAAATTTCAGGGGTGTAGGATGCATATTTCGTGCACAAAATATTTTTGGGATTTTCAGTGCTCTAGGATGCGGGTTAATGCCCCTTTCAGGCCTCAAATGTTTTTGGGATATTCAGAGCTCTCTGACAGTTTTTTGGGCCACCAACATTTTCTGAACTTTAGGGGGTCTAGGATGCTAAACCCCTTTTTTGGACCTCCAAAGTTTTCAACATTTTTGCATCCTAAGATGCATTTTAAGGCCTTTTTTGGGCTGCTAACATATTCTGAACTTTCATCGGTGTAGGATGCATTTTTCGTGCCATAAATATTTTTGGGAATTTCAGTGGTCTAGGATGCGGGTTAATGCCCATTTCAGGCTGCACATGTTTTTGGGACATTCAGAGCTCTCTGACACAGGTTTTGGGCCACCAACATATTCTGGACTTTAGGGGTTCTAGGATGACTGTAAACCCCTTTTGGGCCTCCAAAGTTTTCAACATTTTTGCAGCCTAAGATGCATTTTAAGGCCTTTTTTGGACTGCTAACATATTCTAAACTTTCAGCGGTGTAGGATACTTTTTTCGTGCCATAAATATTTTTGGGAATTTCAGTGGTCTAGGATGCGGGTTAATGCCCATTTCAGGCTGCAAATGTTTTTGGGATATTCAGAGCTCTCTGACACCGTTTTTGGGCCACCAACATTTTCTGGACTATAGGGGGTCTACGATGCCTGTAAACCCCTTTTTTGGGCCTCCAAAGTTTTCAACATTTTTGCAGCCTAAGGTGCATTTTAAGGCCTTTTTTGAGCTGCTAACATATTCTGAACTTTCAGGATGTAAGATGCATTTTTTGTGCCAAAACTATTTTTGGGAATTTCAGTGGTCTAGGATGTAGGTTAATGCCACTTATAGGCTACAAATGTTTTTGGGACATTCAGAGCTCTCCGACAGTTTTGTGGGCCACCAACATTTTCTGGACATTAGGGGGTCTAGGATACCTATAAACCCATTTTTTGGACCTCCAAAGTTTTCAACATTTGTGCAGTCTAAGATGCATTTTAAGGCCTTTTTTGGGCTGCTCACATGTTCAGAACTTTTAGCAGTGTAGGATGCATTTTTTTTCGTACCGTAAATATTTTTAGGAATTTCAGTGGTCTAGGATGCGGGTTAATGCCCATTTCAGGCTGCAAATGTTTTGGGACATTCAGAGCTTTCTGACACAGTCTTTACGCCACCAACATTTTCTGGACTTTAGGGGGTCTAGGAAGCCTGTAAACCCCTTTTTTGGGCCTCCAAAGTTTTCTACATTTTTGCAGCCATAAAATGCATTTTAAGGCATTTTTTGGGCTTCTAACATATTCTGAACTTTCAGGGGTGTAGGATGCATTTTTTCACGCACAAAATATTTTTGGGGATTTCAGTGGTCTAGGATGCGGGTTAATGCCCATTTCAGGCTGCAAATGCTTTTGGGACATTCAGAGCTTTCTGACACAGTTTCGAGGCCACCAACATTTTCTGGACTTTAGGGGGTCTACGATGACTGTAAACCCTTTTTTGTGCCTCCAAGGTTTTCAACATTTTTGCAGCCTAAGATGCATTTTAAGGCCTTTTTTGGGGTGCTAACATATTCTGAACTTTCAGTGGTGTAGGATGCATTTTTCGTGCAATATATATTTTTGGGAATGTCAGTGCTCTAGGGAGCCAGTTAATGCCCCTTTCAGGCTGCAAATGTTTTTGAGACATTCAGAGCTCTCTGACCCTGTTTTTGGGCCACCAACATTTTCTGGACTTTAGGGGGTCTAGGAAGCCTGTAAACCCCTTTTTTGGACCTCCAAAGTTTTCAACATTTTTGCAGCCTAAGAAGCATTTTAAGGCCTTTTTTGGGCTGCTAACATATTCTGAACTTTCAGCGGTGTAGGATGCTTTTTTCGTGCCATAAATATTTTTGGGAATTTCAGTGGTCTAGGATGCGGGTTAATGCCCATTTCAGGCTGCAAATGCTTTTGGGACATTCAGAGCTTTCTGACACAGTTTCAAGGCCACCAACATTTTCTGGACTTTAGGGGGTCTAGGATGCCTGTAAACCCCTTTTTTGGGCCTCCAATGTTTCTACATTTTTGCAGCCATAAGATGCATTTTAAGGCCGTTTTTGGGCTGCTAACATATTCTGAACTTTCAGTGGTGTAGGATGCATTTTTCGTGCCATACGTATTTTTGGGAATTTCAGTGGTCTAGGATGCGGGTTAATGCCCATTTCAGGCTGCAAATGTTTTTGGGACATTCAGAGCTCTCTGACCCTGTTTTTGGGCCACCAACATTTTCTGGACTTTAGTGGGTCTAGGATGCATGTAAACCCCTTTTTTGGGCCTCCAAAGTTTTCTACAATTTTGCAGCCCTAAGATGCATTTTAAGGCATTTTTTGGGCTTCTAACATATTCTGAACTTTCAGGGTGTAAGATGCATTTTTTGTGCCATAAATATTTTTGGGAATTTCAGTGGTCTAGGATGCGTGTTAATGCCCCTTATAGGCTACAAATGTTTTGGGGATATTCAGAGCTCTCTGACACCGTTTTTGGGCCACCAACATTTTCTGGACTTTAGGGGGTCTAGGATGCCTGTAAACCCCTTTTTTGGGCCTCCAAAGTTTTCTACATTTTTGCAGCCTAAGAAGCATTTTAAGGCCTTTTTTGGGCTGCTAACATGTTTAGAACTTTTAGCAGTGTAGGATGCATTTTTTTTCGTGCCATAAATATTTTTAGGAATTTCAGTGGTCTAGGATGCGGGTTAATGCCCATTTCAGGCTGCAAATATTTTTGGGACATTCAGAGCTATCTGACACAGTTTTTAGGCCACCAACATTTTCTGGACTTTAGGGAGTCTAGGATGCCTGTTAACCCCTTTTTTGGACCTCCAAAGTTTTCAACATTTTTGCAGCCTAAGATGCATTTTAAGGCCTTTTTTGGGCTGCTAACATATTCTGAACTTTCAGTGGTGTAAGATGCATTTTCCGTGCCAAAACTATTTTTGGGAATTTCAGTGGTCTAGGATGCGGGTTAATGCCCATTTCAGGCTGCAAATGCTTTTGGGACATTCAGAGCTTTCTGACACAGTTTCGAGGCCACCAACATTTTCTGGACTTTAGGGGGTCTACGATGACTGTAAACCCTTTTTTGTGCCTCCAAGGTTTTCAACATTTTTGCAGCCTAAGATGCATTTTAAGGCCTTTTTTGGGGTGCTAACATATTCTGAACTTTCAGTGGTGTAGGATGCATTTTTCGTGCAATATATATTTTTGGGAATGTCAGTGCTCTAGGGAGCCAGTTAATGCCCCTTTCAGGCTGCAAATGTTTTTGAGACATTCAGAGCTCTCTGACCCTGTTTTTGGGCCACCAACATTTTCTGGACTTTAGGGGGTCTAGGATGTCTGTAAACCCCTTTTTTGGACCTCCAAAGTTTTCAACATTTTTGCAGCCTAAGAAGCATTTTAAGGCCTTTTTTGGGCTGCTAACATATTCTGAACTTTCAGCGGTGTAGGATGCTTTTTTCGTGCCATAAATATTTTTGGGAATTTCAGTGGTCTAGGATGCGGGTTAATGCCCATTTCAGGCTGCAAATGCTTTTGGGACATTCAGAGCTTTCTGACACAGTTTCAAGGCCACCAACATTTTCTGGACTTTAGGGGGTCTATGATGACTGTAAACCCCTTTTATGTGCCTCCAAAGTTTTCAACATTTTTGCAGCCTAAGATGCATTTTAAGGCCTTTTTTGGGCTGCTAACATATTCTGAACTTTCAGTGGTGTAGGATGCATTTTTCGTGCCATATATATTTTTGGGAATTTCAGTGCTCTAGGGAGCCGGTTAATGCCCATTTCATGCTGCAAATGCTTTTGGGACATTCAGAGCTTTCTGACACAGTTTCAAGGCCACCAACATTTTCTGGACTTTAGGGGTTCTAGGATGCCTGTAAACCCCTTTTTTGGACCTCCAAAGTTTTCAACATTGTTGCAGCCTAAGATGCTTTTTAAGGCCTTTTTTGGGCTGCTAACATATTCTGAACTTTCAGGGTGTAAGATGCATTTTTCGTGCCAAAACTATTTTTGGGAATTTCAGTGGTAAAGGATGCAGGTTAATGCCCCTTATAGGTTACAAATGTTTTTGGAACACTCAGAGCTCTCTGACAGTTTTTTGGACCACCAACATTTTCTGGACTTTAGGGGGTCTAGGATGCCTGTAAACCTCTATTTTGGACCTCCAAAGTTTTCAATATTTTTGCAGCCTAAGATGCATTTTAAGGGCTTTTTTGGGCTGCTAACATATTCTGAACTTTCAGCGGTGTAGGATGCATTTTTCGTGCCATGAATATTTTTGGGAATTTCAGTGGTCTAGGATGCGGTTTAATGCCCTTTTCAGGCTGAAAATATTTTTGGGACATTCAGAGCTTTCTGACACAGTTTTTAGGCCACCAACATTTTCTGGACTTTAGGGGGTCTAGGATGCCTGTAAACCCCTTTTTTGGACCTCCAAAGTTTTCAATATTTTTGCAGCCTAAGATGCATTTTAAGGCCTTTTTTGAGCTGCTAACATGTTCAGAACTTTTAGCAGTGTAGGATGCATTTTTTTTTCGTGCCATGAATATTTTTGGGAATTTCAGTGGTCTAGGGTGCGGGTTAATGCCCATTTCAGGCTTCAAATCTTTTTGGGACATTCAGAGCTCTCTGACACAGTTTTTGGGCCACCAACGTTTTCTGGACTTTATGGGGTCTAGGATGACTGTAAACCCCTTTTTTGGGCCTCCAAAGTTTTCAACATTTTTGCAGCCTAAGATGCTTTTAAGGCCTTTTTTCGGGCTGCTAACATATTCTGAACTTTCAGCGGTGCAGGATGCATTTTTCGTGCCATAAATATTTTTGGGAATTTTAGTGGTCTAGGATGCGGGTTAATGCCCTTTTGAGGCTGCAAATGTTTTTGGGACATTCAGAGCTCTCTGACACAGTTTTTGGGCCACCAACATTTTCTGGACTTTAGGGGGTCTAGGATGACTGTAAAGCCCTTTTTTGGGCCTCTAAGGTTTTCAACATTTTTGCAGCCTAAGATGCATGTTATGGCCTTTTTTGGGCTGCTAACATATTCTGAACTTTCAGCGGTGTAGGATGCGTTTTTCCTGCCATAAATATTTTTGTCAATTTCAGTGGTCTAGGATGCGGGTTAATGCCCATTTCAGGCTGCAAATGTTTTTGGGACATTCAGAGCTTTCTGACACAGTTTTTAGGCCACCAACAGTTTCTGGACTTTAGGGGGTCTAGGATGCCTGTAAACCCCTTTTTTGGGCCTCCAATGTTTTCTACATTTTTGCAGCCTAAGGTGCATTTTAAGGCCTTTTTTGAGCTGCTAACATATTCTGAACTTTCAGGATGTAAGATGCATTTTTTGTGCCAAAACTATTTTTGGGAATTTCAGTGGTCTAGGATGTAGGTTAATGCCCCTTATAGGCTACAAATGTTTTTGGGACATTCAGAGCTCTCCGACAGTTTTGTGGGCCACCAACATTTTCTGGACATTAGGGGGTCTAGGATACCTGTAAACCCATTTTTTGGACGTCCAAAGTTTTCAACATTTGTGCAGTCTAAGATGCATTTTAAGGCCTTTTTTGGGCTGCTAACATATTCTGAACTTTCAGTGGTGTAGGATACATTTTTCGTGCCATATATATTTTTGGGAATTTCAGTGCTCTAGGATGCGGGTTAATGCCCATTTCAGGCTGCAAATGTTTTTGGGACATTCAGAGCTCTCTGACACCGTTTTTGGGCCACCAACATTTTCTGAACTTTAGGGGGTCTAGGATGCCTGTAAACCCCTTTTTTGGGCCTCCAAAGTTTTCTACATTTTTGCAGCCTAAGATGCATTTTAAGGCCTTTTTTGAGCTGCTAACATATTCTGAAATTTCAGGGGTGTAGGATGCATATTTCGTGCACAAAATATTTTTGGGATTTTCAGTGCTCTAGGATGCGGGTTAATGCCCCTTTCAGGCCTCAAATGTTTTTGGGATATTCAGAGCTCTCTGACAGTTTTTTGGGCCACCAACATTTTCTGAACTTTAGGGGGTCTAGGATGCTAAACCCCTTTTTTGGACCTCCAAAGTTTTCAACATTTTTGCATCCTAAGATGCATTTTAAGGCCTTTTTTGGGCTGCTAACATATTCTGAACTTTCATCGGTGTAGGATGCATTTTTCGTGCCATAAATATTTTTGGGAATTTCAGTGGTCTAGGATGCGGGTTAATGCCCATTTCAGGCTGCACATGTTTTTGGGACATTCAGAGCTCTCTGACACAGGTTTTGGGCCACCAACATATTCTGGACTTTAGGGGTTCTAGGATGACTGTAAACCCCTTTTGGGCCTCCAAAGTTTTCTACATTTTTGCAGCCTAAGATGCATTTTAAGGCCTTTTTTGATCTGCTAACATATTCTGAACTTTCAGGGTGTAAGATGCATTTTTCGTGCCAAAACTATTTTTGGGAATTTCAGTGGTAAAGGATGCAGGTTAATGCCCCTTATAGGTTACAAATGTTTTTGGAACACTCAGAGCTCTCTGACAGTTTTTTGGAACACCAACATTTTCTGGACTTTAGGGGGTCTAGGATGCCTGTAAACCCCTATTTTGGACCTCCAAAGTTTTCAATATTTTTGCAGCCTAAGATGCATTTTAAGGGCTTTTTTGGGCTGCTAACATATTCTAAACTTTCAGCGGTGTAGGATACTTTTTTCGTGCCATAAATATTTTTGGGAATTTCAGTGGTCTAGTATGCGGGTTAATGCCCATTTCAGGCTGCAAATGTTTTTGGGATATTCAGAGCTCTCTGACACCGTTTTTGGGCCACCAACATTTTCTGGACTATAGGGGGTCTAGGATGCCTGTAAACCCCTTTTTTGGGCCTCCAAAGTTTTCAACATTTTTGCAGCCTAAGGTGCATTTTAAGGCCTTTTTTGAGCTGCTAACATATTCTGAACTTTCAGGATGTAAGATGCATTTTTTGTGCCAAAACTATTTTTGGGAATTTCAGTGGTCTAGGATGCAGGTTAATGCCCCTTATAGGCTACAAATGTTTTTGGGACATTCAGAGCTCTCCGACAGTTTTGTGGGCCACCAACATTTTCTGGACATTAGGGGGTCTAGGATACCTGTAAACCCATTTTTTGGACCTCCAAAGTTTTCAACATTTGTGCAGTCTAAGATGCATTTTAAGGCCTTTTTTGGGCTGCTCACATGTTCAGAACTTTTAGCAGTGTAGGATGCATTTTTTTTTGTACCGTAAATATTTTTAGGAATTTCAGTGGTCTAGGATGCGGATTAATGCCCATTTCAGGCTGCAAATGTTTTGGGACATTCAGAGATTTCTGACACAGTCTTTAGGCCACCAACATTTTCTGGACTTTAGGGGGTCTAGGATGCCTGTAAACCCCTTTTCTGGGCCTCCAAAATTTTTCTACATTTTTGCAGCCATAAAATGCATTTTAAGGCATTTTTTGGGCTTCTAACATATTCTGAACTTTCAGGGGTGTAGGATGCATTTTTTCACGCACAAAATATTTTTGGGGATTTCAGTGGTCTAGGATGCGGGTTAATTCCCATTTCAGGCTGCAAATGCTTTTGGGACATTCAGAGCTTTCTGACACAGTTTCGAGGCCACCAACATTTTCTGGACTTTAGGGGGTCTACGATGACTGTAAACCCTTTTTTGTGCCTCCAAGGTTTTCAACATTTTTGCAGCCTAAGATGCATTTTAAGGCCTTTTTTGGGCTGCTAACATATTCTGAACTTTCAGCGGTGTAGGATGCTTTTTTCGTGCCATAAATATTTTTGGGAATTTCAGTGGTCTAGGATGCGGGATAATGCCCATTTCAGGCTGCAAATGCTTTTGGGACATTCAGAGCTTTCTGACACAGTTTCAAGGCCACCAACATTTTCTGGACTTTAGGGGGTCTACGATGACTAAACCCCTTTTTTGTGCCTCCATAGTTTTCAACATTTTTGCAGCCTAAGATGCATTTTAAGGCCTTTTTTGGGCTGCTAACATATTCTGAACTTTCAGTGGTGTAGGATGAATTTTTCGTGCCATACGTATTTTTGGGAATTTCAGTGGTCTAGGATGCGGGTTAATGCCCATTTCAGGCTGCAAATGTTTTTGGGACATTCAGAGCTCTCTGACCCTGTTTTTGGGCCACCAACATTTTCTGGACTTTAGGGGGTCTAGGATGCATGTAAACCCCTTTTTTGGGCCTCCAAAGTTTTCTACATTTTTGCAGCCCTAAGATGCATTTTAAGGCATTTTTTGGGCTTCTAACATATTCTGAACTTTCAGGGTGTAAGATGCATTTTTTGTGCCATAAATATTTTTGGGAATTTCAGTGGTCTAGGATGAGTGTTAATGCCCCTTATAGGCTACAAATGTTTTGGGGATATTCAGAGCTCTCTAACCGTTTTTGGGCCACCAACATTTTCTGGACTTTAGGGGGTCTAGGATGCCTGTAAACCCCTTTTTTGGGCCTCCAAAGTTTTCTACATTTTTGCAGCCCGAGAAGCATTTTAAGGCCTTTTTTGGGCTGCTAACATGTTCAGAACTTTTAGCAGTGTAGGATGCATTTTTTTCGTGCCATAAATATTTTTAGGAATTTCAGTGGTCTAGGATGCGGGTTAATGCCCATTTCAAGCTGCAAATGTTTTTGGGACATTCAGAGCTTTCTGACACAGTCTTTAGGCCACCAACATTTTCTGGACTTTAGGGGGTCTAGGATGCCTGTAAACCCCTTTTTTGGGCCTCCAAAGTTTTCAACATTTTTGCAGCCTAAAATGCATTTTAAGGCCTTTTTTGCGCTGCTAAAATATTCTGAACTTTCAAGGTGTAATATGCATTTTTCGTGCCAAAACTATTTTTGGGAATTTCAGTGGTCTAGGATGCAGGTTAATGCCCCTTATAGGCTACAAAAAAGTTTTTGGGACATTCAGAGCTCTCTGACAGTTTTTTGGGCCACCAACATTTTCTAGGTCTAGGATGCCTGTAAACCCATTTTTTGGACCTCCAAAGTTTTCAACATTTGTGCAGTCTAAGATGCATTTTAAGGCCTTTTTTGGGCTGCTAGCATGTTCAGAACTTTCAGCAGTGTAGGATGCATTTTTTTTCGTGCCATAAATATTTTTAGGAATTTCAGTGGTCTAGGATGCGGGTTAATGCCCATTTCAGGCTGCAAATGTTTTTGGGACATTCAGAGCTTTCTGACACAGTCTTTAGGCCACCAACATTTCCTGGACTTTAGGGGGTCTAGGATGCCTGTAAACCCCTTTTTTGGGCCTCCAATGTTTCTACATTTTTGCAGCCATAAGATGCATTTTAAGGCCTTTTTTGGGCTGCTATCATATTCTGAACTTTCAGGGGTGTAGGATGCATATTCTCATGCACAAAATATTTTTGGGGATTTCAGTGGTCTAGGATGCAGGTTAATGCCCATTTCAGGCTGCAAATGCTTTTGGGACATTCAGAGCTTTCTGACACAGTTTCGAGGCCACCAACATTTTCTGGACTTTAGGGGGTCTACGATGACTGTAAACCCCTTTTTTGTGCCTCCAAAGTTTTCAATATTTTTGCAGCCAAAGATGCATTTTAAGGCCTTTTTTGGGCTGCTAACATATTCTGAACTTTCAGTGGTGTAGGATGCATTTTTCGTGCCATATATATTTTTGGGAATTTCAGTGCTCTAGGGAGCCGGTTAATGCCCCTTTCAGGCTGCAAATGTTTTTGAGACATTCAGAGCTCTCTGACCTTGTTTTTGGGCCACCAACATTTTCTGGACTTTAGGGGGTCTAGGATGTCTGTAAACCCCTTTTTTGGACCTCCAAAGTTTTCAACATTTTTGCAGCCTAAGAAGCATTTTAAGGCCTTTTTTGGGCTGCTAACATATTCTGAACTTTCAGCGGTGTAGGATGCTTTTTTCGTGCCATGAACATTTTTGGGAATTTCAGTGGTCTAGGATGCGGTTTAATGCCCTTTTCAGGCTGCAAATATTTTTGGGACATTCAGAGCTTTCTGACACAGTTTTTAGGCCACCAACATTTTCTGAATTTTAGGGGGTCTAGGATGCTAAACCCCTTTTTTGGACCTCCAAAGTTTTCAACATTTTTGCATCCTAAGATGCATTTTAAGGCCTTTTTTGGGCTGCTAACATATTCTGAACTTTCATCGGTATAGGATGCATTTTTCGTTCCATAAATATTTTTGGGAATTTCAGTGGTCTAGGATGCGGGTTAATGCCCATTTCAGGCTGCACATGTTTTTGGGACATTCAGAGCTCTCTGACACAGGTTTTGGGCCACCAACATATTCTGGACTTTAGGGGTTCTAGGATGACTGTAAACCCCTTTTGGGCCTCCAAAGTTTTCAACATTTTTGCAGCCTAAGATGCATTTTAAGGCCTTTTTTGGGCTGCTAACATATTCTAAACTTTCAGCGGTGTAGGATACTTTTTTCGTGCCATAAATATTTTTGGGAATTTCAGTGGTCTAGTATGCGGGTTAATGCCCATTTCAGGCTGCAAATGTTTTTGGGATATTCAGAGCTCTCTGACACCGTTTTTGAGCCACCAACATTTTCTGGACTATAGGGGGTCTAGGATGCCTGTAAACCCCTTTTTTGGGCCTCCAAAGTTTTCAACATTTTTGCAGCCTAAGGTGCATTTTAAGGCCTTTTTTGAGCTGCTAACATATTCTGAACTTTCAGGATGTAAGATGCATTTTTTGTGGCAAAACTATTTTTGGGAATTTCAGTGGTCTAGGATGCAGGTTAATGCCCCTTATAGGCTACAAATGTTTTTGGGACATTCAGAGCTCTCCGACAGTTTTGTGGGCCACCAACATTTTCTGGACATTAGGGGGTCTAGGATACCTGTAAACCCATTTTTTGGACCTCCAAAGTTTTCAACATTTGTGCAGTCTAAGATGCATTTTAAGGCCTTTTTTGGGCTGCTCACATGTTCAGAACTTTTAGCAGTGTAGGATGCATTTTTTTTCGTACCGTAAATATTTTTAGGAATTTCAGTGGTCTAGGATGCGGATTAATGCCCATTTCAGGCTGCAAATGTTTTGGGACATTCAGAGATTTCTGACACAGTCTTTAGGCCACCAACATTTTCTGGACTTTAGGGGGTCTAGGATGCCTGTAAACCCCTTTTTTGGGCCTCCAAAGTTTTCTACATTTTTGCAGCCATAAAATGCATTTTAAGGCATTTTTTGGGCTTCTAACATATTCTGAACTTTCAGGGGTGTAGGATGCATTTTTTCACGCACAAAATCTTTTTGGGGATTTCAGTGGTCTAGGATGCGGGTTAATGCCCATTTCAGGCTGCAAATGCTTTTGGGACATTCAGAGCTTTCTGACACAGTTTCGAGGCCACCAACATTTTCTGGACTTTAGGGGGTGTACGATGACTGTAAACCCTTTTTTGTGCCTCCAAGGTTTTCAACATTTTTGCAGCCTAAGATGCATTTTAAGGCCTTTTTTGGGCTGCTAACATATTCTGAACTTTCAGCGGTGTAGGATGCTTTTTTCGTGCCATAAATATTTTTGGGAATTTCAGTGGTCTAGGATGCGGGATAATGCCCATTTCAGGCTGCAAATCTTTTGGGACATTCAGAGCTTTCTGACACAGTTTCAAGGCCACCAACATTTTCTGGACTTTAGGGGGTCTACGATGACTAAACCCCTTTTTTGTGCCTCCAAAGTTTTCAACATTTTTGCAGCCTAAGATGCATTTTAAGGCCTTTTTTGGGCTGCTAACATATTCTGAACTTTCAGTGGTGTAGGATGCATTTTTCGTGCCATACGTATTTTTGGGAATTTCAGTGGTCTAGGATGCGGGTTAATGCCCATTTCAGGCTGCAAATGTTTTTGGGACATTCAGAGCTCTCTGACCCTGTTTTTGGGCCACCAACATTTTCTGGACTTTAGGGGGTCTAGGATGCATGTAAACCCCTTTTTTGGGCCTCCAAAGTTTTCTACATTTGTGCAGCCCTAAGATGCATTTTAAGGCATTTTTTGGGCTTCTAACATATTCTGAACTTTCAGGGTGTAAGATGCATTTTTTGTGCCATAAATATTTTTGGGAATTTCAGTGGTCTAGGATGCGTGTTAATGCCCCTTATAGGCTACAAATGTTTTGGGGATATTCAGAGCTCTCTGACACCGTTTTTGGGCCACCAACATTTTCTGGACTTTAGGGGGTCTAGGATGCCTGTAAACCCCTTTTTTGGGCCTCCAAAGTTTTCTACATTTTTGCAGCCTGAGAAGCATTTTAAGGCCTTTTTTGGGCTGCTAACATGTTCAGAACTTTTAGCAGTGTAGGATGCATTTTTTTTCGTGCCATAAATATTTTTAGGAATTTCAGTGGTCTAGGATGCGGGTTAATGCCCATTTCAGGCTGCAAATGTTTTTGGGACATTCAGAGCTTTCTGACACAGTCTTTAGGCCACCAACATTTTCTGGACTTTAGGGGGTCTAGGATGCCTGTAAACCCCTTTTTTGGGCCTCCAAAGTTTTCAACATTTTTGCAGCCTAAAATGCATTTTAAGGCCTTTTTTGCGCTGCTAAAATATTCTGAACTTTCAAGGTGTAATATGCATTTTTCGTGCCAAAACTATTTTTGGGAATTTCAGTGGTCTAGGATGCAGGTTAATGCCAGAGCTCTCTGACAGTTTTTTGGGCCACCAACATTTTCTGGACTTTAGGGGGTCTAGGATGCCTGTAAACCGCTTTTTTGGGCCTCCAAAGTTTTCTACATTTTTGCAGCCTAAGAAGCATTTTAAGGCCTTTTTGGGCTGCTAACATGTTCAGAACTTTTAGCAGTGTAGGATGCATTTTTTTTCGTGCCATGAATATTTTTAGGAATTCTGACAGTTTTTTGGGCCACCAACATTTTCTGGACTTTAGGGGGGCTAGGATGCCTGTAAACCCCTTTTTTGGACCTCAAAAGTTTTCAATATTTTTGCAGCCTAAGATGCATTTTAAGGCCTTTTTTCGGGCTGCTAACATATTCTGAACTTTCAGCGGTGTAGGATGCATTTTTTGTGCCATGAATATTTTTGGGAATTTCAGTGGTCTAGGATGCGGTTTAATGCCCATTTCAGGCTGCAAATATTTTTGGGACATTCAGAGCTATCTGACACAGTTTTTAGGCCACCAACATTTTCTGGACTTTAGGGAGTCTAGGATGCCTGTTAACCCCTTTTTTGGACCTCCAAAGTTTTCAACATTTTTGCAGCCTAAGATGCATTTTAAGGCCTTTTTTGGGCTGCTAACATATTCTGAACTTTCAGTGGTGTAAGATGCATTTTCCGTGCCAAAACTATTTTTGGGAATGTCAGTGGTCTAGGATGCAGGTTAATGCCCCTTATAGGCTACAAATGTTTTTGGGACATTCAGAGCTCTCCGACAGTTTTTTGGGCCACCAACATTTTCTAGGTCTAGGATGCCTGTAAACCCATTTTTTGGACCTCCAAAGTTTTCAACATTTGTGCAGTCTAAGATGCATTTTAAGGCCTTTTTTGGGCTGCTAGCATGTTCAGAACTTTTAGCAGTGTAGGATGCATTTTTTTTCGTGCCATAAATATTTTTAGGAATTTCAGTGGTCTAGGATGCGGGTTAATGCCCATTTCAGGCTGCAAATGTTTTTGGGACATTCAGAGCTCTCTGACACAGTTTTTGGGCCACCAACATTTTCTGGACTTTAGGGGGTCTAGGATGACTGTAAAGCCCTTTTTTGGGCCTCTAAGGTTTTCTACATTTTTGCAGCCATAAGATGCATTTTAAGGCCTTTTTTGGGCTGCTATCATATTCTGAACTTTCAGGGGTGTAGGATGCATATTCTCATGCACAAAATATTTTTGGGGATTTCAGTGGTCTTGGATGCAGGTTAATGCCCATTTCAGGCTGCAAATGCTTTTGGGACATTCAGAGCTTTCTGACACAGTTTCGAGGCCACCAACATTTTCTGGACTTTAGGGGGTCTACGATGACTGTAAACCCCTTTTTTGTGCCTCCAAAGTTTTCAACATTTTTGCAGCCTAAGATGCATTTTAAGGCCTTTTTTGGGCTGCTAACATATTTTGAACTTTCAGTGGTGTAGGATGCATTTTTCGTGCCATATATATTTTTGGGAATTTCAGTGCTCTAGGGAGCCGGTTAATGCCCCTTTCAGGCTGCAAATGTTTTTGAGACATTCAGAGCTCTCTGACCTTGTTTTTGGGCCACCAACATTTTCTGGACTTTAGGGGGTCTAGGATGCCTGTAAACCCCTTTTTTGGGCCTCCAATGTTTCTACATTTTTGCAGCCATAAGATGCATTTTAAGGCCTTTTTTGGGCTGCTATCATATTCTGAACTTTCAGGGGTGTAGGATGCATATTCTCATGCACAAAATATTTTTGGGGATTTCAGTGGTCTAGGATGCAGGTTAATGCCCATTTCAGGCTGCAAATGCTTTTGGGACATTCAGAGCTTTCTGACACAGTTTCGAGGCCACCAACATTTTCTGGACTTTAGGGGGTCTACGATGACTGTAAACCCCTTTTTTGTGCCTCCAAAGTTTTCAACATTTTTGCAGCCTAAGATGCATTTTAAGGCCTTTTTTGGGCTGCTAACATATTCTGAACTTTCAGTGGTGTAGGATGCATTTTTCGTGCCATATATATTTTTGGGAATTTCAGTGCTCTAGGGAGCCGGTTAATGCCCATTTCAGGCTGCAAATGTTTTTGGGACATTCAGAGCTCTCTGACACCGTTTTTGGGCCACCAACATTTTCTGAACTTTAGGGGGTCTAGGATGCCTGTAAACCCCTTTTTTGGGCCTCCAAAGCTTTCTACATTTTTGCAGCCTAAGATGCATTTTAAGGCCTTTTTTGAGCTGCTAACATATTCTGAAATTTCAGGGGTGTAGGATGCATATTTCGTGCACAAAATATTTTTGGGATTTTCAGTGCTCTAGGATGCGGGTTAATGCCCCTTTCAGGCCTCAAATGTTTTTGGGATATTCAGAGCTCTCTGACAGTTTTTTGGGCCACCAACATTTTCTGAACTTTAGGGGGTCTAGGATGCTAAACCCCTTTTTTGGACCTCCAAAGTTTTCAACATTTTTGCATCCTAAGATGCATTTTAAGGCCTTTTTTGGGCTGCTAACATATTCTGAACTTTCATCGGTGTAGGATGCATTTTTCGTGCCATAAATATTTTTGGGAATTTCAGTGGTCTAGGATGCGGGTTAATGCCCATTTCAGGCTGCACATGTTTTTGGGACATTCAGAGCTCTCTGACACAGGTTTTGGGCCACCAACATATTCTGGACTTTAGGGGTTCTAGGATGACTGTAAACCCCTTTTGGGCCTCCAAAGTTTTCTACATTTTTGCAGCCTAAGATGCATTTTAAGGCCTTTTTTGATCTGCTAACATATTCTGAACTTTCAGGGTGTAAGATGCATTTTTCGTGCCAAAACTATTTTTGGGAATTTCAGTGGTAAAGGATGCAGGTTAATGCCCCTTATAGGTTACAAATGTTTTTGGAACACTCAGAGCTCTCTGACAGTTTTTTGGACCACCAACATTTTCTGGACTTTAGGGGATCTAGGATGCCTGTAAACCCCTATTTTGGACCTCCAAAGTTTTCAATATTTTTGCAGCCTAAGATGCATTTTAAGGGCTTTTTTGGGCTGCTAACATATTCTGAACTTTCAGCGGTGTAGGATGCATTTTTCGTGCCATGAATATTTTTGGGAATTTCAGTGGTCTAGGATGCGGTTTAATGCCCTTTTCAGGCTGCAAATATTTTTGGGACATTCAGAGCTTTCTGACACAGTTTTTAGGCCACCAACATTTTCTGAATTTTAGGGGGTCTAGGATGCTAAACCCCTTTTTTGGACCTCCAAAGTTTTCAACATTTTTGCATCCTAAGATGCATTTTAAGGCCTTTTTTGGGCTGCTAACATATTCTGAACTTTCATCGGTATAGGATGCATTTTTCGTGCCATAAATATTTTTGGGAATTTCAGTGGTCTAGGATGCGGGTTAATGCCCATTTTAGGCTGCACATGTTTTTGGGACATTCAGAGCTCTCTGACACAGGTTTTGGGCCACCAACATATTCTGGACTTTAGGGGGTCTAGGATGCCTGTAAACCCCTTTTTTGGACCTCCAAAGTTTTCAATTTTTTTGCAGCCTAAGATGCATCATTTTAAGGCCTTTTTTGGGCTGCTAACATGTTCAGAACTTTTAGCAGTGTAGGATGCATTTTTTTTTCGTGCCATAAATATTTTTGGGAATTTCAGTGGTCTAGGGTGCGGGTTAATGCCCATTTCAGGCTTCAAATCTTTTTGGGACATTCAGAGCTCTCTGACACAGTTTTTGGGCCACCAACGTTTTCTGGACTTTAGGGGGTCTAGGATGACTGTAAACCCCTTTTTTGAGCCTCCAAATTTTTCAACATTTTTGCAGCCTAAGATTCATTTTAAGGCCTTTTTTGGGCTGCTATCATATTCTGAACTTTCAGGGGTGTAGGATGCATTTTCTCGTGCACAAAATATTTTTGGGGATTTCAGTGGTCTAGGATGCAGGTTAATGCCCATTTCAGGCTGCAAATGCTTTTGGGACATTCAGAGCTTTCTGGCACAGATTCAAGGCCACCAACATTTTCTGGACTTTAGGGGGTCTACGATGCCTGTAAGCCCCTTTTTTGGGCCTCCAATGTTTTATACATTTTTGCAGCCATAAGATGCATTTTAAGGCATTTTTTGGGCTTCTAACATATTCTGAACTTTCAGGGTGTAGGATGCATTTTTCGTGCCATGAATATTTTTGTGAATTTCAGTGGTCTAGGATGCGGTTTAATGCCCATTTCAGGCTGCAAATATTTTTGGGACATTCAGAGCTTTCTGACACAGTTTTTAGGCCACCAACATTTTCTGGACTTTAGGGGGTCTAGGATGCCTGTAAACCACTTTTTTGGGCCTCCAAAGTTTTCAACATTTTTGCAGCCTAAGATGGATTTTAAGGCCTTTTTTGGGCTGCTATCATATTCTGAACTTTCAGGGGTGTAGGATGCATTTTCTCGTGCACAAAATATTTTTGGGGATTTCTGTGGTCTAGGATGCAGGCTAATACCCATTTCAGGCTGCAAATGCTTTTGGGACATTCAGAGCTTTCTGACACAGTTTCAAGTCCACCAACATTTTCTGGACTTTTGGGGTTCTACGATGCCTGTAAATCCCTTTTTTGGACCTCCAAAGTTTTCAACATTTTTGCAGCCTAAGAAGCATTTTAAGGCCTTTTTTGGACTGCTAACATATTCTGAACTTTCAGCGGTGTAGGATGCTTTTTTCGTGCCATAAATATTTTTGGGAATTTCAGTGGTCTAGGATGCGGGTTAATGCCCATTTCAGGCTGCAAATGTTTTTGGGATATTCAGAGCTCTCTGACACCGTATTTGAGCCACCAACATTTTCTGGACTTTAGGGGGTTTAGGATGCCTGTAAACCCATTTTTTGGACCTCCAAAGTTTTCAACATTTGTGCAGCCTAAGATGCATTTCAAGGCCTTTTTTGAGCTGCTAACATATTCTGAACTTTCAGGATGTAAGATGCATTTTTTGTGCCAAAACTATTTTTGGGAATTTCAGTGGTCTAGGATGCAGGTTAATGCCCCTTATAGGCTACAAATGTTTTTGGGACATTCAGAGCTCTCCGACAGTTTTTTGGGCCACCAAAATATTCTGGACTTTAGGGGGTCTAGGATGCCTGTAAACCCATTTTTGGACCTCCAAAGTTTTAAACATTTGTGCAGTCTAAGATGCATTTTAAGGCCTTTTTTGGGCTGCTAACATGTTCAGAACTTTTAGCAGTGTAGGATGCATTTTTTTTTTCGTGCCATAAATATTTTTGGGAATTTCAGTGGTCTAGGATGCGGGTTAATGCCCATTTCTGGCTTCAAATGTTTTGGGACATTCAGAGCTCTCTGACACAGTTTTTAGGCCACCAACATTTTCTGGACTTTAGGGGGTCTAGGATGACTGTAAACCCCTTTTTAGGGCCTCCAAAGTTTTCAACATGTTTGCAGCCTAAGATGCATATTAAGGCCATTTTTTGGGCTGCTAACATATTCTGAACTTTCGATGGTGTATGATGCATTTTTCGTGCCATAAATATTTTTGGGAATTTCACTGGTCTAGGATGCGGGTTAATGCCCATTTCAAGCTGCAAATATTTTTGGGACATTCAGAGCTTTCTGACACAGTTTTTAGGCCACCAACATTTTCTGGACTTTAGGGAGTCTAGGATACCTGTAAACCCCTTTTTTGGACCTCCAAAGTTTTCGACATTTTTGCAGCCTAAGATGCATTTTAAGGCCTTTTTTGGGCTGCTAACATATTCTGAACTTTCAGTGGTGTAAGATGCATTTTCCGTGCCAAAACTATTTTTGGGAATTTCAGTGGTCTAGGATGCAGGTTAATGTCCCTTATTGGCTACACATGTTTTTGGGACATTCAGAGCTCTCTGGCAGTTTTTTGGGCCACCAGCATTTTCTGGACTTTAGGGGGTCTAGGATGCCTGTAAACCCCTTTTTTGGGCCTCCAAAGTTTTCTACATTTTTGCAGCCCTAAGATGCATCTTAAGACATTTTTGGGGCTGCTAACATATTCTGAACTTTCAGGGTGTAAGATTCCTTTTTCGTGCCAAAACTATTTTTGGGAATTTCAGTGGTAAAGGATGCAGGTTAATGCACCTTATAGGCTACAAATGTTTTTGGAACACTCAGAGCTCTCTGACAGTTTTTTGGACCACCAACATTTTCTGGACATTAGGGGGGTCTAGGATGCCTGTAAACCCTTTTTTGGACCTCCAAAGTTTTCAATATTTTTGCAGCCTAAGATGCATTTTAAGGCCTTTTTTGGGCTGCTAACATATTCTGAACTTTTAGCAGTGTAGGATGCATTTTTTTTTCGTGCCATAAATATTTTTGGGAATTTCAGTGGTCTAGGATGCGGGTTAATGCCCATTTCAGACTTCAAATGTTTTTGGGACATTCAGATCTCTCTGACACAGTTTTTGGGCCACCAACATTTTCTGGACTTTAGGGGGTCTAAGATGACTGTAAACCCCTTTTTTGGGCCTCTAAGGTTTTCAACATTTTTGCAGCCTAAGATGCATGTTATGGCCTTTTTTGGGCTGCTAACATATTCTGAACTTTCAGCGGTTTAGGATGCATTTTTCCTGCCATAAATATTTTTGTCAATTTCAGTGGTCTAGGATGCGGGTTAATGCCCATTTCAGGCTGCAAATGTTTTTGGGACATTCAGAGCTTTCTGACACATTTTTTAGGCCACCAACATTTTCTGGACTTTAGGGGGTCTAGGATGCCTGTAAACCCCTTTTTTGGGCCTCCAATGTTTTCTACATTTTTGCAGCCATAAGATGCATTTTAAGGCATTTTTTGGGCTTCTAACATATTCTGAACTTTCAGGGTGTAGGATGCATTTTTCGTTCCATGAATATTTTTGGGAATTTCAGTGGTCTAGGATGCGGTTTAATGCCCATTTCAGGCTGCAAATATTTTTGGGACATTCAGAGCTTTCTGACACAGTTTTTAGGCCACCAACATTTTCTGGACTTTAGGGGGTCTAGGATGACTAAACCCCTTTTTTGGGCCTCCAAAGTTTTCAACATTTTTGCAGCCTAAGATGGATTCTAAGGCCTTTTTTGGGCTGCTATCATATTCTGAACTTTCAGGGGTGTAGGATGCATTTTCTCGTGCACAAAATATTTTTGGGGATTTCAGTGGTCTAGGATGCAGGTTAATACCCATTTCAGGCTGCAAATGCTTTTGGGACATTCAGAGCTTTCTGACACAGTTTCAAGGCCACCAACATTTTCTGGACTTTAGGGGGTCTACGATGCCTGTAAATCCCTTTTTTGGACCTCCAAAGTTTTCAACATTTTTGCAGCCTAAGAAGCATTTTAAGGCCTTTTTTGGACTGCTAACATATTCTGAACTTTCAGGATGTAAGATGCATTTTTTGTGCCAAAACTATTTTTGGGAATTTCAGTGGTCTAGGATGCAGGTTAATGCCCCTTATAGGCTACAAATGTTTTTGGGACATTCAGAGCTCTCCGACAGTTTTTTGGGCCACCAACATTTTCTGGACTTTAGGGGGTCTAGGATGCATGTAAACCCATTTTTTGGACCACCAAAGTTTTCAAAATTTGTGCAGCCTAAGATGCATTTCAAGGCCTTTTTTGAGCTGCTAACATATTCTGAACTTTCAGGATGTAAGATGCATTTTTTGTGCCAAAACTATTTTTGGGAATTTCAGTGGTCTAGGATGCAGGTTAATGCCCCTTATAGGCTACAAATGTTTTTGGGACATTCAGAGCTCTCCGACAGTTTTTTGGGCCACCAAAATATTCTGGACTTTAGGGGGTCTAGGATGCCTGTAAACCCATTTTTTGGACCACCAAAGTTTTAAACATTTGTGCAGTCTAAGTTGCATTTTAAGGCCTTTTCTGGGCTGCTAACATGTTCAGAACTTTTAGCAGTGTAGGATGCATTTTTTTCTTCGTGCCATAAATATTTTTGGGAATTTCAGTGGTCTAGGATGCGGGTTAATGCCCATTTCAGGCTTCAAATGTTTTTGGGACATTCATAGCTCTCTGACACAGTTTTTAGGCCACCAACATTTTCTGGACTTTAGGGGGTCTAGGATGACTGTAAACCCCTTTTTTGGGCCTCCAAAGTTTTCAACATGTTTGCAGCCTAAGATGCATATTAAGGCCTTTTTTGGGCTGCTAACATATTCTGAACTTTCGATGGTGTATGATGCATTTTTCGTGCCATAAATATTTTTGGGAATTTCACTGGTCTAGGATGCGGGTTAATGCCCATTTCAAGCTGCAAATATTTTTGGGACATTCAGAGCTTTCTGACACAGTTTTTAGGCCACCAACATTTTCTGGACTTTAGGGAGTCTAGGATGCCTGTAAACCCCTTTTTTGGACCTCCAAAGTTTTCAACATTTTTGCAGCCTAAGATGCATTTTAAGGCCTTTTTTTGGGCTGCTAACATATTCTGAACTTTCAGTGGTGTAAGATGCATTTTCCGTGCCAAAACTATTTTTGGGAATTTCAGTGGTCTAGGATGCAGGTTAATGTCCCTTATCGGCTACACATGTTTTTGGGACATTCAGAGCTCTCTGGCAGTTTTTTGGGCCACCAACATTTTCTGGACTTTAGGGGGTCTAGGATGCCTGTAAACCCCTTTTTTGGGCCTCCAAAGTTTTCTACATTTTTGCAGCCCTAAAATGCATCTTAAGGCATTTTTGGGGCTGCTAACATATTCTGAACTTTCAGGGTGTAAGATGCATTTTTCGTGCCAAAACTATTTTTGGGAATTTCAGTGGTAAAGGATGCAGGTTAATGCCCCTTATAGGCTACAAATGTTTTTGGAACACTCAGAGCTCTCTGACAGTTTTTTGGACCACCAACATTTTCTGGACTTTAGGGGGTCTAGGATGCCTTTAAACCCCTTTTTTGGACCTCCAAAGTTTTCAATATTTTTGCAGCCTAAGATGCATTTTAAGGCCTTTTTTGGGCTGCTAACATATTCTGAACTTTCAGCGGTGTAGGATGCATTTTTCGTGCCATGAATATTTTTGGGAATTTCAGTGGTCTAGGATGCGGTTTAATGCCCTTTTCAGGCTGCAAATATTTTTGGGACATTCAGAGCTTTCTGACACAGTTTTTAGGCCACCAACATTTTCTGGACTTTAGGGGGTCTAGGATGCCTGTAAACCCCTTTTTTGGACTTCCAAAGTTTTCAATATTTTTGCAGCCTAAGATGCATTTTAAGGCCTTTTTTGGGCTGCTAACATGTTCAGAACTTTTAGCAGTGTAGGATGCATTTTTTTTTCGTGCCATAAATATTTTTGAGAATTTCAGTGGTCTAGGATGCGGGTTAATGCCCATTTCAGAATTCAAATGTTTTTGGGACATTCAGAGCTCTCTGACACAGTTTTTGGGCCACCAACATTTTCTGGACTTTAGGGGGTCTAGGATGACTGTAAACCCCTTTTTTGGGCCTCCAAAGTTTTCAACATTTTTGCAGCCTAAGATGCTTTTAAGGCCTTTTTTTGGGCTGCTAACATATTCTGAACTTTCAGCGGTGCAGGATGCATTTTTCGTGCCATAAATATTTTTAGGAATTTCAGTGGTCTAGGATGCGGGTTAATGCCCATTTCAGGCTGCAAATGTTTTTGGGACATTCAGAGCTCTCTGACACAGTTTTTGGGCCACCAACATTTTCTGGACTTTAGGGGGTCTAGGATGACTGTAAAGCCCTTTTTTGGGCCTCTAAGGTTTTCAACATTTTTGCAGCCTAAGATGCATGTTATGGCCTTTTCGGGTTGCTAACATATTCTGAACTTTCAGCGGTTTAGGATGCATTTTCCTGCCATAAATATTTTTGTCAATTTCAGTGGTCTAGGATGCGGGTTAATGCCCATTTCAGGCTGCAAATGTTTTTGGGACATTCAGAGCTTTCTGACACAGTTTTTAGGCCACCAACATTTTCTGGACTTTAGGGGGTCTAGGATGGCTGTAAACCCCTTTTTTGGGCCTCCAATGTTTTCTACATTTTTGCAGCCATAAGATGCATTTTAAGGCATTTTTTGGGCTTCTAACATATTCTGAACTTTCAGGGTGTAGGATGCATTTTTCGTGCCATGAATATTTTTGGGAATTTCAGTGGTCTAGGATGCGGTTTAATGCTCATTTCAGGCTGCAAATATTTTTGGGACATTCAGAGCTTTCTGACACAGTTTTTAGGCCACCAACATTTTCTGGACTTTAGAGGGTCTAGGATGCCTGTAAACCTCTTTTTTGGGCCTCCAAGGTTTTCAACATTTTTGCAGCCTAAGATGGATTTTAAGGCCTTTTTTGGGCTGCTATCATATTCTGAACTTTCAGGGGTGTAGGATGCATTTTCTCGTGCACAAAATATTTTTGGGCATTTTAGTGGTCTAGGATGCAGGTTAATACCCATTTCAGGCTGCACATGCTTTTGGGACATTCAGAGCTTTCTGACACAGTTTCAAGGCCACCAACATTTTCTGGACTTTAGGGGGTTTACGATGCCTGTAAATCCCTTTTTTGGACCTCCAAAGTTTTCAACATTTTTGCAGCCTAAGAAGCATTTTAAGGCCTTTTTTGGACTGCTAACATATTCTGAACTTTCAGCGGTGTAGGATGCTTTTTTCGTGCCATAATATTTTTGGGAATTTCAGTGGTCTAGGATGCGGGTTAATGCCCATTTCAGGCTGCAAATGTTTTTGGGACATTCAGAGCTTTCTGACACAGTTTTTAGGCCACCAACATTTTCTGGACTTTAGGGGGTCTAGGATGCCTGTAAACCCCTTTTTTGGGCCTCCAATGTTTTCTACATTTTTGCAGCCATAAGATGCATTTTAAGGCATTTTTTGGGCTTCTAACATATTCTGAACTTTCAGGGTGTAGGATGCATTTTTCGTTCCATGAATATTTTTGGGAATTTCAGTGGTCTAGGATGCGGTTTAATGCCCATTTCAGGCTGCAAATATTTTTGGGACATTCAGAGCTTTCTGACACAGTTTTTAGGCCACCAACATTTTCTGGACTTTAGGGGGTCTAGGATGACTAAACCCCTTTTTTGGGCCTCCAAAGTTTTCAACATTTTTGCAGCCTAAGATGGATTCTAAGGCCTTTTTTGGGCTGCTATCATATTCTGAACTTTCAGGGGTGTAGGATGCATTTTCTCGTGCACAAAATATTTTTGGGGATTTCAGTGGTCTAGGATGCAGGTTAATACCCATTTCAGGCTGCAAATGCTTTTGGGACATTCAGAGCTTTCTGACACAGTTTCAAGGCCACCAACATTTTCTGGACTTTAGGGGGTCTACGATGCCTGTAAATCCCTTTTTTGGACCTCCAAAGTTTTCAACATTTTTGCAGCCTAAGAAGCATTTTAAGGCCTTTTTTGGACTGCTAACATATTCTGAACTTTCAGGATGTAAGATGCATTTTTTGTGCCAAAACTATTTTTGGGAATTTCAGTGGTCTAGGATGCAGGTTAATGCCCCTTATAGGCTACAAATGTTTTTGGGACATTCAGAGCTCTCCGACAGTTTTTTGGGCCACCAACATTTTCTGGACTTTAGGGGGTCTAGGATGCATGTAAACCCATTTTTTGGACCACCAAAGTTTTCAAAATTTGTGCAGCCTAAGATGCATTTCAAGGCCTTTTTTGAGCTGCTAACATATTCTGAACTTTCAGGATGTAAGATGCATTTTTTGTGCCAAAACTATTTTTGGGAATTTCAGTGGTCTAGGATGCAGGTTAATGCCCCTTATAGGCTACAAATGTTTTTGGGACATTCAGAGCTCTCCGACAGTTTTTTGGGCCACCAAAATATTCTGGACTTTAGGGGGTCTAGGATGCCTGTAAACCCATTTTTTGGACCACCAAAGTTTTAAACATTTGTGCAGTCTAAGTTGCATTTTAAGGCCTTTTCTGGGCTGCTAACATGTTCAGAACTTTTAGCAGTGTAGGATGCATTTTTTTCTTCGTGCCATAAATATTTTTGGGAATTTCAGTGGTCTAGGATGCGGGTTAATGCCCATTTCAGGCTTCAAATGTTTTTGGGACATTCATAGCTCTCTGACACAGTTTTTAGGCCACCAACATTTTCTGGACTTTAGGGGGTCTAGGATGACTGTAAACCCCTTTTTTGGGCCTCCAAAGTTTTCAACATGTTTGCAGCCTAAGATGCATATTAAGGCCTTTTTTGGGCTGCTAACATATTCTGAACTTTCGATGGTGTATGATGCATTTTTCGTGCCATAAATATTTTTGGGAATTTCACTGGTCTAGGATGCGGGTTAATGCCCATTTCAAGCTGCAAATATTTTTGGGACATTCAGAGCTTTCTGACACAGTTTTTAGGCCACCAACATTTTCTGGACTTTAGGGAGTCTAGGATGCCTGTAAACCCCTTTTTTGGACCTCCAAAGTTTTCAACATTTTTGCAGCCTAAGATGCATTTTAAGGCCTTTTTTGGGCTGCTAACATATTCTGAACTTTCAGTGGTGTAAGATGCATTTTCCGTGCCAAAACTATTTTTGGGAATTTCAGTGGTCTAGGATGCAGGTTAATGTCCCTTATTGGCTACACATGTTTTTGGGACATTCAGAGCTCTCTGGCAGTTTTTTGGGCCACCAACATTTTCTGGACTTTAGGGGGTCTAGGATGCCTGTAAACCCCTTTTTTGGGCCTCCAAAGTTTTCTACATTTTTGCAGCCCTAAAATGCATCTTAAGGCATTTTTGGGGCTGCTAACATATTCTGAACTTTCAGGGTGGAAGATGCATTTTTCGTGCCAAAACTATTTTTGGGAATTTCAGTGGTAAAGGATGCAGGTTAATGCCCCTTATAGGCTACAAATGTTTTTGGAACACTCAGAGCTCCCTGACAGTTTTTTGGACCACCAACATTTTCTGGACTTTAGGGGGTCTAGGATGCCTTTAAACCCCTTTTTTGGACCTCCAAAGTTTTCAATATTTTTGCAGCCTAAGATGCATTTTAAGGCCTTTTTTGGGCTGCTAACATATTCTGAACTTTCAGCGGTGTAGGATGCATTTTTCGTGCCATGAATATTTTTGGGAATTTCAGTGGTCTAGGATGCGGTTTAATGCCCTTTTCAGGCTGCAAATATTTTTGGGACATTCAGAGCTTTCTGACACAGTTTTTAGGCCACCAACATTTTCTGGACTTTAGGGGGTCTAGGATGCCTGTAAACCCCTTTTTTGGACTTCCAAAGTTTTCAAAATTTCTGCAGCCTAAGATGCATTTCAAGGCCTTTTTTGAGCTGCTAACATGTTCAGAACTTTTAGCAGTGTAGGATGCATTTTTTTTTCGTGCCATAAATATTTTTGAGAATTTCAGTGGTCTAGGATGCGGGTTAATGCCCATTTCAGAATTCAAATGTTTTTGGGACATTCAGAGCTCTCTGACACAGTTTTTGGGCCACCAACATTTTCTGGACTTTAGGGGGTCTAGGATGACTGTAAACCCCTTTTTTGGGCCTCCAAAGTTTTCAACATTTTTGCAGCCTAAGATGCTTTTAAGGCCTTTTTTTGGGCTGCTAACATATTCTGAACTTTCAGCGGTGCAGGATGCATTTTTCGTGCCATAAATATTTTTAGGAATTTCAGTGGTCTAGGATGCGGGTTAATGCCCATTTCAGGCTGCAAATGTTTTTGGGACATTCAGAGCTCTCTGACACAGTTTTTGGGCCACCAACATTTTCTGGACTTTAGGGGGTCTAGGATGACTGTAAAGCCCTTTTTTGGGCCTCTAAGGTTTTCAACATTTTTGCAGCCTAAGATGCATGTTATGGCCTTTTCGGGTTGCTAACATATTCTGAACTTTCAGCGGTTTAGGATGCATTTTCCTGCCATAAATATTTTTGTCAATTTCAGTGGTCTAGGATGCGGGTTAATGCCCATTTCAGGCTGCAAATGTTTTTGGGACATTCAGAGCTTTCTGACACAGTTTTTAGGCCACCAACATTTTCTGGACTTTAGGGGGTCTAGGATGGCTGTAAACCCCTTTTTTGGGCCTCCAATGTTTTCTACATTTTTGCAGCCATAAGATGCATTTTAAGGCATTTTTTGGGCTTCTAACATATTCTGAACTTTCAGGGTGTAGGATGCATTTTTCGTGCCATGAATATTTTTGGGAATTTCAGTGGTCTAGGATGCGGTTTAATGCTCATTTCAGGCTGCAAATATTTTTGGGACATTCAGAGCTTTCTGACACAGTTTTTAGGCCACCAACATTTTCTGGACTTTAGAGGGTCTAGGATGCCTGTAAACCTCTTTTTTGGGCCTCCAAGGTTTTCAACATTTTTGCAGCCTAAGATGGATTTTAAGGCCTTTTTTGGGCTGCTATCATATTCTGAACTTTCAGGGGTGTAGGATGCATTTTCTCGTGCACAAAATATTTTTGGGCATTTTAGTGGTCTAGGATGCAGGTTAATACCCATTTCAGGCTGCACATGCTTTTGGGACATTCAGAGCTTTCTGACACAGTTTCAAGGCCACCAACATTTTCTGGACTTTAGGGGGTTTACGATGCCTGTAAATCCCTTTTTTGGACCTCCAAAGTTTTCAACATTTTTGCAGCCTAAGAAGCATTTTAAGGCCTTTTTTGGACTGCTAACATATTCTGAACTTTCAGCGGTGTAGGATGCTTTTTTCGTGCCATAATATTTTTGGGAATTTCAGTGGTCTAGGATGCGGGTTAATGCCCATTTCAGGCTGCAAATGTTTTTGGGACATTCAGAGCTTTCTGACACAGTTTTTAGGCCACCAACATTTTCTGGACTTTAGGGGGTCTAGGATGCCTGTAAACCCCTTTTTTGGGCCTCCAATGTTTTCTACATTTTTGCAGCCATAAGATGCATTTTAAGGCATTTTTTGGGCTTCTGACATATTCTGAACTTTCAGGGTGTAGGATGCATTTTTCGTGCCATGAATATTTTTGGGAATTTCAGTGGTCTAGGATGTGGTTTAATGCCCATTTCAGGCTGCAAATATTTTTGGGACATTCAGAGCTTTCTGACACAGTTTTTAGGCCACCAACATTTTCTGGACTTTAGGGGGTCTAGGATGCCTGTAAACCCCTTTTTTGGGCCTCCAAAGTTTTCAACATTTTTGCAGCCTAAGATGGATTTTAAGGCCTTTTTTGGACTGCTAACATATTCTGAACTTTCAGCGGTGTAGGATGCTTTTTTCGTGCCATAATATTTTTGGGAATTTCAGTGGTCTAGGATGTGGGTTAATGCCCATTTCAGGCTGCAAATGTTTTTGGGACATTCAGAGCTCTCTGACACCGTTTTTGGGCCACCAACATTTTCTGGACTTTAGGGGGTCTAGGATGCCTGTAAACCCCTTTTTTGGGCCTCCAAATTTTTCTACATTTTTGCAGCCCTAGGATGCATTTTAGGGCATTTTTGGGGCTGCTAACATATTCTGAACTTTCAGGGTGTAAGATGCATTTTTCGTGCCATAAATATTTTTGGGAATTTCAGTAGTCTAGGATGCGGGATAATGCCCCTTTCAGCCTGCAAATGTTTTTGGGATATTCAGAACTCTTTGACACAGTTTTTAGACCACCAACATTTTCTGGACTTTAGGGGTCTAGGATGCCTGTAAACCCCTTTTTTGGACCTCCAAAGTTTTCAACATTTTTGCAGCCTAAGATGCATTTTAAGGCCTTTTTTGGGCTGCTAACATATTCTGAACTTTCAGTGGTGTAAGATGCATTTTTCGTGCCAAAACTATTTTTGGGAATTTCAGTGGTCTAGGATGCAGGTTAATGCCCCTTATTGGCTACACATGTTTTTGGGACATTCAGAGCTCTCTGGCAGTTTTTTGGGCCACCAATATTTTCTGGACTTTAGGGGGTCTAGGATGCCTGAAATCCCCTTTTTTGGGCCTCCAAAGTTTTCTACATTTTTGCAGCCCTAAGATGCATTTTAAGGCATTTTTGGGGCTGCTAACATATTCTGAACTTTCATGGTGTAAGATGCATTTTTCGTGCCAAAACTATTTTTGGGAATTTCAGTGGTCTAGGATGCAGGTTAATGCCCCTTATAGGCTACAAATGTTTTTCGGACATTCAGAGCTCTCTGACAGTTTTTTGGGCCACCAACATTTTCTGGACTTTAGGGGGTCTAGGATGCCTGTAAACCCCTTTTTTGGACCTCCAAAGTTATCAATATTTTTGCAGCCTACGATGCATTTTAAGGCCTTTTTTGGGCTGCTAACATATTCTGAACTTTCAGCGGTGTAGGATGCATTTTTCGTGCCATGAATATTTTTGGGAATTTCAGTGGTCTAGGATGCTGTTTAATGCCCATTTCAGGCTGCAAATATTTTTGGGATATTCAGAGCTTTATGACAAAGTTTTTAGGCCACCAACATTTTAGGGGTCTAGGATGACTGTAAACCCTTTTTTTGGGCCTCCAAAGTTTTCAACATTTTTGCAGCCTAAGATGCATTTTAAGGCCTTTTTTGGGCTGCTAACATATTCTGAACTTTCAGGATGTAAGATGCAATTTTCATGCCATAAATATTTTTGGGAATTTCAGTGGTCTAGGTTGCGGGTTAATGCCCATTTCAGGCTGCAAATGTTTTTGGGACATTCCGAGCTTTCTGACACAGTTTCTAGGCCACCAACATTTTCTGGACTTTAAGGGGTCTAGGATGACTGTAAACCCCTTTTTTGGGCCTCCAAAGTTTTCAACATTTTTGCAGCCTAAGATGCATTTTAAGGCCTTTTTTTGGGCTGCTAACATATTCTGAACTTTCAGCGGTGCAGGATGCATTTTTCGTGCCATAAATATTTTTGGGAATTTCAGTGGTCTAGGATGCGGGTTAATACCCATTTCAGGCTGCAAATGTTTTTGGGACATTCAGAGCTCTCTGACACAGTTTTTGGGCCACCAACATTTTCTGGACTTTAGGGGGTCTAGGATGACTGTAAACCCCTTTTTTGGGCCTCCAAAGTTTTCAACATGTTTGCAGCCTAAGATGCATATTAAGGCCATTTTTTGGGCTGCTAACATATTCTGAACTTTCGATGGTGTATGATGCATTTTTCGTGCCATAAATATTTTTGGGAATTTCACTGGTCTAGGATGCGGGTTAATGCCCATTTCAAGCTGCAAATATTTTTGGGACATTCAGAGCTTTCTGACACAGTTTTTAGGCCACCAACATTTTCTGGACTTTAGGGAGTCTAGGATGCCTGTAAACCCCTTTTTTGGACCTCCAAAGTTTTCAACATTTTTGAAGCCTAAGATGCATTTTAAGGCCTTTTTTGGGCTGCTAACATATTCTGAACTTTCAGTGGTGTAAGATGCATTTTCCGTGCCAAAACTATTTTTGGGAATTTCAGTGGTCTAGGATGCAGGTTAATGTCCCTTATTGGCTACACATGTTTTTGGGACATTCAGAGCTCTCTGGCAGTTTTTTGGGCCACCAGCATTTTCTGGACTTTAGGGGGTCTAGGATGCCTGTAAACCTCTTTTTTGGGCCTCCAAAGTTTTCTACATTTTTGCAGCCCTAAGATGCATCTTAAGGCATTTTTGGGGCTGCTAACATATTCTGAACTTTCAGGTGTAAGATTCCTTTTTCGTGCCAAAACTATTTTTGGGAATTTCAGTGGTAAAGGATGCAGGTTAATGCCCCTTATAGGCTACAAATGTTTTTGGAACACTCAGAGCTCTCTGACAGTTTTTTGGACCACCAACATATTCTGGACATTAGGGGGTCTATGATGCCTGTAAACCCTTTTTTGGACCTCCAAAGTTTTCAATATTTTTGCAGCCTAAGATGCATTTTAAGGCCTTTTTTGGGCTGCTAACATATTCTGAACTTTCAGCGGTGTAGGATGCATTTTTCGTGCCATGAATATTTTTGGGAACTTCAGTGGTCTAGGATGCGGTTTAATGCCCTTTTCAGGCTGCAAATATTTTTGGGACATTCAGAGCTTTCTGACACAGTTTTTAGGCCACCAACATTTTCTGGACTTTAGGGGGTCTAGGATGCCTGTAAACCCCTTTTTTGGACCGCCAAAGTTTTCAATATTTTTGCAGCCTAAGATGCATTTTAAGGCCTTTTTTGGGCTGCTAACATGTTCAGAACTTTTAGCAGTGTAGGATGCATTTTTTTTTCGTGCCATATATATTTTTGGGAATTTCAGTGGTCTAGGATGCGGGTTAATGCCCATTTCAGGCTTCAAATGTTTTTGGGACATTCAGATCTCTCTGACACAGTTTTTGGGCCACCAACATTTTCTGGACTTTAGGGGGTCTAAGATGACTGTAAACCCCTTTTTTGGGCCTCTAAGGTTTTCAACATTTTTGCAGCCTAAGATGCATGTTATGGCCTTTTTTGGGCTGCTAACATATTCTGAACTTTCAGCGGTTTAGGATGCATTTTTCCTGCCATAAATATTTTTGTCAATTTCAGTGGTCTAGGATGCGGGTTAATGCCCATTTCAGGCTGCAAATGTTTTTGGGACATTCAGAGCTTTCTGACACAGTTTTTAGGCCACCAACATTTTCTGGACTTTAGGGGGTCTAGGATGCCTGTAAACCCCTTTTTTGGGCCTCCAATGTTTTCTACATTTTTGCAGCCATAAGATGCATTTTAAGGCATTTTTTGGGCTTCTAACATATTCTGAACTTTCAGGGTGTAGGATGCATTTTTCGTGCCATGAATATTTTTGGGAATTTCAGTGGTCTAGGATGCGGTTTAATGCCCATTTCAGGCTGCAAATATTTTTGGGACATTCAGAGCTTTCTGACACAGTTTTTAGGCCACCAAAATTTTCTGGACTTTAGGGGGTCTAGGATGCCTTTAAACCCCTTTTTTGGGCCTCCAAAGTTTTCAACATTTTTGCAGCCTAAGATGGATTCTAAGGCCTTTTTTGGGCTGCTATCATATTCTGAACTTTCAGGGGTGTAGGATGCATTTTCTCGTGCACAAAATATTTTTGGGGATTTCAGTGGTCTAGGATGCAGGTTAATACCCATTTCAGGCTGCAAATGCTTTTGGGACATTCAGAGCTTTCTGACACAGTTTCAAGGCCACCAACATTTTCTGGACTTTAGGGGGTCTACGATGCCTGTAAATCCCTTTTTTGGACCTCCAAAGTTTTCAACATTTTTGCAGCCTAAGAAGCATTTTAAGGCCTTTTTTGGACTGCTAACATATTCTGAACTTTCAGGATGTAAGATGCATTTTTTGTGCCAAAACTATTTTTGGGAATTTCAGTGGTCTAGGATGCAGGTTAATGCCCCTTATAGGCTACAAATGTTTTTGGGACATTCAGAGCTCTCCGACAGTTTTTTGGGCCAACAACATTTTCTGGACTTTAGGGGGTCTAGGATGCATGTAAACCCATTTTTTGGACCACCAAAGTTTTCAAAATTTGTGCAGCCTAAGATGCATTTCAAGGCCTTTTTTGAGCTGCTAACATATTCTGAACATTCAGGATGTAAGATGCATTTTTTGTGCCAAAACTATTTTTGGGAATTTCAGTGGTCTAGGATGCAGGTTAATGCCCCTTATAGGCTACACATGTTTTTGGGACATTCAGAGCTCTCCGACAGTTTTTTGGGCCACCAAAATATTCTGGACTTTAGGGGGTCTAGGATGCCTGTAAACCCATTTTTTGGACCACCAAAGTTTTAAACATTTGTGCAGTCTAAGTTGCATTTTAAGGCCTTTTTTGGGCTGCTAACATGTTCAGAACTTTTAGCAGTGTAGGATGCATTTTTTTTTTCGTGCCATAAATATTTTTGGGAATTTCAGTGGTCTAGGATGCGGGTTAATGCCCATTTCAGGCTTCAAATGTTTTTGGGACATTCATAGCTCTCTGACACAGTTTTTAGGCCACCAACATTTTCTGGACTTTAGGGGGTCTAGGATGACTGTAAACCCCTTTTTTGGGCCTCCAAAGTTTTCAACATGTTTGCAGCCTAAGATGCATATTAAGGCCTTTTTTGGGCTGCTAACATATTCTGAACTTTCGATGGTGTATGATGCATTTTTCGTGCCATAAATATTTTTGGGTATTTCACTGGTCTAGGATGCGGGTTAATGCCCATGTCAAGCTGCAAATATTTTTGGGACATTCAGAGCTTTCTGACACAGTTTTTAGGCCACCAACATTTTCTGGACTTTAGGGAGTCTAGGATGCCTGTAAACCCCTTTTTTGGACCTCCAAAGTTTTCAACATTTTTGCAGCCTAAGATGCATTTTAAGGCCTTTTTTGGGCTGCTAACATATTCTGAACTTTCAGTGGTGTAAGATGCATTTTCCGTGCCAAAACTATTTTTGGGAATTTCAGTGGTCTAGGATGCAGGTTAATGTCCCTTATTGGCTACACATGTTTTTGGAACACTCAGAGCTCTCTGGCAGTTTTTTGGGCCACCAACATTTTCTGGACTTTAGGGGGTCTAGGATGCCTGTAAACCCCTTTTTTGGGCCTCCAAAGTTTTCTACATTTTTGCAGCCCTAAGATGCATCTTAAGGCCTTTTTTGGACTGCTAACATATTCTGAACTTTCAGGATGTAAGATGCATTTTTTGTGCCAAAACTATTTTTGGGAATTTCAGTGGTCTAGGATGCAGGTTAATGCCCCTTATAGGCTACAAATGTTTTTGGGACATTCAGAGCTCTCCGACAGTTTTTTGGGCCACCAACATTTTCTGGACTTTAGGGGGTCTAGGATGCATGTAAACCCATTTTTTGGACCACCAAAGTTTTCAAAATTTGTGCAGCCTAAGATGCATTTCAAGGCCTTTTTTGAGCTGCTAACATATTCTGAACATTCAGGATGTAAGATGCATTTTTTGTGCCAAAACTATTTTTGGGAATTTCAGTGGTCTAGGATGCAGGTTAATGCCCCTTATAGGCTACACATGTTTTTGGGACATTCAGAGCTCTCCGACAGTTTTTTGGGCCACCAAAATATTCTGGACTTTAGGGGGTCTAGGATGCCTGTAAACCCATTTTTTGGACCACCAAAGTTTTAAACATTTGTGCAGTCTAAGTTGCATTTTAAGGCCTTTTTTGGGTTGCTAACATGTTCAGAACTTTTAGCAGTGTAGGATGCATTTTTTTTTTCGTGCCATAAATATTTTTGGGAATTTCAGTGGTCTAGGATGCGGGTTAATGCCCATTTCAGGCTTCAAATGTTTTTGGGACATTCATAGCTCTCTGACACAGTTTTTAGGCCACCAACATTTTCTGGACTTTAGGGGGTCTAGGATGACTGTAAACCCCTTTTTTGGGCCTCCAAAGTTTTCACCATGTTTGCAGCCTAAGATGCATATTAAGGCCTTTTTTGGGCTGCTAACATATTCTGAACTTTCGATGGTGTATGATGCATTTTTCGTGCCATAAATATTTTTGGGTATTTCACTGGTCTAGGATGCGGGTTAATGCCCATGTCAAGCTGCAAATATTTTTGGGACATTCAGAGCTTTCTGACACAGTTTTTAGGCCACCAACATTTTCTGGACTTTAGGGAGTCTAGGATGCCTGTAAACCCCTTTTTTGGACCTCCAAAGTTTTCAACATTTTTGCAGCCTAAGATGCATTTTAAGGCCTTTTTTGGGCTGCTAACATATTCTGAACTTTCAGTGGTGTAAGATGCATTTTCCGTGCCAAAACTATTTTTGGGAATTTCAGTGGTCTAGGATGCAGGTTAATGTCCCTTATTGGCTACACATGTTTTTGGAACACTCAGAGCTCTCTGGCAGTTTTTTGGGCCACCAACATTTCCTGGACTTTAGGGGGTCTAGGATGGCTGTAAACCCCTTTTTTGGGCCTCCAATGTTTTCTACATTTTTGCAGCCATAAGATGCATTTTAAGGCATTTTTTGGGCTTCTAACATATTCTGAACTTTCAGGGTGTAGGATGCATTTTTCGTGCCATGAATATTTTTGGGAATTTCAGTGGTCTAGGATGCGGTTTAATGCTCATTTCAGGCTGCAAATATTTTTGGGACATTCAGAGCTTTCTGACACAGTTTTTAGGCCACCAACATTTTCTGGACTTTAGACGGTCTAGGATGCCTGTAAACCTCTTTTTTGGGCCTCCAAGGTTTTCAACATTTTTGCAGCCTAAGATGGATTTTAAGGCCTTTTTGGGGCTGCTATCATATTCTGAACTTTCAGGGGTGTAGGATGCATTTTCTCGTGCACAAAATATTTTTGGGCATTTTAGTGGTCTAGGATGCAGGTTAATACCCATTTCAGGCTGCACATGCTTTTGGGACATTCAGAGCTTTCTGACACAGTTTCAAGGCCACCAACATTTTCTGGACTTTAGGGGGTTTACGATGCCTGTAAATCCCTTTTTTGGACCTCCAAAGTTTTCAACATTTTTGCAGCCTAAGAAGCATTTTAAGGCCTTTTTTGGACTGCTAACATATTCTGAACTTTCAGCGGTGTAGGATGCTTTTTTCGTGCCATAATATTTTGGGGAATTTCAGTGGTCTAGGATGCGGGTTAATGCCCATTTCAGGCTGCAAATGTTTTTGGGACATTCAGAGCTTTCTGACACAGTTTTTAGGCCACCAACATTTTCTGGACTTTAGGGGGTCTAGGATGCCTGTAAACCCCTTTTTTGGGCCTCCAATGTTTTCTACATTTTTGCAGCCATAAGATGCATTTTAAGGCATTTTTTGGGCTTCTGACATATTCTGAACTTTCAGGGTGTAGGATGCATTTTTCGTGCCATAAATATTTTTAGGAATTTCAGTGGTCTAGGATGCGGGTTAATGCCCATTTCAGGCTGCAAATGTTTTTGGGACATTCAGAGCTCTCTGACACAGTTTTTGGGCCACCAACATTTTCTGGACTTTAGGGGGTCTAGGATGACTGTAAAGCCCTTTTTTGGGCCTCTAAGGTTTTCAACATTTTTGCAGCCTAAGATGCATGTTATGGCCTTTTCGGGTTGCTAACATATTCTGAACTTTCAGCGGTTTAGGATGCATTTTCCTGCCATAAATATTTTTGTCAATTTCAGTGGTCTAGGATGCGGGTTAATGCCCATTTCAGGCTGCAAATGTTTTTGGGACATTCAGAGCTTTCTGACACAGTTTTTAGGCCACCAACATTTTCTGGACTTTAGGGGGTCTAGGATGGCTGTAAACCCCTTTTTTGGGCCTCCAATGTTTTCTACATTTTTGCAGCCATAAGATGCATTTTAAGGCATTTTTTGGGCTTCTAACATATTCTGAACTTTCAGGGTGTAGGATGCATTTTTCGTGCCATGAATATTTTTGGGAATTTCAGTGGTCTAGGATGCGGTTTAATGCTCATTTCAGGCTGCAAATATTTTTGGGACATTCAGAGCTTTCTGACACAGTTTTTAGGCCACCAACATTTTCTGGACTTTAGACGGTCTAGGATGCCTGTAAACCTCTTTTTTGGGCCTCCAAGGTTTTCAACATTTTTGCAGCCTAAGATGGATTTTAAGGCCTTTTTTGGGCTGCTATCATATTCTGAACTTTCAGGGGTGTAGGATGCATTTTCTCGTGCACAAAATATTTTTGGGCATTTTAGTGGTCTAGGATGCAGGTTAATACCCATTTCAGGCTGCACATGCTTTTGGGACATTCAGAGCTTTCTGACACAGTTTCAAGGCCACCAACATTTTCTGGACTTTAGGGGGTTTACGATGCCTGTAAATCCCTTTTTTGGACCTCCAAAGTTTTCAACATTTTTGCAGCCTAAGAAGCATTTTAAGGCCTTTTTTGGACTGCTAACATATTCTGAACTTTCAGCGGTGTAGGATGCTTTTTTCGTGCCATAATATTTTTGGGAATTTCAGTGGTCTAGGATGCGGGTTAATGCCCATTTCAGGCTGCAAATGTTTTTGGGACATTCAGAGCTTTCTGACACAGTTTTTAGGCCACCAACATTTTCTGGACTTTAGGGGGTCTAGGATGCCTGTAAACCCCTTTTTTGGGCCTCCAATGTTTTCTACATTTTTGCAGCCATAAGATGCATTTTAAGGCATTTTTTGGGCTTCTGACATATTCTGAACTTTCAGGGTGTAGGATGCATTTTTCGTGCCATGAATATTTTTGGGAATTTCAGTGGTCTAGGATGTGGTTTAATGCCCATTTCAGGCTGCAAATATTTTTGGGACATTCAGAGCTTTCTGACACAGTTTTTAGGCCACCAACATTTTCTGGACTTTAGGGGGTCTAGGATGCCTGTAAACCCCTTTTTTGGGCCTCCAAAGTTTTCAACATTTTTGCAGCCTAAGATGGATTTTAAGGCCTTTTTTGGACTGCTAACATATTCTGAACTTTCAGCGGTGTAGGATGCTTTTTTCGTGCCATAATATTTTTGGGAATTTCAGTGGTCTAGGATGTGGGTTAATGCCCATTTCAGGCTGCAAATGTTTTTGGGACATTCAGAGCTCTCTGACACCGTTTTTGGGCCACCAACATTTTCTGGACTTTAGGGGGTCTAGGATGCCTGTAAACCCCTTTTTTGGGCCTCCAAATTTTTCTACATTTTTGCAGCCCTAGGATGCATTTTAGGGCATTTTTGGGGCTGCTAACATATTCTGAACTTTCAGGGTGTAAGATGCATTTTTCGTGCCATAAATATTTTTGGGAATTTCAGTAGTCTAGGATGCGGGATAATGCCCCTTTCAGCCTGCAAATGTTTTTGGGATATTCAGAACTCTTTGACACAGTTTTTAGACCACCAACATTTTCTGGACTTTAGGGGTCTAGGATGCCTGTAAACCCCTTTTTTGGACCTCCAAAGTTATCAATATTTTTGCAGCCTACGATGCATTTTAAGGCCTTTTTTGGGCTGCTAACATATTCTGAACTTTCAGCGGTGTAGGATGCATTTTTCGTGCCATGAATATTTTTGGGAATTTCAGTGGTCTAGGATGCTGTTTAATGCCCATTTCAGGCTGCAAATATTTTTGGGATATTCAGAGCTTTATGACAAAGTTTTTAGGCCACCAACATTTTAGGGGTCTAGGATGACTGTAAACCCTTTTTTTGGGCCTCCAAAGTTTTCAACATTTTTGCAGCCTAAGATGCATTTTAAGGCCTTTTTTGGGCTGCTAACATATTCTGAACTTTCAGGATGTAAGATGCAATTTTCATGCCATAAATATTTTTGGGAATTTCAGTGGTCTAGGTTGCGGGTTAATGCCCATTTCAGGCTGCAAATGTTTTTGGGACATTCCGAGCTTTCTGACACAGTTTCTAGGCCACCAACATTTTCTGGACTTTAAGGGGTCTAGGATGACTGTAAACCCCTTTTTTGGGCCTCCAAAGTTTTCAACATTTTTGCAGCCTAAGATGCATTTTAAGGCCTTTTTTGGGCTGCTAACATATTCTGAACTTTCAGCGGTCTAGGATGACTGTAAACCCCTTTTTTGGGCCTCCAAAGTTTTCAACATTTTTGCAGCCTAAGATGCATTTTAAGGCCTTTTTTTGGGCTGCTAACATATTCTGAACTTTCAGCGGTGCAGGATGCATTTTTCGTGCCATAAATATTTTTGGGAATTTCAGTGGTCTAGGATGCGGGTTAATGCCCATTTCAGGCTGCAAATGTTTTTGGGACATTCAGAGCTCTCTGACACAGTTTTTGGGCCACCAACATTTTCTGGACTTTAGGGGGTCTAGGATGACTGTAAACCCCTTTTTTGGGCCTCCAAAGTTTTCAACATGTTTGCAGCCTAAGATGCATATTAAGGCCATTTTTTGGGCTGCTAACATATTCTGAACTTTCGATGGTGTATGATGCATTTTTCGTGCCATAAATATTTTTGGGAATTTCACTGGTCTAGGATGCGGGTTAATGCCCATTTCAAGCTGCAAATATTTTTGGGACATTCAGAGCTTTCTGACACAGTTTTTAGGCCACCAACATTTTCTGGACTTTAGGGAGTCTAGGATGCCTGTAAACCCCTTTTTTGGACCTCCAAAGTTTTCAACATTTTTGAAGCCTAAGATGCATTTTAAGGCCTTTTTTGGGCTGCTAACATATTCTGAACTTTCAGTGGTGTAAGATGCATTTTCCGTGCCAAAACTATTTTTGGGAATTTCAGTGGTCTAGGATGCAGGTTAATGTCCCTTATTGGCTACACATGTTTTTGGGACATTCAGAGCTCTCTGGCAGTTTTTTGGGCCACCAGCATTTTCTGGACTTTAGGGGGTCTAGGATGCCTGTAAACCTCTTTTTTGGGCCTCCAAAGTTTTCTACATTTTTGCAGCCCTAAGATGCATCTTAAGGCATTTTTGGGGCTGCTAACATATTCTGAACTTTCAGGTGTAAGATTCCTTTTTCGTGCCAAAACTATTTTTGGGAATTTCAGTGGTAAAGGATGCAGGTTAATGCCCCTTATAGGCTACAAATGTTTTTGGAACACTCAGAGCTCTCTGACAGTTTTTTGGACCACCAACATATTCTGGACATTAGGGGGTCTATGATGCCTGTAAACCCTTTTTTGGACCTCCAAAGTTTTCAATATTTTTGCAGCCTAAGATGCATTTTAAGGCCTTTTTTGGGCTGCTAACATATTCTGAACTTTCAGCGGTGTAGGATGCATTTTTCGTGCCATGAATATTTTTGGGAATTTCAGTGGTCTAGGATGCGGTTTAATGCCCTTTTCAGGCTGCAAATATTTTTGGGACATTCAGAGCTTTCTGACACAGTTTTTAGGCCACCAACATTTTCTGGACTTTAGGGGGTCTAGGATGCCTGTAAACCCCTTTTTTGGACCGCCAAAGTTTTCAATATTTTTGCAGCCTAAGATGCATTTTAAGGCCTTTTTTGGGCTGCTAACATGTTCAGAACTTTTAGCAGTGTAGGATGCATTTTTTTTTCGTGCCATATATATTTTTGGGAATTTCAGTGGTCTAGGATGCGGGTTAATGCCCATTTCAGGCTTCAAATGTTTTTGGGACATTCAGATCTCTCTGACACAGTTTTTGGGCCACCAACATTTTCTGGACTTTAGGGGGTCTAAGATGACTGTAAACCCCTTTTTTGGGCCTCTAAGGTTTTCAACATTTTTGCAGCCTAAGATGCATGTTATGGCCTTTTTTGGGCTGCTAACATATTCTGAACTTTCAGCGGTTTAGGATGCTTTTTCCTGCCATAAATATTTTTGTCAATTTCAGTGGTCTAGGATGCGGGTTAATGCCCATTTCAGGCTGCAAATGTTTTTGGGACATTCAGAGCTTTCTGACACAGTTTTTAGGCCACCAACATTTTCTGGACTTTAGGGGGTCTAGGATGCCTGTAAACCCCTTTTTTGGGCCTCCAATGTTTTCTACATTTTTGCAGCCATAAGATGCATTTTAAGGCATTTTTTGGGCTTCTAACATATTCTGAACTTTCAGGGTGTAGGATGCATTTTTCGTGCCATGAATATTTTTGGGAATTTCAGTGGTCTAGGATGCGGTTTAATGCCCATTTCAGGCTGCAAATATTTTTGGGACATTCAGAGCTTTCTGACACAGTTTTTAGGCCACCAAAATTTTCTGGACTTTAGGGGGTCTAGGATGCCTTTAAACCCCTTTTTTGGGCCTCCAAAGTTTTCAACATTTTTGCAGCCTAAGATGGATTCTAAGGCCTTTTTTGGGCTGCTATCATATTCTGAACTTTCAGGGGTGTAGGATGCATTTTCTCGTGCACAAAATATTTTTGGGGATTTCAGTGGTCTAGGATGCAGGTTAATACCCATTTCAGGCTGCAAATGCTTTTGGGACATTCAGAGCTTTCTGACACAGTTTCAAGGCCACCAACATTTTCTGGACTTTAGGGGGTCTACGATGCCTGTAAATCCCTTTTTTGGACCTCCAAAGTTTTCAACATTTTTGCAGCCTAAGAAGCATTTTAAGGCCTTTTTTGGACTGCTAACATATTCTGAACTTTCAGGATGTAAGATGCATTTTTTGTGCCAAAACTATTTTTGGGAATTTCAGTGGTCTAGGATGCAGGTTAATGCCCCTTATAGGCTACAAATGTTTTTGGGACATTCAGAGCTCTCCGACAGTTTTTTGGGCCACCAACATTTTCTGGACTTTAGGGGGTCTAGGATGCATGTAAACCCATTTTTTGGACCACCAAAGTTTTCAAAATTTGTGCAGCCTAAGATGCATTTCAAGGCCTTTTTTGAGCTGCTAACATATTCTGAACATTCAGGATGTAAGATGCATTTTTTGTGCCAAAACTATTTTTGGGAATTTCAGTGGTCTAGGATGCAGGTTAATGCCCCTTATAGGCTACACATGTTTTTGGGACATTCAGAGCTCTCCGACAGTTTTTTGGGCCACCAAAATATTCTGGACTTTAGGGGGTCTAGGATGCCTGTAAACCCATTTTTTGGACCACCAAAGTTTTAAACATTTGTGCAGTCTAAGTTGCATTTTAAGGCCTTTTTTGGGCTGCTAACATGTTCAGAACTTTTAGCAGTGTAGGATGCATTTTTTTTTTCGTGCCATAAATATTTTTGGGAATTTCAGTGGTCTAGGATGCGGGTTAATGCCCATTTCAGGCTTCAAATGTTTTTGGGACATTCATAGCTCTCTGACACAGTTTTTAGGCCACCAACATTTTCTGGACTTTAGGGGGTCTAGGATGACTGTAAACCCCTTTTTTGGGCCTCCAAAGTTTTCAACATGTTTGCAGCCTAAGATGCATATTAAGGCCTTTTTTGGGCTGCTAACATATTCTGAACTTTCGATGGTGTATGATGCATTTTTCGTGCCATAAATATTTTTGGGTATTTCACTGGTCTAGGATGCGGGTTAATGCCCATGTCAAGCTGCAAATATTTTTGGGACATTCAGAGCTTTCTGACACAGTTTTTAGGCCACCAACATTTTCTGGACTTTAGGGAGTCTAGGATGCCTGTAAACCCCTTTTTTGGACCTCCAAAGTTTTCAACATTTTTGCAGCCTAAGATGCATTTTAAGGCCTTTTTTGGGCTGCTAACATATTCTGAACTTTCAGTGGTGTAAGATGCATTTTCCGTGCCAAAACTATTTTTGGGAATTTCAGTGGTCTAGGATGCAGGTTAATGTCCCTTATTGGCTACACATGTTTTTGGAACACTCAGAGCTCTCTGGCAGTTTTTTGGGCCACCAACATTTTCTGGACTTTAGGGGGTCTAGGATGCCTGTAAACCCCTTTTTTGGGCCTCCAAAGTTTTCTACATTTTTGCAGCCCTAAGATGCATCTTAAGGCATTTTTGGGGCTGCTAACATATTCTGAACTTTCAGGGTGTAAGATGCATTTTTCGTGCCAAAAGTATTTTTGGGAATTTCAGTGGTAAAGGATGCAGGTTAATGCCCCTTATAGGCTACAAATGTTTTTGGAACACTCAGAGCTCTCTGACAGTTTTTTGGACCACCAACATTTTCTGGACTTTAGGGGGTCTAGGATGCCTTTAAACCCCTTTTTTGGACCTCCAAAGTTTTCAATATTTTTGCAGCCTAAGATGCATTTTAAGGCCTTTTTTGGGCTGCTAACATATTCTGAACTTTCAGCGGTGTAGGATGCATTTTTCGTGCCATGAATATTTTTGGGAATTTCAGTGGTCTAGGATGCGGTTTAATGCCCTTTTCAGGCTGCAAATATTTTTGGGACATTCAGAGCTTTCTGACACAGTTTTTAGGCCACCAACATTTTCTGGACTTTAGGGGGTCTAGGATGCCTGTAAACCCCTTTTTTGGACTTCCAAAGTTTTCAATATTTTTGCAGCCTAAGATGCATTTTAAGGCCTTTTTTGGGCTGCTAACATGTTCAGAACTTTTAGCAGTGTAGGATGCATTTTTTTTTCGTGCCATAAATATTTTTGAGAATTTCAGTGGTCTAGGATGCGGGTTAATGCCCATTTCAGAATTCAAATGTTTTTGGGACATTCAGAGCTCTCTGACACAGTTTTTGGGCCACCAACATTTTCTGGACTTTAGGGGGTCTAGGATGACTGTAAACCCCTTTTTTGGGCCTCCAAAGTTTTCAACATTTTTGCAGCCTAAGATGCTTTTAAGGCCTTTTTTTGGGCTGCTAACATATTCTGAACTTTCAGCGGTGCAGGATGCATTTTTCGTGCCATAAATATTTTTAGGAATTTCAGTGGTCTAGGATGCGGGTTAATGCCCATTTCAGGCTGCAAATGTTTTTGGGACATTCAGAGCTCTCTGACACAGTTTTTGGGCCACCAACATTTTCTGGACTTTAGGGGGTCTAGGATGACTGTAAAGCCCTTTTTTGGACCACCAAAGTTTTAAACATTTGTGCAGTCTAAGTTGCATTTTAAGGCCTTTTTTGGGCTGCTAACATGTTCAGAACCTTTAGCAGTGTAGGATGCATTTTTTTTTTTCGTGCCATAAATATTTTTGGGAATTTCAGTGGTCTAGGATGCGGGTTAATGCCCATTTCAGGCTTCAAATGTTTTTGGGACATTCATAGCTCTCTGACACAGTTTTTAGGCCACCAACATTTTCTGGACTTTAGGGGGTCTAGGATGACTGTAAACCCCTTTTTTGGGCCTCCAAAGTTTTCAACATGTTTGCAGCCTAAGATGCATATTAAGGCCTTTTTTGGGCTGCTAACATATTCTGAACTTTCGATGGTGTATGATGCATTTTTCGTGCCATAAATATTTTTGGGTATTTCACTGGTCTAGGATGCGGGTTAATGCCCATTTCAAGCTGCAAATATTTTTGGGACATTCAGAGCTTTCTGACACAGTTTTTAGGCCACCAACATTTTCTGGACTTTAGGGAGTCTAGGATGCCTGTAAACCCCTTTTTTGGACCTCCAAAGTTTTCAACATTTTTGCAGCCTAAGATGCATTTTAAGGCCTTTTTTGGGCTGCTAACATATTCTGAACTTTCAGTGGTGTAAGATGCATTTTCCGTGCCAAAACTATTTTTGGGAATTTCAGTGGTCTAGGATGCAGGTTAATGTCCCTTATTGGCTACACATGTTTTTGGGACATTCAGAGCTCTCTGGCAGTTTTTTGGGCCACCAACATTTTCTGGACTTTAGGGGGTCTAGGATGCCTGTAAACCCCTTTTTTGGGCCTCCAAAGTTTTCTACATTTTTGCAGCCCTAAGATGCATCTTAAGGCATTTTTAGGGCTGCTAACATATTCTGAACTTTCAGGGTGTAAGATGCATTTTTCGTGCCAAAACTATTTTTGGGAATTTCAGTGGTAAAGGATGCAGGTTAATGCCCCTTATAGGCTACAAATGTTTTTGGAACACTCAGAGCTCTCTGACAGTTTTTTGGACCACCAACATTTTCTGGACTTTAGGGGGTCTAGGATGCCTTTAAACCCCTTTTTTGGACCTCCAAAGTTTTCAATATTTTTGCAGCCTAAGATGCATTTTAAGGCCTTTTTTGGGCTGCTAACATATTCTGAACTTTCAGCGGTGTAGGATGCATTTTTCGTGCCATGAATATTTTTGGGAATTTCAGTGGTCTAGGATGCGGTTTAATGCCCTTTTCAGGCTGCAAATATTTTTGGAATGTTAGATATTAGCTTAGTTTGTGGAAAAATACTCTGAGCCAATAAGTAGGTATATGGATTTCAAGGAGAATCCATTTCTTTTATTAATAATTTTTTTTTCTTTTCTTTTCAGGCTTAACTTAAAGGATACGTGTAGCTGACGAGTCCCTTGGATACTCTGCAAGGCCCTCTGCAGCTTAGGGTAAGTGGTCTCTGGTGTCTTGTGTTTTCTTTTGAAATCTGTTGTTCCTTTTCTTCTTCGAGTTATAGAAAGTTTATCTACTCCTACATATTCTTCTTTATTTTTCAATTTCTTTTCCCGTATCTTATTTAATGTTTCTTGAAGGATTCCCTTGTGCCGCTTTGGTAGCTTCAACTTCAGTATTTAAAAGTCAATAGTAACTGTTCCCTCAAGAATAGTCTCTTTCATATCATTATGCCTAAAGAGCATACGTTTCTCTCCTAATCTTCAGATTTTACTAATCCTCATTTCTGACCTTTTTTTAGTTTCAGCCCAATTGTGGCCCGTGTATGGTATAGTCTGTAATATAACAGTTGTATGCTCAATTAACAACGTTTACTCCTTCGTGGTTAAACAAAACGCCGCTTGCAGCCGTCTCTTTATTATGGTTGTGTGAATAAGAGCTGTACCCCAGCTGATTAGACGCTTTGTTTTGGGCGTATCACACAGACGGTCGGGTTAAATGTAACCGCTTCTCTCTCTCTTGCCAGTGTGCCTTCTACTTCATTAAGTGGCGTCACTCAATACTTTGTTTTGGTCGTGTCGCACGGATCGTTGTTTTAAATGTAACCGCCCCTCTCTTCCGGCCGTGTGCTTTCTGTTTCATTACGGGGCGTTACTCACTGTTTTGTTTGTTTACTTCGACAAGCTGACTCGCCAGCTGCGATCCGCTTCCTCCCTCGACGTTATGGGTGAGCCACACCCCCTGACTCAACTCTGACTTCTCCGGTATTGCGGCAAGTCCGTACTCCGTTGAGACAACGCTCGCTTCGGCCTGATCTCCAGTCGAGCGGTGTGAGAGGAAGATTAACGTTATACAACTCGTGGACAGTTTCTTAACTTGTAACCCATTTTCAGTGCGCAACGGCGCAATAATATATATATATATAACGAAACTTTTCCTCTAAACTCGTCGGTCTTCGTCTAATAAGCCCACTCGTAACGGATGTCGGTTTTCTCCCCCTCCAAGACGCCTGTTTCCTAGGTAACCAAAAACAGAGAGTCCATTAGAGGAAAGGCCATACATCAACACTTCCCTATGTTTACTTCCTGTATTTGGGAGCAAGATCTTGCAGATTAGGTAACAGATATTGAAAAGATAGACAAGATAGTCCATACATGGTTACACTGTCACACCCCCTCTACTAAGCCCTTACGCTTGGGAAGGGTTTCAGCTCTGGATAAGAAATCAGCTTGTATCAGTAGTTTCCCAGGTTTATGAACAGTTTTGAAAGAGAAGGGCTGGAGGGAAAGGAACCATCTGAGTACTCTCTGATTCGAATCTTTATTGCGGGCAAGCCAGACTAAGGGGGCATGGTCCGTTATTAAAGTAAACTCTCTTCCCAATAGGTAATACCGAAGGGCATCAATGGCCCACTTCACTGCCAAGCACTCTTTTTCTATTGTGGGGTAACTCAACTCATGCGGTAAGAGTTTCCGACTAATGAAGAGTATTGGTCTTTCCTCCTCTCCTTGAGTTTGAAACAATACTGCCCCAATGCCTGTACCTGACGCATCCGTCTGAAGGAAGAACGGGGCCTCAAAATCTGGACAGTGTAAAACAGGCTTAGTGGTTAGGGCCTCTTTTAGTTCATTGAAAGCTTGCAGGGTCTCCTTGGTTTGCCAATTCTCTTTCGTGAGAGAGGTTTTCTTCAACAAATTTGTTAGAGGAGCTGCTAATGAGGAAAAATGTGGGATAAACCTCCTATAATAACCCACAAATCCCAAGAAGGCCCTAACTTGTTTTGGAGTTCCCGGGAATTTTAACTGCTTAATAGCACTTATCTTCTCCTCCTGGGGCTTGATCATACCTTGACCCACATGATATCCTAGGTATTTAGTGTGATATGTAGCCACCTGGGTTTTCTTGGGATTTATGTGTAGACCAGCTTGTTTTAGGGTTTTAAATATACTTTTCAAATGTCGTAGATGATCTGACCAGGTGTTACTATAAATTATAATGTCATCTAGGTAAGCTCCGACATATTGTTCATGACCTCTGGTGAGGTAATTCATTAATCGTTGGAACGTTGCTGGTGCTCCATGTAACCCAAAGGGTAATACCGTGAATTGGTACAACCCCGTAGGTGTGGCAAATGCTGTCTTTTCCTTATCTGAAGGTGATAATGGGATCTGCCAATAACCTTTGGTTAAGTCAATGGTAGTCAGAAATTTGGCTTTTCCTAGATTGTTTATTAAATCTTCGATCCTGGGCATGGGGTAAGCGTCGAATTTAGATATTTCATTTAATTTTCTAAAGTCCATGCAAAATCTTACACTGCCATCTGGTTTCGGCACTAGTGCCACAGGAGAGCTCCATTCACTATAGGATGGTTCAATGATTCCTAACTCCAACATTTCCTGTACCTCTTGGTTGAAGGCTTTTATTTTTGTTTCTGGAATTCGATAAGGTCTGAGTCTTACTATGGTCTCTGGTTTGGTAACGATCCGGTGGTGAGTTAACATAGTCTTTCCAGGTAGTGAGGAGAATATCTCCGAAAAGTCTTGTAATAAATTGTATAATTCCCCTTTTTGGGTATTTGTTAGCTCTGGATTAATATTCAGGCCTTCTAGACCTATTTTTTCTTTGGATTTTGGGAAATGTTCTTCTGGGACTACATCTAGCGTTATCATGGCAACGGTTTGGGTGGGAGGTATCCACCTTTTAAGTAAGTTTACATGATACGTCTGACAGGGTATCCTCCTCCCGGGCTGTCTCACTTTATACGTCAAAGGGCCTAGGACCTCTTGTATTTCATACGGCCCTTTCCAAGCCGCTAACATCTTGTTCTCTGACGTAGGTAATAGTACCAATACGTTTTCGCCCACGTTGAAGGTTCTCAATTGTGATTTCTGATTATAATGTCTCTCCTGATTTAATTGAGCTTGAAGTAGATTGTCTCTAGCTATAGCCTGCAATTTCTCAATTCTTTCCTGTAGCTGAGACGCATATTCTGTTAGGGTTATCTCCTGTTCCGATTGCTCCTCCCAATTCTCTTTCAGAATGTCCAGCAGAGTCCGGACCGGTCTTCCGAATAACAGCTCAAACAGTGAAAATCCTGTTGAGGATTGAGGAGTGTTCCTTAAAGTCATCAATATCCATGGTAATATTCTATCCCAATCTTTATTCCCAGGAACAGTTGTCTTCTTTAACATTTGTTTGATGGTCTGGTTATAGCGTTCAACTAAACCATCTGTTTGAGGATGGTAAACCGCTGTTTTTAAGTGTTCAATTTTTAGCGTCGTACAGACTTGTTCAAGGACATTGGACATGAAATTGGAACCACGATCAGTGATGATCTCTCGGGGAATTCCAACTCTTCCTATAAAGGGAATAAGCACATCACATATCTGTTGTGTATTCGTGGCTTTTAAGGGAAATGCCTCCGGATATCTGGTTGCATAGTCTACTACTACCAGAATATATTTATGGCCCCTCTTGGTTGGTTCTAAAGGCCCCATAATATTGACTCCTATCCGGCTAAAGGGCTCTACAACGAGCGGCATCGGTTGTAATGGTGCTTTCTTTATATTGGCCCTATTCTTCTTTTGGCACTCCTCACAGAATTGGCAAAATTTAACTACTTGATTGTACACTCCTGGCCAATAAAACCTGTCTAGAATCTTCTTCGTAGTCTTCTCCGTTCCCAGATGACCTTCTCCAACTTGTATGTGGGCGACCTCTAGGACAGTCTTATAGAATTTCCTGGGTATCACCAGTTGCTTTAGATCCTCGCCGTTCCGAGATTTGGTTACTCTGTACAACAACCCATTTTCCTTCATAAAGTGTGGACCTTGCCCTGGTGGGTCCTCTAATGCCCGCTCTCTGGCGTATTGCAACAATGGATCTAAGTTCTGGGCTGACCTAAAGCTATCCCCATCCTCATCTAGCCTCCAGTCAACTGCGATCGGGCAACTATTTTTTTCCTTCCATTCCTGTTTTAACACTCTTTTTATCTTCCTACTCTTCTGGGTCTTAACCATTGGCGTAGTTATTTCTTCCTTATGGAAAGGGGCCGTTTCCAACCAGCTCTTCTCTATTTCGTGAACTAATTTAGAAAATTTTGGTATATCCGTTCCAATTAATAAAGGTTTGGGTAAAACAGGTAATACCGCAGCTCTCACATTCATAGTTTCCCCAGCCATCTTTATCTGAACCTTCTTTGAAGGATATGTCTTTATGTCCCCATGGACACATCGAATAGGTATCTCCCCAGATGAACAATAATTTTCACCTACCAGATCTGACGTTATAGCGGTCTGTAGACTTCCTGAATCGACCAAAGCTGTGGTGTGTTTGCCTTCTACTTCCGCATCACAAGTATACAGATATTGTGACTGCCTTCCCGGTGTTTGTTCATAGGGATCCGCCTCCTTAATGGACTCAAGAACACCTACATCCATTGGTTCCGTCTTTGGTTTCTTCGGACAGAACCTGGCAAGGTGGCCCCACTCCCCACAATCGAAACATTGTGGACCTCGGATAGCTGTTGGTGACTGACGATAGTTACTAGGACCTTCACTGGTGGGTCTGGAGCGTATAATTTCCCCTTCGGGTTTCCTCAGCATCGAATGTGGCCACTTTGGTTGGGTCATAACTTTATTCGCAAACGTCTGAGGTCTAGTATTTGTTGTATAGGACCAAGCTTTACCCTGTCCAGCCTTCTGATAAGCGGAGGCTACCTCCACAGCTTCGGATAGTGTTAGACGATGGTGTTGTCTAACCCACCTTTGTACTGGACCAGGAAGGGCTTCAATAAACTGTTCCAAAATCACTTTTTCAGTTATTTCCTTCGGGGAAAACATTGTAGGTTGTAACCACTTTTCGGCTAATTCTTTTACTCTGTAAAACATTTGTCTCGGTGTCTCTTCTCCAAGTAATTTAACCTCTCGGAATTTTATTCGATATGTCTCCTCATCATGACCCATTCGTTCCAACACCACTTTCTTCATGTCTCCATAACCAGTATCACCCGTGGGATTCGCTGCTTGGTAGGCACACTGCATTTCGCCGGTCATTAATGGTGCGATGTAATGGCACCATCTCTCGGCGGGCCACTGTGCATTACGAGCTACCCTTTCAAAATTTACAAAAAAATGAGCCGGGTCTTCACCAGTTGAGTATTTTTGTAACACTGAGGTGGGAACTTGAGTGTTGTTTCTGGCATTAGTCACTTCCAAAAGTTGGGCCTGTTGCATTTGTAACGCTTGTTGGAATGCGAGTCTGTCAGCTTGAGCTTGTTGCGTTTGCATTTGTAGGGCCTGTTGTAATATTTGTTGACCCTCAGTTAGGGTTTTAATCAGATCCTCCATGGCGCTCTCTCAATCCCACTTCTGACACCAAATGTTAGATATTAGCTTAGTTTGTGGAAAAACACTCTGAGCCAATAAGTAGGTATATGGATTTCAAGGAGAATCCATTTCTTTTATTAATAATTTTTTTTTCTTTTCTTTTCAGGCTTAACTTAAAGGATACGTGTAGCTGACGAGTCCCTTGGATACTCTGCAAGGCCCTCTGCAGCTTAGGGTAAGTGGTCTCTGGTGTCTTGTGTTTTCTTTTGAAATCTGTTGTTCCTTTTCTTCTTCGAGTTATAGAAAGTTTATCTACTCCTACATATTCTTCTTTATTTTTCAATTTCTTTTCCCGTATCTTATTTAATGTTTCTTGAAGGATTCCCTTGTGCCGCTTTGGTAGCTTCAACTTCAGTATTTAAAAGTCAATAGTAACTGTTCCCTCAAGAATAGTCTCTTTCATATCATTATGCCTAAAGAGCATACGTTTCTCTCCTAATCTTCAGATTTTACTAATCCTCATTTCTGACCTTTTTTTAGTTTCAGCCCAATTGTGGCCCGTGTATGGTATAGTCTGTAATATAACAGTTGTATGCTCAATTAACAACGTTTACTCCTTCGTGGTTAAACAAAACGCCGCTTGCAGCCGTCTCTTTATTATGGTTGTGTGAATAAGAGCTGTACCCCAGCTGATTAGACGCTTTGTTTTGGGCGTATCACACAGACGGTCGGGTTAAATGTAACCGCTTCTCTCTCTCTTGCCAGTGTGCCTTCTACTTCATTAAGTGGCGTCACTCAATACTTTGTTTTGGTCGTGTCGCACGGATCGTTGTTTTAAATGTAACCGCCCCTCTCTTCCGGCCGTGTGCTTTCTGTTTCATTACGGGGCGTTACTCACTGTTTTGTTTATTTACTTCGACAAGCTGACTCGCCAGCTGCGATCCGCTTCCTCCCTCGACGTTATGGGTGAGCCACACCCCCTGACTCAACTCTGACTTCTCCGGTATTGCGGCAAGTCCGTACTCCGTTGAGACAACGCTCGCTTCGGCCTGATCTCCAGTCGAGCGGTGTGAGAGGAAGATTAACGTTATACAACTCGTGGACAGTTTCTTAACTTGTAACCCATTTTCAGTGCGCAACGGCGCAATAATATATATATATATAACAAAACTTTTCCTCTAAACTCGTCGGTCTTCGTCTAATAAGCCCACTCGTAACGGACGTCGGTTTTCTCCCCCTCCAAGACGCCTGTTTCCTAGGTAACCAAAAACAGAGAGTCCATTAGAGGAAAGGCCATACATCAACACTTCCCTATGTTTACTTCCTGTATTTGGGAGCAAGATCTTGCAGATTAGGTAACAGATATTGAAAAGATAGACAAGATAGTCCATACATGGTTACACTGTCACAGGGACATTCAGAGCTTTCTGACACAGTTTTTAGGCCACCAACATTTTCTGGACTTTAGGGGGTCTAGGATGCCTGTAAACCCCTTTTTTGGACTTCCAAAGTTTTCAATATTTTTGCAGCCTAAGATGCATTTTAAGGCCTTTTTTGGGCTGCTAACATGTTCAGAACTTTTAGCAGTGTAGGATGCATTTTTTTTTCGTGCCATAAATATTTTTGAGAATTTCAGTAGTCTAGGATGCGGGTTAATGCCCATTTCAGAATTCAAATGTTTTTGGGACATTCAGAGCTCTCTGACACAGTTTTTGGGCCACCAACATTTTCTGGACTTTAGGGGGTCTAGGATGACTGTAAACCCCTTTTTTGGGCCTCCAAAGTTTTCAACATTTTTGCAGCCTAAGATGCTTTTAAGGCCTTTTTTTGGGCTGCTAACATATTCTGAACTTTCAGCGGTGCAGGATGCATTTTTCGTGCCATAAATATTTTTGAGAATTTCAGTGGTCTAGGATGCGGGTTAATGCCCATTTCAGGCTGCAAATATTTTTGGGATATTCAGAGCTTTCTGACAAAGTTTTTAGGCCACCAACATTTTAGGGGTCTAGGATGACTGTAAACCCTTTTTTTGGGCCTCCAAAGTTTTCAACATTTTTGCAGCCTAAGATGCATTTTAAGGCCTTTTTTGGGCTGCTAACATATTCTGAACTTTCAGGATGTAAGATGCATTTTTCATGCCATAAATATTTTTGGGAATTTCAGTGGTCTAGGATGCGGGTTAATGCCCATTTCAGGCTGCAAATGTTTTTGGGACATTCCGAGCTTTCTGACACAGTTTCTAGGCCACCAACATTTTCTGGACTTTAAGGGGTCTAGGATGACTGTAAACCCCTTTTTTGGGCCTCCAAAGTTTTCAACATTTTTGCAGCCTAAGATGCATTTTAAGGCCTTTTATGGGCTGCTAACATATTCTGAACTTTCAGCGGTCTAGGATGACTGTAAACCCCTTTTTTGGGCCTCTAAAGTTTTCAACATTTTTGCAGCCTAAGATGCATTTTAAGGCCTTTTTTTTGGCTGCTAACATATTCTGAACTTTCAGCGGTGCAGGATGCATTTTTCGTGCCATAAATATTTTTGGGAATTTCAGTGGTCTAGGATGCAGGTTAATGCCCATTTCAGGCTGCAAATGTTTTTGGGACATTCAGAGCTCTCTGACACAGTTTTTGGGCCACCAACATTTTCGGGACTTTAGGGGGTCTAGGATGACTGTAAACCCCTTTTTTGGGCCTCTAAAGTTTTCAACATTTTTGCAGCCTAAGATGCATATTAAGGCCTTTTTTGGGCTGCTAACATATTCTGAACTTTCAGTGGTGTAGGATGCATTTTTCGTGCCATAAATATTTTTAGGAATTTCAGTGGTCTAGGATACGTGTTAATGCCCCTTATGGGCTACAAATGTTTTGGGGATATTCAGAGCCCTCTGACACCGTTTTTGGGCCACCAACATTTTCTGGACTTTAGGGGGTCTAGGATGCCTGTAAACCCCTTTTTTGGGCCTCCAAAGTTTTCAACATTTTTGCAGCCTAAGATGGATTTTAAGGCCTTTTTTGGGCTGCTATCATATTCTGAACTTTCAGGGGTGTAGGATGCATTTTTTCGTGCACAAAATATTTTTGGGGATTTCAGTGGTCTAGGGAGCCGGTTAATGCCCATTTCAGGCTGCAAATGTTTTTGGGACATTCAGAGCTTTCTGACACAGTTTTTAGGCCACCAACATTTTCTGGGCTTTAGGGGGTCTAGGATGCATGTAAACCCCTTTTTTGGGCCTCCAAAGTTTTCTACATTTTTGCTGCCCTAAGGTGCATTTTAAGGCCTTTTTTGAGCTGCTAACATATTCTGAACTTTCAGGATGTAAGATGCATTTTTTGTGCCAAAACTATTTTTGGAAATTTCAGTGGTCTAGGATACATGTTAATGCCCCTTATGGGCTACAAATGTTTTGGGGATATTCAGAGCTCTCTGACACCGTTTTTTGGCCACCAACATTTTCTGCACTTTAGTGAGTCTAGGATGCCTGTAAACCCCTTTTTTGGGCCTCCAAAGTTTTTAACAGTTTTGCAGCCTAAGATGGATTTTAAGGCCTTTTTTGGGCTGCTATCATATTCTGAACTTTCAGTGTTGTAGGATGCATTTTTCCTGCACAAAATATTTGTGGGATTTTCAGTGCTCTAGGATGCGGGTTAATGCCCATTTCAGGCTTCAAATGTTTTTGGGATATTCAGAGCTCTCTGACAGTTTTTTGGGCCACCAACATTTTCTGAACTTTAGGGGGTCTAGGATGCTAAACCCCTTTTTTGGACCTCCAAAGTTTTCAACATTTTTGCAGCCTAAGATGCATTTTAAGGCCTTTTTTGGGCTCCTAACATATTCTGAACTTTCAGTTGTATAGGATGCTTTTTTCGTGCCATAAATATTTTTGGGAATTTCAGTGGTCTAGGATGCGGGTTAATGCCCATTTCAGGCTGCAAATGTTTTTGGGATATTCAGAGCTCTCTGACACCGTTTTTGCGCCACCAACATTTTCTGGACTTTAGGGGGTTTAGGATGCCTGTAAACCCCTTTTTTGGGCCTCTAAAGTTTTCTACATTTTTGCAGCCCTAAGATGCATGCATGGCCTTTTTTGGGCTGCTAACATATTCTGAACTTTCAGCGGTGTAGGATGCGTTTTTCCTGCCATAAATATTTTTGGGAATTTCAGTGGTATAGGATGCGGGTTAATGCCCATTTCAGGCTGCAAATGTTTTTGGGACATTCAGAGCTTTCTGACACAGTCTTTAGGCCACAAACATTTTCTGGACTTTAGGTGGTCGAGGATGCCTGTAAACCCCTTTTTTGGGCCTCCAAAGTTTTCAACATTTTTGCAGCCTAAGATGGATTTTAAGGCCTTTTTTGGCTGCTATCATATTCTGAACTTTCAGAGGTGTAGGATACATTTTTTCGTGCACAAAATATTTTTGGGGATTTCAGTGGTCTAGGATGCGGGTTAATGCCCATTTCAGGCTGCAAATGCTTTTGGGACATTCAGAGCTTTCTGACACAGTTTCATGGCCACCAACATTTTCTGGACTTTAGGGGGTCTACGATGACTGTAAACCCATTTTTTGGGCCTCTAAAGTTTTCAACATTTTTGCAGCCTAAGATGCATATTAAGGCCTTTTTTGGGCTGCTAACATATTCTGAACTTTCAGTGGTGTAGGATGCATTTTTCGTGCCATAAATATTTTTGGGAATTTCAGTGGTCTAGGATACGTGTTAATGCCCCTTATGGGCTACAAATGTTTTGGGGATATTCAGAGCCCTCTGACACCGTTTTTTGGCCACCAACATTTTCTGGACTTTAGGGGGTCTAGGATGCCTGTAAACCCCTTTTTTGGGCCTCCAAAGTTTTCAACATTTTTGCAGCCTAAGATGGATTTTAAGGCCTTTTTTGGGCTGCTATCATATTCTGAACTTTCAGGGGTGTAGGATGCATTTTTTCGTGCACAAAATATTTTTGGGGATTTCAGTGGTCTAGGGAGCCGGTTAATGCCCATTTCAGGCTGCAAATGTTTTTGGGACATTCAGAGCTTTCTGACACAGTTTTTAGGCCACCAACATTTTCTGGGCTTTAGGGGGTCTAGGATGCATGTAAACCCCTTTTTTGGGCCTCCAAAGTTTTCTACATTTTTGCTGCCCTAAGGTGCATTTTAAGGCCTTTTTTGAGCTGCTAACATATTCTGAACTTTCAGGATGTAAGATGCATTTTTTGTGCCAAAACTATTTTTGGAAATTTCAGTGGTCTAGGATACATGTTAATGCCCCTTATGGGCTACAAATGTTTTGGGGATATTCAGAGCTCTCTGACACCGTTTTTTGGCCACCAACATTTTCTGCACTTTAGTGAGTCTAGGATGCCTGTAAACCCCTTTTTTGGGCCTCCAAAGTTTTTAACAGTTTTGCAGCCTAAGATGGATTTTAAGGCCTTTTTTGGGCTGCTATCATATTCTGAACTTTCAGAGGTGTAGGATACATTTTTTCGTGCACAAAATATTTTTGGGGATTTCAGTGGTCTAGGATGCGGGTTAATGCCCATTTCAGGCTGCAAATGCTTTTGGGACATTCAGAGCTTTCTGACACAGTTTCATGGCCACCACATTTTCTGGACTTTAGGGGGTCTACGATGACTGTAAACCTCTTTTTTGTGCCTCCAAAGTTTTCAACATTTTTGCAGCCTAAGATGCATTTTAAGGCCTTTTTTGGGCTGCTAACATATTCTGAACTTTCAGTGTTGTAGGATGCATTTTTCCTGCACAAAATATTTGTGGGATTTTCAGTGCTCTAGGATGCGGGTTAATGCCCATTTCAGGCTTCAAATGTTTTTGGGATATTCAGAGCTCTCTGACAGTTTTTTGGGCCACCAACATTTTCTGAACTTTAGGGGGTCTAGGATGCTAAACCCCTTTTTTGGACCTCCAAAGTTTTCAACATTTTTGCAGCCTAAGATGCATTTTAAGGCCTTTTTTGGGCTCCTAACATATTCTGAACTTTCAGTTGTATAGGATGCTTTTTTCGTGCCATAAATATTTTTGGGAATTTCAGTGGTCTAGGATGCGGGTTAATGCCCATTTCAGGCTGCAAATGTTTTTGGAATATTCAGAGCTCTCTGACACCGTTTTTGCGCCACCAACATTTTCTGGACTTTAGGGGGTTTAGGATGCCTGTAAACCCCTTTTTTGGGCCTCTAAAGTTTTCTACATTTTTGCAGCCCTAAGATGCATGCATGGCCTTTTTTGGGCTGCTAACATATTCTGAACTTTCAGCGGTGTAGGATGCGTTTTTCCTGCCATAAATATTTTTGGGAATTTAAGTGGTATAGGATGCGGGTTAATGCCCATTTCAGGCTGCAAATGTTTTTGGGACATTCGGAGCTTTCTGACACAGTCTTTAGGCCACAAACATTTTCTGGACTTTAGGTGGTCTAGGATGCCTGTAAACCCCTTTTTTGGGCCTCCAAAGTTTTCAACATTTTTGCAGCCTAAGATGGATTTTAAGGCCTTTTTTGGGCTGCTATCATATTCTGAACTTTCAGAGGTGTAGGATACATTTTTTCGTGCACAAAATATTTTTGGGGATTTCAGTGGTCTAGGATGCGGGTTAATGCCCATTTCAGGCTGCAAATGCTTTTGGGACATTCAGAGCTTTCTGACACAGTTTCATGGCCACCAACATTTTCTGGACTTTAGGGGGTCTACGATGACTGTAAACCCATTTTTTGTGCCTCCAAAGTTTTCAACATTTTTACAGCCTAAGATGCATTTTAAGGCCTTTTTTGGGCTGCTAACATATTATGAACTTTCAGTGGTGTAGGATGCATTTTTCGTGCCATATATATTTTTGGGAATTTCAGTGCTCTAGGATGCGGGTTAATGCCCTTTTGAAGCTGCAAATGTTTTTGGGATATTCAGAGCTCTCTGACACCGTTTTTGGGCCACCAACATTTTCTGGACTTTAGGGGGTCTAGGATTCCTGTAAACCCCTTTTTTGGGCCTCCAAAGTTTTCTACATTTTTGCAGCCTAAGATGCATTTTAAGGCCTTTTTTGAGCTGCTAACATATTCTGAAATTTCAGGGGTGTAGGATGCATATTTCGTGCACAAAATATTTTTGGGATTTTCAGTGCTCTAGGATGCGGGTTAATGCCCCTTTCAGGCCTCAAATGTTTTTGAGACATTCAGAGCACTCTGACCCTGTTTTTGGGCCACCAACATTTTCTGGACTTTAGGGGGTCTAGGATGTCTGTAAACCCCTTTTTTGGACCTCCAAAATTTTCAACATTTTTGCATCCTAAGATGCATTTTAAGGCCTTTTGGGGCTGCTAACATATTCTGAACTTTCAGTGTTGTAGGATGCATTTTTCGTGCACAAAATATTTGTGGGATTTTCAGTGCTCTAGGATGCGGGTTAATGCCCATTTAAGGCTGCAAATGTTTTTGGGATATTCAGAGCTCTCTGACAGTTTTTTGGGCCACCAACATTTTCTGAACTTTAGGGGGTCTAGGATGCTAAACCCCTTTTTTGGACCTCCAAAGTTTTCAACATTTTTGCATCCTAAGATGCATTTTAAGGCCTTTTTTGGGCTGCTAACATATTCTGAACTTTCATCGGTGTAGGATGCATTTTTCGTGCCATAAACATTTTTGGGAATTTCAGTGGTCTAGGATGCGGGTTAATGCCCATTTCAGGCTGCAAATGTTTTTGGGACATTCAGAGCTCTCTGACACAGGTTTTGGCCCACCGACATTTTCTGGACTATAGGGGGTCTAGGATGCCTGTAAACCCCTTTTTTGGGCCTCCAAAGTTTTCAACATTTTTGCAGCCTAAGGTGCATTTTAAGGCCTTTTTTGAGCTGCTAACATATTCTGAACTTTCAGGATGTAAGATGCATTTTTTGTGCCAAAACTATTTTTGGGAATTTCAGTGGTCTAGGATGTAGGTTAATGCCCCTTATAGGCTACAAATGTTTTTGGGACATTCAGAGCTCTCCGACAGTTTTGTGGGCCACCAACATTTTCTGGACATTAGGGGGTCCCATTTTTTGGACCTCCAAAGTTTTCAACATTTGTGCAGTCTAAGATGCATTTTAAGGCCTTTTTTGGGCTGCTAACATGTTCAGAACTTTTAGCAGTGTAGGATGCATTTTTTTTCGTGCCGTAAATATTTTTAGGAATTTCAGTGGTCTAGGATGCGGGTTAATGCCCATTTCAGGCTGCAAATGTTTTTGGGACATTCAGAGCTTTCTGACACAGTCTTTAGGCCACCAACATTTTCTGGACTTTAGGGGGTCTAGGATGCCTGTAAACCACTTTTTTGGGCCTCCAAAGTTTTCTACATTTGTGCAGCCATAAAATGCATTTTAAGGCATTTTTTGGGCTTCTAACATATTCTGAACTTTCAAGGTATAAGATGCATTTTTCGTGCCATAAATATTTTTGGGAATTTCAGTAGTCTAGGATGCGTGTTAATGCCCCTTATAGGCTACAAATGTTTTGGGGATATTCAGAGCTCTCTGACACCGTTTTTTGGCCACCAACATTTTCTGGACTTTAGGGGGTCTAGGATGCCTGTAAACCCCTTTTTTGGGCCTCCAAAGTTTTCAACATTTTTGCAGCCTAAGATGGATTTTAAGGCCTTTTTTGGGCTGCTATCATATTCTGAACTTTCAGGGGTGTAGGATGCATTTTTTCGTGCACAAAATATTTTTGAGGAATTCAATGGTCTAGGATGCGGGTTAATGCCCATTTCAGGCTGCACATGCTTTTGGGACATTCAGAGCTTTCTGACACAGTTTCGAGGCCACCAACATTTTCAGGACTTTAGGGGGTCTAGGATGACTGTAAACCGCTTTTTTGGGCTTCCAAAGTTTTCAACATTTTTGCAGCCTAAGATGCATATTAAGGCCTTTTTTGGGCTGCTAACATATTCTGAACTTTCGGTGGTGTACGATGCATTTTTCGTGCCATAAAAATATTTTTGGGAATTTCAGTGGTCTAGGATGCGGGTTAATGCCCATTTGAAGCTGCAAATGTTTTTGGGATATTCAGAGCTCTCTGACACCGTTTTTTGGCCACCAACATTTTCTGCACTTTAGTGAGTCTAGGATGCCTGTAAACCCCTTTTTTGGGCCTCCAAAGTTTTTAACAGTTTTGCAGCCTAAGATGGATTTTAAGGCCTTTTTTGGGCTGCTATCATATTCTGAACTTTCAGTGTTGTAGGATGCATTTTTCCTGCACAAAATATTTGTGGGATTTTCAGTGCTCTAGGATGCGGGTTAATGCCCATTTCAGGCTTCAAATGTTTTTGGGATATTCAGAGCTCTCTGACAGTTTTTTGGGCCACCAACATTTTCTGAACTTTAGGGGGTCTAGGATGCTAAACCCCTTTTTTGGACCTCCAAAGTTTTCAACATTTTTGCAGCCTAAGATGCATTTTAAGGCCTTTTTTGGGCTCCTAACATATTCTGAACTTTCAGTTGTATAGGATGCTTTTTTCGTGCCATAAATATTTTTGGGAATTTCAGTGGTCTAGGATGCGGGTTAATGCCCATTTCAGGCTGCAAATGTTTTTGGGATATTCAGAGCTCTCTGACACCGTTTTTGCGCCACCAACATTTTCTGGACTTTAGGGGGTTTAGGATGCCTGTAAACCCCTTTTTTGGGCCTCTAAAGTTTTCTACATTTTTGCAGCCCTAAGATGCATGCATGGCCTTTTTTGGGCTGCTAACATATTCTGAACTTTCAGCGGTGTAGGATGCGTTTTTCCTGCCATAAATATTTTTGGGAATTTCAGTGGTATAGGATGCGGGTTAATGCCCATTTCAGGCTGCAAATGTTTTTGGGACATTCAGAGCTTTCTGACACAGTCTTTAGGCCACAAACATTTTCTGGACTTTAGGTGGTCTAGGATGCCTGTAAACCCCTTTTTTGGGCCTCCAAAGTTTTCAACATTTTTGCAGCCTAAGATGGATTTTAAGGCCTTTTTTGGGCTGCTATCATATTCTGAACTTTCAGAGGTGTAGGATACATTTTTTCGTGCACAAAATATTTTTGGGGATTTCAGTGGTCTAGGATGCGGGTTAATGCCCATTTCAGGCTGCAAATGCTTTTGGGACATTCAGAGCTTTCTGACACAGTTTCATGGCCACCAACATTTTCTGGACTTTAGGGGGTCTACGATGACTGTAAACCCATTTTTTGGGCCTCTAAAGTTTTCAACATTTTTGCAGCCTAAGATGCATATTAAGGCCTTTTTTGGGCTGCTAACATATTCTGAACTTTCAGTGGTGTAGGATGCATTTTTCGTGCCATAAATATTTTTGGGAATTTCAGTGGTCTAGGATACGTGTTAATGCACCTTATGGGCTACAAATGTTTTGGGGATATTCAGAGCCCTCTGACACCGTTTTTTGGCCACCAACATTTTCTGGACTTTAGGGGGTCTAGGATGCCTGTAAACCCCTTTTTTGGGCCTCCAAAGTTTTCAACATTTTTGCAGCCTAAGATGGATTTTAAGGCCTTTTTTGGGCTGCTATCATATTCTGAACTTTCAGGGGTGTAGGATGCATTTTTTCGTGCACAAAATATTTTTGGGGATTTCAGTGGTCTAGGGAGCCGGTTAATGCCCATTTCAGGCTGCAAATGTTTTTGGGACATTCAGAGCTTTCTGACACAGTTTTTAGGCCACCAACATTTTCTGGGCTTTAGGGGGTCTAGGATGCATGTAAACCCCTTTTTTGGGCCTCCAAAGTTTTCTACATTTTTGCTGCCCTAAGGTGCATTTTAAGGCCTTTTTTGAGCTGCTAACATATTCTGAACTTTCAGGATGTAAGATGCATTTTTTGTGCCAAAACTATTTTTGGAAATTTCAGTGGTCTAGGATACATGTTAATGCCCCTTATGGGCTACAAATGTTTTGGGGATATTCAGAGCTCTCTGACACCGTTTTTTGGCCACCAACATTTTCTGCACTTTAGTGAGTCTAGGATGCCTGTAAACCCCTTTTTTGGGCCTCCAAAGTTTTTAACAGTTTTGCAGCCTAAGATGGATTTTAAGGCCTTTTTTGGGCTGCTATCATATTCTGAACTTTCAGAGGTGTAGGATACATTTTTTCGTGCACAAAATATTTTTGGGGATTTCAGTGGTCTAGGATGCGGGTTAATGCCCATTTCAGGCTGCAAATGCTTTTGGGACATTCAGAGCTTTCTGACACAGTTTCATGGCCACCACATTTTCTGGACTTTAGGGGGTCTACGATGACTGTAAACCTCTTTTTTGTGCCTCCAAAGTTTTCAACATTTTTGCAGCCTAAGATGCATTTTAAGGCCTTTTTTGGGCTGCTAACATATTCTGAACTTTCAGTGTTGTAGGATGCATTTTTCCTGCACAAAATATTTGTGGGATTTTCAGTGCTCTAGGATGCGGGTTAATGCCCATTTCAGGCTTCAAATGTTTTTGGGATATTCAGAGCTCTCTGACAGTTTTTTGGGCCACCAACATTTTCTGAACTTTAGGGGGTCTAGGATGCTAAACCCCTTTTTTGGACCTCCAAAGTTTTCAACATTTTTGCAGCCTAAGATGCATTTTAAGGCCTTTTTTGGGCTCCTAACATATTCTGAACTTTCAGTTGTATAGGATGCTTTTTTCGTGCCATAAATATTTTTGGGAATTTCAGTGGTCTAGGATGCGGGTTAATGCCCATTTCAGGCTGCAAATGTTTTTGGAATATTCAGAGCTCTCTGACACCGTTTTTGCGCCACCAACATTTTCTGGACTTTAGGGGGTTTAGGATGCCTGTAAACCCCTTTTTTGGGCCTCTAAAGTTTTCTACATTTTTGCAGCCCTAAGATGCATGCATGGCCTTTTTTGGGCTGCTAACATATTCTGAACTTTCAGCGGTGTAGGATGCGTTTTTCCTGCCATAAATATTTTTGGGAATTTCAGTGGTATAGGATGCGGGTTAATGCCCATTTCAGGCTGCAAATGTTTTTGGGACATTCGGAGCTTTCTGACACAGTCTTTAGGCCACAAACATTTTCTGGACTTTAGGTGGTCTAGGATGCCTGTAAACCCCTTTTTTGGGCCTCCAAAGTTTTCAACATTTTTGCAGCCTAAGATGGATTTTAAGGCCTTTTTTGGGCTGCTATCATATTCTGAACTTTCAGAGGTGTAGGATACATTTTTTCGTGCACAAAATATTTTTGGGGATTTCAGTGGTCTAGGATGCGGGTTAATGCCCATTTCAGGCTGCAAATGCTTTTGGGACATTCAGAGCTTTCTGACACAGTTTCATGGCCACCAACATTTTCTGGACTTTAGGGGGTCTACGATGACTGTAAACCCATTTTTTGTGCCTCCAAAGTTTTCAACATTTTTACAGCCTAAGATGCATTTTAAGGCCTTTTTTGGGCTGCTAACATATTATGAACTTTCAGTGGTGTAGGATGCATTTTTCGTGCCATATATATTTTTGGGAATTTCAGTGCTCTAGGATGCGGGTTAATGCCCTTTTGAAGCTGCAAATGTTTTTGGGATATTCAGAGCTCTCTGACACCGTTTTTGGGCCACCAACATTTTCTGGACTTTAGGGGGTCTAGGATTCCTGTAAACCCCTTTTTTGGGCCTCCAAAGTTTTCTACATTTTTGCAGCCTAAGATGCATTTTAAGGCCTTTTTTGAGCTGCTAACATATTCTGAAATTTCAGGGGTGTAGGATGCATATTTCGTGCACAAAATATTTTTGGGATTTTCAGTGCTCTAGGATGCGGGTTAATGCCCCTTTCAGGCCTCAAATGTTTTTGAGACATTCAGAGCACTCTGACCCTGTTTTTGGGCCACCAACATTTTCTGGACTTTAGGGGGTCTAGGATGTCTGTAAACCCCTTTTTTGGACCTCCAAAATTTTCAACATTTTTGCATCCTAAGATGCATTTTAAGGCCTTTTGGGGCTGCTAACATATTCTGAACTTTCAGTGTTGTAGGATGCATTTTTCGTGCACAAAATATTTGTGGGATTTTCAGTGCTCTAGGATGCGGGTTAATGCCCATTTAAGGCTGCAAATGTTTTTGGGATATTCAGAGCTCTCTGACAGTTTTTTGGGCCACCAACATTTTCTGAACTTTAGGGGGTCTAGGATGCTAAACCCCTTTTTTGGACCTCCAAAGTTTTCAACATTTTTGCATCCTAAGATGCATTTTAAGGCCTTTTTTGGGCTGCTAACATATTCTGAACTTTCATCGGTGTAGGATGCATTTTTCGTGCCATAAACATTTTTGGGAATTTCAGTGGTCTAGGATGCGGGTTAATGCCCATTTCAGGCTGCAAATGTTTTTGGGACATTCAGAGCTCTCTGACACAGGTTTTGGCCCACCAACATTTTCTGGACTATAGGGGGTCTAGGATGCCTGTAAACCCCTTTTTTGGGCCTCCAAAGTTTTCAACATTTTTGCAGCCTAAGGTGCATTTTAAGGCCTTTTTTGAGCTGCTAACATATTCTGAACTTTCAGGATGTAAGATGCATTTTTTGTGCCAAAACTATTTTTGGGAATTTCAGTGGTCTAGGATGTAGGTTAATGCCCCTTATAGGCTACAAATGTTTTTGGGACATTCAGAGCTCTCCGACAGTTTTGTGGGCCACCAACATTTTCTGGACATTAGGGGGTCCCATTTTTTGGACCTCCAAAGTTTTCAACATTTGTGCAGTCTAAGATGCATTTTAAGGCCTTTTTTGGGCTGCTAACATGTTCAGAACTTTTAGCAGTGTAGGATGCATTTTGTTTCGTGCCGTAAATATTTTTAGGAATTTCAGTGGTCTAGGATGCGGGTTAATGCCCATTTCAGGCTGCAAATGTTTTTGGGACATTCAGAGCTTTCTGACACAGTCTTTAGGCCACCAACATTTTCTGGACTTTAGGGGGTCTAGGATGCCTGTAAACCACTTTTTTGGGCCTCCAAAGTTTTTTACATTTGTGCAGCCATAAAATGCATTTTAAGGCATTTTTTGGGCTTCTAACATATTCTGAACTTTCAAGGTATAAGATGCATTTTTCGTGCCATAAATATTTTTGGGAATTTCAGTAGTCTAGGATGCGTGTTAATGCCCCTTATAGGCTACAAATGTTTTGGGGATATTCAGAGCTCTCTGACACCGTTTTTTGGCCACCAACATTTTCTGGACTTTAGGGGGTCTAGGATGCCTGTAAACCCCTTTTTTGGGCCTCCAAAGTTTTCAACATTTTTGCAGCCTAAGATGGATTTTAAGGCCTTTTTTGGGCTGCTATCATATTCTGAACTTTCAGGGGTGTAGGATGCATTTTTTCGTGCACAAAATATTTTTGAGGAATTCAATGGTCTAGGATGCGGGTTAATGCCCATTTCAGGCTGCACATGCTTTTGGGACATTCAGAGCTTTCTGACACAGTTTCGAGGCCACCAACATTTTCAGGACTTTAGGGGGTCTAGGATGACTGTAAACCGCTTTTTTGGGCTTCCAAAGTTTTCAACATTTTTGCAGCCTAAGATGCATATTAAGGCCTTTTTTGGGCTGCTAACATATTCTGAACTTTCGGTGGTGTACGATGCATTTTTCGTGCCATAAAAATATTTTTGGGAATTTCAGTGGTCTAGGATGCGGGTTAATGCCCATTTGAAGCTGCAAATGTTTTTGGGATATTCAGAGCTCTCTGACACCGTTTTTGGGCCACCAACATTTTCTGAACTTTAGGGGGTCTAGGATGCCTGTAAACCCCTTTTTTGGGCCTCCAAAGTTTTCTACATTTTTGCAGCCTAAGATGCATTTTAAGGCCTTTTTTGAGCTGCTAACATATTCTGAAATTTCAGGGGTGTAGGATGCATATTTCGTGCACAAAATATTTTTGGGATTTTCAGTGCTCTAGGATGCGGGTTAATGCCCCTTTCAGGCCTCAAATGTTTTTGAGACATTCAGAGCCCTCTGACCCTGTTTTTGGGCCACCAACATTTTCTGGACTTTAGGGGGTCTAGGATGTCTGTAAACCCCTTTTTTGGACCTCCAAAATGTTCAACATTTTTGCATCCTAAGATGCATTTTAAGGCCTTTTTGGGCTGCTAACATATACTGAACTTTCAGTGTTGTAGGATGCATTTTTCGTGCACAAAATATTTGTGAGATTTTCAGTGCTCTAGGATGCGGGTTAATGCCCATTTCAGGCTGCAAATGTTTTTGGGATATTCCGAGCTCTCTGACAGTTTTTTGGGCCACCAACATTTTCTGAACTTTAGGGGGTCTAGGATGCTAAACTCCTTTTTTGGACCTCCAAAGTTTTCAATATTTTTGCAGCCTAAGATGCATTTTAAGGCCTTTTTTTGGGCTGCTAACATATTCTAAACTTTCAGCGGTGTAGGATACTTTTTTCGTGCCATAAATATTTTTGGGAATTTCAGTGGTCTAGGATTCGGGTTAATGCCCATTTCAGGCTGCAAATGTTTTTGGGATATTCAGAGCTCTCTGACACCGTTTTTGGGCCACCAACATTTTCTGGACTATACGGGGTCTAGGATGCCTGTAAACCCCTTTTTTTGGGCCTCCAAAGTTTTCAACATTTTTGCAGCCTAAGGTGCATTTTAAGGCCTTTTTTGAGCTGCTAACATATTCTGAACTTTCAGGATGTAAGATGCATTTTTTGTGCCAAAACTATTTTTGGGAATTTCAGTGGTCTAGGATGTAGGTTAATGCCCCTTATAGGCTACAAATGTTTTTGGGACATTCAGAGCTCTCCGACAGTTTTGTGGGCCACCAACATTTTCTGGACATTAGGGGGTCTAGGATACCTGTAAACCCATTTTTTGGACCTCCAAAGTTTTCAACATTTGTGCAGTCTAAGATGCATTTTAAGGCCTTTTTTGGACTGCTCACATGTTCAGAACCTTTAGCAGTGTAGGATGCATTTTTTTTCGTACCGTAAATATTTTTAGGAATTTCAGTGGTCTAGGATGCGGGTTAATGCCCATTTCAGGCTGCAAATGTTTTTGGGACATTCAGAGCTTTCTGACACAGTCTTTAGGCCACCAACATTTTCAGGACTTTAGGGGGTCTACGATGACTGCAAACCCTTTTTTTGTGCCTCCAAAGTTTTCAACATTTTTGCAGCCTAAGATGCATTTTAAGGCCTTTTTTGGGCTGCTAACATATTCTGAACTTTCAGTGGTGTAGGATGAATTTTTCGTGCCATATATATTTTTGGGAATTTCAGTGCTCTAGGGAGCCGGTTAATGCCTATTTCAGGCTGCAAATGTTTTTGGGACATTCAGAGCTTTCTGACACAGTTTTTAGGCCACCAACATTTTCAGGACTTTAGGGGGTCTAGGATGACTGTAAACCCCTTTTTTGGGCTTCCAAAGTTTTCAACATTTTTGCAGCCTAAGATGCATATTAAGGCCTTTTTTGGGCTGCTAACATATTCTGAACTTTCAGTGGTGTACGATGCATTTTTCGTGCCATAAATATTTTTGCGAATTTCAGTGGTCTAGGATGCGGGTTAATGCCCATTTGAAGCTGCAAATGTTTTTGGGATATTCAGAGCTCTCTGACACCGTTTTTGGGCCACCAACATTTTCTGGACTTTAGGGGGTCTAGGATTCCTGTAAACCCCTTTTTTGGGCCTCCAAAGTTTTCTACATTTTTGCAGCCTAAGATGCATTTTAAGGCCTTTTTTGAGCTGCTAACATATTCTGAAATTTCAGGGGTGTAGGATGCATATTTCGTGCACAAAATATTTTTGGGATTTTCAGTGCTCTAGGATGCGGGTTAATGCCCCTTTCAGGCCTCAAATGTTTTTGAGACATTCAGAGCCCTCTGACCCTGTTTTTGGGCCACCAACATTTTCTGGACTTTAGGGGGTCTAGGATGTCTGTAAACCCCTTTTTTGGACCTCCAAAATTTTCAACATTTTTGCATCCTAAGATGCATTTTAAGGCCTTTTTGGGCTGCTAACATATTCTGAATTTTCAGTGTTGTAGGATGCTTTTTTCGTGCCATAAATATTTTTGGGAATTTCAGTGGTCTAGGATGAGGGTTAATGCCCATTTCAGGCTGCAAATGTTTTTGGGATATTCAGAGCTCTCTGACACCGTTTTTGGGCCACCAACATTTTCTGGACTATAGGGGGTCTAGGATGCCTGTAAACCCCTTTTTTGGGCCTCCAAAGTTTTCAACATTTTTGCAGCCTAAGGTGCATTTTAAGGCGTTTTTTGGACTGCTCACATGTTCAGAACTTTTAGCAGTGTAGGATGCCTTTTTTTTCGTACCGTAAATATTTTTAGGAATTTCAGAGGTCTAGGATGCGGGTTAATGCCCATTTGAAGCTGCAAATGTTTTTGGGACATTCAGAGCTTTCTGACACAGTCTTTAGGCCACCAACATTTTCAGGACTTTAGGGGGTCTACGATGACTGTAAACCCCTTTTTCGTGCCTCCAAAGTTTTCAACATTTTTGCAGCCTAAGATGCATTTTAAGGCCTTTTTTGGGCTGCTAACATATTCTGAACTTTCAGTGTTGTAGGATGCATTTTTCGTGCACAAAATATTTGTGGGATTTTCAGTGCTCTAGGATGCGGGTTAATGCCCATTTAAGGCTGCAAATGTTTTTGGGATATTCAGAGCTCTCTGACAGTTTTTTGGGCCACCAACATTTTCTGAACTTTAGGGGGTCTAGGATGCTAAACCCCTTTTTTGGACCTCCAAAGTTTTCAACATTTTTGCATCCTAAGATGCATTTTAAGGCCTTTTTTGGGCTGCTAACATATTCTGAACTTTCATCGGTGTAGGATGCATTTTTCGTGCCATAAATATTTTTGGGAATTTCAGTGGTCTAGGATGCGGGTTAATGCCCATTTCAGGCTGCAAATGTTTTTGGGACATTCAGAGCTCTCTGACACAGGTTTTGGGCCACCAACATTTTCTGGACTATAGGGGGTCTAGGATGCCTGTAAACCCCTTTTTTGGGCCTCCAAAGTTTTCAACATTTTTGCAGCCTAAGGTGCATTTTAAGGCCTTTTTTGAGCTGCTAACATATTCTGAACTTTCAGGATGTAAGATGCATTTTTTGTGCCAAAACTATTTTTGGGAATTTCAGTGGTCTAGGATGTAGGTTAATGCCCCTTATAGGCTACAAATGTTTTTGGGACATTCAGAGCTCTCCGACATTTTTGTGGGCCACCAACATTTTCTGGACATTAGGGGGTCCCATTTTTTGGACCTCCAAAGTTTTCAACATTTGTGCAGTCTAAGATGCATTTTAAGGCCTTTTTTGGGCTGCTAACATGTTCAGAACTTTTAGCAGTGTAGGATGAATTTTTTTTCGTGCCGTAAATATTTTTAGGAATTTCAGTGGTCTAGGATGCGGGTTAATGCCCATTTCAGGCTGCAAATGTTTTTGGGACATTCAGAGCTTTCTGACACAGTCTTTAGGCCACCAACATTTTCTGGACTTTAGGGGGTCTAGGATGCCTGTAAACCACTTTTTTGGGCCTCCAAAGTTTTCTACATTTGTGCAGCCATAAAATGCATTTTAAGGCATTTTTTGGGCTTCTAACATATTCTGAACTTTCAAGGTATAAGATGCATTTTTCGTGCCATAAATATTTTTGGGAATTTCAGTAGTCTAGGATGCGTGTTAATGCCCCTTATAGGCTACAAATGTTTTGGGGATATTCAGAGCTCTCTGACACCGTTTTTTGGCCACCAACATTTTCTGGACTTTAGGGGGTCTAGGATGCCTGTAAACCCCTTTTTTGGGCCTCCAAAGTTTTCAACATTTTTGCAGCCTAAGATGGATTTTAAGGCCTTTTTTGGGCTGCTATCATATTCTGAACTTTCAGGGGTGTAGGATGCATTTTTTCGTGCACAAAATATTTTTGAGGAATTCAATGGTCTAGGATGCGGGTTAATGCCCATTTCAGGCTGCACATGCTTTTGGGACATTCAGAGCTTTCTGACACAGTTTCGAGGCCACCAACATTTTCAGGACTTTAGGGGGTCTAGGATGACTGTAAACCGCTTTTTTGGGCTTCCAAAGTTTTCAACATTTTTGCAGCCTAAGATGCATATTAAGGCCTTTTTTGGGCTGCTAACATATTCTGAACTTTCGGTGGTGTACGATGCATTTTTCGTGCCATAAAAATATTTTTGGGAATTTCAGTGGTCTAGGATGCGGGTTAATGCCCATTTGAAGCTGCAAATGTTTTTGGGATATTCAGAGCTCTCTGACACCGTTTTTGGGCCACCAACATTTTCTGGACTTTAGGGGGTCTAGGATGTCTGTAAACCCCTTTTTTGGACCTCCAAAATTTTCAACATTTTTGCAGCCTAAGGTGCATTTTAAGGCCTTTTTTGAGCTGCTAACATATTCTGAACTTTCAGGATGTAAGATGCATTTTTTGTGCCAAAACTATTTTTGGGAATTTCAGTGGTCTAGGATGTAGGTTAATGCCCCTTATAGGCTACAAATGTTTTTGGGACATTCAGAGCTCTCCGACATTTTTGTGGGCCACCAACATTTTCTGGACATTAGGGGGTCCCATTTTTTGGACCTCCAAAGTTTTCAACATTTGTGCAGTCTAAGATGCATTTTAAGGCCTTTTTTGGGCTGCTAACATGTTCAGAACTTTTAGCAGTGTAGGATGAATTTTTTTTCGTGCCGTAAATATTTTTAGGAATTTCAGTGGTCTAGGATGCGGGTTAATGCCCATTTCAGGCTGCAAATGTTTTTGGGACATTCAGAGCTTTCTGACACAGTCTTTAGGCCACCAACATTTTCTGGACTTTAGGGGGTCTAGGATGCCTGTAAACCACTTTTTTGGGCCTCCAAAGTTTTCTACATTTGTGCAGCCATAAAATGCATTTTAAGGCATTTTTTGGGCTTCTAACATATTCTGAACTTTCAAGGTATAAGATGCATTTTTCGTGCCATAAATATTTTTGGGAATTTCAGTAGTCTAGGATGCGTGTTAATGCCCCTTATAGGCTACAAATGTTTTGGGGATATTCAGAGCTCTCTGACACCGTTTTTTGGCCACCAACATTTTCTGGACTTTAGGGGGTCTAGGATGCCTGTAAACCCCTTTTTTGGGCCTCCAAAGTTTTCAACATTTTTGCAGCCTAAGATGGATTTTAAGGCCTTTTTTGGGCTGCTATCATATTCTGAACTTTCAGGGGTGTAGGATGCATTTTTTCGTGCACAAAATATTTTTGAGGAATTCAATGGTCTAGGATGCGGGTTAATGCCCATTTCAGGCTGCACATGCTTTTGGGACATTCAGAGCTTTCTGACACAGTTTCGAGGCCACCAACATTTTCAGGACTTTAGGGGGTCTAGGATGACTGTAAACCGCTTTTTTGGGCTTCCAAAGTTTTCAACATTTTTGCAGCCTAAGATGCATATTAAGGCCTTTTTTGGGCTGCTAACATATTCTGAACTTTCGGTGGTGTACGATGCATTTTTCGTGCCATAAAAATATTTTTGGGAATTTCAGTGGTCTAGGATGCGGGTTAATGCCCATTTGAAGCTGCAAATGTTTTTGGGATATTCAGAGCTCTCTGACACCGTTTTTGGGCCACCAACATTTTCTGAACTTTAGGGGGTCTAGGATGCCTGTAAACCCCTTTTTTGGGCCTCCAAAGTTTTCTACATTTTTGCAGCCTAAGATGCATTTTAAGGCCTTTTTTGAGCTGCTAACATATTCTGAAATTTCAGGGGTGTAGGATGCATATTTCGTGCACAAAATATTTTTGGGATTTTCAGTGCTCTAGGATGCGGGTTAATGCCCCTTTCAGGCCTCAAATGTTTTTGAGACATTCAGAGCCCTCTGACCCTGTTTTTGGGCCACCAACATTTTCTGGACCTTAGGGGGTCTAGGATGTCTGTAAACCCCTTTTTTGGACCTCCAAAATGTTCAACATTTTTGCATCCTAAGATGCATTTTAAGGCCTTTTTGGGCTGCTAACATATACTGAACTTTCAGTGTTGTAGGATGCATTTTTCGTGCACAAAATATTTGTGAGATTTTCAGTGCTCTAGGATGCGGGTTAATGCCCATTTCAGGCTGCAAATGTTTTTGGGATATTCCGAGCTCTCTGACAGTTTTTTGGGCCACCAACATTTTTTGAACTTTAGGGGGTCTAGGATGCTAAACTCCTTTTTTGGACCTCCAAAGTTTTCAATATTTTTGCAGCCTAAGATGCATTTTAAGGCCTTTTTTTGGGCTGCTAACATATTCTAAACTTTCAGCGGTGTAGGATACTTTTTTCGTGCCATAAATATTTTTGGGAATTTCAGTGGTCTAGGATTCGGGTTAATGCCCATTTCAGGCTGCAAATGTTTTTGGGATATTCAGAGCTCTCTGACACCGTTTTTGGGCCACCAACATTTTCTGGACTATACGGGGTCTAGGATGCCTGTAAACCCCTTTTTTGGGCCTCCAAAGTTTTCAACATTTTTGCAGCCTAAGGTGCATTTTAAGGCCTTTTTTGAGCTGCTAACATATTCTGAACTTTCAGGATGTAAGATGCATTTTTTGTGCCAAAACTATTTTTGGGAATTTCAGTGGTCTAGGATGTAGGTTAATGCCCCTTATAGGCTACAAATGTTTTTGGGACATTCAGAGCTCTCCGACAGTTTTGTGGGCCAACAACATTTTCTGGACATTAGGGGGTCTAGGATACCTGTAAACCCATTTTTTGGACCTCCAAAGTTTTCAACATTTGTGCAGTCTAAGATGCATTTTAAGGCCTTTTTTGGACTGCTCACATGTTCAGAACCTTTAGCAGTGTAGGATGCATTTTTTTTCGTACCGTAAATATTTTTAGGAATTTCAGTGGTCTAGGATGCGGGTTAATGCCCATTTCAGGCTGCAAATGTTTTTGGGACATTCAGAGCTTTCTGACACAGTCTTTAGGCCACCAACATTTTCAGGACTTTAGGGGGTCTACGATGACTGCAAACCCTTTTTTTGTGCCTCCAAAGTTTTCAACATTTTTGCAGCCTAAGATGCATTTTAAGGCCTTTTTTGGGCTGCTAACATATTCTGAACTTTCAGTGGTGTAGGATGAATTTTTCGTGCCATATATATTTTTGGGAATTTCAGTGCTCTAGGGAGCCGGTTAATGCCTATTTCAGGCTGCAAATGTTTTTGGGACATTCAGAGCTTTCTGACACAGTTTTTAGGCCACCAACATTTTCAGGCCTTTAGGGGGTCTAGGATGACTGTAAACCCCTTTTTTGGGCTTCCAAAGTTTTCAACATTTTTGCAGCCTAAGATGCATATTAAGGCCTTTTTTGGGCTGCTAACATATTCTGAACTTTCAGTGGTGTACGATGCATTTTTCGTGCCATAAATATTTTTGCGAATTTCAGTGGTCTAGGATGCGGGTTAATGCCCATTTGAAGCTGCAAATGTTTTTGGGATATTCAGAGCTCTCTGACACCGTTTTTGGGCCACCAACATTTTCTGGACTTTAGGGGGTCTAGGATTCCTGTAAACCCCTTTTTTGGGCCTCCAAAGTTTTCTACATTTTTGCAGCCTAAGATGCATTTTAAGGCCTTTTTTGAGCTGCTAACATATTCTGAAATTTCAGGGGTGTAGGATGCATATTTCGTGCACAAAATATTTTTGGGATTTTCAGTGCTCTAGGATGCGGGTTAATGCCTCTTTCAGGCCTCAAATGTTTTTGAGACATTCAGAGCCCTCTGACCCTGTTTTTGGGCCACCAACATTTTCTGGACTTTAGGGGGTCTAGGATGTCTGTAAACCCCTTTTTTGGACCTCCAAAATTTTCAACATTTTTGCATCCTAAGATGCATTTTAAGGCCTTTTTGGGCTGCTAACATATTCTGAATTTTCAGTGTTGTAGGATGCTTTTTTCGTGCCATAAATATTTTTGGGAATTTCAGTGGTCTAGGATGCGGGTTAATGCCCATTTCAGGCTGCAAATGTTTTTGGGATATTCAGAGCTCTCTGACACCGTTTTTGGGCCACCAACATTTTCTGGACTATAGGGGGTCTAGGATGCCTGTAAACCCCTTTTTTGGGCCTCCAAAGTTTTCAACATTTTTGCAGCCTAAGGTGCATTTTAAGGCCTTTTTTGAGCTGCTAACATATTCTCAACTTTCAGGATGTAAGATGCATTTTTTGTGCCAAAACTATTTTTGGGAATTTCAGTGGTCTAGGATGTAGGTTAATGCCCCTTATAGGCTTCAAATGTTTTTGGGACATTCAGAGCTCTCCGACAGTTTTGTGGGCCACCAACATTTTCTGGACAATAGGGGGTCTAGGATACCTGTAAACCCATTTTTTGGACCTCCAAAGTTTTCAACATTTGTGCAGTCTAAGATGCATTTTAAGGCCTTTTTTGGACTGCTCACATGTTCAGAACTTTTAGCAGTGTAGGATGCATTTTTTTTCGTACCGTAAATATTTTTAGGAATTTCAGAGGTCTAGGATGCGGGTTAATGCCCATTTCAGGCTGCAAATGTTTTTGGGACATTCAGAGCTTTCTGACACAGTCTTTAGGCCACCAACATTTTCAGGACTTTAGGGGGTCTACGATGACTGTAAACCCCTTTTTCGTGCCTCCAAAGTTTTCAACATTTTTGCAGCCTAAGATGCATTTTAAGGCCTTTTTTGGGCTGCTAACATATTCTGAACTTTCAGTGGTGTAGGATGCATTTTTCGTGCCATATATATTTTTGGGAATTTCAGTGCTCTAGGGAGCCGGTTAATGCCTATTTCAGGCTGCAAATGTTTTTGGGACATTCAGAGCTTTCTGACACAATTTTTAGGCCACCAACATTTTCAGGACTTTAGGGGGTCTAGGATGACTGTAAACCCCTTTTTTGGGCCTCCAAAGTTTTCAACATTTTTGCAGCCTAAGATGCATATTAAGGCCTTTTTTGGGCTGCTAACATATTCTGAACTTTCGGTGGTGTACGATGCATTTTTCGTGCCATAAATATTTTTGCGAATTTCAGTGGTCTAGGATGCGGGTTAATGCCCATTTGAAGCTGCAAATGTTTTTGGGATATTCAGAGCTCTCTGACACCGTTTTTGGGCCACCAACATTTTCTGGACTTTAGGGGGTCTAGGATTCCTGTAAACCCCTTTTTTGGGCTTCCAAAGTTTTCTACATTTTTGCAGCCTAAGATGCATTTTAAGGCCTTTTTTGAGCTGCTAACATATTCTGAAATTTCAGGGGTGTAGGATGCATATTTCGTGCACAAAATATTTTTGGGATTTTCAGTGCTCTAGGATGCGGGTTAATGCCCCTTTCAGGCCTCAAATGCTTTTGAGACATTCAGAGCCCTCTGACCCTGTTTTTGGGCCACCAACATTTTCTGGACTTTAGGGGGTCTAGGATGTCTGTAAATCCCTTTTTTGGACCTCCAAAATTTTCAACATTTTTGCATCCTAAGATGCATTTTAAGGCCTTTTTGGGCTGCTAACATATTCTGAACTTTCAGTGTTGTAGGATGCATTTTTCGTGCACAAAATATTTGTGGGATTTTCAGTGCTCTAGGATGCGGGTTAATGCCCATTTCAGGCTGCAAATGTTTTTGGGATATTCAGAGCTCTCTGACAGTTTTTTGGGCCACCAACATTTTCTGAACTTTAGGGGGTCTAGGATGCTAAACCCCTTTTTTGGACCTCCAAAGTTTTCAACATTTTTGCATCCTAAGATGCATTTTAAGGCCTTTTTTGGGCTGCTAACATATTTTGAACTTTCATCGGTGTAGGATGCATTTTACGTGCCATAAATATTTTTGGGAATTTCAGTGGTCTAGGATGCGGGTTAATGCCCATTTCAGGCTGCAAATGTGTTTGGGACATTCAGAGCTCTCTGACACCGTTTTTGGGCCACCAACATTTTCTGGACTTTACGGTGTCTAGGATGCCTGTAAACCCCTTTTTTGGGCCTCCAAAGTTTTCAACAGTTTTGCAGCCTAAGATGGATTTTAAGGCCTTTTTTGGGCTGCTATCATATTCTGAACTTTCAGAGGTGTAGGATACATTTTTTCGTGCACAAAATATTTTTGGGGATTTCAGTGGTCTAGGATGCGGGTTAATGCCCATTTCAGGCTGCAAATGCTTTTGCGACATTCAGAGCTTTCTGACACAGTTTCATGGCCACCAACATTTCCTGGACTTTAGGGGGTCTACGATGACTGTAAACCCCTTTTTTGTGCCTCCAAAGTTTTCAACATTTTTACAGCCTAAGATGCATTTTAAGGCCTTTTTTGGGCTGCTAACATATTCTGAACTTTCAGTGGCGTAGGATGCATTTTTCGTGCCATATATATTTTTGGGAATTTCAGTGCTCTAGGGAGCCGGTTAATGCCCCTTTTAGGCCTCAAATGTTTTTGAGACATTCAGAGCCCTCTGACCCTGTTTTTGGGCCACAAACATTTTCTGGACTTTAGGGGGTCTAGGATGCCTGCAAACCCCTTTTTTGGACCTCCAAAATTTTCAACATTTTTGCATCCTAAGATGCATTTTAAGGCCTTTTTTGGGCTGCTAACATATTCTGAACTTTCAATGTTGTAGGATGCATTTTTCGTGCACAAAATAGTTGTGGGATTTTCAGTGCTCTAGGATGCGGTTTAATGCCCATTTCAGACTGCAAATGTTTTTGGGATATTCAGAGCTCTCTGACAGTTTTTGGGGCCACCAACATTTTCTGAACTTTAGGGGGTCTAGGATGCTGAACCCCTTTTTTGGACCTCCAAAATTTTCAACATTTTTGCATCCTAAGATGCATTTTAAGGCCTTTTTTGGGCTGCTAACATATTCTGAACTTTCAGCGGTGTAGGATGCTTTTTTCGTGCCATGAATATTTTTGGGAATTTCAGTGGTCTAGGATGCGGGTTAATGCCCATTTCAGGCTGCACATGTTTTTGGCATATTCAGAGCTCTCTGACACCGTTTTTGGGCCACCAACATTTTCTGGACTTTAGGGGGTCTAGGATGCCTGTAAACCCCTTTTTTGGGCCTCCAAAGTTTTCAACATTTTTGCAGCCTAAGATGCATATTAAGGCCTTTTTTGGGCTGCTAACATATTCTGAACTTTCAGTGGTGCCGGATGCATTTTTCGTGCCATAACTATTTTTGGGAATTTCAGTGGTCTAGGATGCGGGTTAATGCCCATTTCAGCCTGCAAATGTTTTTGGGATATTCAGAGCTCTCTGACACCGTTTTTGGGCTACCAACATTTTCTGGACCTTAGGGGGTCTAGGATGCCTGTAAACCCCTTTTTTGGGCCTCCAAAGCTTTCAACATTTTTGCAGCCTAAGATGCATTTTAAGGCCTTTTTTGAGCTGCTAACATATTCTGAACTTTCAGGATGTAAGATGCATTTTTTGTGCCAAAACTATTTTTGGAAATTTCAGTGGTCTAGGATACATGTTAATGCCCCTTATGGGCTACAAATGTTTTGGGGATATTCAGAGCTCTCTGACACCGTTTTTTGGCCACCAACATTTTCTGCACTTTAGTGAGTCTAGGATGCCTGTAAACCCCTTTTTTGGGCCTCCAAAGTTTTTAACAGTTTTGCAGCCTAAGATGGATTTTAAGGCATTTTTTGGGCTGCTATCATATTCTGAACTTTCAGAGGTGTAGGATACATTTTTTCGTGCACAAAATATTTTTGGAGATTTTCAGTGCTCTAGGATGCGGGTTAATGCCCCTTTCAGGCCTCAAATGTTTTTGAGACATTCAGAGCCCTCTGACCCTGTTTTTGGGCCACCAACATTTTCTGGACTTTAGGGGGTCTAGGATGTCTGTAAACCCCTTTTTTGGACCTCCAAAATTTTCAACATTTTTGCATCCTAAGATGCATTTTAAGGCCTTTTGGGGCTGCTAACATATTCTGAACTTTCAGTGTTGTAGGATGCATTTTTCGTGCACAAAATATTTGTGGGATTTTCAGTGCTCTAGGATGCGGGTTAATGCCCATTTAAGGCTGCAAATGTTTTTGGGATATTCAGAGCTCTCTGACAGTTTTTTGGGCCACCAACATTTTCTGAACTTTAGGGGGTCTAGGATGCTAAACCCCTTTTTTGGACCTCCAAAGTTTTCAACATTTTTGCATCCTAAGATGCATTTTAAGGCCTTTTTTGGGCTGCTAACATATTCTGAACTTTCATCGGTGTAGGATGCATTTTTCGTGCCATAAATATTTTTGGGAATTTCAGTGGTCTAGGATGCGGGTTAATGCCCATTTCAGGCTGCAAATGTTTTTGGGACATTCAGAGCTTTCTGACACAGTCTTTAGGCCACCAACATTTTCTGGACTTTAGGGGGTCTAGGATGCCTGTAAACCCCTTTTTTGGGCCTCCAAAGTTTTCTACATTTTTGCAGCCTAAGATGCATTTTAAGGCCTTTTTTGAGCTGCTAACATATTCTGAAATTTCACGGGTGTAGGATGCATATTTCGTGCACAAAATATTTTTGGGATTTTCAGTGCTCTAGGATGCAGGTTAATGCCCCTTTCAGGCCTCAAATGTTTTTGAGACATTCAGAGCCCTCTGACCCTGTTTTTGGGCCACGAACATTTTCTGGACTTTAGGGGGTCTAGGATGTCTGTAAACCCCTTTTTTGGACCTCCAAAATTTTCAACATTTTTGCATCCTAAGATGCATTTTAAGGCCTTTTTGGGCTGCTAACATATACTGAACTTTCAGTGTTGTAGGATGCATTTTTCGTGCACAAAATATTTGTGAGATTTTCAGTGCTCTAGGATGCGGGTTAATGCCCATTTCAGGCTGCAAATGTTTTTGGGATATTCCGAGCTCTCTGACAGTTTTTTGGGCCACCAACATTTTCTGAACTTTAGGGGGTCTAGGATGCTAAACTCCTTTTTTGGACCTCCAAAGTTTTCAATATTTTTGCAGCCTAAGATGCATTTTAAGGCATTTTTTCGGGCTGCTAACATATTCTAAACTTTCAGCGGTGTAGGATACTTTTTTCATGCCATAAATATTTTTGGGAATTTCAGTGGTCTAGGATTCGGGTTAATGCCCATTTCAGGCTGCAAATGTTTTTGGGATATTCAGAGCTCTCTGACACCGTTTTTGGGCCACCAACATTTTCTGGACTATACGGGGTCTAGGATGCCTGTAAACCCCTTTTTTGGGCCTCCAAAGTTTTCAACATTTTTGCAGCCTAAGGTGCATTTTAAGGCCTTTTTTGAGCTGCTAACATATTCTGAACTTTCAGGATGTAAGATGCATTTTTTGTGCCAAAACTATTTTTGGGAATTACAGTGGTCTAGGATGTAGGTTAATGCCCCTTATAGGCTACAAATGTTTTTGGGACATTCAGAGCTCTCCGACAGTTTTGTGGGCCACCAACATTTTCTGGACATTAGGGGGTCTAGGATACCTGTAAACCCATTTTTTGGACCTCCAAAGTTTTCAACATTTGTGCAGTCTAAGATGAATTTTAAGGCCTTTTTTGGGCTGCTAACATGTTCAGAACTTTTAGCAGTGTAGGATGCATTTTTTTTCGTGCCGTAAATATTTTTAGGAATTTCAGTGGTCTAGGATGCGGGTTAATGCCCATTTCAGGCTGCACATGTTTTTGGGACATTCAGAGCTCTCTGACACAGGTTTTGGGCCACCAACATATTCTGGACTTTAGGGGTTCTAGGATGACTGTAAACCCCTTTTGGGCCTCCAAAGTTTTCAACATTTTTGCAGCCTAAGATGCATTTTAAGGCCTTTTTTTGGGCTGCTAACATATTCTGAACTTTCAGTGTTGTAGGATGCATTTTCCGTGCACAAAATATTTGTGGGATTTTCAGTGCTCTAGGATGCGTGTCAATGCCCATTTCAGGCTGCAAATGTTTTTGGGATATTCAGAGCTCTCTGACAGTTTTTTGGGCCACCAACATTTTCTGAACTTTAGGGGGTCTAGGATGCTAAACTCCTTTTTTGGACCTCCAAAGTTTTCAACATTTTTGCAGCCTAAGATGCATTTTAAGGCCTTTTTTGGGCTGCTAACATATTCTAAACTTTCAGCGGTGTAGGATGCTTTTTTCGTGCCATAAATATTTTTGGGAATTTCAGTGGTCTAGGATGCGGGTTAATGCCCATTTCAGGCTGCAAATGTTTTTGGGACATTCAGAGCTTTCTGACACAGTCTTTAGGCCACCAACATTTTCTGGACTTTAGGGGGTCTAGGATGCCTGTAAACCCCTTTTTTGGGCCTCCAAAGTTTTCAACATTTTTGCAGCCTAAGGTGCATTTTAAGGCCTTTTTTGAGCTGCTAACATATTCTGAACTTTCAGGATGTAAGATGCATTTTTTGTGCCAAAACTATTTTTGGGAATTTCAGTGGTCTAGGATGTAGGTTAATGCCCCTTATGGGCTACAAATGTTTTTGGGACATTCAGAGCTCTCCGACAGTTTTGTGGGCCACCAACATTTTCTGGACATTAGGGGGTCTAGGATACCTGTAAACCCATTTTTTGGACCTCCAAAGTTTTCAACATTTGTGCAGTCTAAGATGAATTTTAAGGCCTTTTTTGGGCTGCTAACATGTTCAGAACTTTTAGCAGTGTAGGATGCATTTTTTTTCGTGCCGTAAATATTTTTAGGAATTTCAGTGGTCTAGGATGCGGGTTAATGCCCATTTCAGGCTGCAAATGTTTTTGGGACATTCAGAGCTTTCTGACACAGTCTTTAGGCCACCAACATTTTCTGGACTTTAGGGGGTCTAGGATGCCTGTAAACCACTTTTTTGGGCCTCCAAAGTTTTCTACATTTGTGCAGCCATAAAATGCATTTTAAGGCATTTTTTGGGCTTCTAACATATTCTGAACTTTCAAGGTATAAGATGCATTTTTCGTGCCATAAATATTTTTGGGAATTTCAGTAGTCTAGGATGCGTGTTAATGCCCCTTATAGGCTACAAATGTTTTGGGGATATTCAGAGCTCTCTGACACCGTTTTTTGGCCACCAACATTTTCTGGACTTTAGGGGGTCTAGGATGCCTGTAAACCCCTTTTTTGGGCCTCCAAAGTTTTCAACATTTTTGCAGCCTAAGATGGATTTTAAGGCCTTTTTTGGGCTGCTATCATATTCTGAACTTTCAGGGGTGTAGGATGCATTTTTTCGTGCACAAAATATTTTTGAGGAATTCAATGGTCTAGGATGCGGGTTAATGCCCATTTCAGGCTGCACATGCTTTTGGGACATTCAGAGCTTTCTGACACAGTTTCGAGGCCACCAACATTTTCAGGACTTTAGGGGGTCTAGGATGACTGTAAACCCCTTTTTTGGGCCTCCAAAGTTTTCAACATTTTTGCAGCCTAAGATGCATATTAAGGCCTTTTTTGGGCTGCTAACATATTCTGAACTTTCGGTGGTGTACGATGCATTTTTCGTGCCATAAAAATATTTTTGGGAATTTCAGTGGTCTAGGATGCGGGTTAATGCCCATTTGAAGCTGCAAATGTTTTTGGGATATTCAGAGCTCTCTGACACCGTTTTTGGGCCACCAACATTTTCTGAACTTTAGGGGGTCTAGGATGCCTGTAAACCCCTTTTTTGGGCCTCCAAAGTTTTCTACATTTTTGCAGCCTAAGATGCATTTTAAGGCCTTTTTTGAGCTGCTAACATATTATGAAATTTCACGGGTGTAGGATGCATATTTCGTGCACAAAATATTTTTGGGATTTTCAGTGCTCTAGGATGCGGGTTAATGCCCCTTTCAGGCCTCAAATGTTTTTGAGACATTCAGAGCCCTCTGACCCTGTTTTTGGGCCACGAACATTTTCTGGACTTTAGGGGGTCTAGGATGTCTGTAAACCCCTTTTTTGGACCTCCAAAATTTTCAACATTTTTGCATCCTAAGATGCATTTTAAGGCCTTTTTGGGCTGCTAACATATACTGAACTTTCAGTGTTGTAGGATGCATTTTTCGTGCACAAAATATTTGTGAGATTTTCAGTGCTCTAGGATGCGGGTTAATGCCCATTTCAGGCTGCAAATGTTTTTGGGATATTCCGAGCTCTCTGACAGTTTTTTGGGCCACCAACATTTTCTGAACTTTAGGGGGTCTAGGATGCTAAACTCCTTTTTTGGACCTCCAAAGTTTTCAATATTTTTGCAGCCTAAGATGCATTTTAAGGCATTTTTTCGGGCTGCTAACATATTCTAAACTTTCAGCGGTGTAGGATACTTTTTTCATGCCATAAATATTTTTGGGAATTTCAGTGGTCTAGGATTCGGGTTAATGCCCATTTCAGGCTGCAAATGTTTTTGGGATATTCAGAGCTCTCTGACACCGTTTTTGGGCCACCAACATTTTCTGGACTATACGGGGTCTAGGATGCCTGTAAACCCCTTTTTTGGGCCTCCAAAGTTTTCAACATTTTTGCAGCCTAAGGTGCATTTTAAGGCCTTTTTTGAGCTGCTAACATATTCTGAACTTTCAGGATGTAAGATGCATTTTTTGTGCCAAAACTATTTTTGGGAATTACAGTGGTCTAGGATGTAGGTTAATGCCCCTTATAGGCTACAAATGTTTTTGGGACATTCAGAGCTCTCCGACAGTTTTGTGGGCCACCAACATTTTCTGGACATTAGGGGGTCTAGGATACCTGTAAACCCATTTTTTGGACCTCCAAAGTTTTCAACATTTGTGCAGTCTAAGATGCATTTTAAGGCCTTTTTTGGACTGCTCACATGTTCAGAACCTTTAGCAGTGTAGGATGCATTTTTTTTCGTACCGTAAATATTTTTAGGAATTTCAGTGGTCTAGGATGCGGGTTAATGCCCATTTCAGGCTGCAAATGTTTTTGGGACATTCAGAGCTTTCTGACACAGTCTTTAGGCCACCAACATTTTCAGGGCTTTAGGGGGTCTACGATGACTGCAAACCCCTTTTTTGTGCCTCCAAAGTTTTCAACATTTTTGCAGCCTAAGATGCATTTTAAGGCCTTTTTTGGGCTGCTAACATATTCCGAACTTTCAGTGGTGTAGGATGCATTTTTCGTGCCATATATATTTTTGGGAATTTCAGTGCTCTAGGGAGCCGGTTAATGCCTATTTCAGGCTGCAAATGTTTTTGGGACATTCAGAGCTTTCTGACACAGTTTTTAGGCCACCAACATTTTCAGGACTTTAGGGGGTCTAGGATGACTGTAAACCCCTTTTTTGGGCCTCCAAAGTTTTCAACATTTTTGCAGCCTAAGATGCATATTAAGGCCTTTTTTGGGCTGCTAACATATTCTGAACTTTCGGTGGTGTACGATGCATTTTTCGTGCCATAAATATTTTTGCGAATTTCAGTGGTCTAGGATGCGGGTTAATGCCCATTTGAAGCTGCAAATGTTTTTGGGATATTCAGAGCTCTCTGACACCGTTTTTGGGCCACCAACATTTTCAGGACTTTAGGGGGTCTAGGATGACTGTAAACCCCTTTTTTGGGCCTCCAAAGTTTTCAACATTTTTGCAGCCTAAGATGCATATTAAGGCCTTTTTTGAGCTGCTAACATATTCTCAACTTTCAGGATGTAAAATGCATTTTTTGTGCCAAAACTATTTTTGGGAATTTCAGTGGTCTAGGATGCGGGTTAATGCCCATTTCAGGCTGCAAATGTTTTTGGGACATTCAGAGCTCTCTGACACAGGTTTTGGGCCACCAACATTTTCTGGACTATAGGGGGTCTAGGATGCCTGTAAACCCCTTTTTTGGGCCTCCAAAGTTTTCAACATTTTTGCAGCCTAAGGTGCATTTTAAGGCCTTTTTTGAGCTGCTAACATATTCTGAACTTTCAGGATGTAAGATGCATTTTTTGTGCCAAAACTATTTTTGGGAATTTCAGTGGTCTAGGATGTAGGTTAATGCCCCTTATAGGCTACAAATGTTTTTGGGACATTCAGAGCTCTCCGACAGTTTTGTGGGCCACCAACATTTTCTGGACATTAGGGGGTCTAGGATACCTGTAAACCCATTTTTTGGACCTCCAAAGTTTTCAACATTTGTGCAGTCTAAGATGCATTTTAAGGCCTTTTTTGGGCTGCTAACATGTTCAGAACTTTTAGCAGTGTAGGATGCATTTTTTTGAGTGCCGTAAATATTTTTAGGAATTTCAGTGGTCTAGGATGCGGGTTAATGCCCATTTCAGGCTGCAAATGTTTTTGGGACATTCAGAGCTTTCTGACACAGTCTTTAGGCCACCAACATTTTCTGGACTTTAGGGGGTCTAGGATGCCTGTAAACCACTTTTTTGGGCCTCCAAAGTTTTCTACATTTGTGCAGCCATAAAATGCATTTTAAGGCATTTTTTGGGCTTCTAACATATTCTGAACTTTCAAGGTATAAGATGCATTTTTCGTGCCATAAATATTTTTGGGAATTTCAGTAGTCTAGGATGCGTGTTAATGCCCCTTATAGGCTACAAATGTTTTGGGGATATTCAGAGCTCTCTGACACCGTTTTTTGGCCACCAACATTTTCTGGACTTTAGGGGGTCTAGGATGCCTGTAAACCCCTTTTTTGGGCCTCCAAAGTTTTCAACATTTTTGCAGCCTAAGATGGATTGGCTGCTATCATATTCTGAACTTTCAGGGGTGTAGGATGCATTTTTTCGTGCACAAAATATTTTTGAGGAATTCAATGGTCTAGGATGCGGGTTAATGCCCATTTCAGGCTGCACATGCTTTTGGGACATTCAGAACTTTCTGACACAGTTTCGAGGCCACCAACATTTTCAGGACTTTAGGGGGTCTAGGATGACTGTAAACCCCTTTTTTGGGCCTCCAAAGTTTTCAACATTTTTGCAGCCTAAGATGCATATTAAGGCATTTTTTGGGCTGCTAACATATTCTGAACTTTCGGTGGTGTACGATGCATTTTTCGTGCCATAAAAATATTTTTGGGAATTTCAGTGGTCTAGGATGCGGGTTAATGCCCATTTGAAGCTGCAAATGTTTTTGGGATATTCAGAGCTCTCTGACACCGTTTTTGGGCCACCAACATTTTCTGAACTTTAGGGGGTCTAGGATGCCTGTAAACCCCTTTTTTGGGCCTCCAAAGTTTTCTACATTTTTGCAGCCTAAGATGCATTTTAAGGCCTTTTTTGAGCTGCTAACATATTCTGAAATTTCAGGGGTGTAGGATGCATATTTCGTGCACAAAATATTTTTGGGATTTTCAGTGCGCTAGGATGCGGGTTAATGCCCCTTTCAGGCCTCAAATGTTTTTGAGACATTCAGAGTCCTCTGACCCTGTTTTTGGGCCACCAACATTTTCTGGACTTTAGGGGGTCTAGGATGTCTGTAAACCCCTTTTTTGGACGTCCAAAATTTTCAACATTTTTGCATCCTAAGATGCATTTTAAGGCCTTTTTGGGCTGCTAACATATACTGAACTTTCAGTGTTGTAGGATGCATTTTTCGTGCACAAAATATTTGTGAGATTTTCAGTGCTCTAGGATGCGGGTTAATGCCCATTTCAGGCTGCAAATGTTTTTGGGATATTCCGAGCTCTCTGACAGTTTTTTGGGCCACCAACATTTTCTGAACTTTAGGGGGTCTAGGATGCTAAACTCCTTTTTTGGACCTCCAAAGTTTTCAATATTTTTGCAGCCTAAGATGCATTTTAAGGCATTTTTTCGGGCTGCTAACATATTCTAAACTTTCAGCGGTGTAGGATACTTTTTTCATGCCATAAATATTTTTGGGAATTTCAGTGGTCTAGGATTCGGGTTAATGCCCATTTCAGGCTGCAAATGTTTTTGGGATATTCAGAGCTCTCTGACACCGTTTTTGGGCCACCAACATTTTCTGGACTATACGGGGTCTAGGATGCCTGTAAACCCCTTTTTTGGGCCTCCAAAGTTTTCAACATTTTTGCAGCCTAAGGTGCATTTTAAGGCCTTTTTTGAGCTGCTAACATATTCTGAACTTTCAGGATGTAAGATGCATTTTTTGTGCCAAAACTATTTTTGGGAATTACAGTGGTCTAGGATGTAGGTTAATGCCCCTTATAGGCTACAAATGTTTTTGGGACATTCAGAGCTCTCCGACAGTTTTGTGGGCCACCAACATTTAATGGACATTAGGGGGTCTAGGATACCTGTAAACCCATTTTTTGGACCTCCAAAGTTTTCAACATTTGTGCAGTCTAAGATGCATTTTAAGGCCTTTTTTGGACTGCTCACATGTTCAGAACCTTTAGCAGTGTAGGATGCATTTTTTTTCGTACCGTAAATATTTTTAGGAATTTCAGTGGTCTAGGATGCGGGTTAATGCCCATTTCAGGCTGCAAATGTTTTTGGGACATTCAGAGCTTTCTGACACAGTCTTTAGGCCACCAACATTTTCAGGACTTTAGGGGGTCTACGATGACTGCAAACCCCTTTTTTGTGCCTCCAAAGTTTTCAACATGTTTGCAGCCTAAGATGCATTTTAAGGCCTTTTTTGGGCTGCTAACATATTCTGAACTTTCAGTGGTGTAGGATGCATTTTTCGTGCCATATATATTTTTGGGAATTTCAGTGCTCTAGGGAGCCGGTTAATGCCTATTTCAGGCTGCAAATGTTTTTGGGACATTCAGAGCTTTCTGACACAGTTTTTAGGCCACCAACATTTTCAGGACTTTAGGGGGTCTAGGATGACTGTAAACCCCTTTTTTGGGCCTCCAAAGTTTTCAACATTTTTGCAGCCTAAGATGCATATTAAGGCCTTTTTTGGGCTGCTAACATATTCTGAACTTTCGGTGGTGTACGATGCATTTTTCGTGCCATAAATATTTTTGCGAATTTCAGTGGTCTAGGATGCGGGTTAATGCCCATTTGAAGCTGCAAATGTTTTTGGGATATTCAGAGCTCTCTGACACCGTTTTTGGGCCACCAACATTTTCTGGACTTTAGGGGGTCTAGGATTCCTGTAAACCCCTTTTTTGGGCCTCCAAAGTTTTCTACATTTTTGCAGCCTAAGATGCATTTTAAGGCCTTTTTTGAGCTGCTAACATATTCTGAAATTTCAGGGGTGTAGGATGCATATTTCGTGCACAAAATATTTTTGGGATTTTCAGTGCTCTAGGATGCGGGTTAATGCCCCTTTCAGGCCTCAAATGTTTGTGAGACATTCAGAGCCCTCTGACCCTGTTTTTGGGCCACCAACATTTTCTGGACTTTAGGGGGTCCAGGATGTCTGTAAACCACTTTTTTGGACCTCCAAAATTTTCAACATTTTTGCATCCTAAGATGCATTTTAAGGCCTTTTTGGGCTGCTAACATATTCTGAATTTTCAGTGTTGTAGGATGCTTTTTTCGTGCCATAAATATTTTTGGGAATTTCAGTGGTCTAGGATGCGGGTTAATGCCCATTTCAGGCTGCAAATGTTTTTGGGATATTCAGAGCTCTCTGACACCGTTTTTGGGCCACCAACATTTTCTGGACTATAGGGGGTCTAGGATGCCTGTAAACCACTTTTTTGGGCCTCCAAAGTTTTCAACATTTTTGCAGCCTAAGGTGCATTTTAAGGCCTTTTTTGAGCTGCTAACATATTCTCAACTTTCAGGATGTAAGATGCATTTTTTGTGCCAAAACTATTTTTCGGAATTTCAGTGGTCTAGGATGTAGGTTAATGCCCCTTATAGGCTTCAAATGTTTTTGGGACATTCAGAGCTCTCCGACAGTTTTGTGGGCCACCAACATTTTCTGGACATTAGGGGGTCTAGGATACCTGTAAACCCATTTTTTGGACCTCCAAAGTTTTCAACATTTGTGCAGTCTAAGATGCATTTTAAGGCCTTTTTTGGACTGCTCACATGTTCAGAACTTTTAGCAGTGTAGGATGCATTTTTTTTCGTACCGTAAATATTTTTAGGAATTTCAGTGGTCTAGGATGCGGGTTAATGCCCATTTCAGGCTGCAAATGTTTTTGGGACATTCAGAGCTTTCTGACACAGTCTTTAGGCCACCAACATTTTCAGGACTTTAGGGGGTCTACGATGACTGTAAACCCCTTTTTTGTGCCTCCAAAGTTTTCAACATTTTTGCAGCCTAAGATGCATTTTAAGGCCTTTTTTGGGCTGCTAACATATTCTGAACTTTTAGTGGTGTAGGATGCATTTTTCGTGCCATATATATTTTTGGGAATTTCAGTGCTCTAGGGAGCCGGTTAATGCCTATTTCAGGCTGCAAATGTTTTTGGGACATTCAGAGCTTTCTGACACAGTTTTTAGGCCACCAACATTTTCAGGACTTTAGGGGGTCTAGGATGACTGTAAACCCCTTTTTTGGGCCTCCAAAGTTTTCAACATTTTTGCAGCCTAAGATGCATATTAAGGCCTTTTTTGGGCTGCTAACATATTCTGAACTTTCGGTGGTGTACGATGCATTTTTCGTGCCATAAATATTTTTGCGAATTTCAGTGGTCTAGGATGCGGGTTAATGCCCATTTGAAGCTGCAAATGTTTTTGGGATATTCAGAGCTCCCTGACACCGTTTTTGGGCCACCAACATTTTCTGGACTTTAGGGGGTCTAGGATTCCTGTAAACCCCTTTTTTGGGCCTCCAAAGTTTTCTACATTTTTGCAGCCTAAGATGCATTTTAAGGCCTTTTTTGAGCTCCTAACATATTCTGAAATTTCAGGGGTGTAGGATGCATATTTCGTGCACAAAATATTTTTGGGATTTTCAGTGCTCTAGGATACGGGTAATGCCCCTTTCAGGCCTCAAATGCTTTTGAGACATTCAGAGCCCTCTGACCCTGTTTTTGGGCAGCCAACATTTTCTGGACTTTAGGGGGTCTAGGATGTCTGTAAATCCCTTTTTTGGACCTCCAAAATTTTCAACATTTTTGCATCCTAAGATGCATTTTAAGGCCTTTTTGGGCTGCTAACATATTCTGAACTTTCAGTGTTGTAGGATGCATTTTTTCGTGCACAAAATATTTGTGGGATTTTCAGTGCTCTAGGATGCGGGTTAATGCCCATTTCAGGCTGCAAATGTTTTTGGGATATTCAGAGCTCTCTGACAGTTTTTTGGGCCACCAACATTTTCTGAACTTTAGGGGGTCTAGGATGCTAAACCCCTTTTTTGGACCTCCAAAGTTTTCAACATTTTTGCATTCTAAGATGCATTTTAAGGCCTTTTTTGGGCTGCTAACATATTCTGAACTTTCATCGGTGTAGGATGCATTTTTCGTGCCATAAATATTTTTGGGAATTTCAGTGGTCTAGGATGCGGGTTAATGCCCATTTCAGGCTGCACATGTTTTTGGGACATTCAGAGCTCTCTGACACAGGTTTTGGGCCAGCAACATATTCTGGACTTTAGGGGTTCTAGGATGACTGTAAACCCCTTTTGGGCCTCCAAAGTTTTCAACATTTTTGCAGCCTAAGATGCATTTTAAGGCCTTTTTTTGGGCTGCTAACATATTCTGAACTTTCAGTGTTGTAGGATGCATTTTCCGTGCACAAAATATTTGTGGGATTTTCAGTGCTCTAGGATGCGTGTCAATGCCCATTTCAGGCTGCAAATGTTTTTGGGATATTCAGAGCTCTCTGACAGTTTTTTGGGCCACCAACATTTTCTGAACTTTAGGGGGTCTAGGATGCTAAACTCCTTTTTTGGACCTCCAAAGTTTTCAACATTTTTGCAGCCTAAGATGCATTTTAAGGCCTTTTTTGGGCTGCTAACATATTCTAAACTTTCAGCGGTGTAGGATGCTTTTTTCGTGCCATAAATATTTTTGGGAATTTCAGTGGTCTAGGATGCGGGTTAATGCCCATTTCAGGCTGCAAATGTTTTTGGGACATTCAGAGCTTTCTGACACAGTCTTTAGGCCACCAACATTTTCTGGACTTTAGGGGGTCTAGGATGCCTGTAAACCCCTTTTTTGGGCCTCCAAAGTTTTCAACATTTTTGCAGCCTAAAATGCATTTTAAGGCCTTTTTTGGGCTGCTAACATATTCGGAACTTTCAGGGTGTAAGATGCATTTTTCGTGCCAAAACTATTTTTGGGAATTTCAGTGGTCTAGGATGCAGGTTAATGACCCTTATAGGCTACAAAAAAGTTTTTGGGACATTCAGAGCTCTCTGACAGTTTTTTGGGCCACCAACATTTTCTGGACTTAAGGGGGTCTAGGATGCCCGTAAACCGCTTTTTTGGGCCTCCAAAGTTTTCTACATTTTTGCAGCCTAAGAAGCATTTTAAGGCCTTTTTTGGGCTGCTAACATGTTCAGAACTTTTAGCAGTGTAGGATGCATTTTTTTTCGTGCCATAAATATTTTTAGGAATTCTGACAGTTTTTTGGGCCACCAACATTTTCTGGACTTTAGGGGGGCTAGGATGCCTGTAAACCCCTTTTTTGGACCTCCAAAGTTTTCAATATTTTTGCAGCCTAAGATGCATTTTAAGGCCTTTTTTCGGGCTGCTAACATATTCTGAACTTTCAGCGGTGTAGGATGCATTTTTTGTGCCATGAATATTTTTGGGAATTTCAGTGATCTAGGATGCGGTTTAATGCCCATTTCAGGCTGCAAATATTTTTGGGACATTCAGAGCTTTCTGACACAGTTTTTAGGCCACCAACATTTTCTGGACTTTAGGGAGTCTAAGATGCCTGTAAACCCCTTTTTTGGACCTCCAATGTTTTCAACATTTGTGCAGTCTAAGATGCATTTTAAGGCCTTTTTTGGGCTGCTAACATGTTCAGAACTTTTAGCAGTGTAAGATGCATTTTTTTTCGTGCCATAAATATTTTTAGGAATTTCAGTGGTCTAGGATGCGGGTTAATGCCCATTTCAGGCTGCAAATGTTTTTGGGACATTCAGAGCTTTCTGACACAGTCTTTAGGCCACCAACATTTTCTGGACTTTAGGGGGTCTAGGATGCCTGTAAACCCCTTTTTTGGGCCTCCAATGTTTTCTACATTTTTGCAGCCATAAGATGCATTTTAAGGCCTTTTTTGGGCTGCTATCATATTCTGAACTTTCAGGGGTGTAGGATGCATTTTCTCATGCACAAAATATTTTTGGGGATTTCAGTGGTCTAGGATGCAGGTTAATGCCCATTTCAGGCTGCAAATGCTTTTGGGACATTCAGAGCTTTCTGACACAGTTTCGAGGACACCAACATTTTCTGGACTTAAGGGGGTCTACGATGACTGTAAACCCCTTTTTTGTGCCTCCAAAGTTTTCAACATTTTTGCAGCCTAAGATGCATTTTAAGGCCTTTTTTGGGCTGCTAACATATTCTGAACTTTCAGTGGTGTAGGATGCATTTTTCGTGCCATATATATTTTTGGGAATTTCAGTGCTCTAGGGAGCCGGTTAATGCCCATTTCATGCTGCAAATGCTTTTGGGACATTCAGAGCTTTCTGACACAGTTTCAAGGCCACCAACATTTTCTGGACTTTAGGGGGTCTAGGATGCCTGTAAACCCCTTTTTTGGACCTCGAAAGTTTTCTACATTTTTGCAGCCTAAGTTGCATTTTAAGGCCTTTTTTGGGCTGCTAACATATTCTGAACTTTCAGTGGTGTAAGATGCATTTTCCGTGCCAAAACTATTTTTGGGAATTTCAGTGGTCTAGGATGCAGGTTAATGTCCCTTATTGGCTACACATGTTTGTGGGACATTCAGAGCTCTCTGGCAGTTTTTTGGGCCACCAACATTTTCTGGACTTTAGGGGGTCTAGGATGCCTGTAAACCCCTTTTTTGGGCCTCCAAAGTTTTCTACATTTTTGCAGCCTAAGATGCATTTTAAGGCCTTTTTTGATCTGCTAACATATTCTGAACTTTCAGGGTGTAAGATGCATTTTTCGTGCCAAAACTATTTTTGGGAATTTCAGTGGTAAAGGATGCAGGTTAATGCCCCTTATAGGTTACAAATGTTTTTGGAACACTCAGAGCTCTCTGACAGTTTTTTGGACCACCAACATTTTCTGGACTTTAGGGGGTCTAGGATGCCTGTAAACCCCTATTTTGGACCTCCAAAGTTTTCAATATTTTTGCAGCCTAAGATGCATTTTAAGGGCTTTTTTTGGCTGCTAACATATTCTGAACTTTCAGCGGTGTAGGATGCATTTTTCGTGCCATGAATATTTTTGGGAATTTCAGTGGTCTAGGATGCGGTTTAATGCCCTTTTCAGGCTGCAAATATTTTTGGGACATTCAGAGCTTTCTGACACAGTTTTTAGGCCACCAACATTTTCTGGACTTTAGGGGGTCTAGGATGCCTGTAAACCCCTTTTTTGGACCTCCAAAGTTTTCAATATTTTTGCAGCCTAAGATGCATTTTAAGGCCTTTTATGGGCTGCTAACATGTTCAGAACTTTTAGCAGTGTAGGATGCATTTTTTTTTCGTGCCATAAATATTTTTGGGAATTTCAGTGGTCTAGGCTGCGGGTTAATGCCCATTTCAGGCTTCAAATCTTTTTTCTTTTTGGGACATTCAGAGCTCTCTGACACAGTTTTTGGGCCACCAACATTTTCTGGACTTTAGGGGGTCTAGGATGACTGTAAACCCCTTTTTTGGGCCTCCACAGTTTTCAACATTTTTGCAGCCTAAGATGCTTTTAAGGCCTTTTTTTGGGCTGCTAACATATTCTGAACTTTCAGCGGTGCAGGATGCATTTTTCGTGCCATAAATATTTTTGGGAATTTCAGTGGTCTAGGATGCGGGTTAATGCCCATTTCAGGCTGCAAATGTTTTTGGGACATTCAGAGCTCTCTGACACAGTTTTTGGGCCACCAACATTTTCTGGACTTTAGGTGGTCTAGGATGACTGTAAAGCCCTTTTTTGGGCCTCTAAGGTTTTCAACATTTTTGCAGCCTAAGATGCCTGTTATGACCTTTTTTGGGCTGCTAACATATTCTGAACTTTCAGCGGTGTAGGATGCGTTTTTCCTGCCATAAATATTTTTGTCAATTTCAGTGGTCTAGGATGCGGGTTAATGCCCATTTCAGGCTGCAAATGTTTTTGGGACATTCAGAGCTTTCTGACACAGTTTTTAGGCCACCAACAGTTTCTGGACTTTAGGGGGTCTAGGATGCCTGTAAACCCCTTTTTTGGGCCTCCAATGTTTTCTACATTTTTGCAGCCTAAGGTGCATTTTAAGGCCTTTTTTGAGCTGCTAACATATTCTGAACTTTCAGGATGTAAGATGCATTTTTTGTGCCAAAACTATTTTTGGGAATTTCAGTGGTCTAGGATGTAAGTTAATGCCCCTTATAGGCTACAAATGTTTTTGGGACATTCAGAGCTCTCCGACAGTTTTGTGGGCCACCAACATTTTCTGGACATTAGGGGGTCTAGGATACCTGTAAACCCATTTTTTGGACCTCCAAAGTTTTCAACATTTGTGCAGTCTAAGATGCATTTTAAGGCCTTTTTTGGGCTGCTAACATGTTCAGAACTTTTAGCATTGTAGGATGCATTTTTTTCGTGCCGTAAATATTTTTAGGAATTTCAGTGGTCTAGGATGCGGGTTAATGCCCATTTCAGGCTGCAAATGTTTTTGGGACATTCAGAGCTTTCTGACACAGTCTTTAGGCCACCAACATTTTCTGGACTTTAGGGGGTCTAGGATGCCTTTAAACCCCTTTTTTGGGCCTCCAAAGTTTTCTACATTTTTGCAGCCTAAGATGCATTTTAAGGCCTTTTATGGGCTGCTAACATGTTCAGAACTTTTAGCAGTGTAGGATGCATTTTTTTTTCGTGCCATAAATATTTTTGGGAATTTCAGTGGTCTAGGCTGCGGGTTAATGCCCATTTCAGGCTTCAAATCTTTTTTCTTTTTGGGACATTCAGAGCTCTCTGACACAGTTTTTGGGCCACCAACATTTTCTGGACTTTAGGGGGTCTAGGATGACTGTAAACCCCTTTTTTGGGCCTCCACAGTTTTCAACATTTTTGCAGCCTAAGATGCTTTTAAGGCCTTTTTTTGGGCAGCTAACATATTCTGAACTTTCAGCGGTGCAGGATGCATTTTTCGTGCCATAAATATTTTTGGGAATTTCAGTGGTCTAGGATGCGGGTTAATGCCCATTTCAGGCTGCAAATGTTTTTGGGACATTCAGAGCTCTCTGACACAGTTTTTGGGCCACCAACATTTTCTGGACTTTAGGTGGTCTAGGATGACTGTAAAGCCCTTTTTTGGGCCTCTAAGGTTTTCAACATTTTTGCAGCCTAAGATGCCTGTTATGACCTTTTTTGGGCTGCTAACATATTCTGAACTTTCAGCGGTGTAGGATGCGTTTTTCCTGCCATAAATATTTTTGTCAATTTCAGTGGTCTAGGATGCGGGTTAATGCCCATTTCAGGCTGCAAATGTTTTTGGGACATTCAGAGCTTTCTGACACAGTTTTTAGGCCACCAACAGTTTCTGGACTTTAGGGGGTCTAGGATGCCTGTAAACCCCTTTTTTGGGCCTCCAATGTTTTCTACATTTTTGCAGCCTAAGGTGCATTTTAAGGCCTTTTTTGAGCTGCTAACATATTCTGAACTTTCAGGATGTAAGATGCATTTTTTGTGCCAAAACTATTTTTGGGAATTTCAGTGGTCTAGGATGTAAGTTAATGCCCCTTATAGGCTACAAATGTTTTTGGGACATTCAGAGCTCTCCGACAGTTTTGTGGGCCACCAACATTTTCTGGACATTAGGGGGTCTAGGATACCTGTAAACCCATTTTTTGGACCTCCAAAGTTTTCAACATTTGTGCAGTCTAAGATGCATTTTAAGGCCTTTTTTGGGCTGCTAACATGTTCAGAACTTTTAGCATTGTAGGATGCATTTTTTTCGTGCCGTAAATATTTTTAGGAATTTCAGTGGTCTAGGATGCGGGTTAATGCCCATTTCAGGCTGCAAATGTTTTTGGGACATTCAGAGCTTTCTGACACAGTCTTTAGGCCACCAACATTTTCTGGACTTTAGGGGGTCTAGGATGCCTTTAAACCCCTTTTTTGGGCCTCCAAAGTTTTCTACATTTTTGCAGCCTAAGATGCATTTTAAGGCATTTGTTGGGCTTCTAACATATTCTGAACTTTCAAGGTGTAATATGCATTTTTCGTGCCATGAATATTTTTGGGAATTTCAGTGGTCTAGGATGCGTGTTAATGCCCCTTATAGGCTACAAATGTTTTGGGGATATTCAGAGCTCTCTGACACCGATTTTTGGCCACCAACATTTTCTGGACTTTAGGGGGTCTAGGATGCCTGTAAACCCCTTTTTTGGGCCTCCAAAGTTTTCAACATTTTTGCAGCCTAAGATGGATTTTAAGGCCTTTTTTGGGCGGCTATCATATTCTGAACTTTCAGGGGTGTAGGATGCATTTTTTTGTGCACAAAATATTTTTGGGGATTTCAGTGGTCTAGGATGCGTGTTAATGCCCATTTCAGGCTGCAAATGCTTTTGGGACATTCAGAGCTTTCTGACACAGTTTCGAGGCCACCAACATTTTCTGGACTTTAGGGGGTCTACGATGACTGTAAACCCCTTTTCTGTGCCTCCAAAGTTTTCAACATTCTTGCAGCCTAAGATGCATTTTAAGGCCTTTTTTGGGCTGCTAACATATTCTGAACTTTCAGTGGTGTAGGATGCATTTTTCGTGCCATATATATTTTTGGGAATTTCAGTGCTCTAGGGAGCCGGTTAATGCCCATTTCAGGCTGCAAATGTTTTTGGGACATTCAGAGCTCTCTGACCCTGTTTTTGGGCCACCAACATTTTCTGGACTTTAGGGGGTCTAGGATGCATGTAAATCCCTTTTTTGGGCCTCCAAAGTTTTCTACATTTTTGCAGCCCTAAGATGCATTTTAAGGCATTTTTTGGGCTTCTAACATATTCTGAACTTTCAGGGTGTAAGATGCATTTTTTGTGCCATAAATATTTTTGGGAATTTCAGTGGTCTAGGATGCGTGTTAATGCCCCTTATAGGCTACAAATGTTTTGGGGATATTCAGAGCTCTCTGATACCGTTTTTGGGCCACCAACATTTTCTGGACTTTAGGGGGTCTAGGATGCCTGTAAACCCCTTTTTTGGGCCTCCAAAGTTTTCTACATTTTTGCAGCCTAAGAAGCATTTCAAGGCCTTTTTTGGGCTGCTAACATGTTCAGAACTTTTAGCAGTGTAGGATGCATTTTTTTTCGTGCCATAAATATTTTTAGGAATTTCAGTGGTGTAGGATGCGGGTTAATGCCCATTTCAGGCTGCAAATGTTTTTGGGACATTCAGAGCTTTCTTACACAGTCTTTAGGCCACCAACATTTTCTGGACTTTAGGGGGTCTAGGATGCCTGTAAACCCCTTTTTTGGGCCTCCAAAGTTTTCAACATTTTTGCAGCCTAAAATGCATTTTAAGGCCTTTTTTGGGCTGCTAAAATATTCTGAACTTTCAAGGTGTAATATGCATTTTTCGTGCCAAAACTATTTTTGGGAATTTCAGTGGTCTAGGATGCAGGTTAATGCCCCTTATAGGCTACAAAAAAGTTTTTGGGACATTCAGAGCTCTCTGGCAGTTTTTTGGGCCACCAACATTTTCTGGACTTTAGGGGGTCTAGGATGCCTGTAAACCGCTTTTTTGGGCCTCCAAGGTTTTCTACATTTTTGCAGCCTAAGAAGCATTTTAAGGCCTTTTTTGGGCTGCTAACATGTTCAGAAGTTTTAGCAGTGTAGGATGCATTTTTTTTCGTGCCATAAATATTTTTAGGAATTCTGACAGTTTTTTGGGCCACCAACATTTTCTGGACTTTAGGGGGGCTAGGATGCCTGTTAACCCCTTTTTTGGGCCTCCAAAGTTTTCTACATTTTTGCAGCCTAAGATGCATTTTAAGGCCTTTTTTCGGGCTGCTAACATATTCTGAACTTTCAGCGGTGTAGGATGCATTTTTTGTGCCATGAATATTTTTGGGAATTTCAGTGGTCTAGGATGCGGTTTAATGCCCATTTCAGGCTGCAAATATTTTTGGGACATTCAGAGCTATCTGACACAGTTTTTAGGCCACCAACATTTTCTGGACTTTAGGGAGTCTAGGATGCCTGTTAACCCCTTTTTTGGACCTCCAAAGTTTTCAACATTTTTGCAGCCTAAGATGCATTTTAAGGCCTTTTTTGGGCTGCTAACATATTCTGAACTTTCAGTGGTGTAAGATGCATTTTCCGTGCCAAAACTATTTTTGGGAATTTCAGTGGTCTAGGATGCAGGTTAATGCCCCTTATAGGCTACAAATGTTTTTGGGACATTCAGAGCTCTCCGACAGTTTTTTGGGCCACCAACATTTTCTAGGTCTAGGATGCCTGTAAACCCATTTTTTGGACCTCCAAAGTTTTCAACATTTGTGCAGTCTAAGATGCATTTTAAGGCCTTTTTTGGGCTGCTAACATGTTCAGAACTTTTAGCAGTGTAGGATGCATTTTTTTTCGTGCCATAAATATTTTTAGGAATTTCAGTGGTCTAGGATGCGGGTTAATGCCCATTTCAGGCTGCAAATGTTTTTGGGACATTCAGAGCTTTCTGACACAGTCTTTAGGCCACCAACATTTTCTGGACTTTAGGGGGTCTAGGATGCCTGTAAACCCCTTTTTTGGGCCTCCAATGTTTCTACATTTTTGCAGCCATAAGATGCATTTTAAGGCCTTTTTTGGGCTGCTAACATATTCTGAACTTTCAGTGGTGTAGGATGCATTTTTCGTGCCATATATATTTTTGGGAATTTCAGTGCTCTAGGGAGCCGGTTAATGCCCCTTTCAGGCTGCAAATGTTTTTGAGACATTCAGAGCTCTCTGACCTTGTTTTTGGGCCACCAACATTTTCTGGACTTTAGGGGGTCTAGGATGTCTGTAAACCCCTTTTTTGGACCTCCAAAGTTTTCAACATTTTTGCAGCCTAAGAAGCATTTTAAGGCCTTTTTTGGGCTGCTAACATATTCTGAACTTTCAGCGGTGTAGGATGCTTTTTTCGTGCCATAAATATTTTTGGGAATTTCAGTGGTCTAGGATGCGGGTTAATGCCCATTTCAGGCTGCAAATGCCTTTGGGACATTCAGAGCTTTCTGACACAGTTTCAAGGCCACCAACATTTTCTGGACTTTAGGGGGTCTACGATGACTGTAAACCCCTTTTATGTGCCTCCAAAGTTTTCAACATTTTTGCAGCCTAAGATCCATTTTAAGGCCTTTTTTGGGCTGCTAACATATTCTGAACTTTCAGTGGTGTAGGATGCATTTTTCGTGCCATATATATTTTTGGGAATTTCAGTGCTCTAGGGAGCCGGTTAATGCCCATTTCATGCTGCAAATGCTTTTGGGACATTCAGAGCTTTCTGACACAGTTTCAAGGCCACCAACATTTTCTGGACTTTAGGGGGTCTAGGATGCCTGTAAACCCCTTTTTTGGACCTCGAAAGTTTTCTACATTTTTGCAGCCTAAGTTGCATTTTAAGGCCTTTTTTGGGCTGCTAACATATTCTGAACTTTCAGTGGTGTAAGATGCATTTTCCGTGCCAAAACTATTTTTGGGAATTTCAGTGGTCTAGGATGCAGGTTAATGTCCCTTATTGGCTACACATGTTTGTGGGACATTCAGAGCTCTCTGGCAGTTTTTTGGGCCACCAACATTTTCTGGACTTTAGGGGGTCTAGGATGCCTGTAAACCCCTATTTTGGACCTCCAAAGTTTTCAATATTTTTGCAGCCTAAGATGCATTTTAAGGGCTTTTTTGGGCTGCTAACATATTCTGAACTTTCAGCGGTGTAGGATGCATTTTTCGTGCCATGAATATTTTTGGGAATTTCAGTGGTCTAGGATGCGGTTTAATGCCCTTTTCAGGCTGCAAATATTTTTGGGACATTCAGAGCTTTCTGACACAGTTTTTAGGCCACCAACATTTTCTGGACTTTAGGGGGTCTAGGATGCCTGTAAACCCCTTTTTTGGACCTCCAAAGTTTTCAATATTTTTGCAGCCTAAGATGCATTTTAAGGCCTTTTATGGGCTGCTAACATGTTCAGAACTTTTAGCAGTGTAGGATGCATTTTTTTTTCGTGCCATAAATATTTTTGGGAATTTCAGTGGTCTAGGCTGCGGGTTAATGCCCATTTCAGGCTTCAAATCTTTTTTCTTTTTGGGACATTCAGAGCTCTCTGACACAGTTTTTGGGCCACCAACATTTACTGGACTTTAGGGGGTCTAGGATGACTGTAAACCCCTTTTTTGGGCCTCCAAAGTTTTCAACATTTTTGCAGCCTAAGATGCTTTTAAGGCCTTTTTTTGGGCTGCTAACATATTCTGAACTTTCAGCGGTGCAGGATGCATTTTTCGTGCCATAAATATTTTTGGGAATTTCAGTGGTCTAGGATGCGGGTTAATGCCCATTTCAGGCTGCAAATGTTTTTGGGACATTCAGAGCTTTCTGACACAGTTTTTAGGCCACCAACAGTTTCTGGACTTTAGGGGGTCTAGGATGCCTGTAAACCCCTTTTTTGGGCCTCCAATGTTTTCTACATTTTTGCAGCCTAAGGTGCATTTTAAGGCCTTTTTTGAGCTGCTAACATATTCTGAACTTTCAGGATGTAAGATGCATTTTTTGTGCCAAAACTATTTTTGGGAATTTCAGTGGTCTAGGATGTAAGTTAATGCCCCTTATAGGCTACAAATGTTTTTGGGACATTCAGAGCTCTCCGACAGTTTTGTGGGCCACCAACATTTTCTGGACATTAGGGGGTCTAGGATACCTGTAAACCCATTTTTTGGACCTCCAAAGTTTTCAACATTTGTGCAGTCTAAGATGCATTTTAAGGCCTTTTTTGGGCTGCTAACATGTTCAGAACTTTTAGCATTGTAGGATGCATTTTTTTCGTGCCGTAAATATTTTTAGGAATTTCAGTGGTCTAGGATGCGGGTTAATGCCCATTTCAGGCTGCAAATGTTTTTGGGACATTCAGAGCTTTCTGACACAGTCTTTAGGCCACCAACATTTTCTGGACTTTAGGGGGTCTAGGATGCCTTTAAACCCCTTTTTTGGGCCTCCAAAGTTTTCTACATTTTTGCAGCCTAAGATGCATTTTAAGGCATTTTTTGGGCTTCTAACATATTCTGAACTTTCAAGGTGTAATATGCATTTTTCGTGCCATAAATATTTTTGGGAATTTCAGTGGTCTAGGATGCGTGTTAATGCCCCTTATAGGCTACAAATGTTTTGGGGATATTCAGAGCTCTCTGACACCGATTTTTGGCCACCAACATTTTCTGGACTTTAGGGGGTCTAGGATGCCTGTAAACCCCTTTTTTGGGCCTCCAAAGTTTTCAACATTTTTGCAGCCTAAGATGGATTTTAAGGCCTTTTTTGGGCGGCTATCATATTCTGAACTTTCAGGGGTGTAGGATGCATTTTTTTGTGCACAAAATATTTTTGGGGATTTCAGTGGTCTAGGATGCGTGTTAATGCCCATTTCAGGCTGCAAATGCTTTTGGGACATTCAGAGCTTTCTGACACAGTTTCGAGGCCACCAACATTTTCTGGACTTTAGGGGGTCTACGATGACTGTAAACCCCTTTTTTGTGCCTCCAAAGTTTTCAACATTTTTGCAGCCTAAGATGCATTTTAAGGCCTTTTTTGGGCTGCTAACATATTCTGAACTTTCAGTGGTGTAGGATGCATTTTTCGTGCCATATATATTTTTGTGAATTTCAGTGCTCTAGGGAGCCGGTTAATGCCCATTTCAGGCTGCAAATGTTTTTGGGACATTCAGAGCTCTCTGACACCGTTTTTGGGCCACCAACATTTTCTGAACTTTAGGGGGTCTAGGATGCCTGTAAACCCCTTTTTTGGGCCTCCAATGTTTTCTACATTTTTGCAGCCTAAGGTGCATTTTAAGGCCTTTTTTGAGCTGCTAACATATTCTGAACTTTCAGGATGTAAGATGCATTTTTTGTGCCAAAACTATTTTTGGGAATTTCAGTGGTCTAGGATGTAAGTTAATGCCACTTATAGGCTACAAATGTTTTTGGGACATTCAGAGCTCTCCGACAGTTTTGTGGGCCACCAACATTTTCTGGACATTAGGGGGTCTAGGATACCTGTAAACCCATTTTTTGGACCTCCAAAGTTTTCAACATTTGTGCAGTCTAAGATGCATTTTAAGGCCTTTTTTGGGCTGCTAACATGTTCAGAACTTTTAGCATTGTAGGATGCATTTTTTTCGTGCCGTAAATATTTTTAGCAATTTCAGTGGACTAGGATGCGGGTTAATGCCCATTTCAGGCTGCAAATGTTTTTGGGACATTCAGAGCTTTCTGACACAGTCTTTAGGCCACCAACATTTTCTGGACTTTAGGGGGTCTAGGATGCCTTTAAACCCCTTTTTTGGGCCTCCAAAGTTTTCTACATTTTTGCAGCCTAAGATGCATTTTAAGGCATTTTTTGGGCTTCTAACATATTCTGAACTTTCAAGGTGTAATATGCATTTTTCGTGCCATAAATATTTTTGGGAATTTCAGTGGTCTAGGATGCGTGTTAATGCCCCTTATAGGCTACAAATGTTTTGGGGATATTCAGAGCTCTCTGACACCGATTTTTGGCCACCAACATTTTCTGGACTTTAGGGGGTCTAGGATGCCTGTAAACCCCTTTTTTGGGCCTCCAAAGTTTTCAACATTTTTGCAGCCTAAGATGGATTTTAAGGCCTTTTTTGGGCGGCTATCATATTCTGAACTTTCAGGGGTGTAGGATGCATTTTTTTGTGCACAAAATATTTTTGGGGATTTCAGTGGTCTAGGATGCGTGTTAATGCCCATTTCAGGCTGCAAATGCTTTTGGGACATTCAGAGCTTTCTGACACAGTTTCGAGGCCACCAACATTTTCTGGACTTTAGGGGGTCTACGATGACTGTAAACCCCTTTTTTGTGAATCCAAAGTTTTCAACATTTTTGCAGCCTAAGATGCATTTTAAGGCCTTTTTTGGGCTGCTAACATATTCTGAACTTTCAGTGGTGTAGGATGCATTTTTCGTGCCATATATATTTTTGTGAATTTCAGTGCTCTAGGGAGCCGGTTAATGCCCATTTCAGGCTGCAAATGTTTTTGGGACATTCAGAGCTCTCTGACACCGTTTTTGGGCCACCAACATTTTCTGAACTTTAGGGGGTCTAGGATGCCTGTAAACCCCTTTTTTGGGCCTCCAAAGTTTTCTACATTTTTGCAGCCTAAGATGCATTTTAAGGCCTTTTTTGAGCTGCTAACATATTCTGAAATTTCAGGGGTGTAGGATGCATATTTCGTGCACAAAATATTTTTGGGATTTTCAGTGCTCTAGGATGCGGGTTAATGCCCCTTTCAGGCCTCAAATGTTTTTGGGATATTCAGAGCTCTCTGACACAGTTTTTGGGCCACCAACATTTTCTGGACTTTAGGGGGTCTAGGATGACTGTAAACCCCTTTTTTGGGCCTCCAAAGTTTTCAACATTTTTGCAGCCTAAGATGCTTTTAAGGCCTTTTTTTGGGCTGCTAACATATTCTGAACTTTCAGCGGTGCAGGATGCATTTTTCGTGCCATAAATATTTTTGGGAATTTCAGTGGTCTAGGATGCGGGTTAATGCCCATTTCAGGCTGCAAATGTTTTTGGGACATTCAGAGCTCTCTGACACAGTTTTTGGGCCACCAACATTTTCTGGACTTTAGGGGGTCTAGGATGACTGTAAAGCCCTTTTTTGGGCCTCTAAGGTTTTCAACATTTTTGCAGCCTAAAATGCCTGTTATGGCCTTTTTTGGGCTGCTAACATATTCTGAACTTTCAGCGGTGTAGGATGCGTTTTTCCTGCCATAAATATTTTTGTCAATTTCAGTGGTCTAGGATGCGGGTTAATGCCCATTTCAGGCTGCAAATGTTTTTGGGACATTCAGAGCTTTCTGACACAGTTTTTAGGCCACCAACAGTTTCTGGACTTTAGGGGGTCTAGGATGCCTGTAAACCCCTTTTTTGGGCCTCCAATGTTTTCTACATTTTTGCAGCCTAAGGTGCATTTTAAGGCCTTTTTTGAGCTGCTAACATATTCTGAACTTTCAGGATGTAAGATGCATTTTTTGTGCCAAAACTATTTTTGGGAATTTCAGTGGTCTAGGATGTAAGTTAATGCCCCTTATAGGCTACAAATGTTTTTGGGACATTCAGAGCTCTCCGACAGTTTTGTGGGCCACCAACATTTTCTGGACATTAGGGGGTCTAGGATACCTGTAAACCCATTTTTTGGACCTCCAAAGTTTTCAACATTTGTGCAGTCTAAGATGCATTTTAAGGCCTTTTTAGGGCTGCTAACATGTTCAGAACTTTTAGCATTGTAGGATGCATTTTTTTCGTGCCGTAAATATTTTTAGGAATTTCAGTGGTCTAGGATGCGGGTTAATGCCCATTTCAGGCTGCAAATGTTTTTGGGACATTCAGAGCTTTCTGACACAGTCTTTAGGCCACCAACATTTTCTGGACTTTAGGGGGTCTAGGATGCCTTTAAACCCCTTTTTTGGGCCTCCAAAGTTTTCTACATTTTTGCAGCCTAAGATGCATTTTAAGGCATTTTTTGGGCTTCTAACATATTCTGAACTTTCAAGGTGTAATATGCATTTTTCGTGCCATAAATATTTTTGGGAATTTCAGTGGTCTAGGTGCGTGTTACTGCCCCTTATAGGCTACAAATGTTTTGGGGATATTCAGAGCTCTCTGACACCGATTTTTGGCCACCAACATTTTCTGGACTTTAGGGGGTCTAGGATGCCTGTAAACCCCTTTTTTGGGCCTCCAAAGTTTTCAACATTTTTGCAGCCTAAGATGGATTTTAAGGCCTTTATTGGGCGGCTATCATATTCTGAACTTTCAGGGGTGTAGGATGCATTTTTTTGTGCACAAAATATTTTTGGGGATTTCAGTGGTCTAGGATGCGTGTTAATGCCCATTTCAGGCTGCAAATGCTTTTGGGACATTCAGAGCTTTCTGACACAGTTTCGAGGCCACCAACATTTTCTGGACTTTAGGGGGTCTACGATGACTGTAAACCCCTTTTTTGTGCCTCCAAAGTTTTCAACATTTTTGCAGCCTAAGATGCATTTTAAGGCCTTTTTTGGGCTGCTAACATATTCTGAACTTTCAGTGGTGTAGGATGCATTTTTCGTGCCATATATATTTTTGTGAATTTCAGTGCTCTAGGGAGCCGGTTAATGCCCATTTCAGGCTGCAAATGTTTTTGGGACATTCAGAGCTCTCTGACACCGTTTTTGGGCCACCAACATTTTCTGAACTTTAGGGGGTCTAGGATGCCTGTAAACCCCTTTTTTGGGCCTCCAAAGTTTTCTACATTTTTGCAGCCTAAGATGCATTTTAAGGCCTTTTTTGAGCTGCTAACATATTCTGAAATTTCAGGGGTGTAGGATGCATATTTCGTGCACAAAATATTTTTGGGATTTTCAGTGCTCTAGGATGCGGGTTAATGCCCCTTTCAGGCCTCAAATGTTTTTGGGATATTCAGAGCTCTCTGACAGTTTTTTGGGCCACCAACATTTTCTGAACTTTAGGGGGTCTAGGATGCTAAACCCCTTTTTTGGACCTCCAAAGTTTTCAACATTTTTGCATCCTAAAATGCATTTTAAGGCCTTTTTTGGGCTGCTAACATATTCTGAACTTTCATCGGTGTAGGATGCATTTTTCGTGCCATAAATATTTTTGGGAATTTCAGTGGTCTAGGATGCGGGTTAATGCCCATTTCAGGCTGCACATGTTTTTGGGACATTCAGAGCTCTCTGACACAGGTTTTGGGCCACCAACATATTGTGGACTTTAGGGGTTCTAGGATGACTGTAAACCCCTTTTGGGCCTCCAAAGTTTTCTACATTTTTGCAGCCTAAGATGCATTTTAAGGCCTTTTTTGATCTGCTAACATATTCTGAACTTTCAGGGTGTAAGATGCATTTTTCGTGCCAAAACTATTTTTGGGAATTTCAGTGGTAAAGGATGCAGGTTAATGCCCCTTATAGGTTACAAATGTTTTTGGAACACTCAGAGCTCTCTGACAGTTTTTTGGACCACCAACATTTTCTGGACTTTAGGGGGTCTAGGATGCCTGTAAACCCCTATTTTGGACCTCCAAAGTTTTCAATATTTTTGCAGCCTAAGATGCATTTTAAGGGCTTTTTTGGGCTTCTAACATATTCTGAACTTTCAGCGGTGTAGGATGCATTTTTCGTGCCATGAATATTTTTGGGAATTTCAGTGGTCTAGGATGCGGTTTAATGCCCTTTTCAGGCTGCAAATATTTTTGGGACATTCAGAGCTTTCTGACACAGTTTTTAGGCCACCAACATTTTCTGGACTTTAGGGGGTCCAGGATGCCTGTAAACCCCTTTTTTGGACCTCCAAAGTTTTCAATATTTTTGCAGCCTAAGATGCATTTTAAGGCCTTTTATGGGCTGCTAACATGTTCAGAACTTTTAGCAGTGTAGGATGCATTTTTTTTTGTGCCATAAATATTTTTGGGAATTTCAGTGGTCTAGGGTGCGGGTTAATGCCCATTTCAGGCTTCAAATCTTTTTTCTTTTTGGGACATTCAGAGCTCTCTGACACAGTTTTTGGGCCACCAACATTTTCTGGACTTTAGGGGGTCTAGGATGACTGTAAACCCCTTTTTTGGGCCTCCAAAGTTTTCAACATTTTTGCAGCCTAAGATGCTTTTAAGGCCTTTTTTTGGGCTGCTAACATATTCTGAACTTTCAGCGGTGCAGGATGCATTTTTCGTGCCATAAATATTTTTGGGAAATTCAGTGGTCTAGGATGCGGGTTAATGCCCATTTCAAGCTGCAAATGTTTTTGGGACATTCAGAGCTCTCTGACACAGTTTTTGGGCCACCAACAGTTTCTGGACTTTAGGGGGTCTAGGATGCCTGTAAACCCCTTTTTTGGGCCTCCAATGTTTTCTACATTTTTGCAGCCTAAGGTGCATTTTAAGGCCTTTTTTGAGCTGCTACATATTCTGAACTTTCAGGATGTAAGATGCATTTTCCGTGCCAAAACTATTTTTGGGAATTTCAGTGGTCTAGGATGCAGGTTAATGTCCCTTATTGGCTACACATGTTTGTGGGACATTCAGAGCTCTCTGGCAGTTTTTTGGGCCACCAACATTTTCTGGACTTTAGGGGGTCTAGGATGCCTGTAAACCCCTTTTTTGGGCCTCCAAAGTTTTCTACATTTTTGCAGCCTAAGATGCATTTTAAGGCCTTTTTTGATCTGCTAACATATTCTGAACTTTCAGGGTGTAAGATGCATTTTTCGTGCCAAAACTATTTTTTCGAATTTCAGTGGTAAAGGATGCAGGTTAATGCCCCTTATAGGTTACAAATGTTTTTGGAACACTCAGAGCTCTCTGACAGTTTTTTGGACCACCAACATTTTCTGGACTTTAGGGGGTCTAGGATGCCTGTAAACCCCTATTTTGGACCTCCAAAGTTTTCAATATTTTTGCAGCCTAAGATGCATTTTAAGGGCTTTTTTGGGCTTCTAACATATTCTGAACTTTCAGCGGTGTAGGATGCATTTTTCTTTGTGCCATAAATATTTTTGGGAATTTCAGTGGTCTAGGGTGCGGGTTAATGCCCATTTCAGGCTTCAAATCTTTTTTCTTTTTGGGACATTCAGAGCTCTCTGACACAGTTTTTGGGCCACCAACATTTTCTGGACTTTAGGGGGTCTAGAATGACTGTAAACCCCTTTTTTGGGCCTCCAAAGTTTTCAACATTTTTGCAGCCTAAGATGCTTTTAAGGCCTTTTTTTGGGCTGCTAACATATTCTGAACTTTCAGCGGTGCAGGATGCATTTTTCGTGCCATAAATATTTTTGGGAAATTCAGTGGTCTAGGATGCGGGTTAATGCCCATTTCAAGCTGCAAATGTTTTTGGGACATTCAGAGCTCTCTGACACAGTTTTTGGGCCACCAACATTTTCTGGACTTTAGGGGGTCTAGGATGACTGTAAAGCCCTTTTTTGGGCCTCTAAGGTTTTCAACATTTTTGCAGCCTAAGATGCATTTTATGGCCTTTTTTGGGCTGCTAACATATTCTGAACTTTCAGCGGTGTAGGATGCATTTTTCCTGCCATAAATATTTTTGTCAATTTCAGTGGTCTAGGATGCGGGTTAATGCCCATTTCAGGCTGCAAATGTTTTTGGGACATTCAGAGCTTTCTGACACAGTTTTTAGGCCACCAACAGTTTCTGGACTTTAGGGGGTCTAGGATGCCTGTAAACCCCTTTTTTGGGCCTCCAATGTTTTCTACATTTTTGCAGCCTAAGGTGCATTTTAAGGCCTTTTTTGAGCTGCTACATATTCTGAACTTTCAGGATGTAAGATGCATTTTCCGTGCCAAAACTATTTTTGGGAATTTCAGTGGTCTAGGATGCAGGTTAATGTCCCTTATTGGCTACACATGTTTGTGGGACATTCAGAGCTCTCTGGCAGTTTTTTGGGCCACCAACATTTTCTGGACTTTAGGGGGTCTAGGATGCCTGTAAACCCCTTTTTTGGGCCTCCAAAGTTTTCTACATTTTTGCAGCCTAAGATGCATTTTAAGGCCTTTTTTGATCTGCTAACATATTCTGAACTTTCAGGGTGTAAGATGCATTTTTCGTGCCAAAACTATTTTTGGGAATTTCAGTGGTAAAGGATGCAGGTTAATGCCCCTTATAGGTTACAAATGTTTTTGGAACACTCAGAGCTCTCTGACAGTTTTCTGGACCACCAACATTTTCTGGACTTTAGGGGGTCTAGGATGCCTGTAAACCCCTATTTTGGACCTCCAAAGTTTTCAATATTTTTGCAGCCTAAGATGCATTTTAAGGGCTTTTTTGGGCTGCTAACATATTCTGAACTTTCAGCGGTGTAGGATGCATTTTTCGTGCCATGAATATTTTTGGGAATTTCAGTGGTCTAGGATGCGGTTTAATGCCCTTTTCAGGCTGCAAATATTTTTGGGACATTCAGAGCTTTCTGACACAGTTTTTAGGCCACCAACATTTTCTGGACTTTAGGGGCTCTAGGATGCCTGTAAACCCCTTTTTTGGACCTCCAAAGTTTTCAATATTTTTGCAGCCTAAGATGCATTTTAAGGCCTTTTATGGGCTGCTAACATGTTCAGAACTTTTAGCAGTGTAGGATGCATTTTTTTTTCGTGCCATAAATATTTTTGGGAATTGCAGTGGTCTAGGCTGCGGGTTAATGCCCATTTCAGGCTTCAAATCTTTTTTCTTTTTGGGACATTCAGAGCTCTCTGACACAGTTTTTGGGCCACCAACATTTTCTGGACTTTAGGGGGTCTAGGATGACTGTAAACCCCTTTTTTGGGCCTCCAAAGTTTTCAACATTTTTGCAGCCTAAGATGCTTTTAAGGCCTTTTTTTGGGCTGCTAACATATTCTGAACTTTCAGCGGTGCAGGATGCATTTTTCGTGCCATAAATATTTTTGGGAATTTCAGTGGTCTAGGATGCGGGTTAATGCCCATTTCAGGCTGCAAATGTTTTTGGGACATTCAGAGCTTTCTGACACAGTTTTTAGGCCACCAACAGTTTCTGGACTTTAGGGGGTCTAGGATGCCTGTAAACCCCTTTTTTGGGCCTCCAATGTTTTCTACATTTTTGCAGCCTAAGGTGCATTTTAAGGCCTTTTTTGAGCTGCTAACATATTCTGAACTTTCAGGATGTAAGATGCATTTTTTGTGCCAAAACTATTTTTGGGAATTTCAGTGGTCTAGGATGTAAGTTAATGCCCCTTATAGGCTACAAATGTTTTTGGGACATTCAGAGCTCTCCGACAGTTTTGTGGGCCACCAACATTTTCTGGACATTAGGGGGTCTAGGATACCTGTAAACCCATTTTTTGGACCTCCAAAGTTTTCAACATTTGTGCAGTCTAAGATGCATTTTAAGGCCTTTTTTGGGCTGCTAACATGTTCAGAACTTTTAGCATTGTAGGATGCATTTTTTTCGTGCCGTAAATATTTTTAGGAATTTCAGTGGTCTAGGATGCGGGTTAATGCCCATTTCAGGCTGCAAATGTTTTTGGGACATTCAGAGCTTTCTGACACAGTCTTTAGGCCACCAACATTTTCTGGACTTTAGGGGGTCTAGGATGCCTTTAAACCCCTTTTTTGGGCCTCCAAAGTTTTCTACATTTTTGCAGCCTAAGATGCATTTTAAGGCATTTTTTGGGCTTCTAACATATTCTGAACTTTCAAGGTGTAATATGCATTTTTCGTGCCATAAATATTTTTGGGAATTTCAGTGGTCTAGGATGCGTGTTAATGCCCCTTATAGGCTACAAATGTTTTGGGGATATTCAGAGCTCTCTGACACCGATTTTTGGCCACCAACATTTTCTGGACTTTAGGGGGTCTAGGATGCCTGTAAACCCCTTTTTTGGGCCTCCAAAGTTTTCAACATTTTTGCAGCCTAAGATGGATTTTAAGGCCTTTTTTGGGCGGCTATCATATTCTGAACTTTCAGGGGTGTAGGATGCATTTTTTTGTGCACAAAATATTTTTGGGGATTTCAGTGGTCTAGGATGCGTGTTAATGCCCATTTCAGGCTGCAAATGCTTTTGGGACATTCAGAGCTTTCTGACACAGTTTCGAGGCCACCAACATTTTCTGGACTTTAGGGGGTCTACGATGACTGTAAACCCCTTTTTTGTGCCTCCAAAGTTTTCAACATTTTTGCAGCCTAAGATGCATTTTAAGGCCTTTTTTGGGCTGCTAACATATTCTGAACTTTCAGTGGTGTAGGATGCATTTTTCGTGCCATATATATTTTTGTGAATTTCAGTGCTCTAGGGAGCCGGTTAATGCCCATTTCAGGCTGCAAATGTTTTTGGGACATTCAGAGCTCTCTGACACCGTTTTTGGGCCACCAACATTTTCTGAACTTTAGGGGGTCTAGGATGCCTGTAAACCCCTTTTTTGGGCCTCCAAAGTTTTCTACATTTTTGCAGCCTAAGATGCATTTTAAGGCCTTTTTTGAGCTGCTAACATATTCTGAAATTTCAGGGGTGTAGGATGCATATTTCGTGCACAAAATATTTTTGGGATTTTCAGTGCTCTAGGATGCGGGTTAATGCCCCTTTCAGGCCTCAAATGTTTTTGGGATATTCAGAGCTCTCTGACACAGTTTTTGGGCCACCAACATTTTCTGGACTTTAGGGGGTCTAGGATGACTGTAAACCCCTTTTTTGGGCCTCCAAAGTTTTCAACATTTTTGCAGCCTAAGATGCTTTTAAGGCCTTTTTTTGGGCTGCTAACATATTCTGAACTTTCAGCGGTGCAGGATGCATTTTTCGTGCCATAAATATTTTTGGGAATTTCAGTGGTCTAGGATGCGGGTTAATGCCCATTTCAGGCTGCAAATGTTTTTGGGACATTCAGAGCTCTCTGACACAGTTTTTGGGCCACCAACATTTTCTGGACTTTAGGGGGTCTAGGATGACTGTAAAGCCCTTTTTTGGGCCTCTAAGGTTTTCAACATTTTTGCAGCCTAAAATGCCTGTTATGGCCTTTTTTGGGCTGCTAACATATTCTGAACTTTCAGCGGTGTAGGATGCGTTTTTCCTGCCATAAATATTTTTGTCAATTTCAGTGGTCTAGGATGCGGGTTAATGCCCATTTCAGGCTGCAAATGTTTTTGGGACATTCAGAGCTTTCTGACACAGTTTTTAGGCCACCAACAGTTTCTGGACTTTAGGGGGTCTAGGATGCCTGTAAACCCCTTTTTTGGGCCTCCAATGTTTTCTACATTTTTGCAGCCTAAGGTGCATTTTAAGGCCTTTTTTGAGCTGCTAACATATTCTGAACTTTCAGGATGTAAGATGCATTTTTTGTGCCAAAACTATTTTTGGGAATTTCAGTGGTCTAGGATGTAAGTTAATGCCCCTTATAGGCTACAAATGTTTTTGGGACATTCAGAGCTCTCCGACAGTTTTGTGGGCCACCAACATTTTCTGGACATTAGGGGGTCTAGGATACCTGTAAACCCATTTTTTGGACCTCCAAAGTTTTCAACATTTGTGCAGTCTAAAATGCATTTTAAGGCCTTTTTAGGGCTGCTAACATGTTCAGAACTTTTAGCATTGTAGGATGCATTTTTTTCGTGCCGTAAATATTTTTAGGAATTTCAGTGGTCTAGGATGCGGGTTAATGCCCATTTCAGGCTGCAAATGTTTTTGGGACATTCAGAGCTTTCTGACACAGTCTTTAGGCCACCAACATTTTCTGGACTTTAGGGGGTCTAGGATGCCTTTAAACCCCTTTTTTGGGCCTCCAAAGTTTTCTACATTTTTGCAGCCTAAGATGCATTTTAAGGCATTTTTTGGGCTTCTAACATATTCTGAACTTTCAAGGTGTAATATGCATTTTTCGTGCCATAAATATTTTTGGGAATTTCAGTGGTCTAGGATGCGTGTTACTGCCCCTTATAGGCTACAAATGTTTTGGGGATATTCAGAGCTCTCTGACACCGATTTTTGGCCACCAACATTTTCTGGACTTTAGGGGGTCTAGGATGCCTGTAAACCCCTTTTTTGGGCCTCCAAAGTTTTCAACATTTTTGCAGCCTAAGATGGATTTTAAGGCCTTTTTTGGGCGGCTATCATATTCTGAACTTTCAGGGGTGTAGGATGCATTTTTTTGTGCACAAAATATTTTTGGGGATTTCAGTGGTCTAGGATGCGTGTTAATGCCCATTTCAGGCTGCAAATGCTTTTGGGACATACAGAGCTTTCTGACACAGTTTCGAGGCCACCAACATTTTCTGGACTTTAGGGGGTCTACGATGACTGTAAACCCCTTTTTTGTGCCTCCAAAGTTTTCAACATTTTTGCAGCCTAAGATGCATTTTAAGGCCTTTTTTGGGCTGCTAACATATTCTGAACTTTCAGTGGTGTAGGATGCATTTTTCGTGCCATATATATTTTTGTGAATTTCAGTGCTCTAGGGAGCCGGTTAATGCCCATTTCAGGCTGCAAATGTTTTTGGGACATTCAGAGCTCTCTGACACCGTTTTTGGGCCACCAACATTTTCTGAACTTTAGGGGGTCTAGGATGCCTGTAAACCCCTTTTTTGGGCCTCCAAAGTTTTCTACATTTTTGCAGCCTAAGATGCATTTTAAGGCCTTTTTTGAGCTGCTAACATATTCTGAAATTTCAGGGGTGTAGGATGCATATTTCGTGCACAAAATATTTTTGGGATTTTCAGTGCTCTAGGATGCGGGTTAATGCCCCTTTCAGGCCTCAAATGTTTTTGGGATATTCAGAGCTCTCTGACAGTTTTTTGGGCCACCAACATTTTCTGAACTTTAGGGGGTCTAGGATGCTAAACCCCTTTTTTGGACCTCCAAAGTTTTCAACATTTTTGCATCCTAAGATGCATTTTAAGGCCTTTTTTGATCTGCTAACATATTCTGAACTTTCAGGGTGTAAGATGCATTTTTTGTGCCAAAACTATTTTTGGGAATTTCAGTGGTAAAGGATGCAGGTTAATGCCCCTTATAGGTTACAAATGTTTTTGGAACACTCAGAGCTCTCTGACAGTTTTTTGGACCACCAACATTTTCTGGACTTTAGGGGGTCTAGGATGCCTGTAAACCCCTATTTTGGACCTCCAAAGTTTTCAATATTTTTGCAGCCTAAGATGCATTTTAAGGGCTTTTTTGGGCTTCTAACATATTCTGAACTTTCAGCGGTGTAGGATGCATTTTTCGTGCCATGAATATTTTTGGGAATTTCAGTGGTCTAGGATGCGGTTTAATGCCCTTTTCAGGCTGCAAATATTTTTGGGACATTCAGAGCTTTCTGACACAGTTTTTAGGCCACCAACATTTTCTGGACATTAGGGGGTCCAGGATGCCTGTAAACCCCTTTTTTGGACCTCCAAAGTTTTCAATATTTTTGCAGCCTAAGATGCATTTTAAGGCCTTTTATGGGCTGCTAACATGTTCAGAACTTTTAGCAGTGTAGGATGCATTTTTTTTTGTGCCATAAATATTTTTGGGAATTTCAGTGGTCTAGGGTGCGGGTTAATGCCCATTTCAGGCTTCAAATCTTTTTTCTTTTTGGGACATTCAGAGCTCTCTGACACAGTTTTTGGGCCACCAACATTTTCTGGACTTTAGGGGGTCTAGGATGACTGTAAACCCCTTTTTTGGGCCTCCAAAGTTTTCAACATTTTTGCAGCCTAAGATGCTTTTAAGGCCTTTTTTTGGGCTGCTAACATATTCTGAACTTTCAGCGGTGCAGGATGCATTTTTCGTGCCATAAATATTTTTGGGAAATTCAGTGGTCTAGGATGCGGGTTAATGCCCATTTCAAGCTGCAAATGTTTTTGGGACATTCAGAGCTCTCTGACACAGTTTTTGGGCCACCAACATTTTCTGGACTTTAGGGGGTCTAGGATGACTGTAAAGCCCTTTTTTGGGCCTCTAAGGTTTTCAACATTTTTGCAGCCTAAGATGCATTTTATGGCCTTTTTTGGGCTGCTAACATATTCTGAACTTTCAGCGGTGTAGGATGCGTTTTTCCTGCCATAAATATTTTTGTCAATTTCAGTGGTCTAGGATGCGGGTTAATGCCCATTTCAGGCTGCAAATGTTTTTGGGACATTCAGAGCTTTCTGACACAGTTTTTAGGCCACCAACAGTTTCTGGACTTTAGGGGGTCTAGGATGCCTGTAAACCCCTTTTTTGGGCCTCCAATGTTTTCTACATTTTTGCAGCCTAAGGTGCATTTTAAGGCCTTTTTTGAGCTGCTACATATTCTGAACTTTCAGGATGTAAGATGCATTTTCCGTGCCAAAACTATTTTTGGGAATTTCAGTGGTCTAGGATGCAGGTTAATGTCCCTTATTGGCTACACATGTTTGTGGGACATTCAGAGCTCTCTGGCAGTTTTTTGGGCCACCAACATTTTCTGGACTTTAGGGGGTCTAGGATGCCTGTAAACCCCTTTTTTGGGCCTCCAAAGTTTTCTACATTTTTGCAGCCTAAGATGCATTTTAAGGCCTTTTTTGATCTGCTAACATATTCTGAACTTTCAGGGTGTAAGATGCATTTTTCGTGCCAAAACTATTTTTTCGAATTTCAGTGGTAAAGGATGCAGGTTAATGCCCCTTATAGGTTACAAATGTTTTTGGAACACTCAGAGCTCTCTGACAGTTTTTTGGACCACCAACATTTTCTGGACTTTAGGGGGTCTAGGATGCCTGTAAACCCCTATTTTGGACCTCCAAAGTTTTCAATATTTTTGCAGCCTAAGATGCATTTTAAGGGCTTTTTTGGGCTTCTAACATATTCTGAACTTTCAGCGGTGTAGGATGCATTTTTCTTTGTGCCATAAATATTTTTGGGAATTTCAGTGGTCTAGGGTGCGGGTTAATGCCCATTTCAGGCTTCAAATCTTTTTTCTTTTTGGGACATTCAGAGCTCTCTGACACAGTTTTTGGGCCACCAACATTTTCTGGACTTTAGGGGGTCTAGAATGACTGTAAACCCCTTTTTTGGGCCTCCAAAGTTTTCAACATTTTTGCAGCCTAAGATGCTTTTAAGGCCTTTTTTTGGGCTGCTAACATATTCTGAACTTTCAGCGGTGCAGGATGCATTTTTCGTGCCATAAATATTTTTGGGAAATTCAGTGGTCTAGGATGCGGGTTAATGCCCATTTCAAGCTGCAAATGTTTTTGGGACATTCAGAGCTCTCTGACACAGTTTTTGGGCCACCAACATTTTCTGGACTTTAGGGGGTCTAGGATGACTGTAAAGCCCTTTTTTGGGCCTCTAAGGTTTTCAACATTTTTGCAGCCTAAGATGCATTTTATGGCCTTTTTTGGGCTGCTAACATATTCTGAACTTTCAGCGGTGTAGGATGCATTTTTCCTGCCATAAATATTTTTGTCAATTTCAGTGGTCTAGGATGCGGGTTAATGCCCATTTCAGGCTGCAAATGTTTTTGGGACATTCAGAGCTTTCTGACACAGTTTTTAGGCCACCAACAGTTTCTGGACTTTAGGGGGTCTAGGATGCCTGTAAACCCCTTTTTTGGGCCTCCAATGTTTTCTACATTTTTGCAGCCTAAGGTGCATTTTAAGGCCTTTTTTGAGCTGCTACATATTCTGAACTTTCAGGATGTAAGATGCATTTTCCGTGCCAAAACTATTTTTGGGAATTTCAGTGGTCTAGGATGCAGGTTAATGTCCCTTATTGGCTACACATGTTTGTGGGACATTCAGAGCTCTCTGGCAGTTTTTTGGGCCACCAACATTTTCTGGACTTTAGGGGGTCTAGGATGCCTGTAAACCCCTTTTTTGGGCCTCCAAAGTTTTCTACATTTTTGCAGCCTAAGATGCATTTTAAGGCCTTTTTTGATCTGCTAACATATTCTGAACTTTCAGGGTGTAAGATGCATTTTTCGTGCCAAAACTATTTTTGGGAATTTCAGTGGTAAAGGATGCAGGTTAATGCCCCTTATAGGTTACAAATGTTTTTGGAACACTCAGAGCTCTCTGACAGTTTTCTGGACCACCAACATTTTCTGGACTTTAGGGGGTCTAGGATGCCTGTAAACCCCTATTTTGGACCTCCAAAGTTTTCAATATTTTTGCAGCCTAAGATGCATTTTAAGGGCTTTTTTGGGCTGCTAACATATTCTGAACTTTCAGCGGTGTAGGATGCATTTTTCGTGCCATGAATATTTTTGGGAATTTCAGTGGTCTAGGATGCGGTTTAATGCCCTTTTCAGGCTGCAAATATTTTTGGGACATTCAGAGCTTTCTGACACAGTTTTTAGGCCACCAACATTTTCTGGACTTTAGGGGCTCTAGGATGCCTGTAAACCCCTTTTTTGGACCTCCAAAGTTTTCAATATTTTTGCAGCCTAAGATGCATTTTAAGGCCTTTTATGGGCTGCTAACATGTTCAGAACTTTTAGCAGTGTAGGATGCATTTTTTTTTCGTGCCATAAATATTTTTGGGAATTGCAGTGGTCTAGGCTGCGGGTTAATGCCCATTTCAGGCTTCAAATCTTTTTTCTTTTTGGGACATTCAGAGCTCTCTGACACAGTTTTTGGGCCACCAACATTTTCTGGACTTTAGGGGGTCTAGGATGACTGTAAACCCCTTTTTTGGGCCTCCAAAGTTTTCAACATTTTTGCAGCCTAAGATGCTTTTAAGGCCTTTTTTTGGGCTGCTAACATATTCTGAACTTTCAGCGGTGCAGGATGCATTTTTCGTGCCATAAATATTTTTGGGAATTTCAGTGGTCTAGGATGCGGGTTAATGCCCATTTCAGGCTGCAAATGTTTTTGGGACATTCAGAGCTTTCTGACACAGTTTTTAGGCCACCAACAGTTTCTGGACTTTAGGGGGTCTAGGATGCCTGTAAACCCCTTTTTTGGGCCTCCAATGTTTTCTACATTTTTGCAGCCTAAGGTGCATTTTAAGGCCTTTTTTGAGCTGCTAACATATTCTGAACTTTCAGGATGTAAGATGCATTTTTTGTGCCAAAACTATTTTTGGGAATTTCAGTGGTCTAGGATGTAAGTTAATGCCCCTTATAGGCTACAAATGTTTTTGGGACATTCAGAGCTCTCCGACAGTTTTGTGGGCCACCAACATTTTCTGGACATTAGGGGGTCTAGGATACCTGTAAACCCATTTTTTGGACCTCCAAAGTTTTCAACATTTGTGCAGTCTAAGATGCATTTTAAGGCCTTTTTTGGGCTGCTAACATGTTCAGAACTTTTAGCATTGTAGGATGCATTTTTTTCGTGCCGTAAATATTTTTAGGAATTTCAGTGGTCTAGGATGCGGGTTAATGCCCATTTCAGGCTGCAAATGTTTTTGGGACATTCAGAGCTTTCTGACACAGTCTTTAGGCCACCAACATTTTCTGGACTTTAGGGGGTCTAGGATGCCTTTAAACCCCTTTTTTGGGCCTCCAAAGTTTTCTACATTTTTGCAGCCTAAGATGCATTTTAAGGCATTTTTTGGGCTTCTAACATATTCTGAACTTTCAAGGTGTAATATGCATTTTTCGTGCCATAAATATTTTTGGGAATTTCAGTGGTCTAGGATGCGTGTTAATGCCCCTTATAGGCTACAAATGTTTTGGGGATATTCAGAGCTCTCTGACACCGATTTTTGGCCACCAACATTTTCTGGACTTTAGGGGGTCTAGGATGCCTGTAAACCCCTTTTTTGGGCCTCCAAAGTTTTCAACATTTTTGCAGCCTAAGATGGATTTTAAGGCCTTTTTTGGGCGGCTATCATATTCTGAACTTTCAGGGGTGTAGGATGCATTTTTTTGTGCACAAAATATTTTTGGGGATTTCAGTGGTCTAGGATGCGTGTTAATGCCCATTTCAGGCTGCAAATGCTTTTGGGACATTCAGAGCTTTCTGACACAGTTTCGAGGCCACCAACATTTTCTGGACTTTAGGGGGTCTACGATGACTGTAAACCCCTTTTTTGTGCCTCCAAAGTTTTCAACATTTTTGCAGCCTAAGATGCATTTTAAGGCCTTTTTTGGGCTGCTAACATATTCTGAACTTTCAGTGGTGTAGGATGCATTTTTCGTGCCATATATATTTTTGTGAATTTCAGTGCTCTAGGGAGCCGGTTAATGCCCATTTCAGGCTGCAAATGTTTTTGGGACATTCAGAGCTCTCTGACACCGTTTTTGGGCCACCAACATTTTCTGAACTTTAGGGGGTCTAGGATGCCTGTAAACCCCTTTTTTGGGCCTCCAAAGTTTTCTACATTTTTGCAGCCTAAGATGCATTTTAAGGCCTTTTTTGAGCTGCTAACATATTCTGAAATTTCAGGGGTGTAGGATGCATATTTCGTGCACAAAATATTTTTGGGATTTTCAGTGCTCTAGGATGCGGGTTAATGCCCCTTTCAGGCCTCAAATGTTTTTGGGATATTCAGAGCTCTCTGACACAGTTTTTGGGCCACCAACATTTTCTGGACTTTAGGGGGTCTAGGATGACTGTAAACCCCTTTTTTGGGCCTCCAAAGTTTTCAACATTTTTGCAGCCTAAGATGCTTTTAAGGCCTTTTTTTGGGCTGCTAACATATTCTGAACTTTCAGCGGTGCAGGATGCATTTTTCGTGCCATAAATATTTTTGGGAATTTCAGTGGTCTAGGATGCGGGTTAATGCCCATTTCAGGCTGCAAATGTTTTTGGGACATTCAGAGCTCTCTGACACAGTTTTTGGGCCACCAACATTTTCTGGACTTTAGGGGGTCTAGGATGACTGTAAAGCCCTTTTTTGGGCCTCTAAGGTTTTCAACATTTTTGCAGCCTAAAATGCCTGTTATGGCCTTTTTTGGGCTGCTAACATATTCTGAACTTTCAGCGGTGTAGGATGCGTTTTTCCTGCCATAAATATTTTTGTCAATTTCAGTGGTCTAGGATGCGGGTTAATGCCCATTTCAGGCTGCAAATGTTTTTGGGACATTCAGAGCTTTCTGACACAGTTTTTAGGCCACCAACAGTTTCTGGACTTTAGGGGGTCTAGGATGCCTGTAAACCCCTTTTTTGGGCCTCCAATGTTTTCTACATTTTTGCAGCCTAAGGTGCATTTTAAGGCCTTTTTTGAGCTGCTAACATATTCTGAACTTTCAGGATGTAAGATGCATTTTTTGTGCCAAAACTATTTTTGGGAATTTCAGTGGTCTAGGATGTAAGTTAATGCCCCTTATAGGCTACAAATGTTTTTGGGACATTCAGAGCTCTCCGACAGTTTTGTGGGCCACCAACATTTTCTGGACATTAGGGGGTCTAGGATACCTGTAAACCCATTTTTTGGACCTCCAAAGTTTTCAACATTTGTGCAGTCTAAAATGCATTTTAAGGCCTTTTTAGGGCTGCTAACATGTTCAGAACTTTTAGCATTGTAGGATGCATTTTTTTCGTGCCGTAAATATTTTTAGGAATTTCAGTGGTCTAGGATGCGGGTTAATGCCCATTTCAGGCTGCAAATGTTTTTGGGACATTCAGAGCTTTCTGACACAGTCTTTAGGCCACCAACATTTTCTGGACTTTAGGGGGTCTAGGATGCCTTTAAACCCCTTTTTTGGGCCTCCAAAGTTTTCTACATTTTTGCAGCCTAAGATGCATTTTAAGGCATTTTTTGGGCTTCTAACATATTCTGAACTTTCAAGGTGTAATATGCATTTTTCGTGCCATAAATATTTTTGGGAATTTCAGTGGTCTAGGATGCGTGTTACTGCCCCTTATAGGCTACAAATGTTTTGGGGATATTCAGAGCTCTCTGACACCGATTTTTGGCCACCAACATTTTCTGGACTTTAGGGGGTCTAGGATGCCTGTAAACCCCTTTTTTGGGCCTCCAAAGTTTTCAACATTTTTGCAGCCTAAGATGGATTTTAAGGCCTTTTTTGGGCGGCTATCATATTCTGAACTTTCAGGGGTGTAGGATGCATTTTTTTGTGCACAAAATATTTTTGGGGATTTCAGTGGTCTAGGATGCGTGTTAATGCCCATTTCAGGCTGCAAATGCTTTTGGGACATACAGAGCTTTCTGACACAGTTTCGAGGCCACCAACATTTTCTGGACTTTAGGGGGTCTACGATGACTGTAAACCCCTTTTTTGTGCCTCCAAAGTTTTCAACATTTTTGCAGCCTAAGATGCATTTTAAGGCCTTTTTTGGGCTGCTAACATATTCTGAACTTTCAGTGGTGTAGGATGCATTTTTCGTGCCATATATATTTTTGTGAATTTCAGTGCTCTAGGGAGCCGGTTAATGCCCATTTCAGGCTGCAAATGTTTTTGGGACATTCAGAGCTCTCTGACACCGTTTTTGGGCCACCAACATTTTCTGAACTTTAGGGGGTCTAGGATGCCTGTAAACCCCTTTTTTGGGCCTCCAAAGTTTTCTACATTTTTGCAGCCTAAGATGCATTTTAAGGCCTTTTTTGAGCTGCTAACATATTCTGAAATTTCAGGGGTGTAGGATGCATATTTCGTGCACAAAATATTTTTGGGATTTTCAGTGCTCTAGGATGCGGGTTAATGCCCCTTTCAGGCCTCAAATGTTTTTGGGATATTCAGAGCTCTCTGACAGTTTTTTGGGCCACCAACATTTTCTGAACTTTAGGGGGTCTAGGATGCTAAACCCCTTTTTTGGACCTCCAAAGTTTTCAACATTTTTGCATCCTAAGATGCATTTTAAGGCCTTTTTTGATCTGCTAACATATTCTGAACTTTCAGGGTGTAAGATGCATTTTTTGTGCCAAAACTATTTTTGGGAATTTCAGTGGTAAAGGATGCAGGTTAATGCCCCTTATAGGTTACAAATGTTTTTGGAACACTCAGAGCTCTCTGACAGTTTTTTGGACCACCAACATTTTCTGGACTTTAGGGGGTCTAGGATGCCTGTAAACCCCTATTTTGGACCTCCAAAGTTTTCAATATTTTTGCAGCCTAAGATGCATTTTAAGGGCTTTTTTGGGCTTCTAACATATTCTGAACTTTCAGCGGTGTAGGATGCATTTTTCGTGCCATGAATATTTTTGGGAATTTCAGTGGTCTAGGATGCGGTTTAATGCCCTTTTCAGGCTGCAAATATTTTTGGGACATTCAGAGCTTTCTGACACAGTTTTTAGGCCACCAACATTTTCTGGACATTAGGGGGTCCAGGATGCCTGTAAACCCCTTTTTTGGACCTCCAAAGTTTTCAATATTTTTGCAGCCTAAGATGCATTTTAAGGCCTTTTATGGGCTGCTAACATGTTCAGAACTTTTAGCAGTGTAGGATGCATTTTTTTTTGTGCCATAAATATTTTTGGGAATTTCAGTGGTCTAGGGTGCGGGTTAATGCCCATTTCAGGCTTCAAATCTTTTTTCTTTTTGGGACATTCAGAGCTCTCTGACACAGTTTTTGGGCCACCAACATTTTCTGGACTTTAGGGGGTCTAGGATGACTGTAAACCCCTTTTTTGGGCCTCCAAAGTTTTCAACATTTTTGCAGCCTAAGATGCTTTTAAGGCCTTTTTTTGGGCTGCTAACATATTCTGAACTTTCAGCGGTGCAGGATGCATTTTTCGTGCCATAAATATTTTTGGGAAATTCAGTGGTCTAGGATGCGGGTTAATGCCCATTTCAAGCTGCAAATGTTTTTGGGACATTCAGAGCTCTCTGACACAGTTTTTGGGCCACCAACATTTTCTGGACTTTAGGGGGTCTAGGATGACTGTAAAGCCCTTTTTTGGGCCTCTAAGGTTTTCAACATTTTTGCAGCCTAAGATGCATTTTATGGCCTTTTTTGGGCTGCTAACATATTCTGAACTTTCAGCGGTGTAGGATGCGTTTTTCCTGCCATAAATATTTTTGTCAATTTCAGTGGTCTAGGATGCGGGTTAATGCCCATTTCAGGCTGCAAATGTTTTTGGGACATTCAGAGCTTTCTGACACAGTTTTTAGGCCACCAACAGTTTCTGGACTTTAGGGGGTCTAGGATGCCTGTAAACCCCTTTTTTGGGCCTCCAATGTTTTCTACATTTTTGCAGCCTAAGGTGCATTTTAAGGCCTTTTTTGAGCTGCTACATATTCTGAACTTTCAGGATGTAAGATGCATTTTTTGTGCCAAAACTATTTTTGGGAATTTCAGTGGTCTAGGATGTAAGTTAATGCCCCTTATAGGCTACAAATGTTTTTGGGACATTCAGAGCTCTCCGACAGTTTTGTGGGCCACCAACATTTTCTGGACATTAGGGGGTCTAGGATACCTGTAAACCCATTTTTTGGACCTCCAAAGTTTTCAACATGTGTGCAGTCTAAGATGCATTTTAAGGCCTTTTTTGGGCTGCTAACATGTTCAGAACTTTTAGCATTGTAGGATGCATTTTTTTCGTGCCGTAAATATTTTTAGGAATTTCAGTGGTCTAGGATGCGGGTTAATGCCCATTTCAGGCTGCAAATGTTTTTGGGAAATTCAGAGCTTTCTGACACAGTCTTTAGGCCACCAACATTTTCTGGACTTTAGGGGGTCTAGGATGCCTTTAAACCCCTTTTTTGGGCCTCCAAAGTTTTCTACATTTTTGCAGCCATAAGATGCATTTTAAGGCATTTTTTGGGCTTCTAACATATTCTGAACTTTCAAGGTGTAATATGCATTTTTCGTGCCATAAATATTTTTGGGAATTTCAGTGGTCTAGGATGCGTGTTAATGCCCCTTATAGGCTACAAATGTTTTGGGGATATTCAGAGCTCTCTGGCACCGATTTTCGGCCACCAACATTTTCTGGACTTTAGGGGGTCTAGGATGCCTGTAAACCCCTTTTTTGGGCCTCCAAAGTTTTCAACATTTTTGCAGCCTAAAATGGATTTTAAGGCCTTTTTTGGGCTGCTATCATATTCTGAACTTTCAGGGGTGTAGGATGCATTTTTTTGTGCACAAAATATTTTTGGGGATTTCAGTGGTCTAGGATGCGTGTTAATGCCCATTTCAGGCTGCAAATGCTTTTGGGACATTCAGAGCTTTCTGACACAGTTTCGAGGCCACCAACATTTTCTGGACTTTAGGGGGTCTACGATGACTGTAAACCCCTTTTTTGTGCCTCCAAAGTTTTCAACATTTTTGCAGCCTAAGATGCATTTTAAGGCCTTTTTTTGGGCTGCTAACATATTCTGAACTTTCAGTGGTGTAGGATGCATTTTTCGTGCCATATATATTTTTGTGAATTTCAGTGCTCTAGGGAGCCGGTTAGTGCCCATTTCAGGCTGCAAATGTTTTTGGGACATTCAGAGCTCTCTGACACCGTTTTTGGGCCACCAACATTTTCTGAACTTTAGGGGGTCTAGGATGCCTGTAAACCCCTTTTTTGGGCCTCCAAAGTTTTCTACATTTTTGCAGCCTAAGATGCATTTTAAGGCCTTTTTTGAGCTGCTAACATATTCTGAAATTTCAGGGGTGTAGGATGCATATTTCGTGCACAAAATATTTTTGGGATTTTCAGTGCTCTAGGATGCGGGTTAATGCCCCTTTCAGGCCTCAAATGTTTTTGGGATATTCAGAGCTCTCTGACAGTTTTTTGGGCCACCAACATTTTCTGAACTTTAGGGGGTCTAGGATGCTAAACCCCTTTTTTGGACCTCCAAAGTTTTCAACATTTTTGCATCCTAAGATGCATTTTAAGGCCTTTTTTGGGCTGCTAACATATTCTGAACTTTCATCGGTGTAGGATGCATTTTTCGTGCCATAAATATTTTTGGGAATTTCAGTGGTCTAAGATGCGGGTTAATGCCCATTTCAGGCTGCACATGTTTTTGGGACATTCAGAGCTCTCTGACACAGGTTTTGGGCCACCAACATATTCTGGACTTTAGGGGTTCTAGGATGACTGTAAACCCCTTTTGGGCCTCCAAAGTTTTCAACATTTTTGCAGCCTAAGATGCATTTTAAGGCCTTTTTTGGACTGCTAACATATTCTAAACTTTCAGCGGTGTAGGATACTTTTTTCGTGCCATAAATATTTTTGGGAATTTCAGTGGTCTAGGATGCGGGTTAATGCCCATTTCAGGCTGCAAATGTTTTTGGGATATTCAGAGCTCTCTGACACCGTTTTTGGGCCACCAACATTTTCTGGACTATAGGGGGTCTACGATGCCTGTAAACCCCTTTTTTGGGCCTCCAAAGTTTTCAACATTTTTGCAGCCTAAGGTGCATTTTAAGGCCTTTTTTGAGCTGCTAACATATTCTGAACTTTCAGGATGTAAGATGCATTTTTTGTGCCAAAACTATTTTTGGGAATTTCAGTGGTCTAGGATGTAGGTTAATGCCACTTATAGGCTACAAATGTTTTTGGGACATTCAGAGCTCTCCGACAGTTTTGTGGGCCACCAACATTTTCTGGACATTAGGGGGTCTAGGATACCTATAAACCCATTTTTTGGACCTCCAAAGTTTTCAACATTTGTGCAGTCTAAGATGCATTTTAAGGCCTTTTTTGGGCTGCTCACATGTTCAGAACTTTTAGCAGTGTAGGATGCATTTTTTTTCGTACCGTAAATATTTTTAGGAATTTCAGTGGTCTAGGATGCGGGTTAATGCCCATTTCAGGCTGCAAATGTTTTGGGACATTCAGAGCTTTCTGACACAGTCTTTAGGCCACCAACATTTTCTGGACTTTAGGGGGTCTAGGAAGCCTGTAAACCCCTTTTTTGGGCCTCCAAAGTTTTCTACATTTTTGCAGCCATAAAATGCATTTTAAGGCATTTTTTGGGCTTCTAACATATTCTGAACTTTCAGGGGTGTAGGATGCATTTTTTCACGCACAAAATATTTTTGGGGATTTCAGTGGTCTAGGATGCGGGTTAATGCCCATTTCAGGCTGCAAATGCTTTTGGGACATTCAGAGCTTTCTGACACAGTTTCGAGGCCACCAACATTTTCTGGACTTTAGGGGGTCTACGATGACTGTAAACCCTTTTTTGTGCCTCCAAGGTTTTCAACATTTTTGCAGCCTAAGATGCATTTTAAGGCCTTTTTTGGGGTGCTAACATATTCTGAACTTTCAGTGGTGTAGGATGCATTTTTCGTGCAATATATATTTTTGGGAATGTCAGTGCTCTAGGGAGCCAGTTAATGCCCCTTTCAGGCTGCAAATGTTTTTGAGACATTCAGAGCTCTCTGACCCTGTTTTTGGGCCACCAACATTTTCTGGACTTTAGGGGGTCTAGGAAGCCTGTAAACCCCTTTTTTGGACCTCCAAAGTTTTCAACATTTTTGCAGCCTAAGAAGCATTTTAAGGCCTTTTTTGGGCTGCTAACATATTCTGAACTTTCAGCGGTGTAGGATGCTTTTTTCGTGCCATAAATATTTTTGGGAATTTCAGTGGTCTAGGATGCGGGTTAATGCCCATTTCAGGCTGCAAATGCTTTTGGGACATTCAGAGCTTTCTGACACAGTTTCAAGGCCACCAACATTTTCTGGACTTTAGGGGGTCTAGGATGCCTGTAAACCCCTTTTTTGGGCCTCCAATGTTTCTACATTTTTGCAGCCATAAGATGCATTTTAAGGCCGTTTTTGGGCTGCTAACATATTCTGAACTTTCAGTGGTGTAGGATGCATTTTTCGTGCCATACGTATTTTTGGGAATTTCAGTGGTCTAGGATGCGGGTTAATGCCCATTTCAGGCTGCAAATGTTTTTGGGACATTCAGAGCTCTCTGACCCTGTTTTTGGGCCACCAACATTTTCTGGACTTTAGTGGGTCTAGGATGCATGTAAACCCCTTTTTTGGGCCTCCAAAGTTTTCTACATTTTTGCAGCCCTAAGATGCATTTTAAGGCATTTTTTGGGCTTCTAACATATTCTGAACTTTCAGGGTGTAAGATGCATTTTTTGTGCCATAAATATTTTTGGGAATTTCAGTGGTCTAGGATGCGTGTTAATGCCCCTTATAGGCTACAAATGTTTTGGGGATATTCAGAGCTCTCTGACACCGTTTTTGGGCCACCAACATTTTCTGGACTTTAGGGGGTCTAGGATGCCTGTAAACCCCTTTTTTGGGCCTCCAAAGTTTTCTACATTTTTGCAGCCTAAGAAGCATTTTAAGGCCTTTTTTGGGCTGCTAACATGTTTAGAACTTTTAGCAGTGTAGGATGCATTTTTTTTCGTGCCATAAATATTTTTAGGAATTTCAGTGGTCTAGGATGCGGGTTAATGCCCATTTCAGGCTGCAAATATTTTTGGGACATTCAGAGCTATCTGACACAGTTTTTAGGCCACCAACATTTTCTGGACTTTAGGGAGTCTAGGATGCCTGTTAACCCCTTTTTTGGACCTCCAAAGTTTTCAACATTTTTGCAGCCTAAGATGCATTTTAAGGCCTTTTTTGGGCTGCTAACATATTCTGAACTTTCAGTGGTGTAAGATGCATTTTCCGTGCCAAAACTATTTTTGGGAATTTCAGTGGTCTAGGATGCGGGTTAATGCCCATTTCAGGCTGCAAATGCTTTTGGGACATTCAGAGCTTTCTGACACAGTTTCGAGGCCACCAACATTTTCTGGACTTTAGGGGGTCTACGATGACTGTAAACCCTTTTTTGTGCCTCCAAGGTTTTCAACATTTTTGCAGCCTAAGATGCATTTTAAGGCCTTTTTTGGGGTGCTAACATATTCTGAACTTTCAGTGGTGTAGGATGCATTTTTCGTGCAATATATATTTTTGGGAATGTCAGTGCTCTAGGGAGCCAGTTAATGCCCCTTTCAGGCTGCAAATGTTTTTGAGACATTCAGAGCTCTCTGACCCTGTTTTTGGGCCACCAACATTTTCTGGACTTTAGGGGGTCTAGGATGTCTGTAAACCCCTTTTTTGGACCTCCAAAGTTTTCAACATTTTTGCAGCCTAAGAAGCATTTTAAGGCCTTTTTTGGGCTGCTAACATATTCTGAACTTTCAGCGGTGTAGGATGCTTTTTTCGTGCCATAAATATTTTTGGGAATTTCAGTGGTCTAGGATGCGGGTTAATGCCCATTTCAGGCTGCAAATGCTTTTGGGACATTCAGAGCTTTCTGACACAGTTTCAAGGCCACCAACATTTTCTGGACTTTAGGGGGTCTATGATGACTGTAAACCCCTTTTATGTGCCTCCAAAGTTTTCAACATTTTTGCAGCCTAAGATGCATTTTAAGGCCTTTTTTGGGCTGCTAACATATTCTGAACTTTCAGTGGTGTAGGATGCATTTTTCGTGCCATATATATTTTTGGGAATTTCAGTGCTCTAGGGAGCCGGTTAATGCCCATTTCATGCTGCAAATGCTTTTGGGACATTCAGAGCTTTCTGACACAGTTTCAAGGCCACCAACATTTTCTGGACTTTAGGGGTTCTAGGATGCCTGTAAACCCCTTTTTTGGACCTCCAAAGTTTTCAACATTGTTGCAGCCTAAGATGCTTTTTAAGGCCTTTTTTGGGCTGCTAACATATTCTGAACTTTCAGGGTGTAAGATGCATTTTTCGTGCCAAAACTATTTTTGGGAATTTTAGTGGTAAAGGATGCAGGTTAATGCCCCTTATAGGTTACAAATGTTTTTGGAACACTCAGAGCTCTCTGACAGTTTTTTGGACCACCAACATTTTCTGGACTTTAGGGGGTCTAGGATGCCTGTAAACCTCTATTTTGGACCTCCAAAGTTTTCAATATTTTTGCAGCCTAAGATGCATTTTAAGGGCTTTTTTGGGCTGCTAACATATTCTGAACTTTCAGCGGTGTAGGATGCATTTTTCGTGCCATGAATATTTTTGGGAATTTCAGTGGTCTAGGATGCGGTTTAATGCCCTTTTCAGGCTGAAAATATTTTTGGGACATTCAGAGCTTTCTGACACAGTTTTTAGGCCACCAACATTTTCTGGACTTTAGGGGGTCTAGGATGCCTGTAAACCCCTTTTTTGGACCTCCAAAGTTTTCAATATTTTTGCAGCCTAAGATGCATTTTAAGGCCTTTTTTGGGCTGCTAACATGTTCAGAACTTTTAGCAGTGTAGGATGCATTTTTTTTTTCGTGCCATGAATATTTTTGGGAATTTCAGTGGTCTAGGGTGCGGGTTAATGCCCATTTCAGGCTTCAAATCTTTTTGGGACATTCAGAGCTCTCTGACACAGTTTTTGGGCCACCAACGTTTTCTGGACTTTATGGGGTCTAGGATGACTGTAAACCCCTTTTTTGGGCCTCCAAAGTTTTCAACATTTTTGCAGCCTAAGATGCTTTTAAGGCCTTTTTTTGGGCTGCTAACATATTCTGAACTTTCAGCGGTGCAGGATGCATTTTTCGTGCCATAAATATTTTTGGGAATTTCAGTGGTCTAGGATGCGGGTTAATGCCCTTTTGAGGCTGCAAATGTTTTTGGGACATTCAGAGCTCTCTGACACAGTTTTTGGGCCACCAACATTTTCTGGACTTTAGGGGGTCTAGGATGACTGTAAAGCCCTTTTTTGGGCCTCTAAGGTTTTCAACATTTTTGCAGCCTAAGATGCATGTTATGGCCTTTTTTGGGCTGCTAACATATTCTGAACTTTCATCGGTGTAGGATGCGTTTTTCCTGCCATAAATATTTTTGTCAATTTCAGTGGTCTAGGATGCGGGTTAATGCCCATTTCAGGCTGCAAATGTTTTTGGGACATTCAGAGCTTTCTGACACAGTTTTTAGGCCACCAACAGTTTCTGGACTTTAGGGGGTCTAGGATGCCTGTAAACCCCTTTTTTGGGCCTCCAATGTTTTCTACATTTTTGCAGCCTAAGGTGCATTTTAAGGCCTTTTTTGAGCTGCTAACATATTCTGAACTTTCAGGATGTAAGATGCATTTTTTGTGCCAAAACTATTTTTGGGAATTTCAGTGGTCTAGGATGTAGGTTAATGCCCCTTATAGGCTACAAATGTTTTTGGGACATTCAGAGCTCTCCGACAGTTTTGTGGGCCACCAACATTTTCTGGACATTAGGGGGTCTAGGATACCTGTAAACCCATTTTTTGGACGTCCAAAGTTTTCAACATTTGTGCAGTCTAAGATGCATTTTAAGGCCTTTTTTGGGCTGCTAACATATTCTGAACTTTCAGTGGTGTAGGATACATTTTTCGTGCCATATATATTTTTGGGAATTTCAGTGCTCTAGAGAGCCGGTTAATGCCCATTTCAGGCTGCAAATGTTTTTGGGACATTCAGAGCTCTCTGACACCGTTTTTGGGCCACCAACATTTTCTGAACTTTAGGGGGTCTAGGATGCCTGTAAACCCCTTTTTTGGGCCTCCAAAGTTTTCTACATTTTTGCAGCCTAAGATGCATTTTAAGGCCTTTTTTGAGCTGCTAACATATTCTGAAATTTCAGGGGTGTAGGATGCATATTTCGTGCACAAAATATTTTTGGGATTTTCAGTGCTCTAGGATGCGGGTTAATGCCCCTTTCAGGCCTCAAATGTTTTTGGGATATTCAGAGCTCTCTGACAGTTTTTTGGGCCACCAACATTTTCTGAACTTTAGGGGGTCTAGGATGCTAAACCCCTTTTTTGGACCTCCAAAGTTTTCAACATTTTTGCATCCTAAGATGCATTTTAAGGCCTTTTTTGGGCTGCTAACATATTCTGAACTTTCATCGGTGTAGGATGCATTTTTCGTGCCATAAATATTTTTGGGAATTTCAGTGGTCTAGGATGCGGGTTAATGCCCATTTCAGGCTGCACATGTTTTTGGGACATTCAGAGCTCTCTGACACAGGTTTTGGGCCACCAACATATTCTGGACTTTAGGGGTTCTAGGATGACTGTAAACCCCTTTTGGGCCTCCAAAGTTTTCTACATTTTTGCAGCCTAAGATGCATTTTAAGGCCTTTTTTGATCTGCTAACATATTCTGAACTTTCAGGGTGTAAGATGCATTTTTCGTGCCAAAACTATTTTTGGGAATTTCAGTGGTAAAGGATGCAGGTTAATGCCCCTTATAGGTTACAAATGTTTTTGGAACACTCAGAGCTCTCTGACAGTTTTTTGGAACACCAACATTTTCTGGACTTTAGGGGGTCTAGGATGCCTGTAAACCCCTATTTTGGACCTCCAAAGTTTTCAATATTTTTGCAGCCTAAGATGCATTTTAAGGGCTTTTTTGGGCTGCTAACATATTCTAAACTTTCAGCGGTGTAGGATACTTTTTTCGTGCCATAAATATTTTTGGGAATTTCAGTGGTCTAGTATGCGGGTTAATGCCCATTTCAGGCTGCAAATGTTTTTGGGATATTCAGAGCTCTCTGACACCGTTTTTGGGCCACCAACATTTTCTGGACTATAGGGGGTCTAGGATGCCTGTAAACCCCTTTTTTGGGCCTCCAAAGTTTTCAACATTTTTGCAGCCTAAGGTGCATTTTAAGGCCTTTTTTGAGCTGCTAACATATTCTGAACTTTCAGGATGTAAGATGCATTTTTTGTGCCAAAACTATTTTTGGGAATTTCAGTGGTCTAGGATGCAGGTTAATGCCCCTTATAGGCTACAAATGTTTTTGGGACATTCAGAGCTCTCCGACAGTTTTGTGGGCCACCAACATTTTCTGGACATTAGGGGGTCTAGGATACCTGTAAACCGATTTTTTGGACCTCCAAAGTTTTCAACATTTGTGCAGTCTAAGATGCATTTTAAGGCCTTTTTTGGGCTGCTCACATGTTCAGAACTTTTAGCAGTGTAGGATGCATTTTTTTTCGTACCGTAAATATTTTTAGGAATTTCAGTGGTCTAGGATGCGGATTAATGCCCATTTCAGGCTGCAAATGTTTTGGGACATTCAGAGATTTCTGACACAGTCTTTAGGCCACCAACATTTTCTGGACTTTAGGGGGTCTAGGATGCCTGTAAACCCCTTTTCTGGGCCTCCAAAATTTTTCTACATTTTTGCAGCCATAAAATGCATTTTAAGGCATTTTTTGGGCTTCTAACATATTCTGAACTTTCAGGGGTGTAGGATGCATTTTTTCACGCACAAAATATTTTTGGGGATTTCAGTGGTCTAGGATGCGGGTTAATGCCCATTTCAGGCTGCAAATGCTTTTGGGACATTCAGAGCTTTCTGACACAGTTTCGAGGCCACCAACATTTTCTGGACTTTAGGGGGTCTACGATGACTGTAAACCCTTTTTTGTGCCTCCAAGGTTTTCAACATTTTTGCAGCCTAAGATGCATTTTAAGGCCTTTTTTGGGCTGCTAACATATTCTGAACTTTCAGCGGTGTAGGATGCTTTTTTCGTGCCATAAATATTTTTGGGAATTTCAGTGGTCTAGGATGCGGGATAATGCCCATTTCAGGCTGCAAATGCTTTTGGGACATTCAGAGCTTTCTGACACAGTTTCAAGGCCACCAACATTTTCTGGACTTTAGGGGGTCTACGATGACTAAACCCCTTTTTTGGGCCTCCATAGTTTTCAACATTTTTGCAGCCTAAGATGCATTTTAAGGCATTTTTTGGGCTTCTAACATATTCTGAACTTTCAGGGTGTAAGATGCATTTTTTGTGCCATAAATATTTTTGGGAATTTCAGTGGTCTAGGATGAGTGTTAATGCCCCTTATAGGCTACAAATGTTTTGGGGATATTCAGAGCTCTCTAACCGTTTTTGGGCCACCAACATTTTCTGGACTTTAGGGGGTCTAGGATGCCTGTAAACCCCTTTTTTGGGCCTCCAAAGTTTTCTACATTTTTGCAGCCCGAGAAGCATTTTAAGGCCTTTTTTGGGCTGCTAACATGTTCAGAACTTTTAGCAGTGTAGGATGCATTTTTTTCGTGCCATAAATATTTTTAGGAATTCCAGTGGTCTAGGATGCGGGTTAATGCCCATTTCAATCTGCAAATGTTTTTGGGACATTCAGAGCTTTCTGACACAGTCTTTAGGCCACCAACATTTTCTGGACTTTAGGGGGTCTAGGATGCCTGTAAACCCCTTTTTTGGGCCTCCAAAGTTTTCAACATTTTTGCAGCCTAAAATGCATTTTAAGGCCTTTTTTGCGCTGCTAAAATATTCTGAACTTTCAAGGTGTAATATGCATTTTTCGTGCCAAAACTATTTTTGGGAATTTCAGTGGTCTAGGATGCAGGTTAATGCCCCTTATAGGCTACAAAAAAGTTTTTGGGACATTCAGAGCTCTCTGACAGTTTTTTGGGCCACCAACATTTTCTGGACTTTAGGGGGTCTAGGATGCCTGTAAACCCCTTTTTTGGGCCTCCAATGTTTTCTACATTTTTGCAGCCTAAGGTGCATTTTAAGGCCTTTTTTGAGCTGCTAACATATTCTGAACTTTCAGGATGTAAGATGCATTTTTTGTGCCAAAACTATTTTTGGGAATTTCAGTGGTCTAGGATGTAAGTTAATGCCCCTTATAGGCTACAAATGTTTTTGGGACATTCAGAGCTCTCCGACAGTTTTGTGGGCCACCAACATTTTCTGGACATTAGGGGGTCTAGGATACCTGTAAACCCATTTTTTGGACCTCCAAAGTTTTCAACATTTGTGCAGTCTAAGATGCATTTTAAGGCCTTTTTTGGGCTGCTAACATGTTCAGAACTTTTAGCATTGTAGGATGCATTTTTTTCGTGCCGTAAATATTTTTAGGAATTTCAGTGGTCTAGGATGCGGGTTAATGCCCATTTCAGGCTGCAAATGTTTTTGGGACATTCAGAGCTTTCTGACACAGTCTTTAGGCCACCAACATTTTCTGGACTTTAGGGGGTCTAGGATGCCTTTAAACCCCTTTTTTGGGCCTCCAAAGTTTTCTACATTTTTGCAGCCTAAGATGCATTTTAAGGCATTTTTTGGGCTTCTAACATATTCTGAACTTTCAAGGTGTAATATGCATTTTTCGTGCCATAAATATTTTTGGGAATTTCAGTGGTCTAGGATGCGTGTTAATGCCCCTTATAGGCTACAAATGTTTTGGGGATATTCAGAGCTCTCTGACACCGATTTTTGGCCACCAACATTTTCTGGACTTTAGGGGGTCTAGGATGCCTGTAAACCCCTTTTTTGGGCCTCCAAAGTTTTCAACATTTTTGCAGCCTAAGATGGATTTTAAGGCCTTTTTTGGGCGGCTATCATATTCTGAACTTTCAGGGGTGTAGGATGCATTTTTTTGTGCACAAAATATTTTTGGGGATTTCAGTGGTCTAGGATGCGTGTTAATGCCCATTTCAGGCTGCAAATGCTTTTGGGACATTCAGAGCTTTCTGACACAGTTTCGAGGCCACCAACATTTTCTGGACTTTAGGGGGTCTACGATGACTGTAAACCCCTTTTTTGTGCCTCCAAAGTTTTCAACATTTTTGCAGCCTAAGATGCATTTTAAGGCCTTTTTTGGGCTGCTAACATATTCTGAACTTTCAGTGGTGTAGGATGCATTTTTCGTGCCATATATATTTTTGTGAATTTCAGTGCTCTAGGGAGCCGGTTAATGCCCATTTCAGGCTGCAAATGTTTTTGGGACATTCACAGCTCTCTGACACCGTTTTTGGGCCACCAACATTTTCTGAACTTTAGGGGGTCTAGGATGCCTGTAAACCCCTTTTTTGGGCCTCCAAAGTTTTCTACATTTTTGCAGCCTAAGATGCATTTTAAGGCCTTTTTTGAGCTGCTAACATATTCTGAAATTTCAGGGGTGTAGGATGCATATTTCGTGCACAAAATATTTTTGGGATTTTCAGTGCTCTAGGATGCGGGTTAATGCCCCTTTCAGGCCTCAAATGTTTTTGGGATATTCAGAGCTCTCTGACACAGTTTTTGGGCCACCAACATTTTCTGGACTTTAGGGGGTCTAGGATGACTGTAAACCCCTTTTTTGGGCCTCCAAAGTTTTCAACATTTTTGCAGCCTAAAATGCTTTTAAGGCCTTTTTTTGGGCTGCTAACATATTCTGAACTTTCAGCGGTGCAGGATGCATTTTTCGTGCCATAAATATTTTTGGGAATTTCAGTGGTCTAGGATGCGGGTTAATGCCCATTTCAGGCTGCAAATGTTTTTGGGACATTCAGAGCTCTCTGACACAGTTTTTGGGCCACCAACATTTTCTGGACTTTAGGGGGTCTAGGATGACTGTAAAGCCCTTTTTTGGGCCTCTAAGGTTTTCAACATTTTTGCAGCCTAAAATGCCTGTTATGGCCTTTTTTGGGCTGCTAACATATTCTGAACTTTCAGCGGTGTAGGATGCGTTTTTCCTGCCATAAATATTTTTGTCAATTTCAGTGGTCTAGGATGCGGGTTAATGCCCATTTCAGGCTGCAAATGTTTTTGGGACATTCAGAGCTTTCTGACACAGTTTTTAGGCCACCAACAGTTTCTGGACTTTAGGGGGTCTAGGATGCCTGTAAACCCCTTTTTTGGGCCTCCAATGTTTTCTACATTTTTGCAGCCTAAGGTGCATTTTAAGGCCTTTTTTGGGCTGCTAACATATTCTGAACTTTCAGCGGTGTAGGATGCATTTTTCGTGCCATGAATATTTTTGGGAATTTCAGTGGTCTAGGATGCGGTTTAATGCCCTTTTCAGGCTGAAAATATTTTTGGGACATTCAGAGCTTTCTGACACAGTTTTTAGGCCACCAACATTTTCTGGACTTTAGGGGGTCTAGGATGCCTGTAAACCCCTTTTTTGGACCTCCAAAGTTTTCAATATTTTTGCAGCCTAAGATGCATTTTAAGGCCTTTTTTGGGCTGCTAACATGTTCAGAACTTTTAGCAGTGTAGGATGCATTTTTTTTTTCGTGCCATGAATATTTTTGGGAATTTCAGTGGTCTAGGGTGCGGGTTAATGCCCATTTCAGGCTTCAAATCTTTTTGGGACATTCAGAGCTCTCTGACACAGTTTTTGGGCCACCAACGTTTTCTGGACTTTATGGGGTCTAGGATGACTGTAAACCCCTTTTTTGGGCCTCCAAAGTTTTCAACATTTTTGCAGCCTAAGATGCTTTTAAGGCCTTTTTTTGGGCTGCTAACATATTCTGAACTTTCAGCGGTGCAGGATGCATTTTTCGTGCCATAAATATTTTTGGGAATTTCAGTGGTCTAGGATGCGGGTTAATGCCCTTTTGAGGCTGCAAATGTTTTTGGGACATTCAGAGCTCTCTGACACAGTTTTTGGGCCACCAACATTTTCTGGACTTTAGGGGGTCTAGGATGACTGTAAAGCCCTTTTTTGGGCCTCTAAGGTTTTCAACATTTTTGCAGCCTAAGATGCATGTTATGGCCTTTTTTGGGCTGCTAACATATTCTGAACTTTCATCGGTGTAGGATGCGTTTTTCCTGCCATAAATATTTTTGTCAATTTCAGTGGTCTAGGATGCGGGTTAATGCCCATTTCAGGCTGCAAATGTTTTTGGGACATTCAGAGCTTTCTGACACAGTTTTTAGGCCACCAACAGTTTCTGGACTTTAGGGGGTCTAGGATGCCTGTAAACCCCTTTTTTGGGCCTCCAATGTTTTCTACATTTTTGCAGCCTAAGGTGCATTTTAAGGCCTTTTTTGAGCTGCTAACATATTCTGAACTTTCAGGATGTAAGATGCATTTTTTGTGCCAAAACTATTTTTGGGAATTTCAGTGGTCTAGGATGTAGGTTAATGCCCCTTATAGGCTACAAATGTTTTTGGGACATTCAGAGCTCTCCGACAGTTTTGTGGGCCACCAACATTTTCTGGACATTAGGGGGTCTAGGATACCTGTAAACCCATTTTTTGGACGTCCAAAGTTTTCAACATTTGTGCAGTCTAAGATGCATTTTAAGGCCTTTTTTGGGCTGCTAACATATTCTGAACTTTCAGTGGTGTAGGATACATTTTTCGTGCCATATATATTTTTGGGAATTTCAGTGCTCTAGAGAGCCGGTTAATGCCCATTTCAGGCTGCAAATGTTTTTGGGACATTCAGAGCTCTCTGACACCGTTTTTGGGCCACCAACATTTTCTGAACTTTAGGGGGTCTAGGATGCCTGTAAACCCCTTTTTTGGGCCTCCAAAGTTTTCTACATTTTTGCAGCCTAAGATGCATTTTAAGGCCTTTTTTGAGCTGCTAACATATTCTGAAATTTCAGGGGTGTAGGATGCATATTTCGTGCACAAAATATTTTTGGGATTTTCAGTGCTCTAGGATGCGGGTTAATGCCCCTTTCAGGCCTCAAATGTTTTTGGGATATTCAGAGCTCTCTGACAGTTTTTTGGGCCACCAACATTTTCTGAACTTTAGGGGGTCTAGGATGCTAAACCCCTTTTTTGGACCTCCAAAGTTTTCAACATTTTTGCATCCTAAGATGCATTTTAAGGCCTTTTTTGGGCTGCTAACATATTCTGAACTTTCATCGGTGTAGGATGCATTTTTCGTGCCATAAATATTTTTGGGAATTTCAGTGGTCTAGGATGCGGGTTAATGCCCATTTCAGGCTGCACATGTTTTTGGGACATTCAGAGCTCTCTGACACAGGTTTTGGGCCACCAACATATTCTGGACTTTAGGGGTTCTAGGATGACTGTAAACCCCTTTTGGGCCTCCAAAGTTTTCTACATTTTTGCAGCCTAAGATGCATTTTAAGGCCTTTTTTGATCTGCTAACATATTCTGAACTTTCAGGGTGTAAGATGCATTTTTCGTGCCAAAACTATTTTTGGGAATTTCAGTGGTAAAGGATGCAGGTTAATGCCCCTTATAGGTTACAAATGTTTTTGGAACACTCAGAGCTCTCTGACAGTTTTTTGGAACACCAACATTTTCTGGACTTTAGGGGGTCTAGGATGCCTGTAAACCCCTATTTTGGACCTCCAAAGTTTTCAATATTTTTGCAGCCTAAGATGCATTTTAAGGGCTTTTTTGGGCTGCTAACATATTCTAAACTTTCAGCGGTGTAGGATACTTTTTTCGTGCCATAAATATTTTTGGGAATTTCAGTGGTCTAGTATGCGGGTTAATGCCCATTTCAGGCTGCAAATGTTTTTGGGATATTCAGAGCTCTCTGACACCGTTTTTGGGCCACCAACATTTTCTGGACTATAGGGGGTCTAGGATGCCTGTAAACCCCTTTTTTGGGCCTCCAAAGTTTTCAACATTTTTGCAGCCTAAGGTGCATTTTAAGGCCTTTTTTGAGCTGCTAACATATTCTGAACTTTCAGGATGTAAGATGCATTTTTTGTGCCAAAACTATTTTTGGGAATTTCAGTGGTCTAGGATGCAGGTTAATGCCCCTTATAGGCTACAAATGTTTTTGGGACATTCAGAGCTCTCCGACAGTTTTGTGGGCCACCAACATTTTCTGGACATTAGGGGGTCTAGGATACCTGTAAACCGATTTTTTGGACCTCCAAAGTTTTCAACATTTGTGCAGTCTAAGATGCATTTTAAGGCCTTTTTTGGGCTGCTCACATGTTCAGAACTTTTAGCAGTGTAGGATGCATTTTTTTTCGTACCGTAAATATTTTTAGGAATTTCAGTGGTCTAGGATGCGGATTAATGCCCATTTCAGGCTGCAAATGTTTTGGGACATTCAGAGATTTCTGACACAGTCTTTAGGCCACCAACATTTTCTGGACTTTAGGGGGTCTAGGATGCCTGTAAACCCCTTTTCTGGGCCTCCAAAATTTTTCTACATTTTTGCAGCCATAAAATGCATTTTAAGGCATTTTTTGGGCTTCTAACATATTCTGAACTTTCAGGGGTGTAGGATGCATTTTTTCACGCACAAAATATTTTTGGGGATTTCAGTGGTCTAGGATGCGGGTTAATGCCCATTTCAGGCTGCAAATGCTTTTGGGACATTCAGAGCTTTCTGACACAGTTTCGAGGCCACCAACATTTTCTGGACTTTAGGGGGTCTACGATGACTGTAAACCCTTTTTTGTGCCTCCAAGGTTTTCAACATTTTTGCAGCCTAAGATGCATTTTAAGGCCTTTTTTGGGCTGCTAACATATTCTGAACTTTCAGCGGTGTAGGATGCTTTTTTCGTGCCATAAATATTTTTGGGAATTTCAGTGGTCTAGGATGCGGGATAATGCCCATTTCAGGCTGCAAATGCTTTTGGGACATTCAGAGCTTTCTGACACAGTTTCAAGGCCACCAACATTTTCTGGACTTTAGGGGGTCTACGATGACTAAACCCCTTTTTTGGGCCTCCATAGTTTTCAACATTTTTGCAGCCTAAGATGCATTTTAAGGCATTTTTTGGGCTTCTAACATATTCTGAACTTTCAGGGTGTAAGATGCATTTTTTGTGCCATAAATATTTTTGGGAATTTCAGTGGTCTAGGATGAGTGTTAATGCCCCTTATAGGCTACAAATGTTTTGGGGATATTCAGAGCTCTCTAACCGTTTTTGGGCCACCAACATTTTCTGGACTTTAGGGGGTCTAGGATGCCTGTAAACCCCTTTTTTGGGCCTCCAAAGTTTTCTACATTTTTGCAGCCCGAGAAGCATTTTAAGGCCTTTTTTGGGCTGCTAACATGTTCAGAACTTTTAGCAGTGTAGGATGCATTTTTTTCGTGCCATAAATATTTTTAGGAATTCCAGTGGTCTAGGATGCGGGTTAATGCCCATTTCAATCTGCAAATGTTTTTGGGACATTCAGAGCTTTCTGACACAGTCTTTAGGCCACCAACATTTTCTGGACTTTAGGGGGTCTAGGATGCCTGTAAACCCCTTTTTTGGGCCTCCAAAGTTTTCAACATTTTTGCAGCCTAAAATGCATTTTAAGGCCTTTTTTGCGCTGCTAAAATATTCTGAACTTTCAAGGTGTAATATGCATTTTTCGTGCCAAAACTATTTTTGGGAATTTCAGTGGTCTAGGATGCAGGTTAATGCCCCTTATAGGCTACAAAAAAGTTTTTGGGACATTCAGAGCTCTCTGACAGTTTTTTGGGCCACCAACATTTTCTGGACTTTAGGGGGTCTAGGATGCCTGTAAACCCCTTTTTTGGGCCTCCAATGTTTTCTACATTTTTGCAGCCTAAGGTGCATTTTAAGGCCTTTTTTGAGCTGCTAACATATTCTGAACTTTCAGGATGTAAGATGCATTTTTTGTGCCAAAACTATTTTTGGGAATTTCAGTGGTCTAGGATGTAAGTTAATGCCCCTTATAGGCTACAAATGTTTTTGGGACATTCAGAGCTCTCCGACAGTTTTGTGGGCCACCAACATTTTCTGGACATTAGGGGGTCTAGGATACCTGTAAACCCATTTTTTGGACCTCCAAAGTTTTCAACATTTGTGCAGTCTAAGATGCATTTTAAGGCCTTTTTTGGGCTGCTAACATGTTCAGAACTTTTAGCATTGTAGGATGCATTTTTTTCGTGCCGTAAATATTTTTAGGAATTTCAGTGGTCTAGGATGCGGGTTAATGCCCATTTCAGGCTGCAAATGTTTTTGGGACATTCAGAGCTTTCTGACACAGTCTTTAGGCCACCAACATTTTCTGGACTTTAGGGGGTCTAGGATGCCTTTAAACCCCTTTTTTGGGCCTCCAAAGTTTTCTACATTTTTGCAGCCTAAGATGCATTTTAAGGCATTTTTTGGGCTTCTAACATATTCTGAACTTTCAAGGTGTAATATGCATTTTTCGTGCCATAAATATTTTTGGGAATTTCAGTGGTCTAGGATGCGTGTTAATGCCCCTTATAGGCTACAAATGTTTTGGGGATATTCAGAGCTCTCTGACACCGATTTTTGGCCACCAACATTTTCTGGACTTTAGGGGGTCTAGGATGCCTGTAAACCCCTTTTTTGGGCCTCCAAAGTTTTCAACATTTTTGCAGCCTAAGATGGATTTTAAGGCCTTTTTTGGGCGGCTATCATATTCTGAACTTTCAGGGGTGTAGGATGCATTTTTTTGTGCACAAAATATTTTTGGGGATTTCAGTGGTCTAGGATGCGTGTTAATGCCCATTTCAGGCTGCAAATGCTTTTGGGACATTCAGAGCTTTCTGACACAGTTTCGAGGCCACCAACATTTTCTGGACTTTAGGGGGTCTACGATGACTGTAAACCCCTTTTTTGTGCCTCCAAAGTTTTCAACATTTTTGCAGCCTAAGATGCATTTTAAGGCCTTTTTTGGGCTGCTAACATATTCTGAACTTTCAGTGGTGTAGGATGCATTTTTCGTGCCATATATATTTTTGTGAATTTCAGTGCTCTAGGGAGCCGGTTAATGCCCATTTCAGGCTGCAAATGTTTTTGGGACATTCACAGCTCTCTGACACCGTTTTTGGGCCACCAACATTTTCTGAACTTTAGGGGGTCTAGGATGCCTGTAAACCCCTTTTTTGGGCCTCCAAAGTTTTCTACATTTTTGCAGCCTAAGATGCATTTTAAGGCCTTTTTTGAGCTGCTAACATATTCTGAAATTTCAGGGGTGTAGGATGCATATTTCGTGCACAAAATATTTTTGGGATTTTCAGTGCTCTAGGATGCGGGTTAATGCCCCTTTCAGGCCTCAAATGTTTTTGGGATATTCAGAGCTCTCTGACACAGTTTTTGGGCCACCAACATTTTCTGGACTTTAGGGGGTCTAGGATGACTGTAAACCCCTTTTTTGGGCCTCCAAAGTTTTCAACATTTTTGCAGCCTAAAATGCTTTTAAGGCCTTTTTTTGGGCTGCTAACATATTCTGAACTTTCAGCGGTGCAGGATGCATTTTTCGTGCCATAAATATTTTTGGGAATTTCAGTGGTCTAGGATGCGGGTTAATGCCCATTTCAGGCTGCAAATGTTTTTGGGACATTCAGAGCTCTCTGACACAGTTTTTGGGCCACCAACATTTTCTGGACTTTAGGGGGTCTAGGATGACTGTAAAGCCCTTTTTTGGGCCTCTAAGGTTTTCAACATTTTTGCAGCCTAAAATGCCTGTTATGGCCTTTTTTGGGCTGCTAACATATTCTGAACTTTCAGCGGTGTAGGATGCGTTTTTCCTGCCATAAATATTTTTGTCAATTTCAGTGGTCTAGGATGCGGGTTAATGCCCATTTCAGGCTGCAAATGTTTTTGGGACATTCAGAGCTTTCTGACACAGTTTTTAGGCCACCAACAGTTTCTGGACTTTAGGGGGTCTAGGATGCCTGTAAACCCCTTTTTTGGGCCTCCAATGTTTTCTACATTTTTGCAGCCTAAGGTGCATTTTAAGGCCTTTTTTGAGCTGCTAACATATTCTGAACTTTCAGGATGTAAGATGCATTTTTTGTGCCAAAACTATTTTTGGGAATTTCAGTGGTCTAGGATGTAAGTTAATGCCCCTTATAGGCTACAAATGTTTTTGGGACATTCAGAGCTCTCCGACAGTTTTGTGGGCCACCAACATTTTCTGGACATTAGGGGGTCTAGGATACCTGTAAACCCATTTTTTGGACCTCCAAAGTTTTCAACATTTGTGCAGTCTAAAATGCATTTTAAGGCCTTTTTAGGGCTGCTAACATGTTCAGAACTTTTAGCATTGTAGGATGCATTTTTTTCGTGCCATAAATATTTTTAGGAATTTCAGTGGTCTAGGATGCGGGTTAATGCCCATTTCAGGCTGCAAATGTTTTTGGGACATTCAGAGCTTTCTGACACAGTCTTTAGGCCACCAACATTTTCTGGACTTTAGGGGGTCTAGGATGCCTTTAAACCCCTTTTTTGGGCCTCCAAAGTTTTCTACACTTTTGCAGCCTAAGATGCATTTTAAGGCATTTTTTGGGCTTCTAACATATTCTGAACTTTCAAGGTGTAATATGCATTTTTCGTGCCATAAATATTTTTGGGAATTTCAGTGGTCTAGGATGCGTGTTACTGCCCCTTATAGGCTACAAATGTTTTGGGGATATTCAGAGCTCTCTGACACCGATTTTTGGCCACCAACATTTTCTGGACTTTAGGGGGTCTAGGATGCCTGTAAACCCCTTTTTTGGGCCTCCAAAGTTTTCAACATTTTTGCAGCCTAAGATGGATTTTAAGGCCTTTTTTGGGCGGCTATCATATTCTGAACTTTCAGGGGTGTAGGATGCATTTTTTTGTGCACAAAATATTTTTGGGGATTTCAGTGGTCTAGGATGCGTGTTAATGCCCATTTCAGGCTGCAAATGCTTTTGGGACATACAGAGCTTTCTGACACAGTTTCGAGGCCACCAACATTTTCTGGACTTTAGGGGGTCTACGATGACTGTAAACCCCTTTTTTGTGCCTCCAAAGTTTTCAACATTTTTGCAGCCTAAGATGCATTTTAAGGCCTTTTTTGGGCTGCTAACATATTCTGAACTTTCAGTGGTGTAGGATGCATTTTTCGTGCCATATATATTTTTGTGAATTTCAGTGCTCTAGGGAGCCGGTTAATGCCCATTTCAGGCTGCAAATGTTTTTGGGACATTCAGAGCTCTCTGACACCGTTTTTGGGCCACCAACATTTTCTGAACTTTAGGGGGTCTAGGATGCCTGTAAACCCCTTTTTTGGGCCTCCAAAGTTTTCTACATTTTTGCAGCCTAAGATGCATTTTAAGGCCTTTTTTGAGCTGCTAACATATTCTGAAATTTCAGGGGTGTAGGATGCATATTTCGTGCACAAAATATTTTTGGGATTTTCAGTGCTCTAGGATGCGGGTTAATGCCCCTTTCAGGCCTCAAATGTTTTTGGGATATTCAGAGCTCTCTGACAGTTTTTTGGGCCACCAACATTTTCTGAACTTTAGGGGGTCTAGGATGCTAAACCCCTTTTTTGGACCTCCAAAGTTTTCAACATTTTTGCATCCTAAGATGCATTTTAAGGCCTTTTTTGATCTGCTAACATATTCTGAACTTTCAGGGTGTAAGATGCATTTTTCGTGCCAAAACTATTTTTGGGAATTTCAGTGGTAAAGGATGCAGGTTAATGCCCCTTATAGGTTACAAATGTTTTTGGAACACTCAGAGCTCTCTGACAGTTTTTTGGACCACCAACATTTTCTGGACTTTAGGGGGTCTAGGATGCCTGTAAACCCCTATTTTGGACCTCCAAAGTTTTCAATATTTTTGCAGCCTAAGATGCATTTTAAGGGCTTTTTTGGGCTTCTAACATATTCTGAACTTTCAGCGGTGTAGGATGCATTTTTCGTGCCATGAATATTTTTGGGAATTTCAGTGGTCTAGGATGCGGTTTAATGCCCTTTTCAGGCTGCAAATATTTTTGGGACATTCAGAGCTTTCTGACACAGTTTTTAGGCCACCAACATTTTCTGGACTTTAGGGGGTCCAGGATGCCTGTAAACCCCTTTTTTGGACCTCCAAAGTTTTCAATATTTTTGCAGCCTAAGATGCATTTTAAGGCCTTTTATGGGCTGCTAACATGTTCAGAACTTTTAGCAGTGTAGGATGCATTTTTTTTTGTGCCATAAATATTTTTGGGAATTTCAGTGGTCTAGGGTGCGGGTTAATGCCCATTTCAGGCTTCAAATCTTTTTTCTTTTTGGGACATTCAGAGCTCTCTGACACAGTTTTTGGGCCACCAACATTTTCTGGACTTTAGGGGGTCTAGGATGACTGTAAAGCCCTTTTTTGGGCCTCTAAGGTTTTCAACATTTTTGCAGCCTAAGATGCATTTTATGGCCTTTTTTGGGCTGCTAACATATTCTGAACTTTCAGCGGTGTAGGATGCGTTTTTCCTGCCATAAATATTTTTGTCAATTTCAGTGGTCTAGGATGCGGGTTAATGCCCATTTCAGGCTGCAAATGTTTTTGGGACATTCAGAGCTTTCTGACACAGTTTTTAGGCCACCAACAGTTTCTGGACTTTAGGGGGTCTAGGATGCCTGTAAACCCCTTTTTTGGGCCTCCAATGTTTTCTACATTTTTGCAGCCTAAGGTGCATTTTAAGGCCTTTTTTGAGCTGCTACATATTCTGAACTTTCAGGATGTAAGATGCATTTTTTGTGCCAAAACTATTTTTGGGAATTTCAGTGGTCTAGGATGTAAGTTAATGCCCCTTATAGGCTACAAATGTTTTTGGGACATTCAGAGCTCTCCGACAGTTTCGTGGGCCACCAACATTTTCTGGACATTAGGGGGTCTAGGATACCTGTAAACCCATTTTTTGGACCTCCAAAGTTTTCAACATTTGTGCAGTCTAAGATGCATTTTAAGGCCTTTTTTGGGCTGCTCACATGTTCAGAACTTTTAGCATTGTAGGATGCATTTTTTTCGTGCCGTAAATATTTTTGGGAATTTCAGTGGTCTAGGATGCGGGTTAATGCCCATTTCAGGCTGCAAATGTTTTTGGGACATTCAGAGCTTTCTGACACAGTCTTTAGGCCACCAACATTTTCTGGACTTTAGGGGGTCTAGGATGCCTTTAAACCCCTTTTTTGGGCCTCCAAAGTTTTCTACATTTTTGCAGCCATAAGATGCATTTTAAGGCATTTTTTGGGCTTCTAACATATTCTGAACTTTCAAGGTGTAATATGCATTTTTCGTGCCATAAATATTTTTGGGAATTTCAGTGGTCTAGGATGCGTGTTAATGCCCCTTATAGGCTACAAATGTTTTGGGGATATTCAGAGCTCTCTGGCACCGATTTTCGGCCACCAACATTTTCTGGACTTTAGGGGGTCTAGGATGCCTGTAAACCCCTTTTTTGGGCCTCCAAAGTTTTCAACATTTTTGCAGCCTAAAATGGATTTTAAGGCCTTTTTTGGGCTGCTATCATATTCTGAACTTTCAGGGGTGTAGGATGCATTTTTTTGTGCACAAAATATTTTTGGGGATTTCAGTGGTCTAGGATGCGTGTTAATGCCCATTTCAGGCTGCAAATGCTTTTGGGACATTCAGAGCTTTCTGACACAGTTTCGAGGCCACCAACATTTTCTGGACTTTAGGGGGTCTACGATGACTGTAAACCCCTTTTTTGTGCCTCCAAAGTTTTCAACATTTTTGCAGCCTAAGATGCATTTTAAGGCCTTTTTTGGGCTGCTAACATATTCTGAACTTTCAGTGGTGTAGGATGCATTTTTCGTGCCATATATATTTTTGTGAATTTCAGTGCTCTAGGGAGCCGGTTAGTGCCCATTTCAGGCTGCAAATGTTTTTGGGACATTCAGAGCTCTCTGACACCGTTTTTGGGCCACCAACATTTTCTGAACTTTAGGGGGTCTAGGATGCCTGTAAACCCCTTTTTTGGGCCTCCAAAGTTTTCTACATTTTTGCAGCCTAAGATGCATTTTAAGGCCTTTTTTGAGCTGCTAACATATTCTGAAATTTCAGGGGTGTAGGATGCATATTTCGTGCACAAAATATTTTTGGGATTTTCAGTGCTCTAGGATGCGGGTTAATGCCCCTTTCAGGCCTCAAATGTTTTTGGGATATTCAGAGCTCTCTGACAGTTTTTTGGGCCACCAACATTTTCTGAACTTTAGGGGGTCTAGGATGCTAAACCCCTTTTTTGGACCTCCAAAGTTTTCAACATTTTTGCATCCTAAGATGCATTTTAAGGCCTTTTTTGGGCTGCTAACATATTCTGAACTTTCATCGGTGTAGGATGCATTTTTCGTGCCATAAATATTTTTGGGAATTTCAGTGGTCTAGGATGCGGGTTAATGCCCATTTCAGGCTGCACATGTTTTTGGGACATTCAGAGCTCTCTGACACAGGTTTTGGGCCACCAACATATTCTGGACTTTAGGGGTTCTAGGATGACTGTAAACCCCTTTTGGGCCTCCAAAGTTTTCAACATTTTTGCAGCCTAAGATGCATTTTAAGGCCTTTTTTGGACTGCTAACATATTCTAAACTTTCAGCGGTGTAGGATACTTTTTTCGTGCCATAAATATTTTTGGGAATTTCAGTGGTCTAGGATGCGGGTTAATGCCCATTTCAGGCTGCAAATGTTTTTGGGATATTCAGAGCTCTCTGACACCGTTTTTGGGCCACCAACATTTTCTGGACTATAGGGGGTCTACGATGCCTGTAAACCCCTTTTTTGGGCCTCCAAAGTTTTCAACATTTTTGCAGCCTAAGGTGCATTTTAAGGCCTTTTTTGAGCTGCTAACATATTCTGAACTTTCAGGATGTAAGATGCATTTTTTGTGCCAAAACTATTTTTGGGAATTTCAGTGGTCTAGGATGTAGGTTAATGCCACTTATAGGCTACAAATGTTTTTGGGACATTCAGAGCTCTCCGACAGTTTTGTGGGCCACCAACATTTTCTGGACATTAGGGGGTCTAGGATACCTATAAACCCATTTTTTGGACCTCCAAAGTTTTCAACATTTGTGCAGTCTAAGATGCATTTTAAGGCCTTTTTTGGGCTGCTCACATGTTCAGAACTTTTAGCAGTGTAGGATGCATTTTTTTTCGTACCGTAAATATTTTTAGGAATTTCAGTGGTCTAGGATGCGGGTTAATGCCCATTTCAGGCTGCAAATGTTTTGGGACATTCAGAGCTTTCTGACACAGTCTTTAGGCCACCAACATTTTCTGGACTTTAGGGGGTCTAGGAAGCCTGTAAACCCCTTTTTTGGGCCTCCAAAGTTTTCTACATTTTTGCAGCCATAAAATGCATTTTAAGGCATTTTTTGGGCTTCTAACATATTCTGAACTTTCAGGGGTGTAGGATGCATTTTTTCACGCACAAAATATTTTTGGGGATTTCAGTGGTCTAGGATGCGGGTTAATGCCCATTTCAGGCTGCAAATGCTTTTGGGACATTCAGAGCTTTCTGACACAGTTTCGAGGCCACCAACATTTTCTGGACTTTAGGGGGTCTACGATGACTGTAAACCCTTTTTTGTGCCTCCAAGGTTTTCAACATTTTTGCAGCCTAAGATGCATTTTAAGGCCTTTTTTGGGGTGCTAACATATTCTGAACTTTCAGTGGTGTAGGATGCATTTTTCGTGCAATATATATTTTTGGGAATGTCAGTGCTCTAGGGAGCCAGTTAATGCCCCTTTCAGGCTGCAAATGTTTTTGAGACATTCAGAGCTCTCTGACCCTGTTTTTGGGCCACCAACATTTTCTGGACTTTAGGGGGTCTAGGAAGCCTGTAAACCCCTTTTTTGGACCTCCAAAGTTTTCAACATTTTTGCAGCCTAAGAAGCATTTTAAGGCCTTTTTTGGGCTGCTAACATATTCTTAACTTTCAGCGGTGTAGGATGCTTTTTTCGTGCCATAAATATTTTTGGGAATTTCAGTGGTCTAGGATGCGGGTTAATGCCCATTTCAGGCTGCAAATGCTTTTGGGACATTCAGAGCTTTCTGACACAGTTTCAAGGCCACCAACATTTTCTGGACTTTAGGGGGTCTAGGATGCCTGTAAACCCCTTTTTTGGGCCTCCAATGTTTCTACATTTTTGCAGCCATAAGATGCATTTTAAGGCCGTTTTTGGGCTGCTAACATATTCTGAACTTTCAGTGGTGTAGGATGCATTTTTCGTGCCATACGTATTTTTGGGAATTTCAGTGGTCTAGGATGCGGGTTAATGCCCATTTCAGGCTGCAAATGTTTTTGGGACATTCAGAGCTCTCTGACCCTGTTTTTGGGCCACCAACATTTTCTGGACTTTAGTGGGTCTAGGATGCATGTAAACCCCTTTTTTGGGCCTCCAAAGTTTTCTACAATTTTGCAGCCCTAAGATGCATTTTAAGGCATTTTTTGGGCTTCTAACATATTCTGAACTTTCAGGGTGTAAGATGCATTTTTTGTGCCATAAATATTTTTGGGAATTTCAGTGGTCTAGGATGCGTGTTAATGCCCCTTATAGGCTACAAATGTTTTGGGGATATTCAGAGCTCTCTGACACCGTTTTTGGGCCACCAACATTTTCTGGACTTTAGGGGGTCTAGGATGCCTGTAAACCCCTTTTTTGGGCCTCCAAAGTTTTCTACATTTTTGCAGCCTAAGAAGCATTTTAAGGCCTTTTTTGGGCTGCTAACATGTTTAGAACTTTTAGCAGTGTAGGATGCATTTTTTTTCGTGCCATAAATATTTTTAGGAATTTCAGTGGTCTAGGATGCGGGTTAATGCCCATTTCAGGCTGCAAATATTTTTGGGACATTCAGAGCTATCTGACACAGTTTTTAGGCCACCAACATTTTCTGGACTTTAGGGAGTCTAGGATGCCTGTTAACCCCTTTTTTGGACCTCCAAAGTTTTCAACATTTTTGCAGCCTAAGATGCATTTTAAGGCCTTTTTTGGGCTGCTAACATATTCTGAACTTTCAGTGGTGTAAGATGCATTTTCCGTGCCAAAACTATTTTTGGGAATTTCAGTGGTCTAGGATGCGGGTTAATGCCCATTTCAGGCTGCAAATGCTTTTGGGACATTCAGAGCTTTCTGACACAGTTTCGAGGCCACCAACATTTTCTGGACTTTAGGGGGTCTACGATGACTGTAAACCCTTTTTTGTGCCTCCAAGGTTTTCAACATTTTTGCAGCCTAAGATGCATTTTAAGGCCTTTTTTGGGGTGCTAACATATTCTGAACTTTCAGTGGTGTAGGATGCATTTTTCGTGCAATATATATTTTTGGGAATGTCAGTGCTCTAGGGAGCCAGTTAATGCCCCTTTCAGGCTGCAAATGTTTTTGAGACATTCAGAGCTCTCTGACCCTGTTTTTGGGCCACCAACATTTTCTGGACTTTAGGGGGTCTAGGATGTCTGTAAACCCCTTTTTTGGACCTCCAAAGTTTTCAACATTTTTGCAGCCTAAGAAGCATTTTAAGGCCTTTTTTGGGCTGCTAACATATTCTGAACTTTCAGCGGTGTAGGATGCTTTTTTCGTGCCATAAATATTTTTGGGAATTTCAGTGGTCTAGGATGCGGGTTAATGCCCATTTCAGGCTGCAAATGCTTTTGGGACATTCAGAGCTTTCTGACACAGTTTCAAGGCCACCAACATTTTCTGGACTTTAGGGGGTCTATGATGACTGTAAACCCCTTTTATGTGCCTCCAAAGTTTTCAACATTTTTGCAGCCTAAGATGCATTTTAAGGCCTTTTTTGGGCTGCTAACATATTCTGAACTTTCAGTGGTGTAGGATGCATTTTTCGTGCCATATATATTTTTGGGAATTTCAGTGCTCTAGGGAGCCGGTTAATGCCCATTTCATGCTGCAAATGCTTTTGGGACATTCAGAGCTTTCTGACACAGTTTCAAGGCCACCAACATTTTCTGGACTTTAGGGGTTCTAGGATGCCTGTAAACCCCTTTTTTGGACCTCCAAAGTTTTCAACATTGTTGCAGCCTAAGATGCTTTTTAAGGCCTTTTTTGGGCTGCTAACATATTCTGAACTTTCAGGGTGTAAGATGCATTTTTCGTGCCAAAACTATTTTTGGGAATTTCAGTGGTAAAGGATGCAGGTTAATGCCCCTTATAGGTTACAAATGTTTTTGGAACACTCAGAGCTCTCTGACAGTTTTTTGGACCACCAACATTTTCTGGACTTTAGGGGGTCTAGGATGCCTGTAAACCTCTATTTTGGACCTCCAAAGTTTTCAATATTTTTGCAGCCTAAGATGCATTTTAAGGGCTTTTTTGGGCTGCTAACATATTCTGAACTTTCAGCGGTGTAGGATGCATTTTTCGTGCCATGAATATTTTTGGGAATTTCAGTGGTCTAGGATGCGGTTTAATGCCCTTTTCAGGCTGAAAATATTTTTGGGACATTCAGAGCTTTCTGACACAGTTTTTAGGCCACCAACATTTTCTGGACTTTAGGGGGTCTAGGATGCCTGTAAACCCCTTTTTTGGACCTCCAAAGTTTTCAATATTTTTGCAGCCTAAGATGCATTTTAAGGCCTTTTTTGAGCTGCTAACATGTTCAGAACTTTTAGCAGTGTAGGATGCATTTTTTTTTCGTGCCATGAATATTTTTGGGAATTTCAGTGGTCTAGGGTGCGGGTTAATGCCCATTTCAGGCTTCAAATCTTTTTGGGACATTCAGAGCTCTCTGACACAGTTTTTGGGCCACCAACGTTTTCTGGACTTTATGGGGTCTAGGATGACTGTAAACCCCTTTTTTGGGCCTCCAAAGTTTTCAACATTTTTGCAGCCTAAGATGCTTTTAAGGCCTTTTTTCGGGCTGCTAACATATTCTGAACTTTCAGCGGTGCAGGATGCATTTTTCGTGCCATAAATATTTTTGGGAATTTTAGTGGTCTAGGATGCGGGTTAATGCCCTTTTGAGGCTGCAAATGTTTTTGGGACATTCAGAGCTCTCTGACACAGTTTTTGGGCCACCAACATTTTCTGGACTTTAGGGGGTCTAGGATGACTGTAAAGCCCTTTTTTGGGACTCTAAGGTTTTCAACATTTTTGCAGCCTAAGATGCATGTTATGGCCTTTTTTGGGCTGCTAACATATTCTGAACTTTCAGCGGTGTAGGATGCGTTTTTCCTGCCATAAATATTTTTGTCAATTTCAGTGGTCTAGGATGCGGGTTAATGCCCATTTCAGGCTGCAAATGTTTTTGGGACATTCAGAGCTTTCTGACACAGTTTTTAGGCCACCAACAGTTTCTGGACTTTAGGGGGTCTAGGATGCCTGTAAACCCCTTTTTTGGGCCTCCAATGTTTTCTACATTTTTGCAGCCTAAGGTGCATTTTAAGGCCTTTTTTGAGCTGCTAACATATTCTGAACTTTCAGGATGTAAGATGCATTTTTTGTGCCAAAACTATTTTTGGGAATTTCAGTGGTCTAGGATGTAGGTTAATGCCCCTTATAGGCTACAAATGTTTTTGGGACATTCAGAGCTCTCCGACAGTTTTGTGGGCCACCAACATTTTCTGGACATTAGGGGGTCTAGGATACCTGTAAACCCATTTTTTGGACGTCCAAAGTTTTCAACATTTGTGCAGTCTAAGATGCATTTTAAGGCCTTTTTTGGGCTGCTAACATATTCTGAACTTTCAGTGGTGTAGGATACATTTTTCGTGCCATATATATTTTTGGGAATTTCAGTGCTCTAGGATGCGGGTTAATGCCCATTTCAGGCTGCAAATGTTTTTGGGACATTCAGAGCTCTCTGACACCGTTTTTGGGCCACCAACATTTTCTGAACTTTAGGGGGTCTAGGATGCCTGTAAACCCCTTTTTTGGGCCTCCAAAGTTTTCTACATTTTTGCAGCCTAAGATGCATTTTAAGGCCTTTTTTGAGCTGCTAACATATTCTGAAATTTCAGGGGTGTAGGATGCATATTTCGTGCACAAAATATTTTTGGGATTTTCAGTGCTCTAGGATGCGGGTTAATGCCCCTTTCAGGCCTCAAATGTTTTTGGGATATTCAGAGCTCTCTGACAGTTTTTTGGGCCACCAACATTTTCTGAACTTTAGGGGGTCTAGGATGCTAAACCCCTTTTTTGGACCTCCAAAGTTTTCAACATTTTTGCATCCTAAGATGCATTTTAAGGCCTTTTTTGGGCTGCTAACATATTCTGAACTTTCATCGGTGTAGGATGCATTTTTCGTGCCATAAATATTTTTGGGAATTTCAGTGGTCTAGGATGCGGGTTAATGCCCATTTCAGGCTGCACATGTTTTTGGGACATTCAGAGCTCTCTGACACAGGTTTTGGGCCACCAACATATTCTGGACTTTAGGGGTTCTAGGATGACTGTAAACCCCTTTTGGGCCTCCAAAGTTTTCTACATTTTTGCAGCCTAAGATGCATTTTAAGGCCTTTTTTGATCTGCTAACATATTCTGAACTTTCAGGGTGTAAGATGCATTTTTCGTGCCAAAACTATTTTTGGGAATTTCAGTGGTAAAGGATGCAGGTTAATGCCCCTTATAGGTTACAAATGTTTTTGGAACACTCAGAGCTCTCTGACAGTTTTTTGGAACACCAACATTTTCTGGACTTTAGGGGGTCTAGGATGCCTGTAAACCCCTATTTTGGACCTCCAAAGTTTTCAATATTTTTGCAGCCTAAGATGCATTTTAAGGGCTTTTTTGGGCTGCTAACATATTCTAAACTTTCAGCGGTGTAGGATACTTTTTTCGTGCCATAAATATTTTTGGGAATTTCAGTGGTCTAGTATGCGGGTTAATGCCCATTTCAGGCTGCAAATGTTTTTGGGATATTCAGAGCTCTCTGACACCGTTTTTGGGCCACCAACATTTTCTGGACTATAGGGGGTCTAGGATGCCTGTAAACCCCTTTTTTGGGCCTCCAAAGTTTTCAACATTTTTGCAGCCTAAGGTGCATTTTAAGGCCTTTTTTGAGCTGCTAACATATTCTGAACTTTCAGGATGTAAGATGCATTTTTTGTGCCAAAACTATTTTTGGGAATTTCAGTGGTCTAGGATGCAGGTTAATGCCCCTTATAGGCTACAAATGTTTTTGGGACATTCAGAGCTCTCCGACAGTTTTGTGGGCCACCAACATTTTCTGGACATTAGGGGGTCTAGGATACCTGTAAACCCATTTTTTGGACCTCCAAAGTTTTCAACATTTGTGCAGTCTAAGATGCATTTTAAGGCCTTTTTTGGGCTGCTCACATGTTCAGAACTTTTAGCAGTGTAGGATGCATTTTTTTTCGTACCGTAAATATTTTTAGGAATTTCAGTGGTCTAGGATGCGGATTAATGCCCATTTCAGGCTGCAAATGTTTTGGGACATTCAGAGATTTCTGACACAGTCTTTAGGCCACCAACATTTTCTGGACTTTAGGGGGTCTAGGATGCCTGTAAACCCCTTTTCTGGGCCTCCAAAATTTTTCTACATTTTTGCAGCCATAAAATGCATTTTAAGGCATTTTTTGGGCTTCTAACATATTCTGAACTTTCAGGGGTGTAGGATGCATTTTTTCACGCACAAAATATTTTTGGGGATTTCAGTGGTCTAGGATGCGGGTTAATGCCCATTTCAGGCTGCAAATGCTTTTGGGACATTCAGAGCTTTCTGACACAGTTTCGAGGCCACCAACATTTTCTGGACTTTAGGGGGTCTACGATGACTGTAAACCCTTTTTTGTGCCTCCAAGGTTTTCAACATTTTTGCAGCCTAAGATGCATTTTAAGGCCTTTTTTGGGCTGCTAACATATTCTGAACTTTCAGCGGTGTAGGATGCTTTTTTCGTGCCATAAATATTTTTGGGAATTTCAGTGGTCTAGGATGCGGGATAATGCCCATTTCAGGCTGCAAATGCTTTTGGGACATTCAGAGCTTTCTGACACAGTTTCAAGGCCACCAACATTTTCTGGACTTTAGGGGGTCTACGATGACTAAACCCCTTTTTTGTGCCTCCATAGTTTTCAACATTTTTGCAGCCTAAGATGCATTTTAAGGCCTTTTTTGGGCTGCTAACATATTCTGAACTTTCAGTGGTGTAGGATGAATTTTTCGTGCCATACGTATTTTTGGGAATTTCAGTGGTCTAGGATGCGGGTTAATGCCCATTTCAGGCTGCAAATGTTTTTGGGACATTCAGAGCTCTCTGACCCTGTTTTTGGGCCACCAACATTTTCTGGACTTTAGGGGGTCTAGGATGCATGTAAACCCCTTTTTTGGGCCTCCAAAGTTTTCTACATTTTTGCAGCCCTAAGATGCATTTTAAGGCATTTTTTGGGCTTCTAACATATTCTGAACTTTCAGGGTGTAAGATGCATTTTTTGTGCCATAAATATTTTTGGGAATTTCAGTGGTCTAGGATGAGTGTTAATGCCCCTTATAGGCTACAAATGTTTTGGGGATATTCAGAGCTCTCTAACCGTTTTTGGGCCACCAACATTTTCTGGACTTTAGGGGGTCTAGGATGCCTGTAAACCCCTTTTTTGGGCCTCCAAAGTTTTCTACATTTTTGCAGCCCGAGAAGCATTTTAAGGCCTTTTTTGGGCTGCTAACATGTTCAGAACTTTTAGCAGTGTAGGATGCATTTTTTTCGTGCCATAAATATTTTTAGGAATTTCAGTGGTCTAGGATGCGGGTTAATGCCCATTTCAAGCTGCAAATGTTTTTGGGACATTCAGAGCTTTCTGACACAGTCTTTAGGCCACCAACATTTTCTGGACTTTAGGGGGTCTAGGATGCCTGTAAACCCCTTTTTTGGGCCTCCAAAGTTTTCAACATTTTTGCAGCCTAAAATGCATTTTAAGGCCTTTTTTGCGCTGCTAAAATATTCGGAACTTTCAAGGTGTAATATGCATTTTTCGTGCCAAAACTATTTTTGGGAATTTCAGTGGTCTAGGATGCAGGTTAATGCCCCTTATAGGCTACAAAAAAGTTTTTGGGACATTCAGAGCTCTCTGACAGTTTTTTGGGCCACCAACATTTTCTAGGTCTAGGATGCCTGTAAACCCATTTTTTGGACCTCCAAAGTTTTCAACATTTGTGCAGTCTAAGATGCATTTTAAGGCCTTTTTTGGGCTGCTAGCATGTTCAGAACTTTCAGCAGTGTAGGATGCATTTTTTTTCGTGCCATAAATATTTTTAGGAATTTCAGTGGTCTAGGATGCGGGTTAATGCCCATTTCAGGCTGCAAATGTTTTTGGGACATTCAGAGCTTTCTGACACAGTCTTTAGGCCACCAACATTTCCTGGACTTTAGGGGGTCTAGGATGCCTGTAAACCCCTTTTTTGGGCCTCCAATGTTTCTACATTTTTGCAGCCATAAGATGCATTTTAAGGCCTTTTTTGGGCTGCTATCATATTCTGAACTTTCAGGGGTGTAGGATGCATATTCTCATGCACAAAATATTTTTGGGGATTTCAGTGGTCTAGGATGCAGGTTAATGCCCATTTCAGGCTGCAAATGCTTTTGGGACATTCAGAGCTTTCTGACACAGTTTCGAGGCCACCAACATTTTCTGGACTTTAGGGGGTCTACGATGACTGTAAACCCCTTTTTTGTGCCTCCAAAGTTTTCAATATTTTTGCAGCCAAAGATGCATTTTAAGGCCTTTTTTGGGCTGCTAACATATTCTGAACTTTCAGTGGTGTAGGATGCATTTTTCGTGCCATATATATTTTTGGGAATTTCAGTGCTCTAGGGAGCCGGTTAATGCCCCTTTCAGGCTGCAAATGTTTTTGAGACATTCAGAGCTCTCTGACCTTGTTTTTGGGCCACCAACATTTTCTGGACTTTAGGGGGTCTAGGATGTCTGTAAACCCCTTTTTTGGACCTCCAAAGTTTTCAACATTTTTGCAGCCTAAGAAGCATTTTAAGGCCTTTTTTGGGCTGCTAACATATTCTGAACTTTCAGCGGTGTAGGATGCTTTTTTCGTGCCATGAACATTTTTGGGAATTTCAGTGGTCTAGGATGCGGTTTAATGCCCTTTTCAGGCTGCAAATATTTTTGGGACATTCAGAGCTTTCTGACACAGTTTTTAGGCCACCAACATTTTCTGAATTTTAGGGGGTCTAGGATGCTAAACCCCTTTTTTGGACCTCCAAAGTTTTCAACATTTTTGCATCCTAAGATGCATTTTAAGGCCTTTTTTGGGCTGCTAACATATTCTGAACTTTCATCGGTATAGGATGCATTTTTCGTTCCATAAATATTTTTGGGAATTTCAGTGGTCTAGGATGCGGGTTAATGCCCATTTCAGGCTGCACATGTTTTTGGGACATTCAGAGCTCTCTGACACAGGTTTTGGGCCACCAACATATTCTGGACTTTAGGGGTTCTAGGATGACTGTAAACCCCTTTTTTGGGCCTCCAAAGTTTTCAACATTTTTGCAGCCTAAGGTGCATTTTAAGGCCTTTTTTGAGCTGCTAACATATTCTGAACTTTCAGGATGTAAGATGCATTTTTTGTGGCAAAACTATTTTTGGGAATTTCAGTGGTCTAGGATGCAGGTTAATGCCCCTTATAGGCTACAAATGTTTTTGGGACATTCAGAGCTCTCCGACAGTTTTGTGGGCCACCAACATTTTCTGGACATTAGGGGGTCTAGGATACCTGTAAACCCATTTTTTGGACCTCCAAAGTTTTCAACATTTGTGCAGTCTAAGATGCATTTTAAGGCCTTTTTTGGGCTGCTCACATGTTCAGAACTTTTAGCAGTGTAGGATGCATTTTTTTTCGTACCGTAAATATTTTTAGGAATTTCAGTGGTCTAGGATGCGGATTAATGCCCATTTCAGGCTGCAAATGTTTTGGGACATTCAGAGATTTCTGACACAGTCTTTAGGCCACCAACATTTTCTGGACTTTAGGGGGTCTAGGATGCCTGTAAACCCCTTTTTTGGGCCTCCAAAGTTTTCTACATTTTTGCAGCCATAAAATGCATTTTAAGGCATTTTTTGGGCTTCTAACATATTCTGAACTTTCAGGGGTGTAGGATGCATTTTTTCACGCACAAAATCTTTTTGGGGATTTCAGTGGTCTAGGATGCGGGTTAATGCCCATTTCAGGCTGCAAATGCTTTTGGGACATTCAGAGCTTTCTGACACAGTTTCGAGGCCACCAACATTTTCTGGACTTTAGGGGGTGTACGATGACTGTAAACCCTTTTTTGTGCCTCCAAGGTTTTCAACATTTTTGCAGCCTAAGATGCATTTTAAGGCCTTTTTTGGGCTGCTAACATATTCTGAACTTTCAGCGGTGTAGGATGCTTTTTTCGTGCCATAAATATTTTTGGGAATTTCAGTGGTCTAGGATGCGGGATAATGCCCATTTCAGGCTGCAAATCTTTTGGGACATTCAGAGCTTTCTGACACAGTTTCAAGGCCACCAACATTTTCTGGACTTTAGGGGGTCTACGATGACTAAACCCCTTTTTTGTGCCTCCAAAGTTTTCAACATTTTTGCAGCCTAAGATGCATTTTAAGGCCTTTTTTGGGCTGCTAACATATTCTGAACTTTCAGTGGTGTAGGATGCATTTTTCGTGCCATACGTATTTTTGGGAATTTCAGTGGTCTAGGATGCGGGTTAATGCCCATTTCAGGCTGCAAATGTTTTTGGGACATTCAGAGCTCTCTGACCCTGTTTTTGGGCCACCAACATTTTCTGGACTTTAGGGGGTCTAGGATGCATGTAAACCCCTTTTTTGGGCCTCCAAAGTTTTCTACATTTGTGCAGCCCTAAGATGCATTTTAAGGCATTTTTTGGGCTTCTAACATATTCTGAACTTTCAGGGTGTAAGATGCATTTTTTGTGCCATAAATATTTTTGGGAATTTCAGTGGTCTAGGATGCGTGTTAATGCCCCTTATAGGCTACAAATGTTTTGGGGATATTCAGAGCTCTCTGACACCGTTTTTGGGCCACCAACATTTTCTGGACTTTAGGGGGTCTAGGATGCCTGTAAACCCCTTTTTTGGGCCTCCAAAGTTTTCTACATTTTTGCAGCCTGAGAAGCATTTTAAGGCCTTTTTTGGGCTGCTAACATGTTCAGAACTTTTAGCAGTGTAGGATGCATTTTTTTTCGTGCCATAAATATTTTTAGGAATTTCAGTGGTCTAGGATGCGGGTTAATGCCCATTTCAGGCTGCAAATGTTTTTGGGACATTCAGAGCTTTCTGACACAGTCTTTAGGCCACCAACATTTTCTGGACTTTAGGGGGTCTAGGATGCCTGTAAACCCCTTTTTTGGGCCTCCAAAGTTTTCAACATTTTTGCAGCCTAAAATGCATTTTAAGGCCTTTTTTGCGCTGCTAAAATATTCTGAACTTTCAAGGTGTAATATGCATTTTTCGTGCCAAAACTATTTTTGGGAATTTCAGTGGTCTAGGATGCAGGTTAATGCCCCTTATAGGCTACAAAAAAGTTTTTGGGACATTCAGAGCTCTCTGACAGTTTTTTGGGCCACCAACATTTTCTGGACTTTAGGGGGTCTAGGATGCCTGTAAACCGCTTTTTTGGGCCTCCAAAGTTTTCTACATTTTTGCAGCCTAAGAAGCATTTTAAGGCCTTTTTGGGCTGCTAACATGTTCAGAACTTTTAGCAGTGTAGGATGCATTTTTTTTCGTGCCATGAATATTTTTAGGAATTCTGACAGTTTTTTGGGCCACCAACATTTTCTGGACTTTAGGGGGGCTAGGATGCCTGTAAACCCCTTTTTTGGACCTCAAAAGTTTTCAATATTTTTGCAGCCTAAGATGCATTTTAAGGCCTTTTTTCGGGCTGCTAACATATTCTGAACTTTCAGCGGTGTAGGATGCATTTTTTGTGCCATGAATATTTTTGGGAATTTCAGTGGTCTAGGATGCGGTTTAATGCCCATTTCAGGCTGCAAATATTTTTGGGACATTCAGAGCTATCTGACACAGTTTTTAGGCCACCAACATTTTCTGGACTTTAGGGAGTCTAGGATGCCTGTTAACCCCTTTTTTGGACCTCCAAAGTTTTCAACATTTTTGCAGCCTAAGATGCATTTTAAGGCCTTTTTTGGGCTGCTAACATATTCTGAACTTTCAGTGGTGTAAGATGCATTTTCCGTGCCAAAACTATTTTTGGGAATGTCAGTGGTCTAGGATGCAGGTTAATGCCCCTTATAGGCTACAAATGTTTTTGGGACATTCAGAGCTCTCCGACAGTTTTTTGGGCCACCAACATTTTCTAGGTCTAGGATGCCTGTAAACCCATTTTTTGGACCTCCAAAGTTTTCAACATTTGTGCAGTCTAAGATGCATTTTAAGGCCTTTTTTGGGCTGCTAGCATGTTCAGAACTTTTAGCAGTGTAGGATGCATTTTTTTTCGTGCCATAAATATTTTTAGGAATTTCAGTGGTCTAGGATGCGGGTTAATGCCCATTTCAGGCTGCAAATGTTTTTGGGACATTCAGAGCTCTCTGACACAGTTTTTGGGCCACCAACATTTTCTGGACTTTAGGGGGTCTAGGATGACTGTAAAGCCCTTTTTTGGGCCTCTAAGGTTTTCTACATTTTTGCAGCCATAAGATGCATTTTAAGGCCTTTTTTGGGCTGCTATCATATTCTGAACTTTCAGGGGTGTAGGATGCATATTCTCATGCACAAAATATTTTTGGGGATTTCAGTGGTCTTGGATGCAGGTTAATGCCCATTTCAGGCTGCAAATGCTTTTGGGACATTCAGAGCTTTCTGACACAGTTTCGAGGCCACCAACATTTTCTGGACTTTAGGGGGTCTACGATGACTGTAAACCCCTTTTTTGTGCCTCCAAAGTTTTCAACATTTTTGCAGCCTAAGATGCATTTTAAGGCCTTTTTTGGGCTGCTAACATATTTTGAACTTTCAGTGGTGTAGGATGCATTTTTCGTGCCATATATATTTTTGGGAATTTCAGTGCTCTAGGGAGCCGGTTAATGCCCCTTTCAGGCTGCAAATGTTTTTGAGACATTCAGAGCTCTCTGACCTTGTTTTTGGGCCACCAACATTTTCTGGACTTTAGGGGGTCTAGGATGCCTGTAAACCCCTTTTTTGGGCCTCCAATGTTTCTACATTTTTGCAGCCATAAGATGCATTTTAAGGCCTTTTTTGGGCTGCTATCATATTCTGAACTTTCAGGGGTGTAGGATGCATATTCTCATGCACAAAATATTTTTGGGGATTTCAGTGGTCTAGGATGCAGGTTAATGCCCATTTCAGGCTGCAAATGCTTTTGGGACATTCAGAGCTTTCTGACACAGTTTCGAGGCCACCAACATTTTCTGGACTTTAGGGGGTCTACGATGACTGTAAACCCCTTTTTTGTGCCTCCAAAGTTTTCAACATTTTTGCAGCCTAAGATGCATTTTAAGGCCTTTTTTGGGCTGCTAACATATTCTGAACTTTCAGTGGTGTAGGATGCATTTTTCGTGCCATATATATTTTTGGGAATTTCAGTGCTCTAGGGAGCCGGTTAATGCCCATTTCAGGCTGCAAATGTTTTTGGGACATTCAGAGCTCTCTGACACCGTTTTTGGGCCACCAACATTTTCTGAACTTTAGGGGGTCTAGGATGCCTGTAAACCCCTTTTTTGGGCCTCCAAAGCTTTCTACATTTTTGCAGCCTAAGATGCATTTTAAGGCCTTTTTTGAGCTGCTAACATATTCTGAAATTTCAGGGGTGTAGGATGCATATTTCGTGCACAAAATATTTTTGGGATTTTCAGTGCTCTAGGATGCGGGTTAATGCCCCTTTCAGGCCTCAAATGTTTTTGGGATATTCAGAGCTCTCTGACAGTTTTTTGGGCCACCAACATTTTCTGAACTTTAGGGGGTCTAGGATGCTAAACCCCTTTTTTGGACCTCCAAAGTTTTCAACATTTTTGCATCCTAAGATGCATTTTAAGGCCTTTTTTGGGCTGCTAACATATTCTGAACTTTCATCGGTGTAGGATGCATTTTTCGTGCCATAAATATTTTTGGGAATTTCAGTGGTCTAGGATGCGGGTTAATGCCCATTTCAGGCTGCACATGTTTTTGGGACATTCAGAGCTCTCTGACACAGGTTTTGGGCCACCAACATATTCTGGACTTTAGGGGTTCTAGGATGACTGTAAACCCCTTTTGGGCCTCCAAAGTTTTCTACATTTTTGCAGCCTAAGATGCATTTTAAGGCCTTTTTTGATCTGCTAACATATTCTGAACTTTCAGGGTGTAAGATGCATTTTTCGTGCCAAAACTATTTTTGGGAATTTCAGTGGTAAAGGATGCAGGTTAATGCCCCTTATAGGTTACAAATGTTTTTGGAACACTCAGAGCTCTCTGACAGTTTTTTGGACCACCAACATTTTCTGGACTTTAGGGGATCTAGGATGCCTGTAAACCCCTATTTTGGACCTCCAAAGTTTTCAATATTTTTGCAGCCTAAGATGCATTTTAAGGGCTTTTTTGGGCTGCTAACATATTCTGAACTTTCAGCGGTGTAGGATGCATTTTTCGTGCCATGAATATTTTTGGGAATTTCAGTGGTCTAGGATGCGGTTTAATGCCCTTTTCAGGCTGCAAATATTTTTGGGACATTCAGAGCTTTCTGACACAGTTTTTAGGCCACCAACATTTTCTGAATTTTAGGGGGTCTAGGATGCTAAACCCCTTTTTTGGACCTCCAAAGTTTTCAACATTTTTGCATCCTAAGATGCATTTTAAGGCCTTTTTTGGGCTGCTAACATATTCTGAACTTTCATCGGTATAGGATGCATTTTTCGTGCCATAAATATTTTTGGGAATTTCAGTGGTCTAGGATGCGGGTTAATGCCCATTTTAGGCTGCACATGTTTTTGGGACATTCAGAGCTCTCTGACACAGGTTTTGGGCCACCAACATATTCTGGACTTTAGGGGGTCTAGGATGCCTGTAAACCCCTTTTTTGGACCTCCAAAGTTTTCAATTTTTTTGCAGCCTAAGATGCATCATTTTAAGGCCTTTTTTGGGCTGCTAACATGTTCAGAACTTTTAGCAGTGTAGGATGCATTTTTTTTTCGTGCCATAAATATTTTTGGGAATTTCAGTGGTCTAGGGTGCGGGTTAATGCCCATTTCAGGCTTCAAATCTTTTTGGGACATTCAGAGCTCTCTGACACAGTTTTTGGGCCACCAACGTTTTCTGGACTTTAGGGGGTCTAGGATGACTGTAAACCCCTTTTTTGAGCCTCCAAATTTTTCAACATTTTTGCAGCCTAAGATTCATTTTAAGGCCTTTTTTGGGCTGCTATCATATTCTGAACTTTCAGGGGTGTAGGATGCATTTTCTCGTGCACAAAATATTTTTGGGGATTTCAGTGGTCTAGGATGCAGGTTAATGCCCATTTCAGGCTGCAAATGCTTTTGGGACATTCAGAGCTTTCTGGCACAGATTCAAGGCCACCAACATTTTCTGGACTTTAGGGGGTCTACGATGCCTGTAAGCCCCTTTTTTGGGCCTCCAATGTTTTCTACATTTTTGCAGCCATAAGATGCATTTTAAGGCATTTTTTGGGCTTCTAACATATTCTGAACTTTCAGGGTGTAGGATGCATTTTTCGTGCCATGAATATTTTTGTGAATTTCAGTGGTCTAGGATGCGGTTTAATGCCCATTTCAGGCTGCAAATATTTTTGGGACATTCAGAGCTTTCTGACACAGTTTTTAGGCCACCAACATTTTCTGGACTTTAGGGGGTCTAGGATGCCTGTAAACCACTTTTTTGGGCCTCCAAAGTTTTCAACATTTTTGCAGCCTAAGATGGATTTTAAGGCCTTTTTTGGGCTGCTATCATATTCTGAACTTTCAGGGGTGTAGGATGCATTTTCTCGTGCACAAAATATTTTTGGGGATTTCTGTGGTCTAGGATGCAGGCTAATACCCATTTCAGGCTGCAAATGCTTTTGGGACATTCAGAGCTTTCTGACACAGTTTCAAGTCCACCAACATTTTCTGGACTTTTGGGGTTCTACGATGCCTGTAAATCCCTTTTTTGGACCTCCAAAGTTTTCAACATTTTTGCAGCCTAAGAAGCATTTTAAGGCCTTTTTTGGACTGCTAACATATTCTGAACTTTCAGCGGTGTAGGATGCTTTTTTCGTGCCATAAATATTTTTGGGAATTTCAGTGGTCTAGGATGCGGGTTAATGCCCATTTCAGGCTGCAAATGTTTTTGGGATATTCAGAGCTCTCTGACACCGTATTTGAGCCACCAACATTTTCTGGACTTTAGGGGGTTTAGGATGCCTGTAAACCCATTTTTTGGACCTCCAAAGTTTTCAACATTTGTGCAGCCTAAGATGCATTTCAAGGCCTTTTTTGAGCTGCTAACATATTCTGAACTTTCAGGATGTAAGATGCATTTTTTGTGCCAAAACTATTTTTGGGAATTTCAGTGGTCTAGGATGCAGGTTAATGCCCCTTATAGGCTACAAATGTTTTTGGGACATTCAGAGCTCTCCGACAGTTTTTTGGGCCACCAAAATATTCTGGACTTTAGGGGGTCTAGGATGCCTGTAAACCCATTTTTGGACCTCCAAAGTTTTAAACATTTGTGCAGTCTAAGATGCATTTTAAGGCCTTTTTTGGGCTGCTAACATGTTCAGAACTTTTAGCAGTGTAGGATGCATTTTTTTTTTCGTGCCATAAATATTTTTGGGAATTTCAGTGGTCTAGGATGCGGGTTAATGCCCATTTCTGGCTTCAAATGTTTTGGGACATTCAGAGCTCTCTGACACAGTTTTTAGGCCACCAACATTTTCTGGACTTTAGGGGGTCTAGGATGACTGTAAACCCCTTTTTAGGGCCTCCAAAGTTTTCAACATGTTTGCAGCCTAAGATGCATATTAAGGCCATTTTTTGGGCTGCTAACATATTCTGAACTTTCGATGGTGTATGATGCATTTTTCGTGCCATAAATATTTTTGGGAATTTCACTGGTCTAGGATGCGGGTTAATGCCCATTTCAAGCTGCAAATATTTTTGGGACATTCAGAGCTTTCTGACACAGTTTTTAGGCCACCAACATTTTCTGGACTTTAGGGAGTCTAGGATACCTGTAAACCCCTTTTTTGGACCTCCAAAGTTTTCGACATTTTTGCAGCCTAAGATGCATTTTAAGGCCTTTTTTGGGCTGCTAACATATTCTGAACTTTCAGTGGTGTAAGATGCATTTTCCGTGCCAAAACTATTTTTGGGAATTTCAGTGGTCTAGGATGCAGGTTAATGTCCCTTATTGGCTACACATGTTTTTGGGACATTCAGAGCTCTCTGGCAGTTTTTTGGGCCACCAGCATTTTCTGGACTTTAGGGGGTCTAGGATGCCTGTAAACCCCTTTTTTGGGCCTCCAAAGTTTTCTACATTTTTGCAGCCCTAAGATGCATCTTAAGACATTTTTGGGGCTGCTAACATATTCTGAACTTTCAGGGTGTAAGATTCCTTTTTCGTGCCAAAACTATTTTTGGGAATTTCAGTGGTAAAGGATGCAGGTTAATGCACCTTATAGGCTACAAATGTTTTTGGAACACTCAGAGCTCTCTGACAGTTTTTTGGACCACCAACATTTTCTGGACATTAGGGGGGTCTAGGATGCCTGTAAACCCTTTTTTGGACCTCCAAAGTTTTCAATATTTTTGCAGCCTAAGATGCATTTTAAGGCCTTTTTTGGGCTGCTAACATATTCTGAACTTTTAGCAGTGTAGGATGCATTTTTTTTTCGTGCCATAAATATTTTTGGGAATTTCAGTGGTCTAGGATGCGGGTTAATGCCCATTTCAGACTTCAAATGTTTTTGGGACATTCAGATCTCTCTGACACAGTTTTTGGGCCACCAACATTTTCTGGACTTTAGGGGGTCTAAGATGACTGTAAACCCCTTTTTTGGGCCTCTAAGGTTTTCAACATTTTTGCAGCCTAAGATGCATGTTATGGCCTTTTTTGGGCTGCTAACATATTCTGAACTTTCAGCGGTTTAGGATGCATTTTTCCTGCCATAAATATTTTTGTCAATTTCAGTGGTCTAGGATGCGGGTTAATGCCCATTTCAGGCTGCAAATGTTTTTGGGACATTCAGAGCTTTCTGACACATTTTTTAGGCCACCAACATTTTCTGGACTTTAGGGGGTCTAGGATGCCTGTAAACCCCTTTTTTGGGCCTCCAATGTTTTCTACATTTTTGCAGCCATAAGATGCATTTTAAGGCATTTTTTGGGCTTCTAACATATTCTGAACTTTCAGGGTGTAGGATGCATTTTTCGTTCCATGAATATTTTTGGGAATTTCAGTGGTCTAGGATGCGGTTTAATGCCCATTTCAGGCTGCAAATATTTTTGGGACATTCAGAGCTTTCTGACACAGTTTTTAGGCCACCAACATTTTCTGGACTTTAGGGGGTCTAGGATGACTAAACCCCTTTTTTGGGCCTCCAAAGTTTTCAACATTTTTGCAGCCTAAGATGGATTCTAAGGCCTTTTTTGGGCTGCTATCATATTCTGAACTTTCAGGGGTGTAGGATGCATTTTCTCGTGCACAAAATATTTTTGGGGATTTCAGTGGTCTAGGATGCAGGTTAATACCCATTTCAGGCTGCAAATGCTTTTGGGACATTCAGAGCTTTCTGACACAGTTTCAAGGCCACCAACATTTTCTGGACTTTAGGGGGTCTACGATGCCTGTAAATCCCTTTTTTGGACCTCCAAAGTTTTCAACATTTTTGCAGCCTAAGAAGCATTTTAAGGCCTTTTTTGGACTGCTAACATATTCTGAACTTTCAGGATGTAAGATGCATTTTTTGTGCCAAAACTATTTTTGGGAATTTCAGTGGTCTAGGATGCAGGTTAATGCCCCTTATAGGCTACAAATGTTTTTGGGACATTCAGAGCTCTCCGACAGTTTTTTGGGCCACCAACATTTTCTGGACTTTAGGGGGTCTAGGATGCATGTAAACCCATTTTTTGGACCACCAAAGTTTTCAAAATTTGTGCAGCCTAAGATGCATTTCAAGGCCTTTTTTGAGCTGCTAACATATTCTGAACTTTCAGGATGTAAGATGCATTTTTTGTGCCAAAACTATTTTTGGGAATTTCAGTGGTCTAGGATGCAGGTTAATGCCCCTTATAGGCTACAAATGTTTTTGGGACATTCAGAGCTCTCCGACAGTTTTTTGGGCCACCAAAATATTCTGGACTTTAGGGGGTCTAGGATGCCTGTAAACCCATTTTTTGGACCACCAAAGTTTTAAACATTTGTGCAGTCTAAGTTGCATTTTAAGGCCTTTTCTGGGCTGCTAACATGTTCAGAACTTTTAGCAGTGTAGGATGCATTTTTTTCTTCGTGCCATAAATATTTTTGGGAATTTCAGTGGTCTAGGATGCGGGTTAATGCCCATTTCAGGCTTCAAATGTTTTTGGGACATTCATAGCTCTCTGACACAGTTTTTAGGCCACCAACATTTTCTGGACTTTAGGGGGTCTAGGATGACTGTAAACCCCTTTTTTGGGCCTCCAAAGTTTTCAACATGTTTGCAGCCTAAGATGCATATTAAGGCCTTTTTTGGGCTGCTAACATATTCTGAACTTTCGATGGTGTATGATGCATTTTTCGTGCCATAAATATTTTTGGGAATTTCACTGGTCTAGGATGCGGGTTAATGCCCATTTCAAGCTGCAAATATTTTTGGGACATTCAGAGCTTTCTGACACAGTTTTTAGGCCACCAACATTTTCTGGACTTTAGGGAGTCTAGGATGCCTGTAAACCCCTTTTTTGGACCTCCAAAGTTTTCAACATTTTTGCAGCCTAAGATGCATTTTAAGGCCTTTTTTTGGGCTGCTAACATATTCTGAACTTTCAGTGGTGTAAGATGCATTTTCCGTGCCAAAACTATTTTTGGGAATTTCAGTGGTCTAGGATGCAGGTTAATGTCCCTTATCGGCTACACATGTTTTTGGGACATTCAGAGCTCTCTGGCAGTTTTTTGGGCCACCAACATTTTCTGGACTTTAGGGGGTCTAGGATGCCTGTAAACCCCTTTTTTGGGCCTCCAAAGTTTTCTACATTTTTGCAGCCCTAAAATGCATCTTAAGGCATTTTTGGGGCTGCTAACATATTCTGAACTTTCAGGGTGTAAGATGCATTTTTCGTGCCAAAACTATTTTTGGGAATTTCAGTGGTAAAGGATGCAGGTTAATGCCCCTTATAGGCTACAAATGTTTTTGGAACACTCAGAGCTCTCTGACAGTTTTTTGGACCACCAACATTTTCTGGACTTTAGGGGGTCTAGGATGCCTTTAAACCCCTTTTTTGGACCTCCAAAGTTTTCAATATTTTTGCAGCCTAAGATGCATTTTAAGGCCTTTTTTGGGCTGCTAACATATTCTGAACTTTCAGCGGTGTAGGATGCATTTTTCGTGCCATGAATATTTTTGGGAATTTCAGTGGTCTAGGATGCGGTTTAATGCCCTTTTCAGGCTGCAAATATTTTTGGGACATTCAGAGCTTTCTGACACAGTTTTTAGGCCACCAACATTTTCTGGACTTTAGGGGGTCTAGGATGCCTGTAAACCCCTTTTTTGGACTTCCAAAGTTTTCAATATTTTTGCAGCCTAAGATGCATTTTAAGGCCTTTTTTGGGCTGCTAACATGTTCAGAACTTTTAGCAGTGTAGGATGCATTTTTTTTTCGTGCCATAAATATTTTTGAGAATTTCAGTGGTCTAGGATGCGGGTTAATGCCCATTTCAGAATTCAAATGTTTTTGGGACATTCAGAGCTCTCTGACACAGTTTTTGGGCCACCAACATTTTCTGGACTTTAGGGGGTCTAGGATGACTGTAAACCCCTTTTTTGGGCCTCCAAAGTTTTCAACATTTTTGCAGCCTAAGATGCTTTTAAGGCCTTTTTTTGGGCTGCTAACATATTCTGAACTTTCAGCGGTGCAGGATGCATTTTTCGTGCCATAAATATTTTTAGGAATTTCAGTGGTCTAGGATGCGGGTTAATGCCCATTTCAGGCTGCAAATGTTTTTGGGACATTCAGAGCTCTCTGACACAGTTTTTGGGCCACCAACATTTTCTGGACTTTAGGGGGTCTAGGATGACTGTAAAGCCCTTTTTTGGGCCTCTAAGGTTTTCAACATTTTTGCAGCCTAAGATGCATGTTATGGCCTTTTCGGGTTGCTAACATATTCTGAACTTTCAGCGGTTTAGGATGCATTTTCCTGCCATAAATATTTTTGTCAATTTCAGTGGTCTAGGATGCGGGTTAATGCCCATTTCAGGCTGCAAATGTTTTTGGGACATTCAGAGCTTTCTGACACAGTTTTTAGGCCACCAACATTTTCTGGACTTTAGGGGGTCTAGGATGGCTGTAAACCCCTTTTTTGGGCCTCCAATGTTTTCTACATTTTTGCAGCCATAAGATGCATTTTAAGGCATTTTTTGGGCTTCTAACATATTCTGAACTTTCAGGGTGTAGGATGCATTTTTCGTGCCATGAATATTTTTGGGAATTTCAGTGGTCTAGGATGCGGTTTAATGCTCATTTCAGGCTGCAAATATTTTTGGGACATTCAGAGCTTTCTGACACAGTTTTTAGGCCACCAACATTTTCTGGACTTTAGAGGGTCTAGGATGCCTGTAAACCTCTTTTTTGGGCCTCCAAGGTTTTCAACATTTTTGCAGCCTAAGATGGATTTTAAGGCCTTTTTTGGGCTGCTATCATATTCTGAACTTTCAGGGGTGTAGGATGCATTTTCTCGTGCACAAAATATTTTTGGGCATTTTAGTGGTCTAGGATGCAGGTTAATACCCATTTCAGGCTGCACATGCTTTTGGGACATTCAGAGCTTTCTGACACAGTTTCAAGGCCACCAACATTTTCTGGACTTTAGGGGGTTTACGATGCCTGTAAATCCCTTTTTTGGACCTCCAAAGTTTTCAACATTTTTGCAGCCTAAGAAGCATTTTAAGGCCTTTTTTGGACTGCTAACATATTCTGAACTTTCAGCGGTGTAGGATGCTTTTTTCGTGCCATAATATTTTTGGGAATTTCAGTGGTCTAGGATGCGGGTTAATGCCCATTTCAGGCTGCAAATGTTTTTGGGACATTCAGAGCTTTCTGACACAGTTTTTAGGCCACCAACATTTTCTGGACTTTAGGGGGTCTAGGATGCCTGTAAACCCCTTTTTTGGGCCTCCAATGTTTTCTACATTTTTGCAGCCATAAGATGCATTTTAAGGCATTTTTTGGGCTTCTAACATATTCTGAACTTTCAGGGTGTAGGATGCATTTTTCGTTCCATGAATATTTTTGGGAATTTCAGTGGTCTAGGATGCGGTTTAATGCCCATTTCAGGCTGCAAATATTTTTGGGACATTCAGAGCTTTCTGACACAGTTTTTAGGCCACCAACATTTTCTGGACTTTAGGGGGTCTAGGATGACTAAACCCCTTTTTTGGGCCTCCAAAGTTTTCAACATTTTTGCAGCCTAAGATGGATTCTAAGGCCTTTTTTGGGCTGCTATCATATTCTGAACTTTCAGGGGTGTAGGATGCATTTTCTCGTGCACAAAATATTTTTGGGGATTTCAGTGGTCTAGGATGCAGGTTAATACCCATTTCAGGCTGCAAATGCTTTTGGGACATTCAGAGCTTTCTGACACAGTTTCAAGGCCACCAACATTTTCTGGACTTTAGGGGGTCTACGATGCCTGTAAATCCCTTTTTTGGACCTCCAAAGTTTTCAACATTTTTGCAGCCTAAGAAGCATTTTAAGGCCTTTTTTGGACTGCTAACATATTCTGAACTTTCAGGATGTAAGATGCATTTTTTGTGCCAAAACTATTTTTGGGAATTTCAGTGGTCTAGGATGCAGGTTAATGCCCCTTATAGGCTACAAATGTTTTTGGGACATTCAGAGCTCTCCGACAGTTTTTTGGGCCACCAACATTTTCTGGACTTTAGGGGGTCTAGGATGCATGTAAACCCATTTTTTGGACCACCAAAGTTTTCAAAATTTGTGCAGCCTAAGATGCATTTCAAGGCCTTTTTTGAGCTGCTAACATATTCTGAACTTTCAGGATGTAAGATGCATTTTTTGTGCCAAAACTATTTTTGGGAATTTCAGTGGTCTAGGATGCAGGTTAATGCCCCTTATAGGCTACAAATGTTTTTGGGACATTCAGAGCTCTCCGACAGTTTTTTGGGCCACCAAAATATTCTGGACTTTAGGGGGTCTAGGATGCCTGTAAACCCATTTTTTGGACCACCAAAGTTTTAAACATTTGTGCAGTCTAAGTTGCATTTTAAGGCCTTTTCTGGGCTGCTAACATGTTCAGAACTTTTAGCAGTGTAGGATGCATTTTTTTCTTCGTGCCATAAATATTTTTGGGAATTTCAGTGGTCTAGGATGCGGGTTAATGCCCATTTCAGGCTTCAAATGTTTTTGGGACATTCATAGCTCTCTGACACAGTTTTTAGGCCACCAACATTTTCTGGACTTTAGGGGGTCTAGGATGACTGTAAACCCCTTTTTTGGGCCTCCAAAGTTTTCAACATGTTTGCAGCCTAAGATGCATATTAAGGCCTTTTTTGGGCTGCTAACATATTCTGAACTTTCGATGGTGTATGATGCATTTTTCGTGCCATAAATATTTTTGGGAATTTCACTGGTCTAGGATGCGGGTTAATGCCCATTTCAAGCTGCAAATATTTTTGGGACATTCAGAGCTTTCTGACACAGTTTTTAGGCCACCAACATTTTCTGGACTTTAGGGAGTCTAGGATGCCTGTAAACCCCTTTTTTGGACCTCCAAAGTTTTCAACATTTTTGCAGCCTAAGATGCATTTTAAGGCCTTTTTTGGGCTGCTAACATATTCTGAACTTTCAGTGGTGTAAGATGCATTTTCCGTGCCAAAACTATTTTTGGGAATTTCAGTGGTCTAGGATGCAGGTTAATGTCCCTTATTGGCTACACATGTTTTTGGGACATTCAGAGCTCTCTGGCAGTTTTTTGGGCCACCAACATTTTCTGGACTTTAGGGGGTCTAGGATGCCTGTAAACCCCTTTTTTGGGCCTCCAAAGTTTTCTACATTTTTGCAGCCCTAAAATGCATCTTAAGGCATTTTTGGGGCTGCTAACATATTCTGAACTTTCAGGGTGGAAGATGCATTTTTCGTGCCAAAACTATTTTTGGGAATTTCAGTGGTAAAGGATGCAGGTTAATGCCCCTTATAGGCTACAAATGTTTTTGGAACACTCAGAGCTCCCTGACAGTTTTTTGGACCACCAACATTTTCTGGACTTTAGGGGGTCTAGGATGCCTTTAAACCCCTTTTTTGGACCTCCAAAGTTTTCAATATTTTTGCAGCCTAAGATGCATTTTAAGGCCTTTTTTGGGCTGCTAACATATTCTGAACTTTCAGCGGTGTAGGATGCATTTTTCGTGCCATGAATATTTTTGGGAATTTCAGTGGTCTAGGATGCGGTTTAATGCCCTTTTCAGGCTGCAAATATTTTTGGGACATTCAGAGCTTTCTGACACAGTTTTTAGGCCACCAACATTTTCTGGACTTTAGGGGGTCTAGGATGCCTGTAAACCCCTTTTTTGGACTTCCAAAGTTTTCAAAATTTCTGCAGCCTAAGATGCATTTCAAGGCCTTTTTTGAGCTGCTAACATGTTCAGAACTTTTAGCAGTGTAGGATGCATTTTTTTTTCGTGCCATAAATATTTTTGAGAATTTCAGTGGTCTAGGATGCGGGTTAATGCCCATTTCAGAATTCAAATGTTTTTGGGACATTCAGAGCTCTCTGACACAGTTTTTGGGCCACCAACATTTTCTGGACTTTAGGGGGTCTAGGATGACTGTAAACCCCTTTTTTGGGCCTCCAAAGTTTTCAACATTTTTGCAGCCTAAGATGCTTTTAAGGCCTTTTTTTGGGCTGCTAACATATTCTGAACTTTCAGCGGTGCAGGATGCATTTTTCGTGCCATAAATATTTTTAGGAATTTCAGTGGTCTAGGATGCGGGTTAATGCCCATTTCAGGCTGCAAATGTTTTTGGGACATTCAGAGCTCTCTGACACAGTTTTTGGGCCACCAACATTTTCTGGACTTTAGGGGGTCTAGGATGACTGTAAAGCCCTTTTTTGGGCCTCTAAGGTTTTCAACATTTTTGCAGCCTAAGATGCATGTTATGGCCTTTTCGGGTTGCTAACATATTCTGAACTTTCAGCGGTTTAGGATGCATTTTCCTGCCATAAATATTTTTGTCAATTTCAGTGGTCTAGGATGCGGGTTAATGCCCATTTCAGGCTGCAAATGTTTTTGGGACATTCAGAGCTTTCTGACACAGTTTTTAGGCCACCAACATTTTCTGGACTTTAGGGGGTCTAGGATGGCTGTAAACCCCTTTTTTGGGCCTCCAATGTTTTCTACATTTTTGCAGCCATAAGATGCATTTTAAGGCATTTTTTGGGCTTCTAACATATTCTGAACTTTCAGGGTGTAGGATGCATTTTTCGTGCCATGAATATTTTTGGGAATTTCAGTGGTCTAGGATGCGGTTTAATGCTCATTTCAGGCTGCAAATATTTTTGGGACATTCAGAGCTTTCTGACACAGTTTTTAGGCCACCAACATTTTCTGGACTTTAGAGGGTCTAGGATGCCTGTAAACCTCTTTTTTGGGCCTCCAAGGTTTTCAACATTTTTGCAGCCTAAGATGGATTTTAAGGCCTTTTTTGGGCTGCTATCATATTCTGAACTTTCAGGGGTGTAGGATGCATTTTCTCGTGCACAAAATATTTTTGGGCATTTTAGTGGTCTAGGATGCAGGTTAATACCCATTTCAGGCTGCACATGCTTTTGGGACATTCAGAGCTTTCTGACACAGTTTCAAGGCCACCAACATTTTCTGGACTTTAGGGGGTTTACGATGCCTGTAAATCCCTTTTTTGGACCTCCAAAGTTTTCAACATTTTTGCAGCCTAAGAAGCATTTTAAGGCCTTTTTTGGACTGCTAACATATTCTGAACTTTCAGCGGTGTAGGATGCTTTTTTCGTGCCATAATATTTTTGGGAATTTCAGTGGTCTAGGATGCGGGTTAATGCCCATTTCAGGCTGCAAATGTTTTTGGGACATTCAGAGCTTTCTGACACAGTTTTTAGGCCACCAACATTTTCTGGACTTTAGGGGGTCTAGGATGCCTGTAAACCCCTTTTTTGGGCCTCCAATGTTTTCTACATTTTTGCAGCCATAAGATGCATTTTAAGGCATTTTTTGGGCTTCTGACATATTCTGAACTTTCAGGGTGTAGGATGCATTTTTCGTGCCATGAATATTTTTGGGAATTTCAGTGGTCTAGGATGTGGTTTAATGCCCATTTCAGGCTGCAAATATTTTTGGGACATTCAGAGCTTTCTGACACAGTTTTTAGGCCACCAACATTTTCTGGACTTTAGGGGGTCTAGGATGCCTGTAAACCCCTTTTTTGGGCCTCCAAAGTTTTCAACATTTTTGCAGCCTAAGATGGATTTTAAGGCCTTTTTTGGACTGCTAACATATTCTGAACTTTCAGCGGTGTAGGATGCTTTTTTCGTGCCATAATATTTTTGGGAATTTCAGTGGTCTAGGATGTGGGTTAATGCCCATTTCAGGCTGCAAATGTTTTTGGGACATTCAGAGCTCTCTGTCACCGTTTTTGGGCCACCAACATTTTCTGGACTTTAGGGGGTCTAGGATGCCTGTAAACCCCTTTTTTGGGCCTCCAAATTTTTCTACATTTTTGCAGCCCTAGGATGCATTTTAGGGCATTTTTGGGGCTGCTAACATATTCTGAACTTTCAGGGTGTAAGATGCATTTTTCGTGCCATAAATATTTTTGGGAATTTCAGTAGTCTAGGATGCGGGATAATGCCCCTTTCAGCCTGCAAATGTTTTTGGGATATTCAGAACTCTTTGACACAGTTTTTAGACCACCAACATTTTCTGGACTTTAGGGGTCTAGGATGCCTGTAAACCCCTTTTTTGGACCTCCAAAGTTTTCAACATTTTTGCAGCCTAAGATGCATTTTAAGGCCTTTTTTGGGCTGCTAACATATTCTGAACTTTCAGTGGTGTAAGATGCATTTTTCGTGCCAAAACTATTTTTGGGAATTTCAGTGGTCTAGGATGCAGGTTAATGCCCCTTATTGGCTACACATGTTTTTGGGACATTCAGAGCTCTCTGGCAGTTTTTTGGGCCACCAATATTTTCTGGACTTTAGGGGGTCTAGGATGCCTGAAATCCCCTTTTTTGGGCCTCCAAAGTTTTCTACATTTTTGCAGCCCTAAGATGCATTTTAAGGCATTTTTGGGGCTGCTAACATATTCTGAACTTTCATGGTGTAAGATGCATTTTTCGTGCCAAAACTATTTTTGGGAATTTCAGTGGTCTAGGATGCAGGTTAATGCCCCTTATAGGCTACAAATGTTTTTCGGACATTCAGAGCTCTCTGACAGTTTTTTGGGCCACCAACATTTTCTGGACTTTAGGGGGTCTAGGATGCCTGTAAACCCCTTTTTTGGACCTCCAAAGTTATCAATATTTTTGCAGCCTACGATGCATTTTAAGGCCTTTTTTGGGCTGCTAACATATTCTGAACTTTCAGCGGTGTAGGATGCATTTTTCGTGCCATGAATATTTTTGGGAATTTCAGTGGTCTAGGATGCTGTTTAATGCCCATTTCAGGCTGCAAATATTTTTGGGATATTCAGAGCTTTATGACAAAGTTTTTAGGCCACCAACATTTTAGGGGTCTAGGATGACTGTAAACCCTTTTTTTGGGCCTCCAAAGTTTTCAACATTTTTGCAGCCTAAGATGCATTTTAAGGCCTTTTTTGGGCTGCTAACATATTCTGAACTTTCAGGATGTAAGATGCAATTTTCATGCCATAAATATTTTTGGGAATTTCAGTGGTCTAGGTTGCGGGTTAATGCCCATTTCAGGCTGCAAATGTTTTTGGGACATTCCGAGCTTTCTGACACAGTTTCTAGGCCACCAACATTTTCTGGACTTTAAGGGGTCTAGGATGACTGTAAACCCCTTTTTTGGGCCTCCAAAGTTTTCAACATTTTTGCAGCCTAAGATGCATTTTAAGGCCTTTTTTGGGCTGCTAACATATTCTGAACTTTCAGCGGTCTAGGATGACTGTAAACCCCTTTTTTGGGCCTCCAAAGTTTTCAACATTTTTGCAGCCTAAGATGCATTTTAAGGCCTTTTTTTGGGCTGCTAACATATTCTGAACTTTCAGCGGTGCAGGATGCATTTTTCGTGCCATAAATATTTTTGGGAATTTCAGTGGTCTAGGATGCGGGTTAATACCCATTTCAGGCTGCAAATGTTTTTGGGACATTCAGAGCTCTCTGACACAGTTTTTGGGCCACCAACATTTTCTGGACTTTAGGGGGTCTAGGATGACTGTAAACCCCTTTTTTGGGCCTCCAAAGTTTTCAACATGTTTGCAGCCTAAGATGCATATTAAGGCCATTTTTTGGGCTGCTAACATATTCTGAACTTTCGATGGTGTATGATGCATTTTTCGTGCCATAAATATTTTTGGGAATTTCACTGGTCTAGGATGCGGGTTAATGCCCATTTCAAGCTGCAAATATTTTTGGGACATTCAGAGCTTTCTGACACAGTTTTTAGGCCACCAACATTTTCTGGACTTTAGGGAGTCTAGGATGCCTGTAAACCCCTTTTTTGGACCTCCAAAGTTTTCAACATTTTTGAAGCCTAAGATGCATTTTAAGGCCTTTTTTGGGCTGCTAACATATTCTGAACTTTCAGTGGTGTAAGATGCATTTTCCGTGCCAAAACTATTTTTGGGAATTTCAGTGGTCTAGGATGCAGGTTAATGTCCCTTATTGGCTACACATGTTTTTGGGACATTCAGAGCTCTCTGGCAGTTTTTTGGGCCACCAGCATTTTCTGGACTTTAGGGGGTCTAGGATGCCTGTAAACCTCTTTTTTGGGCCTCCAAAGTTTTCTACATTTTTGCAGCCCTAAGATGCATCTTAAGGCATTTTTGGGGCTGCTAACATATTCTGAACTTTCAGGTGTAAGATTCCTTTTTCGTGCCAAAACTATTTTTGGGAATTTCAGTGGTAAAGGATGCAGGTTAATGCCCCTTATAGGCTACAAATGTTTTTGGAACACTCAGAGCTCTCTGACAGTTTTTTGGACCACCAACATATTCTGGACATTAGGGGGTCTATGATGCCTGTAAACCCTTTTTTGGACCTCCAAAGTTTTCAATATTTTTGCAGCCTAAGATGCATTTTAAGGCCTTTTTTGGGCTGCTAACATATTCTGAACTTTCAGCGGTGTAGGATGCATTTTTCGTGCCATGAATATTTTTGGGAACTTCAGTGGTCTAGGATGCGGTTTAATGCCCTTTTCAGGCTGCAAATATTTTTGGGACATTCAGAGCTTTCTGACACAGTTTTTAGGCCACCAACATTTTCTGGACTTTAGGGGGTCTAGGATGCCTGTAAACCCCTTTTTTGGACCGCCAAAGTTTTCAATATTTTTGCAGCCTAAGATGCATTTTAAGGCCTTTTTTGGGCTGCTAACATGTTCAGAACTTTTAGCAGTGTAGGATGCATTTTTTTTTCGTGCCATATATATTTTTGGGAATTTCAGTGGTCTAGGATGCGGGTTAATGCCCATTTCAGGCTTCAAATGTTTTTGGGACATTCAGATCTCTCTGACACAGTTTTTGGGCCACCAACATTTTCTGGACTTTAGGGGGTCTAAGATGACTGTAAACCCCTTTTTTGGGCCTCTAAGGTTTTCAACATTTTTGCAGCCTAAGATGCATGTTATGGCCTTTTTTGGGCTGCTAACATATTCTGAACTTTCAGCGGTTTAGGATGCATTTTTCCTGCCATAAATATTTTTGTCAATTTCAGTGGTCTAGGATGCGGGTTAATGCCCATTTCAGGCTGCAAATGTTTTTGGGACATTCAGAGCTTTCTGACACAGTTTTTAGGCCACCAACATTTTCTGGACTTTAGGGGGTCTAGGATGCCTGTAAACCCCTTTTTTGGGCCTCCAATGTTTTCTACATTTTTGCAGCCATAAGATGCATTTTAAGGCATTTTTTGGGCTTCTAACATATTCTGAACTTTCAGGGTGTAGGATGCATTTTTCGTGCCATGAATATTTTTGGGAATTTCAGTGGTCTAGGATGCGGTTTAATGCCCATTTCAGGCTGCAAATATTTTTGGGACATTCAGAGCTTTCTGACACAGTTTTTAGGCCACCAAAATTTTCTGGACTTTAGGGGGTCTAGGATGCCTTTAAACCCCTTTTTTGGGCCTCCAAAGTTTTCAACATTTTTGCAGCCTAAGATGGATTCTAAGGCCTTTTTTGGGCTGCTATCATATTCTGAACTTTCAGGGGTGTAGGATGCATTTTCTCGTGCACAAAATATTTTTGGGGATTTCAGTGGTCTAGGATGCAGGTTAATACCCATTTCAGGCTGCAAATGCTTTTGGGACATTCAGAGCTTTCTGACACAGTTTCAAGGCCACCAACATTTTCTGGACTTTAGGGGGTCTACGATGCCTGTAAATCCCTTTTTTGGACCTCCAAAGTTTTCAACATTTTTGCAGCCTAAGAAGCATTTTAAGGCCTTTTTTGGACTGCTAACATATTCTGAACTTTCAGGATGTAAGATGCATTTTTTGTGCCAAAACTATTTTTGGGAATTTCAGTGGTCTAGGATGCAGGTTAATGCCCCTTATAGGCTACAAATGTTTTTGGGACATTCAGAGCTCTCCGACAGTTTTTTGGGCCACCAACATTTTCTGGACTTTAGGGGGTCTAGGATGCATGTAAACCCATTTTTTGGACCACCAAAGTTTTCAAAATTTGTGCAGCCTAAGATGCATTTCAAGGCCTTTTTTGAGCTGCTAACATATTCTGAACATTCAGGATGTAAGATGCATTTTTTGTGCCAAAACTATTTTTGGGAATTTCAGTGGTCTAGGATGCAGGTTAATGCCCCTTATAGGCTACACATGTTTTTGGGACATTCAGAGCTCTCCGACAGTTTTTTGGGCCACCAAAATATTCTGGACTTTAGGGGGTCTAGGATGCCTGTAAACCCATTTTTTGGACCACCAAAGTTTTAAACATTTGTGCAGTCTAAGTTGCATTTTAAGGCCTTTTTTGGGCTGCTAACATGTTCAGAACTTTTAGCAGTGTAGGATGCATTTTTTTTTTCGTGCCATAAATATTTTTGGGAATTTCAGTGGTCTAGGATGCGGGTTAATGCCCATTTCAGGCTTCAAATGTTTTTGGGACATTCATAGCTCTCTGACACAGTTTTTAGGCCACCAACATTTTCTGGACTTTAGGGGGTCTAGGATGACTGTAAACCCCTTTTTTGGGCCTCCAAAGTTTTCAACATGTTTGCAGCCTAAGATGCATATTAAGGCCTTTTTTGGGCTGCTAACATATTCTGAACTTTCGATGGTGTATGATGCATTTTTCGTGCCATAAATATTTTTGGGTATTTCACTGGTCTAGGATGCGGGTTAATGCCCATGTCAAGCTGCAAATATTTTTGGGACATTCAGAGCTTTCTGACACAGTTTTTAGGCCACCAACATTTTCTGGACTTTAGGGAGTCTAGGATGCCTGTAAACCCCTTTTTTGGACCTCCAAAGTTTTCAACATTTTTGCAGCCTAAGATGCATTTTAAGGCCTTTTTTGGGCTGCTAACATATTCTGAACTTTCAGTGGTGTAAGATGCATTTTCCGTGCCAAAACTATTTTTGGGAATTTCAGTGGTCTAGGATGCAGGTTAATGTCCCTTATTGGCTACACATGTTTTTGGAACACTCAGAGCTCTCTGGCAGTTTTTTGGGCCACCAACATTTTCTGGACTTTAGGGGGTCTAGGATGCCTGTAAACCCCTTTTTTGGGCCTCCAAAGTTTTTTACATTTTTGCAGCCCTAAGATGCATCTTAAGGCCTTTTTTGGACTGCTAACATATTCTGAACTTTCAGGATGTAAGATGCATTTTTTGTGCCAAAACTATTTTTGGGAATTTCAGTGGTCTAGGATGCAGGTTAATGCCCCTTATAGGCTACAAATGTTTTTGGGACATTCAGAGCTCTCCGACAGTTTTTTGGGCCACCAACATTTTCTGGACTTTAGGGGGTCTAGGATGCATGTAAACCCATTTTTTGGACCACCAAAGTTTTCAAAATTTGTGCAGCCTAAGATGCATTTCAAGGCCTTTTTTGAGCTGCTAACATATTCTGAACATTCAGGATGTAAGATGCATTTTTTGTGCCAAAACTATTTTTGGGAATTTCAGTGGTCTAGGATGCAGGTTAATGCCCCTTATAGGCTACACATGTTTTTGGGACATTCAGAGCTCTCCGACAGTTTTTTGGGCCACCAAAATATTCTGGACTTTAGGGGGTCTAGGATGCCTGTAAACCCATTTTTTGGACCACCAAAGTTTTAAACATTTGTGCAGTCTAAGTTGCATTTTAAGGCCTTTTTTGGGCTGCTAACATGTTCAGAACTTTTAGCAGTGTAGGATGCATTTTTTTTTTCGTGCCATAAATATTTTTGGGAATTTCAGTGGTCTAGGATGCGGGTTAATGCCCATTTCAGGCTTCAAATGTTTTTGGGACATTCATAGCTCTCTGACACAGTTTTTAGGCCACCAACATTTTCTGGACTTTAGGGGGTCTAGGATGACTGTAAACCCCTTTTTTGGGCCTCCAAAGTTTTCAACATGTTTGCAGCCTAAGATGCATATTAAGGCCTTTTTTGGGCTGCTAACATATTCTGAACTTTCGATGGTGTATGATGCATTTTTCGTGCCATAAATATTTTTGGGTATTTCACTGGTCTAGGATGCGGGTTAATGCCCATGTCAAGCTGCAAATATTTTTGGGACATTCAGAGCTTTCTGACACAGTTTTTAGGCCACCAACATTTTCTGGACTTTAGGGAGTCTAGGATGCCTGTAAACCCCTTTTTTGGACCTCCAAAGTTTTCAACATTTTTGCAGCCTAAGATGCATTTTAAGGCCTTTTTTGGGCTGCTAACATATTCTGAACTTTCAGTGGTGTAAGATGCATTTTCCGTGCCAAAACTATTTTTGGGAATTTCAGTGGTCTAGGATGCAGGTTAATGTCCCTTATTGGCTACACATGTTTTTGGAACACTCAGAGCTCTCTGGCAGTTTTTTGGGCCACCAACATTTCCTGGACTTTAGGGGGTCTAGGATGGCTGTAAACCCCTTTTTTGGGCCTCCAATGTTTTCTACATTTTTGCAGCCATAAGATGCATTTTAAGGCATTTTTTGGGCTTCTAACATATTCTGAACTTTCAGGGTGTAGGATGCATTTTTCGTGCCATGAATATTTTTGGGAATTTCAGTGGTCTAGGATGCGGTTTAATGCTCATTTCAGGCTGCAAATATTTTTGGGACATTCAGAGCTTTCTGACACAGTTTTTAGGCCACCAACATTTTCTGGACTTTAGACGGTCTAGGATGCCTGTAAACCTCTTTTTTGGGCCTCCAAGGTTTTCAACATTTTTGCAGCCTAAGATGGATTTTAAGGCCTTTTTTGGGCTGCTATCATATTCTGAACTTTCAGGGGTGTAGGATGCATTTTCTCGTGCACAAAATATTTTTGGGCATTTTAGTGGTCTAGGATGCAGGTTAATACCCATTTCAGGCTGCACATGCTTTTGGGACATTCAGAGCTTTCTGACACAGTTTCAAGGCCACCAACATTTTCTGGACTTTAGGGGGTTTACGATGCCTGTAAATCCCTTTTTTGGACCTCCAAAGTTTTCAACATTTTTGCAGCCTAAGAAGCATTTTAAGGCCTTTTTTGGACTGCTAACATATTCTGAACTTTCAGCGGTGTAGGATGCTTTTTTCGTGCCATAATATTTTTGGGAATTTCAGTGGTCTAGGATGCGGGTTAATGCCCATTTCAGGCTGCAAATGTTTTTGGGACATTCAGAGCTTTCTGACACAGTTTTTAGGCCACCAACATTTTCTGGACTTTAGGGGGTCTAGGATGCCTGTAAACCCCTTTTTTGGGCCTCCAATGTTTTCTACATTTTTGCAGCCATAAGATGCATTTTAAGGCATTTTTTGGGCTTCTGACATATTCTGAACTTTCAGGGTGTAGGATGCATTTTTCGTGCCATAAATATTTTTAGGAATTTCAGTGGTCTAGGATGCGGGTTAATGCCCATTTCAGGCTGCAAATGTTTTTGGGACATTCAGAGCTCTCTGACACAGTTTTTGGGCCACCAACATTTTCTGGACTTTAGGGGGTCTAGGATGACTGTAAAGCCCTTTTTTGGGCCTCTAAGGTTTTCAACATTTTTGCAGCCTAAGATGCATGTTATGGCCTTTTCGGGTTGCTAACATATTCTGAACTTTCAGCGGTTTAGGATGCATTTTCCTGCCATAAATATTTTTGTCAATTTCAGTGGTCTAGGATGCGGGTTAATGCCCATTTCAGGCTGCAAATGTTTTTGGGACATTCAGAGCTTTCTGACACAGTTTTTAGGCCACCAACATTTTCTGGACTTTAGGGGGTCTAGGATGGCTGTAAACCCCTTTTTTGGGCCTCCAATGTTTTCTACATTTTTGCAGCCATAAGATGCATTTTAAGGCATTTTTTGGGCTTCTAACATATTCTGAACTTTCAGGGTGTAGGATGCATTTTTCGTGCCATGAATATTTTTGGGAATTTCAGTGGTCTAGGATGCGGTTTAATGCTCATTTCAGGCTGCAAATATTTTTGGGACATTCAGAGCTTTCTGACACAGTTTTTAGGCCACCAACATTTTCTGGACTTTAGACGGTCTAGGATGCCTGTAAACCTCTTTTTTGGGCCTCCAAGGTTTTCAACATTTTTGCAGCCTAAGATGGATTTTAAGGCCTTTTTTGGGCTGCTATCATATTCTGAACTTTCAGGGGTGTAGGATGCATTTTCTCGTGCACAAAATATTTTTGGGCATTTTAGTGGTCTAGGATGCAGGTTAATACCCATTTCAGGCTGCACATGCTTTTGGGACATTCAGAGCTTTCTGACACAGTTTCAAGGCCACCAACATTTTCTGGACTTTAGGGGGTTTACGATGCCTGTAAATCCCTTTTTTGGACCTCCAAAGTTTTCAACATTTTTGCAGCCTAAGAAGCATTTTAAGGCCTTTTTTGGACTGCTAACATATTCTGAACTTTCAGCGGTGTAGGATGCTTTTTTCGTGCCATAATATTTTTGGGAATTTCAGTGGTCTAGGATGCGGGTTAATGCCCATTTCAGGCTGCAAATGTTTTTGGGACATTCAGAGCTTTCTGACACAGTTTTTAGGCCACCAACATTTTCTGGACTTTAGGGGGTCTAGGATGCCTGTAAACCCCTTTTTTGGGCCTCCAATGTTTTCTACATTTTTGCAGCCATAAGATGCATTTTAAGGCATTTTTTGGGCTTCTGACATATTCTGAACTTTCAGGGTGTAGGATGCATTTTTCGTGCCATGAATATTTTTGGGAATTTCAGTGGTCTAGGATGTGGTTTAATGCCCATTTCAGGCTGCAAATATTTTTGGGACATTCAGAGCTTTCTGACACAGTTTTTAGGCCACCAACATTTTCTGGACTTTAGGGGGTCTAGGATGCCTGTAAACCCCTTTTTTGGGCCTCCAAAGTTTTCAACATTTTTGCAGCCTAAGATGGATTTTAAGGCCTTTTTTGGACTGCTAACATATTCTGAACTTTCAGCGGTGTAGGATGCTTTTTTCGTGCCATAATATTTTTGGGAATTTCAGTGGTCTAGGATGTGGGTTAATGCCCATTTCAGGCTGCAAATGTTTTTGGGACATTCAGAGCTCTCTGACACCGTTTTTGGGCCACCAACATTTTCTGGACTTTAGGGGGTCTAGGATGCCTGTAAACCCCTTTTTTGGGCCTCCAAATTTTTCTACATTTTTGCAGCCCTAGGATGCATTTTAGGGCATTTTTGGGGCTGCTAACATATTCTGAACTTTCAGGGTGTAAGATGCATTTTTCGTGCCATAAATATTTTTGGGAATTTCAGTAGTCTAGGATGCGGGATAATGCCCCTTTCAGCCTGCAAATGTTTTTGGGATATTCAGAACTCTTTGACACAGTTTTTAGACCACCAACATTTTCTGGACTTTAGGGGTCTAGGATGCCTGTAAACCCCTTTTTTGGACCTCCAAAGTTTTCAACATTTTTGCAGCCTAAGATGCATTTTAAGGCCTTTTTTGGGCTGCTAACATATTCTGAACTTTCAGTGGTGTAAGATGCATTTTTCGTGCCAAAACTATTTTTGGGAATTTCAGTGGTCTAGGATGCAGGTTAATGCCCCTTATTGGCTACACATGTTTTTGGGACATTCAGAGCTCTCTGGCAGTTTTTTGGGCCACCAATATTTTCTGGACTTTAGGGGGTCTAGGATGCCTGAAATCCCCTTTTTTGGGCCTCCAAAGTTTTCTACATTTTTGCAGCCCTAAGATGCATTTTAAGGCATTTTTGGGGCTGCTAACATATTCTGAACTTTCATGGTGTAAGATGCATTTTTCGTGCCAAAACTATTTTTGGGAATTTCAGTGGTCTAGGATGCAGGTTAATGCCCCTTATAGGCTACAAATGTTTTTCGGACATTCAGAGCTCTCTGACAGTTTTTTGGGCCACCAACATTTTCTGGACTTTAGGGGGTCTAGGATGCCTGTAAACCCCTTTTTTGGACCTCCAAAGTTATCAATATTTTTGCAGCCTACGATGCATTTTAAGGCCTTTTTTGGGCTGCTAACATATTCTGAACTTTCAGCGGTGTAGGATGCATTTTTCGTGCCATGAATATTTTTGGGAATTTCAGTGGTCTAGGATGCTGTTTAATGCCCATTTCAGGCTGCAAATATTTTTGGGATATTCAGAGCTTTATGACAAAGTTTTTAGGCCACCAACATTTTAGGGGTCTAGGATGACTGTAAACCCTTTTTTTGGGCCTCCAAAGTTTTCAACATTTTTGCAGCCTAAGATGCATTTTAAGGCCTTTTTTGGGCTGCTAACATATTCTGAACTTTCAGGATGTAAGATGCAATTTTCATGCCATAAATATTTTTGGGAATTTCAGTGGTCTAGGTTGCGGGTTAATGCCCATTTCAGGCTGCAAATGTTTTTGGGACATTCCGAGCTTTCTGACACAGTTTCTAGGCCACCAACATTTTCTGGACTTTAAGGGGTCTAGGATGACTGTAAACCCCTTTTTTGGGCCTCCAAAGTTTTCAACATTTTTGCAGCCTAAGATGCATTTTAAGGCCTTTTTTGGGCTGCTAACATATTCTGAACTTTCAGCGGTCTAGGATGACTGTAAACCCCTTTTTTGGGCCTCCAAAGTTTTCAACATTTTTGCAGCCTAAGATGCATTTTAAGGCCTTTTTTTGGGCTGCTAACATATTCTGAACTTTCAGCGGTGCAGGATGCATTTTTCGTGCCATAAATATTTTTGGGAATTTCAGTGGTCTAGGATGCGGGTTAATGCCCATTTCAGGCTGCAAATGTTTTTGGGACATTCAGAGCTCTCTGACACAGTTTTTGGGCCACCAACATTTTCTGGACTTTAGGGGGTCTAGGATGACTGTAAACCCCTTTTTTGGGCCTCCAAAGTTTTCAACATGTTTGCAGCCTAAGATGCATATTAAGGCCATTTTTTGGGCTGCTAACATATTCTGAACTTTCGATGGTGTATGATGCATTTTTCGTGCCATAAATATTTTTGGGAATTTCACTGGTCTAGGATGCGGGTTAATGCCCATTTCAAGCTGCAAATATTTTTGGGACATTCAGAGCTTTCTGACACAGTTTTTAGGCCACCAACATTTTCTGGACTTTAGGGAGTCTAGGATGCCTGTAAACCCCTTTTTTGGACCTCCAAAGTTTTCAACATTTTTGAAGCCTAAGATGCATTTTAAGGCCTTTTTTGGGCTGCTAACATATTCTGAACTTTCAGTGGTGTAAGATGCATTTTCCGTGCCAAAACTATTTTTGGGAATTTCAGTGGTCTAGGATGCAGGTTAATGTCCCTTATTGGCTACACATGTTTTTGGGACATTCAGAGCTCTCTGGCAGTTTTTTGGGCCACCAGCATTTTCTGGACTTTAGGGGGTCTAGGATGCCTGTAAACCTCTTTTTTGGGCCTCCAAAGTTTTCTACATTTTTGCAGCCCTAAGATGCATCTTAAGGCATTTTTGGGGCTGCTAACATATTCTGAACTTTCAGGTGTAAGATTCCTTTTTCGTGCCAAAACTATTTTTGGGAATTTCAGTGGTAAAGGATGCAGGTTAATGCCCCTTATAGGCTACAAATGTTTTTGGAACACTCAGAGCTCTCTGACAGTTTTTTGGACCACCAACATATTCTGGACATTAGGGGGTCTATGATGCCTGTAAACCCTTTTTTGGACCTCCAAAGTTTTCAATATTTTTGCAGCCTAAGATGCATTTTAAGGCCTTTTTTGGGCTGCTAACATATTCTGAACTTTCAGCGGTGTAGGATGCATTTTTCGTGCCATGAATATTTTTGGGAATTTCAGTGGTCTAGGATGCGGTTTAATGCCCTTTTCAGGCTGCAAATATTTTTGGGACATTCAGAGCTTTCTGACACAGTTTTTAGGCCACCAACATTTTCTGGACTTTAGGGGGTCTAGGATGCCTGTAAACCCCTTTTTTGGACCGCCAAAGTTTTCAATATTTTTGCAGCCTAAGATGCATTTTAAGGCCTTTTTTGGGCTGCTAACATGTTCAGAACTTTTAGCAGTGTAGGATGCATTTTTTTTTCGTGCCATATATATTTTTGGGAATTTCAGTGGTCTAGGATGCGGGTTAATGCCCATTTCAGGCTTCAAATGTTTTTGGGACATTCAGATCTCTCTGACACAGTTTTTGGGCCACCAACATTTTCTGGACTTTAGGGGGTCTAAGATGACTGTAAACCCCTTTTTTGGGCCTCTAAGGTTTTCAACATTTTTGCAGCCTAAGATGCATGTTATGGCCTTTTTTGGGCTGCTAACATATTCTGAACTTTCAGCGGTTTAGGATGCATTTTTCCTGCCATAAATATTTTTGTCAATTTCAGTGGTCTAGGATGCGGGTTAATGCCCATTTCAGGCTGCAAATGTTTTTGGGACATTCAGAGCTTTCTGACACAGTTTTTAGGCCACCAACATTTTCTGGACTTTAGGGGGTCTAGGATGCCTGTAAACCCCTTTTTTGGGCCTCCAATGTTTTCTACATTTTTGCAGCCATAAGATGCATTTTAAGGCATTTTTTGGGCTTCTAACATATTCTGAACTTTCAGGGTGTAGGATGCATTTTTCGTGCCATGAATATTTTTGGGAATTTCAGTGGTCTAGGATGCGGTTTAATGCCCATTTCAGGCTGCAAATATTTTTGGGACATTCAGAGCTTTCTGACACAGTTTTTAGGCCACCAAAATTTTCTGGACTTTAGGGGGTCTAGGATGCCTTTAAACCCCTTTTTTGGGCCTCCAAAGTTTTCAACATTTTTGCAGCCTAAGATGGATTCTAAGGCCTTTTTTGGGCTGCTATCATATTCTGAACTTTCAGGGGTGTAGGATGCATTTTCTCGTGCACAAAATATTTTTGGGGATTTCAGTGGTCTAGGATGCAGGTTAATACCCATTTCAGGCTGCAAATGCTTTTGGGACATTCAGAGCTTTCTGACACAGTTTCAAGGCCACCAACATTTTCTGGACTTTAGGGGGTCTACGATGCCTGTAAATCCCTTTTTTGGACCTCCAAAGTTTTCAACATTTTTGCAGCCTAAGAAGCATTTTAAGGCCTTTTTTGGACTGCTAACATATTCTGAACTTTCAGGATGTAAGATGCATTTTTTGTGCCAAAACTATTTTTGGGAATTTCAGTGGTCTAGGATGCAGGTTAATGCCCCTTATAGGCTACAAATGTTTTTGGGACATTCAGAGCTCTCCGACAGTTTTTTGGGCCACCAACATTTTCTGGACTTTAGGGGGTCTAGGATGCATGTAAACCCATTTTTTGGACCACCAAAGTTTTCAAAATTTGTGCAGCCTAAGATGCATTTCAAGGCCTTTTTTGAGCTGCTAACATATTCTGAACATTCAGGATGTAAGATGCATTTTTTGTGCCAAAACTATTTTTGGGAATTTCAGTGGTCTAGGATGCAGGTTAATGCCCCTTATAGGCTACACATGTTTTTGGGACATTCAGAGCTCTCCGACAGTTTTTTGGGCCACCAAAATATTCTGGACTTTAGGGGGTCTAGGATGCCTGTAAACCCATTTTTTGGACCACCAAAGTTTTAAACATTTGTGCAGTCTAAGTTGCATTTTAAGGCCTTTTTTGGGCTGCTAACATGTTCAGAACTTTTAGCAGTGTAGGATGCATTTTTTTTTTCGTGCCATAAATATTTTTGGGAATTTCAGTGGTCTAGGATGCGGGTTAATGCCCATTTCAGGCTTCAAATGTTTTTGGGACATTCATAGCTCTCTGACACAGTTTTTAGGCCACCAACATTTTCTGGACTTTAGGGGGTCTAGGATGACTGTAAACCCCTTTTTTGGGCCTCCAAAGTTTTCAACATGTTTGCAGCCTAAGATGCATATTAAGGCCTTTTTTGGGCTGCTAACATATTCTGAACTTTCGATGGTGTATGATGCATTTTTCGTGCCATAAATATTTTTGGGTATTTCACTGGTCTAGGATGCGGGTTAATGCCCATGTCAAGCTGCAAATATTTTTGGGACATTCAGAGCTTTCTGACACAGTTTTTAGGCCACCAACATTTTCTGGACTTTAGGGAGTCTAGGATGCCTGTAAACCCCTTTTTTGGACCTCCAAAGTTTTCAACATTTTTGCAGCCTAAGATGCATTTTAAGGCCTTTTTTGGGCTGCTAACATATTCTGAACTTTCAGTGGTGTAAGATGCATTTTCCGTGCCAAAACTATTTTTGGGAATTTCAGTGGTCTAGGATGCAGGTTAATGTCCCTTATTGGCTACACATGTTTTTGGAACACTCAGAGCTCTCTGGCAGTTTTTTGGGCCACCAACATTTTCTGGACTTTAGGGGGTCTAGGATGCCTGTAAACCCCTTTTTTGGGCCTCCAAAGTTTTCTACATTTTTGCAGCCCTAAGATGCATCTTAAGGCATTTTTGGGGCTGCTAACATATTCTGAACTTTCAGGGTGTAAGATGCATTTTTCGTGCCAAAAGTATTTTTGGGAATTTCAGTGGTAAAGGATGCAGGTTAATGCCCCTTATAGGCTACAAATGTTTTTGGAACACTCAGAGCTCTCTGACAGTTTTTTGGACCACCAACATTTTCTGGACTTTAGGGGGTCTAGGATGCCTTTAAACCCCTTTTTTGGACCTCCAAAGTTTTCAATATTTTTGCAGCCTAAGATGCATTTTAAGGCCTTTTTTGGGCTGCTAACATATTCTGAACTTTCAGCGGTGTAGGATGCATTTTTCGTGCCATGAATATTTTTGGGAATTTCAGTGGTCTAGGATGCGGTTTAATGCCCTTTTCAGGCTGCAAATATTTTTGGGACATTCAGAGCTTTCTGACACAGTTTTTAGGCCACCAACATTTTCTGGACTTTAGGGGGTCTAGGATGCCTGTAAACCCCTTTTTTGGACTTCCAAAGTTTTCAATATTTTTGCAGCCTAAGATGCATTTTAAGGCCTTTTTTGGGCTGCTAACATGTTCAGAACTTTTAGCAGTGTAGGATGCATTTTTTTTTCGTGCCATAAATATTTTTGAGAATTTCAGTGGTCTAGGATGCGGGTTAATGCCCATTTCAGAATTCAAATGTTTTTGGGACATTCAGAGCTCTCTGACACAGTTTTTGGGCCACCAACATTTTCTGGACTTTAGGGGGTCTAGGATGACTGTAAACCCCTTTTTTGGGCCTCCAAAGTTTTCAACATTTTTGCAGCCTAAGATGCTTTTAAGGCCTTTTTTTGGGCTGCTAACATATTCTGAACTTTCAGCGGTGCAGGATGCATTTTTCGTGCCATAAATATTTTTAGGAATTTCAGTGGTCTAGGATGCGGGTTAATGCCCATTTCAGGCTGCAAATGTTTTTGGGACATTCAGAGCTCTCTGACACAGTTTTTGGGCCACCAACATTTTCTGGACTTTAGGGGGTCTAGGATGACTGTAAAGCCCTTTTTTGGACCACCAAAGTTTTAAACATTTGTGCAGTCTAAGTTGCATTTTAAGGCCTTTTTTGGGCTGCTAACATGTTCAGAACCTTTAGCAGTGTAGGATGCATTTTTTTTTTTCGTGCCATAAATATTTTTGGGAATTTCAGTGGTCTAGGATGCGGGTTAATGCCCATTTCAGGCTTCAAATGTTTTTGGGACATTCATAGCTCTCTGACACAGTTTTTAGGCCACCAACATTTTCTGGACTTTAGGGGGTCTAGGATGACTGTAAACCCCTTTTTTGGGCCTCCAAAGTTTTCAACATGTTTGCAGCCTAAGATGCATATTAAGGCCTTTTTTGGGCTGCTAACATATTCTGAACTTTCGATGGTGTATGATGCATTTTTCGTGCCATAAATATTTTTGGGTATTTCACTGGTCTAGGATGCGGGTTAATGCCCATTTCAAGCTGCAAATATTTTTGGGACATTCAGAGCTTTCTGACACAGTTTTTAGGCCACCAACATTTTCTGGACTTTAGGGAGTCTAGGATGCCTGTAAACCCCTTTTTTGGACCTCCAAAGTTTTCAACATTTTTGCAGCCTAAGATGCATTTTAAGGCCTTTTTTGGGCTGCTAACATATTCTGAACTTTCAGTGGTGTAAGATGCATTTTCCGTGCCAAAACTATTTTTGGGAATTTCAGTGGTCTAGGATGCAGGTTAATGTCCCTTATTGGCTACACATGTTTTTGGGACATTCAGAGCTCTCTGGCAGTTTTTTGGGCCACCAACATTTTCTGGACTTTAGGGGGTCTAGGATGCCTGTAAACCCCTTTTTTGGGCCTCCAAAGTTTTCTACATTTTTGCAGCCCTAAGATGCATCTTAAGGCATTTTTAGGGCTGCTAACATATTCTGAACTTTCAGGGTGTAAGATGCATTTTTCGTGCCAAAACTATTTTTGGGAATTTCAGTGGTAAAGGATGCAGGTTAATGCCCCTTATAGGCTACAAATGTTTTTGGAACACTCAGAGCTCTCTGACAGTTTTTTGGACCACCAACATTTTCTGGACTTTAGGGGGTCTAGGATGCCTTTAAACCCCTTTTTTGGACCTCCAAAGTTTTCAATATTTTTGCAGCCTAAGATGCATTTTAAGGCCTTTTTTGGGCTGCTAACATATTCTGAACTTTCAGCGGTGTAGGATGCATTTTTCGTGCCATGAATATTTTTGGGAATTTCAGTGGTCTAGGATGCGGTTTAATGCCCTTTTCAGGCTGCAAATATTTTTGGAATGTTAGATATTAGCTTAGTTTGTGGAAAAATACTCTGAGCCAATAAGTAGGTATATGGATTTCAAGGAGAATCCATTTCTTTTATTAATAATTTTTTTTTCTTTTCTTTTCAGGCTTAACTTAAAGGATACGTGTAGCTGACGAGTCCCTTGGATACTCTGCAAGGCCCTCTGCAGCTTAGGGTAAGTGGTCTCTGGTGTCTTGTGTTTTCTTTTGAAATCTGTTGTTCCTTTTCTTCTTCGAGTTATAGAAAGTTTATCTACTCCTACATATTCTTCTTTATTTTTCAATTTCTTTTCCCGTATCTTATTTAATGTTTCTTGAAGGATTCCCTTGTGCCGCTTTGGTAGCTTCAACTTCAGTATTTAAAAGTCAATAGTAACTGTTCCCTCAAGAATAGTCTCTTTCATATCATTATGCCTAAAGAGCATACGTTTCTCTCCTAATCTTCAGATTTTACTAATCCTCATTTCTGACCTTTTTTTAGTTTCAGCCCAATTGTGGCCCGTGTATGGTATAGTCTGTAATATAACAGTTGTATGCTCAATTAACAACGTTTACTCCTTCGTGGTTAAACAAAACGCCGCTTGCAGCCGTCTCTTTATTATGGTTGTGTGAATAAGAGCTGTACCCCAGCTGATTAGACGCTTTGTTTTGGGCGTATCACACAGACGGTCGGGTTAAATGTAACCGCTTCTCTCTCTCTTGCCAGTGTGCCTTCTACTTCATTAAGTGGCGTCACTCAATACTTTGTTTTGGTCGTGTCGCACGGATCGTTGTTTTAAATGTAACCGCCCCTCTCTTCCGGCCGTGTGCTTTCTGTTTCATTACGGGGCGTTACTCACTGTTTTGTTTGTTTACTTCGACAAGCTGACTCGCCAGCTGCGATCCGCTTCCTCCCTCGACGTTATGGGTGAGCCACACCCCCTGACTCAACTCTGACTTCTCCGGTATTGCGGCAAGTCCGTACTCCGTTGAGACAACGCTCGCTTCGGCCTGATCTCCAGTCGAGCGGTGTGAGAGGAAGATTAACGTTATACAACTCGTGGACAGTTTCTTAACTTGTAACCCATTTTCAGTGCGCAACGGCGCAATAATATATATATATATAACGAAACTTTTCCTCTAAACTCGTCGGTCTTCGTCTAATAAGCCCACTCGTAACGGATGTCGGTTTTCTCCCCCTCCAAGACGCCTGTTTCCTAGGTAACCAAAAACAGAGAGTCCATTAGAGGAAAGGCCATACATCAACACTTCCCTATGTTTACTTCCTGTATTTGGGAGCAAGATCTTGCAGATTAGGTAACAGATATTGAAAAGATAGACAAGATAGTCCATACATGGTTACACTGTCACACCCCCTCTACTAAGCCCTTACGCTTGGGAAGGGTTTCAGCTCTGGATAAGAAATCAGCTTGTATCAGTAGTTTCCCAGGTTTATGAACAGTTTTGAAAGAGAAGGGCTGGAGGGAAAGGAACCATCTGAGTACTCTCTGATTCGAATCTTTATTGCGGGCAAGCCAGACTAAGGGGGCATGGTCCGTTATTAAAGTAAACTCTCTTCCCAATAGGTAATACCGAAGGGCATCAATGGCCCACTTCACTGCCAAGCACTCTTTTTCTATTGTGGGGTAACTCAACTCATGCGGTAAGAGTTTCCGACTAATGAAGAGTATTGGTCTTTCCTCCTCTCCTTGAGTTTGAAACAATACTGCCCCAATGCCTGTACCTGACGCATCCGTCTGAAGGAAGAACGGGGCCTCAAAATCTGGACAGTGTAAAACAGGCTTAGTGGTTAGGGCCTCTTTTAGTTCATTGAAAGCTTGCAGGGTCTCCTTGGTTTGCCAATTCTCTTTCGTGAGAGAGGTTTTCTTCAACAAATTTGTTAGAGGAGCTGCTAATGAGGAAAAATGTGGGATAAACCTCCTATAATAACCCACAAATCCCAAGAAGGCCCTAACTTGTTTTGGAGTTCCCGGGAATTTTAACTGCTTAATAGCACTTATCTTCTCCTCCTGGGGCTTGATCATACCTTGACCCACATGATATCCTAGGTATTTAGTGTGATATGTAGCCACCTGGGTTTTCTTGGGATTTATGTGTAGACCAGCTTGTTTTAGGGTTTTAAATATACTTTTCAAATGTCGTAGATGATCTGACCAGGTGTTACTATAAATTATAATGTCATCTAGGTAAGCTCCGACATATTGTTCATGACCTCTGGTGAGGTAATTCATTAATCGTTGGAACGTTGCTGGTGCTCCATGTAACCCAAAGGGTAATACCGTGAATTGGTACAACCCCGTAGGTGTGGCAAATGCTGTCTTTTCCTTATCTGAAGGTGATAATGGGATCTGCCAATAACCTTTGGTTAAGTCAATGGTAGTCAGAAATTTGGCTTTTCCTAGATTGTTTATTAAATCTTCGATCCTGGGCATGGGGTAAGCGTCGAATTTAGATATTTCATTTAATTTTCTAAAGTCCATGCAAAATCTTACACTGCCATCTGGTTTCGGCACTAGTGCCACAGGAGAGCTCCATTCACTATAGGATGGTTCAATGATTCCTAACTCCAACATTTCCTGTACCTCTTGGTTGAAGGCTTTTATTTTTGTTTCTGGAATTCGATAAGGTCTGAGTCTTACTATGGTCTCTGGTTTGGTAACGATCCGGTGGTGAGTTAACATAGTCTTTCCAGGTAGTGAGGAGAATATCTCCGAAAAGTCTTGTAATAAATTGTATAATTCCCCTTTTTGGGTATTTGTTAGCTCTGGATTAATATTCAGGCCTTCTAGACCTATTTTTTCTTTGGATTTTGGGAAATGTTCTTCTGGGACTACATCTAGCGTTATCATGGCAACGGTTTGGGTGGGAGGTATCCACCTTTTAAGTAAGTTTACATGATACGTCTGACAGGGTATCCTCCTCCCGGGCTGTCTCACTTTATACGTCAAAGGGCCTAGGACCTCTTGTATTTCATACGGCCCTTTCCAAGCCGCTAACATCTTGTTCTCTGACGTAGGTAATAGTACCAATACGTTTTCGCCCACGTTGAAGGTTCTCAATTGTGATTTCTGATTATAATGTCTCTCCTGATTTAATTGAGCTTGAAGTAGATTGTCTCTAGCTATAGCCTGCAATTTCTCAATTCTTTCCTGTAGCTGAGACGCATATTCTGTTAGGGTTATCTCCTGTTCCGATTGCTCCTCCCAATTCTCTTTCAGAATGTCCAGCAGAGTCCGGACCGGTCTTCCGAATAACAGCTCAAACAGTGAAAATCCTGTTGAGGATTGAGGAGTGTTCCTTAAAGTCATCAATATCCATGGTAATATTCTATCCCAATCTTTATTCCCAGGAACAGTTGTCTTCTTTAACATTTGTTTGATGGTCTGGTTATAGCGTTCAACTAAACCATCTGTTTGAGGATGGTAAACCGCTGTTTTTAAGTGTTCAATTTTTAGCGTCGTACAGACTTGTTCAAGGACTTTGGACATGAAATTGGAACCACGATCAGTGATGATCTCTCGGGGAATTCCAACTCTTCCTATAAAGGGAATAAGCACATCACATATCTGTTGTGTATTCGTGGCTTTTAAGGGAAATGCCTCCGGATATCTGGTTGCATAGTCTACTACTACCAGAATATATTTATGGCCCCTCTTGGTTGGTTCTAAAGGCCCCATAATATTGACTCCTATCCGGCTAAAGGGCTCTACAACGAGCGGCATCGGTTGTAATGGTGCTTTCTTTATATTGGCCCTATTCTTCTTTTGGCACTCCTCACAGAATTGGCAAAATTTAACTACTTGATTGTACACTCCTGGCCAATAAAACCTGTCTAGAATCTTCTTCGTAGTCTTCTCCGTTCCCAGATGACCTTCTCCAACTTGTATGTGGGCGACCTCTAGGACAGTCTTATAGAATTTCCTGGGTATCACCAGTTGCTTTAGATCCTCGCCGTTCCGAGATTTGGTTACTCTGTACAACAACCCATTTTCCTTCATAAAGTGTGGACCTTGCCCTGGTGGGTCCTCTAATGCCCGCTCTCTGGCGTATTGCAACAATGGATCTAAGTTCTGGGCTGACCTAAAGCTATCCCCATCCTCATCTAGCCTCCAGTCAACTGCGATCGGGCAACTATTTTTTTCCTTCCATTCCTGTTTTAACACTCTTTTTATCTTCCTACTCTTCTGGGTCTTAACCATTGGCGTAGTTATTTCTTCCTTATGGAAAGGGGCCGTTTCCAACCAGCTCTTCTCTATTTCGTGAACTAATTTAGAAAATTTTGGTATATCCGTTCCAATTAATAAAGGTTTGGGTAAAACAGGTAATACCGCAGCTCTCACATTCATAGTTTCCCCAGCCATCTTTATCTGAACCTTCTTTGAAGGATATGTCTTTATGTCCCCATGGACACATCGAATAGGTATCTCCCCAGATGAACAATAATTTTCACCTACCAGATCTGACGTTATAGCGGTCTGTAGACTTCCTGAATCGACCAAAGCTGTGGTGTGTTTGCCTTCTACTTCCGCATCACAAGTATACAGATATTGTGACTGCCTTCCCGGTGTTTGTTCATAGGGATCCGCCTCCTTAATGGACTCAAGAACACCTACATCCATTGGTTCCGTCTTTGGTTTCTTCGGACAGAACCTGGCAAGGTGGCCCCACTCCCCACAATCGAAACATTGTGGACCTCGGATAGCTGTTGGTGACTGACGATAGTTACTAGGACCTTCACTGGTGGGTCTGGAGCGTATAATTTCCCCTTCGGGTTTCCTCAGCATCGAATGTGGCCACTTTGGTTGGGTCATAACTTTATTCGCAAACGTCTGAGGTCTAGTATTTGTTGTATAGGACCAAGCTTTACCCTGTCCAGCCTTCTGATAAGCGGAGGCTACCTCCACAGCTTCGGATAGTGTTAGACGATGGTGTTGTCTAACCCACCTTTGTACTGGACCAGGAAGGGCTTCAATAAACTGTTCCAAAATCACTTTTTCAGTTATTTCCTTCGGGGAAAACATTGTAGGTTGTAACCACTTTTCGGCTAATTCTTTTACTCTGTAAAACATTTGTCTCGGCGTCTCTTCTCCAAGTAATTTAACCTCTCGGAATTTTATTCGATATGTCTCCTCATCATGACCCATTCGTTCCAACACCACTTTCTTCATGTCTCCATAACCAGTATCACCCGTGGGATTCGCTGCTTGGTAGGCACACTGCATTTCGCCGGTCATTAATGGTGCGATGTAATGGCACCATCTCTCGGCGGGCCACTGTGCATTACGAGCTACCCTTTCAAAATTTACAAAAAAATGAGCCGGGTCTTCACCAGTTGAGTATTTTTGTAACACTGAGGTGGGAACTTGAGTGTTGTTTCTGGCATTAGTCACTTCCAAAAGTTGGGCCTGTTGCATTTGTAACGCTTGTTGGAATGCGAGTCTGTCAGCTTGAGCTTGTTGCGTTTGCATTTGTAGGGCCTGTTGTAATATTTGTTGACCCTCAGTTAGGGTTTTAATCAGATCCTCCATGGCGCTCTCTCAATCCCACTTCTGACACCAAATGTTAGATATTAGCTTAGTTTGTGGAAAAACACTCTGAGCCAATAAGTAGGTATATGGATTTCAAGGAGAATCCATTTCTTTTATTAATAATTTTTTTTTCTTTTCTTTTCAGGCTTAACTTAAAGGATACGTGTAGCTGACGAGTCCCTTGGATACTCTGCAAGGCCCTCTGCAGCTTAGGGTAAGTGGTCTCTGGTGTCTTGTGTTTTCTTTTGAAATCTGTTGTTCCTTTTCTTCTTCGAGTTATAGAAAGTTTATCTACTCCTACATATTCTTCTTTATTTTTCAATTTCTTTTCCCGTATCTTATTTAATGTTTCTTGAAGGATTCCCTTGTGCCGCTTTGGTAGCTTCAACTTCAGTATTTAAAAGTCAATAGTAACTGTTCCCTCAAGAATAGTCTCTTTCATATCATTATGCCTAAAGAGCATACGTTTCTCTCCTAATCTTCAGATTTTACTAATCCTCATTTCTGACCTTTTTTTAGTTTCAGCCCAATTGTGGCCCGTGTATGGTATAGTCTGTAATATAACAGTTGTATGCTCAATTAACAACGTTTACTCCTTCGTGGTTAAACAAAACGCCGCTTGCAGCCGTCTCTTTATTATGGTTGTGTGAATAAGAGCTGTACCCCAGCTGATTAGACGCTTTGTTTTGGGCGTATCACACAGACGGTCGGGTTAAATGTAACCGCTTCTCTCTCTCTTGCCAGTGTGCCTTCTACTTCATTAAGTGGCGTCACTCAATACTTTGTTTTGGTCGTGTCGCACGGATCGTTGTTTTAAATGTAACCGCCCCTCTCTTCCGGCCGTGTGCTTTCTGTTTCATTACGGGGCGTTACTCACTGTTTTGTTTATTTACTTCGACAAGCTGACTCGCCAGCTGCGATCCGCTTCCTCCCTCGACGTTATGGGTGAGCCACACCCCCTGACTCAACTCTGACTTCTCCGGTATTGCGGCAAGTCCGTACTCCGTTGAGACAACGCTCGCTTCGGCCTGATCTCCAGTCGAGCGGTGTGAGAGGAAGATTAACGTTATACAACTCGTGGACAGTTTCTTAACTTGTAACCCATTTTCAGTGCGCAACGGCGCAATAATATATATATATATAACAAAACTTTTCCTCTAAACTCGTCGGTCTTCGTCTAATAAGCCCACTCGTAACGGACGTCGGTTTTCTCCCCCTCCAAGACGCCTGTTTCCTAGGTAACCAAAAACAGAGAGTCCATTAGAGGAAAGGCCATACATCAACACTTCCCTATGTTTACTTCCTGTATTTGGGAGCAAGATCTTGCAGATTAGGTAACAGATATTGAAAAGATAGACAAGATAGTCCATACATGGTTACACTGTCACAGGGACATTCAGAGCTTTCTGACACAGTTTTTAGGCCACCAACATTTTCTGGACTTTAGGGGGTCTAGGATGCCTGTAAACCCCTTTTTTGGACTTCCAAAGTTTTCAATATTTTTGCAGCCTAAGATGCATTTTAAGGCCTTTTTTGGGCTGCTAACATGTTCAGAACTTTTAGCAGTGTAGGATGCATTTTTTTTTCGTGCCATAAATATTTTTGAGAATTTCAGTAGTCTAGGATGCGGGTTAATGCCCATTTCAGAATTCAAATGTTTTTGGGACATTCAGAGCTCTCTGACACAGTTTTTGGGCCACCAACATTTTCTGGACTTTAGGGGGTCTAGGATGACTGTAAACCCCTTTTTTGGGCCTCCAAAGTTTTCAACATTTTTGCAGCCTAAGATGCTTTTAAGGCCTTTTTTTGGGCTGCTAACATATTCTGAACTTTCAGCGGTGCAGGATGCATTTTTCGTGCCATAAATATTTTTGAGAATTTCAGTGGTCTAGGATGCGGGTTAATGCCCATTTCAGGCTGCAAATATTTTTGGGATATTCAGAGCTTTCTGACAAAGTTTTTAGGCCACCAACATTTTAGGGGTCTAGGATGACTGTAAACCCTTTTTTTGGGCCTCCAAAGTTTTCAACATTTTTGCAGCCTAAGATGCATTTTAAGGCCTTTTTTGGGCTGCTAACATATTCTGAACTTTCAGGATGTAAGATGCATTTTTCATGCCATAAATATTTTTGGGAATTTCAGTGGTCTAGGATGCGGGTTAATGCCCATTTCAGGCTGCAAATGTTTTTGGGACATTCCGAGCTTTCTGACACAGTTTCTAGGCCACCAACATTTTCTGGACTTTAAGGGGTCTAGGATGACTGTAAACCCCTTTTTTGGGCCTCCAAAGTTTTCAACATTTTTGCAGCCTAAGATGCATTTTAAGGCCTTTTATGGGCTGCTAACATATTCTGAACTTTCAGCGGTCTAGGATGACTGTAAACCCCTTTTTTGGGCCTCTAAAGTTTTCAACATTTTTGCAGCCTAAGATGCATTTTAAGGCCTTTTTTTTGGCTGCTAACATATTCTGAACTTTCAGCGGTGCAGGATGCATTTTTCGTGCCATAAATATTTTTGGGAATTTCAGTGGTCTAGGATGCAGGTTAATGCCCATTTCAGGCTGCAAATGTTTTTGGGACATTCAGAGCTCTCTGACACAGTTTTTGGGCCACCAACATTTTCGGGACTTTAGGGGGTCTAGGATGACTGTAAACCCCTTTTTTGGGCCTCTAAAGTTTTCAACATTTTTGCAGCCTAAGATGCATATTAAGGCCTTTTTTGGGCTGCTAACATATTCTGAACTTTCAGTGGTGTAGGATGCATTTTTCGTGCCATAAATATTTTTAGGAATTTCAGTGGTCTAGGATACGTGTTAATGCCCCTTATGGGCTACAAATGTTTTGGGGATATTCAGAGCCCTCTGACACCGTTTTTGGGCCACCAACATTTTCTGGACTTTAGGGGGTCTAGGATGCCTGTAAACCCCTTTTTTGGGCCTCCAAAGTTTTCAACATTTTTGCAGCCTAAGATGGATTTTAAGGCCTTTTTTGGGCTGCTATCATATTCTGAACTTTCAGGGGTGTAGGATGCATTTTTTCGTGCACAAAATATTTTTGGGGATTTCAGTGGTCTAGGGAGCCGGTTAATGCCCATTTCAGGCTGCAAATGTTTTTGGGACATTCAGAGCTTTCTGACACAGTTTTTAGGCCACCAACATTTTCTGGGCTTTAGGGGGTCTAGGATGCATGTAAACCCCTTTTTTGGGCCTCCAAAGTTTTCTACATTTTTGCTGCCCTAAGGTGCATTTTAAGGCCTTTTTTGAGCTGCTAACATATTCTGAACTTTCAGGATGTAAGATGCATTTTTTGTGCCAAAACTATTTTTGGAAATTTCAGTGGTCTAGGATACATGTTAATGCCCCTTATGGGCTACAAATGTTTTGGGGCTATTCAGAGCTCTCTGACACCGTTTTTTGGCCACCAACATTTTCTGCACTTTAGTGAGTCTAGGATGCCTGTAAACCCCTTTTTTGGGCCTCCAAAGTTTTTAACAGTTTTGCAGCCTAAGATGGATTTTAAGGCCTTTTTTGGGCTGCTATCATATTCTGAACTTTCAGTGTTGTAGGATGCATTTTTCCTGCACAAAATATTTGTGGGATTTTCAGTGCTCTAGGATGCGGGTTAATGCCCATTTCAGGCTTCAAATGTTTTTGGGATATTCAGAGCTCTCTGACAGTTTTTTGGGCCACCAACATTTTCTGAACTTTAGGGGGTCTAGGATGCTAAACCCCTTTTTTGGACCTCCAAAGTTTTCAACATTTTTGCAGCCTAAGATGCATTTTAAGGCCTTTTTTGGGCTCCTAACATATTCTGAACTTTCAGTTGTATAGGATGCTTTTTTCGTGCCATAAATATTTTTGGGAATTTCAGTGGTCTAGGATGCGGGTTAATGCCCATTTCAGGCTGCAAATGTTTTTGGGATATTCAGAGCTCTCTGACACCGTTTTTGCGCCACCAACATTTTCTGGACTTTAGGGGGTTTAGGATGCCTGTAAACCCCTTTTTTGGGCCTCTAAAGTTTTCTACATTTTTGCAGCCCTAAGATGCATGCATGGCCTTTTTTGGGCTGCTAACATATTCTGAACTTTCAGCGGTGTAGGATGCGTTTTTCCTGCCATAAATATTTTTGGGAATTTCAGTGGTATAGGATGCGGGTTAATGCCCATTTCAGGCTGCAAATGTTTTTGGGACATTCAGAGCTTTCTGACACAGTCTTTAGGCCACAAACATTTTCTGGACTTTAGGTGGTCGAGGATGCCTGTAAACCCCTTTTTTGGGCCTCCAAAGTTTTCAACATTTTTGCAGCCTAAGATGGATTTTAAGGCCTTTTTTGGCTGCTATCATATTCTGAACTTTCAGAGGTGTAGGATACATTTTTTCGTGCACAAAATATTTTTGGGGATTTCAGTGGTCTAGGATGCGGGTTAATGCCCATTTCAGGCTGCAAATGCTTTTGGGACATTCAGAGCTTTCTGACACAGTTTCATGGCCACCAACATTTTCTGGACTTTAGGGGGTCTACGATGACTGTAAACCCATTTTTTGGGCCTCTAAAGTTTTCAACATTTTTGCAGCCTAAGATGCATATTAAGGCCTTTTTTGGGCTGCTAACATATTCTGAACTTTCAGTGGTGTAGGATGCATTTTTCGTGCCATAAATATTTTTGGGAATTTCAGTGGTCTAGGATACGTGTTAATGCCCCTTATGGGCTACAAATGTTTTGGGGATATTCAGAGCCCTCTGACACCGTTTTTTGGCCACCAACATTTTCTGGACTTTAGGGGGTCTAGGATGCCTGTAAACCCCTTTTTTGGGCCTCCAAAGTTTTCAACATTTTTGCAGCCTAAGATGGATTTTAAGGCCTTTTTTGGGCTGCTATCATATTCTGAACTTTCAGGGGTGTAGGATGCATTTTTTCGTGCACAAAATATTTTTGGGGATTTCAGTGGTCTAGGGAGCCGGTTAATGCCCATTTCAGGCTGCAAATGTTTTTGGGACATTCAGAGCTTTCTGACACAGTTTTTAGGCCACCAACATTTTCTGGGCTTTAGGGGGTCTAGGATGCATGTAAACCCCTTTTTTGGGCCTCCAAAGTTTTCTACATTTTTGCTGCCCTAAGGTGCATTTTAAGGCCTTTTTTGAGCTGCTAACATATTCTGAACTTTCAGGATGTAAGATGCATTTTTTGTGCCAAAACTATTTTTGGAAATTTCAGTGGTCTAGGATACATGTTAATGCCCCTTATGGGCTACAAATGTTTTGGGGATATTCAGAGCTCTCTGACACCGTTTTTTGGCCACCAACATTTTCTGCACTTTAGTGAGTCTAGGATGCCTGTAAACCCCTTTTTTGGGCCTCCAAAGTTTTTAACAGTTTTGCAGCCTAAGATGGATTTTAAGGCCTTTTTTGGGCTGCTATCATATTCTGAACTTTCAGAGGTGTAGGATACATTTTTTCGTGCACAAAATATTTTTGGGGATTTCAGTGGTCTAGGATGCGGGTTAATGCCCATTTCAGGCTGCAAATGCTTTTGGGACATTCAGAGCTTTCTGACACAGTTTCATGGCCACCACATTTTCTGGACTTTAGGGGGTCTACGATGACTGTAAACCTCTTTTTTGTGCCTCCAAAGTTTTCAACATTTTTGCAGCCTAAGATGCATTTTAAGGCCTTTTTTGGGCTGCTAACATATTCTGAACTTTCAGTGTTGTAGGATGCATTTTTCCTGCACAAAATATTTGTGGGATTTTCAGTGCTCTAGGATGCGGGTTAATGCCCATTTCAGGCTTCAAATGTTTTTGGGATATTCAGAGCTCTCTGACAGTTTTTTGGGCCACCAACATTTTCTGAACTTTAGGGGGTCTAGGATGCTAAACCCCTTTTTTGGACCTCCAAAGTTTTCAACATTTTTGCAGCCTAAGATGCATTTTAAGGCCTTTTTTGGGCTCCTAACATATTCTGAACTTTCAGTTGTATAGGATGCTTTTTTCGTGCCATAAATATTTTTGGGAATTTCAGTGGTCTAGGATGCGGGTTAATGCCCATTTCAGGCTGCAAATGTTTTTGGAATATTCAGAGCTCTCTGACACCGTTTTTGCGCCACCAACATTTTCTGGACTTTAGGGGGTTTAGGATGCCTGTAAACCCCTTTTTTGGGCCTCTAAAGTTTTCTACATTTTTGCAGCCCTAAGATGCATGCATGGCCTTTTTTGGGCTGCTAACATATTCTGAACTTTCAGCGGTGTAGGATGCGTTTTTCCTGCCATAAATATTTTTGGGAATTTAAGTGGTATAGGATGCGGGTTAATGCCCATTTCAGGCTGCAAATGTTTTTGGGACATTCGGAGCTTTCTGACACAGTCTTTAGGCCACAAACATTTTCTGGACTTTAGGTGGTCTAGGATGCCTGTAAACCCCTTTTTTGGGCCTCCAAAGTTTTCAACATTTTTGCAGCCTAAGATGGATTTTAAGGCCTTTTTTGGGCTGCTATCATATTCTGAACTTTCAGAGGTGTAGGATACATTTTTTCGTGCACAAAATATTTTTGGGGATTTCAGTGGTCTAGGATGCGGGTTAATGCCCATTTCAGGCTGCAAATGCTTTTGGGACATTCAGAGCTTTCTGACACAGTTTCATGGCCACCAACATTTTCTGGACTTTAGGGGGTCTACGATGACTGTAAACCCATTTTTTGTGCCTCCAAAGTTTTCAACATTTTTACAGCCTAAGATGCATTTTAAGGCCTTTTTTGGGCTGCTAACATATTATGAACTTTCAGTGGTGTAGGATGCATTTTTCGTGCCATATATATTTTTGGGAATTTCAGTGCTCTAGGATGCGGGTTAATGCCCTTTTGAAGCTGCAAATGTTTTTGGGATATTCAGAGCTCTCTGACACCGTTTTTGGGCCACCAACATTTTCTGGACTTTAGGGGGTCTAGGATTCCTGTAAACCCCTTTTTTGGGCCTCCAAAGTTTTCTACATTTTTGCAGCCTAAGATGCATTTTAAGGCCTTTTTTGAGCTGCTAACATATTCTGAAATTTCAGGGGTGTAGGATGCATATTTCGTGCACAAAATATTTTTGGGATTTTCAGTGCTCTAGGATGCGGGTTAATGCCCCTTTCAGGCCTCAAATGTTTTTGAGACATTCAGAGCACTCTGACCCTGTTTTTGGGCCACCAACATTTTCTGGACTTTAGGGGGTCTAGGATGTCTGTAAACCCCTTTTTTGGACCTCCAAAATTTTCAACATTTTTGCATCCTAAGATGCATTTTAAGGCCTTTTGGGGCTGCTAACATATTCTGAACTTTCAGTGTTGTAGGATGCATTTTTCGTGCACAAAATATTTGTGGGATTTTCAGTGCTCTAGGATGCGGGTTAATGCCCATTTAAGGCTGCAAATGTTTTTGGGATATTCAGAGCTCTCTGACAGTTTTTTGGGCCACCAACATTTTCTGAACTTTAGGGGGTCTAGGATGCTAAACCCCTTTTTTGGACCTCCAAAGTTTTCAACATTTTTGCATCCTAAGATGCATTTTAAGGCCTTTTTTGGGCTGCTAACATATTCTGAACTTTCATCGGTGTAGGATGCATTTTTCGTGCCATAAACATTTTTGGGAATTTCAGTGGTCTAGGATGCGGGTTAATGCCCATTTCAGGCTGCAAATGTTTTTGGGACATTCAGAGCTCTCTGACACAGGTTTTGGCCCACCAACATTTTCTGGACTATAGGGGGTCTAGGATGCCTGTAAACCCCTTTTTTGGGCCTCCAAAGTTTTCAACATTTTTGCAGCCTAAGGTGCATTTTAAGGCCTTTTTTGAGCTGCTAACATATTCTGAACTTTCAGGATGTAAGATGCATTTTTTGTGCCAAAACTATTTTTGGGAATTTCAGTGGTCTAGGATGTAGGTTAATGCCCCTTATAGGCTACAAATGTTTTTGGGACATTCAGAGCTCTCCGACAGTTTTGTGGGCCACCAACATTTTCTGGACATTAGGGGGTCCCATTTTTTGGACCTCCAAAGTTTTCAACATTTGTGCAGTCTAAGATGCATTTTAAGGCCTTTTTTGGGCTGCTAACATGTTCAGAACTTTTAGCAGTGTAGGATGCATTTTTTTTCGTGCCGTAAATATTTTTAGGAATTTCAGTGGTCTAGGATGCGGGTTAATGCCCATTTCAGGCTGCAAATGTTTTTGGGACATTCAGAGCTTTCTGACACAGTCTTTAGGCCACCAACATTTTCTGGACTTTAGGGGGTCTAGGATGCCTGTAAACCACTTTTTTGGGCCTCCAAAGTTTTCTACATTTGTGCAGCCATAAAATGCATTTTAAGGCATTTTTTGGGCTTCTAACATATTCTGAACTTTCAAGGTATAAGATGCATTTTTCGTGCCATAAATATTTTTGGGAATTTCAGTAGTCTAGGATGCGTGTTAATGCCCCTTATAGGCTACAAATGTTTTGGGGATATTCAGAGCTCTCTGACACCGTTTTTTGGCCACCAACATTTTCTGGACTTTAGGGGGTCTAGGATGCCTGTAAACCCCTTTTTTGGGCCTCCAAAGTTTTCAACATTTTTGCAGCCTAAGATGGATTTTAAGGCCTTTTTTGGGCTGCTATCATATTCTGAACTTTCAGGGGTGTAGGATGCATTTTTTCGTGCACAAAATATTTTTGAGGAATTCAATGGTCTAGGATGCGGGTTAATGCCCATTTCAGGCTGCACATGCTTTTGGGACATTCAGAGCTTTCTGACACAGTTTCGAGGCCACCAACATTTTCAGGACTTTAGGGGGTCTAGGATGACTGTAAACCGCTTTTTTGGGCTTCCAAAGTTTTCAACATTTTTGCAGCCTAAGATGCATATTAAGGCCTTTTTTGGGCTGCTAACATATTCTGAACTTTCAGTGGTGTACGATGCATTTTTCGTGCCATAAAAATATTTTTGGGAATTTCAGTGGTCTAGGATGCGGGTTAATGCCCATTTGAAGCTGCAAATGTTTTTGGGATATTCAGAGCTCTCTGACACCGTTTTTTGGCCACCAACATTTTCTGCACTTTAGTGAGTCTAGGATGCCTGTAAACCCCTTTTTTGGGCCTCCAAAGTTTTTAACAGTTTTGCAGCCTAAGATGGATTTTAAGGCCTTTTTTGGGCTGCTATCATATTCTGAACTTTCAGTGTTGTAGGATGCATTTTTCCTGCACAAAATATTTGTGGGATTTTCAGTGCTCTAGGATGCGGGTTAATGCCCATTTCAGGCTTCAAATGTTTTTGGGATATTCAGAGCTCTCTGACAGTTTTTTGGGCCACCAACATTTTCTGAACTTTAGGGGGTCTAGGATGCTAAACCCCTTTTTTGGACCTCCAAAGTTTTCAACATTTTTGCAGCCTAAGATGCATTTTAAGGCCTTTTTTGGGCTCCTAACATATTCTGAACTTTCAGTTGTATAGGATGCTTTTTTCGTGCCATAAATATTTTTGGGAATTTCAGTGGTCTAGGATGCGGGTTAATGCCCATTTCAGGCTGCAAATGTTTTTGGGATATTCAGAGCTCTCTGACACCGTTTTTGCGCCACCAACATTTTCTGGACTTTAGGGGGTTTAGGATGCCTGTAAACCCCTTTTTTGGGCCTCTAAAGTTTTCTACATTTTTGCAGCCCTAAGATGCATGCATGGCCTTTTTTGGGCTGCTAACATATTCTGAACTTTCAGCGGTGTAGGATGCGTTTTTCCTGCCATAAATATTTTTGGGAATTTCAGTGGTATAGGATGCGGGTTAATGCCCATTTCAGGCTGCAAATGTTTTTGGGACATTCAGAGCTTTCTGACACAGTCTTTAGGCCACAAACATTTTCTGGACTTTAGGTGGTCTAGGATGCCTGTAAACCCCTTTTTTGGGCCTCCAAAGTTTTCAACATTTTTGCAGCCTAAGATGGATTTTAAGGCCTTTTTTGGGCTGCTATCATATTCTGAACTTTCAGAGGTGTAGGATACATTTTTTCGTGCACAAAATATTTTTGGGGATTTCAGTGGTCTAGGATGCGGGTTAATGCCCATTTCAGGCTGCAAATGCTTTTGGGACATTCAGAGCTTTCTGACACAGTTTCATGGCCACCAACATTTTCTGGACTTTAGGGGGTCTACGATGACTGTAAACCCATTTTTTGGGCCTCTAAAGTTTTCAACATTTTTGCAGCCTAAGATGCATATTAAGGCCTTTTTTGGGCTGCTAACATATTCTGAACTTTCAGTGGTGTAGGATGCATTTTTCGTGCCATAAATATTTTTGGGAATTTCAGTGGTCTAGGATACGTGTTAATGCACCTTATGGGCTACAAATGTTTTGGGGATATTCAGAGCCCTCTGACACCGTTTTTTGGCCACCAACATTTTCTGGACTTTAGGGGGTCTAGGATGCCTGTAAACCCCTTTTTTGGGCCTCCAAAGTTTTCAACATTTTTGCAGCCTAAGATGGATTTTAAGGCCTTTTTTGGGCTGCTATCATATTCTGAACTTTCAGGGGTGTAGGATGCATTTTTTCGTGCACAAAATATTTTTGGGGATTTCAGTGGTCTAGGGAGCCGGTTAATGCCCATTTCAGGCTGCAAATGTTTTTGGGACATTCAGAGCTTTCTGACACAGTTTTTAGGCCACCAACATTTTCTGGGCTTTAGGGGGTCTAGGATGCATGTAAACCCCTTTTTTGGGCCTCCAAAGTTTTCTACATTTTTGCTGCCCTAAGGTGCATTTTAAGGCCTTTTTTGAGCTGCTAACATATTCTGAACTTTCAGGATGTAAGATGCATTTTTTGTGCCAAAACTATTTTTGGAAATTTCAGTGGTCTAGGATACATGTTAATGCCCCTTATGGGCTACAAATGTTTTGGGGATGTTCAGAGCTCTCTGACACCGTTTTTTGGCCACCAACATTTTCTGCACTTTAGTGAGTCTAGGATGCCTGTAAACCCCTTTTTTGGGCCTCCAAAGTTTTTAACAGTTTTGCAGCCTAAGATGGATTTTAAGGCCTTTTTTGGGCTGCTATCATATTCTGAACTTTCAGAGGTGTAGGATACATTTTTTCGTGCACAAAATATTTTTGGGGATTTCAGTGGTCTAGGATGCGGGTTAATGCCCATTTCAGGCTGCAAATGCTTTTGGGACATTCAGAGCTTTCTGACACAGTTTCATGGCCACCACATTTTCTGGACTTTAGGGGGTCTACGATGACTGTAAACCTCTTTTTTGTGCCTCCAAAGTTTTCAACATTTTTGCAGCCTAAGATGCATTTTAAGGCCTTTTTTGGGCTGCTAACATATTCTGAACTTTCAGTGTTGTAGGATGCATTTTTCCTGCACAAAATATTTGTGGGATTTTCAGTGCTCTAGGATGCGGGTTAATGCCCATTTCAGGCTTCAAATGTTTTTGGGATATTCAGAGCTCTCTGACAGTTTTTTGGGCCACCAACATTTTCTGAACTTTAGGGGGTCTAGGATGCTAAACCCCTTTTTTGGACCTCCAAAGTTTTCAACATTTTTGCAGCCTAAGATGCATTTTAAGGCCTTTTTTGGGCTCCTAACATATTCTGAACTTTCAGTTGTATAGGATGCTTTTTTCGTGCCATAAATATTTTTGGGAATTTCAGTGGTCTAGGATGCGGGTTAATGCCCATTTCAGGCTGCAAATGTTTTTGGAATATTCAGAGCTCTCTGACACCGTTTTTGCGCCACCAACATTTTCTGGACTTTAGGGGGTTTAGGATGCCTGTAAACCCCTTTTTTGGGCCTCTAAAGTTTTCTACATTTTTGCAGCCCTAAGATGCATGCATGGCCTTTTTTGGGCTGCTAACATATTCTGAACTTTCAGCGGTGTAGGATGCGTTTTTCCTGCCATAAATATTTTTGGGAATTTCAGTGGTATAGGATGCGGGTTAATGCCCATTTCAGGCTGCAAATGTTTTTGGGACATTCGGAGCTTTCTGACACAGTCTTTAGGCCACAAACATTTTCTGGACTTTAGGTGGTCTAGGATGCCTGTAAACCCCTTTTTTGGGCCTCCAAAGTTTTCAACATTTTTGCAGCCTAAGATGGATTTTAAGGCCTTTTTTGGGCTGCTATCATATTCTGAACTTTCAGAGGTGTAGGATACATTTTTTCGTGCACAAAATATTTTTGGGGATTTCAGTGGTCTAGGATGCGGGTTAATGCCCATTTCAGGCTGCAAATGCTTTTGGGACATTCAGAGCTTTCTGACACAGTTTCATGGCCACCAACATTTTCTGGACTTTAGGGGGTCTACGATGACTGTAAACCCATTTTTTGTGCCTCCAAAGTTTTCAACATTTTTACAGCCTAAGATGCATTTTAAGGCCTTTTTTGGGCTGCTAACATATTATGAACTTTCAGTGGTGTAGGATGCATTTTTCGTGCCATATATATTTTTGGGAATTTCAGTGCTCTAGGATGCGGGTTAATGCCCTTTTGAAGCTGCAAATGTTTTTGGGATATTCAGAGCTCTCTGACACCGTTTTTGGGCCACCAACATTTTCTGGACTTTAGGGGGTCTAGGATTCCTGTAAACCCCTTTTTTGGGCCTCCAAAGTTTTCTACATTTTTGCAGCCTAAGATGCATTTTAAGGCCTTTTTTGAGCTGCTAACATATTCTGAAATTTCAGGGGTGTAGGATGCATATTTCGTGCACAAAATATTTTTGGGATTTTCAGTGCTCTAGGATGCGGGTTAATGCCCCTTTCAGGCCTCAAATGTTTTTGAGACATTCAGAGCACTCTGACCCTGTTTTTGGGCCACCAACATTTTCTGGACTTTAGGGGGTCTAGGATGTCTGTAAACCCCTTTTTTGGACCTCCAAAATTTTCAACATTTTTGCATCCTAAGATGCATTTTAAGGCCTTTTGGGGCTGCTAACATATTCTGAACTTTCAGTGTTGTAGGATGCATTTTTCGTGCACAAAATATTTGTGGGATTTTCAGTGCTCTAGGATGCGGGTTAATGCCCATTTAAGGCTGCAAATGTTTTTGGGATATTCAGAGCTCTCTGACAGTTTTTTGGGCCACCAACATTTTCTGAACTTTAGGGGGTCTAGGATGCTAAACCCCTTTTTTGGACCTCCAAAGTTTTCAACATTTTTGCATCCTAAGATGCATTTTAAGGCCTTTTTTGGGCTGCTAACATATTCTGAACTTTCATCGGTGTAGGATGCATTTTTCGTGCCATAAACATTTTTGGGAATTTCAGTGGTCTAGGATGCGGGTTAATGCCCATTTCAGGCTGCAAATGTTTTTGGGACATTCAGAGCTCTCTGACACAGGTTTTGGCCCACCAACATTTTCTGGACTATAGGGGGTCTAGGATGCCTGTAAACCCCTTTTTTGGGCCTCCAAAGTTTTCAACATTTTTGCAGCCTAAGGTGCATTTTAAGGCCTTTTTTGAGCTGCTAACATATTCTGAACTTTCAGGATGTAAGATGCATTTTTTGTGCCAAAACTATTTTTGGGAATTTCAGTGGTCTAGGATGTAGGTTAATGCCCCTTATAGGCTACAAATGTTTTTGGGACATTCAGAGCTCTCCGACAGTTTTGTGGGCCACCAACATTTTCTGGACATTAGGGGGTCCCATTTTTTGGACCTCCAAAGTTTTCAACATTTGTGCAGTCTAAGATGCATTTTAAGGCCTTTTTTGGGCTGCTAACATGTTCAGAACTTTTAGCAGTGTAGGATGCATTTTGTTTCGTGCCGTAAATATTTTTAGGAATTTCAGTGGTCTAGGATGCGGGTTAATGCCCATTTCAGGCTGCAAATGTTTTTGGGACATTCAGAGCTTTCTGACACAGTCTTTAGGCCACCAACATTTTCTGGACTTTAGGGGGTCTAGGATGCCTGTAAACCACTTTTTTGGGCCTCCAAAGTTTTTTACATTTGTGCAGCCATAAAATGCATTTTAAGGCATTTTTTGGGCTTCTAACATATTCTGAACTTTCAAGGTATAAGATGCATTTTTCGTGCCATAAATATTTTTGGGAATTTCAGTAGTCTAGGATGCGTGTTAATGCCCCTTATAGGCTACAAATGTTTTGGGGATATTCAGAGCTCTCTGACACCGTTTTTTGGCCACCAACATTTTCTGGACTTTAGGGGGTCTAGGATGCCTGTAAACCCCTTTTTTGGGCCTCCAAAGTTTTCAACATTTTTGCAGCCTAAGATGGATTTTAAGGCCTTTTTTGGGCTGCTATCATATTCTGAACTTTCAGGGGTGTAGGATGCATTTTTTCGTGCACAAAATATTTTTGAGGAATTCAATGGTCTAGGATGCGGGTTAATGCCCATTTCAGGCTGCACATGCTTTTGGGACATTCAGAGCTTTCTGACACAGTTTCGAGGCCACCAACATTTTCAGGACTTTAGGGGGTCTAGGATGACTGTAAACCGCTTTTTTGGGCTTCCAAAGTTTTCAACATTTTTGCAGCCTAAGATGCATATTAAGGCCTTTTTTGGGCTGCTAACATATTCTGAACTTTCGGTGGTGTACGATGCATTTTTCGTGCCATAAAAATATTTTTGGGAATTTCAGTGGTCTAGGATGCGGGTTAATGCCCATTTGAAGCTGCAAATGTTTTTGGGATATTCAGAGCTCTCTGACACCGTTTTTGGGCCACCAACATTTTCTGAACTTTAGGGGGTCTAGGATGCCTGTAAACCCCTTTTTTGGGCCTCCAAAGTTTTCTACATTTTTGCAGCCTAAGATGCATTTTAAGGCCTTTTTTGAGCTGCTAACATATTCTGAAATTTCAGGGGTGTAGGATGCATATTTCGTGCACAAAATATTTTTGGGATTTTCAGTGCTCTAGGATGCGGGTTAATGCCCCTTTCAGGCCTCAAATGTTTTTGAGACATTCAGAGCCCTCTGACCCTGTTTTTGGGCCACCAACATTTTCTGGACTTTAGGGGGTCTAGGATGTCTGTAAACCCCTTTTTTGGACCTCCAAAATGTTCAACATTTTTGCATCCTAAGATGCATTTTAAGGCCTTTTTGGGCTGCTAACATATACTGAACTTTCAGTGTTGTAGGATGCATTTTTCGTGCACAAAATATTTGTGAGATTTTCAGTGCTCTAGGATGCGGGTTAATGCCCATTTCAGGCTGCAAATGTTTTTGGGATATTCCGAGCTCTCTGACAGTTTTTTGGGCCACCAACATTTTCTGAACTTTAGGGGGTCTAGGATGCTAAACTCCTTTTTTGGACCTCCAAAGTTTTCAATATTTTTGCAGCCTAAGATGCATTTTAAGGCCTTTTTTTGGGCTGCTAACATATTCTAAACTTTCAGCGGTGTAGGATACTTTTTTCGTGCCATAAATATTTTTGGGAATTTCAGTGGTCTAGGATTCGGGTTAATGCCCATTTCAGGCTGCAAATGTTTTTGGGATATTCAGAGCTCTCTGACACCGTTTTTGGGCCACCAACATTTTCTGGACTATACGGGGTCTAGGATGCCTGTAAACCCCTTTTTTTGGGCCTCCAAAGTTTTCAACATTTTTGCAGCCTAAGGTGCATTTTAAGGCCTTTTTTGAGCTGCTAACATATTCTGAACTTTCAGGATGTAAGATGCATTTTTTGTGCCAAAACTATTTTTGGGAATTTCAGTGGTCTAGGATGTAGGTTAATGCCCCTTATAGGCTACAAATGTTTTTGGGACATTCAGAGCTCTCCGACAGTTTTGTGGGCCACCAACATTTTCTGGACATTAGGGGGTCTAGGATACCTGTAAACCCATTTTTTGGACCTCCAAAGTTTTCAACATTTGTGCAGTCTAAGATGCATTTTAAGGCCTTTTTTGGACTGCTCACATGTTCAGAACCTTTAGCAGTGTAGGATGCATTTTTTTTCGTACCGTAAATATTTTTAGGAATTTCAGTGGTCTAGGATGCGGGTTAATGCCCATTTCAGGCTGCAAATGTTTTTGGGACATTCAGAGCTTTCTGACACAGTCTTTAGGCCACCAACATTTTCAGGACTTTAGGGGGTCTACGATGACTGCAAACCCTTTTTTTGTGCCTCCAAAGTTTTCAACATTTTTGCAGCCTAAGATGCATTTTAAGGCCTTTTTTGGGCTGCTAACATATTCTGAACTTTCAGTGGTGTAGGATGAATTTTTCGTGCCATATATATTTTTGGGAATTTCAGTGCTCTAGGGAGCCGGTTAATGCCTATTTCAGGCTGCAAATGTTTTTGGGACATTCAGAGCTTTCTGACACAGTTTTTAGGCCACCAACATTTTCAGGACTTTAGGGGGTCTAGGATGACTGTAAACCCCTTTTTTGGGCTTCCAAAGTTTTCAACATTTTTGCAGCCTAAGATGCATATTAAGGCCTTTTTTGGGCTGCTAACATATTCTGAACTTTCAGTGGTGTACGATGCATTTTTCGTGCCATAAATATTTTTGCGAATTTCAGTGGTCTAGGATGCGGGTTAATGCCCATTTGAAGCTGCAAATGTTTTTGGGATATTCAGAGCTCTCTGACACCGTTTTTGGGCCACCAACATTTTCTGGACTTTAGGGGGTCTAGGATTCCTGTAAACCCCTTTTTTGGGCCTCCAAAGTTTTCTACATTTTTGCAGCCTAAGATGCATTTTAAGGCCTTTTTTGAGCTGCTAACATATTCTGAAATTTCAGGGGTGTAGGATGCATATTTCGTGCACAAAATATTTTTGGGATTTTCAGTGCTCTAGGATGCGGGTTAATGCCCCTTTCAGGCCTCAAATGTTTTTGAGACATTCAGAGCCCTCTGACCCTGTTTTTGGGCCACCAACATTTTCTGGACTTTAGGGGGTCTAGGATGTCTGTAAACCCCTTTTTTGGACCTCCAAAATTTTCAACATTTTTGCATCCTAAGATGCATTTTAAGGCCTTTTTGGGCTGCTAACATATTCTGAATTTTCAGTGTTGTAGGATGCTTTTTTCGTGCCATAAATATTTTTGGGAATTTCAGTGGTCTAGGATGAGGGTTAATGCCCATTTCAGGCTGCAAATGTTTTTGGGATATTCAGAGCTCTCTGACACCGTTTTTGGGCCACCAACATTTTCTGGACTATAGGGGGTCTAGGATGCCTGTAAACCCCTTTTTTGGGCCTCCAAAGTTTTCAACATTTTTGCAGCCTAAGGTGCATTTTAAGGCGTTTTTTGGACTGCTCACATGTTCAGAACTTTTAGCAGTGTAGGATGCATTTTTTTTCGTACCGTAAATATTTTTAGGAATTTCAGAGGTCTAGGATGCGGGTTAATGCCCATTTGAAGCTGCAAATGTTTTTGGGACATTCAGAGCTTTCTGACACAGTCTTTAGGCCACCAACATTTTCAGGACTTTAGGGGGTCTACGATGACTGTAAACCCCTTTTTCGTGCCTCCAAAGTTTTCAACATTTTTGCAGCCTAAGATGCATTTTAAGGCCTTTTTTGGGCTGCTAACATATTCTGAACTTTCAGTGTTGTAGGATGCATTTTTCGTGCACAAAATATTTGTGGGATTTTCAGTGCTCTAGGATGCGGGTTAATGCCCATTTAAGGCTGCAAATGTTTTTGGGATATTCAGAGCTCTCTGACAGTTTTTTGGGCCACCAACATTTTCTGAACTTTAGGGGGTCTAGGATGCTAAACCCCTTTTTTGGACCTCCAAAGCTTTCAACATTTTTGCATCCTAAGATGCATTTTAAGGCCTTTTTTGGGCTGCTAACATATTCTGAACTTTCATCGGTGTAGGATGCATTTTTCGTGCCATAAATATTTTTGGGAATTTCAGTGGTCTAGGATGCGGGTTAATGCCCATTTCAGGCTGCAAATGTTTTTGGGACATTCAGAGCTCTCTGACACAGGTTTTGGGCCACCAACATTTTCTGGACTATAGGGGGTCTAGGATGCCTGTAAACCCCTTTTTTGGGCCTCCAAAGTTTTCAACATTTTTGCAGCCTAAGGTGCATTTTAAGGCCTTTTTTGAGCTGCTAACATATTCTGAACTTTCAGGATGTAAGATGCATTTTTTGTGCCAAAACTATTTTTGGGAATTTCAGTGGTCTAGGATGTAGGTTAATGCCCCTTATAGGCTACAAATGTTTTTGGGACATTCAGAGCTCTCCGACATTTTTGTGGGCCACCAACATTTTCTGGACATTAGGGGGTCCCATTTTTTGGACCTCCAAAGTTTTCAACATTTGTGCAGTCTAAGATGCATTTTAAGGCCTTTTTTGGGCTGCTAACATGTTCAGAACTTTTAGCAGTGTAGGATGAATTTTTTTTCGTGCCGTAAATATTTTTAGGAATTTCAGTGGTCTAGGATGCGGGTTAATGCCCATTTCAGGCTGCAAATGTTTTTGGGACATTCAGAGCTTTCTGACACAGTCTTTAGGCCACCAACATTTTCTGGACTTTAGGGGGTCTAGGATGCCTGTAAACCACTTTTTTGGGCCTCCAAAGTTTTCTACATTTGTGCAGCCATAAAATGCATTTTAAGGCATTTTTTGGGCTTCTAACATATTCTGAACTTTCAAGGTATAAGATGCATTTTTCGTGCCATAAATATTTTTGGGAATTTCAGTAGTCTAGGATGCGTGTTAATGCCCCTTATAGGCTACAAATGTTTTGGGGATATTCAGAGCTCTCTGACACCGTTTTTTGGCCACCAACATTTTCTGGACTTTAGGGGGTCTAGGATGCCTGTAAACCCCTTTTTTGGGCCTCCAAAGTTTTCAACATTTTTGCAGCCTAAGATGGATTTTAAGGCCTTTTTTGGGCTGCTATCATATTCTGAACTTTCAGGGGTGTAGGATGCATTTTTTCGTGCACAAAATATTTTTGAGGAATTCAATGGTCTAGGATGCGGGTTAATGCCCATTTCAGGCTGCACATGCTTTTGGGACATTCAGAGCTTTCTGACACAGTTTCGAGGCCACCAACATTTTCAGGACTTTAGGGGGTCTAGGATGACTGTAAACCGCTTTTTTGGGCTTCCAAAGTTTTCAACATTTTTGCAGCCTAAGATGCATATTAAGGCCTTTTTTGGGCTGCTAACATATTCTGAACTTTCGGTGGTGTACGATGCATTTTTCGTGCCATAAAAATATTTTTGGGAATTTCAGTGGTCTAGGATGCGGGTTAATGCCCATTTGAAGCTGCAAATGTTTTTGGGATATTCAGAGCTCTCTGACACCGTTTTTGGGCCACCAACATTTTCTGGACTTTAGGGGGTCTAGGATGTCTGTAAACCCCTTTTTTGGACCTCCAAAATTTTCAACATTTTTGCAGCCTAAGGTGCATTTTAAGGCCTTTTTTGAGCTGCTAACATATTCTGAACTTTCAGGATGTAAGATGCATTTTTTGTGCCAAAACTATTTTTGGGAATTTCAGTGGTCTAGGATGTAGGTTAATGCCCCTTATAGGCTACAAATGTTTTTGGGACATTCAGAGCTCTCCGACATTTTTGTGGGCCACCAACATTTTCTGGACATTAGGGGGTCCCATTTTTTGGACCTCCAAAGTTTTCAACATTTGTGCAGTCTAAGATGCATTTTAAGGCCTTTTTTGGGCTGCTAACATGTTCAGAACTTTTAGCAGTGTAGGATGAATTTTTTTTCGTGCCGTAAATATTTTTAGGAATTTCAGTGGTCTAGGATGCGGGTTAATGCCCATTTCAGGCTGCAAATGTTTTTGGGACATTCAGAGCTTTCTGACACAGTCTTTAGGCCACCAACATTTTCTGGACTTTAGGGGGTCTAGGATGCCTGTAAACCACTTTTTTGGGCCTCCAAAGTTTTCTACATTTGTGCAGCCATAAAATGCATTTTAAGGCATTTTTTGGGCTTCTAACATATTCTGAACTTTCAAGGTATAAGATGCATTTTTCGTGCCATAAATATTTTTGGGAATTTCAGTAGTCTAGGATGCGTGTTAATGCCCCTTATAGGCTACAAATGTTTTGGGGATATTCAGAGCTCTCTGACACCGTTTTTTGGCCACCAACATTTTCTGGACTTTAGGGGGTCTAGGATGCCTGTAAACCCCTTTTTTGGGCCTCCAAAGTTTTCAACATTTTTGCAGCCTAAGATGGATTTTAAGGCCTTTTTTGGGCTGCTATCATATTCTGAACTTTCAGGGGTGTAGGATGCATTTTTTCGTGCACAAAATATTTTTGAGGAATTCAATGGTCTAGGATGCGGGTTAATGCCCATTTCAGGCTGCACATGCTTTTGGGACATTCAGAGCTTTCTGACACAGTTTCGAGGCCACCAACATTTTCAGGACTTTAGGGGGTCTAGGATGACTGTAAACCGCTTTTTTGGGCTTCCAAAGTTTTCAACATTTTTGCAGCCTAAGATGCATATTAAGGCCTTTTTTGGGCTGCTAACATATTCTGAACTTTCGGTGGTGTACGATGCATTTTTCGTGCCATAAAAATATTTTTGGGAATTTCAGTGGTCTAGGATGCGGGTTAATGCCCATTTGAAGCTGCAAATGTTTTTGGGATATTCAGAGCTCTCTGACACCGTTTTTGGGCCACCAACATTTTCTGAACTTTAGGGGGTCTAGGATGCCTGTAAACCCCTTTTTTGGGCCTCCAAAGTTTTCTACATTTTTGCAGCCTAAGATGCATTTTAAGGCCTTTTTTGAGCTGCTAACATATTCTGAAATTTCAGGGGTGTAGGATGCATATTTCGTGCACAAAATATTTTTGGGATTTTCAGTGCTCTAGGATGCGGGTTAATGCCCCTTTCAGGCCTCAAATGTTTTTGAGACATTCCGAGCCCTCTGACCCTGTTTTTGGGCCACCAACATTTTCTGGACCTTAGGGGGTCTAGGATGTCTGTAAACCCCTTTTTTGGACCTCCAAAATGTTCAACATTTTTGCATCCTAAGATGCATTTTAAGGCCTTTTTGGGCTGCTAACATATACTGAACTTTCAGTGTTGTAGGATGCATTTTTCGTGCACAAAATATTTGTGAGATTTTCAGTGCTCTAGGATGCGGGTTAATGCACATTTCAGGCTGCAAATGTTTTTGGGATATTCCGAGCTCTCTGACAGTTTTTTGGGCCACCAACATTTTTTGAACTTTAGGGGGTCTAGGATGCTAAACTCCTTTTTTGGACCTCCAAAGTTTTCAATATTTTTGCAGCCTAAGATGCATTTTAAGGCCTTTTTTTGGGCTGCTAACATATTCTAAACTTTCAGCGGTGTAGGATACTTTTTTCGTGCCATAAATATTTTTGGGAATTTCAGTGGTCTAGGATTCGGGTTAATGCCCATTTCAGGCTGCAAATGTTTTTGGGATATTCAGAGCTCTCTGACACCGTTTTTGGGCCACCAACATTTTCTGGACTATACGGGGTCTAGGATGCCTGTAAACCCCTTTTTTGGGCCTCCAAAGTTTTCAACATTTTTGCAGCCTAAGGTGCATTTTAAGGCCTTTTTTGAGCTGCTAACATATTCTGAACTTTCAGGATGTAAGATGCATTTTTTGTGCCAAAACTATTTTTGGGAATTTCAGTGGTCTAGGATGTAGGTTAATGCCCCTTATAGGCTACAAATGTTTTTGGGACATTCAGAGCTCTCCGACAGTTTTGTGGGCCAACAACATTTTCTGGACATTAGGGGGTCTAGGATACCTGTAAACCCATTTTTTGGACCTCCAAAGTTTTCAACATTTGTGCAGTCTAAGATGCATTTTAAGGCCTTTTTTGGACTGCTCACATGTTCAGAACCTTTAGCAGTGTAGGATGCATTTTTTTTCGTACCGTAAATATTTTTAGGAATTTCAGTGGTCTAGGATGCGGGTTAATGCCCATTTCAGGCTGCAAATGTTTTTGGGACATTCAGAGCTTTCTGACACAGTCTTTAGGCCACCAACATTTTCAGGACTTTAGGGGGTCTACGATGACTGCAAACCCTTTTTTTGTGCCTCCAAAGTTTTCAACATTTTTGCAGCCTAAGATGCATTTTAAGGCCTTTTTTGGGCTGCTAACATATTCTGAACTTTCAGTGGTGTAGGATGAATTTTTCGTGCCATATATATTTTTGGGAATTTCAGTGCTCTAGGGAGCCGGTTAATGCCTATTTCAGGCTGCAAATGTTTTTGGGACATTCAGAGCTTTCTGACACAGTTTTTAGGCCACCAACATTTTCAGGCCTTTAGGGGGTCTAGGATGACTGTAAACCCCTTTTTTGGGCTTCCAAAGTTTTCAACATTTTTGCAGCCTAAGATGCATATTAAGGCCTTTTTTGGGCTGCTAACATATTCTGAACTTTCAGTGGTGTACGATGCATTTTTCGTGCCATAAATATTTTTGCGAATTTCAGTGGTCTAGGATGCGGGTTAATGCCCATTTGAAGCTGCAAATGTTTTTGGGATATTCAGAGCTCTCTGACACCGTTTTTGGGCCACCAACATTTTCTGGACTTTAGGGGGTCTAGGATTCCTGTAAACCCCTTTTTTGGGCCTCCAAAGTTTTCTACATTTTTGCAGCCTAAGATGCATTTTAAGGCCTTTTTTGAGCTGCTAACATATTCTGAAATTTCAGGGGTGTAGGATGCATATTTCGTGCACAAAATATTTTTGGGATTTTCAGTGCTCTAGGATGCGGGTTAATGCCTCTTTCAGGCCTCAAATGTTTTTGAGACATTCAGAGCCCTCTGACCCTGTTTTTGGGCCACCAACATTTTCTGGACTTTAGGGGGTCTAGGATGTCTGTAAACCCCTTTTTTGGACCTCCAAAATTTTCAACATTTTTGCATCCTAAGATGCATTTTAAGGCCTTTTTGGGCTGCTAACATATTCTGAATTTTCAGTGTTGTAGGATGCTTTTTTCGTGCCATAAATATTTTTGGGAATTTCAGTGGTCTAGGATGCGGGTTAATGCCCATTTCAGGCTGCACATGTTTTTGGGATATTCAGAGCTCTCTGACACCGTTTTTGGGCCACCAACATTTTCTGGACTATAGGGGGTCTAGGATGCCTGTAAACCCCTTTTTTGGGCCTCCAAAGTTTTCAACATTTTTGCAGCCTAAGGTGCATTTTAAGGCCTTTTTTGAGCTGCTAACATATTCTCAACTTTCAGGATGTAAGATGCATTTTTTGTGCCAAAACTATTTTTGGGAATTTCAGTGGTCTAGGATGTAGGTTAATGCCCCTTATAGGCTTCAAATGTTTTTGGGACATTCAGAGCTCTCCGACAGTTTTGTGGGCCACCAACATTTTCTGGACAATAGGGGGTCTAGGATACCTGTAAACCCATTTTTTGGACCTCCAAAGTTTTCAACATTTGTGCAGTCTAAGATGCATTTTAAGGCCTTTTTTGGACTGCTCACATGTTCAGAACTTTTAGCAGTGTAGGATGCATTTTTTTTCGTACCGTAAATATTTTTAGGAATTTCAGAGGTCTAGGATGCGGGTTAATGCCCATTTCAGGCTGCAAATGTTTTTGGGACATTCAGAGCTTTCTGACACAGTCTTTAGGCCACCAACATTTTCAGGACTTTAGGGGGTCTACGATGACTGTAAACCCCTTTTTCGTGCCTCCAAAGTTTTCAACATTTTTGCAGCCTAAGATGCATTTTAAGGCCTTTTTTGGGCTGCTAACATATTCTGAACTTTCAGTGGTGTAGGATGCATTTTTCGTGCCATATATATTTTTGGGAATTTCAGTGCTCTAGGGAGCCGGTTAATGCCTATTTCAGGCTGCAAATGTTTTTGGGACATTCAGAGCTTTCTGACACAATTTTTAGGCCACCAACATTTTCAGGACTTTAGGGGGTCTAGGATGACTGTAAACCCCTTTTTTGGGCCTCCAAAGTTTTCAACATTTTTGCAGCCTAAGATGCATATTAAGGCCTTTTTTGGGCTGCTAACATATTCTGAACTTTCGGTGGTGTACGATGCATTTTTCGTGCCATAAATATTTTTGCGAATTTCAGTGGTCTAGGATGCGGGTTAATGCCCATTTGAAGCTGCAAATGTTTTTGGGATATTCAGAGCTCTCTGACACCGTTTTTGGGCCACCAACATTTTCTGGACTTTAGGGGGTCTAGGATTCCTGTAAACCCCTTTTTTGGGCTTCCAAAGTTTTCTACATTTTTGCAGCCTAAGATGCATTTTAAGGCCTTTTTTGAGCTGCTAACATATTCTGAAATTTCAGGGGTGTAGGATGCATATTTCGTGCACAAAATATTTTTGGGATTTTCAGTGCTCTAGGATGCGGGTTAATGCCCCTTTCAGGCCTCAAATGCTTTTGAGACATTCAGAGCCCTCTGACCCTGTTTTTGGGCCACCAACATTTTCTGGACTTTAGGGGGTCTAGGATGTCTGTAAATCCCTTTTTTGGACCTCCAAAATTTTCAACATTTTTGCATCCTAAGATGCATTTTAAGGCCTTTTGGGGCTGCTAACATATTCTGAACTTTCAGTGTTGTAGGATGCATTTTTCGTGCACAAAATATTTGTGGGATTTTCAGTGCTCTAGGATGCGGGTTAATGCCCATTTAAGGCTGCAAATGTTTTTGGGATATTCAGAGCTCTCTGACAGTTTTTTGGGCCACCAACATTTTCTGAACTTTAGGGGGTCTAGGATGCTAAACCCCTTTTTTGGACCTCCAAAGTTTTCAACATTTTTGCATCCTAAGATGCATTTTAAGGCCTTTTTTGGGCTGCTAACATATTCTGAACTTTCATCGGTGTAGGATGCATTTTTCGTGCCATAAATATTTTTGGGAATTTCAGTGGTCTAGGATGCGGGTTAATGCCCATTTCAGGCTGCAAATGTTTTTGGGACATTCAGAGCTTTCTGACACAGTCTTTAGGCCACCAACATTTTCTGGACTTTAGGGGGTCTAGGATGCCTGTAAACCCCTTTTTTGGGCCTCCAAAGTTTTCTACATTTTTGCAGCCTAAGATGCATTTTAAGGCCTTTTTTGAGCTGCTAACATATTCTGAAATTTCACGGGTGTAGGATGCATATTTCGTGCACAAAATATTTTTGGGATTTTCAGTGCTCTAGGATGCAGGTTAATGCCCCTTTCAGGCCTCAAATGTTTTTGAGACATTCAGAGCCCTCTGACCCTGTTTTTGGGCCACGAACATTTTCTGGACTTTAGGGGGTCTAGGATGTCTGTAAACCCCTTTTTTGGACCTCCAAAATTTTCAACATTTTTGCATCCTAAGATGCATTTTAAGGCCTTTTTGGGCTGCTAACATATACTGAACTTTCAGTGTTGTAGGATGCATTTTTCGTGCACAAAATATTTGTGAGATTTTCAGTGCTCTAGGATGCGGGTTAATGCCCATTTCAGGCTGCAAATGTTTTTGGGATATTCCGAGCTCTCTGACAGTTTTTTGGGCCACCAACATTTTCTGAACTTTAGGGGGTCTAGGATGCTAAACTCCTTTTTTGGACCTCCAAAGTTTTCAATATTTTTGCAGCCTAAGATGCATTTTAAGGCATTTTTTCGGGCTGCTAACATATTCTAAACTTTCAGCGGTGTAGGATACTTTTTTCATGCCATAAATATTTTTGGGAATTTCAGTGGTCTAGGATTCGGGTTAATGCCCATTTCAGGCTGCAAATGTTTTTGGGATATTCAGAGCTCTCTGACACCGTTTTTGGGCCACCAACATTTTCTGGACTATACGGGGTCTAGGATGCCTGTAAACCCCTTTTTTGGGCCTCCAAAGTTTTCAACATTTTTGCAGCCTAAGGTGCATTTTAAGGCCTTTTTTGAGCTGCTAACATATTCTGAACTTTCAGGATGTAAGATGCATTTTTTGTGCCAAAACTATTTTTGGGAATTACAGTGGTCTAGGATGTAGGTTAATGCCCCTTATAGGCTACAAATGTTTTTGGGACATTCAGAGCTCTCCGACAGTTTTGTGGGCCACCAACATTTTCTGGACATTAGGGGGTCTAGGATACCTGTAAACCCATTTTTTGGACCTCCAAAGTTTTCAACATTTGTGCAGTCTAAGATGAATTTTAAGGCCTTTTTTGGGCTGCTAACATGTTCAGAACTTTTAGCAGTGTAGGATGCATTTTTTTTCGTGCCGTAAATATTTTTAGGAATTTCAGTGGTCTAGGATGCGGGTTAATGCCCATTTCAGGCTGCACATGTTTTTGGGACATTCAGAGCTCTCTGACACAGGTTTTGGGCCACCAACATATTCTGGACTTTAGGGGTTCTAGGATGACTGTAAACCCCTTTTGGGCCTCCAAAGTTTTCAACATTTTTGCAGCCTAAGATGCATTTTAAGGCCTTTTTTTGGGCTGCTAACATATTCTGAACTTTCAGTGTTGTAGGATGCATTTTCCGTGCACAAAATATTTGTGGGATTTTCAGTGCTCTAGGATGCGTGTCAATGCCCATTTCAGGCTGCAAATGTTTTTGGGATATTCAGAGCTCTCTGACAGTTTTTTGGGCCACCAACATTTTCTGAACTTTAGGGGGTCTAGGATGCTAAACTCCTTTTTTGGACCTCCAAAGTTTTCAACATTTTTGCAGCCTAAGATGCATTTTAAGGCCTTTTTTGGGCTGCTAACATATTCTAAACTTTCAGCGGTGTAGGATGCTTTTTTCGTGCCATAAATATTTTTGGGAATTTCAGTGGTCTAGGATGCGGGTTAATGCCCATTTCAGGCTGCAAATGTTTTTGGGACATTCAGAGCTTTCTGACACAGTCTTTAGGCCACCAACATTTTCTGGACTTTAGGGGGTCTAGGATGCCTGTAAACCCCTTTTTTGGGCCTCCAAAGTTTTCAACATTTTTGCAGCCTAAGGTGCATTTTAAGGCCTTTTTTGAGCTGCTAACATATTCTGAACTTTCAGGATGTAAGATGCATTTTTTGTGCCAAAACTATTTTTGGGAATTTCAGTGGTCTAGGATGTAGGTTAATGCCCCTTATGGGCTACAAATGTTTTTGGGACATTCAGAGCTCTCCGACAGTTTTGTGGGCCACCAACATTTTCTGGACATTAGGGGGTCTAGGATACCTGTAAACCCATTTTTTGGACCTCCAAAGTTTTCAACATTTGTGCAGTCTAAGATGAATTTTAAGGCCTTTTTTGGGCTGCTAACATGTTCAGAACTTTTAGCAGTGTAGGATGCATTTTTTTTCGTGCCGTAAATATTTTTAGGAATTTCAGTGGTCTAGGATGCGGGTTAATGCCCATTTCAGGCTGCAAATGTTTTTGGGACATTCAGAGCTTTCTGACACAGTCTTTAGGCCACCAACATTTTCTGGACTTTAGGGGGTCTAGGATGCCTGTAAACCACTTTTTTGGGCCTCCAAAGTTTTCTACATTTGTGCAGCCATAAAATGCATTTTAAGGCATTTTTTGGGCTTCTAACATATTCTGAACTTTCAAGGTATAAGATGCATTTTTCGTGCCATAAATATTTTTGGGAATTTCAGTAGTCTAGGATGCGTGTTAATGCCCCTTATAGGCTACAAATGTTTTGGGGATATTCAGAGCTCTCTGACACCGTTTTTTGGCCACCAACATTTTCTGGACTTTAGGGGGTCTAGGATGCCTGTAAACCCCTTTTTTGGGCCTCCAAAGTTTTCAACATTTTTGCAGCCTAAGATGGATTTTAAGGCCTTTTTTGGGCTGCTATCATATTCTGAACTTTCAGGGGTGTAGGATGCATTTTTTCGTGCACAAAATATTTTTGAGGAATTCAATGGTCTAGGATGCGGGTTAATGCCCATTTCAGGCTGCACATGCTTTTGGGACATTCAGAGCTTTCTGACACAGTTTCGAGGCCACCAACATTTTCAGGACTTTAGGGGGTCTAGGATGACTGTAAACCCCTTTTTTGGGCCTCCAAAGTTTTCAACATTTTTGCAGCCTAAGATGCATATTAAGGCCTTTTTTGGGCTGCTAACATATTCTGAACTTTCGGTGGTGTACGATGCATTTTTCGTGCCATAAAAATATTTTTGGGAATTTCAGTGGTCTAGGATGCGGGTTAATGCCCATTTGAAGCTGCAAATGTTTTTGGGATATTCAGAGCTCTCTGACACCGTTTTTGGGCCACCAACATTTTCTGAACTTTAGGGGGTCTAGGATGCCTGTAAACCCCTTTTTTGGGCCTCCAAAGTTTTCTACATTTTTGCAGCCTAAGATGCATTTTAAGGCCTTTTTTGAGCTGCTAACATATTATGAAATTTCACGGGTGTAGGATGCATATTTCGTGCACAAAATATTTTTGGGATTTTCAGTGCTCTAGGATGCGGGTTAATGCCCCTTTCAGGCCTCAAATGTTTTTGAGACATTCAGAGCCCTCTGACCCTGTTTTTGGGCCACAAACATTTTCTGGACTTTAGGGGGTCTAGGATGTCTGTAAACCCCTTTTTTGGACCTCCAAAATTTTCAACATTTTTGCATCCTAAGATGCATTTTAAGGCCTTTTTGGGCTGCTAACATATACTGAACTTTCAGTGTTGTAGGATGCATTTTTCGTGCACAAAATATTTGTGAGATTTTCAGTGCTCTAGGATGCGGGTTAATGCCCATTTCAGGCTGCAAATGTTTTTGGGATATTCCGAGCTCTCTGACAGTTTTTTGGGCCACCAACATTTTCTGAACTTTAGGGGGTTTAGGATGCTAAACTCCTTTTTTGGACCTCCAAAGTTTTCAATATTTTTGCAGCCTAAGATGCATTTTAAGGCATTTTTTCGGGCTGCTAACATATTCTAAACTTTCAGCGGTGTAGGATACTTTTTTCATGCCATAAATATTTTTGGGAATTTCAGTGGTCTAGGATTCGGGTTAATGCCCATTTCAGGCTGCAAATGTTTTTGGGATATTCAGAGCTCTCTGACACCGTTTTTGGGCCACCAACATTTTCTGGACTATACGGGGTCTAGGATGCCTGTAAACCCCTTTTTTGGGCCTCCAAAGTTTTCAACATTTTTGCAGCCTAAGGTGCATTTTAAGGCCTTTTTTGAGCTGCTAACATATTCTGAACTTTCAGGATGTAAGATGCATTTTTTGTGCCAAAACTATTTTTGGGAATTACAGTGGTCTAGGATGTAGGTTAATGCCCCTTATAGGCTACAAATGTTTTTGGGACATTCAGAGCTCTCCGACAGTTTTGTGGGCCACCAACATTTTCTGGACATTAGGGGGTCTAGGATACCTGTAAACCCATTTTTTGGACCTCCAAAGTTTTCAACATTTGTGCAGTCTAAGATGCATTTTAAGGCCTTTTTTGGACTGCTCACATGTTCAGAACCTTTAGCAGTGTAGGATGCATTTTTTTTCGTACCGTAAATATTTTTAGGAATTTCAGTGGTCTAGGATGCGGGTTAATGCCCATTTCAGGCTGCAAATGTTTTTGGGACATTCAGAGCTTTCTGACACAGTCTTTAGGCCACCAACATTTTCAGGGCTTTAGGGGGTCTACGATGACTGCAAACCCCTTTTTTGTGCCTCCAAAGTTTTCAACATTTTTGCAGCCTAAGATGCATTTTAAGGCCTTTTTTGGGCTGCTAACATATTCCGAACTTTCAGTGGTGTAGGATGCATTTTTCGTGCCATATATATTTTTGGGAATTTCAGTGCTCTAGGGAGCCGGTTAATGCCTATTTCAGGCTGCAAATGTTTTTGGGACATTCAGAGCTTTCTGACACAGTTTTTAGGCCACCAACATTTTCAGGACTTTAGGGGGTCTAGGATGACTGTAAACCCCTTTTTTGGGCCTCCAAAGTTTTCAACATTTTTGCAGCCTAAGATGCATATTAAGGCCTTTTTTGGGCTGCTAACATATTCTGAACTTTCGGTGGTGTACGATGCATTTTTCGTGCCATAAATATTTTTGCGAATTTCAGTGGTCTAGGATGCGGGTTAATGCCCATTTGAAGCTGCAAATGTTTTTGGGATATTCAGAGCTCTCTGACACCGTTTTTGGGCCACCAACATTTTCAGGACTTTAGGGGGTCTAGGATGACTGTAAACCCCTTTTTTGGGCCTCCAAAGTTTTCAACATTTTTGCAGCCTAAGATGCATATTAAGGCCTTTTTTGAGCTGCTAACATATTCTCAACTTTCAGGATGTAAAATGCATTTTTTGTGCCAAAACTATTTTTGGGAATTTCAGTGGTCTAGGATGCGGGTTAATGCCCATTTCAGGCTGCAAATGTTTTTGGGACATTCAGAGCTCTCTGACACAGGTTTTGGGCCACCAACATTTTCTGGACTATAGGGGGTCTAGGATGCCTGTAAACCCCTTTTTTGGGCCTCCAAAGTTTTCAACATTTTTGCAGCCTAAGGTGCATTTTAAGGCCTTTTTTGAGCTGCTAACATATTCTGAACTTTCAGGATGTAAGATGCATTTTTTGTGCCAAAACTATTTTTGGGAATTTCAGTGGTCTAGGATGTAGGTTAATGCCCCTTATAGGCTACAAATGTTTTTGGGACATTCAGAGCTCTCCGACAGTTTTGTGGGCCACCAACATTTTCTGGACATTAGGGGGTCTAGGATACCTGTAAACCCATTTTTTGGACCTCCAAAGTTTTCAACATTTGTGCAGTCTAAGATGCATTTTAAGGCCTTTTTTGGGCTGCTAACATGTTCAGAACTTTTAGCAGTGTAGGATGCATTTTTTTTCGTGCCGTAAATATTTTTAGGAATTTCAGTGGTCTAGGATGCGGGTTAATGCCCATTTCAGGCTGCAAATGTTTTTGGGACATTCAGAGCTTTCTGACACAGTCTTTAGGCCACCAACATTTTCTGGACTTTAGGGGGTCTAGGATGCCTGTAAACCACTTTTTTGGGCCTCCAAAGTTTTCTACATTTGTGCAGCCATAAAATGCATTTTAAGGCATTTTTTGGGCTTCTAACATATTCTGAACTTTCAAGGTATAAGATGCATTTTTCGTGCCATAAATATTTTTGGGAATTTCAGTAGTCTAGGATGCGTGTTAATGCCCCTTATAGGCTACAAATGTTTTGGGGATATTCAGAGCTCTCTGACACCGTTTTTTGGCCACCAACATTTTCTGGACTTTAGGGGGTCTAGGATGCCTGTAAACCCCTTTTTTGGGCCTCCAAAGTTTTCAACATTTTTGCAGCCTAAGATGGATTGGCTGCTATCATATTCTGAACTTTCAGGGGTGTAGGATGCATTTTTTCGTGCACAAAATATTTTTGAGGAATTCAATGGTCTAGGATGCGGGTTAATGCCCATTTCAGGCTGCACATGCTTTTGGGACATTCAGAACTTTCTGACACAGTTTCGAGGCCACCAACATTTTCAGGACTTTAGGGGGTCTAGGATGACTGTAAACCCCTTTTTTGGGCCTCCAAAGTTTTCAACATTTTTGCAGCCTAAGATGCATATTAAGGCCTTTTTTGGGCTGCTAACATATTCTGAACTTTCGGTGGTGTACGATGCATTTTTCGTGCCATAAAAATATTTTTGGGAATTTCAGTGGTCTAGGATGCGGGTTAATGCCCATTTGAAGCTGCAAATGTTTTTGGGATATTCAGAGCTCTCTGACACCGTTTTTGGGCCACCAACATTTTCTGAACTTTAGGGGGTCTAGGATGCCTGTAAACCCCTTTTTTGGGCCTCCAAAGTTTTCTACATTTTTGCAGCCTAAGATGCATTTTAAGGCCTTTTTTGAGCTGCTAACATATTCTGAAATTTCAGGGGTGTAGGATGCATATTTCGTGCACAAAATATTTTTGGGATTTTCAGTGCGCTAGGATGCGGGTTAATGCCCCTTTCAGGCCTCAAATGTTTTTGAGACATTCAGAGTCCTCTGACCCTGTTTTTGGGCCACCAACATTTTCTGGACTTTAGGGGGTCTAGGATGTCTGTAAACCCCTTTTTTGGACGTCCAAAATTTTCAACATTTTTGCATCCTAAGATGCATTTTAAGGCCTTTTTGGGCTGCTAACATATACTGAACTTTCAGTGTTGTAGGATGCATTTTTCGTGCACAAAATATTTGTGAGATTTTCAGTGCTCTAGGATGCGGGTTAATGCCCATTTCAGGCTGCAAATGTTTTTGGGATATTCCGAGCTCTCTGACAGTTTTTTGGGCCACCAACATTTTCTGAACTTTAGGGGGTCTAGGATGCTAAACTCCTTTTTTGGACCTCCAAAGTTTTCAATATTTTTGCAGCCTAAGATGCATTTTAAGGCATTTTTTCGGGCTGCTAACATATTCTAAACTTTCAGCGGTGTAGGATACTTTTTTCATGCCATAAATATTTTTGGGAATTTCAGTGGTCTAGGATTCGGGTTAATGCCCATTTCAGGCTGCAAATGTTTTTGGGATATTCAGAGCTCTCTGACACCGTTTTTGGGCCACCAACATTTTCTGGACTATACGGGGTCTAGGATGCCTGTAAACCCCTTTTTTGGGCCTCCAAAGTTTTCAACATTTTTGCAGCCTAAGGTGCATTTTAAGGCCTTTTTTGAGCTGCTAACATATTCTGAACTTTCAGGATGTAAGATGCATTTTTTGTGCCAAAACTATTTTTGGGAATTACAGTGGTCTAGGATGTAGGTTAATGCCCCTTATAGGCTACAAATGTTTTTGGGACATTCAGAGCTCTCCGACAGTTTTGTGGGCCACCAACATTTAATGGACATTAGGGGGTCTAGGATACCTGTAAACCCATTTTTTGGACCTCCAAAGTTTTCAACATTTGTGCAGTCTAAGATGCATTTTAAGGCCTTTTTTGGACTGCTCACATGTTCAGAACCTTTAGCAGTGTAGGATGCATTTTTTTTCGTACCGTAAATATTTTTAGGAATTTCAGTGGTCTAGGATGCGGGTTAATGCCCATTTCAGGCTGCAAATGTTTTTGGGACATTCAGAGCTTTCTGACACAGTCTTTAGGCCACCAACATTTTCAGGACTTTAGGGGGTCTACGATGACTGCAAACCCCTTTTTTGTGCCTCCAAAGTTTTCAACATGTTTGCAGCCTAAGATGCATTTTAAGGCCTTTTTTGGGCTGCTAACATATTCTGAACTTTCAGTGGTGTAGGATGCATTTTTCGTGCCATATATATTTTTGGGAATTTCAGTGCTCTAGGGAGCCGGTTAATGCCTATTTCAGGCTGCAAATGTTTTTGGGACATTCAGAGCTTTCTGACACAGTTTTTAGGCCACCAACATTTTCAGGACTTTAGGGGGTCTAGGATGACTGTAAACCCCTTTTTTGGGCCTCCAAAGTTTTCAACATTTTTGCAGCCTAAGATGCATATTAAGGCCTTTTTTGGGCTGCTAACATATTCTGAACTTTCGGTGGTGTACGATGCATTTTTCGTGCCATAAATATTTTTGCGAATTTCAGTGGTCTAGGATGCGGGTTAATGCCCATTTGAAGCTGCAAATGTTTTTGGGATATTCAGAGCTCTCTGACACCGTTTTTGGGCCACCAACATTTTCTGGACTTTAGGGGGTCTAGGATTCCTGTAAACCCCTTTTTTGGGCCTCCAAAGTTTTCTACATTTTTGCAGCCTAAGATGCATTTTAAGGCCTTTTTTGAGCTGCTAACATATTCTGAAATTTCAGGGGTGTAGGATGCATATTTCGTGCACAAAATATTTTTGGGATTTTCAGTGCTCTAGGATGCGGGTTAATGCCCCTTTCAGGCCTCAAATGTTTGTGAGACATTCAGAGCCCTCTGACCCTGTTTTTGGGCCACCAACATTTTCTGGACTTTAGGGGGTCCAGGATGTCTGTAAACCACTTTTTTGGACCTCCAAAATTTTCAACATTTTTGCATCCTAAGATGCATTTTAAGGCCTTTTTGGGCTGCTAACATATTCTGAATTTTCAGTGTTGTAGGATGCTTTTTTCGTGCCATAAATATTTTTGGGAATTTCAGTGGTCTAGGATGCGGGTTAATGCCCATTTCAGGCTGCAAATGTTTTTGGGATATTCAGAGCTCTCTGACACCGTTTTTGGGCCACCAACATTTTCTGGACTATAGGGGGTCTAGGATGCCTGTAAACCACTTTTTTGGGCCTCCAAAGTTTTCAACATTTTTGCAGCCTAAGGTGCATTTTAAGGCCTTTTTTGAGCTGCTAACATATTCTCAACTTTCAGGATGTAAGATGCATTTTTTGTGCCAAAACTATTTTTCGGAATTTCAGTGGTCTAGGATGTAGGTTAATGCCCCTTATAGGCTTCAAATGTTTTTGGGACATTCAGAGCTCTCCGACAGTTTTGTGGGCCACCAACATTTTCTGGACATTAGGGGGTCTAGGATACCTGTAAACCCATTTTTTGGACCTCCAAAGTTTTCAACATTTGTGCAGTCTAAGATGCATTTTAAGGCCTTTTTTGGACTGCTCACATGTTCAGAACTTTTAGCAGTGTAGGATGCATTTTTTTTCGTACCGTAAATATTTTTAGGAATTTCAGTGGTCTAGGATGCGGGTTAATGCCCATTTCAGGCTGCAAATGTTTTTGGGACATTCAGAGCTTTCTGACACAGTCTTTAGGCCACCAACATTTTCAGGACTTTAGGGGGTCTACGATGACTGTAAACCCCTTTTTTGTGCCTCCAAAGTTTTCAACATTTTTGCAGCCTAAGATGCATTTTAAGGCCTTTTTTGGGCTGCTAACATATTCTGAACTTTCAGTGGTGTAGGATGCATTTTTCATGCCATATATATTTTTGGGAATTTCAGTGCTCTAGGGAGCCGGTTAATGCCTATTTCAGGCTGCAAATGTTTTTGGGACATTCAGAGCTTTCTGACACAGTTTTTAGGCCACCAACATTTTCAGGACTTTAGGGGGTCTAGGATGACTGTAAACCCCTTTTTTGGGCCTCCAAAGTTTTCAACATTTTTGCAGCCTAAGATGCATATTAAGGCCTTTTTTGGGCTGCTAACATATTCTGAACTTTCGGTGGTGTACGATGCATTTTTCGTGCCATAAATATTTTTGCGAATTTCAGTGGTCTAGGATGCGGGTTAATGCCCATTTGAAGCTGCAAATGTTTTTGGGATATTCAGAGCTCCCTGACACCGTTTTTGGGCCACCAACATTTTCTGGACTTTAGGGGGTCTAGGATTCCTGTAAACCCCTTTTTTGGGCCTCCAAAGTTTTCTACATTTTTGCAGCCTAAGATGCATTTTAAGGCCTTTTTTGAGCTCCTAACATATTCTGAAATTTCAGGGGTGTAGGATGCATATTTCGTGCACAAAATATTTTTGGGATTTTCAGTGCTCTAGGATACGGGTAATGCCCCTTTCAGGCCTCAAATGCTTTTGAGACATTCAGAGCCCTCTGACCCTGTTTTTGGGCAGCCAACATTTTCTGGACTTTAGGGGGTCTAGGATGTCTGTAAATCCCTTTTTTGGACCTCCAAAATTTTCAACATTTTTGCATCCTAAGATGCATTTTAAGGCCTTTTTGGGCTGCTAACATATTCTGAACTTTCAGTGTTGTAGGATGCATTTTTTCGTGCACAAAATATTTGTGGGATTTTCAGTGCTCTAGGATGCGGGTTAATGCCCATTTCAGGCTGCAAATGTTTTTGGGATATTCAGAGCTCTCTGACAGTTTTTTGGGCCACCAACATTTTCTGAACTTTAGGGGGTCTAGGATGCTAAACCCCTTTTTTGGACCTCCAAAGTTTTCAACATTTTTGCATTCTAAGATGCATTTTAAGGCCTTTTTTGGGCTGCTAACATATTCTGAACTTTCATCGGTGTAGGATGCATTTTTCGTGCCATAAATATTTTTGGGAATTTCAGTGGTCTAGGATGCGGGTTAATGCCCATTTCAGGCTGCACATGTTTTTGGGACATTCAGAGCTCTCTGACACAGGTTTTGGGCCAGCAACATATTCTGGACTTTAGGGGTTCTAGGATGACTGTAAACCCCTTTTGGGCCTCCAAAGTTTTCAACATTTTTGCAGCCTAAGATGCATTTTAAGGCCTTTTTTTGGGCTGCTAACATATTCTGAACTTTCAGTGTTGTAGGATGCATTTTCCGTGCACAAAATATTTGTGGGATTTTCAGTGCTCTAGGATGCGTGTCAATGCCCATTTCAGGCTGCAAATGTTTTTGGGATATTCAGAGCTCTCTGACAGTTTTTTGGGCCACCAACATTTTCTGAACTTTAGGGGGTCTAGGATGCTAAACTCCTTTTTTGGACCTCCAAAGTTTTCAACATTTTTGCAGCCTAAGATGCATTTTAAGGCCTTTTTTGGGCTGCTAACATATTCTAAACTTTCAGCGGTGTAGGATGCTTTTTTCGTGCCATAAATATTTTTGGGAATTTCAGTGGTCTAGGATGCGGGTTAATGCCCATTTCAGGCTGCAAATGTTTTTGGGACATTCAGAGCTTTCTGACACAGTCTTTAGGCCACCAACATTTTCTGGACTTTAGGGGGTCTAGGATGCCTGTAAACCCCTTTTTTGGGCCTCCAAAGTTTTCAACATTTTTGCAGCCTAAAATGCATTTTAAGGCCTTTTTTGGGCTGCTAACATATTCGGAACTTTCAGGGTGTAAGATGCATTTTTCGTGCCAAAACTATTTTTGGGAATTTCAGTGGTCTAGGATGCAGGTTAATGACCCTTATAGGCTACAAAAAAGTTTTTGGGACATTCAGAGCTCTCTGACAGTTTTTTGGGCCACCAACATTTTCTGGACTTAAGGGGGTCTAGGATGCCCGTAAACCGCTTTTTTGGGCCTCCAAAGTTTTCTACATTTTTGCAGCCTAAGAAGCATTTTAAGGCCTTTTTTGGGCTGCTAACATGTTCAGAACTTTTAGCAGTGTAGGATGCATTTTTTTTCGTGCCATAAATATTTTTAGGAATTCTGACAGTTTTTTGGGCCACCAACATTTTCTGGACTTTAGGGGGGCTAGGATGCCTGTAAACCCCTTTTTTGGACCTCCAAAGTTTTCAATATTTTTGCAGCCTAAGATGCATTTTAAGGCCTTTTTTCGGGCTGCTAACATATTCTGAACTTTCAGCGGTGTAGGATGCATTTTTTGTGCCATGAATATTTTTGGGAATTTCAGTGATCTAGGATGCGGTTTAATGCCCATTTCAGGCTGCAAATATTTTTGGGACATTCAGAGCTTTCTGACACAGTTTTTAGGCCACCAACATTTTCTGGACTTTAGGGAGTCTAAGATGCCTGTAAACCCCTTTTTTGGACCTCCAATGTTTTCAACATTTGTGCAGTCTAAGATGCATTTTAAGGCCTTTTTTGGGCTGCTAACATGTTCAGAACTTTTAGCAGTGTAAGATGCATTTTTTTTCGTGCCATAAATATTTTTAGGAATTTCAGTGGTCTAGGATGCGGGTTAATGCCCATTTCAGGCTGCAAATGTTTTTGGGACATTCAGAGCTTTCTGACACAGTCTTTAGGCCACCAACATTTTCTGGACTTTAGGGGGTCTAGGATGCCTGTAAACCCCTTTTTTGGGCCTCCAATGTTTTCTACATTTTTGCAGCCATAAGATGCATTTTAAGGCCTTTTTTGGGCTGCTATCATATTCTGAACTTTCAGGGGTGTAGGATGCATTTTCTCATGCACAAAATATTTTTGGGGATTTCAGTGGTCTAGGATGCAGGTTAATGCCCATTTCAGGCTGCAAATGCTTTTGGGACATTCAGAGCTTTCTGACACAGTTTCGAGGACACCAACATTTTCTGGACTTAAGGGGGTCTACGATGACTGTAAACCCCTTTTTTGTGCCTCCAAAGTTTTCAACATTTTTGCAGCCTAAGATGCATTTTAAGGCCTTTTTTGGGCTGCTAACATATTCTGAACTTTCAGTGGTGTAGGATGCATTTTTCGTGCCATATATATTTTTGGGAATTTCAGTGCTCTAGGGAGCCGGTTAATGCCCCTTTCAGGCTGCAAATGTTTTTGAGACATTCAGAGCTCTCTGACCTTGTTTTTGGGCCACCAACATTTTCTGGACTTTAGGGGGTCTAGGATGTCTGTAAACCCCTTTTTTGGACCTCCAAAGTTTTCAACATTTTTGCAGCCTAATAAGCATTTTAAGGCCTTTTTTGGGCTGCTAACATATTCTGAACTTTCAGCGGTGTAGGATGCTTTTTTCGTGCCATAAATATTTTTGGGAATTTCAGTGGTCTAGGATGCGGGTTAATGCCCATTTCAGGCTGCAAATGCTTTTGGGACATTCAGAGCTTTCTGACACAGTTTCAAGGCCACCAACTTTTTCTGGACTTTAGGGGGTCTACGATGACTGTAAACCCCTTTTATGTGCCTCCAAAGTTTTCAATATTTTTGCAGCCTAAGATGCATTTTAAGGCCTTTTTTGGGCTCCTAACATATTCTGAACTTTCAGTGGTGTAGGATGCATTTTTCGTGCCATATATATTTTTGGGAATTTCAGTGCTCCAGGGAGCCGGTTAATGCCCATTTCATGCTGCAAATGCTTTTGGGACATTCAGAGCTTTCTGACACAGTTTCAAGGCCACCAACATTTTCTGGACTTTAGGGGGTCTAGGATGCATGTAAACCCCTTTTTTGGGCCTCCAAAGTTTTCAACATTTTTGCAGCCTAAGAAGCATTTTAAGGCCTTTTTTGGGCTGCTAACATATTCTGAACTTTCAGTGGTGTAAGATGCATTTTCCGTGCCAAAACTATTTTTGGGAATTTCAGTGGTCTAGGATGCAGGTTAATGTCCCTTATTGGCTACACATGTTTTTGGGACATTCAGAGCTCTCTGGCAGTTTTTTGGGCCACCAACATTTTCTGGACTTTAGGGGGTCTAGGATGCCTGTAAACCCCTTTTTTGGACCTCCAAAGTTTTCAATATTTTTGCAGCCTAAGATGCATTTTAAGGCCTTTTTTGGGCTGCTAACATGTTCAGAACTTTTAGCAGTGTAGGATGCATTTTTTTTTCGTGCCATAAATATTTTTGGGAATTTCAGTGGTCTAGGGTGCGGGTTAATGCCCATTTCAGGCTTCAAATCTTTTTGGAACATTCAGAGCTCTCTGACACAGTTTTTGGGCCACCAACATTTTCTGGACTTTAGGGGGTCTAGGATGACTGTAAACCCCTTTTTTGGGCCTCCAAAGTTTTCAACATTTTTGCAGCCTAAGATGCATTTTAAGGCCTTTTTTGATCTGCTAACATATTCTGAAATTTCAGGGGTGTAGGATGCATTTTTCGTGCCATAAATATTTTTGGGAATTTCAGTGGTCTAGGATGCGGGTTAATGCCCATTTCAGGCTGCAAATGTTTTTGGGACATTCAGAGCTCTCTGACCCTGTTTTTGGGCCACCAACATTTTCTGGACTTTAGGGGGTCTAGGATGCATGTAAACCCCTTTTTTGGGCCTCCAAAGTTTTCTACATTTTTGCAGCCCTAAAATGCATTTTAAGGCATTTTTTGGGCTTCTAACATATTCTGAACTTTCAGGGTGTAAGATGCATTTTTTGTGCCATAAATATTTTTGGGAATTTCAGTGGTCTAGGATGCGTGTTAATGCCCATTTCAGGCTGCAAATATTTTTGGGACATTCAGAGCTTTCTGACACAGTTTTTAGGCCACCAACATTTTCTGGACATTAGGGAGTCTAGGATGCCTGTAAACCCCTTTTTTGGACCTCCAAAGTTTTCAACATTTTTGCAGCCTAAGAAGCATTTTAAGGCCTTTTTTGGGCTGCTAACATATTCTGACCTTTCAGTGGTGTAAGATGCATTTTCCGTGCCAAAACTATTTTTGGGAATTTCAGTGGTCTAGGATGCAGGTTAAAGTCCCTTATTGGCTACACATGTTTTTGGGACATTCAGAGCTCTCTGGCAGTTTTTTGGGCCACCAACATTTTCTGGACTTTAGGGGGTCTAGGATGCCTGTAAACCCCTTTTTTGGACCTCCAAAGTTTTCAATATTTTTGCAGCCTAAGATGCATTTTAAGGCCTTTTTTGGGCTGCTAACATGTTCAGAACTTTTAGCAGTGTAGGATGCATTTTTTTTTCGTGCCATAAATATTTTTGGGAATTTCAGTGGTCTAGGGTGCGGGTTAATGCCCATTTCAGGCTTCAAATCTTTTTGGAACATTCAGAGCTCTCTGACACAGTTTTTGGGCCACCAACATTTTCTGGACTTTAGGGGGTCTAGGATGCATGTAAACCCCTTTTTTGGGCCTCCAAAGTTTTCAACATTTTTGCAGCCTAAGAAGCATTTTAAGGCCTTTTTTGGGCTGCTAACATATTCTGAACTTTCAGTGGTGTAAGATGCATTTTCCGTGCCAAAACTATTTTTGGGAATTTCAGTGGTCTAGGATGCAGGTTAATGTCCCTTATTGGCTACACATGTTTTTGGGACATTCAGAGCTCTCTGGCAGTTTTTTGGGCCACCAACATTTTCTGGACTTTAGGGGGTCTAGGATGCCTGTAAACCCCTTTTTTGGACCTCCAAAGTTTTCAATATTTTTGCAGCCTAAGATGCATTTTAAGGCCTTTTTTGGGCTGCTAACATGTTCAGAACTTTTAGCAGTGTAGGATGCATTTTTTTTTCGTGCCATAAATATTTTTGGGAATTTCAGTGGTCTAGGGTGCGGGTTAATGCCCATTTCAGGCTTCAAATCTTTTTGGAACATTCAGAGCTCTCTGACACAGTTTTTGGGCCACCAACATTTTCTGGACTTTAGGGGGTCTAGGATGACTGTAAACCCCTTTTTTGGGCCTCCAAAGTTTTCAACATTTTTGCAGCCTAAGATGCATTTTAAGGCCTTTTTTGATCTGCTAACATATTCTGAAATTTCAGGGGTGTAGGATGCATTTTTCGTGCCATAAATATTTTTGGGAATTTCAGTGGTCTAGGATGCGGGTTAATGCCCATTTCAGGCTGCAAATGTTTTTGGGACATTCAGAGCTCTCTGACCCTGTTTTTGGGCCACCAACATTTTCTGGACTTTAGGGGGTCTAGGATGCATGTAAACCCCTTTTTTGGGCCTCCAAAGTTTTCTACATTTTTGCAGCCCTAAGATGCATTTTAAGGCATTTTTTGGGCTTCTAACATATTCTGAACTTTCAGGGTGTAAGATGCATTTTTTGTGCCATAAATATTTTTGGGAATTTCAGTGGTCTAGGATGCGTGTTAATGCCCATTTCAGGCTGCAAATATTTGTGGGACATTCAGAGCTTTCTGACACAGTTTTTAGGCCACCAACATTTTCTGGACATTAGGGAGTCTAGGATGCCTGTAAACCCCTTTTTTGGACCTCCAAAGTTTTCAATATTTTTGCAGCCTAAGAAGCATTTTAAGGCCTTTTTTGGGCTGCTAACATATTCTGAACTTTCAGTGGTGTAAGATGCATTTTCCGTGCCAAAACTATTTTTGGGGATTTCAGTGGTCTGGATGCAGGTTAATGTCCCTTATTGGCTACACATGTTTTTGGGACATTCAGAGCTCTCTGGCAGTTTTTTGGGCCACCAACATTTTCTGGACTTTAGGGGGTCTAGGATGCCTGTAAACCCCTTTTTTGGACCTCCAAAGTTTTCAATATTTTTGCAGCCTAAGATGCATTTTAAGGCCTTTTTTGGGCTGCTAACATGTTCAGAACTTTTAGCAGTGTAGGATGCATTTTTTTTTCGTGCCATAAATATTTTTGGGAATTTCAGTGGTCTAGGGTGCGGGTTAATGCCCATTTCAGGCTTCAAATCTTTTTGGAACATTCAGAGCTCTCTGACACAGTTTTTGGGCCACCAACATTTTCTGGACTTTAGGGGGTCTAGGATGACTGTAAACCCCTTTTTTGGGCCTCCAAAGTTTTCAACATTTTTGCAGCCTAAGATGCATTTTAAGGCCTTTTTTGATCTGCTAACATATTCTGAAATTTCAGGGGTGTAGGATGCATTTTTCGTGCCATACATATTTTTGGGAATTTCAGTGGTCTAGGATGCGGGTTAATGCCCATTTCAGGCTGCAATGTTTTTGGGACATTCAGAGCTCTCTGACCCTGTTTTTGGGCCACCAACATTTTCTGGACTTTAGGGGGTCTAGGATGCATGTAAACCCCTTTTTTGGGCCTCCAAAGTTTTCTACATTTTTGCAGCCCTAAGATGCATTTTAAGGCATTTTTTGGGCTTCTAACATATTCTGAACTTTCAGGGTGTAAGATGCATTTTTTGTGCCATAAATATTTTTGGGAATTTCAGTGGTCTAGGATGCGTGTTAATGCCCATTTCAGGCTGCAAATATTTTTGGGACATTCAGAGCTTTCTGACACAGTTTTTAGGCCACCAACATTTTCTGGACATTAGGGAGTCTAGGATGCCTGTAAACCCCTTTTTTTGACCTCCAAAGTTTTCAACATTTTTGCAGCCTAAGAAGCATTTTAAGGCCTTTTTTGGGCTGCTAACATATTCTGAACTTTCAGTGGTGTAAGATGCATTTTCCGTGCCAAAACTATTTTTGGGAATTTCAGTGGTCTAGGATGCAGGTTAAAGTCCCTTATTGGCTACACATGTTTTTGGGACATTCAGAGCTCTCTGGCAGTTTTTTGGGCCACCAACATTTTCTGGACTTTAGGGGGTCTAGGATGCCTGTAAACCCCTTTTTTGGACCTCCAAAGTTTTCAATATTTTTGCAGCCTAAGATGCATTTTAAGGCCTTTTTTGGGCTGCTAACATGTTCAGAACTTTTAGCAGTGTAGGATGCATTTTTTTTTCGTGCCATAAATATTTTTGGGAATTTCAGTGGTCTAGGGTGCGGGTTAATGCCCATTTCAGGCTTCAAATCTTTTTGGAACATTCAGAGCTCTCTGACACAGTTTTTGGGCCACCAACATTTTCTGGACTTTAGGGGGTCTAGGATGACTGTAAACCCCTTTTTTGGGCCTCCAAAGTTTTCAACATTTTTGCAGCCTAAGATGCATTTTAAGGCCTTTTTTGATCTGCTAACATATTCTGAAATTTCAGGGGTGTAGGATGCATTTTTCGTGCCATAAATATTTTTGGGAATTTCAGTGGTCTAGGATGCGGGTTAATGCCCATTTCAGGCTGCAAATGTTTTTGGGACATTCAGAGCTCTCTGACCCTGTTTTTGGGCCACCAACATTTTCTGGACTTTAGGGGGTCTAGGATGCATGTAAACCCCTTTTTTGGGCTTCCAAAGTTTTCTACATTTTTGCAGCCCTAAGATGCATTTTAAGGCATTTTTTGGGCTTCTAACATATTCTGAACTTTCAGGGTGTAAGATGCATTTTTTGTGCCATAAATATTTTTGGGAATTTCAGTGGTCTAGGATGCGTGTTAATGCCCATTTCAGGCTGCAAATATTTTTGGGACATTCAGAGCTTTCTGACACAGTTTTTAGGCCACCAACATTTTCTGGACATTAGGGAGTCTAGGATGCCTGTAAACCCCTTTTTTTGACCTCCAAAGTTTTCAACATTTTTGCAGCCTAAGATGCATTTTAAGGCCTTTTTTGGGCTGCTAGCATATTCTGAACTTTCAGTGGTGTAAGATGCATTTTCCGTGCCAAAACTATTTTTGGGAATTTCAGTGGTCTAGGATGCAGGTTAATGTCCCTTATTGGCTACACATGTTTTTGGGACATTCAGAGCTCTCTTGCAGTTTTTTGGGCCACCAACATTTTCTGGACTTTAGGGGGTCTAGGATGCCTGTAAACCCCTATTTTGGACCTCCAAAGTTTTCAATATTTTTGCAGCCTAAGATGCATTTTAAGGCCTTTTTTGGGCTGCTAACTTATTCTGAACTTTCAGCGGTGTAGGATGCATTTTTCGTGCCATGAATATTTTTGGGAATTTCAGTGGTCTAGGATGCGGTTTAATGCCCTTTTCAGGCTGCAAATATTTTTGGGACATTCAGAGCTTTCTGACACAGTTTTTAGGCCACCAACATTTTCTTGGCTTTAGGGGGTCTAGGATGCCTGTAAACCCCTTTTTTGGACCTCCAAAGTTTTCAATATTTTTGCAGCCTAAGATGCATTTTAAGGCCTTTTTTGGGCTGCTAACATGTTCAGAACTTTTAGCAGTGTAGGATGCATTTTTTTTTCGTGCCATAAATATTTTTGGGAATTTCAGTGGTCTAGGGTGCGGGTTAATGCCCATTTCAGGCTTCAAATCTTTTTGGGACATTCAGAGCTCTCTGACACAGTTTTTGGGCCACCAACATTTTCTGGACTTTAGGGGGTCTAGGATGACTGTAAACCCCTTTTTTGGGCCTCCAAAGTTTTCAACATTTTTGCAGCCTAAGATGCTTTTAAGGCCTTTTTTGGGCTGCTAACATATTCTGAACTTTCAGCGGTGCAGGATGCATTTTACTTGCCATAAATATTTTTGGGAATTTCAGTGGTCTAGGATGCGGGTTAATGCCCATTTCAGGCTGCAAATGTTTTTGGGACATTCAAAGCTCTCTAACACAGTTTTTGGGCCACCAACATTTTCTGGACTTTAGGGGGTCTAGGATGACTGTAAAGCCCTTTTTTGGGCCTCTAAGGTTTTCAACATTTTTGCAGCCTAAGATGCATGTTATGGCCTTTTTTGGGCTGCTAACATATTCTGAACTTTCAGCGGTGTAGGATGTGTTTTTCCTGCCATAAATATTTTTGTCAATTTCAGTGGTCTAGGATGCGGGTTAATGCCCATTTCAGGCTGCAAATGTTTTTGGGACATTCAGAGCTTTCTGACACAGTTTTTAGGCCACCAACATTTTCTGGACTTTAGGGGGTCTAGGATGCCTGTAAACCCCTTTTTTGGGCCTCCAAAGTTTTCAACATTTTTGCAGCCTAAGATGGATTCTAAGGCCTTTTTTGGGCTGCTATCATATTCTGAACTTTCAGGGGTGTAGGATGCATTTTCTCGTGCACAAAATATTTTTGGGGATTTCAGTGGTCTAGGATGCAGGTTAATGCCCATTTCAGGCTGCAAATGCTTTTGGGACATTCAGAGCTTTCTGGCACAGATTCAAGGCCACCAACATTTTCTGGACTTTAGGGGGTCTACGATGCCTGTAAGCCCCTTTTTTGGACCTCCAAAGTTTTCAACATTTTTGCAGCCTAAGAAGCATTTCAAGGCCTTTTTTGGACTGCTATCATATTCTGAACTTTCAGGGGTGTAGGATGCATTTTCTCGTGCACAAAATATTTTTGGGGATTTCAGTGGTCTAGGATGCAGGTTAATGCCCATTTCAGGCTGCAAATGCTTTTGGGACATTCAGAGCTTTCTGACACAGTTTCAAGGCCACCAACATTTTCTGGACTTTAGGGGGCCTACGATGCCTGTAAGCCCCTTTTTTGGACCTCCAAAGTTTTCAACATTTTTGCAGCCTAAGAAGCATTTTAAGGCCTTTTTTGGACTGCTAACATATTCTGAACTTTCAGCGGTGTAGGATGCTTTTTTCGTGCCATAATATTTTTGGGAATTTCAGTGGTCTATGATGCGGGTTAATGCCCATTTCAGGCTGCAAATGTTTTTGGGATATTCAGAGCTCTCTGACACCGTGTTTGAGCAACCAACATTTTCTGGACTTTAGGGGGTTTAGGATGCCTGTAAACCCCTTTTTTGGGCCTCCAAGGTTTTCAACATTTTTGCAGCCTAAAATGCATTTTAAGGCATTTTTTGAGCTGCTAACATATTCTGAACTTTCAGGATGTAAGATGCATTGTTTGTGCCAAAACTATATTTGGGAATTTCAGTGGTCTAGGATGCAGGTTAATGCCCCTTATAGGCTACAAATGTTTTTGGGACATTCAGAGCTCTCCGTCAGTTTTTTGGGCCACCAACATTTTCTGGACTTTAGGGGGTCTAGGATGCATGTAAACCCCTTTTTTGGACCTCCAAAGTTTTCAATATTTTTGCAGCCTAAGATGCATTTTAAGGCCTTTTTTGGGCTGCTAACATGTTCAGAACTTTTAGCAGTGTAGGATGCATTTTCTTTTTCGTGCCATGAATATTTTTGGGAATTTCAGTGGTCTAGGATGCGGGTTAATGCCCATTTCAGGCTTCAAATGTTTTTGGGACATTCAGAGCTCTCTGACACAGTTTTTAGGCCACCAACATTTTCTGGACTTTAGGGGGTCTAGGATGACTGTAAACCCCTTTTTTGGGCCTCCAAAGTTTTCAACATGTTTGCAGCCTAAGATGCATATTAAGGCCTTTTTTTGGGCTGCTAACATATTCTGAACTTTCGATGGTGTATGATGCATTTTTCGTGCCATAAATATTTTTGGGAATTTCACTGGTCTAGGATGCGGGTTAATGCCCATTTCAAGCTGCAAATATTTTTGGGACATTCAGAGCTTTCTGACACAGTTTTTAGGCCACCAACATTTTCTGGACTTTAGGGAGTCTAGGATGCCTGTAAACCCCTTTTTTGGACCTCCAAAGTTTTCAACATTTTTGCAGCCTAAGATGCATTTTAAGGCCTTTTTTGGGCTGCTAACATATTCTGAACTTTCAGTGGTGTAAGATGCATTTTCTGTGCCAAAACTATTTTTGGGAATTTCAGTGGTCTAGGATGCAGGTTAATGTCCCTTATTGGCTACACATGTTTTGGGGACATTCAGAGCTCTCTGACACAGTTTTTGGGCCACCAACATTTTCTGGACTTTAGGGGGTCTAGGATGACTGTAAACCCCTTTTTTGGGCCTCCAAAATTTTCAACATTTTTGCAGCCTAAAATGCTTTTAAGGCCTTTTTTTGGGCTGCTAACATATTCTGAACTTTCAGCGGTGCAGGATGCATTTTTCGTGCCATGAATATTTTTGGGAATTTCAGTGGTCTAGGATGCGGGTTAATGCCCATTTCAGGCTGCAAATGTTTTTGGGACATTCAGAGCTCTCTGACACAGTTTTTGGGCCACCAACATTTTCTGGACTTTAGGGGGTCTAGGATGACTGTAAAGCCCTTTTTTGGGCCTCTAAGGTTTTCAACATTTTTGCAGCCTAAGATGCATGTTATGGCCTTTTTTGGGCTGCTAACATATTCTGAACTTTCAGCGGTGTAGGATGTGTTTTTCCTGCCATAAATATTTTTGTCAATTTCAGTGGTCTAGGATGCGGGTTAATGCCCATTTCAGGCTGCAAATGTTTTTGGGACATTCAAAGCTCTCTAACACAGTTTTTGGGCCACCAACATTTTCTGGACTTTAGGGGGTCTAGGATGACTGTAAAGCCCTTTTTTGGGCCTCTAAGGTTTTCAACATTTTTGCAGCCTAAGATGCATGTTATGGCCTTTTTTGGGCTGCTAACATATTCTGAACTTTCAGCGGTGTAGGATGTGTTTTTCCTGCCATAAATATTTTTGTCAATTTCAGTGGTCTAGGATGCGGGTTAATGCCCATTTCAGGCTGCAAATGTTTTTGGGACATTCAGAGCTTTCTGACACAGTTTTTAGGCCACCAACATTTTCTGGACTTTAGGGGGTCTAGGATGCCTGTAAACCCCTTTTTTGGGCCTCCAAAGTTTTCAACATTTTTGCAGCCTAAGATGGATTCTAAGGCCTTTTTTGGGCTGCTATCATATTCTGAACTTTCAGGGGTGTAGGATGCATTTTCTCGTGCACAAAATATTTTTGGGGATTTCAGTGGTCTAGGATGCAGGTTAATGCCCATTTCAGGCTGCAAATGCTTTTGGGACATTCAGAGCTTTCTGGCACAGATTCAAGGCCACCAACATTTTCTGGACTTTAGGGGGTCTACGATGCCTGTAAGCCCCTTTTTTGGACCTCCAAAGTTTTCAACATTTTTGCAGCCTAAGAAGCATTTCAAGGCCTTTTTTGGACTGCTATCATATTCTGAACTTTCAGGGGTGTAGGATGCATTTTCTCGTGCACAAAATATTTTTGGGGATTTCAGTGGTCTAGGATGCAGGTTAATGCCCATTTCAGGCTGCAAATGCTTTTGGGACATTCAGAGCTTTCTGACACAGTTTCAAGGCCACCAACATTTTCTGGACTTTAGGGGGCCTACGATGCCTGTAAGCCCCTTTTTTGGACCTCCAAAGTTTTCAACATTTTTGCAGCCTAAGAAGCATTTTAAGGCCTTTTTTGGACTGCTAACATATTCTGAACTTTCAGCGGTGTAGGATGCTTTTTTCGTGCCATAATATTTTTGGGAATTTCAGTGGTCTATGATGCGGGTTAATGCCCATTTCAGGCTGCAAATGTTTTTGGGATATTCAGAGCTCTCTGACACCGTTTTTGAGCCACCAACATTTTCTGGACTTTAAGGGGTTTAGGATGCCTGTAAACCCCTTTTTTGGGCCTCCAAGGTTTTCAACATTTTTGCAGCCTAAAATGCATTTTAAGGCATTTTTTGAGCTGCTAACATATTCTGAACTTTCAGGATGTAAGATGCATTGTTTGTGCCAAAACTATATTTGGGAATTTCAGTGGTCTAGGATGCAGGTTAATGCCCCTTATAGGCTACAAATGTTTTTGGGACATTCAGAGCTCTCCGACAGTTTTTTGGGCCACCAACATTTTCTGGACTTTAGGGGGTCTAGGATGCATGTAAACCCATTTTTTGGACCTCCAAAGTTTTCAATATTTTTGCAGCCTAAGATGCATTTTAAGGCCTTTTTTGGGCTGCTAACATGTTCAGAACTTTTAGCAGTGTAGGATGCATTTTCTTTTTCGTGCCATGAATATTTTTGGGAATTTCAGTGGTCTAGGATGCGGGTTAATGCCCATTTCAGGCTTCAAATGTTTTTGGGACATTCAGAGCTCTCTGACACAGTTTTTAGGCCACCAACATTTTCTGGACTTTAGGGGGTCTAGGATGACTGTAAACCCCTTTTTTGGGCCTCCAAAGTTTTCAACATGTTTGCAGCCTAAGATGCATATTAAGGCCTTTTTTTGGGCTGCTAACATATTCTCAACTTTCGATGGTGTATGATGCATTTTTCGTGCCATAAATATTTTTGGGAATTTCACTGGTCTAGGATGCGGGTTAATGCCCATTTCAAGCTGCAAATATTTTCGGGACATTCAGAGCTTTCTGACACAGTTTTTAGGCCACCAACATTTTCTGGACTTTAGGGAGTCTAGGATGCCTGTAAACCCCTTTTTTGGACCTCCAAAGTTTTCAACATTTTTGCAGCCTAAGATGCATTTTAAGGCCTTTTTTGGGCTGCTAACATATTCTGAACTTTCAGTGGTGTAAGATGCATTTTCCGTGCCAAAACTATTTTTGGGAATTTCAGTGGTCTAGGATGCAGGTTAATGTCCCTTATTGGCTACACATGTTTTTGGGACATTCAGAGCTCTCTGACACAGTTTTTGGGCCACCAACATTTTCTGGACTTTAGGGGGTCTAGGATGACTGTAAACCCCTTTTTTGGGCCTCCAAAATTTTCAACATTTTTGCAGCCTAAAATGCTTTTAAGGCCTTTTTTTGGGCTGCTAACATATTCTGAACTTTCAGCGGTGCAGGATGCATTTTTCGTGCCATGAATATTTTTGGGAATTTCAGTGGTCTAGGATGCGGGTTAATGCCCATTTCAGGCTGCAAATGTTTTTGGGACATTCAGAGCTCTCTGACACAGTTTTTGGGCCACCAACATTTTCTGGACTTTAGGGGGTCTAGGATGACTGTAAAGCCCTTTTTTGGGCCTCTAAGGTTTTCAACATTTTTGCAGCCTAAGATGCATGTTATGGCCTTTTTTGGGCTGCTAACATATTCTGAACTTTCAGCGGTGTAGGATGTGTTTTTCCTGCCATAAATATTTTTGTCAATTTCAGTGGTCTAGGATGCGGGTTAATGCCCATTTCAGGCTGCAAATGTTTTTGGGACATTCAGAGCTTTCTGACACAGTTTTTAGGCCACCAACATTTTCTGGACTTTAGGGGGTCTAGGATGCCTGCAAACCCCTTTTTTGGGCCTCCAAAGTTTTCAACATTTTTGCAGCCTAAGATGGATTTTAAGGCCTTTTTTGGGCTGCTATCATATTCTGAACTTTCAGGGGTGTAGGATGCATTTTCTCGTGCACAAAATATTTTTGGGGATTTCAGTGGTCTAGGATGCAGGTTAATGCCCATTTCAGGCTGCAAATGCTTTTGGGACATTCAGAGCTTTCTGGCACAGATTCAAGGCCACCAACATTTTCAGGACTTTAGGGGGTCTACGATGCCTGTAAGCCCCTTTTTTGGACCTCCAAAGTTTTCAACATTTTTGCAGCCTAAGAAGCATTTTAAGGCCTTTTTTGGACTGCTAACATATTCTGAACTTTCAGCGGCGTAGGATGCTTTTTTCGTGCCATAATAGTTTTGGGAATTTCAGTGGTCTAGGATGCGGGTTAATGCCCATTTCAGGCTGCAAATGCTTTTGGGACATTCAGAGCTTTCTGACACAGTTTCAAGGCCACCAACATTTTCTGGACTTTAGGGGGTCTACGATGCCTGTAAGCCCCTTTTGTGGACCTCCAAAGTTTTCAACATTTTTGCAGCCTAAGAAGCATTTTAAGGCCTTTTTTGGACTGCTAACATATTCTGAACTTTCAGCGGTGTAGGATGCTTTTTTCGTGCCATAATATTTTTGGGAATTTCAGTGGTCTATGATGCGGGTTAATGCCCATTTCAGGCTGCAAATGTTTTTGGGATATTCAGAGCTCTCTGACACAGTTTTTGGGCCACCAACATTTTCTGGACTTTAGGGGGTCTAGGATGACTGTAAACCCCTTTTTTGGGCCTCCAAGGTTTTCAACATTTTTGCAGCCTAAGATGCTTTTAAGGCCTTTTTTTGGGCTGCTAACATATTCTGAACTTTCAGCGGTGCAGGATGCATTTTTCGTGCCATAAATATTTTTGGGAATTTCAGTGGTCTAGGATGCGGGTTAATGCCCATTTCAGGCTTCAAATCTTTTTGGAACATTCAGAGCTCTCTGACACAGTTTTTGGGCCACCAACATTTTCTGGACTTTAGGGGGTCTAGGATGACTGTAAACCCCTTTTTTGGGCCTCCAAAGTTTTCAACATTTTTGCAGCCTAAGATGCATTTTAAGGCCTTTTTTGATCTGCTAACATATTCTGAAATTTCAGGGGTGTAGGATGCATTTTTCGTGCCATAAATATTTTTGGGAATTTCAGTGGTCTAGGATGCGTGTTAATGCCCATTTCAGGCTGCAAATATTTGTGGGACATTCAGAGCTTTCTGACACAGTTTTTAGGCCACCAACATTTTCTGGACATTAGGGAGTCTAGGATGCCTGTAAACCCCTTTTTTGGACCTCCAAAGTTTTCAATATTTTTGCAGCCTAAGAAGCATTTTAAGGCCTTTTTTGGGCTGCTAACATATTCTGAACTTTCAGTGGTGTAAGATGCATTTTCCGTGCCAAAACTATTTTTGGGGATTTCAGTGGTCTGGATGCAGGTTAATGTCCCTTATTGGCTACACATGTTTTTGGGACATTCAGAGCTCTCTGGCAGTTTTTTGGGCCACCAACATTTTCTGGACTTTAGGGGGTCTAGGATGCCTGTAAACCCCTTTTTTGGACCTCCAAAGTTTTCAATATTTTTGCAGCCTAAGATGCATTTTAAGGCCTTTTTTGGGCTGCTAACATGTTCAGAACTTTTAGCAGTGTAGGATGCATTTTTTTTTCGTGCCATAAATATTTTTGGGAATTTCAGTGGTCTAGGGTGCGGGTTAATGCCCATTTCAGGCTTCAAATCTTTTTGGAACATTCAGAGCTCTCTGACACAGTTTTTGGGCCACCAACATTTTCTGGACTTTAGGGGGTCTAGGATGACTGTAAACCCCTTTTTTGGGCCTCCAAAGTTTTCAACATTTTTGCAGCCTAAGATGCATTTTAAGGCCTTTTTTGATCTGCTAACATATTCTGAAATTTCAGGGGTGTAGGATGCATTTTTCGTGCCATACATATTTTTGGGAATTTCAGTGGTCTAGGATGCGGGTTAATGCCCATTTCAGGCTGCAATGTTTTTGGGACATTCAGAGCTCTCTGACCCTGTTTTTGGGCCACCAACATTTTCTGGACTTTAGGGGGTCTAGGATGCATGTAAACCCCTTTTTTGGGCCTCCAAAGTTTTCTACATTTTTGCAGCCCTAAGATGCATTTTAAGGCATTTTTTGGGCTTCTAACATATTCTGAACTTTCAGGGTGTAAGATGCATTTTTTGTGCCATAAATATTTTTGGGAATTTCAGTGGTCTAGGATGCGTGTTAATGCCCATTTCAGGCTGCAAATATTTTTGGGACATTCAGAGCTTTCTGACACAGTTTTTAGGCCACCAACATTTTCTGGACATTAGGGAGTCTAGGATGCCTGTAAACCCCTTTTTTTTGACCTCCAAAGTTTTCAACATTTTTGCAGCCTAAGAAGCATTTTAAGGCCTTTTTTGGGCTGCTAACATATTCTGAACTTTCAGTGGTGTAAGATGCATTTTCCGTGCCAAAACTATTTTTGGGAATTTCAGTGGTCTAGGATGCAGGTTAAAGTCCCTTATTGGCTACACATGTTTTTGGGACATTCAGAGCTCTCTGGCAGTTTTTTGGGCCACCAACATTTTCTGGACTTTAGGGGGTCTAGGATGCCTGTAAACCCCTTTTTTGGACCTCCAAAGTTTTCAATATTTTTGCAGCCTAAGATGCATTTTAAGGCCTTTTTTGGGCTGCTAACATGTTCAGAACTTTTAGCAGTGTAGGATGCATTTTTTTTTCGTGCCATAAATATTTTTGGGAATTTCAGTGGTCTAGGGTGCGGGTTAATGCCCATTTCAGGCTTCAAATCTTTTTGGAACATTCAGAGCTCTCTGACACAGTTTTTGGGCCACCAACATTTTCTGGACTTTAGGGGGTCTAGGATGACTGTAAACCCCTTTTTTGGGCCTCCAAAGTTTTCAACATTTTTGCAGCCTAAGATGCATTTTAAGGCCTTTTTTGATCTGCTAACATATTCTGAAATTTCAGGGGTGTAGGATGCATTTTTCGTGCCATAAATATTTTTGGGAATTTCAGTGGTCTAGGATGCGGGTTAATGCCCATTTCAGGCTGCAAATGTTTTTGGGACATTCAGAGCTCTCTGACCCTGTTTTTGGGCCACCAACATTTTCTGGACTTTAGGGGGTCTAGGATGCATGTAAACCCCTTTTTTGGGCTTCCAAAGTTTTCTACATTTTTGCAGCCCTAAGATGCATTTTAAGGCATTTTTTGGGCTTCTAACATATTCTGAACTTTCAGGGTGTAAGATGCATTTTTTGTGCCATAAATATTTTTGGGAATTTCAGTGGTCTAGGATGCGTGTTAATGCCCATTTCAGGCTGCAAATATTTTTGGGACATTCAGAGCTTTCTGACACAGTTTTTAGGCCACCAACATTTTCTGGACATTAGGGAGTCTAGGATGCCTGTAAACCCCTTTTTTTGACCTCCAAAGTTTTCAACATTTTTGCAGCCTAAGATGCATTTTAAGGCCTTTTTTGGGCTGCTAGCATATTCTGAACTTTCAGTGGTGTAAGATGCATTTTCCGTGCCAAAACTATTTTTGGGAATTTCAGTGGTCTAGGATGCAGGTTAATGTCCCTTATTGGCTACACATGTTTTTGGGACATTCAGAGCTCTCTTGCAGTTTTTTGGGCCACCAACATTTTCTGGACTTTAGGGGGTCTAGGATGCCTGTAAACCCCTATTTTGGACCTCCAAAGTTTTCAATATTTTTGCAGCCTAAGATGCATTTTAAGGCCTTTTTTGGGCTGCTAACTTATTCTGAACTTTCAGCGGTGTAGGATGCATTTTTCGTGCCATGAATATTTTTGGGAATTTCAGTGGTCTAGGATGCGGTTTAATGCCCTTTTCAGGCTGCAAATATTTTTGGGACATTCAGAGCTTTCTGACACAGTTTTTAGGCCACCAACATTTTCTTGGCTTTAGGGGGTCTAGGATGCCTGTAAACCCCTTTTTTGGACCTCCAAAGTTTTCAATATTTTTGCAGCCTAAGATGCATTTTAAGGCCTTTTTTGGGCTGCTAACATGTTCAGAACTTTTAGCAGTGTAGGATGCATTTTTTTTTCGTGCCATAAATATTTTTGGGAATTTCAGTGGTCTAGGGTGCGGGTTAATGCCCATTTCAGGCTTCAAATCTTTTTGGGACATTCAGAGCTCTCTGACACAGTTTTTGGGCCACCAACATTTTCTGGACTTTAGGGGGTCTAGGATGACTGTAAACCCCTTTTTTGGGCCTCCAAAGTTTTCAACATTTTTGCAGCCTAAGATGCTTTTAAGGCCTTTTTTGGGCTGCTAACATATTCTGAACTTTCAGCGGTGCAGGATGCATTTTACTTGCCATAAATATTTTTGGGAATTTCAGTGGTCTAGGATGCGGGTTAATGCCCATTTCAGGCTGCAAATGTTTTTGGGACATTCAAAGCTCTCTAACACAGTTTTTGGGCCACCAACATTTTCTGGACTTTAGGGGGTCTAGGATGACTGTAAAGCCCTTTTTTGGGCCTCTAAGGTTTTCAACATTTTTGCAGCCTAAGATGCATGTTATGGCCTTTTTTGGGCTGCTAACATATTCTGAACTTTCAGCGGTGTAGGATGTGTTTTTCCTGCCATAAATATTTTTGTCAATTTCAGTGGTCTAGGATGCGGGTTAATGCCCATTTCAGGCTGCAAATGTTGTTGGGACATTCAGAGCTTTCTGACACAGTTTTTAGGCCACCAACATTTTCTGGACTTTAGGGGGTCTAGGATGCCTGTAAACCCCTTTTTTGGGCCTCCAAAGTTTTCAACATTTTTGCAGCCTAAGATGGATTCTAAGGCCTTTTTTGGGCTGCTATCATATTCTGAACTTTCAGGGGTGTAGGATGCATTTTCTCGTGCACAAAATATTTTTGGGGATTTCAGTGGTCTAGGATGCAGGTTAATGCCCATTTCAGGCTGCAAATGCTTTTGGGACATTCAGAGCTTTCTGGCACAGATTCAAGGCCACCAACATTTTCTGGACTTTAGGGGGTCTACGATGCCTGTAAGCCCCTTTTTTGGACCTCCAAAGTTTTCAACATTTTTGCAGCCTAAGAAGCATTTCAAGGCCTTTTTTGGACTGCTATCATATTCTGAACTTTCAGGGGTGTAGGATGCATTTTCTCGTGCACAAAATATTTTTGGGGATTTCAGTGGTCTAGGATGCAGGTTAATGCCCATTTCAGGCTGCAAATGCTTTTGGGACATTCAGAGCTTTCTGACACAGTTTCAAGGCCACCAACATTTTCTGGACTTTAGGGGGCCTACGATGCCTGTAAGCCCCTTTTTTGGACCTCCAAAGTTTTCAACATTTTTGCAGCCTAAGAAGCATTTTAAGGCCTTTTTTGGACTGCTAACATATTCTGAACTTTCAGCGGTGTAGGATGCTTTTTTCGTGCCATAATATTTTTGGGAATTTCAGTGGTCTATGATGCGGGTTAATGCCCATTTCAGGCTGCAAATGTTTTTGGGATATTCAGAGCTCTCTGACACCGTGTTTGAGCAACCAACATTTTCTGGACTTTAGGGGGTTTAGGATGCCTGTAAACCCCTTTTTTGGGCCTCCAAGGTTTTCAACATTTTTGCAGCCTAAAATGCATTTTAAGGCATTTTTTGAGCTGCTAACATATTCTGAACTTTCAGGATGTAAGATGCATTGTTTGTGCCAAAACTATATTTGGGAATTTCAGTGGTCTAGGATGCAGGTTAATGCCCCTTATAGGCTACAAATGTTTTTGGGACATTCAGAGCTCTCCGACAGTTTTTTGGGCCACCAACATTTTCTGGACTTTAGGGGGTCTAGGATGCATGTAAACCCCTTTTTTGGACCTCCAAAGTTTTCAATATTTTTGCAGCCTAAGATGCATTTTAAGGCCTTTTTTGGGCTGCTAACATGTTCAGAACTTTTAGCAGTGTAGGATGCATTTTCTTTTTCGTGCCATGAATATTTTTGGGAATTTCAGTGGTCTAGGATGCGGGTTAATGCCCATTTCAGGCTTCAAATGTTTTTGGGACATTCAGAGCTCTCTGACACAGTTTTTAGGCCACCAACATTTTCTGGACTTTAGGGGGTCTAGGATGACTGTAAACCCCTTTTTTGGGCCTCCAAAGTTTTCAACATGTTTGCAGCCTAAGATGCATATTAAGGCCTTTTTTTGGGCTGCTAACATATTCTGAACTTTCGATGGTGTATGATGCATTTTTCGTGCCATAAATATTTTTGGGAATTTCACTGGTCTAGGATGCGGGTTAATGCCCATTTCAAGCTGCAAATATTTTTGGGACATTCAGAGCTTTCTGACACAGTTTTTAGGCCACCAACATTTTCTGGACTTTAGGGAGTCTAGGATGCCTGTAAACCCCTTTTTTGGACCTCCAAAGTTTTCAACATTTTTGCAGCCTAAGATGTATTTTAAGGCCTTTTTTGGGCTGCTAACATATTCTGAACTTTCAGTGGTGTAAGATGCATTTTCCGTGCCAAAACTATTTTTGGGAATTTCAGTGGTCTAGGATGCAGGTTAATGTCCCTTATTGGCTACACATGTTTTGGGGACATTCAGAGCTCTCTGACACAGTTTTTGGGCCACCAACATTTTCTGGACTTTAGGGGGTCTAGGATGACTGTAAACCCCTTTTTTGGGCCTCCAAAATTTTCAACATTTTTGCAGCCTAAAATGCTTTTAAGGCCTTTTTTTGGGCTGCTAACATATTCTGAACTTTCAGCGGTGCAGGATGCATTTTTCGTGCCATGAATATTTTTGGGAATTTCAGTGGTCTAGGATGCGGGTTAATGCCCATTTCAGGCTGCAAATGTTTTTGGGACATTCAGAGCTCTCTGACACAGTTTTTGGGCCACCAACATTTTCTGGACTTTAGGGGGTCTAGGATGACTGTAAAGCCCTTTTTTGGGCCTCTAAGGTTTTCAACATTTTTGCAGCCTAAGATGCATGTTATGGCCTTTTTTGGGCTGCTAACATATTCTGAACTTTCAGCGGTGTAGGATGTGTTTTTCCTGCCATAAATATTTTTGTCAATTTCAGTGGTCTAGGATGCGGGTTAATGCCCATTTCAGGCTGCAAATGTTTTTGGGACATTCAGAGCTTTCTGACACAGTTTTTAGGCCACCAACATTTTCTGGACTTTAGGGGGTCTAGGATGCCTGCAAACCCCTTTTTTGGGCCTCCAAAGTTTTCAACATTTTTGCAGCCTAAGATGGATTTTAAGGCCTTTTTTGGGCTGCTATCATATTCTGAACTTTCAGGGGTGTAGGATGCATTTTCTCGTGCACAAAATATTTTTGGGGATTTCAGTGGTCTAGGATGCAGGTTAATGCCCATTTCAGGCTGCAAATGCTTTTGGGACATTCAGAGCTTTCTGGCACAGATTCAAGGCCACCAACATTTTCAGGACTTTAGGGGGTCTACGATGCCTGTAAGCCCCTTTTTTGGACCTCCAAAGTTTTCAACATTTTTGCAGCCTAAGAAGCATTTTAAGGCCTTTTTTGGACTGCTAACATATTCTGAACTTTCAGCGGCGTAGGATGCTTTTTTCGTGCCATAATAGTTTTGGGAATTTCAGTGGTCTAGGATGCGGGTTAATGCCCATTTCAGGCTGCAAATGCTTTTGGGACATTCAGAGCTTTCTGACACAGTTTCAAGGCCACCAACATTTTCTGGACTTTAGGGGGTCTACGATGCCTGTAAGCCCCTTTTGTGGACCTCCAAAGTTTTCAACATTTTTGCAGCCTAAGAAGCATTTTAAGGCCTTTTTTGGACTGCTAACATATTCTGAACTTTCAGCGGTGTAGGATGCTTTTTTCGTGCCATAATATTTTTGGGAATTTCAGTGGTCTATGATGCGGGTTAATGCCCATTTCAGGCTGCAAATGTTTTTGGGATATTCAGAGCTCTCTGACACAGTTTTTGGGCCACCAACATTTTCTGGACTTTAGGGGGTCTAGGATGACTGTAAACCCCTTTTTTGGGCCTCCAAGGTTTTCAACATTTTTGCAGCCTAAGATGCTTTTAAGGCCTTTTTTTGGGCTGCTAACATATTCTGAACTTTCAGCGGTGCAGGATGCATTTTTCGTGCCATAAATATTTTTGGGAATTTCAGTGGTCTAGGATGCGGGTTAATGCCCATTTCAGGCTTCAAATCTTTTTGGAACATTCAGAGCTCTCTGACACAGTTTTTGGGCCACCAACATTTTCTGGACTTTAGGGGGTCTAGGATGACTGTAAACCCCTTTTTTGGGCCTCCAAAGTTTTCAACATTTTTGCAGCCTAAGATGCATTTTAAGGCCTTTTTTGATCTGCTAACATATTCTGAAATTTCAGGGGTGTAGGATGCATTTTTCGTGCCATAAATATTTTTGGGAATTTCAGTGGTCTAGGATGCGGGTTAATGCCCATTTCAGGCTGCAAATGTTTTTGGGACATTCAGAGCTCTCTGACCCTGTTTTTGGGCCACCAACATTTTCTGGACTTTAGGGGGTCTAGGATGCATGTAAACCCCTTTTTTGGGCCTCCAAAGTTTTCTACATTTTTGCAGCCCTAAGATGCATTTTAAGGCATTTTTTGGGCTTCTAACATATTCTGAACTTTCAGGGTGTAAGATGCATTTTTTGTGCCATAAATATTTTTGGGAATTTCAGTGGTCTAGGATGCGTGTTAATGCCCATTTCAGGCTGCAAATATTTGTGGGACATTCAGAGCTTTCTGACACAGTTTTTAGGCCACCAACATTTTCTGGACATTAGGGAGTCTAGGATGCCTGTAAACCCCTTTTTTGGACCTCCAAAGTTTTCAATATTTTTGCAGCCTAAGAAGCATTTTAAGGCCTTTTTTGGGCTGCTAACATATTCTGAACTTTCAGTGGTGTAAGATGCATTTTCCGTGCCAAAACTATTTTTGGGGATTTCAGTGGTCTGGATGCAGGTTAATGTCCCTTATTGGCTACACATGTTTTTGGGACATTCAGAGCTCTCTGGCAGTTTTTTGGGCCACCAACATTTTCTGGACTTTAGGGGGTCTAGGATGCCTGTAAACCCCTTTTTTGGACCTCCAAAGTTTTCAATATTTTTGCAGCCTAAGATGCATTTTAAGGCCTTTTTTGGGCTGCTAACATGTTCAGAACTTTTAGCAGTGTAGGATGCATTTTTTTTTCGTGCCATAAATATTTTTGGGAATTTCAGTGGTCTAGGGTGCGGGTTAATGCCCATTTCAGGCTTCAAATCTTTTTGGAACATTCAGAGCTCTCTGACACAGTTTTTGGGCCACCAACATTTTCTGGACTTTAGGGGGTCTAGGATGACTGTAAACCCCTTTTTTGGGCCTCCAAAGTTTTCAACATTTTTGCAGCCTAAGATGCATTTTAAGGCCTTTTTTGATCTGCTAACATATTCTGAAATTTCAGGGGTGTAGGATGCATTTTTCGTGCCATACATATTTTTGGGAATTTCAGTGGTCTAGGATGCGGGTTAATGCCCATTTCAGGCTGCAATGTTTTTGGGACATTCAGAGCTCTCTGACCCTGTTTTTGGGCCACCAACATTTTCTGGACTTTAGGGGGTCTAGGATGCATGTAAACCCCTTTTTTGGGCCTCCAAAGTTTTCTACATTTTTGCAGCCCTAAGATGCATTTTAAGGCATTTTTTGGGCTTCTAACATATTCTGAACTTTCAGGGTGTAAGATGCATTTTTTGTGCCATAAATATTTTTGGGAATTTCAGTGGTCTAGGATGCGTGTTAATGCCCATTTCAGGCTGCAAATATTTTTGGGACATTCAGAGCTTTCTGACACAGTTTTTAGGCCACCAACATTTTCTGGACATTAGGGAGTCTAGGATGCCTGTAAACCCCTTTTTTTGACCTCCAAAGTTTTCAACATTTTTGCAGCCTAAGATGCATTTTAAGGCCTTTTTTGGGCTGCTAGCATATTCTGAACTTTCAGTGGTGTAAGATGCATTTTCCGTGCCAAAACTATTTTTGGGAATTTCAGTGGTCTAGGATGCAGGTTAATGTCCCTTATTGGCTACACATGTTTTTGGGACATTCAGAGCTCTCTTGCAGTTTTTTGGGCCACCAACATTTTCTGGACTTTAGGGGGTCTAGGATGCCTGTAAACCCCTATTTTGGACCTCCAAAGTTTTCAATATTTTTGCAGCCTAAGATGCATTTTAAGGCCTTTTTTGGGCTGCTAACTTATTCTGAACTTTCAGCGGTGTAGGATGCATTTTTCGTGCCATGAATATTTTTGGGAATTTCAGTGGTCTAGGATGCGGTTTAATGCCCTTTTCAGGCTGCAAATATTTTTGGGACATTCAGAGCTTTCTGACACAGTTTTTAGGCCACCAACATTTTCTTGGCTTTAGGGGGTCTAGGATGCCTGTAAACCCCTTTTTTGGACCTCCAAAGTTTTCAATATTTTTGCAGCCTAAGATGCATTTTAAGGCCTTTTTTGGGCTGCTAACATGTTCAGAACTTTTAGCAGTGTAGGATGCATTTTTTTTTCGTGCCATAAATATTTTTGGGAATTTCAGTGGTCTAGGGTGCGGGTTAATGCCCATTTCAGGCTTCAAATCTTTTTGGGACATTCAGAGCTCTCTGACACAGTTTTTGGGCCACCAACATTTTCTGGACTTTAGGGGGTCTAGGATGACTGTAAACCCCTTTTTTGGGCCTCCAAAGTTTTCAACATTTTTGCAGCCTAAGATGCTTTTAAGGCCTTTTTTGGGCTGCTAACATATTCTGAACTTTCAGCGGTGCAGGATGCATTTTACTTGCCATAAATATTTTTGGGAATTTCAGTGGTCTAGGATGCGGGTTAATGCCCATTTCAGGCTGCAAATGTTTTTGGGACATTCAAAGCTCTCTAACACAGTTTTTGGGCCACCAACATTTTCTGGACTTTAGGGGGTCTAGGATGACTGTAAAGCCCTTTTTTGGGCCTCTAAGGTTTTCAACATTTTTGCAGCCTAAGATGCATGTTATGGCCTTTTTTGGGCTGCTAACATATTCTGAACTTTCAGCGGTGTAGGATGTGTTTTTCCTGCCATAAATATTTTTGTCAATTTCAGTGGTCTAGGATGCGGGTTAATGCCCATTTCAGGCTGCAAATGTTTTTGGGACATTCAGAGCTTTCTGACACAGTTTTTAGGCCACCAACATTTTCTGGACTTTAGGGGGTCTAGGATGCCTGTAAACCCCTTTTTTGGGCCTCCAAAGTTTTCAACATTTTTGCAGCCTAAGATGGATTCTAAGGCCTTTTTTGGGCTGCTATCATATTCTGAACTTTCAGGGGTGTAGGATGCATTTTCTCGTGCACAAAATATTTTTGGGGATTTCAGTGGTCTAGGATGCAGGTTAATGCCCATTTCAGGCTGCAAATGCTTTTGGGACATTCAGAGCTTTCTGGCACAGATTCAAGGCCACCAACATTTTCTGGACTTTAGGGGGTCTACGATGCCTGTAAGCCCCTTTTTTGGACCTCCAAAGTTTTCAACATTTTTGCAGCCTAAGAAGCATTTCAAGGCCTTTTTTGGACTGCTATCATATTCTGAACTTTCAGGGGTGTAGGATGCATTTTCTCGTGCACAAAATATTTTTGGGGATTTCAGTGGTCTAGGATGCAGGTTAATGCCCATTTCAGGCTGCAAATGCTTTTGGGACATTCAGAGCTTTCTGACACAGTTTCAAGGCCACCAACATTTTCTGGACTTTAGGGGGCCTACGATGCCTGTAAGCCCCTTTTTTGGACCTCCAAAGTTTTCAACATTTTTGCAGCCTAAGAAGCATTTTAAGGCCTTTTTTGGACTGCTAACATATTCTGAACTTTCAGCGGTGTAGGATGCTTTTTTCGTGCCATAATATTTTTGGGAATTTCAGTGGTCTATGATGCGGGTTAATGCCCATTTCAGGCTGCAAATGTTTTTGGGATATTCAGAGCTCTCTGACACCGTGTTTGAGCAACCAACATTTTCTGGACTTTAGGGGGTTTAGGATGCCTGTAAACCCCTTTTTTGGGCCTCCAAGGTTTTCAACATTTTTGCAGCCTAAAATGCATTTTAAGGCATTTTTTGAGCTGCTAACATATTCTGAACTTTCAGGATGTAAGATGCATTGTTTGTGCCAAAACTATATTTGGGAATTTCAGTGGTCTAGGATGCAGGTTAATGCCCCTTATAGGCTACAAATGTTTTTGGGACATTCAGAGCTCTCCGACAGTTTTTTGGGCCACCAACATTTTCTGGACTTTAGGGGGTCTAGGATGCATGTAAACCCCTTTTTTGGACCTCCAAAGTTTTCAATATTTTTGCAGCCTAAGATGCATTTTAAGGCCTTTTTTGGGCTGCTAACATGTTCAGAACTTTTAGCAGTGTAGGATGCATTTTCTTTTTCGTGCCATGAATATTTTTGGGAATTTCAGTGGTCTAGGATGCGGGTTAATGCCCATTTCAGGCTTCAAATGTTTTTGGGACATTCAGAGCTCTCTGACACAGTTTTTAGGCCACCAACATTTTCTGGACTTTAGGGGGTCTAGGATGACTGTAAACCCCTTTTTTGGGCCTCCAAAGTTTTCAACATGTTTGCAGCCTAAGATGCATATTAAGGCCTTTTTTTGGGCTGCTAACATATTCTGAACTTTCGATGGTGTATGATGCATTTTTCGTGCCATAAATATTTTTGGGAATTTCACTGGTCTAGGATGCGGGTTAATGCCCATTTCAAGCTGCAAATATTTTTGGGACATTCAGAGCTTTCTGACACAGTTTTTAGGCCACCAACATTTTCTGGACTTTAGGGAGTCTAGGATGCCTGTAAACCCCTTTTTTGGACCTCCAAAGTTTTCAACATTTTTGCAGCCTAAGATGCATTTTAAGGCCTTTTTTGGGCTGCTAACATATTCTGAACTTTCAGTGGTGTAAGATGCATTTTCCGTGCCAAAACTATTTTTGGGAATTTCAGTGGTCTAGGATGCAGGTTAATGTCCCTTATTGGCTACACATGTTTTGGGGACATTCAGAGCTCTCTGACACAGTTTTTGGGCCACCAACATTTTCTGGACTTTAGGGGGTCTAGGATGACTGTAAACCCCTTTTTTGGGCCTCCAAAATTTTCAACATTTTTGCAGCCTAAAATGCTTTTAAGTCCTTTTTTTGGGCTGCTAACATATTCTGAACTTTCAGCGGTGCAGGATGCATTTTTCGTGCCATGAATATTTTTGGGAATTTCAGTGGTCTAGGATGCGGGTTAATGCCCATTTCAGGCTGCAAATGTTTTTGGGACATTCAGAGCTCTCTGACACAGTTTTTGGGCCACCAACATTTTCTGGACTTTAGGGGGTCTAGGATGACTGTAAAGCCCTTTTTTGGGCCTCTAAGGTTTTCAACATTTTTGCAGCCTAAGATGCATGTTATGGCCTTTTTTGGGCTGCTAACATATTCTGAACTTTCAGCGGTGTAGGATGTGTTTTTCCTGCCATAAATATTTTTGTCAATTTCAGTGGTCTAGGATGCGGGTTAATGCCCATTTCAGGCTGCAAATGTTTTTGGGACATTCAAAGCTCTCTAACACAGTTTTTGGGCCACCAACATTTTCTGGACTTTAGGGGGTCTAGGATGACTGTAAAGCCCTTTTTTGGGCCTCTAAGGTTTTCAACATTTTTGCAGCCTAAGATGCATGTTATGGCCTTTTTTGGGCTGCTAACATATTCTGAACTTTCAGCGGTGTAGGATGTGTTTTTCCTGCCATAAATATTTTTGTCAATTTCAGTGGTCTAGGATGCGGGTTAATGCCCATTTCAGGCTGCAAATGTTTTTGGGACATTCAGAGCTTTCTGACACAGTTTTTAGGCCACCAACATTTTCTGGACTTTAGGGGGTCTAGGATGCCTGTAAACCCCTTTTTTGGGCCTCCAAAGTTTTCAACATTTTTGCAGCCTAAGATGGATTCTAAGGCCTTTTTTGGGCTGCTATCATATTCTGAACTTTCAGGGGTGTAGGATGCATTTTCTCGTGCACAAAATATTTTTGGGGATTTCAGTGGTCTAGGATGCAGGTTAATGCCCATTTCAGGCTGCAAATGCTTTTGGGACATTCAGAGCTTTCTGGCACAGATTCAAGGCCACCAACATTTTCTGGACTTTAGGGGGTCTACGATGCCTGTAAGCCCCTTTTTTGGACCTCCAAAGTTTTCAACATTTTTGCAGCCTAAGAAGCATTTCAAGGCCTTTTTTGGACTGCTATCATATTCTGAACTTTCAGGGGTGTAGGATGCATTTTCTCGTGCACAAAATATTTTTGGGGATTTCAGTGGTCTAGGATGCAGGTTAATGCCCATTTCAGGCTGCAAATGCTTTTGGGACATTCAGAGCTTTCTGACACAGTTTCAAGGCCACCAACATTTTCTGGACTTTAGGGGGCCTACGATGCCTGTAAGCCCCTTTTTTGGACCTCCAAAGTTTTCAACATTTTTGCAGCCTAAGAAGCATTTTAAGGCCTTTTTTGGACTGCTAACATATTCTGAACTTTCAGCGGTGTAGGATGCTTTTTTCGTGCCATAATATTTTTGGGAATTTCAGTGGTCTATGATGCGGGTTAATGCCCATTTCAGGCTGCAAATGTTTTTGGGATATTCAGAGCTCTCTGACACCGTTTTTGAGCCACCAACATTTTCTGGACTTTAGGGGGTTTAGGATGCCTGTAAACCCCTTTTTTGGGCCTCCAAGGTTTTCAACATTTTTGCAGCCTAAAATGCATTTTAAGGCATTTTTTGAGCTGCTAACATATTCTGAACTTTCAGGATGTAAGATGCATTGTTTGTGCCAAAACTATATTTGGGAATTTCAGTGGTCTAGGATGCAGGTTAATGCCCCTTATAGGCTACAAATGTTTTTGGGACATTCAGAGCTCTCCGACAGTTTTTTGGGCCACCAACATTTTCTGGACTTTAGGGGGTCTAGGATGCATGTAAACCCATTTTTTGGACCTCCAAAGTTTTCAATATTTTTGCAGCCTAAGATGCATTTTAAGGCCTTTTTTGGGCTGCTAACATGTTCAGAACTTTTAGCAGTGTAGGATGCATTTTCTTTTCCGTGCCATGAATATTTTTGGGAATTTCAGTGGTCTAGGATGCGGGTTAATGCCCATTTCAGGCTTCAAATGTTTTTGGGACATTCAGAGCTCTCTGACACAGTTTTTAGGCCACCAACATTTTCTGGACTTTAGGGGGTCTAGGATGACTGTAAACCCCTTTTTTGGGCCTCCAAAGTTTTCAACATGTTTGCAGCCTAAGATGCATATTAAGGCCTTTTTTTGGGCTGCTAACATATTCTGAACTTTCGATGGTGTATGATGCATTTTTCGTGCCATAAATATTTTTGGGAATTTCACTGGTCTAGGATGCGGGTTAATGCCCATTTCAAGCTGCAAATATTTTCGGGACATTCAGAGCTTTCTGACACAGTTTTTAGGCCACCAACATTTTCTGGACTTTAGGGAGTCTAGGATGACTGTAAACCCCTTTTTTGGGCCTCCAAAATTTTCAACATTTTTGCAGCCTAAAATGCTTTTAAGGCCTTTTTTTGGGCTGCTAACATATTCTGAACTTTCAGCGGTGCAGGATGCATTTTTCGTGCCATGAATATTTTTGGGAATTTCAGTGGTCTAGGATGCGGGTTAATGCCCATTTCAGGCTGCAAATGTTTTTGGGATATTCAGAGCTCTCTGACACAGTTTTTGGGCCACCAACATTTTCTGGACTTTAGGGGGTCTAGGATGACTGTAAACCCCTTTTTTGGGCCTCCAAAGTTTTCAACATTTTTGCAGCCTAAGATGCTTTTAAGGCCTTTTTTTGGGCTGCTAACATATTCTGAACTTTCAGCGGTGCAGGATGCATTTTTCGTGCCATAAATATTTTGGGGAATTTCAGTGGTCTAGGATGCGGGTTAATGCCCATTTCAGGCTGCAAATGTTTTTGGGACATTCAGAGCTCTCTGACACAGTTTTTTGGCCACCAACATTTTCTGGACTTTAGGGGGTCTAGGATGACTGTAAAGCCCTTTTTTGGGCCTCTAAGGTTTTCAACATTTTTGCAGCCTAAGATGCATGTTATGGCCTTTTTTGGGCTGCTAACATATTCTGAACTTTCAGCGGTGTAGGATGTGTTTTTCCTGCCATAATAGTTTTGGGAATTTCAGTGGTCTAGGATGCGGGTTAATGCCCATTTCAGGCTGCAAATGCTTTTGGGACATTCAGAGCTTTCTGACACAGTTTCAAGGCCACCAAAATTTTCTGGACTTTAGGGGGTCTACGATGCCTGTAAGCCCCTTTTGTGGACCTCCAAAGTTTTCAACATTTTTGCAGCCTAAGAAGCATTTTAAGGCCTTTTTTGGACTGCTAACATATTCTGAACTTTCAGCGGTGTAGGATGCTTTTTTCGTGCCATAATATTTTTGGGAATTTCAGTGGTCTATGATGCGGGTTAATGCCCATTTCAGGCTGCAAATGTTTTTGGGATATTCAGAGCTCTCTGACACAGTTTTTGGGCCACCAACATTTTCTGGACTTTAGGGGGTCTAGGATGACTGTAAACCCCTTTTTTGGGCCTCCAAGGTTTTCAACATTTTTGCAGCCTAAGATGCTTTTAAGCCTTTTTTGGGCTGCTAACATATTCTGAACTTTCAGCGGTGCAGGATGCATTTTTCGTGCCATAAATATTTTTGGGAATTTCAGTGGTCTAGGATGCAGGTTAATGCCCATTTCAGGCTGCAAATGTTTTTGGGACATTCAGAGCTCTCTGACACAGTTTTTGGGCCACCAACATTTTCTGGACTTTAGGGGGTCTAGGATGACTGTAAAGCCCTCTTTTGGGCCTCTAAGGTTTTCAACATTTTTGCAGCCGAAGATGCATGTTATGGCCTTTTTTCGGCTGCTAACATATTCTGAACTTTCAGCGGTGTAGGATGTGTTTTCCTGCCATATATATTTTTGTCAATTTCAGTGGTCTAGGATGCGGGTTAATGCCCATTTCAGGCTGCAAATGTTTTTGGGACATTCAGAGCTTTCTGACACAGTTTTTAGGCCACCAACATTTTCTGGACTTTAGGGGGTCTAGGATGCCTGTAAACCCCTTTTTTGGGCCTCCAAAGTTTTCAACATTTTTGCAGCCTAAGATGGATTTTAAGGCCTTTTTTGGGCTGCTATCATATTCTGAACTTTCAGGGGTGTAGGATGCATTTTCTCGTGCACAAAATATTTTTGGGGATTTCAGTGGTCTAGGATGCAGGTTAATGCCCATTTCCGGCTGCAAATGCTTTTGGGACATTCAGACCTTTCTGGCACAGATTCAAGGCCACCAACATTTTCTGGACTTTAGGGGGTCTACGATGCCTGTAAGCCCCTTTTTTGGACCTCCAAAGTTTTCAACATTTTTGCAGCCTAAGAAGCATTTTAAGGCCTTTTTTGGACTGCTATCATATTCTGAACTTTCAGGGGTGTAGGATGCATTTTCTCGTGCACAAAATATTTTTGGGGATTTCAGTGGTCTAGGATGCAGGTTAATGCCCATTTCAGGCTGCAAATGCTTTTGGGACATTCAGAGCTTTCTGACACAGTTTCAAGGCCACCAACATTTTCTGGACTTTAGGGGGTCTACGATGCCTGTAAGCCCCTTTTGTGGACCTCCAAAGTTTTCAACATTTTTGCAGCCTAAGAAGCATTTTAAGGCCTTTTTTGGACTGCTAACATATTCTGAACTTTCAGCGGTGTAGGATGCTTTTTTCGTGCCATAATATTTTTGGGAATTTCAGTGGTCTATGATGCGGGTTAATGCCCATTTCAGGCTGCAAATGTTTTTGGGATATTCAGAGCTCTCTGACACAGTTTTTGGGCCACCAACATTTTCTGGACTTTAGGGGGTCTAGGATGACTGTAAACCCCTTTTTTGGGCCTCCAAAGTTTTCAACATTTTTGCAGCCTAAGATGCTTTTAAGGCCTTTTTTTGGGCTGCTAACATATTCTGAACTTTCAGCGGTGCAGGATGCATTTTTCGTGCCATAAATATTTTTGGGAATTTCAGTGGTCTAGGATGCGGGTTAATGCCCATTTCAGGCTGCAAATGTTTTTGGGACATTCAGAGCTCTCTGACACAGTTTTTTGGCCACCAACATTTTCTGGACTTTAGGGGGTCTAGGATGACTGTAAAGCCCTTTTTTGGGCCTCTAAGGTTTTCAACATTTTTGCAGCCTAAGATGCATGTTATGGCCTTTTTTGGGCTGCTAACATATTCTGAACTTTCAGCGGTGTAGGATGTGTTTTTCCTGCCATAAATATTTTTGTCAATTTCAGTGGTCTAGGATGCGGGTTAATGCCCATTTCAGGCTGCAAATGTTTTTGGGACATTTAGAGCTTTCTGACACAGTTTTTAGGCCACCAACATTTTCTGGACTTTAGGGGGTCTAGGATGCCTGTAAACCCCTTTTTTGGGCCTCCAAAGTTTTCAACATTTTTGCAGCCTAAGATGGATTTTAAGGCCTTTTTTGGGCTGCTATCATATTCTGAACTTTCAGGGGTGTAGGATGCATTTTCTCGTGCACAAAATATTTTTGGGGATTTCAGTGGTCTAGGATGCAGGTTAATGCCCATTTCAGGCTGCAAATGCTTTTGGGACATTCAGACCTTTCTGGCACAGATTCAAGGCCACCAACATTTTCTGGACTTTAGGGGGTCTACGATGCCTGTAAGCCCCTTTTTTGGACCTCCAAAGTTTTCAACATTTTTGCAGCCTAAGAAGCATTTTAAGGCCTTTTTTGGACTGCTATCATATTCTGAACTTTCAGGGGTGTAGGATGCATTTTCTCGTGCACAAAATATTTTTGGGGATTTCAGTGGTCTAGGATGCAGGTTAATGCCCATTTCAGGCTGCAAATGCTTTTGGGACATTCTGAGCTTTCTGACACAGTTTCAAGGCCACCAACATTTTCTGGACTTTAGGGGGTCTACGATGCCTGTAAGCCCCTTTTTTGGACCTCCAAAGTTTTCAACATTTTTGCAGCCTAAGAAGCATTTTAAGGCCTTTTTTGGACTGCTAACATATTCTGAACTTTCAGCGGTGTAGGATGCTTTTTTCGTGCCATAATATTTTTGGGAATTTCAGTGGTCTATGATGCGGGTTAATGCCTATTTCAGGCTGCAAATGTTTTTGGGATATTCAGAGCTCTCTGACACCGTTTTTGAGCCACCAACATTTTCTGGACTTTAGGGGGTTTAGGATGCCTGTAAACCCCTTTTTTGGGCCTCCAAGGTTTTCAACATTTTTGCAGCCTAAGATGCTTTTAAGGCCTTTTTTTGGGCTGCTAACATATTCTGAACTTTCAGCGGTGCAGGATGCATTTTTCGTGCCATAAATATTTTTGGGAATTTCAGTGGTCTAGGATGCGGGTTAATGCCCATTTCAGGCTGCAAATGTTTTTGGGACATTCAGAGCTCTCTGACACAGTTTTTGGGCCACCAACATTTTCTGGACTTTAGGGGGTCTAGGATGACTGTAAAGCCCTCTTTTGGGCCTCTAAGGTTTTCAAGATTTTTGCAGCCGAAGATGCATGTTATGGCCTTTTTTCGGCTGCTAACATATTCTGAACTTTCAGCGGTGTAGGATGTGTTTTTCCTGCCATAAATATTTTTGTCAATTTCAGTGGTCTAGGATGCGGGTTAATGCCCATTTCAGGCTGCAAATGTTTTTGGGACATTCAGAGCTTTCTGACACAGTTTTTAGGCCACCAACATTTTCTGGACTTTAGGGGGTCTAGGATGCCTGTAAACCCCTTTTTTGGGCCTCCAAAGTTTTCAACATTTTTGCAGCCTAAGATGGATTTTAAGGCCTTTTTTGGGCTGCTATCATATTCTGAACTTTCAGGGGTGTAGGATGCATTTTCTCGTGCACAAAATATTTTTGGGGATTTCAGTGGTCTAGGATGCAGGTTAATGCCCATTTCCGGCTGCAAATGCTTTTGGGACATTCAGACCTTTCTGGCACAGATTCAAGGCCACCAACATTTTCTGGACTTTAGGGGGTCTACGATGCCTGTAAGCCCCTTTTTTGGACCTCCAAAGTTTTCAACATTTTTGCAGCCTAAGAAGCATTTTAAGGCCTTTTTTGGACTGCTATCATATTCTGAACTTTCAGGGGTGTAGGATGCATTTTCTCGTGCACAAAATATTTTTGGGGATTTCAGTGGTCTAGGATGCAGGTTAATGCCCATTTCAGGCTGCAAATGCTTTTGGGACATTCAGAGCTTTCTGACACAGTTTCAAGGCCACCAACATTTTCTGGACTTTAGGGGGTCTACGATGCCTGTAAGCCCCTTTTGTGGACCTCCAAAGTTTTCAACATTTTTGCAGCCTAAGAAGCATTTTAAGGCCTTTTTTGGACTGCTAACATATTCTGAACTTTCAGCGGTGTAGGATGCTTTTTTCGTGCCATAATATTTTTGGGAATTTCAGTGGTCTATGATGCGGGTTAATGCCCATTTCAGGCTGCAAATGTTTTTGGGATATTCAGAGCTCTCTGACACAGTTTTTGGGCCACCAACATTTTCTGGACTTTAGGGGGTCTAGGATGACTGTAAACCCCTTTTTTGGGCCTCCAAAGTTTTCAACATTTTTGCAGCCTAAGATGCTTTTAAGGCCTTTTTTTGGGCTGCTAACATATTCTGAACTTTCAGCGGTGCAGGATGCATTTTTCGTGCCATAAATATTTTTGGGAATTTCAGTGGTCTAGGATGCGGGTTAATGCCCATTTCAGGCTGCAAATGTTTTTGGGACATTCAGAGCTCTCTGACACAGTTTTTTGGCCACCAACATTTTCTGGACTTTAGGGGGTCTAGGATGACTGTAAAGCCCTTTTTTGGGCCTCTAAGGTTTTCAACATTTTTGCAGCCTAAGATGCATGTTATGGCCTTTTTTGGGCTGCTAACATATTCTGAACTTTCAGCGGTGTAGGATGTGTTTTTCCTGCCATAATAGTTTTGGGAATTTCAGTGGTCTAGGATGCGGGTTAATGCCCATTTCAGGCTGCAAATGCTTTTGGGACATTCAGAGCTTTCTGACACAGTTTCAAGGCCACCAACATTTTCTGGACTTTAGGGGGTCTACGATGCCTGTAAGCCCCTTTTGTGGACCTCCAAAGTTTTCAACATTTTTGCAGCCTAAGAAGCATTTTAAGGCCTTTTTTGGACTGCTAACATATTCTGAACTTTCAGCGGTGTAGGATGCTTTTTTCGTGCCATAATATTTTTGGGAATTTCAGTGGTCTATGATGCGGGTTAATGCCCATTTCAGGCTGCAAATGTTTTTGGGATATTCAGAGCTCTCTGACACAGTTTTTGGGCCACCAACATTTTCTGGACTTTAGGGGGTCTAGGATGACTGTAAACCCCTTTTTTGGGCCTCCAAGGTTTTCAACATTTTTGCAGCCTAAGATGCTTTTAAGGCCTTTTTTTGGGCTGCTAACATATTCTGAACTTTCAGCGGTGCAGGATGCATTTTTCGTGCCATAAATATTTTTGGGAATTTCAGTGGTCTAGGATGCGGGTTAATGCCCATTTCAGGCTGCAAATGTTTTTGGGACATTCAGAGCTCTCTGACACAGTTTTTGGGCCACCAACATTTTCTGGACTTTAGGGGGTCTAGGATGACTGTAAAGCCCTCTTTTGGGCCTCTAAGGTTTTCAACATTTTTGCAGCCGAAGATGCATGTTATGGCCTTTTTTCGGCTGCTAACATATTCTGAACTTTCAGCGGTGTAGGATGTGTTTTTCCTGCCATAAATATTTTTGTCAATTTCAGTGGTCTAGGATGCGGGTTAATGCCCATTTCAGGCTGCAAATGTTTTTGGGACATTCAGAGCTTTCTGACACAGTTTTTAGGCCACCAACATTTTCTGGACTTTAGGGGGTCTAGGATGCCTGTAAACCCCTTTTTTGGGCCTCCAAAGTTTTCAACATTTTTGCAGCCTAAGATGGATTTTAAGGCCTTTTTTGGGCTGCTATCATATTCTGAACTTTCAGGGGTGTAGGATGCATTTTCTCGTGCACAAAATATTTTTGGGGATTTCAGTGGTCTAGGATGCAGGTTAATGCCCATTTCCGGCTGCAAATGCTTTTGGGACATTCAGACCTTTCTGGCACAGATTCAAGGCCACCAACATTTTCTGGACTTTAGGGGGTCTACGATGCCTGTAAGCCCCTTTTTTGGACCTCCAAAGTTTTCAACATTTTTGCAGCCTAAGAAGCATTTTAAGGCCTTTTTTGGACTGCTATCATATTCTGAACTTTCAGGGGTGTAGGATGCATTTTCTCGTGCACAAAATATTTTTGGGGATTTCAGTGGTCTAGGATGCAGGTTAATGCCCATTTCAGGCTGCAAATGCTTTTGGGACATTCAGAGCTTTCTGACACAGTTTCAAGGCCACCAACATTTTCTGGACTTTAGGGGGTCTACGATGCCTGTAAGCCCCTTTTGTGGACCTCCAAAGTTTTCAACATTTTTGCAGCCTAAGAAGCATTTTAAGGCCTTTTTTGGACTGCTAACATATTCTGAACTTTCAGCGGTGTAGGATGCTTTTTTCGTGCCATAATATTTTTGGGAATTTCAGTGGTCTATGATGCGGGTTAATGCCCATTTCAGGCTGCAAATGTTTTTGGGATATTCAGAGCTCTCTGACACAGTTTTTGGGCCACCAACATTTTCTGGACTTTAGGGGGTCTAGGATGACTGTAAACCCCTTTTTTGGGCCTCCAAAGTTTTCAACATTTTTGCAGCCTAAGATGCTTTTAAGGCCTTTTTTTGGGCTGCTAACATATTCTGAACTTTCAGCGGTGCAGGATGCATTTTTCGTGCCATAAATATTTTTGGGAATTTCAGTGGTCTAGGATGCGGGTTAATGCCCATTTCAGGCTGCAAATGTTTTTGGGACATTCAGAGCTCTCTGACACAGTTTTTTGGCCACCAACATTTTCTGGACTTTAGGGGGTCTAGGATGACTGTAAAGCCCTTTTTTGGGCCTCTAAGGTTTTCAACATTTTTGCAGCCTAAGATGCATGTTATGGCCTTTTTTGGGCTGCTAACATATTCTGAACTTTCAGCGGTGTAGGATGTGTTTTTCCTGCCATAAATATTTTTGTCAATTTCAGTGGTCTAGGATGCGGGTTAATGCCCATTTCAGGCTGCAAATGTTTTTGGGACATTTAGAGCTTTCTGACACAGTTTTTAGGCCACCAACATTTTCTGGACTTTAGGGGGTCTAGGATGCCTGTAAACCCCTTTTTTGGGCCTCCAAAGTTTTCAACATTTTTGCAGCCTAAGATGGATTTTAAGGCCTTTTTTGGGCTGCTATCATATTCTGAACTTTCAGGGGTGTAGGATGCATTTTCTCGTGCACAAAATATTTTTGGGGATTTCAGTGGTCTAGGATGCAGGTTAATGCCCATTTCAGGCTGCAAATGCTTTTGGGACATTCAGACCTTTCTGGCACAGATTCAAGGCCACCAACATTTTCTGGACTTTAGGGGGTCTACGATGCCTGTAAGCCCCTTTTTTGGACCTCCAAAGTTTTCAACATTTTTGCAGCCTAAGAAGCATTTTAAGGCCTTTTTTGGACTGCTATCATATTCTGAACTTTCAGGGGTGTAGGATGCATTTTCTCGTGCACAAAATATTTTTGGGGATTTCAGTGGTCTAGGATGCAGGTTAATGCCCATTTCAGGCTGCAAATGCTTTTGGGACATTCTGAGCTTTCTGACACAGTTTCAAGGCCACCAACATTTTCTGGACTTTAGGGGGTCTACGATGCCTGTAAGCCCCTTTTTTGGACCTCCAAAGTTTTCAACATTTTTGCAGCCTAAGAAGCATTTTAAGGCCTTTTTTGGGCTGCTAACATATTCTGAACTTTCAGCGGTGTAGGATGCTTTTTTCGTGCCATAATATTTTTGGGAATTTCAGTGGTCTATGATGCGGGTTAATGCCTATTTCAGGCTGCAAATGTTTTTGGGATATTCAGAGCTCTCTGACACCGTTTTTGAGCCACCAACATTTTCTGGACTTTAGGGGGTTTAGGATGCCTGTAAACCCCTTTTTTGGGCCTCCAAGGTTTTCAACATTTTTGCAGCCTAAAATGCATTTTAAGGCATTTTTTGAGCTGGTAACATATTCTGAACTTTCAGGATGTAAGATGCATTTTTTGTGCCAAAACTATTTTTGGGAATTTCAGTGGTCTAGGATGCAGGTTAATGCCCCTTATAGGCTACAAATGTTTTTGGGACATTCAGAGCTCTCCGACAGTTTTTTGGGCCACCAACATTTTCTGGACTTTAGGGGGTCTAGGATGCATGTAAACCCATTTTTTGGACCTCCAAAGTTTTCAACATTTGTGCAGCCTAAGATGCATTTCAAGGCCTTTTTTGAGCTGCTAACATATTCTGAACTTTCAGGATGTAAGATGCATTTTTTGTGGCAAAACTATTTTTGGGAATTTCAGTGGTCTAGGATGCAGGTTAATGCCCCTTATAGGCTACAAATGTTTTTGGGACATTCAGAGCTCTCCGACAGTTTTTTGGGCCACCAAAATATTCTGGACTTTAGGGGGTCTAGGATGCCTGTAAACCCATTTTTTGGACCTCCAAAGTTTTAAACATTTGTGCAGTCTAAGATGCATTTTAAGGCCTTTTTTGGGCTGCTAACATATTCTGAACATTCGATGGTGTATGATGCATTTTTCGTGCCATAAATATTTTTGGGAATTTCACTGGTCTAGGATGCGGGTTAATGCCCATTTCAGGCTTCAAATGTTTTTGGGACATTCAGAGCTCTCTGACACAGTTTTTAGGCCACCAACATTTTCTGGACTTTAGGGGGTCTAGGATGACTGTAAACCCCTTTTTTGGGCCTCCAAAGTTTTCAACATGTTTGCAGCCTAAGATGCATATTAAGGCCTTTTTTTGGGCTGCTAACATATTCTGAACTTTCGATGGTGTATGATGCATTTTTCGTGCCATAAATATTTTTGGGAATTTCACTGGTCTAGGATGCGGGTTAATGCCCATTTCAAGCTGCAAATATTTTTGGGACATTCAGAGCTTTCTGACACAGTTTTTAGGCCACCAACATTTTCTGGACTTTAGGGAGTCTAGGATGCCTGTAAACCCCTTTTTTGGACCTCCAAAGTTTTCAACATTTTTGCAGCCTAAGATGCATTGTAAGGCCTTTTTTGGGCTGCTAACATATTCTGAACTTTCAGTGGTGTAAGATACATTTTCCGTGCCAAAACTATTTTTGGGATTTTCAGTGGTCTAGGATGCAGGTTAATGTCCCTTATTGGCTACACATGTTTTTGGGACATTCAGAGCTCTCCGACAGTTTTTTGGGCCACCAAAATATTCTGGACTTTAGGGGGTCTAGGATGCCCGTAAACCCTTTTTTGGACCTCCAAAGTTTTCAATATTTTTGCAGCCTAAGATGCATTTTAAGGCCTTTTTTGGGCTGCTAACATATTCTGAACTTTCAGCGGTGTAGGATGCATTTTTCGTGCCATGAATATTTTTGGGAATTTCAGTGGTCTAGGATGCGGTTTAATGCCCTTTTCAGGCTGCAAATATTTTTGGGACATTCAGAGCTTTCTGACACAGTTTTTAGGCCACCAAAGTTTTCTGGACTTTAGGGGGTCTAGGATGCCTGTAAACCCCTTTTTTGGACCGCCAAAGTTTTCAATATTTTTGCAGCCTAAGATGCATTTTAAGGCCTTTTTTGGGCTGCTAACATGTTCAGAACTTTTAGCAGTGTAGGATGCATTTTTTTTTCGTGCCATAAATATTTATGGGAATTTCAGTGGTCTAGGATGCGGGTTAATGCCCATTTCAGGCTTAAAATGTTTTTGGGACATTCAGATCTCTCTGACACAGTTTTTGGGCCACCAACATTTTCTGGACTTTAGGGGGCCTAGGATGAATGTAAACCCCTTTTTTGGGCCTGTAAGGTTTTCAACATTTTTGCAGCCTAAGATGCATTTTAAGGCATTTTTTGGGCTTCTAACATATTCTGAACTTTCAGGGTGTAGGATGCATTTTTCGTGCCATGAATATTTTTGGGAATTTCAGTGGTCTAGGATGCGGTTTAATGCCCATTTCAGGCTGCAAATATTTTTGGGACATTCAGAGCTTTCTGACACAGTTTTTAGGCCACCAACATTTTCTGGACTTTAGGGGGTCTAGGATGCCTGTAAACCCCTTTTTTGGGCCTCCAAAGTTTTCAACATTTTTGCAGCCTAAGATGGATTTTAAGGCCTTTTTTGGGCTGCTATCATATTCTGAACTTTCAGGGGTGTAGGATGCATTTTCTCGTGCACAAAATATTTTTGGGGATTTCAGTGGTCTAGGATGCAGGTTAATACCCATTTCAGGCTGCAAATGCTTTTGGGACATTCAGAGCTTTCTGACACAGTTTCAAGGCCACCAACATTTTCTGGACTTTAGGGGGTCTACGATGCCTGTAAGCCCCTTTTTTGGACCTCCAAAATTTTCAACATTTTTGCAGCCTAAGAAGCATTTTAAGGCCTTTTTTGGACTGCTAACATATTCTGAACTTTCAGCGGTGTAGGATGCTTTTTTCGTGCCATAATATTTTTGGGAATTTCAGTGGTCTATGATGCGGGTTAATGCCCATTTCAGGCTGCAAATGTTTTTGGGATATTCAGAGCTCTCTGACACCGTTTTTGAGCCACCAACATTTTCTGGACTTTAGGGGGTTTAGGATGCCTGTAAACCCCTTTTTTGGGCCTCCAAGGTTTTCAACATTTTTGCAGCCTAAAATGCATTTTAAGGCATTTTTTGAGCTGCTAACATATTCTGAACTTTCAGGATGTAAGATGCATTTTTTGTGCCAAAACTATATTTGGGAATTTCAGTGGTCTAGGATGCAGGTTAATGCCCCTTATAGGCTACAAATGTTTTTGGGACATTCAGAGCTCTCCGACAGTTTTTTGGGCCACCAACATTTCTGGACTTTAGGGGGTCTAGGATGCATGTAAACCCATTTTTTGGACCTCCAAAGTTTTCAACATTTGTGCAGCCTATGATGCATTTCAAGGCCTTTTTTGAGCTGCTAACATATTCTGAACTTTCAGGATGTAAGATGCATTTTTTGTGCCAAAACTATTTTTGGGAATTTCAGTGGTCTAGGATGCAGGTTAATGCCCCTTATAGGCTACAAATGTTTTTGGGACATTCAGAGCTCTCCGACAGTTTTTTGGGCCACCAAAATGTTCTGGACTTTAGGGGGTCTAGGATGCCTGTAATCCCATTTTTTGGACCTCCAAAGTTTTAAACATTTGTGCAGTCTAAGATGCATTTTAAGGCCTTTTTTGGGCTGCTAACATGTTCAGAACTTTTAGCAGTGTAGGATGCATTTTTTTTTTCGTGCCATAAATATTTTTGGGAATTTCAGTGGTCTAGGATGCGGGTTAATGCCCATTTCAGGCTTCAAATGTTTTTGGGACATTCAGAGCTCTCTGACACAGTTTTTAGGCCACCAACATTTTCTGGACTTTAGGGGGTCTAGGATGACTGTAAACCCCTTTTTTGGGCCTCCAAAGTTTTCAACATGTTTGCAGCCTAAGATGCATATTAAGGCCTTTTTTTGGGCTGCTAACATATTCTGAACTTTCGATGGTGTATGATGCATTTTTCGTGCCATAAATATTTTTGGGAATTTCACTGGTCTAGGATGCGGGTTAATGCCCATTTCAAGCTGCAAATATTTTTGGGACATTCAGAGCTTTCTGACACAGTTTTTAGGCCACCAACATTTTCTGGACTTTAGGGAGTCTAGGATGCCTGTAAACCCCTTTTTTGGACCTCCAAAGTTTTCAACATTTTTGCAGCCTAAGATGCATTTTAAGGCCTTTTTTGGGCTGCTAACATATTCTGAACTTTCAGTGGTGTAAGATGCATTTTCCGTGCCAAAACTATTTTTGGGAATTTCAGTGGTCTAGGATGCAGGTTAATGTCCCTTATTGGCTACACATGTTTTTGGGACATTCAGAGCTCTCTGACACAGTTATTGGGCCACCAACATTTTCTGGACTTTAGGGGGTCTAGGATGACTGTAAACCCCTTTTTTGGGCCTCCAAAATTTTCAACATTTTTGCAGCCTAAGATGCTTTTAAGGCCTTTTTTTGGGCTGCTAACATATTCTGAACTTTCAGCGGTGCAGGATGCATTTTTCGTGCCATGAATATTTTTGGGAATTTCAGTGGTCTAGGATGCGGGTTAATGCCCATTTCAGGCTGCAAATGTTTTTGGGACATTCAGAGCTCTCTGACACAGTTTTTAGGCCACCAACATTTTCTGGACTTTAGGGGGTCTAGGATGACTGTAAACCCCTTTTTTGGGCCTCCAAAGTTTTCAACATGTTTGCAGCCTAAGATGCATATTAAGGCCTTTTTTTGGGCTGCTAACATATTCTGAACTTTCGATGGTGTATGATGCATTTTTCGTGCCATAAATATTTTTGGGAATTTCACTGGTCTAGGATGCGGGTTAATGCCCATTTCAAGCTGCAAATATTTTTGGGACATTCAGAGCTTTCTGACACAGTTTTTAGGCCACCAACATTTTCTGGACTTTAGGGAGTCTAGGATGCCTGTAAACCCCTTTTTTGGACCTCCAAAGTTTTCAACATTTTTGCAGCCTAAGATGCATTTTAAGGCCTTTTTTGGGCTGCTAACATATTCTGAACTTTCAGTGGTGTAAGATGCATTTTCCGTGCCAAAACTATTTTTGGGAATTTCAGTGGTCTAGGGTGCAGGTTAATGTCCCTTATTGGCTACACATGTTTTTGGGACATTCAGAGCTCTCTGACACAGTTTTTGGGCCACCAACATTTTCTGGACTTTAGGCGGTCTAGGATGACTGTAAACCCCTTTTTTGGGCCTCCAAAGTTTTCAACATTTTTGCAGCCTAAGATGCTTTTAAGGTCTTTTTTTGGGCTGCTAACATATTCTGAACTTTCAGCGGTGCAGGATGCATTTTTCGTGCCATAAATATTTTTGGGAATTTCAGTGGTCTAGGATGCGGGTTAATGCCTATTTCAGGCTGCAAATGTTTTTGGGACATTCAGACCTCTCTGACACAGTTTTTGGGCCACCAACATTTTCTGGACTTTAGGGGGTCTAGGATGACTGTAAAGCCCTTTTTTGGGCCTCTAAGGTTTTCAACATTTTTGGAGCCTAAGATGCATGTATGGCCTTTTTTGGGCTGCTAACATATTCTGAACTTTCAGCGGTGTAGGATGTGTTTTTCCTGCCATAAATATTTTTGTCAATTTCAGTGGTCTAGGATGCGGGTTAATGCCCATTTCAGGCTGCAAATGTTTTTGGGACATTCAGAGCTTTCTGACACAGTTTTTAGGCCACCAACATTTTCTGGACTTTAGGGGGTCTAGGATGCCTGCAAACCCCTTTTTTGGGCCTCCAAAGTTTCCAACATTTTTGCAGCCTAAGATGGATTTTAAGGTCTTTTTTGGGCTGCTATCATATTCTGAACTTTCAGGGGTGTAGGATGCATTTTCTCGTGCACAAAATATTTTTGGGGATTTCAGTGGTCTAGGATGCAGGTTAATGCCCATTTCAGGCTGCAAATGCTTTTGGGACATTCAGAGCTTTCTGGCACAGATTCAAGGCCACCAACATTTTCTGGACTTTAGGGGGTCTACGATGCCTGTAAGCCCCTTTTTTGGACCTCCAAAGTCTTCAACATTTTTGCAGCCTAAGAAGCATTTTAAGGCCTTTTTTGGACTGCTATCATATTCTGAACTTTCAGGGGTGTAGGATGCATTTTCTCGTGCACAAAATATTTTTGGGGATTTCAGTGGTCTAGGATGCAGGTTAATGCCCATTTCAGGCTGCAAATGCTTTTGGGACATTCAGAGCTTTCTGACACAGTTTCAAGGCCACCAACATTTTCTGGACTTTAGGGGGTCTACGATGCCTGTAAGCCCCTTTTTTGGACCTCCAAAGTTTTCAACATTTTTGCAGCCTAAGAAGCATTTTAAGGCCTTTTTTGGACTGCTAACATATTCTGAACTTTCAGCGGTGTAGGATGCTTTTTTCGTGCCATAATATTTTTGGGAATTTCAGTGGTCTATGATGCGGGTTAATGCCTATTTCAGGCTGCAAATGTTTTTGGGATATTCAGAGCTCTCTGACACCGTTTTTGAGCCACCAACATTTTCTGGACTTTAGGGGGTTTAGGATGCCTGTAAACCCCTTTTTTGGGCCTCCAACGTTTTCAACATTTTTGCAGCCTAAAATGCATTTTAAGGCATTTTTTGAGCTGGTAACATATTCTGAACTTTCAGGATGTAAGATGCATTTTTTGTGCCAAAACTATTTTTGGGAATTTCAGTGGTCTAGGATGCAGGTTAATGCCCCTTATAGGCTACAAATGTTTTTGGGACATTCAGAGCTCTCCGACAGTTTTTTGGGCCACCAACATTTTCTGGACTTTAGGGGTCTAGGATGCATGTAAACCCATTTTTTGGACCTCCAAAGTTTTCAACATTTGTGCAGCCTAAGATGCATTTCAAGGCCTTTTTTGAGCTGCTAACATATTCTGAACTTTCAGGATGTAAGATGCATTTTTTGTGGCAAAACTATTTTTGGGAATTTCAGTGGTCTAGGATGCAGGTTAATGCCCCTTATAGGCTACAAATGTTTTTGGGACATTCAGAGCTCTCCGACAGTTTTTTGGGCCACCAAAATATTCTGGACTTTAGGGGGTCTAGGATGCCTGTAAACCCATTTTTTGGACCTCCAAAGTTTTAAACATTTGTGCAGTCTAAGATGCATTTTAAGGCCTTTTTTGGGCTGCTAACATGTTCAGAACTTTTAGCAGTGTAGGATGCATTTTTTTTTTCGTGCCATAAATATTTTTGGGAATTTCAGTGGTCTAGGATGCGGGTTAATGCCCATTTCAGGCTTCAAATGTTTTTGGGACATTCAGAGCTCTCTGACACAGTTTTTAGGCCACCAACATTTTTTGGACTTTAGGGGGTCTAGGATGACTGTAAACCCCTTTTTTGGGCCTCCAAAGTTTTCAACATTTTTGCAGCCTAAGATGCATTTTAAGGCCTTTTTTGGGCTGCTAACATATTCTGAACATTCAATGGTGTATGATGCATTTTTCGTGCCATAAATAATTTTGGGAATTTCACTGGTCTAGGATGCGGGTTAATGCCCATTTCAAGCTGCAAATATTTTTGGGACATTCAGAGCTTTCTGACACAGTTTTTAGGCCACCAACATTTTCTGGACTTTAGGGAGTCTAGGATGCCTGTAAACCCCTTTTTTGGACCTCCAAAGTTTTCAACATTTTTGCAGCCTAAGATGCATTTTAAGGCCTTTTTTGGGCTGCTAACATATTCTGAACTTTCAGTGGTGTAAGATACATTTTCCGTGCCAAAACTATTTTTGGGAATTTCAGTGGTCTAGGATGCAGGTTAATGTCCCTTATTGGCTACACATGTTTTTGGGACATTCAGAGCTCTCCGACAGTTTTTTGGGCCACCAAAATATTCTGGACTTTAGGGGGTCTAGGATGCCTGTAAACCCTTTTTTGGACCTCCAAAGTTTTCAATATTTTTGCAGCCTAAGATGCATTTTAAGGCCTTTTTTGGGCTGCTAACATATTCTGAACTTTCAGCGGTGTAGGATGCATTTTTCGTACCATGAATATTTTTGGGAATTTCAGTGGTCTAGGATGCGGTTTAATGCCCTTTTCAGGCTGCAAATATTGTTGGGACATTCAGAGCTTTCTGACACAGTTTTTAGGCCACCAAAGTTTTCTGGACTTTAGGGGGTCTAGGATGCCTGTAAACCCCTTTTTTGGACCGCCAAAGTTTTCAATATTTTTGCAGCCTAAGATGCATTTTAAGGCCTTTTTTGGGCTGCTAACATGTTCAGAACTTTTAGCAGTGTAGGATGCATTTTTTTTTCGTGCCATAAATATTTTTGGGAATTTCAGTGGTCTAGGATGCGGGTTAATGCCCATTTCAGGCTTCAAATGTTTTTGGGACATTCAGATCTCTCTGACACAGTTTTTGGGCCACCAACATTTTCTGGACTTTAGGGGGCCTAGGATGACTGTAAACCCCTTTTTTGGGCCTGTAAGGTTTTCAACATTTTTGCAGCCTAAGATGCATTTTAAGGCATTTTTTGGGCTTCTAACATATTCTGAACTTTCAGGGTGTAGGATGCATTTTTCGTGCCATGAATATTTTTGGGAATTTCAGTGGTCTAGGATGCGGTTTAATGCCCATTTCAGGCTGCAAATATTTTTGGGACATTCAGAGCTTTCTGACACAGTTTTTAGGCCACCAACATTTTCTGGACTTTAGGGGGTCTAGGATGCCTGTAAACCCCTTTTTTGGGCCTCCAAAGTTTTCAACATTTTTGCAGCCTAAGATGGATTTTAAGTCCTTTTTTGGGCTGCTATCATATTCTGAACTTTCAGGGGTGTAGGATGCATTTTCTCGTGCACAAAATATTTTTGGGGATTTCAGTGGTCTAGGATGCAGGTTAATACCCATTTCAGGCTGCAAATGCTTTTGGGACATTCAGAGCTTTCTGACACAGTTTCAAGGCCACCAACATTTTCTGGACTTTAGGGGGTCTACGATGCCTGTAAGCCCCTTTTTTGGACCTCCAAAGTTTTCAACATTTTTGCAGCCTAAGAAGCATTTTAAGGCCTTTTTTGGACTGCTAACATATTCTGAACTTTCAGCGGTGTAGGATGCTTTTTTCGTGCCATAATATTTTTGGGAATTTCAGTGGTCTATGATGCGGGTTAATGCCCATTTCAGGCTGCAAATGTTTTTGGGATATTCAGAGCTCTCTGACACCGTTTTTGAGCCACCAACATTTTCTGGACTTTAGGGGGTTTAGGATGCCTGTAAACCCCTTTTTTGGGCCTCCAAGGTTTTCAACATTTTTGCAGCCTAAAATGCATTTTAAGGCATTTTTTGAGCTGCTAACATATTCTGAACTTTCAGGATGTAAGATGCATTTTTTGTGCCAAAACTATATTTGGGAATTTCAGTGGTCTAGGATGCAGGTTAATGCCCCTTATAGGCTACAAATGTTTTTGGGACATTCAGAGCTCTCCGACAGTTTTTTGGGCCACCAACATTTTCTGGACTTTAGGGGGTCTAGGATGCATGTAAACCCATTTTTTGGACCTCCAAAGTTTTCAACATTTGTGCAGCCTAAGATGCATTTCAAGGCCTTTTTTGAGCTGCTAACATATTCTGAACTTTCAGGATGTAAGATGCATTTTTTTTGCCAAAACTATTTTTGGGAATTTCAGTGGTCTAGGATGCAGGTTAATGCCCCTTATAGGCTACAAATGTTTTTGGGACATTCAGAGCTCTCCGACAGTTTTTTGGGCCACCAAAATATTCTGGACTTTAGGGGGTCTAGGATGCCTGTAAACCCATTTTTTGGACCTCCAAAGTTTTAAACATTTGTGCAGTCTAAGATGCCTTTTAAGGCCTTTTTTGGGCTGCTAACATGTTCAGAACTTTTAGCAGTGTAGGATGCATTTTTTTTTTTTCGTGCCATAAATATTTTTGGGAATTTCAGTGGTCTAGGATGCGGGTTAATGCCCATTTCAGGCTTCAAATGTTTTTGGGACATTCAGAGCTCTCTGACACAGTTTTTAGGCCACCAACATTTTCTGGACTTTAGGGGGTCTAGGATGACTGTAAACCCCTTTTTTGGGCCTCCAAAGTTTTCAACATGTTTGCAGCCTAAGATGCATATTAAGGCCTTTTTTTGGGCTGCTAACATATTCTGAACTTTCGATGGTGTATGATGCATTTTTCGTGCCATAAATATTTTTGGGAATTTCACTGGTCTAGGATGCGGGTTAATGCCCATTTCAAGCTGCAAATATTTTTGGGACATTCAGAGCTTTCTGACACAGTTTTTAGGCCACCAACATTTTCTGGACTTTAGGGAGTCTAGGATGCCTGTAAACCCCTTTTTTGGACCTCCAAAGTTTTCAACATTTTTGCAGCCTAAGATGCATTTTAAGGCCTTTTTTGGGCTGCTAACATATTCTGAACTTTCAGTGGTGTAAGATGCATTTTCCGTGCCAAAACTATTTTTGGGAATTTCAGTGGTCTAGGGTGCAGGTTAATGTCCCTTATTGGCTACACATGTTTTTGGGACATTCAGAGCTCTCTGACACAGTTTTTGGGCCACCAACATTTTCTGGACTTTAGGGGGTCTAGGATGACTGTAAACCCCTTTTTTGGGCCTCCAAAGTTTTCAACATTTTTGCAGCCTAAGATGCTTTTAAGGCCTTTTTTTGGGCTGCTAACATATTCTGAACTTTCAGCGGTGCAGGATGCATTTTTCGTGCCATAAATATTTTTGGGAATTTCAGTGGTCTAGGATCCGGGTTAATGCCCATTTCAGGCTGCAAATGTTTTTGGGACATTCAGAGCTCTCTGACACAGTTTTTGGGCCACCAACATTTTCTGGAATTTAGGGGGTCTAGGATGACTGTAAAGCCCTTTTTTGGGCCTCTAAGGTTTTCAACATTTTTGCAGCCTAAGATGCATGTTATGGCCTTTTTTGGGCTGCTAACATATTCTGAACTTTCAGCGGTGTAGGATGTGTTTTTCCTGCCATAAATATTTTTGTCAATTTCAGTGGTCTAGGATGCGGGTTAATGCCCATTTCAGGCTGCAAATGTTTTTGGGACATTCAGAGCTTTCTGACACAGTTTTTAGGCCACCAACATTTTCTGGACTTTAGGGGGTCTAGGATGCCTGTAAACCCCTTTTTTGGGCCTCCAAAGTTTTCAACATTTTTGCAGCCTAAGATGGATTTTAAGGCCTTTTTTGGGCTGCTATCATATTCTGAACTTTCAGGGGTGTAGGATGCATTTTCTCGTGCACAAAATATTTTTGGGGATTTCAGTGGTCTAGGATGCAGGTTAATGCCCATTTCAGGCTGCAAATGCTTTTGGGACATTCAGAGCTTTCTGGCACATTTCAAGGCCACCAACATTTTCTGGACTTTAGGGGGTCTACGATGCCTGTAAGCCCCTTTTTTGGACCTCCAAAGTTTTCAACATTTTTGCAGCCTAAGAAGCATTTTAAGGCCTTTTTTGGACTGCTATCATATTCTGAACTTTCAGGGGTGTAGGATGCATTTTCTCGTGCACAAAATATTTTTGGGGATTTCAGTGGTCTAGGATGCGGGTTAATGCCCATTTCAGGCTGCAAATGTTTTTGAGACATTCAGAGCTCTCTGACACAGTTTTTGGGCCACCAACATTTTCTGGACTTTAGGGGGTCTAGGATGACTGTAAAGCCCTTTTTTGGGCCTCTAAGGTTTTCAACATTTTTGCAGCCTAAGATGCATGTTATGGCCTTTTTTGGGCTGCTAACATATTCTGAACTTTCAGCGGTGTAGGATGTGTTTTTCCTGCCATAAATATTTTTGTCAATTTCAGTGGTCTAGGATGCGGGTTAATGCCCATTTCAGGCGGCAAATGTTTTTGGGACATTCAGAGCTTTCTGACACAGTTTTTAGGCCACCAACATTTTCTGGACTTTAGTGGGTCTACGATGCCTGTAAGCCCCTTTTTTGGACCTCCAAAGTTTTCAACATTTCTGCAGCCTCAGAAGCATTTTAAGGCCTTTTTTGGACTGCTATCATATTCTGAACTTTCAGGGGTGTAGGATGCATTTTCTCGTGCACAAAATATTTTTGGGGATTTCAGTGGTCTAGGATGCAGGTTAATGCCCATTTCAGGCTGCAAATGCTTTTGGGACATTCAGAGCTTTCTGACACAGTTTCAAGGCCACCAACATTTTCTGGACTTTAGGGGGTCTACGATGCCTGTAAGCCCCTTTTTTGGACCTCCAAAGTTTTCAACATTTTTGCAGCCTAAGAAGCATTTTAAGGCCTTTTTTGGACTGCTATCATATTCTGAACTTTCAGGGGTGTAGGATGCATTTTCTCGTGCACAAAATATTTTTGGGGATTTCAGTGGTCTAGGATGCAGGTTAATGCCCATTTCAGGCTGCAAATGCTTTTGGGACATTCAGAGCTTTCTGACACAGTTTCAAGGCCACCAACATTTTCTGAACTTTAGGGGGTCTACGATGCCTGTAAGCCCCTTTTGTGGACCTCCAAAGTTTTCAACATTTTTGCAGCCTAAGAAGCATTTTAAGGCCTTTTTTGGACTGCTAACATATTCTGAACTTTCAGCGGTGTAGGATGCTTTTTTCGTGCCATAATATTTTTGGGAATTTCAGTGGTCTATGATGCGGGTTAATGCCCATTTCAGGCTGCAAATGTTTTTGGGATATTCAGAGCTCTCTGACACAGTTTTTGGGCCACCAACATTTTCTGGACTTTAGGGGGTCTAGGATGACTGTAAACCCCTTTTTTGGGCCTCCAAAGTTTTCAACATTTTTGCAGCCTAAGATGCTTTTAAGGCCTTTTTTTGGGCTGCTAACATATTCTGAACTTTCAGCGGTGCAGGATGCATTTTTCGTGCCTTAAATATTTTTGTCAATTTCAGTGGTCTAGGATGCGGGTTAATGCCCATTTCAGGCTGCAAATGTTTTTGGGACATTCAGAGCTCTCTGACACAGTTTTTTGGCCACCAACATTTTCTGGACTTTAGGGGGTCTAGGATGACTGTAAAGCCCTTTTTTGGGCCTCTAAGGTTTTCAACATTTTTGCAGCCTAAGATGCATGTTATGGCCTTTTTTGGGCTGCTAACATATTCTGAACTTTCAGCGGTGTAGGATGCTTTTTTCGTGCCATAATATTTTTGGGAATTTCAGTGGTCTAGGATGCGGGTTAATGCATATTTCAGGCTGCAAATGTTTTTGGGATATTCAGAGCTCTCTGACACCGTTTTTGAGCCACCAACATTTTCTGGACTTTAGGGGGTTTAGGATGCCTGTAAACCCCTTTTTTGGGGCTCCAAGGTTTTCAACATTTTTGCAGCCTAAAATGCATTTTAAGGCATTTTTTGAGCTGCTAACATATTCTGAACTTTCAGGATGTAAGATGCATTTTTTGTGGCAAAACTATTTTTGGGAATTTCAGTGGTCTAGGATGCAGGTTAATGCCCCTTATAGGCTACAAATGTTTTTGGGACATTCAGAGCTCTCCGACAGTTTTTTGGGCCACCAACATTTTCTGGACTTTAGGGGGTCTAGGATGCATGTAAACCCATTTTTTGGACCTCCAAAGTTTTCAACATTTGTGCAGCCTAAGATGCATTTCAAGGCCTTTTTTGAGCTGCTAACATATTCTGAACTTTCAGGATGTAAGATGCATTTTTTGTGGCAAAACTATTTTTGGGAATTTCAGTGGTCTAGGATGCAGGTTAATGCCCCTTATAGGCTACAAATGTTTTTGGGACATTCAGAGCTCTCCGACAGTTTTTTGGGCCACCAAAATATTCTGGACTTTAGGGGGTCTAGGATGCCTGTAAACCCATTTTTTGGACCTCCAAAGTTTTAAACATTTGTGCAGTCTAAGATGCATTTTAAGGCATTTTTTGGGCTGCTAACATGTTCAGAACTTTTAGCAGTGTAGGATGCATTTTTTTTTTCGTGCCATAAATATTTTTGGGAATTTCAGTGGTCTAGGATGCGGGTTAATGCATATTTCAGGCTGCAAATGTTTTTGGGATATTCAGAGCTCTCTGACACCGTTTTTGAGCCACCAACATTTTCTGGACTTTAGGGGGTTTAGGATGCCTGTAAACCCCTTTTTTGGGGCTCCAAGGTTTTCAACATTTTTGCAGCCTAAAATGCATTTTAAGGCATTTTTTGAGCTGCTAACATATTCTGAACTTTCAGGATGTAAGATGCATTTTTTGTGGCAAAACTATTTTTGGGAATTTCAGTGGTCTAGGATGCAGGTTAATGCCCCTTATAGGCTACAAATGTTTTTGGGACATTCAGAGCTCTCCGACAGTTTTTTGGGCCACCAACATTTTCTGGACTTTAGGGGGTCTAGGATGCATGTAAACCCATTTTTTGGACCTCCAAAGTTTTCAACATTTGTGCAGCCTAAGATGCATTTCAAGGCCTTTTTTGAGCTGCTAACATATTCTGAACTTTCAGGATGTAAGATGCATTTTTTGTGGCAAAACTATTTTTGGGAATTTCAGTGGTCTAGGATGCAGGTTAATGCCCCTTATAGGCTACAAATGTTTTTGGGACATTCAGAGCTCTCCGACAGTTTTTTGGGCCACCAAAATATTCTGGACTTTAGGGGGTCTAGGATGCCTGTAAACCCATTTTTTGGACCTCCAAAGTTTTAAACATTTGTGCAGTCTAAGATGCATTTTAAGGCATTTTTTGGGCTGCTAACATGTTCAGAACTTTTAGCAGTGTAGGATGCATTTTTTTTTTCGTGCCATAAATATTTTTGGGAATTTCAGTGGTCTAGGATGCGGGTTAATGCCCATTTCAGGCTTCAAATGTTTTTGGGACATTCAGAGCTCTCTGACACAGTTTTTAGGCCACCAACATTTTTTGGACTTTAGGGGGTCTAGGATGACTGTAAACCCCTTTTTTGGGCCTCCAAAGTTTTCAACATTTTTGCAGCCTAAGATGCATTTTAAGGCCTTTTTTGGGCTGCTAACATATTCTGAACATTCGATGGTGTATGATGCATTTTTCGTGCCATAAATATTTTTGGGAATTTCACTGGTCTAGGATGCGGGTTAATGCCCATTTCAAGCTGCAAATATTTTTGGGACATTCAGAGCTTTCTGACACAGTTTTTAGGCCACCAACATTTTCTGGACTTTAGGGAGTCTAGGATGCCTGTAAACCCCTTTTTTGGACCTCCAAAGTTTTCAACATTTTTGCAGCCTAAGATACATTTTAAGGCCTTTTTTGGGCTGCTAACATATTCTGAACTTTCAGTGGTGTAAGATACATTTTCTGTGCCAAAACTATTTTTGGGAATTTCAGTGGTCTAGGATGCAGGTTAATGTCCCTTATTGGCTACGCATGTTTTTGGGACATTCAGAGCTCTCCGACAGTTTTTTGGGCCACCAAAATATTCTGGACTTTAGGGGGTCTAGGATGCCTGTAAACCCTTTTTTGGACCTCCAAAGTTTTCAATATTTTTGCAGCCTAAGATGCATTTTAAGGCCCTTTTTGGGCTGCTAACATATTCTGAACTTTCAGCGGTGTAGGATGCATTTTTCGTGCCATGAATATTTTTGGTAATTTCAGTGGTCTAGGATGCGGTTTAATGCCCTTTTCAGGCTGCAAATATTTTTGGGACATTCAGAGCTTTCTGACACAGTTTTTAGGCCACCAAAGTTTTCTGGACTTTAGGGGGTCTAGGATGCCTGTAAACCCCTTTTTTGGACCGCCAAAGTTTTCAATATTTTTGCAGCCTAAGATGCATTTTAAGGCCTTTTTTGGGCTGCTAACATGTTCAGAACTTTTAGCAGTGTAGGATGCATTTTTTTTTCGTGCCATAAATATTTTTGGGAATTTCAGTGGTCTAGGATGCGGGTTAATGCCCATTTCAGGCTTCAAATGTTTTTGGGACATTCAGATCTCTCTGACACAGTTTTTGGGCCACCAACATTTTCTGGACTTTAGGGGGCCTAGGATGACTGTAAACCCCTTTTTTGGGCCTGTAAGGTTTTCAACATTTTTGCAGCCTAAGATGCATTTTAAGGCATTTTTTGGGCTTCTAACATATTCTGAACTTTCAGGGTGTAGGATGCATTTTCCGTGCCATGAATATTTTTGGGAATTTCAGTGGTCTAGGATGCGGTTTAATGCCCATTTCAGGCTGCAAATATTTTTGGGACATTCAGAGCTTTCTGACACAGTTTTTAGGCCACCAACATTTTCTGGACTTTAGGGGGTCTAGGATGCCTGTAAACCCCTTTTTTGGGCCTCCAAAGTTTTCAACATTTTTGCAGCCTAAGATGGATTTTAAGGCCTTTTTTGGGCTGCTATCATATTCTGAACTTTCAGGGGTGTAGGATGCATTTTCTCGTGCACGAAATATTTTTGGGGATTTCAGTGGTCTAGGATGCAGGTTAATACCCATTTCAGGCTGCAAATGCTTTTGGGACATTCAGAGCTTTCTGACACAGTTTCAAGGCCACCAACATTTTCTGGACTTTAGGGGGTCTACGATGCCTGTAAGCCCCTTTTTTGGACCTCCAAAGTTTTCAACATTTTTGCAGCCTAAGAAGCATTTTAAGGCCTTTTTTGGACTGCTAACATATTCTGAACTTTCAGCGGTGTAGGATGCTTTTTTCGTGCCATAATATTTTTGGGAATTTCAGTGGTCTATGATGCGGGTTAATGCCCATTTCAGGCTGCAAATGTTTTTGGGATATTCAGAGCTCTCTGACACCGTTTTTGAGCCTCCAACATTTTCTGGACTTTAGGGGGTTTAGGATGCCTGTAAACCCCTTTTTTGGGCCTCCAAGGTTTTCAACATTTTTGCAGCCTAAAATGCATTTTAAGGCATTTTTTGAGCTGCTAACATATTCTGAACTTTCAGGATGTAAGATGCATTTTTTGTGCCAAAACTATATTTGGGAATTTCAGTGGTCTAGGATGCAGGTTAATGCCCCTTATAGGCTACAAATGTTTTTGGGACATTCAGAGCTCTCCGACAGTTTTTTGGGCCACCAACATTTTCTGGACTTTAGGGGGTCTAGGATGCATGTAAACCCATTTTTTGGACCTCCAAAGTTTTCAACATTTGTGCAGCCTAAGATGCATTTCAAGGCCTTTTTTGAGCTACTAACATATTCTGAACTTTCAGGATGTAAGATGCATTTTTTGTGCCAAAACTATTTTTGGGAATTTCAGTGGTCTAGGATGCAGGTTAATGCCCCTTATAGGCTACAAATGTTTTTGGGACATTCAGAGCTCTCCGACAGTTTTTTGGGCCACCAAAATATTCTGGACTTTAGGGGGTCTAGGATGCCTGTAAACCCATTTTTTGGACCTCCAAAGTTTTAAACATTTGTGCAGTCTAAGATGCATTTTAAGGTGTTTTTTGGGCTGCTAACATGTTCAGAACTTTTAGCAGTGTAGGATGCATTTTTTTTTCGTGCCATAAATATTTTTGGGAATTTCAGTGGTCTAGGATGCGGGTTAATGCCCATTTCAGGCTTCAAATGTTTTTGGGACATTCAGAGCTCTCTGACACAGTTTTTAGGCCACCAACATTTTCTGGACTTTAGGGGGTCTAGGATGACTGTAAACCCCTTTTTTGGGCCTCCAAAGTTTTCAACATGTTTGCAGCCTAAGATGCATATTAAGGCCTTTTTTTGGGCCGCTAACATATTCTGAACTTTCGATGGTGTATGATGCATTTTTCGTGCCATAAATATTTTTGGGAATTTCACTGGTCTAGGATGCGGGTTAATGCCCATTTCAAGCTGCAAATATTTTTGGGACATTCAGAGCTTTCTGACACAGTTTTTAGGCCACCAACATTTTCTGGACTTTAGGGAGTCTAGGATGCCTGTAAACCCCTTTTTTGGACCTCCAAAGTTTTCAACATTTTTGCAGCCTAAGATGCATTTTAAGGCCTTTTTTGGGCTGCTAACATATTCTGAACTTTCAGTGGTGTAAGATGCATTTTCCGTGCCAAAACTATTTTTGGGAATTTCAGTGGTCTAGGGTGCAGGTTAATGTCCCTTATTGGCTACACATGTTTTTGGGACATTCAGAGCTCTCTGACACAGTTTTTGGGCCACCAACATTTTCTGGACTTTAGGGGGTCTAGGATGACTGTAAACCCCTTTTTTGGGCCTCCAAAGTTTTCAACATTTTTGCAGCCTAAGATGCTTTTAAGGTCTTTTTTTGGGCTGCTAACATATTCTGAACTTTCAGCGGTGCAGGATGCATTTTTCGTGCCATAAATATTTTTGGGAATTTCAGTGGTCTAGGATGAGGGTTAATGCCCATTTCAGGCTGCAAATGTTTTTGGGACATTCAGAGCTCTCTGACACAGTTTTTGGGCCACCAACATTTTCTGGACTTTAGGGGGTCTAGGATGACTGTAAAGCCCTTTTTTGGGCCTCTAAGGTTTTCAACATTTTTGCAGCCTAAGATGCATGTTATGGCCTTTTTTGGGCTGCTAACATATTCTGAACTTTCAGCGGTGTAGGATGTGTTTTTCCTGCCATTAATTTTTTTTGTCAATTTCAGTGGTCTAGGATGCGGGTTAATGCCCATTTCAGGCTGCAAATGTTTTTGGGACATTCAGAGCTTTCTGACACAGTTTTTAGGCCACCAACATTTTCTGGACTTTAGGGGGTCTAGGATGCCTGCAAACCCCTTTTTTGAGCCTCCAAAGTTTTCAACATTTTTGCAGCCTAAGATGGATTTTAAGGTCTTTTTTGGGCTGCTATCATATTCGGAACTTTCAGGGGTGTAGGATGCATTTTCTCGTGCACAAAATATTTTTGGGGATTTCAGTGGTCTAGGATGCAGGTTAATGCCCATTTCAGGCTGCAAATGCTTTTGGGACATTCAGAGCTTTCTGGCACAGATTCAAGGCCACCAACATTTCCTGGACTTTAGGGGGTCTACGATGCCTGTAAGCCCCTTTTTTGGACCTCCAAAGTCTTCAACATTTTTGCAGCCTAAGAAGCATTTTAAGGCCTTTTTTGGACTGCTATCATATTCTGAACTTTCAGGGGTGTAGGATGCATTTTCTTGTGCACAAAATATTTTTGGGGATTTCAGTGGTCTAGGATGCAGGTTAATGCCCATTTCAGGCTGCAAATGCTTTTGGGACATTCAGAGCTTTCTGACACAGTTTCAAGGCCACCAACATTTTCTGGACTTTAGGGGGTCTACGATGCCTGTAAGCCCCTTTTTTGGACCTCCAAAGTTTTCAACATTTTTGCAGCCTAAGAAGCATTTTAAGGCCTTTTTTGGACTGCTAACATATTCTGAACTTTCAGCGGTGTAGGATGCTTTTTTCGTGCCATAATATTTTTGGGAATTTCAGTGGTCTATGATGCGGGTTAATGCCCATTTCAGGCTGCAAATGTTTTTGGGATATTCAGAGCTCTTTGACACAGTTTTTGGACCACCAACATTTTCTGGACTTTAGGGGGTCTAGGATGACTGTAAACCCCTTTTTTGGGCCTCCAAAGTTTTCAACATTTTTGCAGCCTAAGATGCTTTTAAGGCCTTTTTTTGGGCTGCTAACATATTCTGAACTTTCAGCGGTGTAGGATGTGTTTTTCCTGCCATAAATATGTTTGTCAATTTCAGTGGTCTAGGATGCGGGTTAATGCCCATTTCAGGCTGCAAATGTTTTTGGGACATTCAGAGCTTTCTGACACAGTTTTTAGGCCACCAACATTTTCTGGACTTTAGGGGGTCTAGGATGCCTGTAAACCCCTTTTTTGGGCCTCCAAAGTTTTCAACATTTTTGCAGCCTAAGATGGATTTTAAGGCCTTTTTTGGGCTGCTATCATATTCTGAACTTTCAGGGGTGTAGGATGCATTTTCTCGTGCACAAAATATTTTTGGGGATTTCAGTGGTCTGGGATGCAGGTTAATGCCCATTTCAGGCTGCAAATGCTTTTGGGACATTCAGACCTTTCTGGCACAGATTCAAGGCCACCAACATTTTCTGGACTTTAGGGGGTCTACGATGCCTGTAAGCCCCTTTTTTGGACCTCCAAAGTTTTCAACATTTTTGCAGCCTAAGAAGCATTTTAAGGCCTTTTTTGGACTGCTATCATATTCTGAACTTTCAGGGGTGTAGGATGCATTTTCTCGTGCACAAAATATTTTTCGGGATTTCAGTGGTCTAGGATGCAGGTTAATGCCCATTTCAGGCTGCAAATGCTTTTGGGACATTCGGAGCTTTCTGACACAGTTTCAAGTCCACCAACATTTTCTGGACTTTAGGGGGTCTACGATGCCTGTAAGCCCCTTTTTTGGACCTCCAAAGTTTTCAACATTTTTGCAGCCTAAGAAGCATTTTAAGGCCTTTTTTGGACTGCTAACATATTCTGAACTTTCAGCGGTGTAGGATGCTTTTTTCGTGCCATAATATTTTTGGGAATTTCAGTGGTCTATGATGCGGGTTAATGCCTATTTCAGGCTGCAAATGTTTTTGGGATATTCAGAGCTCTCTGACACCGTTTTTGAGCCACCAACATTTTCTGGACTTTAGGGGGTTTAGGATGCCTGTAAACCCCTTTTTTGGACCTCCAAAGTTTTCAACATTTGTGCAGCCTAAGATGCATTTCAAGGCCTTTTTTGAGCTGCTAACATATTCTGAACTTTCAGGATGTAAGATGCATTTTTTGTGGCAAAACTATTTTTGGGAATTTCAGTGGTCTAGTATGCAGGTTAATGCCCCTTATAGGCTACAAATGTTTTTGGGACATTCAGAGCTCTCCGACAGTTTTTTGGGCCACCAAAATATTCTGGACTTTAGGGGGTCTAGGATGCCTGTAAACCCATTTTTTGGACCTCCAAAGTTTTAAACATTTGTGCAGTCTAAGATGCATTTTAAGGCCTTTTTTGGGCTGCTAACATGTTCAGAACTTTTAGCAGTGTAGGATGCATTTTTTTTTTCGTGCCATAAATATTTTTGGGAATTTCAGTGGTCTAGGATGCGGGTTAATGCCCATTTCAGGCTTCAAATGTTTTTGGGACATTCAGAGCTTTCTGACACAGTTTTTAGGCCACCAACATTTTCTGGACTTTAGGGAGTCTAGGATGCCTGTAAACCCCTTTTTTGGGCCTCCAAAGTTTTCAACATTTTTGCAGCCTAAGATGCATTTTAAGGCCTTTTTTGGGCTGCTAACATATTCTGAACATTCGATGGTGTATGATGCATTTTTCGTGCCATAAATATTTTTGGGAATTTCACTGGTCTAGGATGCGGGTTAATGCCCATTTCAAGCTGCAAATGTTTTTGGGACATTCAGAGCTTTCTGACACAGTTTTTAGGCCACCAACATTTTCTGGACTTTAGGGAGTCTAGGATGCCTGTAAACCCCATTTTTGGACCTCCAAAGTTTTCAACATTTTTGCAGCCTAAGATGCATTTTAAGGCCTTTTTAGGGCTGCTAACATATTCTGAACTTTCAGTGGTGTAAGATACATTTTCCGTGCCAAAACTATTTTTGGGAATTTCAGTGGTCTAGGATGCAGGTTAATGTCCCTTATTGGCTACACATGTTTTTGGGACATTCAGAGCTCTCCGACAGTTTTTTGGGCCACCAAAATATTCTGGACTTTAGGGGGTCTAGGATGCCTGTAAACCCTTTTTTGGGCCTCCAAAGTTTTCAACATGTTTGCAGCCTAAGATGCATATTAAGGCCTTTTTTTGGGCTGCTAACATATTCTGAACTTTCGATGGTGTATGATGCATTTTTCGTGCCATAAATATTTTTGGGAATTTCACTGGTCTAGGATGCGGGTTAATGCCCATTTCAAGCTGCAAATATTTTTGGGACATTCAGAGCTTTCTGACACAGTTTTTAGGCCACCAACATTTTCTGGACTTTAGGGAGTCTAGGATGCCTGTAAACCCCTTTTTTGGACCTCCAAAGTTTTCAACTTTTTTGCAGCCTAAGATGCATTTTAAGGCCTTTTTTGGGCTGCTAACATATTCTGAACTTTCAGTGGTGTAAGATACATTTTCCGTGCCAAAACTATTTTTGGGAATTTCAGTGGTCTAGGATGCAGGTTAATGTCCCTTATTGGCTACACATGTTTTTGGGACATTCAGAGCTCTCCGACAGTTTTTTGGGCCACCAAAATATTCTGGACTTTAGGGGGTCTAGGATGCCTGTAAACCCTTTTTTGGACCTCCAAAGTTTTCAATATTTTTGCAGCCTAAGATGCATTTTAAGGCCTTTTTTGGGCTGCTAACATGTTCAGAACTTTTAGCAGTGTAGGATGCATTTTTTTTTCGTGCCATAAATATTTTTGGGAATTTCAGTGGTCTAGGATGCGGGTTAATGCCCATTTCAGGCTTCAAATGTTTTTGGGACATTCAGATCTCTCTGACACAGTTTTTGGGCCACCAACATTTTCTGGACTTTAGGGGGCCTAGGATGACTGTAAACCCCTTTTTTGGGCCTGTAAGGTTTTCAACATTTTTGCAGCCTAAGATGCATTTTAAGGCATTTTTTGGGCTTCTAACATATTCTGAACTTTCAGGGTGTAGGATGCATTTTTCGTGCCATGAATATTTTTGGGAATTTCAGTGGTCTAGGATGCGGTTTAATGCCCATTTCAGGCTGCAAATATTTTTGGGACATTCAGAGCTTTCTGACACAGTTTTTAGGCCACCAACATTTTCTGGACTTTAGGGGGTCTAGGATGCCTGTAAACCCCTTTTTTGGGCCTCCAAAGTTTTCAACATTTTTGCAGCCTAAGATGCATGTTATGGTCTTTTTTGGGCTGCTAACATATTCTGAACTTTCAGTGGTGTAGGATGTGTTTTTCCTGCCATTAATTTTTTTTGTCAATTTCAGTGGTCTAGGATGCGGGTTAATGCCCATTTCAGGCTGCAAATGTTTTTGGGACATTCAGAGCTTTCTGACACAGTTTTTAGGCCACCAACATTTTCTGGACTTTAGGGGTTCTAGGATGCCTGCAAACCCCTTTTTTGAGCCTCCAAAGTTTTCAACATTTTTGCAGCCTAAGATGGATTTTAAGGTCTTTTTTGGGCTGCTATCATATTCTGAACTTTCAGGGGTGTAGGATGCATTTTCTCGTGCACAAAATATTTTTGGGGATTTCAGTGGTCTAGGATGCAGGTTAATGCCCATTTCAGGCTGCAAATGCTTTTGGGACATTCAGAGCTTTCTGGCACAGATTCAAGGCCACCAACATTTTCTGGACTTTAGGGGGTCTACGATGCCTGTAAGCCCCTTTTTTGGACCTCCAAAGTCTTCAACATTTTTGCAGCCTAAGAAGCATTTTAAGGCCTTTTTTGGACTGCTATCATATTCTGAACTTTCAGGGGTGTAGGATGCATTTTTTTGTGCACAAAATATTTTTGGGGATTTCAGTGGTCTAGGATGCAGGTTAATGCCCATTTCAGGCTGCAAATGCTTTTGGGACATTCAGAGCTTTCTGACACAGTTTCAAGGCCACCAACATTTTCTGGACTTTAGGGGGTCTACAATGCCTGTAAGCCCCTTTTTTGGACCTCCAAAGTTTTCAACATTTTTGCAGCCTAAGAAGCATTTTAAGGCCTTTTTTGGACTGCTAACATATTCTGAACTTTCAGCGGTGTAGGATGCTTTTTTCGTGCCATAATATTTTTGGGAATTTCAGTGGTCTATGATGCGGGTTAATGCCCATTTCAGGCTGCAAATGTTTTTGGGATATTCAGAGCTCTTTGACACAGTTGTTGGACCACCAACATTTTCTGGACATTAGGGGGTCTAGGATGACTGTAAACCCCTTTTTTGGGCCTCCAAAGTTTTCAACATTTTTGCAGCCTAAGATGCTTTTAAGGCCTTTTTTTGGGCTGCTAACATATTCTGAACTTTCAGCGGTGTAGGATGTGTTTTTCCTGCCATAAATATTTTTGTCAATTTCAGTGGTCTAGGATGCGGGTTAATGCCCATTTCAGGCTGCACATGTTTTTGGGACATTCAGAGCTTTCTGACACAGTTTTTAGGCCACCAACATTTTCTGGACTTTAGTGGGTCTACGATGCCTGTAAGCCCCTTTTTTGGACCTCCAAAGTTTTCAACATTTCTGCAGCCTCAGAAGCATTTTAAGGCCTTTTTTGGACTGCTATCATATTCTGAACTTTCAGGGGTGTAGGATGCATTTTCTCGTGCACAAAATACTTTTGGGGATTTCAGTGGTCTAGGATGCAGGTTAATGCCCATTTCAGGCTGCAAATGCTTTTGGGACATTCAGACCTTTCTGGCACAGATTCAAGGCCACCAACATTTTCTGGACTTTGGGGGGTCTACGATGCCTGTAAGCCCCTTTTTTGGACCTCCAAAGTTTTCAACATTTTTGCAGCCTAAGAAGCATTTTAAGGCCTTTTTTGGACTGCTATCATATTCTGAACTTTCAGGGGTGTAGGATGCATTTTCTCGTGCACAAAATATTTTTGGGGATTTCAGTGGTCTAGGATGCAGGTTAATGCCCATTTCAGGCTGCAAATGCTTTTGGGACATTCGGAGCTTTCTGACACAGTTTCAAGTCCACCAACATTTTCTGGACTTTAGGGGGTCTACGATGCCTGTAAGCCCCTTTTTTGGACCTCCAAAGTTTTCAACATTTTTGCAGCCTAAGAAGCATTTTAAGGCCTTTTTTGGACTGCTAACATATTCTGAACTTTCAGCGGTGTAGGATGCTTTTTTCGTGCCATAATATTTTTGGGAATTTCAGTGGTCTATGATGCGGGTTAATGCCTATTTCAGGCTGCAAATGTTTTTGGGATATTCAAAGCTCTCTGACACCGTTTTTGAGCCACCAACATTTTCTGGACTTTAGGGGGTTTAGGATGCCTGTAAACCCCTTTTTTGGACCTCCAAAGTTTTCAACATTTGTGCAGCCTAAGATGCATTTCAAGGCCTTTTTTGAGCTGCTAACATATTCTGAACTTTCAGGATGTAAGATGCATTTTTTGTGGCAAAACTATTTTTGGGAATTTCAGTGGTCTAGGATGCAGGTTAATGCCCCTTATAGGCTACAAATGTTTTTGGGACATTCAGAGCTCTCCGACAGTTTTTTGGGCCACCAAAATATTCTGGACTTTAGGGGGTCTAGGATGCCTGTAAACCCATTTTTTGGACCTCCAAAGTTTTAAACATTTGTGCAGTCTAAGATGCATTTTAAGGCATTTTTTGGGCTGCTAACATGTTCAGAACTTTTAGCAGTGTAGGATGCATTTTTTTTTCGTGCCATAAATATTTTTGGGAATTTCAGTGGTCTAGGATGCGGGTTAATGCCCATTTCAGGCTTCAAATGTTTTTGGGACATTCAGAGCTCTCTGCCACAGTTTTTAGGCCACCAACATTTTTTGGACTTTAGGGGGTCTAGGATGACTGTAAACCCCTTTTTTGGGCCTCCAAAGTTTTCAACATTTTTGCAGCCTAAGATGCATTTTAAGGCCTTTTTTGGGCTGCTAACATATTCTGAACATTCGATGGTGTATGATGCATTTTTCGTGCCATAAATATTTTTGGGAATTTCACTGGTCTAGGATGCGGGTTAATGCCCATTTCAAGCTGCAAATATTTTTGGGACATTCAGAGCTTTCTGACACAGTTTTTAGGCCACCAACATTTTCTGGACTTTAGGGAGTCTAGGATGCCTGTAAACCCCATTTTTGGACCTCCAAAGTTTTCAACATTTTTGCAGCCTAAGATGCATTTTAAGGCCTTTTTTGGGCTGCTAACATATTCTGAACTTTCAGTGGTGTAAGATACATTTTCCGTGCCAAAACTATTTTTGGGAATTTCAGTGGTCTAGGATGCAGGTTAATGTCCCTTATTGGCTACACATGTTTTTGGGACATTCCGAGCTCTCCGACAGTTTTTTGGGCCACCAAAATATTCTGGACTTTAGGGGGTCTAGGATGCCTGTAAACCCTTTTTTGGGCCTCCAAAGTTTTCAACATGTTTGCAGCCTAAGATGCATATTAAGGCCTTTTTTTGGGCTGCTAACATATTCTGAACTTTCGATGGTGTATGATGCATTTTTCGTGCCATAAATATTTTTGGGAATTTCACTGGTCTAGGATGCGGGTTAATGCCCATTTCAAGCTGCAAATATTTTTGGGACATTCAGAGCTTTCTGACACAGTTTTTAGGCCACCAACATTTTCTGGACTTTAGGGAGTCTAGGATGCCTGTAAACCCCTTTTTTGGACCTCCAAAGTTTTCAACTTTTTTGCAGCCTAAGATGCATTTTAAGGCCTTTTTTGGGCTGCTAACATATTCTGAACTTTCAGTGGTGTAAGATACATTTTCCGTGCCAAAACTATTTTTGGGAATTTCAGTGGTCTAGGATGCAGGTTAATGTCCCTTATTGGCTACACATGTTTTTGGGACATTCAGAGCTCTCCGACAGTTTTTTGGGCCACCAAAATATTCTGGACTTTAGGGGTTCTAGGATGCCTGTAAACCCTTTTTTGGACCTCCAAAGTTTTCAATATTTTTGCAGCCTAAGATGCATTTTAAGGCCTTTTTTGGGCTGCTAACATGTTCAGAACTTTTAGCAGTGTAGGATGCATTTTTTTTCGTGCCATAAATATTTTTGGGAATTTCAGTGGTCTAAGATGCGGGTTAATGCCCATTTCAGGCTTCAAATGTTTTTGGGACATTCAGATCTCTCTGACACAGTTTTTGGGCCACCAACATTTTCTGGACTTTAGGGGGCCTAGGATGACTGTAAACCCCTTTTTTGGGCCTGTAAGGTTTTCAACATTTTTGCAGCCTAAGATGCATTTTAAGGCATTTTTTGGGCTTCTAACATATTCTGAACTTTCAGGGTGTAGGATGCATTTTTCGTGCCATGAATATTTTTGGGAATTTCAGTGGTCTAGGATGCGGTTTAATGCCCATTTCAGGCTGCAAATATTTTTGGGACATTCAGAGCTTTCTGACACAGTTTTTAGGCCACCAACATTTTCCGGACTTTAGGGGGTCTAGGATGCCTGTAAACCCCTTTTTTGGGCCTCCAAAGTTTTCAACATTTTTGCAGCCTAAGATGGATTTTAAGGCCTTTTTTGGGCTGCTATCATATTCTGAACTTTCAGGGGTGTAGGATGCATTTTCTCGTGCACAAAATATTTTTGGGGATTTCAGTGGTCTAGGATGCAGGTTAATACCCATTTCAGGCTGCAAATGCTTTTGGGACATTCAGAGCTTTCTGACACAGTTTCAAGGCCACCAACATTTTCTGGACTTTAGGGGGTCTACGATGCCTGTAAGCCCCTTTTTTGGACCTCCAAAGTTTTCAACATTTTTGCAGCCTAAGAAGCATTTTAAGGCCTTTTTTGGACTGCTAACATATTCTGAACTTTCAGCGGTGTAGGATGCTTTTTTCGTGCCATAATATTTTTGGGAATTTCAGTGGTCTATGATGCGGGTTAATGCCCATTTCAGGCTGCAAATGTTTTTGGGATATTCAGAGCTCTCTGACACCGTTTTTGAGCCACCAACATTTTCTGGACTTTAGGGGGTTTAGGATGCCTGTAAACCCCTTTTTGGGCCTCCAAAGTTTTCAACATTTTTGCAGCCTAAGATGGATTTTAAGGCCTTTTTTGGGCTGCTATCATATTCTGAACTTTCAGGGGTGTAGGATGCATTTTCTCGTGCACAAAATATTTTTGGGGATTTCAGTGGTCTAGGATGCAGGTTAATACCCATTTCAGGCTGCAAATGCTTTTGGGACATTCAGAGCTTTCTGACACAGTTTCAAGGCCACCAACATTTTCTGGACTTTAGGGGGTCTACGATGCCTGTAAGCCCCTTTTTTGGACCTCCAAAGTTTTCAACATTTTTGCAGCCTAAGAAGCATTTTAAGGCCTTTTTTGGACTGCTAACATATTCTGAACTTTCAGCGGTGTAGGATGCTTTTTTCGTGCCATAATATTTTTGGGAATTTCAGTGGTCTATGATGCGGGTTAATGCCCATTTCAGGCTGCAAATGTTTTTGGGATATTCAGAGCTCTCTGACACCGTTTTTGAGCCACCAACATTTTCTGGACTTTAGGGGGTTTAGGATGCCTGTAAACCCCTTTTTTGGGCCTCCAAGGTTTTCAACATTTTTGCAGCCTAAAATGCATTTTAAGGCATTTTTTGAGCTGCTAACATATTCTGAACTTTCAGGATGTAAGATGCATTTTTTGTGCCAAAACTATATTTGGGAATTTCAGTGGTCTAGGATGCAGGTTAATGCCCCTTATAGGCTACAAATGTTTTTGGGACATTCAGAGCTCTGCGACAGTTTTTTGGGCCACCAACATTTTCTGGACTTTAGGGGGTCTAGGATGCATGTAAACCCATTTTTTGGACCTCCAAAGTTTTCAACATTTGTGCAGCCTAAGATGCATTTCAAGGCCTTTTTTGAGCTGCTAACATATTCTGAACTTTCAGGATGTAAGATGCATTTTTTGTGCCAAAACTATTTTTGGGAATTTCAGTGGTCTAGGATGCAGGTTAATGCCCCTTATAGGCTACAAATTTTTTGGGACATTCAGAGCTCTCCGACAGTTTTTTGGGCCACCAAAATATTCTGGACTTTAGGGGGTGTAGGATGCCTGTAAACCCATTTTTTGGACCTCCAAAGTTTTAAACATTTGTGCAGTCTAAGATGCATTTTAAGGCCTTTTTTGGGCTGCTAACATGTTCAGAACTTTTAGCAGTGTAGGATGCATTTTTTTTTTCGTGCCATAAATATTTTTGGGAATTTCAGTGGTCTAGGATGCGGGTTAATGCCCATTTCAGGCTTCAAATGTTTTTGGGACATTCAGAGCTCTCTGACACAGTTTTTAGGCCACCAACATTTTCTGGACTTTAGGGGGTCTAGGATGACTGTAAACCCCTTTTTTGGGCCTCCAAAGTTTTCAACATGTTTGCAGCCTAAGATGCATATTAAGGCCTTTTTTTGGGCTGCTAACATATTCTGAACTTTCGATTGTGTATGATGCATTTTTCGTGCCATAAATATTTTTGGGAATTTCACTGGTCTAGGATGCGGGTTAATGCCCATTTCAAGCTGCAAATATTATTGGGACATTCAGAGCTTTCTGACACAGTTTTTAGGCCACCAACATTTTCTGGACTTTAGGGGGTCTAGGATGCCTGTAAACCCCTTTTTTGGATCTCCAAAGTTTTCAACATTTTTGCAGCCTAAGATGCATTTTAAGGCCTTTTATGGGCTGCTAACATATTCTGAACTTTCAGTGGTGTAAGATGCATTTTCCGTGCCAAAACTATTTTTGGGAATTTCAGTGGTCTAGGGTGCAGGTTAATGTCCCTTATTGGCTACACATGTTTTTGGGACATTCAGAGCTCTCTGACACAGTTTTTGGGCCACCAACATTTTCTGGACTTTAGGGGGTCTAGGATGACTGTAAACCCCTTTTTTGGGCCTCCAAAGTTTTCAACATTTTTGCAGCCTAAGATGCTTTTAAGGTCTTTTTTTGGGCTGCTAACATATTCTGAACTTTCAGCGGTGCAGGATGCATTTTTCGTGCCATAAATATTTTTGGGAATTTCAGTGGTCTAGGATGCGGGTTAATGCCCATTTCAGGCTGCAAATGTTTTTGGGACATTCAGAGCTCTCTGACACAGTTTTTGGGCCACCAACATTTTCTGGACTTTAGGGGGTCTAGGATGACTGTAAAGCCCTTTTTTGGGCCTCTAAGGTTTTCAACATTTTTGCAGCCTAAAATGCATGTTATGGCCTTTTTTGGGCTGCTTACATATTCTGAACTTTCAGCGGTGTAGGATGTGTTTTTCCTGCAATAAATATTTTTGTCAATTTCAGTGGTCCAGGATGCGGGTTAATGCCCATTTCAGGCTGCAAATGTTTTTGGGACATTCAGAGCTTTCTGACACAGTTTTTAGGCCACCAACATTTTCTGGACTTTAGGGGGTCTAGGATGCCTGGAAACCCCTTTTTTGGGCCTCCAAAGTTTTCAACATTTTTGCAGCCTAAGATGGATTTTAAGGTCTTTTTTGGGCTGCTATCATATTCTGAACTTTCAGGGGTGTAGGATGCATTTTCTCGTGCACAAAATATTTTTGGGGATTTCAGTGGTCTAGGATGCAGGTTAATGCCCATTTCAGGCTGCAAATGCTTTTGGGACATTCAGAGCTTTCTGGCACAGATTCAAGGCCACCAACATTTTCTGGACTTTAGGGGGTCTACGATGCCTGTAAGCCCCTTTTTTGGACCTCCAAAGTCTTCAACAATTTTGCAGCCTAAGAAGCATTTTAAGGCCTTTTTTGGACTGCTATCATATTCTGAACTTTCAGGGGTGTAGGATGCATTTTCTCGTGCACAAAATATTTTTGGGGATTTCAGTGGTCTAGGATGCAGGTTAATGCCCATTTCAGGCTGCAAATGCTTTTGGGACATTCAGAGCTTTCTGACACAGTTTCAAGGCCACCAACATTTTCTGGACTTTAGGGGGTCTACGATGCCTGTAAGCCCCTTTTTTGGACCTCCAAAGTTTTCAACATTTTTGCAGCCTAAGATGCTTTTAAGGCCTTTTTTTGGGCTGCTAACATATTCTGAACTTTCAGCGGTGCAGGATGCATTTTTCGTGCCATAAATATTTTTGGGAATTTCAGTGGTCTAGGATGCGGGTTAATGCCCATTTCAGGCTGCAAATGTTTTTGGGACATTCAGAGCTCTCTGACACAGTTTTTGGGCCACCAACATTTTCTGGAATTTAGGGGGTCTAGGATGACTGTAAAGCCCTTTTTTGGGCCTCTAAGGTTTTCAACATTTTTGCAGCCTAAGATGCATTTTAAGGCCTTTTTTGGACTGCTATCATATTCTGAACTTTCAGGGGTGTAGGATGCATTTTCTCGTGCACAAAATATTTTTGGGGATTTCAGTGGTCTAGGACGCAGGTTAATGCCCATTTCAGTCTGCAAATGCTTTTGGGACATTCAGAGCTTTCTGACACAGTTTCAAGGCCACCAACATTTTCTGGACTTTAGGGGGTCTACGATGCCTGTAAGCCCCTTTTTTGGACCTCCAAAGTTTTCAACATTTTTGCAGCCTAAGATGCTTTTAAGGCCTTTTTTTGGGCTGCTAACATATTCTGAACTTTCAGCGGTGCAGGATGCTTTTTTCGTGCCATAATATTTTTGGGAATTTCAGTGGTCTATGATGCGGGTTAATGCCCATTTCAGGCTGCAAATGTTTTTGGGATATTCAGAGCTCTCTGACACAGTTTTTGGGCCACCAACATTTTCTGGACTTTAGGGGGTCTAGGATGACTGTAAACCCCTTTTTTGGGCCTCCAAAGTTTTCAACATTTTTGCAGCCTAAGATGCTTTTAAGGCCTTTTTTTGGGCTGCTAACATATTCTGAACTTTCAGCGGTGCAGGATGCATTTTTCGTGCCATAAATATTTTTGGGAATTTCAGTGGTCTAGGATGCGGGTTAATGCCCATTTCAGGCTGCAAATGTTTTTGGGACATTCAGAGCTCTCTGACACAGTTTTTGGGCCACCAACATTTTCTGGACTTTAGGGGGTCTAGGATGACTGTAAAGCCCTTTTTTGGGCCTCTAAGGTTTTCAACATTTTTGCAGCCTAAGATGCATGTTATGGCCTTTTTTGGGCTGCTAACATATTCTGAACTTTCAGCGGTGTAGGATGTGTTTTTCCTGCCATAAATATTTTTGTCAATTTCAGTGGTCAAGGATGCGGGTTAATGCCCATTTCAGGCTGCAAATGTTTTTGGGACATTCAGAGCTTTCTGACACAGTTTTTAGGCCACCAACATTTTCTGGACTTTAGGGGGTCTAGGATGCCTGTAAACCCCTTTTTTGGGCCTCGAAAGTTTTCAACATTTTTGCAGCCTAAGATGGATTTTAAGGCCTTTTTTGGGCTGCTATCATATTCTGAACTTTCAGGGGTGTAGGATGCATTTTCTCGTGCACAAAATATTTTTGGGGATTTCAGTGGTCTAGGATGCAGGTTAATGCCCATTTCAGGCTGCAAATGCTTTTTGGACATTCAGAGCTTTCTGACACAGATTCAAGGCCACCAACATTTTCTGGACTTTAGGGGTCTACGATGCCTGAAAGCCCCTTTTTTGGACCTCCAAAGTTTTCAACATTTTTGCAGCCTAAGAAGCATTTTAAGGCCTTTTTTGGACTGCTAACATATTCTGAACTTTCAGCGGTGTAGGATGCTTTTTTCGTGCCATAATATTTTTGGGAATTTCAGTGGTCTATGATGCGGGTTAATGCCCATTTCAGGCTGCAAATGTTTTTGGGATATTCAGAGCTCTCTGACACCGTTTTTGAGCCACCAACATTTTCTGGACTTTAGGGGGTTTAGGATGCCTGTAAACCCCTTTTTTGGGCCTCCAAGGTTTTCAACATTTTTGCAGCCTAAAATGCATTTTAAGGCATTTTTTGAGCTGGTAACATATTCTGAACTATCAGGATGTAAGATGCATTTTTTGTGCCAAAACTATTTTTGGGAATTTCAGTGGTCTAGGATGCAGGTTAATGCCCCTTATAGGCTACAAATGTTTTTGGGACATTCAGAGCTCTCCGACAGTTTTTTGGGCCACCAACATTTTCTGGACTTTAGGGGGTCTAGGATGCATGTAAACCCATTTTTTGGACCTCCAAAGTTTTCAACATTTGTGCAGCCTAAGATGCATTTCAAGGCCTTTTTTGAGCTGCTAACATATTCTGAACTTTCAGGATGTAAGATGCATTTTTTGTGCCAAAACTATTTTTGGGAATTTCAGTGGTCTAGGATGCAGGTTAATGCCCCTTATAGGCTACACATGTTTTTGGGACATTCAGAGCTCTCCGACAGTTTTTTGGGCCACCAAAATATTCTGGACTTTAGGGGGTCTAGGATGCCTGTAAACCCATTTTTTGGACCTCCAAAGTTTTAAACATTTGTGCAGTCTAAGATGCATTTTAAGGCCTTTTTTGGGCTGCTAACATGTTCAGAACATGTTCAGAACTTTTAGCAGTGAAGGATGCATTTTTTTTTTCGTGCCATAAATATTTTTGGGAATTTCAGTGGTCTAGGATGCGGGTTAATGCCCATTTCAGGCTTCAAATGTTTTTGGGACATTCAGAGCTCTCTGACACAGTTTTTAGGCCACCAACATTTTCTGGACTTTAGGGGGTCTAGGATGACTGTAAACCCCTTTTTTGGGCCTCCAAAGTTTTCAACATGTTTGCAGCCTAAGATGCATATTAAGGCCTTTTTTTGGGCTGCTAACATATTCTGAACTTTCGATAGTGTATGATGCATTTTTCGTGCCATAAATATTTTTGGGAATTTCACTGGTCTAGGATGCGGGTTAATGCCCATTTCAAGCTGCAAATATTTTTGGGACATTCAGAGCTTTCTGACACAGTTTTTAGGCCACCAACATTTTCTGGACTTTAGGGAGTCTAGGATGCCTGTAAACCCCTTTTTTGGACCTCCAAAGTTTTCAACATTTTTGCAGCCTAAGATGCATTTTAAGGCCTTTTTTGGGCTGCTAACATATTCTGAACTTTCAGTGGTGTAAGATGCATTTTCCGTGCCAAAACTATTTTTGGGAATTTCAGTGGTCTAGGATGCAGGTTAATGTCCCTTATTGGCTACACATGTTTTTGGGACATTCAGAGCTCTCCGACAGTTTTTTGGGCCACCAAAATATTCTGGACTTTAGGGGGTCTAGGATGCCTGTAAACCCTTTTTTGGACCTCCAAAGTTTTCAATATTTTTGCAGCCTAAGATGCATTTTAAGGCCTTTTTTGGGCTGCTAACATATTCTGAACTTTCAGCGGTGTAGGATGTATTTTTCGTGCCATGAATATTTTTGGGAATTTCAGTGGTCTAGGATGCAGGTTAATGTCCCTTATTGGCTACACATGTTTTTGGGACATTCAGAGCTCTCCGACAGTTTTTTGGGCCACCAAAATATTCTGGACTTTAGGGGGTCTAGGATGCCTGTAAACCCTTTTTTGGACCTCCAAAGTTTTCAATATTTTTGCAGCCTAAGATGCATTTTAAGGCCTTTTTTGGGCTGCTAACATGTTCAGAACTTTTAGCAGTGTAGGATGCATTTTTTTTTCGTGCCATAAATATTTTTGGGAATTTCAGTGGTCTAGGATGCGGGTTAATGCCCATTTCAGGCTTCAAATGTTTTTGGGACATTCAGAGCTCTCTGACACAGTTTTTAGGCCACCAACATTTTCTGGACTTTAGGGGGTCTAGGATGACTGTAAACCCCTTTTTTGGGCCTCCAAAGTTTTCAACATGTTTGCAGCCTAAGATGCATATTAAGGCCTTTTTTTGGGCTGCTAACATATTCTGAACTTTCGATAGTGTATGATGCATTTTTCGTGCCATAAATATTTTTGGGAATTTCACTGGTCTAGGATGCGGGTTAATGCCCATTTCAAGCTGCAAATATTTTTGGGACATTCAGAGCTTTCTGACACAGTTTTTAGGCCACCAACATTTTCTGGACTTTAGGGAGTCTAGGATGCCTGTAAACCCCTTTTTTGGACCTCCAAAGTTTTCAACATTTTTGCAGCCTAAGATGCATTTTAAGGCCTTTTTTGGGCTGCTAACATATTCTGAACTTTCAGTGGTGTAAGATGCATTTTCCGTGCCAAAACTATTTTTGGGAATTTCAGTGGTCTAGGATGCAGGTTAATGTCCCTTATTGGCTACACATGTTTTTGGGACATTCAGAGCTCTCCGACAGTTTTTTGGGCCACCAAAATATTCTGGACTTTAGGGGGTCTAGGATGCCTGTAAACCCTTTTTTGGACCTCCAAAGTTTTCAATATTTTTGCAGCCTAAGATGCATTTTAAGGCCTTTTTTGGGCTGCTAACATATTCTGAACTTTCAGCGGTGTAGGATGTATTTTTCGTGCCATGAATATTTTTGGGAATTTCAGTGGTCTAGGATGCAGGTTAATGTCCCTTATTGGCTACACATGTTTTTGGGACATTCAGAGCTCTCCGACAGTTTTTTGGGCCACCAAAATATTCTGGACTTTAGGGGGTCTAGGATGCCTGTAAACCCTTTTTTGGACCTCCAAAGTTTTCAATATTTTTGCAGCCTAAGATGCATTTTAAGGCCTTTTTTGGGCTGCTAACATGTTCAGAACTTTTAGCAGTGTAGGATGCATTTTTTTTTCGTGCCATAAATATTTTTGGGAATTTCAGTGGTCTAGGATGCGGGTTAATGCCCATTTCAGGCTTCAAATGTTTTTGGGACATTCAGATCTCTCTGACACAATTTTTGGGCCACCAACATTTTCTGGACTTTAGGGGGCCTAGGATGACTGTAAACCCCTTTTTTGGGCCTGTAAGGTTTTCAACATTTTTGCAGCCTAAGATGCATGTTATGGCCTTTTTTGGGCTGCTAACATATTCTGAACTTTCAGCGGTTTAGGATGCATTTTTCCTGCCATAAATATTTTTGTCAATTTGAGTGGTCTAGGATGCGGGTTAATGCCCATTTCAGGCTGCAAATGTTTTTGGGACATTCAGAGCTTTCTGACACCGTTTTTAGGCCACCAACATTTTCTGGACTTTAGGGGGTCTAGGATGCCTGTAAACCCCTTTTTTGGGCCTCCAATGTTTTCTACATTTTTGCAGCCATAAGATGCATTTTAAGGCATTTTTTGGGCTTCTAACATATTCTTAACTTTCAGGGTGTAGGATGCACTTTTCGTGCCATGAATATTTTTGGGAATTTCAGTGGTCTAGGATACGGTTTAATGCCCATTTCAGGCTGCAAATATTTTTGGGACATTCAGAGATTTCTGACACAGTTTTTAGGCCACCAACATTTTCTGGACTTTAGGGGGTCTAGGATGCCTGTAAACCCCTTTTTTGGGCCTCCAAAGTTTTCAACATTTTTGCAGCCTAAGATGGATTTTAAGGCCTTTTTTGGGCTGCTATCATATTCTGAACTTTCAGGGGTGTAGGATGCATTTTCTCGTGCACAAAATATTTTTGGGGATTTCAGTGGTCTAGGATGCAGGTTAATACCCATTTCAGGCTGCAAATGCTTTTGGGACATTCAGAGCTTTCTGACACAGTTTCAAGACCACCAACATTTTCTGGACTTTAGGGGGTCTACGATGCCTGTAAATCCCTTTTTTGGACCTCCAAAGTTTTCAACATTTTTGCAGCCTAAGAAGCATTTTAAGGCCTTTTTTGGACTGCTAACATATTCTGAACTTTCAGCGGTGTAGGATGCTTTTTTCGTGCCATAATATTTTTGGGAATTTCAGTGGTCTAGGATGCGGGTTAATGCCCATTTCAGGCTGCAAATGTTTTTGGGACATTCAGAGCTCTCTGACACAGTGTTTAGGCCACCAACATTTTCTGGACTTTAGGGAGTCTAGGATGCCTGTAAACCCCTTTTTTGGACCTCCAAAGTTTTCAACATTTTTGCAGCCTAAGATGCATTTTAAGGCCTTTTTTGGGCTGCTAACATATTCTGAACTTTCAGTGGTGTAAGATGCATTTTCCGTGCCAAAACTATTTTTGGGAATTTCAGTGGTCTAGGATGCAGGTTAATGTCCCTTATTGGCTACACGTGTTTTTGGGACATTCAGAGCTCTCTGGGAGTTTTTTGGGCCACCAACATTTTCTGGATTTAAAGGGGGTCTAGGATGCCTGTAAACCCCTTTTTTGGGCCTCCAAAGTTTTCTACATTTTTGCAGCCCTAAGATGCATCTTAAGGCATTTTTGGGGCTGCTAACATATTCTGAACTTTCAGGGTGTAAGATGCATTTTTCGTGCCAAAACTATTTTTGGGAATTTCAGTGGTAAAGGATGCAGGTTAATGCCCCTTATAGGCTACACATGTTTTTGGAACACTCAGAGCTCTCTGACAGTTTTTTGGACCACCAACATTTTCTGGACTTTAGGGGGTCTAGGATGCCTGTAAACCCCTTTTTTGGACCTCCAAAGTTTTCAATATTTTTGCAGCCTAAGATGCATTTTAAGGCCTTTTTTGGGCTGCTAACATATTCTGAACTTTCAGCGGTGTAGGATGCATTTTTCGTGCCATGAATATTTTTGGGAATTTCAGTGGTCTAGGATGCGGTTTAATGCCCTTTTCAGGCTGCAAATATTTTTGGGACATTCAGAGCTTTCTGACACAGTTTTTAGGCCACCAACATTTTCTGGACTTTAGGGGGTCTAGGATGCCTGTAAACCCCTTTTTTGGACCTCCAAAGTTTTCAATATTTTTGCAGCCTAAGATGCATTTTAAGGCCTTTTTTGGGCTGCTAACATGTTCAGAACTTTTAGCAGTGTAGGATGCATTTTTTTTTCGTGCCATAAATATTTTTGAGAATTTCAGTGGTCTAGGATGCGGGTTAATGCCCATTTCAGGATTCAAATGTTTTTGGGACATTCAGAGCTCTCTGACACAGTTTTTGGGCCACCAACATTTTCGGGACTTTAGGGGGTCTAGGATGACTGTAAACCCCTTTTTTGGGCCTCCAAAGTTTTCAACATTTTTGAAGCCTAAGATGCTTTTAAGGCCTTTTTTTGGGCTGCTAACATATTCTGAACTTTCAGCGGTGCAGGATGCATTTTTCGTGCCATAAATATTTTTAGGAATTTCAGTGGTCTAGGATGCGGGTTAATGCCCATTTCAGGCTGCAAATGTTTTTGGGACATTCAGAGCTCTCTGACACAGTTTTTGGGCCACCAACATTTTCTGGACTTTAGGGGGTCTAGGATGACTGTAAAGCCCTTTTTTGGGCCTCCAAAGTTTTCAACATTTTTGCAGCCTAAGATGCATTTTAAGGCCTTTTTTGATCTGCTAACATATTCTGAAATTTCAGGGGTGTAGGATGCATTTTTCGTGCCATAAATATTTTTGGGAATTTCAGTGGTCTAGGATACGGGTTAATGCCCATTTCAGGCTGCAAATATTTTTGGGACATTCAGAGCTTTCTGACACAGTTTTTAGGCCACCAACATTTTCTGGACATTAGGGAGTCTAGGATGCATGTAAACCCCTTTTTTGGACCTCCAAAGTTTTCAACATTTTTGCAGCCTAAGATGCATTTTAAGGCCTTTTTTGGGCTGCTAACATATTCTGAACTTTCAGGGTGTAAGATGCATTTTTTGTGCCATAAATATTTTTGGGAATTTCAGTGGTCTAGGATGCAGGTTAATGTCCCTTATTGGCTACACATGTTTTTGGGACATTCAGAGCTCTCTGGCAGTTTTTTGGGCCACCAACATTTTCTGGACTTTAGGGGGTCTAGGATGCCTGTAAACCCCTTTTCTGGGCCTCCAAAGTTTTCTACATTTTTGCAGCCCTAAAATGCATCTTAAGGCATTTTTGGGGCTTCTAACATATTCTGAACTTTCAGGGTGTAAGATGCATTTTTCGTGCCAAAACTATTTTTGGGAATTTCAGTGGTAAAGGATGCAGGTTAATGCCCCTTATAGGTTACAAATGTTTTTGGAACACTCAGAGCTCTCTGACAGTTTTTTGGACCACCAACATTTTCTGGACTTTAGGGGGTCTAGGATGCCTGTAAACCCCTATTTTGGACCTCTAAAGTTTTCAATATTTTTGCAGCCTAAGATGCATTTTAAGGCCTTTTTTGGGCTGCTAACTTATTCTGAACTTTCAGCGGTGTAGGTTGCATTTTTCGTGCCATGAATATTTTTGGGAATTTCAGTGGTCTAGGATGCGGTTTAATGCCCTTTTCAGGCTGCAAATATTTTTGGGACATTCAGAGCTTTCTGACACAGTTTTTAGGCCACCAACAGTTTCTGGACTTTAGGGGGTCTAGGATGCCTGTAAACCCCTTTTTTGGACCTCCAAGGTTTTCAATATTTTTGCAGCCTAAGATGCTTTTAAGGCCTTTTTTTGGGCTGCTAACATATTCTGAACTTTCAGCGGTGCAGGATGCATTTTTGTTTTTCGTGCCATAAATATTTTTGGGAATTTCAGTGGTCTAGGATGCGGGTTAATGCCCATTTCAGGCTTCAAATGTTTTTGGGACATTCAGAGCTCTCTGACACAGTTTTTAGGCCACCAACATTTTCTGGACTTTAGGGGGTCTAGGATGACTGTAAACCCCTTTTTTGGGCCTCCAAAGTTTTCAACATGTTTGCAGCCTAAGATGCATATTAAGGCCTTTTTTTGGGCTGCTAACATATTCTGAACTTTCGATGGTGTATGATGCATTTTTCGTGCCATAAATATTTTGGGGAATTTCACTGGTCTAGGATGCGGGTTAATGCCCATTTCAAGCTGCAAATATTTTTGGGACATTCAGAGCTTTCTGACACAGTTTTTAGGCCACCAACATTTTCTGGACTTTAGGGAGTCTAGGATGCCTGTAAACCCCTTTTTTGGACCTCTAAAGTTTTCAATATTTTTGCAGCCTAAGATGCATTTTAAGGCCTTTTTTGGGCTGCTAACTTATTCTGAACTTTCAGCGGTGTAGGTTGCATTTTTCGTGCCATGAATATTTTTGGGAATTTCAGTGGTCTAGGATGCGGTTTAATGCCCTTTTCAGGCTGCAAATATTTTTGGGACATTCAGAGCTTTCTGACACAGTTTTTAGGCCACCAACAGTTTCTGGACTTTAGGGGGTCTAGGATGCCTGTAAACCCCTTTTTTGGACCTCCAAGGTTTTCAATATTTTTGCAGCCTAAGATGCTTTTAAGGCCTTTTTTTGGGCTGCTAACATATTCTGAACTTTCAGCGGTGCAGGATGCATTTTTGTTTTTCGTGCCATAAATATTTTTGGGAATTTCAGTGGTCTAGGATGCGGGTTAATGCCCATTTCAGGCTTCAAATGTTTTTGGGACATTCAGAGCTCTCTGACACAGTTTTTAGGCCACCAACATTTTCTGGACTTTAGGGGGTCTAGGATGACTGTAAACCCCTTTTTTGGGCCTCCAAAGTTTTCAACATGTTTGCAGCCTAAGATGCATATTAAGGCCTTTTTTTGGGCTGCTAACATATTCTGAACTTTCGATGGTGTATGATGCATTTTTCGTGCCATAAATATTTTGGGGAATTTCACTGGTCTAGGATGCGGGTTAATGCCCATTTCAAGCTGCAAATATTTTTGGGACATTCAGAGCTTTCTGACACAGTTTTTAGGCCACCAACATTTTCTGGACTTTAGGGAGTCTAGGATGCCTGTAAACCCCTTTTTTGGAACTCCAAAGTTTTCAACATTTTTGCAGCCTAAGATGCATTTTAAGCCCTTTTTTGGGCTGCTAACATATGCTGAACTTTCAGTGGTGTAAGATCCATTTTCCGTGCCAAAACTATTTTTGGGAATTTCAGTGGTCTAGGATGCAGGTTAATGTCCCTTATTGGCTACACATGTTTTTGGGACATTCAGAGCTCTCCGACAGTTTTTTGGGCCACCAAAATATTCTGGACTTTAGGGGGTCTAGGATGCCTGTAAACCCTTTTTTGGACCTCCAAAGTTTTCAATATTTTTGCAGCCTAAGATGCATTTTAAGGCCTTTTTTGGGCTGCTAACATATTCTGAACTTTCAGCGGTGTAGGATGCATTTTTCGTGCCATGAATATTTTTGGGAATTTCAGTGGTCTAGGATGCGGTTTAATGCCCTTTTCAGGCTGCAAATATTTTTGGGACATTCAGAGCTTTCTGACACAGTTTTTAGGCCACCAAAATTTTCTGGACTTTAGGGGGTCTAGGATGCCTGTAAACCCCTTTTTTGGACCGCCAAAGTTTTCAATATTTTTGCAGCCTAAGATGCATTTTAAGGCCTTTTTTGGGCTGCTAACATGTTCAGAACTTTTAGCAGTGTAGGATGCATTTTTTTTCGTGCCATAAATATTTTTGGGAATTTCAGTGGTCTAGGATGCGGGTTAATGCCCATTTCAGGCTTCAAATGTTTTTGGGACATTCAGATCTCTCTGACCCAGTTTTTGGGCCACCAACATTTTCTGGACTTTAGGGGGCCTAGGATGACTGTAAACCCCTTTTTTGGGCCTGTAAGGTTTTCAACATTTTTGCAGCCTAAGATACATGTTATGGCCTTTTTTGGGCTGCTAACATATTCTGAACTTTCAGCGGTTTAGGATGCATTTTTCCTGCCATAAATATTTTTGTCAATTTGAGTGGTCTAGGATGCGGATTAATGCCCATTTCAGGCTGCAAATGTTTTTGGGACATTCAGAGCTTTCTGACACAGTTTTTAGGCCACCAACATTTTCTGGACTTTAGGGGGTCTAGGATGCCTGTAAACCCCTTTTTTGGGCCTCCAAAGTTTTCAACATTTTTGCAGCCTAAGATGGATTTTAAGGCCTTTTCTGGGCTGCTATCATATTCTGAACTTTCAGGGGTGTAGGATGCATTTTCTCGTGCACAAAATATTTTTGGGGATTTCAGTGGTCTAGGATGCAGGTTAATGCCCATTTCAGGCTGCAAATGCTTTTGGGACATTCAGAGCTTTCTGGCACAGATTCAAGGCCACCAACATTTTCTGGACTTTAGGGGGTCTACGATGCCTGTAAGCCCCTTTTTTGGACCTCCAAAGTTTTCAACATTTTTGCAGCCTAAGAAGCATTTTAAGGCCTTTTTTGGACTGCTATCATATTCTGAAGTTTCAGGGGTGTAGGATGCATTTTCTCGTGCACAAAATATTTTTGGGGATTTCAGTGGTCTAGGATGCAGGTTAATGCCCATTTCAGGCTGCAAATGCTTTTGGGACATTCAGAGCTTTCTGACAAAGTTTCAAGGCCACCAACATTTTCTGGACTTTAGGGGTCTACGATGCCTGTAAGCCCCTTCTTTGGACCTCCAAAGTTTTCAACATTTTTGCAGCCTAAGAAGCATTTTAAGGCCTTTTTTGGACTGCTAACATATTCTGAACTTTCAGCGGTGTAGGATGCTTTTTTCGTGCCATAATATTTTCACGAATTTCAGTGGTCTAGGGTGCGGGTTAATGCCCATTTCAGGCTTCAAATGTTTTTGGGACATTCAGAGCTCTCTGACACAGTTTTTAGGCCACCAACATTTTCTGGACTTTAGGGGTCTACGATGCCTGTAAGCCCCTTTTTTGGACCTCCAAAGTTTTCAACATTTTTGCAGCCTAAGATGCATATTAAGGCCTTTTTTGGGCTGCTAACATATTCTGAACTTTCGATGGTGTATGATGCATTTTTCGTGCCATAAATATTTTTGGGAATTTCACTGGTCTAGGATGCGGGTTAATGCCCATTTCAAGCTGCAAATATTTTTGGGACATTCAGAGCTTTCTGACACAGTTTTTAGGCCACCAACATTTTCTGGACTTTAGGGAGTCTAGGATGCCTGTAAACCCCTTTTTTGGACCTCCAAAGTTTTCAATATTTTTGCAGCCTAAGATGCATTTTAAGGCCTTTTTTGGGCTGCTAATATATTCTGAACTTTCAGCGGTGTAGGATGCATTTTTCGTGCCATGAATATTTTTGGGAATTTCAGTGGTCTAGGATGCGGTTTAATGCCCTTTTCAGGCTGCAAATATTTTTGGGACATTCAGAGCTTTCTGACACAGTTTTTAGGCCACCAAAATTTTCTGGACTTTAGGGGGTCTAGGATGCCTGTAAACCCCTTTTTTGGACCGCCAAAGTTTTCAATATTTTTGCAGCCTAAGATGCATTTTAAGGCCTTTTTTGGGCTGCTAACATGTTCAGAAATTTTAGCAGTGTAGGATGCATTTTTTTTTCGTGCCATAAATATTTTTGGGAATTTCAGTGGTCTAGGATGCGGGTTAATGCCCATTTCAGGCTTCAAATGTTTTTGGGACATTCAGATATCTCTGACACAGTTTTTGGGCCACCAACACTTTCTGGACTTTAGGGGGCCTAGGATGACTGTAAACCCCTTTTTTGGGCCTGTAAGGTTTTCAACATTTTTGCAGCCTAAGATGCATGTTATGGCCTTTTTTGGGCTGCTAACATATTCTGAACTTTCAGCGGTTTAGGATGCATTTTTCTGCCATAAATATTTTTGTCAATTTGAGTGGTCTAGGATGCGGGTTAATGCCCATTTCAGGCTGCAAATGTTTTTGGGACATTCAGAGCTTTCTGACACCGTTTTTAGGCCACCAACATTTTCTGGACTTTAGGGGGTCTAGGATGCCTGTAAACCCCTTTTTTGGGCCTCCAATGTTTTCTACATTTTTGCAGCCATAAGATACATTTTAAGGCATTTTTTGGGCTTCTAACATATTCTGAACTTTCAGGGTGTAGGATGCATTTTTCGTGCCATGAATATTTTTGGGAATTTCAGTGGTCTAGGATGCGGTTTAATGCCCATTTCAGGCTGCAAATATTTTTGGGACATTCAGAGATTTCTGACACAGTTTTTAGGCCACCAACATTTTCTGGACTTTAGGGGGTCTAGGATGCCTGTAAACCCCTTTTTTGGGCCTCCAAAGTTTTCAACATTTTTGCAGCCTAAGATGGATTTTAAGGCCTTTTTTGGGCTGCTATCATATTCTGAACTTTCAGGGGTGTAGGATGCATTTTCTCGTGCACAAAATATTTTTGGGGATTTCAGTGGTCTAGGATGCAGGTTAATACCCATTTCAGGCTGCAAATGCTTTTGGGACATTCAGAGCTTTCTGACACAGTTTCAAGGCCACCAACATTTTCTGGACTTTAGGGGGTCTACGATGCCTGTAAATCCCTTTTTTGGACCTCCAAAGTTTTCAACATTTTTGCAGCCTAAGAAGCATTTTAAGGCCTTTTTTGGACTGCTAACATATTCTGAACTTTCAGCGGTGTAGGATGCTTTTTTCGTGCCATGATATTTTTGGGAATTTCAGTGGTCTAGGATGCGGGTTAATGCCCATTTCAGGCTGCAAATGTTTTTGGGACATTCAGAGCTCTCTGACACAGTTTTTAGGCCACCAACATTTTCTGGACTTTAGGGAGTCTAGGATGCCTGTAAACCCCTTTTTTGGACTTCCAAAGTTTTCAACATTTTTGCAGCCTAAGATGCATTTTAAGGCCTTTTTTGGGCTGCTAACATATTCTGAACTTTCAGTGGTGTAAGATGCATTTTCCGTGCCAAAACTATTTTTGGGAATTTCAGTGGTCTAGGATGCAGGTTAATGTCCCTTATTGGCTACACATGTTTTTGGGACATTCAGAGCTCTCTGGGAGTTTTTTGGGCCACCAACATTTTCTGGACTTTAGGGGGTCTAGGATGCCTGTAAACCCCTTTTTTGGGCCTCCAAAGTTTTCTACATTTTTGCAGCCCTAAGATGCATTTTAAGGCATTTTTGGGGCTGCTAACATATTCTGAACTTTCAGGGTGTAAGATGCATTTTTCGTGCCAAAACTATTTTTGGGAATTTCAGTGGTAAAGGATGCAGGTTAATGCCCCTTATAGGCTACAAATGTTTTTGGAACACTCAGAGCTCTCTGGCAGTTTTTTGGACCACCAACATTTTCTGGACTTTAGGGGGTCTAGGATGCCTGTAAACCCCTTTTTTGGACCTCCAAAGTTTTCAATATTTTTGCAGCCTAAGATGCATTTTAAGGCCTTTTTTGGGCTGCTAACATATTCTGAACTTTCAGCGGTGTAGGATGCATTTTTCGTGCCATGAATATTTTTGGGAATTTCAGTGGTCTAGGATGCGGTTTAATGCCCTTTTCAGGCTGCAAATATTTTTGGGACATTCAGAGCTTTCTGACACAGTTTTTAGGCCACCAACATTTTCTGGACTTTAGGGGGTCTAGGATGCCTGTAAACCCCTTTTTTGGACCTCCAAATTTTTCAATATTTTTGCAGCCTAAGATGCATTTTAAGGCCTTTTTTGGGCTGCTAACATGTTCAGAACTTTTAGCAGTGTAGGATGCATTTTTTTTCGTGCCATAAATATTTTTGAGAATTTCAGTGGTCTAGGATGCGGGTTAATGCCCATTTCAGGATTCAAATGTTTTTGGGACATTCAGAGCTCTCTGACACAGTTTTTGGGCCACCAACATTTTCGGGACTTTAGGGGGTCTAGGATGACTGTAAACCCCTTTTTTGGGCCTCCAAAGTTTTCAACATTTTTGCAGCCTAAGATGCTTTTAAGGCCTTTTTTTGGGCTGCTAACATATTCTGAACTTTCAGCGGTGCAGGATGCATTTTTCGTGCCATAAATATTTTTAGGAATTTCAGTGGTCTAGGATGCGGGTTAATGCCCATTTCAGGCTGCAAATGTTTTTGGGACATTCAGAGCTCTCTGACACAGTTTTTGGGCCACGACATTTTCTGGACTTTAGGGGGTCTAGGATGACTGTAAAGCCCTTTTTTGGGCCTCCAAAGTTTTCAACATTTTTGCAGCCTAAGATGCATTTTAAGGCCTTTTTTGATCTGCTAACATATTCTGAAATTTCAGGGGTGTAGGATGCATTTTTCGTGCCATAAATATTTTTGGGAATTTCAGTGGTCTAGGATGCGGGTTAATGCCCATTTCAGGCTGCAAATGTTTTTGGGACATTCAGAGCTCTCTGACCCTGTTTTTGGGCCACCAACATTTTCTGGACTTTAGGGGGTCTAGGATGCATGTAAACCCCTTTTTTGGGCCTCCAAAGTTTTCTACATTTTTGCAGCCCTAAGATGCATTCTAAGATGCATTTTAAGGCATTTTTTGGGCTTCTAACATATTCTGAACTTTCAGGGTGTAAGATGCATTTTTTGTGCCATAAATATTTTTGGGAATTTCAGTGGTCTAGGATGCGTGTTAATGCCCATTTCAGGCTGCAAATATTTTTGGGACATTCAGAGCTTTCTGACACAGTTTTTAGGCCACCAACATTTTCTGGACATTAGGGAGTCTAGGATGCCTGTAAACCCCTTTTTTGGACCTCCAAAGTTTTCAACATTTTTGCAGCCTAAGATGCATTTTAAGGCCTTTTTTGGGCTGCTAACATATTCTGAACTTTCAGTGGTGTAAGATGCATTTTCCGTGCCAAAACTATTTTTGGGAATTTCAGTGGTCTAGGATGCAGGTTAATGTCCCTTATTGGCTACACATGTTTTTGGGACATTCAGAGCTCTCTGGCAGTTTTTTGGGCCACCAACATTTTCTGGACTTTAGGGGGTCTAGGATGCCTGTAAACCCCTTTTCTGGGCCTCCAAAGTTTTCTACATTTTTGCAGCCCTAAAATGCATCTTAAGGCATTTTTGGGGCTGCTAACATATTCTGAACTTTCAGCGGTGTAGGATGCATTTTTCGTGCCATGAATATTTTTGGGAATTTCAGTGGTCTAGGATGCGGTTTAATGCCCTTTTCAGGCTGCAAATATTTTTGGGACATTCAGAGCTTTCTGACACAGTTTTTAGGCCACCAACATTTTCTGGACTTTAGGGGGTCTAGGATGCCTGTAAACCCCTTTTTTGGACCTCCAAGGTTTTCAATATTTTTGCAGCCTAAGATGCATTTTAAGGCCTTTTTTGGGCTGCTAACATGTTCAGAACTTTCAGCAGTGTAGGATGCATTTTTTTTTCGTGCCATAAATATTTTTGGGAATTTCAGTGGTCTAGGGTGCGGGTTAATGCCCATTTCAGGCTTCAAATCTTTTTGGGACATTCAGAGCTCTCTGACACAGTTTTTGGGCCACCAATATTTTCTGGACTTTAGGGGGTCTAGGATGACTGTAAACCCCTTTTTTGGGCCTCCAAAGTTTTCAACATTTTTGCAGCCTAAGATGCTTTTAAGGCCTTTTTTTGGGCTGCTAACATATTCTGAACTTTCAGCGGTGCAGGATGCATTTTTCGTGCCATAAATATTTTTGGGAATTTCAGTGGTCTAGGATACGGGTTAATGCCCATTTCAGGCTGCAAATGTTTTTGGGACATTCAGAGCTCTCTGACACAGTTTTTGGGCCACCAACATTTTCTGGACTTTAGGGGGTCTACGATGCCTGTAAGCCCCTTTTTTGGACCTCCAAAGTTTTCAACATTTTTGCAGCCTAAGAAGCATTTTAAGGCCTTTTTTGGACTGCTATCATATTCTGAACTTTCAGGGGTGTAGGATGCATTTTCTCGTGCACAAAATATTTTTTTGGATTTCAGTGGTCTAGGATGCAGGTTAATGCCCATTTCAGGCTGCAAATGTTTTTGGGATATTCAGAGCTCTCTGACACCGTTTTTGAGCCACCAACATTTTCTGGACTTTGGGGGTTTAGGATGCCTGTAAACCCCTTTTTTGAGCCTCCAAGGTTTTCAACATTTTTGCAGCCTAAAATGCATTTTAAGGCATTTTTTGAGCTGCTAACATATTCTGAACTTTCAGGATGTAAGATGCATTTTTTGTGCCAAAACTATATTTGGGAATTTCAGTGGTCTAGGATGCAGGTTAATGCCCCTTATAGGCTACAAATGTTTTGGGACATTCAGAGCTCTCCGACAGTTTTTTGGGCCACCAACATTTTCTGGACTTTAGGGGGTCTAGGATGCATGTAAACCCATTTTTTGGACCTCCAAAGTTTTCAACATTTGTGCAGCCTAAGATGCATTTCAAGGCCTTTTTTGAGCTGCTAACATATTCTGAAATTTCAGGATGTAAGATGCATTTTTTGTGCCAAAACTATTTTTGGGAATTTCAGTGGTCTAGGATGCAGGTTAATGCCCCTTATAGGCTACAAATGTTTTTGGGACATTCAGAGCTCTCCGACAGTTTTTTGGGCCACCAAAATATTCTGGACTTTAGGGGGTCTAGGATGCCTGTAAACCCATTTTTTGGACCTCCAAAGTTTTAAACATTTGTGCAGTCTAAGATGCATTTTAAGGCCTTTTTTGGGCTGCTAACATGTTCAGAACTGTAGGATGCATTTTTTTTTTTCGTGCCATAAATATTTTTGGGAATTTCAGTGGTCTAGGATGCGGGTCAATGCCCATTTCAGGCTTCAAATGTTTTTGGGACATTCAGAGCTCTCTGACACAGTTTTTAGGCCACCAACATTTTCTGGACTTTAGGGGTTCTAGGATGTCTGTAAACCCCTTTTTTGGGCCTCCAAAGTTTTCAACATGTTTGCAGCCGGTTTATAGTCAAAAATGTCGAAAAAAAAATGTCGACACGCAAAAAAGTCGAAAAAAAAATTTCGAAAACAATAATGTCGACATCCTATACATAGAATGGAGGAAGTCAATTTTTCGAAAAAAAAATGTCGACAAAAAAAATGGTCGATTATCATAGACAATAACCCGAAATAATTATTGGGGGGGTCCCCCCCCCAACCCCCACAACCTCACCCTACATCACGAACCATCCCAGCACCCCCTCCCCTTCCCTTCGTCCGTAATCACCCACTTGTCTGTTACACTAGATAAAGATAGGTTACGAAATGGTTAACACACTAGATGACATTCCTGAGTAAAGCACCTTGTTTTTAATAGCAGGAAACCAGTAACGGCTGTGGAAAACCGTCATTACCTGACAGAACATCTCTTGAGAGGTTACTTCGGGCAATTGATAACACTTCTTTCGTTCTTATAACAGGAGAAAAGGTAAGACGCACTACCATAATAAAAAATAACGTGTACAATAACACAAATAGTATAAAATACCACAAAAAAATTAATTTTATGTGTCGTTTCAGGTGATAAAATGGAAAACAAAGTAGAATTTATAGAAAGCCAAAAGGGAGGAAAGCAGTTGATTTGGAATGGATACATATTCTATAAAGAGCTTCAGCGAAAAGAGAGAATTTACTGGCGCTGCACAGAATATGCGAAAAATAAATGTACAGCCCGCGCAGTAACAGTGGGAACAGAAGTAAAGGGAAATGCTGAACACAATCATATGCCTGATCAGACAAATATAATAATCAGGAAAACATTAACGGAACTAAAAAGAAAAGCAATAGAACATGATGGGGAAACTAGTGGATCTGTACTCAGAGAAGTTTGTGGCCAATTACCAACGCATGTAACAGCGCAATTACCAGCTGAAAAATTAATGCAGCGCACTATTAACCGAGCCAAACATACTAATGAGAACCTACCCCCTCCACCTACATCCTTTGAAAATATAACTATTCCGGATATTTTTAAGGTTACAGCACGAGGAGAAAATTTTTACTGTGGCTCAATTGGAGTAAACAATGACAAAATCTTGGTGTTCGCTAGCGCACAAAACTTTCAACATCTAAGTCAAAGCAAAAATTGGCAGAGTGACGCCACTTTTAAGGTATGCCCTCACCCGTTTTTTCAATTTTATACAGTACATGGAACAATCAATGGCAAAATTTTACCACTTATTTACTTTTTGATGCCAAAAAAAACAGAGGACGCATACAAAATCATATACAATAAAATTAAGGAAACTACACCAGATTCGCAACCAGAGACAATAATCATGGATTATGAAACAGCACAAATCAAGGGTTTTTCTAGCGTGTACAAAGAAACTAGAATAAAAGGCTGTTTTTTTCATTTCACACAAAGTGTTTGGAGAAAAATACAGAAATTAGGTTTGGGATCAAAATATACGGAGGACAGTTACTTTCAGATTAACGTTAAGAAACTTTTTGCATTGGCTTTTGTACCGGAAAATCATGTTATTATTTATTACGAACATTTAATTGAAAGTCTGTACTATAAAAATCATGAGGATGAATTAACAAATTTACTGGACTACTTCGAAAATACCTGGATAGGGCAATTAACTAGGAGTGGCAACAGACGCAGACCAAAATACGCAATTGAATTGTGGAACTGCTACCAGTCTACCATGGAAAAACAACCAAGAACAAATAACGCGTTGGAAGGCTGGCATAGCCGCATAAATAAAAATTTCAACACCCTTAATCCAAATTTATGGCATTTCTTAAGAGACTTAAAATTAGAGGAACACCACCAGGAATTTAGAATTTCACAAACAATTTCTTTGGCAAATCAAGCACCGAAAACAAAAAAATACAGAGACTATGATAATAAATTAGTGCAACTAGTACAGGCATTCACAATAGAGAACAAGGACATTTACTTAGATTCTATTGCATTTAACTTGAAATGTTAAAAAGAACACTTACAGTTGATGGTCGTCAAGAATCCGTGTTGCAAAAAGGTGAAAAATCCCCAAAAAAAACCATAAATCCAGGTGCAAAGGGAGATTGCATTAACCATGAAAAAGTGCCAATTCCATGATAAAATCCACAGCTCGAGTAAAAAAAGGTATCCAAAGTCCACGTAAAGTATCCAAAATCCACATTAATCCGAGATCCATACTTCTGTTCCATGTAAACTCTCTGCTCCATGAAAAAAAGACTTCCAGGAAAGCCGTATCCGAAAAAAATGGAAACATCCAGGAACGCAAAATCCAACATCCTTACGGCAAAATCCATGGAATCCAAGAAGACCCAGTCCATCCGATGAAAAACCAAGAAAAAAATGATGAAATACCCAAAAAAAAAAAACAATCCAAGGAACGAACGGACGAGGACGCGACCGCGGTAGAAACGAGACGATAGTGAGCTTTAAAAATGGCGCTCACGTTTACGTTGTACTACGTACCGTACGTAGAAAGTTAAAACAAATATAAGTTAATAATTGTATACATACATTTTTAGCTCGCTAGCGCCATCTAATGGTTGTTTAGTATATAACATGTTGAACTGCATTATAAAAAGATATTGCATTTAATTATTTATTTATCTGAAAAGAAGCATTGTTATGTTTATTTATTTAATTAATACAATACGTTGGTATTACCTATATATTTAAATATTACCTATACATAATAAACATAAAGATGAAAGTAAATTACTGTCTGAATTGTTTATTTTATATAGAATGTATTTATGTATTTATTTATGAGTCGAAAAATTAATGTCGAAAATATATTATGTCGACATTTTTGTATGTCGACATTATAGCTTTTCGACATTAATTTGTCGACATTTTGACTGTCGACATTATTGATGTCGACATTATGACTGCACACCTTTGCAGCCTAAGATGCATATTAAGGCCTTTTTTTGGGCTGCTAACATATTCTGAACTTTCGATGGTGTATGATGCATTTTTCGTGCCATAAATATTTTTGGGAATTTCACTGGTCTAGGATGCGGGTTAGTGCCCATTTCAAGCTGCAAATATTTTTGGGACATTCAGAACTTTCTGACACAGTTTTTAGGCCACCAACATTTTCTGGACTTTAGGGAGTCTAGGATGCCTGTAAACCCCTTTTTTGGACCTCCAAAGTTTTCAACATTTTTGCAGCCTAAGATGCATTTTAAGGCCTTTTTTGGGCTGCTAACATATTCTGAACTTTCAGTGGTGTAAGATGCATTTTCCGTGCCAAAACTATTTTTGGGAATTTCAGTGGTCTAGGATGCAGGTTAATGTCCCTTATTGGCTACACATGTTTTTGGGACATTCAGAGCTCTCCGACAGTTTTTTGGGCCACCAAAATATTCTGGACTTTAGGGGGTCTAGGATGCCTGTAAACCCTTTTTTGGACCTCCAAAGTTTTCAATATTTTTGCAGCCTAAGATGCATTTTAAGGCCTTTTTTGGGCTGCTAACATATTCTGAACTTTCAGCGGTGTAGGATGCATTTTTCGTGCCATGAATATTTTTGGGAATTTCAGTGGTCTAGGATGCGGTTTAATGCCCTTTTCAGGCTGCAAATATTTTTGGGACATTCAGAGCTTTCTGACACAGTTTTTAGGCCACCAAAATTTTCTGGACTTTAGGGGGTCTAGGATGCCTGTAAACCCTTTTTTGGACCTCCAAAGTTTTCAATATTTTTGCAGCCTAAGATGCATTTTAAGGCCTTTTTTGGGCTGCTAACATGTTCAGAACTTTTAGCAGTGTAGGATGCATTTTTTTTTCGTGCCATAAATATTTTTGGGAATTTCAGTGGTCTAGGATGCGGGTTAATGCCCATTTCATGCTTCAAATGTTTTTGGGACATTCAGATCTCTCTGACACAGTTTTTGGGCCACCAACATTTTCTGGACTTTAGGGGGCCTAGGATGACTGTAAACCCCTTTTTTGGGCCTGTAAGGTTTTCAACATTTTTGCAGCCTAAGATGCATGTTATGGCCTTTTTTGGCCTGCTAACATATTCTGAACTTTCAGCGGTTTAGGATGCATTTTTCCTGCCATAAATATTTTTGTCAATTTGAGTGGTCTAGGATGCGGGTTAATGCCCATTTCAGGCTGCAAATGTTTTTGGGACATTCAGAGCTTTCTGACACAGTTTTTAGGCCACCAACATTTTCTGGACTTTAGGGGGTCTAGGATGCCTGTAAACCCCTTTTTTGGGCCTCCAATGTTTTCTACATTTTTGCAGCCATAAAATGCATTTTAAGGCATTTTTTGGGCTTCTGACATATTCTGAACTTTCAGGGTGTAGGATGCATTTTTCGTGCCATGAATATTTTTGGGAATTTCAGTGGTCTAGGATGCGGTTTAATGCCCATTTCAGGCTGCAAATATTTTTGGGACATTCAGAGCTTTCTGACACAGTTTTTAGGCCACCAACATTTTCTGGACTTTAGGGGGTCTAGGATGCCTGTAAACCCCTTTTTTGGGCCTCCAAAGTTTTCAACATTTTTGCAGCCTAAGATGGATTTTAAGGCCTTTTTTGGGCTGCTATCATATTCTGAACTTTCAGGGGTGTAGGATGCATTTTCTCGTGCACAAAATATTTTTGGGGATTTCAGTGGTCTAGGATGCAGGTTAATACCCATTTCAGGCTGCAAATGCTTTTGGGACATTCAGAGCTTTCTGACACAGTTTCAAGGCCACCAACATTTTCTGGACTTTAGGGGGTCTACGATGCCTGTAAATCCCTTTTTTGGACCTCCAAAGTTTTCAACATTTTTGCAGCCTAAAAAGCATTTTAAGGCCTTTTTTGGACTGCTAACATATTCTGAACTTTCAGCGGTGTAGGATGCTTTTTTCGTGCCATAATATTTTTGGGAATTTCAGTAGTCTAGGATGCGGGTTAATGCCCATTTCAGGCTGCAAATGTTTTTGGGACATTCAGAGCTCTCGGACACAGTTTTTAGGCCACCAACATTTTCTGGACTTTAGGGAGTCTAGGATGCCTGTAAACCCCTTTTTTGGGCCTCCAAAGTTTTCTACATTTTTGCAGCCCTAAGATGCATCTTAAGGCATTTTTGGGGCTGCTAACATATTCTGAACTTTCAGGGTGTAACATGCATTTTTCGTGCCAAAACTATTTTTGGGAATTTCAGTGGTAAAGGATGCAGGTTAATGCCCCTTATAGGTTACAAATGTTTTTGGAACACTCAGAGCTCTCTGACAGTTTTTTGGACAACCAACATTTTCTGGACTTTAGGGGGTCTAGGATGCGGATAAACCCCTATTTTGGACCTCCAAAGTTTTCAATATTTTTGCAGCCTAATATGCATTTTAAGGCCTTTTTTGGGCTGCTAACTTATTCTGAACTTTCAGCGGTGTAGGATGCATTTTTCGTGCCATGAATATTTTTGGGAATTTCAGTGGTCTAGGATGCGGTTTAATGCCCTTTTCAGGCTGCAAATATTTTTGGGACATTCAGAGCTTTCTGACACAGTTTTTAGGCCACCAACATTTTCTGGACTTTAGGGGGTCTAGGATGCCTGTAAACCCCTTTTTTGGACCTCCAAAGTTTTCAATATTTTTGCAGCCTAAGATGCATTTTAAGGCCTTTTTTGGGCTGCTAACATGTTCAGAACTTTTAGCAGTGTAGGATGCATTTTTTTTTCGTGCCATAAATATTTTTGGGAATTTCAGTGGTCTAGGGTGCGGGTTAATGCCCATTTCAGGCTTCAAATCTTTTAGGGACATTCAGAGCTCTCTGACACAGTTTTTGGACCACCAACATTTTCTGGACTTTAGGGGGTCTAGGATGACTGTAAACCCCTTTCTTGGGCCTCCAAAGTTTTCAACATTTTTGCAGCCTAAGATGCTTTTAAGGCCTTTTTTTGGGCTGCTAACATATTCTGAACTTTCAGCGGTGCAGGATGCATTTTTCGTGCCATAAATATTTTTGGGAATTTCAGTGGTCTAGGATGCGGGTTAATGCCCATTTCAGGCTGCAAATGTTTTTGGGACATTCAGAGCTCTCTGACACAGTTTTTGGGCCACCAACATTTTCTGGACTTTAGGGGGTCTAGGATAACTGTAAAGCCCTTTTTTGGGCCTCTAAGGTTTTCAACATTTTTGCAGCCTAAGATGGATTTTAAGGCCTTTTTTGGGCTGCTATCATATTCTGAACTTTCAGGGGTGTAGGATGCATTTTCTCGTGCACAAAATATTTTTGGGGATTTCAGTGGTCTAGGATGCAGGTTAATGCCCATTTCAGGCTGCAAATGCTTTTGGGACATTCAGAGCTTTCTGGCACAGATTCAAGGCCACCAACATTTTCTGGACTTTAGGGGGTCTACGATGCCTGTAAGCCCCTTTTTTGGACCTCCAAAGTTTTCAACATTTTTGCAGCCTAAGAAGCATTGTAAGGCCTTTTTTGGACTGCTATCATATTCTGAACTTTCAGGGGTGTAGGATGCATTTCCTCGTGCACAAAATATTTTTGGGGATTTCAGTGGTCTAGGATGCAGGTTAATGCCCATTTCAGGCTGCAAATGCTTTTGGGACATTCAGAGCTCTCTGACACAGTTTCAAGGCCACCAACATTTTCTGGACTTTAGGGGGTCTACGATGCCTGTAAGCCCCTTTTTTGGACCTCCAAAGTTTTCAACATTTTTGCAGCCTAAGAAGCATTTTAAGGCCTTTTTTGGACTGCTAACATATTCTGAACTTTCAGCGGTGTAGGATGCTTTTTTCGTGCCATAATATTTTTGGGAATTTCAGTGGTCTATGATGCGGGTTAATGCCCATTTCAGGCTGCAAATGTTTTTGGGATATTCAGAGCTCTCTGACACCGTTTTTGAGCCACCAACATTTTCTCGACTTTAGGGGGTTTAGGATGCCTGTAAACCCCTTTTTTGGGCCTCCAAGGTTTTCAACATTTTTGCAGCCTAAAATGCATTTCAAGGCCTTTTTTGAGCTGCTAACATATTCTGAACTTTCAGGATGTAAGATGCATTTTTTGTGCCAAAACTATATTTGGGAATTTCAGTGGTCTAGGATGCAGGTTAATGCCCCTTATAGGCTACAAATGTTTTTGGGACATTCAGAGCTCTCCGACAGTTTTTTGGGCCACCAACATTTTCTGGACTTTAGGGGGTCTAGGATGCATGTAAACCCATTTTTTGGACCTCCAAAGTTTTCAACATTTGTGCAGCCTAAGATGCATTTCAAGGCCTTTTATGAGCTGCTAACATATTCTGAAATTTCAGGATGTAAGATGCATTTTTTGTGCCAAATCTATTTTTGGGAATTTCAGTGGTCTAGGATGCAGGTTAATGTCCCTTATTGGCTACACATGTTTTTGGGACATTCAGAGCTCTCCGACAGTTTTTTGGGCCACCAAAATATTCTGGACTTTAGGGGGTCTAGGATGCCTGTAAACTCTTTTTTGGACCTCCAAAGTTTTCAATATTTTTGCAGCCTAAGATGCATTTTAAGGCCTTTTTTGGGCTGCTAACATATTCTGAACTTTCAGCGGTGTAGGATGCATTTTTCGTGCCATGAATATTTTTGGGAATTTCAGTGGTCTAGGATGCGGTTTAATGCCCTTTTCAGGCTGCAAATATTTTTGGGACATTCAGAGCTTTCTGACACAGTTTTTAGGCCACCAAAATTTTCTGGACTTTAGGGGGTCTAGGATGCCTGTAAACCCCTTTTTTGGACCGCCAAAGTTTTCAATATTTTTGCAGCCTAAGATGCATTTTAAGGCCTTTTTTGGGCTGCTAACATGTTCAGAACTTTTAGCAGTGTAGGATGCATTTTTTTTTCGTGCCATAAATATTTTTGGGAATTTCAGTGGTCTAGGATGCGGGTTAGTGCCCATTTCAGGCTTCAAATGTTTTTGGGACATTCAGATCTCTCTGACACAGTTTTTGGGCCACCAACATTTTCTGGACTTTAGGGGGCCTAGGATGACTGTAAACCCCTTTTTTGGGCCTGTAAGGTTTTCAACATTTTTGCAGGCTAAGATGCATGTTACGGCCTTTTTTGGGCTGCTAACATATTCTGAACTTTCAGCGGTTTAGGATGCATTTTTCCTGCCATAAATATTTTTGTCAATTTGAGTGGTCTAGGATGCGGGTTAATGCCCATTTCAGGCTGCAAATGCTTTTGGGACATTCAGAGCTTTCTGACACAGTTTCAAGGCCACCAACATTTTCTGGACTTTAGGGGGTCTACGATGCCTGTAAATCCCTTTTTTAGGCCTCCAATGTTTTCTACATTTTTGCAGCCTAAGATGGATTTTAAGGCCTTTTTTGGGCTGCTATCATATTCTGAACTTTCAGGGGTGTAGGATGAATTTTCTCGTGCACAAAATATTTTTGGGGATTTCAGTGGTCTAGGATGCAGGTTAATACCCATTTCAGGCTGCAAATGCTTTTGGGACATTCAGAGCTTTCTGACACAGTTTCAAGGCCACCAACATTTTCTGGACTTTAGGGGGTCTACGATGCCTGTAAATCCCTTTTTTGGACCTCCAAAGTTTTCAACATTTTTGCAGCCTAAGAAGCATTTTAAGGCCTTTTTTGGACTGCTAACATATTCTGAACTTTCAGCGGTGTAGGATGCTTTTTTCGTGCCATGATATTTTTGGGAATTTCAGTGGTCTAGGATGCGGGTTAATGCCCATTTCAGGCTGCAAATGTTTTTGGGACATTCAGAGCTCTCTGACACAGTTTTTAGGCCACCAACATTTTCTGGACTTTAGGGAGTCTAGGATGCCTGTAAACCCCTTTTTTGGACCTCCAAAGTTTTCAACATTTTTGCAGCCTAAGATGCATTTTAAGGCCTTTTTTGGGCTGCTAACATATTCTGAACTTTCAGTGGTGTAAGATGCATTTTCCGTGCCAAAACTATTTTTGGGAATTTCAGTGGTCTAGGATGCAGGTTAATGTCCCTTATTGGCTACACATGTTTTTGGGACATTCAGAGCTCTCTGGGAGTTTTTTGGGCCACCAACATTTTCTGGACTTTAGGGGGTCTAGGATGCCTGTAAACCCCTTTTTTTGGGCCTCCAAAGTTTTCTACATTTTTGCAGCCCTAAGATGCATCTTAAGGCATTTTTGGGGCTGCTAACATATTCTGAACTTTCAGGGTGTAAGATGCATTTTTCGTGCCAAAACTATTTTTGGGAATTTCAGTGGTAAAGGATGCAGGTTAATGCCCCTTATAGGCTACAAATGTTTTTGGAACACTCAGAGCTCTCTGACAGTTTTTTGGACCACCAACATTTTCTGGACTTTAGGGGGTCTAGGATGCCTGTAAACCCCTTTTTTGGACCTCCAAAGTTTTCAATATTTTTGCAGCCTAAGATGCATTTTAAGGCCTTTTTTGGGCTGCTAACATGTTCAGAACTTTTAGCAGTGTAGGATGCATTTTTTTTTCGTGCCATAAATATTTTTGAGAATTTCAGTGGTCTAGGATGCGGGTTAATGCCCATTTCAGGCTGCAAATGTTTTTGGGACATTCAGAGCTCTCTGACACAGTTTTTGGGCCACCAACATTTTCTGGACTTTAGGGGGTCTAGGATGACTGTAAAGCCCTTTTTTGGGCCTCCAAAGTTTTCAACATTTTTGCAGCCTAAGATGCATTTTAAGGCCTTTTTTGATCTGCTAACATATTCTGAAATTTCAGGGGTGTAGGATGCATTTTTCGTGCCATGAATATTTTTGGGAATTTCAGTGGTCTAGGATGCGGGTTAATGCCCATTTCAGGCTGCAAATGTTTTTGGGACATTCAGAGCTCTCTGACCCTGTTTTTGGGCCACCAACATTTTCTAGACTTTAGGGGGTCTAGGATGCATGTAAACCCCCTTTTTGGGCCTCCAAAGTTTTCTACATTTTTGCAGCCCTAAAATGCATTTTAAGGCATTTTTTGGGCTTCTAACATATTCTGAACTTTCAGGGTGTAAGATGCATTTTTTGTGCCATAAATATTTTTGGGAATTTCAGTGGTCTAGGATGCGTGTTAATGCCCATTTCAGGCTGCAAATATTTTTGGGACATTCAGAGCTTTCTGACACAGTTTTTAGGCCACCAACATTTTCTGGACATTAGGGAGTCTAGGATGCCTGTAAACCCCTTTTTTGGACCTCCAAAGTTTTCAACATTTTTGCAGCCTAAGATGCATTTTAAGGCCTTTTTTGGGCTGCTAACATATTCTGAACTTTCAGTGGTGTAAGATGCATTTTTCGTGCCAAAACTATTTTTGGGAATTTCAGTGGTCTAGGATGCAGGTTAATGTCCCTTATTGGCTACACATGTTTTTGGAACACTCAGAGCTCTCTGACAGTTTTTTGGACCACCAACATTTTCTGGACTTTAGGGGGTCTAGGATGCCTGTAAACCCCTATTTTGGACCTCCAAAGTTTTCAATATTTTTGCAGCCTAAGATGCATTTTAAGGCCTTTTTTGGGCTGCTAACATATTCTGAACTTTCAGTGGTGTAAGATGCATTTTCCGTGCCAAAACTATTTTTGGGAATTTCAGTGGTAAAGGATGCAGGTTAATGCCCCTTATAGGTTACAAATGTTTTTGGAACACTCAGAGCTCTCTGACAGTTTTTTGGACCACCGACATTTTCTGGACTTTAGGGGGTCTAGGATGCCTGTAAACCCCTATTTTGGACCTCCAAAGTTTTCAATATTTTTGCAGCCTAAGATGCATTTTAAGGCCTTTTTTGGGCTGCTAACTTATTCTGAACTTTCAGCGGTGTAGGATGCATTTTTCGTGCCATGAATATTTTTGGGAATTTCAGTGGTCTAGGATGCGGTTTAATGCCCTTTTCAGGCTGCAAATATTTTTGGGACATTCAGAGCTTTCTGACACAGTTTTTAGGCCACCAACATTTTCTGGACTTTAGGGGGTCTAGGATGCCTGTAAACCCCTTTTTTGGACCTCCAAAGTTTTCAATATTTTTGCAGCCTAAGATGCATTTTAAGGCCTTTTTTGGGCTGCTAACATGTTCAGAACTTTTAGCAGTGTAGGATGCATTTTTTTTCGTGCCATAAATATCTTTTGGAATTTCAGTGGTCTAGGGTGCGGGTTAATGCCCATTTCAGGCTTCAAATCTTTTTGGGACATTCAGAGCTCTCTGACACAGTTTTTGGGCCACCAACATTTTCTGGACTTTAGGGGGTCTAGGATGACTGTAAACCCCTTTTTTGGGCCTCCAAAGTTTTCAACAGTTTTGCAGCCTAAGATGCTTTTAAGGCCTTTTTTTGGGCTGCTAACATATTCTGAACTTTCAGCGGTGCAGGATGCATTTTTCGTGCCATAAATATTTTTGGGAATTTCAGTGGTCTAGGATGCGGGTTAATGCCCATTTCAGGCTGCAAATGTTTTTGGGACATTCAGAGCTCTCTGACACAGTTTTTGGGCCACCAACATTTTCTGGACTTTAGGGGGTCTAGGATGACTGTAAAGCCCTTTTTTGGGCCTCTAAGGTTTTCAACATTTTTGCAGCCTAAGATGGATTTTAAGGCCTTTTTTGGGCTGCTATCATATTCTGGACTTTCAGGGGTGTAGGATGCATTTTCTCGTGCACAAAATATTTTTGGGGATTTCAGTGGTCTAGGATGCAGGTTAATGCCCATTTCAGGCTGCAAATGCTTTTGGGACATTCAGAGCTTTCTGGCACAGATTCAAGGCCACCAACATTTTCTGGACTTTAGGGGGTCTAGGATGACTGTAAAGCCCTTTTTTGGGCCTCTAAGGTTTTCAACATTTTTGCAGCCTAAGATGGATTTTAAGGCCTTTTTTGGGCTGCTATCATATTCTGGACTTTCAGGGGTGTAAGATGCATTTTCTCGTGCACAAAATATTTTTGGGGATTTCAGTGGTCTAGGATGCAGGTTAATGCCCATTTCAGGCTGCAAATGCTTTTGGGACATTCAGAGCTTTCTGGCACAGATTCAAGGCCACCAACATTTTCTGGACTTTAGGGGGTCTACGATGCCTGTAAGCCCCTTTTTTGGACCTCCAAAGTTTTCAACATTTTTGCAGCCTAAGAAGCATTTTAAGGCCTTTTTTGGACTGCTATCATATTCTGAACTTTCAGGGGTGTAGGATGCATTTCCTCGTGCACAAAATATTTTTGGGGATTTCAGTGGTCTAGGATGCAGGTTAATGCCCATTTCAGGCTGCAAATGCTTTTGGGACATTCAGAGCTTTCTGACACAGTTTCAAGGCCACCAACATTTTCTGGACTTTAGGGGGTCTACGATGCCTGTAAGCCCCTTTTTTGGACCTCCAAAGTTTTCAACATTTTTGCAGCCTAAGAAGCATTTTAAGGCCTTTTTTGGACTGCTAACATATTCTGAACTTTCAGCGGTGTAGGATGCTTTTTTCGTGCCATAATATTTTTGGGAATTTCAGTGGTCTATGATGCGGGTTAATGCCCATTTCAGGCTGCAAATGTTTTTGGGATATTCAGAGCTCTCTGACACCGTTTTTGAGCCACCAACATTTTCTGGACTTTAGGGGGTTTAGGATGCCTGTAAACCCCTTTTTTGGGCCTCCAAGGTTTTCAACATTTTTGCAGCCTAAAATGCATTTCAAGGCCTTTTTTGAGCTGCTAACATATTCTGAACTTTCAGGATGTAAGATGCATTTTTTGTGCCAAAACTATATTTGGGAATTTCAGTGGTCTAGGATGCAGGTTAATGCCCCTTATAGGCTACAAAAGTTTTTGGGACATTCAGAGCTCTCCGACAGTTTTTTGGGGCACCAACATTTTCTGGACTTTAGGGGGTCTAGGATGCATGTAAACCCATTTTTTGGACCTCCAAAGTTTTCAACATTTGTGCAGTCTAAGATGCATTTTAAGGCCTTTTTTGGGCTGCTAACATGTTCAGAACTTTTAGCAGTGTAGGATGCATTTTTTTTTTCGTGCCATAAATATTTTTGGGAATTTCAGTGGTCTAGGATGCGGGTTAATGCCCATTTCAGGCTGCAAATGTTTTTGGGACATTCAGTGCTCTCTGACACAGTTTTTGGGCCACCAACATTTTCTGGACTTTTGGGGGTCTAGGATGACTGTAAAGCCCTTTTTTGGGCCTCTAAGGTTTTCAACATTTTTGCAGCCTAAGATGCATGTTATGGCCTTTTTTGGGCTGCTAACATATTCTGAACTTTCAGCGGTGTAGGATGTGTTTTTCCTGCCATAAATATTTTTGTCAATTTCAGTGGTCTAGGATGCGGGTTAATGCCCATTTCAGGCTGCAAATGTTTTTGGGACACTCAGAGCTTTCTGACACAGTTTTTAGGCCACCAACATTTTCTGGACTTTAGTGGGTCTAGGATGCCTGTAAACCCCTTTTTTGGGCCTCCAAAGTTTTCAACATTTTTGCAGCCTAAGATGGATTTTAAGGCCTTTTTTGGGCTGCTATCATATTCTGAACTTTCAGGGGTGTAGGATGCATTTTCTCGTGCACAAAATATTTTTGGGGATTTCAGTGGTCTAGGATGCAGGTTAATGCCCATTTCAGGCTGCACATGCTTTTGGGACATTCAGAGCTTTCTGGCACAGATTCAAGGCCACCAACATTTTCTGGACTTTAGGGGATCTACGATGCCTGTAAGCCCCTTCTTTGGACCTCCAAAGTTTTCAACATTTTTGCAGCCTAAGAAGCATTTTAAGGCCTTTTTTGGACTGCTATCATATTCTGAACTTTCAGGGGTGTAGGATGCATTTTCTCGTGCACAAAATATTTTTGGGGATTTCAGTGGTCTAGGATGCAGGTTAATGCCCATTTCAGGCTGCAAATGCTTTTGGGACATTCAGAGCTTTCTGACACAGTTTCAAGGCCACCAACATTTTCTGGACTTTAGGGGGTCTACGATGCCTGTAAGCCCCTTTTTTGGACCTCCAAAGTTTTCAACATTTTTGCAGCCTAAGAAGCATTTTAAGGCCTTTTTGGGACTGCTAACATATTCTGAACTTTCAGCGGTGTAGGATGCTTTTTTCGTGCCATAATATTTTTGGGAATTTCAGTGGTCTATGATGCGGGTTAATGCCCATTTCAGGCTGCAAATGTTTTTGGGATATTCAGAGCTCTCTAACACAGTTTTTGGGCCACCAACATTTTCTGGACTTTAGGGGGTCTAGGATGACTGTAAACCCCTTTTTTGGGCCTCCAAAGTTTTCAACATTTTTGCAGCCTAAGATGCTTTTAAGGCCTTTTTTTGGGCTGCTAACATATTCTGAACTTTCAGCGGTGCAGGATGCATTTTTCGTGCCATGAATATTTTTGGGAATTTCAGTGGTCTAGGATGCGGGTTAATGCCCATTTCAGGCTGCAAATGTTTTTGGGACATTCAGAGCTCTCTGACACAGTTTTTGGGCCACCAACATTTTCTGGACTTTAGGGGGTCTAGGGTGACTGTAAAGCCCTTTTTTGGGCCTCTAAGGTTTTCAACATTTTTGCAGCCTAAGATGCATGTTATGGCCTTTTTTGGGCTGCTAACATATTCTGAACTTTCAGCGGTGTAGGATGTGTTTTTCCTGCCATAAATATTTTTGTCAATTTCAGTGGTCTAGGATGCGGGTTAATGCCCATTTCAGGCTGCAAATGTTTTTGGGACATTCAGAGCTTTCTGACACAGTTTTTAGGCCACCAACATTTTCTGGACTTTAGGGGGTCTAGGATGCCTGTAAACCCCTTTTTTGGGCCTCCAAAGTTTTCAACATTTGTGCAGCCTAAGATGCATTTCAAGGCCTTTTTTTGGGCTGCTAACATATTCTGAACGTTCAGCGGTGTAGGATGCATTTTTTCGTGCACAAAATATTTTTGGGGATTTCAGTGGTCTAGGATGCGGGTTAATGCCCATTTCAGGCTGCAAATGCTTTTGGGACATTCAGAGCTTTCTGACACAGTTTCAAGGCCACCAACATTTTCTGGACTTTATGGGGTCTAGGTTGCCTGTAAACCCCTTTTTTGGGCCTCCAAAGTTTTCTGCATGTTTGCAGCCCTAAAAAGCATTTTAAGGCATTTTTTGGGCTGCTAACATATTCTGAACTTTCAGTGGTGTAAGATGCATTTTTCGTGCCAAAACTATTTTTGGGAATTTCAGTGGTCTAGGATGCAGGTTAATGTCCCTTATTGGCTACACATGTTTTTGGAACACTCAGAGCTCTCTGACAGTTTTTTGGACCACCAACATTTTCTGGACTTTAGGGGGTCTAGGATGCCTGTAAACCCCTATTTTGGACCTCCAAAGTTTTCAATATTTTTGCAGCCTAAGATGCATTTTAAGGCCTTTTTTGGGCTGCTAACATATTCTGAACTTTCAGTGGTGTAAGATGCATTTTTTGTGCCAAAACAATTTTTGGGAATTTCAGTGGTCTAGGATGCAGGGTAATGCCCCTTATAGGCTACACATGTTTTTGGGACATTCAGAGTTCTCTGACAGTTTTTTGGGCCACCAACATTTTCTGGACTTTAGGGGGTCTAGGATGCCTGTAAACCCATTTTTTGGACCTCCAAAGTTTTCAATATTTCTGTAGTCTAAGATGCATTTAAGGCCTTTTTTGGGCTGCTAACATGTTCAGAACTTTTAGCAGTGTAGGATGCATTTTTTTTTTGTGCCATAAATATTTTTCGGAATTTCCGTGGTAAAGGATGCAGGTTAATGCCCCTTATAGGCTACAAATGTTTTTGGAACACTCAGAGCTCTCTGGCAGTTTTTTGGGCCACCAACATTTTCTGGACTTTAGGGGGTCTAGGATGCCTGTAAACCCCTTTTTTGGGCCTCCAAAGTTTTCTACATTTTTCAGCCCTAAGATGCATCTTAAGGCATTTTTGGGGCTGCTAACATATTCTGAACTTTCAGGGTGTAAGATGCATTTTTCGTGCCACAACTATTCTTGGGAATTTCAGTGGTCTAGGATGCAGGTTAATGCCCCTTATTGGCTACACATGTTTTTGGGACATTCAGAGCTCTCTGGCAGTTTTTTGGGCCACCAACATTTTCTGGACTTTAGGGGGTCTAGGATGCCTGTAAACCCCTTTTTTGGGCCTCCAAAGTTTTCTACATTTTTGCAGCCCTAAGATGCATCTTAAGGCATTTTTGGGGCTGCTAACATATTCTGAACTTTCAGGGTGTAAGATGCATTTTTCGTGCCACAACTATTCTTGGGAATTTCAGTGGTAAAGGATGCAGGTTAATGCCCCTTATAGGCTACACATGTTTTTGGAACACTCAGAGCTCTCTGGCAGTTTTTTGGGCCACCAACATTTTCTGGACTTTAGGGGGTCTAGGATGCCTGTAAACCCATTTTTTGGACCTCCAAAGTTTTCAACATTTGTGCAGCCTAAGATGGATTTTAAGGCCTTTTTTGGGCTTCTAACATATTCTGAACTTTCAGGGTGTAAGATGCATTTTTCGTACCATAAATATTTTTGGGAATTTCAGTGGTCTAGGATACATGTTAATGCCCCTTATGGGCTACAAATGTTTTGGGGATATTCAGAGCTCTCTGACACCGTTTTTGGCCACCAACATTTTCCGGACTTTAGGGGGTCTAGGATGCCTGTAAACCCATTTTTTGGACCTCCAAAGTTTTCAACATTTGTGCAGCCTAAGATGCATTTTAAGGCCTTTTTTGAGCTGCTAACATATTCTGAACTTTCAGGATGTAAGATGATTTTTTGTGCCAAAACCATTTTTGGGAATTTCAGTGGTCTAGGATGCAGGTTAATGCCCCTCATAGGCTACAAATGTTTTTGGGACATTCAGAGCTCTCCGACAGTTTTTTGGGCCACCAAAATATTCTGGACTTTAGGGGGTCTAGGATGCCTGTAAGCCCATTTTTTGGACCTCCAAAGTTTTCAACATTTGTGCAGTCTAAGATGCATTTTAAGGCCTTTTTTGGGCTGCTAACATGTTCAGAACTTTTAGCAGTGTAGGATGCATTTTTTTTTGTGCCATAAATATTTTTCTGAATTTCCGTGGTCTAGGATGCGGGTTAATGCCCATTTCAGGCTTCAAATGTTTTTGGGACATTCAGAGCTCTCTGACACCGTTTTTGGGCCACCAACATTTTCTGGACTTTAGGGGGTCTAGGATGCCTGTAAACCCCCTTTCTGGGGCTCCAAAGTTTTCAACATTTTTGCAGCCCTAAGATGCATTTTAAGGCATTTTTGGGGCTGCTAACATATTCTGAACTTTCAGGGTGTAAGATGCATTTTTCAGGCCAAAACTATTTTTGGGAATTTCGGTGGTCTAGAATGCAGGTTAATGCCCCTTATAGGCTACAAAAAAGTTTTTGGGACATTCAGAGCTCTCTGACAGTTTTTTGGGCCACCAACATTTTCTGGACTTTAGGGGTCTAGGATGCCTGTAAAGCCCTTTTTTGGACCTCCAAAGTTTTCAATATTTTTGCAGCCTAAGATGCATTTTAAGGCCTTTTCTGGGCTGCTAAAATATTCTGAACTTTCAGCGGTGTAGGATGCATTTTTCGTGCCATGAATATTTTTGGGAATTTCAGTGGTCTAGGATGCGGTTTAATGCCCATGTCAGGCTGCAAATATTTTTGGGACATTCAGAGCTCTCTGACAGTTTTTTGGGCCACCAACATTTTCTGGACTTTAGGGGTCTAGGATGCCTGTAAAGCCCTTTTTTGGACCTCCAAAGTTTTCAACATTTTTGCAGCCTAAAATGCATTTTAAGGCCTTTTTTGGGCTGCTAACATATTCTGAACTTTCAGTGGTGTAAGATGCATTTTCCGTGCCAAAACTATTTTTGGGAATTTCAGTGGTAAAGGATGCAGGTTAATGCCCCTTATAGGCTACAAATGTTTTTGGAACACTCAGAGCTCTCTGGCAGCTTTTTGGGCCACCAACATTTTCTGGACTTTAGGGGGTCTAGGATGCCTGTAAACCCCTTTTTTGGGCCTCCAAAGTTTTCTACATTTTTGCAGCCCTAAGATGCATCTTAAGGCATTTTTGGGGCTGCTAACATATTCTGAACTTTCAGGGTGTAAGATGCATTTTTCTTGCCACAACTATTCTTGGGAATTTCAGTGGTAAAGGATGCAGGTTAATGCCCCTTATAGGCTACAAATGTTTTTGGAACACTCAGAGCTCTCTGGCAGTTTTTTGGGCCACCAACATTTTCTGGACTTTAGGGGCTCTAGGATGCCTGTAAACCCATTTTTTGGACCTCCAAAGTTTTCAACATTTGTGCAGCCTAAAATGGATTTAAGGCCTTTTTTGGGCTGCTATCATATTCTGAACTTTCAGGGGTGTAGGATGCATTTTTTCATGCACAAAATATTTTTGGGGATTTCAGTGGTCTAGGGAGCCGGTTAATGCCCATTTCAGGCTCCAACTGTTTTTGGGACATTCCGAGCTTTCTGACACAGTTTTTAGGCCACCAACATTTTCTGGACTTTAGGGGGTCTAGGATGCCTGTAAACCCCTTTTTTGGGCCTCCAAAGTTTTCTACATTTTTGCAGCCATAAAATGCATTTTAAGGCATTTTTTGGACTTCTAACATATTCTGAACTTTCAGGGTGTAAGATGCATTTTTCGTACCATAAATATTTTTGGGAATTTCAGTGGTCTAGGATACATGTTAATGCACCTTATGGGCTACAAATGTTTTGGGGATATTCAGAGCTCTCTGACACCGTTTTTTGGCCACCAACATTTTCCGGACTTTAGGGGGTCTAGGATGCCTGTAAACCCATTTTTTGGACCTCCAAAGTTTTCAACATTTGTGCAGCCTAAGATGCATTTTAAGGCCTTTTTTGAGCTGCTAACATATGCTGAACTTTCAGGATGTAAGATGCATTTTTTGTGCCAAAACTATTTTTGGGAATTTCAGTGGTCTAGGATGCAGGTTAATGCCCCTCATAGGCTACAAATGTTTTTGGGACATTCAGAGCTCTCCGACAGTTTTTTGGGCCACCAAAATATTCTGGACTTTAGGGGGTCTAGGATGCCTGTAAGCCCATTTTTTTAGACCTCCAAAGTTTTCAACATTTGTGCAGTCTAAGATGCATTTTAAGGCCTTTTTTGGGCTGCTAACATGTTCAGAACTTTTAGCAGTGTAGGAGGCATTTTTTTTTTGTGCCATGAATATTTTTCTGAATTTCCGTGGTCTAGGATGCGGGTTAATGCCCATTTCAGGCTTCAAATGTTTTTGGGACATTCAGAGCTCTCTGACACCGTTTTTGGGCCACCAACATTTTCTGGACTTTAGGGGTCTAGGATGCCTGTAAATCCCTTTTCTGGGGCCCCAAAGTTTTCAACATTTTTGCAGCCCTAAGATGCATTTTTGGGGCTGCTAATATATTCTGAACTTTCAGGGTGTAAGATGCATTTTTCAGGCCAAAACTATTTTTGGGAATTTCGGTGGTCTAGAATGCAGGTTAATGCCCCTTATAGGCTACAAAAAAGTTTTTGGGACATTCAGAGCTCTCTGACAGTTTTTTGGGCCACCAACATTTTCTGGACTTTAGGGGTCTAGGATGCCTGTAAAGCCCTTTTTTGGACCTCCAAAGTTTTCAATATTTTTGCAGCCTAAGATGCATTTTAAGGCCTTTTCTGGGCTGCTAACATATTCTGAACTTTCAGCGGTGTAGGATGCATTTTCCGTGCCATGAATATTTTTGGGAATTTCAGTGGTCTAGGATGCGGTTTAATGCCCATGTCAGGCTGCAAATATTTTTGGGACATTCAGAGCTCTCTGACAGTTTTTTGGGCCACCAACATTTTCTGGACTTTAGGGGTCTAGGATGCCTGTAAAGCCCTTTTTTGGACCTCCAAAGTTTTCAACATTTTTGCAGCCTAAGATGCATTTTAAGGCCTTTTTTGGGCTGCTAACATATTCTGAACTTTCAGTGGTGTAAGATGCATTTTCCGTGCCAAAACTATTTTTGGGTATTTCAGTGGTAAAGGATGCAGGTTAATGCCCCTTATAGGCTACAAATGTTTTTGGAACACTCAGAGCTCTCTGGCAGTTTTTTGGGCCACCAACATTTTCTGGACTTTAGGGGGTCTAGGATGCCTGTAAACCCCTTTTTTGGGCCTCCAAAGTTTTCTACATTTTTGCAGCCCTAAGATGCATCTTAAGGCCTTTTTTGGGCTGCTATCATATTCTGAACTTTCAGGGGTGTAGGATGCATTTTTTCATGCACAAAATATTTTTGGGGATTTCAGTGGTCTAGGGAGCCGGTTAATGCCCATTTCAGGCTGCAACTGTTTTTGGGACATACCGAGCTTTCTGACACAGTTTTTAGGCCACCAACATTTTCTGGACTTTAGGGGGTCTAGGATGCCTGTAAACCCCTTTTTTGGGCCTCCAAAGTTTTCTACATTTTTGCAGCCATAAAATGCATTTTAAGGCATTTTTTGGACTTCTAACATATTCTGAACTTTCAGGGTGTAAGATGCATTTTTCGTACCATAAATATTTTTGGGAATTTCAGTGGTCTAGGATACATGTTAATGCACCTTATGGGCTACAAATGTTTTGGGGATATTCAGAGCTCTCTGACACCGTTTTTTGGCCACCAACATTTTCCGGACTTTAGGGGGTCTAGGATGCCTGTAAACCCATTTTTTGGACCTCCAAAGTTTTCAACATTTGTGCAGCCTAAGATGCATTTTAAGGCCTTTTTTGAGCTGCTAACATATTCTGAACTTTCAGGATGTAAGATGCATTTTTTGTGCCAAAACTATTTTTGGGAATTTCAGTGGTCTAGGATGCAGGTTAATGCCCCTCATAGGCTACAAATGTTTTTGGGACATTCAGAGCTCTCCGACAGTTTTTTGGGCCACCAAAATATTCTGGACTTTAGGGGGTCTAGGATGCCTGTAAGCCCATTTTTTTAGACCTCCAAAGTTTTCAACATTTGTGCAGTCTAAGATGCATTTTAAGGCCTTTTTTGGGCTGCTAACATGTTCAGAACTTTTAGCAGTATAGGAGGCATTTTTTTTTTGTGCCATGAATATTTTTCTGAATTTCCGTGGTCTAGGATGCGGGTTAATGCCCATTTCAGGCTTCAAATGTTTTTGGGACATTCAGAGCTCTCTGACACCGTTTTTGAGCCACCAACATTTTCCATACTTTAGGGGGTCTAGGATGCCTGTAAACCCCTTTTCTGGGGCTCCAAAGTTTTCAACATTTTTGCAGCCCTAAGATGCATTTTAAGGCATTTTTGGGGCTGCTAACATATTCTGAACTTTCGGGGTGTAAGATGCATTTTTCAGGCCAAAACTATTTTGGGGAATTTCGGTGGTCTAGAATGCAGGTTAATGCCCCTTATAGGCTACAAAAAAGTTTTTGGGACATTCAGAGCTCTCTGACAGTTTTTTGGGCCACCAACATTTTCTGGGCTTTAGGGGTCTAGGATGCCTGTAAAGCCCTTTTTTGGACCTCCAAAGTTTTCAATATTTTTGCAGCCTAAGATGCATTTTAAGGCCTTTTCTGGGCTGCTAACATATTCTGAACTTTCAGCGGTGTAGGATGCATTTTTCGTGCCATGAATATTTTTGGGAATTTCAGTGGTCTAGGATGCGGTTTAATGCCCATGTCAGGCTGCAAATATTTTTGGGACATTCAGAGCTCTCTGACAGTTTTTTGGGCCACCAACATTTTCTGGACTTTAGGGGTCTAGGATGCCTGTAAAGCCCTTTTTTGGACCTCCAAAGTTTTCAACATTTTTGCAGCCTAAGATGCATTTTAAGGCCTTTTTTGGGCTGCTAACATATTCTGAACTTTCAGTGGTGTAAGATGCATTTTCCGTGCCAAAACTATTTTTGGGAATTTCAGTGGTAAAGGATGCAGGTTAATGCCCCTTATAGGCTACAAATGTTTTTGGAACACTCAGAGCTCTCTGGCAGTTTTTTGGGCCACCAACATTTTCTGGACTTTAGGGGGTCTAGGATGCCTGTAAACCCCTTTTTTGGGCCTCCAAAGTTTTCTACATTTTTGCAGCCCTAAGATGCATCTTAAGGCATTTTTGGGGCTGCTAACATATTCTGAACTTTCAGGGTGTAAGATGCATTTTTCGTGCCACAACTATTCTTGGGAATTTCAGTGGTAAAGGATGCAGGTTAATGCCCCTTATAGGCTACAAATGTTTTTGGAACACTCAGAGCTCTCTGGCAGTTTTTTGGGCCACCAACATTTTCTGGACTTTAGGGGGTCTAGGATGCCTGTAAACCCATTTTTTGGACCTCCAAAGTTTTCAACATTTGTGCAGCCTAAGATGGATTTTAAGGCCTTTTTTGGGCTGCTATCATATTCTGAACTTTCAGGGGTGTAGGATGCATTTTTTCATGCACAAAATATTTTTGGGGATTTCAGTGGTCTAGGGAGCCGGTTAATGCCCATTTCAGGCTGCAAATGTTTTTGGGACATTCCGAGCTTTCTGACACAGTTTTTAGGCCACCAACATTTTCTGGACTTTAGGGGGTCTAGGATGCCTGTAAACCCCTTTTTTGGGCCTCCAAAGTTTTCTACATTTTTGCAGCCATAAAATGCATTTTAAGGCATTTTTTGGGCTTCTAACATATTCTGAACTTTCAGGGTGTAAGATGCATTTTTCGTACCATAAATATTTTTGGGAATTTCAGTGGTCTAGGATACATGTTAATGCACCTTATGGGCTACAAATGTTTTGGGGATATTAAGAGCTCTCTGACACCGTATTTTGGCCACCAACATTTTCGGGACTTTAGGGGGTCTAGGATGCCTGTAAACCCATTTTTTGGACCTCCAAAGTTTTCAACATTTGTGCAGCCTAAGATGCATTTTAAGGCCTATTTTGAGCTGCTAACATATTCTGAACTTTCAGGATGTAAGATGCATTTTTTGTGCCAAAACTATTTTTGGGAATTTCAGTGGTCTAGGATGCAGGTTAATGCCCCTCATAGGCTACAAATGTTTTTGGGACATTCAGAGCTCTCCGACAGTTTTTTGGGCCACCAAAATATTCTGGACTTTAGGGGGTCTAGGATGCCTGTAAGCCCATTTTTTGGACCTCCAAAGTTTTCAACATTTGTGCAGTCTAAGATGCATTTTAAGGCCTTTTTTGGGCTGCTAACATGTTCAGAACTTTTAGCAGTGTAGGAGGCATTTTTTTTTTGTGCCATAAATATTTTTCTGAATTTCCGTGGTCTAGGATGCGGGTTAATGCCCATTTCAGGCTTCAAATGTTTTTGGGACATTCAGAGCTCTCTGACACCGTTTTTGGGCCACCAACATTTTCTGGACTTTAGGGGGTCTAGGATGCCTGTAAACCCCTTTTCTGGGGCTCCAAAGTTTTCAACATTTTTGCAGCCCTAAGATGCATTTTAAGGCATTTTTGGGGCTGCTAACATATTATGAACTTTCAGGGTGTAAGATGCATTTTTCAGGCCAAAACTACTTTTGGGAATTTCGGTGGTCTAGAATGCAGGTTAATGCCCCTTATAGGCTACAAAAAAGTTTTTGGGACATTCAGAGCTCTCTGACAGTTTTTTGGGCCACCAACATTTTCTGGACTTTAGGGGTCTAGGATGCCTGTAAAGCCCTTTTTTGGACCTCCAAAGTTTTCAATAATTTTGCAGCCTAAGATGCATTTTAAGGCCTTTTCTGGGCTGCTAACATATTCTGAACTTTCAGCGGTGTAGGATGCATTTTTCGTGCCATGAATATTTTTGGGAATTTCAGTGGTCTAGGATGCGGTTTAATGCCCATGTCAGGCTGCAAATATTTTTGGGACATTCAGAGCTCTCTGACAGTTTTTTGGGCCACCAACATTTTCTGGACTTTAGGGGTCTAGGATGCCTGTAAAGCCCTTTTTTGGGCCTCCAAAGTTTTCTACATTTTTGCAGCCCTAAGATGCATCTTAAGGCATTTTTGGGGCTGCTAACATATTCTGAACTTTCAGGGTGTAAGATGCATTTTTCGTGCCACAACTATTCTTGGGAATTTCAGTGGTAAAGGATGCAGGTTAATGCCCCTTATAGGCTACAAATGTTTTTGGAACACTCAGAGCTCTCTGGCAGTTTTTTGGGCCACCAACATTTTCTGGACTTTAGGGGGTCTAGGATGCCTGTAAACCCATTTTTTGGACCTCCAAAGTTTTCAACATTTGTGCAGCCTAAGATGGATTTTAAGGCCTTTTTTGGCTGCTATCATATTCTGAACTTTCAGGGGTGTAGGATGCATTTTTTCATGCACAAAATATTTTTGGGGATTTCAGTGGTCTAGGGAGCCGGTTAATGCCCATTTCAGGCTGCAAATGTTTTTGGGACATTCCGAGCTTTCTGACACAGTTTTTAGGCCACCAACATTTTCTGGACTTTAGGGGGTCTAGGATGCCTGTAAACCCCTTTTTTGGGCCTCCAAAGTTTTCTACATTTTTGCAGCCATAAAATGCATTTTAAGGCATTTTTTGGACTTCTAACATATTCTGAACTTTCAGGGTGTAAGATGCATTTTTCGTACCATAAATATTTTTGGGAATTTCAGTGGTCTAGGATACATGTTAATGCACCTTATGGGCTACAAATGTTTTGGGGATATTCAGAGCTCTCTGACACCGTTTTTTGGCCACCAACATTTTCCAGACTTTAGGGGGTCTAGGATGCCTGTAAACCCATTTTTTGGACCTCCAAAGTTTTCAACATTTGTGCAGCCTAAGATGCATTTTAAGGCCTTTTTTGAGCTGCTAACATATTCTGAACTTTCAGGATGTAAGATGCATTTTTTGTGCCAAAACTATTTTTGGGAATTTCAGTGGTCTAGGATGCAGGTTAATGCCCCTCATAGGCTACAAATGTTTTTGGGACATTCAGAGCTCTCCGACAGTTTTTTGGGCCACCAAAATATTCTGGACTTTAGGGGGTCTAGGATGCCTGTAAGCCCATTTTTTGGACCTCCAAAGTTTTCAACATTTGTGCAGTCTAAGATGCATTTTAAGGCCTTTTTTGGGCTGCTAACATGTTCAGAACTTTTAGCAGTGTAGGATGCATTTTTTTTTTTGTGCCATAAATATTTTTCTGAATTTCCGTGGTCTAGGATGCGGGTTAATGCCCATTTCAGGCTGCAAATGTTTTTGGAACACTCAGAGCTTTCTGACACAGTTTTTAGGTCACCAACATTTTCTGGACTTTAGTGGGTCTAGGATGCCTGTAAACCCCTTTTTTGGGCCTCCAAAGTTTTCAACATTTTTGCAGCCTAAGATGGATTTTAAGGCCTTTTTTGGGCTGCTATCATATTCTGAACTTTCAGGGGTGTAGGATGCATTTTCTCGTGCACAAAATATTTTTGGGGATTTCAGTGGTCTAGGATGCAGGTTAATGCCCATTTCAGGCTGCAAATGCTTTTGGGACATTCAGAGCTTTCTGGCACAGATTCAAGGCCACCAACATTTTCTGGACTTTAGGGGGTCTACAATGCCTGTAAGCCCCTTCTTTGGACCTCCAAAGTTTTCAACATTTTTGCAGCCTAAGAAGCATTTTAAGGCCTTTTTTGGACTGCTATCATATTCTGAACTTTCAGGGGTGTAGGATGCATTTTCTCGTGCACAAAATATTTTTGGGGATTTCAGTGGTCTAGGATGCAGGTTAATGCCCATTTCAGGCTGCAAATGCTTTTGGGACATTCAGAGCTTTCTGACACAGTTTCAAGGCCACCAACATTTTCTGGACTTTAGGGGGTCTACGATGCCTGTAAGCCCCTTTTTTGGACCTCCAAAGTTTTCAACATTTTTGCAGCCTAAGAAGCATTTTAAGGCCTTTTTTGGACTGCTAACATATTCTGAACTTTCAGCGGTGTAGGATGCTTTTTTCGTGCCATAATATTTTTGGGAATTTCAGTGGTCTATGATGCGGGTTAATGCCCATTTCAGGCTGCAAATGTTTTTGGGATATTCAGAGCTCTCTAACACAGTTTTTGGGCCACCAACATTTTCTGGACTTTAGGGGGTCTAGGATGACTGTAAACCCCTTTTTTGGGCCTCCAAAGTTTTCAACATTTTTGCAGCCTAAAATGCTTTTAAGGCCTTTTTTTGGGCTGCTAACATATTCTGAACTTTCAGCGGTGCAGGATGCATTTTTCGTGCCATAAATATTTTTGGGAATTTCAGTGGTCTAGGATGCGGGTTAATGCCCATTTCAGGCTGCAAATGTTTTTGGGACATTCAGAGCTCTCTGACACAGTTTTTGGGCCACCAACATTTTCTGGACTTTAGGGAGTCTAGGGTGACTGTAAAGCCCTTTTTTGGGCCTCTAAGGTTTTCAACATTTTTGCAGCCTAAGATGCATGTTATGGCCTTTTTTGGGCTGCTAACATATTCTGAACTTTCAGCGGTGTAGGATGTGTTTTTCCTGCCATAAATATTTTTGTCAATTTCAGTGGTCTAGGATGCGGGTTAATGCCCATTTCAGGCTGCAAATGTTTTTGGGACATTCAGAGCTTTCTGACACAGTTTTTAGGCCACCAACATTTTCTGGACTTTAGGGGGTCTAGGATGCCTGTAAACCCCTTTTTTGGGCCTCCAAAGTTTTCAACATTTGTGCAGCCTAAGATGCATTTCAAGGCCTTTTTTTGGGCTGCTAACATATTCTGAACGTTCAGCGGTGTAGGATGCATTTTTTCGTGCACAAAATATTTTTGGGGATTTCAGTGGTCTAGGATGCGGGTTAATGCCCATTTCAGGCTGCAAATGCTTTTGGGACATTCAGAGCTTTCTGACACAGTTTCAAGGCCACCAACATTTTCTGGACTTTATGGGGTCTAGGTTGCCTGTAAACCCCTTTTTTGGGCCTCCAAAGTTTTCTGCATGTTTGCAGCCCTAAAAAGCATTTTAAGGCATTTTTTGGGCTGCTAACATATTCTGAACTTTCAGGATGTAAGATGCATTTTTTGTGCCAAAACAATTTTTGGGAATTTCAGTGGTCTAGGATGCAGGGTAATGCCCCTTATAGGCTACACATGTTTTTGGGACATTCAGAGTTCTCTGACAGTTTTTTGGGCCACCAACATTTTCTGGACTTTAGGGGGTCTAGGATGCCTGTAAACCCATTTTTTGGACCTCCAAAGTTTTCAATATTTCTGTAGTCTAAGATGCATTTAAGGCCTTTTTTGGGCTGCTAACATGTTCAGAACTTTTAGCAGTGTAGGATGCATTCTTTTTTTTGTGCCATAAATATTTTTCGGAATTTCCGTGGTCTAGGATGCGGGTTAATGCCCATTTCAGGCTTCAAATGTTTTTGGGACATTCAGAGCTCTCTGACACCGTTTTTGGGCCACCAACATTTTCTGGACTTTAGGGGGTCTGGGATGCCTGTAAACCCCTTTTCTGGGGCTCCAAAGTTTTCAACATTTTTGCAGCCTAAGATGCATTTTAAGGCATTTTTGGGGCTGCTAACATATTCTGAACTTTCAGGGTGTAAGATGCATTTTTCAGGCCAAAACTATTTTTGGGAATTTCGGTGGTCTAGAATGCAGGTTAATGCCCCTTATAGGCTACAAAAAGTTTTTGGGACATTCAGAGCTCTCTGACAGTTTTTTGGGCCACCAACATTTTCTGGACTTTAGGGGTCTAGGATGCTTGTAAAGCCCTTTTTTGGACCTCCAAAGTTTTCAATATTGTTGCAGCCTAAGATGCATTTTAAGGCCTTTTTTGGGCTGCTAACATATTCTGAACTTTCAGCGGTGTAGGATGCATTTTTCGTGCCATGAATATTTTTGGGAATTTCAGTGGTCTAGGATGCGGTTTAATGCCCATGTCAGGCTGCAAATATTTTTGGGACATTCAGAGCTCTCTGACAGTTTTTTGGGCCACCAACATTTTCTGGACTTTAGGGGTCTAGGATGCCTGTAAAGCCCTTTTTTGGACCTCCAAAGTTTTCAACATTTTTGCAGCCTAGGATGCATTTTAAGGCCTTTTTTGGGCTGCTAACATATTCTGAACTTTCAGTGGTGTAAGATGCATTTTCCGTGCCAAAACTATTTTTGGGAATGTCAGTGGTAAAGGATGCAGGTTAATGCCCCTTATAGGCTACAAATGTTTTTGGAACACTCAGAGCTCTCTGGCAGTTTTTTGGGCCACCAACATTTTCTGGACTTTAGGGGGTCTAGGATGCCTGTAAACCCCTTTTTTGGGCCTCCAAAGTTTTCTACATTTTTCAGCCCTAAGATGCATCTTAAGGCATTTTTGGGGCTGCTAACATATTCTGAACTTTCAGGGTGTAAGATGCATTTTTCGTGCCACAACTATTCTTGGGAATTTCAGTGGTCTAGGATGCAGGTTAATGCCCCTTATTGGCTACACGTGTTTTTGGGACATTCAGAGCTCTCTGGCAGTTTTTTGGGCCACCAACATTTTCTGGACTTTAGGGGGTCTAGGATGCCTGTAAACCCCTTTTTTGGGCCTCCAAAGTTTTCTACATTTTTGCAGCCCTAAGATGCATCTTAAGGCATTTTTGGGGCTGCTAACATATTCTGAACTTTCAGGGTGTAAGATGCATTTTTCGTGCCACAACTTTTCTTGGGAATTTCAGTGGTAAAGGATGGAGGTTAATGCCCCTTATAGGCTACAAATGTTTTTGGAACACTCAGAGCTCTCTGGCAGTTTTTTGGGCCACCAACATTTTCTGGACTTTAGGGGGTCTAGGATGCCTGTAAACCCATTTTTTGGACCTCCAAAGTTTTCAACATTTGTGCAGCCTAAGATGGATTTTAAGGCCTTTTTTGGGCTGCTATCATATTCTGAACTTTCAGGGGTGTAGGATGCATTTTTTCATGCACAAAATATTTTTGGGGATTTCAGTGGTCTAGGGAGCCGGTTAATGCCCATTTCAGGCTGCAAATGTTTTTGGGACATTCAGAGCTTTCTGACACAGTTTTTAGGCCACCAACATTTTCTGGACTTTAGGGGGTCTAGGATGCCTGTAAACCCCTTTTTTGGGCCTCCAAAGTTTTCTACATTTTTGCAGCCATAAAATGCATTTTAAGGCATTTTTTGGGCTTCTAACATATTCTGAACTTTCAGGGTGTAAGATGCATTTTTCGTACCATAAATATTTTTGGGAATTTCAGTGGTCTAGGATACATGTTAATGCCCCTTATGGGCTACAAATGTTTTGGGGATATTCAGAGCTCTCTGACACCGTTTTTGGCCACCAACATTTTCCGGACTTTAGGGGGTCTAGGATGCCTGTAAACCCATTTTTTGGACCTCCAAAGTTTTCAACATTTGTGCAGCCTAAGATGCATTTTAAGGCCTTTTTTGAGCTGCTAACATATTCTGAACTTTCAGGATGTAAGATGCATTTTTTGTGCCAAAACCATTTTTGGGAATTTCAGTGGTCTAGGATGCAGGTTAATGCCCCTCATAGGCTACAAATGTTTTTGGGACATTCAGAGCTCTCCGACAGTTTTTTGGGCCACCAAAATATTCTGGACTTTAGGGGGTCTAGGATGCCTGTAAGCCCATTTTTTGGACCTCCAAAGTTTTCAACATTTGTGCAGTCTAAGATGCATTTTAAGGCCTTTTTTGGGCTGCTAACATGTTCAGAACTTTTAGCAGTGTAGGATGCATTTTTTTTTGTGCCATAAATATTTTTCTGAATTTCCGTGGTCTAGGATGCGGGTTAATGCCCATTTCAGGCTTCAAATGTTTTTGGGACATTCAGAGCTCTCTGACACCGTTTTTGGGCCACCAACATTTTCTGGACTTTAGGGGGTCTAGGATGCCTGTAAACCCCTTTTCTGGGGCTCCAAAGTTTTCAACATTTTTGCAGCCCTAAGATGCATTTTAAGGCATTTTTGGGGCTGCTAACATATTCTGAACTTTCAGGGTGTAAGATGCATTTTTCAGGCCAAAACTATTTTTGGGAATTTCGGTGGTCTAGAATGCAGGTTAATGCCCCTTATAGGCTACAAAAAAGTTTTTGGGACATTCAGAGCTCTCTGACAGTTTTTTGGGCCACCAACATTTTCTGGACTTTAGGGGTCTAGGATGCCTGTAAAGCCCTTTTTTGGACCTCCAAAGTTTTCAATATTTTTGCAGCCTAAGATGCATTTTAAGGCCTTTTCTGGGCTGCTAACATATTCTGAACTTTCAGCGGTGTAGGATGCATTTTTCGTGCCATGAATATTTTTGGTGATTTCAGTGGTCTAGGATGCGGTTTAATGCCCATGTCAGGCTGCAAATATTTTTGGGACATTCAGAGCTCTCTGACAGTTTTTTGGGCCACCAACATTTTCTGGACTTTAGGGGTCTAGGATGCCTGTAAAGCCCTTTTTTGGACCTCCAAAGTTTTCAACATTTTTGCAGCCTAAAATGCATTTTAAGGCCTTTTTTTGGGCTGCTAACATATTCTGAACTTTCAGTGGTGTAAGATGCATTTTCCGTGCCAAAACTATTTTTGGGAATTTCAGTGGTAAAGGATGCAGGTTAATGCCCCTTATAGGCTACAAATGTTTTTGGAACACTCAGAGCTCTCTGGCAGCTTTTTGGGCCACCAACATTTTCTGGACTTTAGGGGGTCTAGGATGCCTGTAAACCCCTTTTTTGGGCCTCCAAAGTTTTCTACATTTTTGCAGCCCTAAGATGCATCTTAAGGCATTTTTGGGGCTGCTAACATATTCTGAACTTTCAGGGTGTAAGATGCATTTTTCGTGCCACAACTATTCTTGGGAATTTCAGTGGTAAAGGATGCAGGTTAATGCCCCTTATAGGCTACAAATGTTTTTGGAACACTCAGAGCTCTCTGGCAGTTTTTTGGGCCACCAACATTTTCTGGACTTTAGGGGGTCTAGGATGCCTGTAAACCCATTTTTTGGACCTCCAAAGTTTTCAACATTTGTGCAGCCTAAGATGGATTTAAGGCCTTTTTTGGGCTGCTATCATATTCTGAACTTTCAGGGGTGTAGGATGCATTTTTTCATGCACAAAATATTTTTGGGGATTTCAGTGGTCTAGGGAGCCGGTTAATGCCCATTTCAGGCTGCAACTGTTTTTGGGACATTCCGAGCTTTCTGACACAGTTTTTAGGCCACCAACATTTTCTGGACTTTAGGGGGTCTAGGATGCCTGTAAACCCCTTTTTTGGGCCTCCAAAGTTTTCTACATTTTTGCAGCCATAAAATGCATTTTAAGGCATTTTTTGGACTTCTAACATATTCTGAACTTTCAGGGTGTAAGATGCATTTTTCGTACCATAAATATTTTTGGGAATTTCAGTGGTCTAGGATACATGTTAATGCACCTTATGGGCTACAAATGTTTTGGGGATATTCAGAGCTCTCTGACACCGTTTTTTGGCCACCAACATTTTCCGGACTTTAGGGGGTCTAGGATGCCTGTAAACCCATTTTTTGGACCTCCAAAGTTTTCAACATTTGTGCAGCCTAAGATGCATTTTAAGGCCTTTTTTGAGCTGCTAACATATTCTGAACTTTCAGGATGTAAGATGCATTTTTTGTGCCAAAACTATTTTTGGGAATTTCAGTGGTCTAGGATGCAGGTTAATGCCCCTCATAGGCTACAAATGTTTTTGGGACATTCAGAGCTCTCCGACAGTTTTTTGGGCCACCAAAATATTCTGGACTTTAGGGGGTCTAGGATGCCTGTAAGCCCATTTTTTTAGACCTCCAAAGTTTTCAACATTTGTGCAGTCTAAGATGCATTTTAAGGCCTTTTTTGGGCTGCTAACATGTTCAGAACTTTTAGCAGTGTAGGAGGCATTTTTTTTTTGTGCCATGAATATTTTTCTGAATTTCCGTGGTCTAGGATGCGGGTTAATGCCCATTTCAGGCTTCAAATGTTTTTGGGACATTCAGAGCTCTCTGACACCGTTTTTGGGCCACCAACATTTTCTGGACTTTAGGGGTCTAGGATGCCTGTAAACCCCTTTTCTGGGGCCCCAAAGTTTTCAACATTTTTGCAGCCCTAAGATGCATTTTAAGGCATTTTTGGGGCTGCTAATATATTCTGAACTTTCAGGGTGTAAGATGCATTTTTCAGGCCAAAACTATTTTTGGGAATTTCGGTGGTCTAGAATGCAGGTTAATGCCCCTTATACGCTACAAAAAAGTTTTTGGGACATTCAGAGCTCTCTGACAGTTTTTTGGGCCACCAACATTTTCTGGACTTTAGGGGTCTAGGATGCCTGTAAAGCCCTTTTTTGGACCTCCAAAGTTTTCAATATTTTTGCAGCCTAAGATGCATTTTAAGGCCTTTTCTGGGCTGCTAACATATTCTGAACTTTCAGCGGTGTAGGATGCATTTTTCGTGCCATGAATATTTTTGGGAATTTCAGTGGTCTAGGATGCGGTTTAATGCCCATGTCAGGCTGCAAATATTTTTGGGACATTCAGAGCTCTCTGACAGTTTTTTGGGCCACCAACATTTTCTGGACTTTAGGGGTCTAGGATGCCTGTAAAGCCCTTTTTTGGACCTCCAAAGTTTTCAACATTTTTGCAGCCTAAGATGCATTTTAAGGCCTTTTTTGGGCTGCTAACATATTCTGAACTTTCAGTGGTGTAAGATGCATTTTCCGTGCCAAAACTATTTTTGGGAATTTCAGTGGTAAAGGATGCAGGTTAATGCCCCTTATAGGCTACAAATGTTTTTGGAACACTCAGAGCTCTCTGGCAGTTTTTTGGGCCACCAACATTTTCTGGACTTTAGGGGGTCTAGGATGCCTGTAAACCCCTTTTTTGGGCCTCCAAAGTTTTCTACATTTTTGCAGCCCTAAGATGCATCTTAAGGCATTTTTGGGGCTGCTAACATATTCTGAACTTTCAGGGTGTAAGATGCATTTTTCGTGCCACAACTATTCTTGGGAATTTCAGTGGTAAAGGATGCAGGTTAATGCCCCTTATAGGCTACAAATGTTTTTGGAACACTCAGAGCTCTCTGGCAGTTTTTTGGGCCACCAACATTTTCTGGACTTTAGGGGGTCTAGGATGCCTGTAAACCCATTTTTTGGACCTCCAAAGTTTTCAACATTTGTGCAGCCTAAGATGGATTTAAGGCCTTTTTTGGGCTGCTATCATATTCTGAACTTTCAGGGGTGTAGGATGCATTTTTTCATGCACAAAATATTTTTGGGGATTTCAGTGGTCTAGGGAGCCGGTTAATGCCCATTTCAGGCTGCAACTGTTTTTGGGACATTCCGAGATTTCTGACACAGTTTTTAGGCCACCAACATTTTCTGGACTTTAGGGGGTCTAGGATGCCTGTAAACCCCTTTTTTGGGCATCCAAAGTTTTCTACATTTTTGCAGCCATAAAATGCATTTTAAGGCATTTTTTGGACTTCTAACATATTCTGAACTTTCAGGGTGTAAGATGCATTTTTCGTACCATAAATATTTTTGGGAATTTCAGTGGTCTAGGATACATGTTAATGCACCTTATGGGCTACAAATGTTTTGGGGATATTCAGAGCTCTCTGACACCGTTTTTTGGCCACCAACATTTTTCGGACTTTAGGGGGTCTAGGATGCCTGTAAACCCATTTTTTGGACCTCCAAAGTTTTCAACATTTGTGCAGCCTAAGATGCATTTTAAGGCCTTTTTTGAGCTGCTAACATATTCTGAACTTTCAGGATGTAAGATGCATTTTTTGTGCCAAAACTATTTTTGGGAATTTCAGTGGTCTAGGATGCAGGTTAATGCCCCTCATAGGCTACACATGTTTTTGGGACATTCAGAGCTCTCCGACAGTTTTTTGGGCCACCAAAATATTCTGGACTTTAGGGGGTCTAGGATGCCTGTAAGCCCATTTTTTTAGACCTCCAAAGTTTTCAACATTTGTGCAGTCTAAGATGCATTTTAAGGCCTTTTTTGGGCTGCTAACATGTTCAGAACTTTTAGCAGTGTAGGAGGCATTTTTTTTTTGTGCCATGAATATTTTTCTGAATTTCCGTGGTCTAGGATGCGGGTTAATGCCCATTTCAGGCTTCAAATGTTTTTGGGACATTCAGAGCTCTCTGACACCGTTTTTGGGCCACCAACATTTTCCATACTTTAAGGGGGTCTAGGATGCCTGTAAACCCCTTTTCCGGGGCTCCAAAGTTTTCAACATTTTTGCAGCCCTAAGATGCATTTTAAGGCATTTTTGGGGCTGCTAACATATTCTGAACTTTCAGGGTGTAAGATGCATTTTTCAGGCCAAAACTATTTTTGGGAATTTCGGTGGTCTAGAATGCAGGTTAATGCCCCTTATAGGCTACAAAAAAGTTTTTGGGACATTCAGAGCTCTCTGACAGTTTTTTGGGCCACCAACATTTTCTGGACTTTAGGGGTCTAGGATGCCTGTAAAGCCCTTTTTTGGACCTCCAAAGTTTTCAATATTTTTGCAGCCTAAGATGCATTTTAAGGCCTTTTCTGGGCTGCTAACATATTCTGAACTTTCAGCGGTGTAGGATGCATTTTTCGTGCCATGAATAATTTTGGGAATTTCAGTGGTCTAGGATGCGGTTTAATGCCCATGTCAGGCTGCAAATATTTTTGGGACATTCAGAGCTCTCTGACAGTTTTTTGGGCCACCAACATTTTCTGGACTTTAGGGGTCTAGGATGCCTGTAAAGCCCTTTCTTGGACCTCCAAAGTTTTCAACATTTTTGCAGCCTAAGATGCATTTTAAGGCCTTTTTTGGGCTGCTAACATATTCTGAACTTTCAGTGGTGTAAGATGCATTTTCCGTGCCAAAACTATTTTTGGGAATTTGAGTGGTAAAGGATGCAGGTTAATGCCCCTTATAGGCTACAAATGTTTTTGGAACACTCAGAGCTCTCTGGCAGTTTTTTGGGCCACCAACATTTTCTGGACTTTAGGGGGTCTAGGATGCCTGTAAACCCCTTTTTTGGGCCTCCAAAGTTTTCTACATTTTTGCAGCCCTAAGATGCATCTTAAGGCATTTTTGGGGCTGCTAACATATTCTGAACTTTCAGGGTGTAAGATGCATTTTTCGTGCCACAACTATTCTTGGGAATTTCAGTGGTAAAGGATGCAGGTTAATGCCCCTTATAGGCTACAAATGTTTTTGGAACACTCAGAGCTCTCTGGCAGTTTTTTGGGCCACCAACATTTTCTGGACTTTAGGGGGTCTAGGATGCCTGTAAACCCATTTTTTGGACCTCCAAAGTTTTCAACATTTGTGCAGCCTAAGATGGATTTAAGGCCTTTTTTGGGCTGCTATCATATTCTGAACTTTCAGGGGTGTAGGATGCATTTTTCATGCACAAAATATTTTTGGGGATTTCAGTGGTCTAGGGAGCCGGTTAATGCCCATTTCAGGCTGCAACTGTTTTTGGGACATTCCAAGCTTTCTGACACAGTTTTTAGGCCACCAACATTTTCTGGACTTTAGGGGGTCTAGGATGCCTGTAAACCCCTTTTTTGGGCCTCCAAAGTTTTCTACATTTTTGCAGCCATAAAATGCATTTTAAGGCATTTTTTGGACTTCTAACATATTCTGAACTTTCAGGGTGTAAGATGCATTTTTCGTACCATAAATATTTTTTCGAATTTCAGTGGTCTAGGATACATGTTAATGCACCTTATGGGCTACAAATGTTTTGGGGATATTCAGAGCTCTCTGACACCGTTTTTTGGCCACCAACATTTTCCGGACTTTAGGGGGTCTAGGATGCCTGTAAACCCATTTTTTGGACCTCCAAAGTTTTCAACATTTGTGCAGCCTAAGATGCATTTTAAGGCCTTTTTTGAGCTGCTAACATATTCTGAACTTTCAGGATGTAAGATGCATTTTTTGTGCCAAAACTATTTTTGGGAATTTCAGTGGTCTAGGATGTAGGTTAATGCCCCTCATAGGCTACAAATGTTTTTGGGACATTCAGAGCTCTCCGACAGTTTTTTGGGCCACCAAAATATTCTGGACTTTAGGGGGTCTAGGATGCCTGTAAGCCCATTTTTTTAGACCTCCAAAGTTTTCAACATTTGTGCAGTCTAAGATGCATTTTAAGGCCTTTTTTGGGCTGCTAACATGTTCAGAACTTTTAGCAGTGTAGGAGGCATTTTTTTTTTGTGCCATGAATATTTTTCTGAATTTCCGTGGTCTAGGATGCGGGTTAATGCCCATTTCAGGCTTCAAATGTTTTTGGGACATTCAGAGCTCTCTGACACCGTTTTTGGGCCACCAACATTTTCTGGACTTTAGGGGTCTAGGATGCCTGTAAACCCCTTTTCTGGGGCCCCAAAGTTTTCAACATTTTTGCAGCCCTAAGATGCATTTTAAGGCATTTTTGGGGCTGCTAATATATTCTGAACTTTCAGGGTGTAAGATGCATTTTTCAGGCCAAAACTATTTTTGGGAATTTCGGTGGTCTAGAATGCAGGTTAATGCCCCTTATAGGCTACAAAAAAGTTTTTGGGACATTCAGAGCTCTCTGACAGTTTTTTGGGCCACCAACATTTTCTGGACTTTAGGGGTCTAGGATGCCTGTAAAGCCCTTTTTTGGACCTCCAAAGTTTTCAATATTTTTGCAGCCTAAGATGCATTTTAAGGCCTTTTCTGGGCTGCTAACATATTCTGAACTTTCAGCGGTGTAGGATGCATTTTTCGTGCCATGAATATTTTTGGGAATTTCAGTGGTCTAGGATGCGGTTTAATGCCCATGTCAGGCTGCAAATATTTTTGGGACATTCAGAGCTCTCTGACAGTTTTTTGGGCCACCAACATTTTCTGGACTTTAGGGGTCTAGGATGCCTGTAAAGCCCTTTTTTGGACCTCCAAAGTTTTCAACATTTTTGCAGCCTAAGATGCATTTTAAGGCCTTTTTTGGGCTGCTAACATATTCTGAACTTTCAGTGGTGTAAGATGCATTTTCCGTGCCAAAACTATTTTTGGGAATTTCAGTGGTAAAGGATGCAGGTTAATGCCCCTTATAGGCTACAAATGTTTTTGGAACACTCAGAGCTCTCTGGCAGTTTTTTGGGCCACCAACATTTTCTGGACTTTAGGGGGTCTAGGATGCCTGTAAACCCCTTTTTTGGGCCTCCAAAGTTTTCTACATTTTTGCAGCCCTAAGATGCATCTTAAGGCATTTTTGGGGCTGCTAACATATTCTGAACTTTCAGGGTGTAAGATGCATTTTTCGTGCCACAACTATTCTTGGGAATTTCAGTGGTAAAGGATGCAGGTTAATGCCCCTTATAGGCTACAAATGTTTTTGGAACACTCAGAGCTCTCTGGCAGTTTTTTGGGTCACCAACATTTTCTGGACTTTAGGGGGTCTAGGATGCCTGTAAACCCATTTTTTGGACCTCCAAAGTTTTCAACATTTGTGCAGCCTAAGATGGATTTAAGGCCTTTTTTGGGCTGCTATCATATTCTGAACTTTCAGGGGTGTAGGATGCATTTTTTCATGCACAAAATATTTTTGGGGATTTCAGTGGTCTAGGGAGCCGGTTAATGCCCATTTCAGGCTGCAACTGTTTTTGGGACATTCCGAGCTTTCTGACACAGTTTTTAGGCCACCAACATTTTCTGGACTTTAGGGGGTCTAGGATGCCTGTAAACCCCTTTTTTGGGCCTCCAAAGTTTTCTACATTTTTGCAGCCATAAAATGCATTTTAAGGCATTTTTTGGACTTCTAACATATTCTGAACTTTCAGGGTGTAAGATGCATTTTTCGTACCATAAATATTTTTGGGAATTTCAGTGGTCTAGGATACATGTTAATGCACATTATGGGCTACAAATGTTTTGGGGATATTCAGAGCTCTCTGACACCGTTTTTTGGCCACCAATATTTTTCGGACTTTAGGGGGTCTAGGATGCCTGTAAACCCATTTTTTGGACCTCCAAAGTTTTCAACATTTGTGCAGCCTAAGATGCATTTTAAGGCCTTTTTTGAGCTGCTAACATATTCTGAACTTTCAGGATGTAAGATGCATTTTTTGTGCCAAAACTATTTTTGGGAATTTCAGTGGTCTAGGATGCAGGTTAATGCCCCTCATAGGCTACAAATGTTTTTGGGACATTCAGAGCTCTCCGACAGTTTTTTGGGCCACCAAAATATTCTGGACTTTAGGGGGTCTAGGATGCCTGTAAGCCCATTTTTTTAGACCTCCAAAGTTTTCAACATTTGTGCAGTCTAAGATGCATTTTAAGGTCTTTTTTGGGCTGCTAACATGTTCAGAACTTTTAGCAGTGTAGGAGGCATTTTTTTTTTGTGCCATGAATATTTTTCTGAATTTCCGTGGTCTAGGATGCGGGTTAATGCCCATTTCAGGCTTCAAATGTTTTTGGGACATTCAGAGCTCTCTGACACCGTTTTTGGGCCACCAACATTTTCCATACTTTAGGGGGTCTAGGATGCCTGTAAACCCCTTTTCTGGGGCTCCAAAGTTTTCAACATTTTTGCAGCACTAAAATGCATTTTAAGGCATTTTTGGGGCTGCTAACATATTCTGAACTTTCAGGGTGTAAGATGCATTTTTCAGGCCAAAACTATTTTTGGGAATTTCGGTGGTCTAGAATGCAGGTTAATGCCCCTTATAGGCTACAAAAAAGTTTTTGGGACATTCAGAGCTCTCTGACAGTTTTTTGGGCCACCAACATTTTCTGGACTTTAGGGGTCTAGGATGCCTGTAAAGCCCTTTTTTGGACCTCCAAAGTTTTCAATATTTTTGCAGCCTAAGATGCATTTTAAGGCCTTTTCTGGGCTGCTAACATATTCTGAACTTTCAGCGGTGTAGGATGCATTTTTCGTGCCATGAATATTTTTGGGAATTTCAGTGGTCTAGGATGCGGTTTAATGCCCATGTCAGGCTGCAAATATTTTTGGGACATTCAGAGCTCTCTGACAGTTTTTTGGGCCACCAACATTTTCTGGACTTTAGGGGTCTAGGATGCCTGTAAAGCCCTTTTTTGGACCTCCGAAGTTTTCAACATTTTTGCAGCCTAAGATGCATTTTAAGGCCTTTTTTGGGCTGCTAACATATTCTGAACTTTCAGTGGTGTAAGATGCATTTTCCGTGCCAAAACTATTTTTGGGAATTTCAGTGGTAAAGGATGCAGGTTAATGCCCCTTATAGGCTACAAATGTTTTTGGAACACTCAGAGCTCTCTGGCAGTTTTTTGGGCCACCAACATTTTCTGGACTTTAGGGGGTCTAGGATGCCTGTAAACCCCTTTTTTGGGCCTCCAAAGTTTTCTACATTTTTGCAGCCCTAAGATGCATCTTAAGGCATTTTTGGGGCTGCTAACATATTCTGAACTTTCAGGGTGTAAGATGCATTTTTCGTGCCACAACTATTCTTGGGAATTTCAGTGGTAAAGGATGCAGGTTAATGCCCCTTATAGGCTACAAATGTTTTTGGAACACTCAGAGCTCTCTGGCAGTTTTTTGGGCCACCAACATTTTCTGGACTTTAGGGGGTCTAGGATGCCTGTAAACCCATTTTTTGGACCTCCAAAGTTTTCAACATTTGTGCAGCCTAAGATGGATTTTAAGGCCTTTTTTGGGCTGCTATCATATTCTGAACTTTCAGGGGTGTAGGATGCATTTTTTCATGCACAAAATATTTTTGGGGATTTCAGTGTTCTAGGGAGCCGGTTAATGCCCATTTCAGGCTGCAAATGTTTTTGGGACATTCCGAGCTTTCTGACACAGTTTTTAGGCCACCAACATTTTCTGGACTTTAGGGGGTCTAGGATGCCTGTAAACCCCTTTTTTGGGCCTCCAAAGTTTTCTACATTTTTGCAGCCATAAAATGCATTTTAAGGCATTTTTTGGGCTTCTAACATATTCTGAACTTTCAGGGTGTAAGATGCATTTTTCGTACCATAAATATTTTTGGGAATTTCAGTGGTCTAGGATACATGTTAATGCACCTTATGGGCTACAAATGTTTTGGGGATATTCAGAGCTCTCTGACACCGTTTTTTGGCCACCAACATTTTCCAGACTTTAGGGGGTCTAGGATGCCTGTAAACCCATTTTTTGGACCTCCAAAGTTTTCAACATTTGTGCAGCCTAAGATGCATTTTAAGGCCTTTTTTGAGCTGCTAACATATTCTGAACTTTCAGGATGTAAGATGCATTTTTTGTGCCAAAACTATTTTTGGGAATTTCAGTGGTCTAGGTTGCAGGTTAATGCCCCTCATAGGCTACAAATGTTTTTGGGACATTCAGAGCTCTCCGACAGTTTTTTGGGCCACCAAAATATTCTGGACTTTAGGGGGTCTAGGATGCCTGTAAGCCCATTTTTTGGACCTCCAAAGTTTTCAACATTTGTGCAGTCTAAGATGCATTTTAAGGCCTTTTTTGGGCTGCTAACATGTTCAGAACTTTTAGCAGTGTAGGATGCATTTTTTTTTTGTGCCATAAATATTTTTCTGAATTTCCGTGGTCTAGGATGCGGGTTAATGCCCATTTCAGGCTTCAAATGTTTTTGGGACATTCAGAGCTCTCTGACACCGTTTTTGGGCCACCAACATTTTCTGGACTTTAGGGGGTCTAGGGTGCCTGTAAACCCATTTTCTGGGGCTCCAAAGTTTTCAACATTTTTGCAGCCCTAAGATGCATTTTAAGGCATTTTTGGGGCTGCTAACATATTCTGAACTTTCAGGGTGTAAGATGCATTTTTCAGGCCAAAACTATTTTTGGGAATTTCGGTGGTCTAGAATGCAGGTTAATGCCCCTTATAGGCTACAAAAAAGTTTTTGGGACATTCAGAGCTCTCTGACAGTTTTTTGGGCCACCAACATTTTCTGGACTTTAGGGGTCTAGGATGCCTGTAAAGCCCTTTTTTGGACCTCCAAAGTTTTCAATATTTTTGCAGCCTAAGATGCATTTTAAGGCCTTTTCTGGGCTGCTAACATATTCTGAACTTTCAGCGGTGTAGGATGCATTTTTCGTGCCATGAATATTTTTGGGAATTTCAGTGGTCTAGGATGCGGTTTAATGCCCATGTCAGGCTGCAAATATTTTTGGGACATTCAGAGCTCTCTGACAGTTTTTTGGGCCACCAACATTTTCTGGACTTTAGGGGTCTAGGATGCCTGTAAAGCCCTTTTTTGGACCTCCAAAGTTTTCAACATTTTTGCAGCCTAAGATGCATTTTAAGGCCTTTTTTGGGCTGCTAACATATTCGGAACTTTCAGTGGTGTAAGATGCATTTTCCGTGCCAAAACTATTTTTGGGAATTTCATTGGTAAAGGATGCAGGTTAATGCCCCTTATAGGCTACACATGTTTTTGGAACACTCAGAGCACTCTGGCAGTTTTTTGGGCCACCAACATTTTCTGGACTTTAGGGGGTCTAGGATGCCTGTAAACCCCTTTTTTGGGCCTCCAAAGTTTTCTACATTTTTGCAGCCCTAAGATGCATCTTAAGGCATTTTTGGGGCTGCTAACATATTCTGAACTTTCAGGGTGTAAGATGCATTTTTCGTGCCACAACTATTCTTGGGAATTTCAGTGGTAAAGGATGCAGGTTAATGCCCATTATAGGCTACAAATGTTTTTGGAACACTCAAAGCTCTCTGGCAGTTTTTTGGGCCACCGACATTTTCTGGACTTTAGGGGGTCTAGGATGCCTGTAAACCCATTTTTTGGACCTCCAAAGTTTTCAACATTTGTGCAGCCTAAGATGGATTTTAAGGCCTTTTTTGGGCTGCTATCATATTCTGAACTTTCAGGGGTGTAGGATGCATTTTTTCATGCACAAAATATTTTTGGGGATTTCAGTGGTCTAGGGAGCCGGTTAATGCCCATTTCAGGCTGCAAATTTTTTTGGGACATTCCGAGCTTTCTGACACAGTTTTTAGGCCACCAACAGTTTCTGGACTTTAGGGGGTCTAGGATGCCTGTAAACCCCTTTTTTGGGCCTCCAAAGTTTTCTACATTTTTGCAGCCATAAAATGCATTTTAAGGCATTTTTTGGGCTTCTAACATATTCTGAACTTTCAGGGTGTAAGATGCATTTTTCGTACCATAAATATTTTTGGGAATTTCAGTGGTCTAGGATACATGTTAATGCACCTTATGGGCTACAAATGTTTTGGGGATATTCAGAGGTCTCTGACACCGTTTTTTGGCCACCAACATTTTCCGGACTGTAGGGGGTCTAGGATGCCTGTAAACCCATTTTTTGGACCTCCAAAGTTTTCAACATTTGTGCAGCCTAAGATGCATTTTAAGGCCTTTTTTGAGCTGCTAACATATTCTGAACTTTCAGGATGTAAGATGCATTTTTTGTGCCAAAACTATTTTTGGGAATTTCAGTGGTCTAGGATGCAGGTTAATGCCCCTCATAGGCTACAAATGTTTTTGGGACATTCAGAGCTCTCCGACAGTTTTTTGGGCCACCAAAATATTCTGGACTTTAGGGGGTCTAGGATGCCTGTAAGCCCATTTTTTGGACCTCCAAAGTTTTCAACATTTGTGCAGTCTAAGATGCATTTTAAGGCCTTTTTTGGGCTGCTAACATGTTCAGAACTTTTAGCAGTGTAGGATGCATTTTTTTTTTTGTGCCATAAATATTTTTCTGAATTTCCGTGGTCTAGGATGCGGGTTAATGCCCATTTCAGGCTTCAAATGTTTTTGGGACATTCAGAGCTCTCTGACACCGTTTTTGGGCCACCAACATTTTCTGGACTTTAGGGGGTCTAGGATGCCTGTAAACCCCTTTTCTGGGGCTCCAAAGTTTACAACATTTTTGCAGCCCTAAGATGCATTTTAAGGCATTTTTGGGGCTGCTAACATATTCTGAACTTTCAGGGTGTAAGATGCATTTTTCAGGCCAAAACTATTTTTGGGAATTTCGGTGGTCTAGAATGCAGGTTAATGCCCCTTATAGGCTACAAAAAAGTTTTTGGGACATTCAGAGCTCTCTGACAGTTTTTTGGGCCACCAACATTTTCTGGACTTTAGGGGTCTAGGATGCCTGTAAAGCCCTTTTTTGGACCTCCAAAGTTTTCAATATTTTTGCAGCCTAAGATGCATTTTAAGGCCTTTTCTGGGCTGCTAACATATTCTGAACTTTCAGCGGTGTAGGATTCATTTTTCGTGCCATGAATATTTTTGGGAATTTCAGTGGTCTAGGATGCGGTTTAATGCCCATGTCAGGCTGCAAATATTTTTGGGACATTCAGAGCTCTCTGACCGTTTTTTGGGCCACCAACATTTTCTGGACTTTAGGGGTCTAGGATGCATGTAAAGCCCTTTTTTGGACCTCCAAAGTTTTCAACATTTTTGCAGCCTAAGATGCATTTTAAGGCCTTTTTTGGGCTGCTAACATATTCTGAACTTTCAGTGGTGTAAGATGCATTTTCCGTGCCAAAACTATTTTTGGGAATTTCAGTGGTAAAGGATGCAGGTTAATGCCCCTTATAGGCTACAAATGTTTTTGGAACACTCAGAGCTCTCTGGCAGTTTTTTGGGCCACCAACATTTTCTGGACTTTAGGGGGTCTAGGATGCCTGTAAACCCCTTTTTTGGGCCTCCAAAGTTTTCTACATTTTTGCAGCCCTAAAATGCATCTTAAGGCATTATTGGGGCTGCTAACATATTCTGAACTTTCAGGGTGTAAGATGCATTTTTCGTGCCACAACTATTCTTGGGAATTTCAGTGGTAAAGGATGCAGGTTAATGCCCCTTATAGGCTACACATGTTTTTGGAACACTCAGAGCTCTCTGGCAGTTTTTTGGGCCACCAACATTTTCTGGACTTTAGGGGGTCTAGGATGCCTGTAAACCCATTCTTTGGACCTCCAAAGTTTTCAACATTTGTGCAGCCTAAGATGGATTTTAAGGCCTTTTTTGGGCTGCTATCATATTCTGAACTTTCAGGGGTGTAGGATGCATTTTTTCATGCACAAAATATTTTTGGGGATTTCAGTGGTCTAGGGAGCCGGTTAATGCCCATTTCAGGCTGCAAATGTTTTTGGGACATTCAGAGCTTTCTGACACAGTTTTTAGGCCACCAACATTTTCTGGACTTTAGGGGGTCTAGGATGCCTGTAAACCCCTTTTTTGGGCCTCCAAAGTTTTCTACATTTTTGCAGCCATTAAATGCATTTTAAGGCATTTTTTGGGCTTCTAACATATTCTGAACTTTCAGGGTGTAAGATGCATTTTTCGTACCATAAATATTTTTGGGAATTTCAGTGGTCTAGGATACATGTTAATGCCCCTTATGGGCTACAAATGTTTTGGGGATATTCAGAACTCTCTGACACCGTTTTTTGGCCACCAACATTTTCCAGACTTTAGGGGGTCTAGGATGCCTGTAAACCCATTTTTTGGACCTCCAAAGTTTTCAACATTTGTGCAGCCTAAGATGCATTTTAAGGCCTTTTTTGAGCTGCTAACATATTCTGAACTTTCAGGATGTAAGATGCATTTTTTGTGCCAAAACTATTTTTGGGGATTTCAGTGGTCTAGGATGCAGGTTAATGCCCCTCATAGGCTACAAATGTTTTTGGGACATTCAGAGCTCTCCGACAGTTTTTTGGGCCACCAAAATATTCTGGACTTTAGGGGGTCTAGGATGCCTGTAAGCCCATTTTTTGGACCTCCAAAGTTTTCAACATTTGTGCAGTCTAAGATGCATTTTAAGGCCTTTTTTGGGCTGCTAACATGTTCAGAACTTTTAGAAGTGTAGAATGCATTTTTATTTTTCGTGCCATAAATATTTTTGGGAATTTCAGTGGTCTAGGATGCGGGTTAATTCAGGCTTCAAATGTTTTTTGGACATTCAGGGCTCTCAGACACAGTTTTTGGGCCACCAACATTTTCTGGACTTTAGGGGGTTTAGGATGCCTGTAAACCCCTTTTTTGGGCCTCCAAGGTTTTCAACATTTTTGCAGCCATAAGATGCATTTTAAGGCATTTTTTGGGCTGCTATCATATTCTGAACTTTCAGGGGTGTAGGATGCATTTTTTCGTGCACAAAATATTTTTGGGGATTTCAGTGGTCTAGGATGCGGGTTAATGCCCATTTCAGGCTGCAAATGCTTTTTGGACATTCAGAGCTTTCTGACACACTTTTAAGGCCACCAACATTTTCTGGACTTTAGGGGGTCTAGGATGCCTGTAAACCCCTTTTTTGGGCCTCCAAAGTTTTCTGCATGTTTGCAGCCCTAAAATGCATTTTAAGGCATTTTTTGGGCTGCTAACATATTCTGAACTTTCAGGATGTAAGATGCCTTTTTTGTGCCAAAACAATTTTTGGGAATTTCAGTGGTCTAGGATGCAGGTTAATGCCCCTTATAGGCTACACATGTTTTTGGGACATTCAGAGCTCTCTGACAGTTTTTTGGGCCACCAACATTTTCTGGACTTTAGGGGGTCTATGATGCCTGTAAACCCATTTTTTGGACCTCCAAAGTTTCCAATATTTGTGCAGTCTAAGATGCATTTTAAGGCCTTTTCTGGGCTGCTAACATGTTCAGAACTTTTAGGAGTGTAGGATGCATTTTTTTTTCGTGCCATTAATATTTTTCGGAATTTCCGTGGTCTAGGATGCGGGTTAATGCCCATTTCAGGCTTCAAATGTTTTTGGGACATTCAGAGCTCTCTGACACCGTTTTTGGGCCACCAACATTTTCTGGACTTTAGGGGGTCTAGGATGCCTGTAAACCCCTTTTTTGGGCCTCCAAAGTTTTCAACATTTTTGCAGCCCTAAGATGCATTTTAAGGCATTTTTGGGGCTGCTAACATATTCTGAACTTTCAGGGTGTAAGATGCATTTTTCGTGCCAAAACTATTTTTGGGAATTTCAGTGGTCTAGGATGCAGGTTAATGCCCCTTATAGGCTACAAAAAAGTTTTTGGGACATTCAGAGCTCTCTGACAGTTTTTTGGGCCACCAACATTTTCTGGACTTTAGGGGTCTAGGATGCCTGTAAAACCCTTTTTTGGACCTCCAAAGTTTTCAATATTTTTGCAGCCTAAGATGCATTTTAAGGCCTTTTTTGGGCTGCTAACATATTCTGAACTTTCAGCGGTGTAGGATGCATTTTTCGTGCCATGAATATTTTTGGGAATTTCAGTGGTCTAGGATGCAGGTTAATGCCCCTTATTGGCTACACATGTTTTTGGGACATTCAGAGCTCTCTGGCAGTTTTTTGGGCCACCAACATTTTCTGGACTTTAGGGGGTCTAGGATGCCTGTAAACCCCTTTTTTGGGCCTCCAAAGATTTCTACATTTTTGCAGCCCTAAGATGCATCTTAAGGCATTTTTGGGGCTGCTAACATATTCTGAACGTTCAGGGTGTAAGATGCATTTTTCGTGCCAAAACTATTCTTGGGAATTTCAGTGGTAAAGGATGCAGGTTAATGCCCCTTATAGGCTACAAATGTTTTTGGAACACTCAGAGCTCTCTGGCAGTTTTTTGGGCCAACAACATTTTCTGGACTTTAGGGGGTCTAGGATGCCTGTAAACCCATTTTTTGGACCTCCAAAGTTTTCAATATTTGTGCAGTCTAAGATGCATTTTAAGGCCTTTTTTGGGCTGCTAACATGTTCAGAACTTTTAGCAGTGTAGGATGCATTTTTTTTTTTTCGTGCCATGAATATTTTTGGGAATTTCAGTGGTCTAGGATGCGGGTTAATGCCCATTTCAGGCTGCAAATGCTTTTGGGACATTCAGAGCTTTCTGACACAGTTTTTAGGCCACCAGCATTTTCTGGACTTTGGGGGATCTAGGATGCCTGTAAACCCCTTTTTTGGGCCTCCAAAGTTTTCAACATTTTTGCAGCCTAAAATGGATTTTAAGGCCTTTTTTGGGCTGCTATCATATTCTGAACTTTCAGGGGGGTAGGATGCATTTTTTCGTGCACAAAATATTTTTGGGGATTTCAGTGGTCTAGGATGCGGGTTAATGCCCATTTCAGGCTGCAAATGCTTTTGGGACATTCAGCGCTTTCTGACACAGTTTCAAGGCCACCAACATTTTCTGGACTTTAGGGGGTCTAGGATGCCTGTAAACCCCTTTTTTGGGCCTCCAAAGTTTTCTGCATGTTTGCAGCCCTAAAATGCATTTTAAGGCATTTTTTGGGCTGCTAACATATTCTGAACTTTCAGGATGTAAGATGCATTTTTTGTGCCAAAACAATTTTTGGGAATTTCAGTGGTCTAGGATGCAGGTTACTGCCCCTTATAGGCTACACATGTTTTTGGGACATTCAGAGCTCTCTGACAGTTTTTTGGGCCACCAAAATTTTCTGGACTTTAGGGGGTCTAGGATGCCTGTAAACCCCTTTTTTGGACCTCCAAAGTTTTCAATATTTGTGTAGTCTAAGATGCATTTTAAGGCATTTTTGGGGCAGCTAACATATTCTGAACTTTCAGTGGTGTAGGATGCATTTTTCGTGCCAGAAATATTTTTGGGAATTTCAGTGGTCTAGGATGCAGGTTAATGCCCCTTATAGGCTACAAATGTTTTTGGGACATTCAGAGCTCTCCGACAGTTTTTTGGGCCACCAACATTTTCTGGACGTTAGGGGGCCTAGGATGCTTGTAAACCTTTTTTGGACCTCCAAAGTTTTCAACATTTGTGCAGCCTAAGATGCATTTTAAGGCCTTTTTTGAGCTGCTAACATATTCTGAACTTTCAGGATGTAAGATGCATTTTTTGTGCCAAAACTATTTTTAGGAATTTCAGTTGTCTAGGATGCAGGTTAATGCCCCTTATAGGCTACAAATGTTTTTGGGACATTCAGAGCTCTCCGACAGTTTTTTGGGCCACCAAAATATTCTGGACTTTAGGGGGTCTAGGATGCCTGTAAACCCATTTTTTGGACCTCCAAAGTTTTCAACATTTGTGCAGTCTAAGATGCATTTTAAGGCCTTTTTTGGGCTGCTAACATGTTCAGAACTTTTAGCAGTGTAGGATGCATTTTTTTTTCATGCCATAAATATTTTTGGGAATTTCAGTGGTCGAGGATGCGGGTTAATGCCCATTTCAGGCTTCAAATGTTTTTGGGACATTCAGAGCTCTCTGACATAGTTTTTGGGCCACCAACATTTTCTGGACTTTAGTGGGTCTAGGATGACTGTAAAGCCCTTTTTTGGGCCTCTAAAGTTTTCAACATTTTTGCAGCCTAAGATGCATATTAAGGCCTTTTTTGGGCTGCTAACATATTCTGAACTTTCAGTGGTGTAGGATGCATTTTTCGTGCTATAAATATTTTTGGGCATTTCAGTGGTCTAGGATGTGGGTTAATGCCCATTTCAGGCTGCAAATGTTTTTGGGATATTCAGAGCTCTCTGACACCGTTTTTGGGCCACCAACATTTTCTGGACTTTAGGGGGTCTAGGATGCCAGTAAACCCCTTTTTTGGGCCTCCAAAGTTTTCTACATTTTTGCAGCCCTAAGATGCATGTTATGGCCTTTTTTGGGCTGCTAACATATTCTGAACTTTCAGTGGTGTAGGATGCATTTTTCGTGCCTGAAATATTTTTGGGATTTTTAGTGGTCTAGGATGCGGGTTAATGCCCATTTCAGGCTGCAAATGTTTTTGGGATATTCAGAGCTCTCTGACACAGTTTTTAGGCCACCAACATTTTCTGGACTTTAGGGGGTGTAGGATGACTGTAAACCCCTTTTTTGGGCCTCCAAAGTTTTCAACATTTTTGCAGCCTAAGATGCATATTAATGCCTTTTTTGGGCTGCTAACATATTCTGAACTTTCAGTGGTGTAGGATGCATTTTTTGTGCCAAAATTATTTTTGGGAATTTCAGTGCTCTAGGATGCGGGTTAATGCCCCTTATAGGCTACAAAAAAGTTTTTGGGACATTCAGAGCTCTCTGACAGTTTTTTGGGCCACCAACATTTTCTGGACTTTAGGGGTCTAGGATGCCTGTAAAACCCTTTTTTGGACCTCCAAAGTTTTCAATATTTTTGCAGCCTAAGATGCATTTTAAGGCCTTTTTTGGGCTGCTAACATATTCTGAACTTTCAGCGGTGTAGGATGCATTTTTCGTGCCATGAATATTTTTGGGAATTTCAGTGGTCTAGGATGCAGGTTAATGCCCCTTATTGGCTACACATGTTTTTGGGACATTCAGAGCTCTCTGGCAGTTTTTTGGGCCACCAACATTTTCTGGACTTTAGGGGGTCTAGGATGCCTGTAAACCCCTTTTTTGGGCCTCCAAAGATTTCTACATTTTTGCAGCCCTAAGATGCATCTTAAGGCATTTTTGGGGCTGCTAACATATTCTGAACGTTCAGGGTGTAAGATGCATTTTTCGTGCCAAAACTATTCTTGGGAATTTCAGTGGTAAAGGATGCAGGTTAATGCCCCTTATAGGCTACAAATGTTTTTGGAACACTCAGAGCTCTCTGGCAGTTTTTTGGGCCAACAACATTTTCTGGACTTTAGGGGGTCTAGGATGCCTGTAAACCCATTTTTTGGACCTCCAAAGTTTTCAATATTTGTGCAGTCTAAGATGCATTTTAAGGCCTTTTTTGGGCTGCTAACATGTTCAGAACTTTTAGCAGTGTAGGATGCATTTTTTTTTTTTCGTGCCATGAATATTTTTGGGAATTTCAGTGGTCTAGGATGCGGGTTAATGCCCATTTCAGGCTGCAAATGCTTTTGGGACATTCAGAGCTTTCTGACACAGTTTTTAGGCCACCAGCATTTTCTGGACTTTGGGGGATCTAGGATGCCTGTAAACCCCTTTTTTGGGCCTCCAAAGTTTTCAACATTTTTGCAGCCTAAAATGGATTTTAAGGCCTTTTTTGGGCTGCTATCATATTCTGAACTTTCAGGGGGGTAGGATGCATTTTTTCGTGCACAAAATATTTTTGGGGATTTCAGTGGTCTAGGATGCGGGTTAATGCCCATTTCAGGCTGCAAATGCTTTTGGGACATTCAGCGCTTTCTGACACAGTTTCAAGGCCACCAACATTTTCTGGACTTTAGGGGGTCTAGGATGCCTGTAAACCCCTTTTTTGGGCCTCCAAAGTTTTCTGCATGTTTGCAGCCCTAAAATGCATTTTAAGGCATTTTTTGGGCTGCTAACATATTCTGAACTTTCAGGATGTAAGATGCATTTTTTGTGCCAAAACAATTTTTGGGAATTTCAGTGGTCTAGGATGCAGGTTACTGCCCCTTATAGGCTACACATGTTTTTGGGACATTCAGAGCTCTCTGACAGTTTTTTGGGCCACCAAAATTTTCTGGACTTTAGGGGGTCTAGGATGCCTGTAAACCCCTTTTTTGGACCTCCAAAGTTTTCAATATTTGTGTAGTCTAAGATGCATTTTAAGGCATTTTTGGGGCAGCTAACATATTCTGAACTTTCAGTGGTGTAGGATGCATTTTTCGTGCCAGAAATATTTTTGGGAATTTCAGTGGTCTAGGATGCAGGTTAATGCCCCTTATAGGCTACAAATGTTTTTGGGACATTCAGAGCTCTCCGACAGTTTTTTGGGCCACCAACATTTTCTGGACGTTAGGGGGCCTAGGATGCTTGTAAACCCATTTTTTGGACCTCCAAAGTTTTCAACATTTGTGCAGCCTAAGATGCATTTTAAGGCCTTTTTTGAGCTGCTAACATATTCTGAACTTTCAGGATGTAAGATGCATTTTTTGTGCCAAAACTATTTTTAGGAATTTCAGTTGTCTAGGATGCAGGTTAATGCCCCTTATAGGCTACAAATGTTTTTGGGACATTCAGAGCTCTCCGACAGTTTTTTGGGCCACCAAAATATTCTGGACTTTAGGGGGTCTAGGATGCCTGTAAACCCATTTTTTGGACCTCCAAAGTTTTCAACATTTGTGCAGTCTAAGATGCATTTTAAGGCCTTTTTTGGGCTGCTAACATGTTCAGAACTTTTAGCAGTGTAGGATGCATTTTTTTTTCATGCCATAAATATTTTTGGGAATTTCAGTGGTCGAGGATGCGGGTTAATGCCCATTTCAGGCTTCAAATGTTTTTGGGACATTCAGAGCTCTCTGACATAGTTTTTGGGCCACCAACATTTTCTGGACTTTAGTGGGTCTAGGATGACTGTAAAGCCCTTTTTTGGGCCTCTAAAGTTTTCAACATTTTTGCAGCCTAAGATGCATATTAAGGCCTTTTTTGGGCTGCTAACATATTCTGAACTTTCAGTGGTGTAGGATGCATTTTTCGTGCTATAAATATTTTTGGGCATTTCAGTGGTCTAGGATGTGGGTTAATGCCCATTTCAGGCTGCAAATGTTTTTGGGATATTCAGAGCTCTCTGACACCGTTTTTGGGCCACCAACATTTTCTGGACTTTAGGGGGTCTAGGATGCCAGTAAACCCCTTTTTTGGGCCTCCAAAGTTTTCTACATTTTTGCAGCCCTAAGATGCATGTTATGGCCTTTTTTGGGCTGCTAACATATTCTGAACTTTCAGTGGTGTAGGATGCATTTTTCGTGCCTGAAATATTTTTGGGATTTTTAGTGGTCTAGGATGCGGGTTAATGCCCATTTCAGGCTGCAAATGTTTTTGGGATATTCAGAGCTCTCTGACACAGTTTTTAGGCCACCAACATTTTCTGGACTTTAGGGGGTCTAGGATGCCTGTAAACCCCTTTTTTGGACCTCCAAAGTTTTCAATATTTGTGTAGTCTAAGATGCATTTTAAGGCATTTTTGGGGCAGCTAACATATTCTGAACTTTCAGTGGTGTAGGATGCATTTTTCGTGCCAGAAATATTTTTGGGAATTTCAGTGGTCTAGGATGCAGGTTAATGCCCCTTATAGGCTACAAATGTTTTTGGGACATTCAGAGCTCTCCGACAGTTTTTTGGGCCACCAACATTTTCTGGACGTTAGGGGGCCTAGGATGCTTGTAAACCCATTTTTTGGACCTCCAAAGTTTTCAACATTTGTGCAGCCTAAGATGCATTTTAAGGCCTTTTTTGAGCTGCTAACATATTCTGAACTTTCAGGATGTAAGATGCATTTTTTGTGCCAAAACTATTTTTAGGAATTTCAGTTGTCTAGGATGCAGGTTAATGCCCCTTATAGGCTACAAATGTTTTTGGGACATTCAGAGCTCTCCGACAGTTTTTTGGGCCACCAAAATATTCTGGACTTTAGGGGGTCTAGGATGCCTGTAAACCCATTTTTTGGACCTCCAAAGTTTTCAACATTTGTGCAGTCTAAGATGCATTTTAAGGCCTTTTTTGGGCTGCTAACATGTTCAGAACTTTTAGCAGTGTAGGATGCATTTTTTTTTCATGCCATAAATATTTTTGGGAATTTCAGTGGTCGAGGATGCGGGTTAATGCCCATTTCAGGCTTCAAATGTTTTTGGGACATTCAGAGCTCTCTGACATAGTTTTTGGGCCACCAACATTTTCTGGACTTTAGTGGGTCTAGGATGACTGTAAAGCCCTTTTTTGGGCCTCTAAAGTTTTCAACATTTTTGCAGCCTAAGATGCATATTAAGGCCTTTTTTGGGCTGCTAACATATTCTGAACTTTCAGTGGTGTAGGATGCATTTTTCGTGCTATAAATATTTTTGGGCATTTCAGTGGTCTAGGATGTGGGTTAATGCCCATTTCAGGCTGCAAATGTTTTTGGGATATTCAGAGCTCTCTGACACCGTTTTTGGGCCACCAACATTTTCTGGACTTTAGGGGGTCTAGGATGCCAGTAAACCCCTTTTTTGGGCCTCCAAAGTTTTCTACATTTTTGCAGCCCTAAGATGCATGTTATGGCCTTTTTTGGGCTGCTAACATATTCTGAACTTTCAGTGGTGTAGGATGCATTTTTCGTGCCTGAAATATTTTTGGGATTTTTAGTGGTCTAGGATGCGGGTTAATGCCCATTTCAGGCTGCAAATGTTTTTGGGATATTCAGAGCTCTCTGACACAGTTTTTAGGCCACCAACATTTTCTGGACTTTAGGGGGTGTAGGATGACTGTAAACCCCTTTTTTGGGCCTCCAAAGTTTTCAACATTTTTGCAGCCTAAGATGCATATTAATGCCTTTTTTGGGCTGCTAACATATTCTGAACTTTCAGTGGTGTAGGATGCATTTTTTGTGCCAAAATTATTTTTGGGAATTTCAGTGCTCTAGGATGCGGGTTAATGCCCCTTATAGGCTACAAAAAAGTTTTTGGGACATTCAGAGCTCTCTGACAGTTTTTTGGGCCACCAACATTTTCTGGACTTTAGGGGTCTAGGATGCCTGTAAAACCCTTTTTTGGACCTCCAAAGTTTTCAATATTTTTGCAGCCTAAGATGCATTTTAAGGCCTTTTTTGGGCTGCTAACATATTCTGAACTTTCAGCGGTGTAGGATGCATTTTTCGTGCCATGAATATTTTTGGGAATTTCAGTGGTCTAGGATGCAGGTTAATGCCCCTTATTGGCTACACATGTTTTTGGGACATTCAGAGCTCTCTGGCAGTTTTTTGGGCCACCAACATTTTCTGGACTTTAGGGGGTCTAGGATGCCTGTAAACCCCTTTTTTGGGCCTCCAAAGATTTCTACATTTTTGCAGCCCTAAGATGCATCTTAAGGCATTTTTGGGGCTGCTAACATATTCTGAACGTTCAGGGTGTAAGATGCATTTTTCGTGCCAAAACTATTCTTGGGAATTTCAGTGGTAAAGGATGCAGGTTAATGCCCCTTATAGGCTACAAATGTTTTTGGAACACTCAGAGCTCTCTGGCAGTTTTTTGGGCCAACAACATTTTCTGGACTTTAGGGGGTCTAGGATGCCTGTAAACCCATTTTTTGGACCTCCAAAGTTTTCAATATTTGTGCAGTCTAAGATGCATTTTAAGGCCTTTTTTGGGCTGCTAACATGTTCAGAACTTTTAGCAGTGTAGGATGCATTTTTTTTTTTTCGTGCCATGAATATTTTTGGGAATTTCAGTGGTCTAGGATGCGGGTTAATGCCCATTTCAGGCTGCAAATGCTTTTGGGACATTCAGAGCTTTCTGACACAGTTTTTAGGCCACCAGCATTTTCTGGACTTTGGGGGATCTAGGATGCCTGTAAACCCCTTTTTTGGGCCTCCAAAGTTTTCAACATTTTTGCAGCCTAAAATGGATTTTAAGGCCTTTTTTGGGCTGCTATCATATTCTGAACTTTCAGGGGGGTAGGATGCATTTTTTCGTGCACAAAATATTTTTGGGGATTTCAGTGGTCTAGGATGCGGGTTAATGCCCATTTCAGGCTGCAAATGCTTTTGGGACATTCAGCGCTTTCTGACACAGTTTCAAGGCCACCAACATTTTCTGGACTTTAGGGGGTCTAGGATGCCTGTAAACCCCTTTTTTGGGCCTCCAAAGTTTTCTGCATGTTTGCAGCCCTAAAATGCATTTTAAGGCATTTTTTGGGCTGCTAACATATTCTGAACTTTCAGGATGTAAGATGCATTTTTTGTGCCAAAACAATTTTTGGGAATTTCAGTGGTCTAGGATGCAGGTTACTGCCCCTTATAGGCTACACATGTTTTTGGGACATTCAGAGCTCTCTGACAGTTTTTTGGGCCACCAAAATTTTCTGGACTTTAGGGGGTCTAGGATGCCTGTAAACCCCTTTTTTGGACCTCCAAAGTTTTCAATATTTGTGTAGTCTAAGATGCATTTTAAGGCATTTTTGGGGCAGCTAACATATTCTGAACTTTCAGTGGTGTAGGATGCATTTTTCGTGCCAGAAATATTTTTGGGAATTTCAGTGGTCTAGGATGCAGGTTAATGCCCCTTATAGGCTACAAATGTTTTTGGGACATTCAGAGCTCTCCGACAGTTTTTTGGGCCACCAACATTTTCTGGACGTTAGGGGGCCTAGGATGCTTGTAAACCCATTTTTTGGACCTCCAAAGTTTTCAACATTTGTGCAGCCTAAGATGCATTTTAAGGCCTTTTTTGAGCTGCTAACATATTCTGAACTTTCAGGATGTAAGATGCATTTTTTGTGCCAAAACTATTTTTAGGAATTTCAGTTGTCTAGGATGCAGGTTAATGCCCCTTATAGGCTACAAATGTTTTTGGGACATTCAGAGCTCTCCGACAGTTTTTTGGGCCACCAAAATATTCTGGACTTTAGGGGGTCTAGGATGCCTGTAAACCCATTTTTTGGACCTCCAAAGTTTTCAACATTTGTGCAGTCTAAGATGTATTTTAAGGCCTTTTTTGGGCTGCTAACATGTTCAGAACTTTTAGCAGTGTAGGATGCATTTTTTTTTCATGCCATAAATATTTTTGGGAATTTCAGTGGTCGAGGATGCGGGTTAATGCCCATTTCAGGCTTCAAATGTTTTTGGGACATTCAGAGCTCTCTGACATAGTTTTTGGGCCACCAACATTTTCTGGACTTTAGTGGGTCTAGGATGACTGTAAAGCCCTTTTTTGGGCCTCTAAAGTTTTCAACATTTTTGCAGCCTAAGATGCATATTAAGGCCTTTTTTGGGCTGCTAACATATTCTGAACTTTCAGTGGTGTAGGATGCATTTTTCGTGCTATAAATATTTTTGGGCATTTCAGTGGTCTAGGATGTGGGTTAATGCCCATTTCAGGCTGCAAATGTTTTTGGGATATTCAGAGCTCTCTGACACCGTTTTTGGGCCACCAACATTTTCTGGACTTTAGGGGGTCTAGGATGCCAGTAAACCCCTTTTTTGGGCCTCCAAAGTTTTCTACATTTTTGCAGCCCTAAGATGCATGTTATGGCCTTTTTTGGGCTGCTAACATATTCTGAACTTTCAGTGGTGTAGGATGCATTTTTCGTGCCTGAAATATTTTTGGGATTTTTAGTGGTCTAGGATGCGGGTTAATGCCCATTTCAGGCTGCAAATGTTTTTGGGATATTCAGAGCTCTCTGACACAGTTTTTAGGCCACCAACATTTTCTGGACTTTAGGGGGTGTAGGATGACTGTAAACCCCTTTTTTGGGCCTCCAAAGTTTTCAACATTTTTGCAGCCTAAGATGCATATTAATGCCTTTTTTGGGCTGCTAACATATTCTGAACTTTCAGTGGTGTAGGATGCATTTTTTGTGCCAAAATTATTTTTGGGAATTTCAGTGCTCTAGGATGCGGGTTAATGCCCATTTCAGGCTGCAAATGTTTTTGGGATATTCAGAGCTCTCTGACACCGTTTTTGGGCCACCAACATTTTCTGGACTTTAGGGGGTCTAGGATGCCAGTAAACCCCTTTTTTGGGCCTCCAAAGTTTTCAACATTTGTGCAGCCTAAGATGCATTTTAAGGCCTTTTTTGAGCTGCTAACATATTCTGAACTTTCAGGATGTAAGATGCATTTTTTGTGCCAAAACTATTTTTAGAAATTTCAGTTGTCTAGGATGCAGGTTAATGCCCCTTATAGGCTACAAATGTTTTTGGGACATTCAGAGCTCTCCGACAGTTTTTTGGGCCACCAAAATATTCTGGACTTTAGGGGGTCTAGGATGCCTGTAAACCCATTTTTTGGACCTCCAAAGTTTTCAACATTTTTGCAGCCTAAGATGCATTTTAAGGCCTTTTTTGGGCTGCTAACATATTCTGAACTTTCAGTGGTGCCGGATGCATTTTTCGTGCCATAAATATTTTTGGGAATTTCAGTGGTCTAGGATGCGGGTTAATGCCCATTTCAGGCTGCAAATGTTTTTGGGATATTCAGAGCTCTCTGACATAGTTTTTGGGCCACCAACATTTTCTGGACTTTAGTGGGTCTAGGATGACTGTAAAGCCCTTTTTTGGGCCTCTAAAGTTTTCAACATTTTTGCAGCCTAAGATGCATATTAAGGCCTTTTTTGGGCTGCTAACATATTCTGAACTTTCAGTGGTGTAGGATGCATTTTTCGTGCTATAAATATTTTTGGGCATTTCAGTGGTCTAGGATGTGGGTTAATGCCCATTTCAGGCTGCAAATGTTTTTGGGATATTCAGAGCTCTCTGACACCGTTTTTGGGCCACCAACATTTTCTGGACTTTAGGGGGTCTAGGATGCCAGTAAACCCCTTTTTTGGGCCTCCAAAGTTTTCTACATTTTTGCAGCCCTAAGATGCATGTTATGGCCTTTTTTGGGCTGCTAACATATTCTGAACTTTCAGTGGTGTAGGATGCATTTTTTTTTCATGCCATAAATATTTTTGGGAATTTCAGTGGTCGAGGATGCGGGTTAATGCCCATTTCAGGCTTCAAATGTTTTTGGGACATTCAGAGCTCTCTGACATAGTTTTTGGGCCACCAACATTTTCTGGACTTTAGTGGGTCTAGGATGACTGTAAAGCCCTTTTTTGGGCCTCTAAAGTTTTCAACATTTTTGCAGCCTAAGATGCATATTAAGGCCTTTTTTGGGCTGCTAACATATTCTGAACTTTCAGTGGTGTAGGATGCATTTTTCGTGCCAGAAATATTTTTGGGATTTTTAGTGGTCTAGGATGCGGGTTAATGCCCATTTCAGGCTGCAAATGTTTTTGGGATATTCAGAGCTCTCTGACACAGTTTTTAGGCCACCAACATTTTCTGGACATTAGGGGGTGTAGGATGACTGTAAACCCCTTTTTTGGGCCTCCAAAGTTTTCAACATTTTTGCAGCCTAAGATGCATATTAATGCCTTTTTTGGGCTGCTAACATATTCTGAACTTTCAGTGGTGTAGGATGCATTTTTTGTGCCAAAATTATTTTTGGGAATTTCAGTGCTCTAGGATGCGGGTTAATGCCCATTTCAGGCTGCAAATGTTTTTGGGATATTCAGAGCTCTCTGACACCGTTTTTGGGCCACCAACATTTTCTGGAGTTTAGGGGGTCTAGGATGCCTGTAAACCCATTTTTTGGACCTCCAAAGTTTTCAACATTTGTGCAGCCTAAGATGCATTTTAAGGCCTTTTTTGAGCTGCTAACATATTCTGAACTTTCAGGATGTAAGATGCATTTTTTGTGCCAAAACTATTTTTAGAAATTTCAGTTGTCTAGGAATCAGGTTAATGCCCCTTATAGGCTACAAATGTTTTTGGGACATTCAGAGCTCTCCGACAGTTTTTTGGGCCACCAAAATATTCTGGACTTTAGGGGGTCTAGGATGCCTGTAAACCCATTTTTTGGACCTCCAAAGTTTTCAACATTTTTGCAGCCTAAGATGCATTTTAAGGCCTTTTTTGGGCTGCTAACATATTCTGAACTTTCAGTGGTGCCGCATGCATTTTTCGTGCCATAAATATTTTTGGGAATTTCAGTGGTCTAGGATGCGGGTTAATGCCCATTTCAGGCTGCAAATGTTTTTGGGATATTCAGAGCTCTCTGACACCGTTTTTGGGCCACCAACATTTTCTGGACTTTAGGGGGTCTAGGATGCCAGTAAACCCCTTTTTTGGGCCTCCAAAGTTTTCTACATTTTTGCAGCCCTAAGATGCATGTTATGGCCTTTTTTGGGCTGCTAACATATTCTGAACTTTCAGTGGTGTAGGATGCATTTTTCGTGCCAGAAATATTTTTGGGAATTTTAGTGGTCTAGGATGCGGGTTAATGCCCATTTCAGGCTGCAAATGTTTTTGGGATATTCAGAGCTCTCTGACACAGTTTTTAGGCCACCAACATTTTCTGGACTTTAGGGGGTGTAGGATGACTGTAAACCCCTTTTTTGGGCCTCCAAAGTTTTCAACATTTTTGCAGCCTAAGATGCATATTAATGCCTTTTTTGGGCTGCTAACATATTCTGAACTTTCAGTGGTGTAGGATGCATTTTTTGTGCCAAAATTATTTTTGGGAATTTCAGTGCTCTAGGATGCGGGTTAATGCCCATTTCAGGCTGCAAATGTTTTTGGGATATTCAGAGCTCTCTGACACCGTTTTTGGGCCACCAACATTTTCTGGAGTTTAGGGGGTCTAGGATGCCTGTAAACCCCTTTTTTGGAGCTCCAAAGTTTTCAACATTTTTGCAGCCTAAAATGCATTTTAAGGCCTTTTTTGAGCTGCTAACATATTCTGAACTTTCAGGTTGTAAGATGCATTTTTTGTGCCAAAACTATTTTTGGGAATTTCAGTGGTCTAGGATGCAGGTTAATGCCCCTTATAGGCTACAAATGTTTTTGGGACATTCAGAGCTCTCCGACAGTTTTTTGGGCCACCAACATTTTCTGGACTTTAGGGGGCCTAGGATGCCTGTAAACCCATTTTTTGGACCTCCAAAGTTTTCAACATTTGTGCAGCCTAAGATGCATTTTAAGGCCTTTTTTGAGCTGCTAACATATTCTGAACTTTCAGGATGTAAGATGCATTTTTTGTGCCAAAACTATTTTTGGGAATTTCAGTGGTCTAGGATGCAGGTTAATGCCCCTTATAGGCTACAAATGTTTTTGGGACATTCAGAGCTCTCCGACAGTTTTTTGGGCCACCAAAATATTCTGGACTTTAGGGGGTCTAGGATGCCTGTAAACCCATTTTTTGGACCTCCAAAGTTTTCAACATTTGTGCAGTCTAAGATGCATTTTAAGGCCTTTTTTGGGCTGCTAACATGTTCAGAACTTTCAGTGGTGTAGGATGCATTTTTCGTGCTATAAATATTTTTGGGCATTTCAGTGGTCTAGGATGCGGGTTAATGCCCATTTCAGGCTTCAAATGTTTTTGGGACATTCAGAGCTCTCTGACATAGTTTTTGGGCCACCAACATTTTCTGGACTTTAGTGGGTCTAGGATGACTGTAAAGCCCTTTTTTGGGCCTCTAAAGTTTTCAACATTTTTGCAGCCTAAGATGCATATTAAGGCCTTTTTTGGGCTGCTAACATATTCTGAACTTTCAGTGGTGTAGGATGCATTTTTCGTGCTATAAATATTTTTGGGCATTTCAGTGGTCTAGGATGTGGGTTAATGCCCATTTCAGGCTGCAAATGTTTTTGGGATATTCAGAGCTCTCTGACACCGTTTTCGGGCCACCAACATTTTCTGGACTTTAGGGGGTCTAGGATGCCAGTAAACCCCTTTTTTGGGCCTCCAAAGTTTTCTACATTTTTGCAGCCCTAAGATGCATGTTATGGCCTTTTTTGGGCTGCTAACATATTCTGAACTTTCAGTGGTGCCGGATGCATTTTTCGTGCCATAAATATTTTTGGGAATTTCAGTGGTCTAGGATGCGGGTTAATGCCCATTTCAGGCTGCAAATGTTTTTGGGATATTCAGAGCTCTATGACACCGTTTTTGGGCCACCAACATCTTCTGGACCTTAGGGGGTCTAGGATGCCTGTAAACCCCTTTTTTGGGCCTCCAAAGTTTTCAACATTTTTGCAGCCTAAGATGCATTTTAAGGCCTATTTTGAGCTGCTAACATATTCTGAACTTTCAGGATGTAAGATCCATTTTTTGTGCCAAAACTATTTTTGGAAATTTCAGTGGTCTAGGATGCAGGTTAATACCCCTTATAGGCTACAAATGTTTTTGTGACATTCAGAGCTCTCCGACAGTTTTTTGGGCTACAAACATTTTCTGGACTTTAGGGGGTCTAGGATGCCTGTAAACCCCTTTTTTGGGCCTCCAATGTTTTCAACATTTTTGCAGCCTAAGATGCATTTTAAGGTCTTTTTTGAGCTGCTAACATATTCTGAAATTTCAGGGGTTAGGATGCATTTTTTGTGCACAAAATATTTTTGGGATTTTCAGTGCTCTAGGATGTGGGTTAATGCTCCTTTCAGGCTGCAAATGTTTTTGAGACATTCAGAGCTCTCTGACCCTGTTTTTGGGCCACCAACATTTTCTGGACTTTAGGGGGTCTAGGATGCCTGTAAACCCCTTTTTTGGACCTCCAAAGTTTTCAATATTTTTGCAGCCTAATATGCATTTTAAGGCCTTTTTTGGGCTGCTAACATATTCTGAACTTTCAGCGGTGTAGGATGCATTTTTCGTGCCATGAATATTTTTGGGAATTTCAGTGGTCTAGGATGCGGTGTAATGCCCATTTCAGGCTGCAAATGTTTTTGGGATATTCAGAGCTCTCTGACACCGTTTTTGGGCCACCGACATTTTCTGGACTTTAGGGGGTCTAGGATGCCTGTAAACCCCTTTTTTGGGCCTCCAACGTTTTCTACATTTTTGCAGCCCTAAGATGCATGTTATGGCCTTTTTTGGGCTGCTAACATATTCTGAACTTTCAGTGGTGTAGGATGCGTTTTTCCTGCCATAAATATTTTTGGGAATTTCAGTGGTCTAGGACGCGGTTTAATACCCATTTCAGGCTGCAAATATTTTTGGGACATTCAGAGCTTTCTGACACAGTTTTTAGGCCACCAACATTTTCTGGACTTTAGGGGGTCTAGGATGCCTGTAAACCCCTTTTTTGGACCTCCAAAGTTTTCAATATTTTTGCAGCCTAAGATGCATTTTAAGGCCTTTTTTGGGCTGCTATCATATTCTGAACTTTCAGGGGTGTAGGATGCATTTTTCGTGCACAAAATATTTTTGGGAATTTCAGTGGTCTAGGATGCGGGTTAATGCCCATTTCAGGCTGCAAATGTTTTTGGGACATTCAGAGCTCTCTGACACAGTTTTTGGGCCACCAACATTTTCCGGACTTTAGGGGGTCTAGGATGACTGTAAACCCCTTTTTTGGGCCTCCAAAGTTTTCAACATTTTTGCAGCCTAAGATGATTTTTAGGCCTTTTTTGGGCTGCTATCATATTCTGAACTTTCAGTGGTGCAGGATGCATGTTATTTCCATAAATACTTTTGGGAATTTCAGTGGTCTACGATGCGGGTTAATGCCCATTTCAGGCTGCAAATGTTTTTGGGATATTCAGAGCTCTCTGACACAGTTTTTAGGCCACCAACATTTTCTGAACTTTAGGGGGTCTAGGATGCCTGTAAACCCCTTTTTTGGGCCTCCAAAGTTTTCTACATTTTTGCAGCCATAAGATGCATTTTAAGGCATTTTTCTGGGCTTCTAACATATTCTGAACTTTCAGCGGTGCAGGATGCATTTTTCGTGCCATAAATATTTTTCGGAATTTCAGTGGTCTAGGATGCGGGTTAATGCCCATTTCAGACTGTAAATGTTTTTGGGACATTCAGAGCTCTCTGACACAGTTTTTGGGCCACCAACATTTTCCGGACTTTAGGGGGTCTAGGATGACTGTAAACCCCTTTTTTGGGCCTCCAAAGTTTTCAACATTTTTGCAGCCTAAGATGATTTTTAGGCCTTTTTTGGGCTGCTATCATATTCTGAACTTTCAGTGGTGCAGGATGCATGTTATTTCCATAAATACTTTTGGGAATTTCAGTGGTCTAGGATGCGGGTTAATGCCCATTTCAGGCTGCAAATGTTTTTGGGACATTCCGAGCTTTCTGACACAGTTTCTAGGCCACCAACATTTTCTGGACTTTAGGGGGTCTAGGATGACTGTAAACCCCTTTTTTGGGCCTCCAAAGTTTTCAACATTTTTGCAGCCTAAGATGATTTTTAGGCCTTTTTTGGGCTGCTATCATATTCTGAACTTTCAGTGGTGCAGGATGCATGTTATTTCCATAAATACTTTTGGGAATTTCAGTGGTCTAGGATGCGGGTTAATGCCCATTTCAGGCTGCAAATGTTTTTGAGACATTCCGAGCTTTCTGACACAGTTTTTAGGCCACCAACATTTTCTGGACTTTAGGGGGTCTAGGATGCCTGTAAACCCCTTTTTTGGGCCTCCAAAGTTTTCTACATTTTTGCAGCCATAATATGCATTTTAAGGCATTTTTCTGGGCTTCTAACATATTCTGAACTTTCAGCGGTGCAGGATGCATTTTTCGTGCCATAAATATTTTTGGGAATTTCAGTGGTCTAGGATGCGGGTTAATGCCCATTTCAGGCTGCAAATGTTTTTGGGACATTCAGAGCTCTCTGACACAGTTTTTGGGCCACCAACATTTTCCAGATTTTAGGGGGTCTAGGATGACTGTAAACCCCTTTTTTGGGCCTCTAAAGTTTTCAACATTTTTGCAGCCTAAGATGCATATTAATGCCTTTTTTGGGCTGCTAACATATTCTGAACTTTCAGTGGTGTAGGATGCATTTTTCGTGCCATAAATATTTTTGGGAATTTCAGTGGTCTAGGATGCGGGTTAATGCCCATTTAAGGCTGCAGGTGTTTTTGGGACATTCCGAGCTTTCTGACACAGTTTCTAGGCCACCAACATTTTCTGGACTTTAGGGGGTCTAGGATGACTGTAAACCCCTTTTTTGGGCCTCCAAAGTTTTCTACATTTTTGCAGCCATAAGATGCATTTTAAGGCATTTTTCTGGGCTTCTAACATATTCTGAACTTTCAGCGGTGCAGGATGCATTTTTCGTGCCATAAATATTTTTGGGAATTTCATTGGTCTAGGACGCGGTTTAATACCCATTTCAGGCTGCAAATATTTTTGGGACATTCAGAGCTTTCTGACACAGTTTTTAGGCCACCAACATTTTCTGGACTTTAGGGGGTCTAGGATGCCTGTAAACCCCTTTTTTGGACCTCCAAAGTTTTCAATATTTTTGCAGCCTAAGATGCATTTTAAGGCCTTTTTTGGGCTGCTATCATATTCTGAACTTTCAGGGGTGTAGGATGCATTTTTCGTGCACAAAATATTTTTGGGAATTTCAGTGGTCTAGGATGCGGGTTAATGCCCATTTCAGGCTGCAAATGTTTTTGGGACATTCAGAGCTCTCTGACACAGTTTTTGGGCCACCAACATTTTCCGGACTTTAGGGGGTCTAGGATGACTGTAAACCCCTTTTTTGGGCCTCCAAAGTTTTCAACATTTTTGCAGCCTAAGATGATTTTTAGGCCTTTTTTGGGCTGCTATCATATTCTGAACTTTCAGTGGTGCAGGATGCATGTTATTTCCATAAATACTTTTGGGAATTTCAGTGGTCTACGATGCGGGTTAATGCCCATTTCAGGCTGCAAATGTTTTTGGGATATTCAGAGCTCTCTGACACAGTTTTTAGGCCACCAACATTTTCTGAACTTTAGGGGGTCTAGGATGCCTGTAAACCCCTTTTTTGGGCCTCCAAAGTTTTCTACATTTTTGCAGCCATAAGATGCATTTTAAGGCATTTTTCTGGGCTTCTAACATATTCTGAACTTTCAGCGGTGCAGGATGCATTTTTCGTGCCATAAATATTTTTCGGAATTTCAGTGGTCTAGGATGCGGGTTAATGCCCATTTCAGACTGTAAATGTTTTTGGGACATTCAGAGCTCTCTGACACAGTTTTTGGGCCACCAACATTTTCCGGACTTTAGGGGGTCTAGGATGACTGTAAACCCCTTTTTTGGGCCTCCAAAGTTTTCAACATTTTTGCAGCCTAAGATGATTTTTAGGCCTTTTTTGGGCTGCTATCATATTCTGAACTTTCAGTGGTGCAGGATGCATGTTATTTCCATAAATACTTTTGGGAATTTCAGTGGTCTAGGATGCGGGTTAATGCCCATTTCAGGCTGCAAATGTTTTTGAGACATTCCGAGCTTTCTGACACAGTTTTTAGGCCACCAACATTTTCTGGACTTTAGGGGGTCTAGGATGCCTGTAAACCCCTTTTTTGGGCCTCCAAAGTTTTCTACATTTTTGCAGCCATAATATGCATTTTAAGGCATTTTTCTGGGCTTCTAACATATTCTGAACTTTCAGCGGTGCAGGATGCATTTTTCGTGCCATAAATATTTTTGGGAATTTCAGTGGTCTAGGATGCGGGTTAATGCCCATTTCAGGCTGCAAATGTTTTTGGGACATTCAGAGCTCTCTGACACAGTTTTTGGGCCACCAACATTTTCCAGATTTTAGGGGGTCTAGGATGACTGTAAACCCCTTTTTTGGGCCTCTAAAGTTTTCAACATTTTTGCAGCCTAAGATGCATATTAATGCCTTTTTTGGGCTGCTAACATATTCTGAACTTTCAGTGGTGTAGGATGCATTTTTCGTGCCATAAATATTTTTGGGAATTTCAGTGGTCTAGGATGCGGGTTAATGCCCATTTAAGGCTGCAGGTGTTTTTGGGACATTCCGAGCTTTCTGACACAGTTTCTAGGCCACCAACATTTTCTGGACTTTAGGGGGTCTAGGATGACTGTAAACCCCTTTTTTGGGCCTCCAAAGTTTTCTACATTTTTGCAGCCATAAGATGCATTTTAAGGCATTTTTCTGGGCTTCTAACATATTCTGAACTTTCAGCGGTGCAGGATGCATTTTTCGTGCCATAAATATTTTTGGGAATTTCAGTGGTCTAGGATGCGGGTTAATGCCCATTTCAGGCTGCAAATGTTTTTGGAACATTCAGAGCTCTCTGACACAGTTTTTGGGCCACCAACATTTTCCGGACTTTAGGGGGTCTAGGATGACTGTAAACCCCTTTTTTGGGCCTCTAAAGTTTTCAACATTTTTGCAGCCTAAGATGCATATTAATACCTTTTTTGGGCTGCTAACATATTCTGAACTTTCAGTGGTGTAGGATGCATTTTTCGTGCCATAAATATTTTTGGGAATTTCAGTGGTCTAGGATGCGGGTTAATGCCCATTTCAGGCTGCAGATGTTTTTGGGACATTCCGAGCTTTCTGACACAGTTTCTAGGCCACCAACATTTTCTGGACTTTAGGGGGTCTAGGATGACTGTAAACCCCTTTTTTGGGCCTCCAAAGTTTTCAACATTTTTGCAGCCTAAGATGCATTTTAAGGCCTTTTTTGGGCTGCTATCATATTCTGAACTTTCAGGGGTGTAGGATGCATTTTTCGTGCCATAAATATTTTTGGGAATTTCAGTGGTCTAGAATGCGGGTTAATGCGCATTTTAGGCTGCAAATGTTTTTGGGATATTCAGAGCTCTCTGACACCGTTTTTGGGCAACCAACATTTTCTGGACTTTAGGGGGTCTAGGATGCCTGTAAACCCCTTTTTTGGGCCTCCAAAGTTTTCAACATTTTTGCAGCCTAAGATGCATTTTAAGGCCTTTTTTGGGCTGCTATCATATTCTGAACTTTCAGTGGTGCAGGATGCATGTTATTTCCATAAATATTTTTGGGAATTTCAGTGGCTAAGATGCGGGTTAATGCCCATTTCAGGCTGCAAATGTTTTTGGGATATTCAGAGCTCTCTGACACCGTTTTTGGGCCACCAACATTTTCTGGACTTTAGGGGGTCTAGGATGCCTTTAAACCCCTTTTTTTGGGCCTCCAAAGTTTTCTACATTTTTGCAGCCATAAGATGCATTTTAAGGCATTTTTTGGGCTTCTAACATATTCTGAACTTTCAGGGTGTAAGATGCATTTTTCGTACCATAAATATTTTTGGGAATTTCAGTGGTCTAGGATACGTGTTAATGCCCCTTATGGGCTACAAATGTTTTGGGGCTATTCAGAGCTCTCTGACACCGTTTTTTGGCCAACAACATTTTCTGGACTTTAGGTGGTCTAGGATGCCTGTAAACCCCTTTTTTGGGCCTCCAAAGTTTTCAACATTTTTGCAGCCTAAGATGGATTTTAAGGCCTTTTTTGGGCTGCTATCATATTCTGAACTTTCAGGGGTGTAGGATGCATTTTTTCGTGCACAAAATATTTTTGGGGATTTCAGTGGTCTAGGATGCGGGTTAATGCCCATTTCAGGCTGCAAATGCTTTTGGGACATTCAGAGCTTTCTGACACAGTTTCAAGGCCACCAACATTTTCTGGACTTTAGGGGGTCTAGGATGCCTGTAAACCCCTTTTTTGGACCTTCAAAGTTTTCAACATTTTTGCAGCCTAAGATGCATTTTAAGGCCTTTTTTGGGCTGCTATCATATTCTGAACTTTCAGTGGTGCAGGATGCATGTTATTTCCATAAATATTTTTGGGAATTTCAGTGGTCTAGGATGCGGGTTACTGCCCATTTCAGGCTGCAAATGTTTTTGGGATATTCAGAGCTCTCTGACACCGTTTTTGGGCAACCAACATTTTCTGGACTTTAGGGGGTCTAGGATGACTGTAAACCCCTTTTTTGGGCCTCTAAAGTTTTCAACATTTTTGCAGCCTAAGATGCATATTAAGGCCTTTTTTGGGCTGCTAACATATTCTGAACTTTCAGTGGTGTAGGATGCGTTTTCCTGCCATGAATATTTTTGGGAATTTCAGTGGTCTAGGATGCGGGTTAATGCCCATTTCAGGCTGCAAATGTTTTTGGGACATTCAGAGCTTTCTGACAGTTTTTAGGCCACCAATATTTTCTGGACTTTAGGGGGTCTAGGATGCATGTAAACCCCTTTTTTGGGTCTCCAAAGTTTTCTACATTTTTGCAGCCATAAGATGCATTTTAAGGCATTTTTTGGGCTTCTAACATATTCTGAACTTTCAGAGTGTAAGATGCATTTTTCGTGCCATACATATTTTTGGGAATTTCAATGGTCTAGGATGCGTGTTAATGCCCCTTATAGGCTACAAATGTTTTGGGGATATTCAGAGCTCTCTGACACCGTTTTTTGGCCACCAACATTTTCTGGACTTTAGGGGGTCTAGGATGCCTGTAAACCCCTTTTTTGGGCCTCCAATGTTTTCAACATTTTTGCAGCCTAAGATGCATTTTAAGGCCTTTTTTGAGCTGCTAACATATTCTGAAATTTCAGGGGTTAGGATGAATTTTTTGTGCACAAAATATTTTTGGGATTTTCAGTGCTCTATGATGTGGGTTAATGCCCCTTTCAGGCTGCAAATGTTTTTGAGACATTCAGAGCTCTCTGACCCTGTTTTTGGGCCACCAACATTTTCTGGACTTTAGGGGGTCTAGGATGCCCGTAAACCCCTTTTTTGGGCCTCCAAAGTTTTCTGCATGTTTGCAGCCCTAAAATGCATTTTAAGGCATTTTTTGGGCTGCTAACATATTCTGAACTTTCAGGGTGTAAGATGCATTTTTCGTGCCAAAACTATTTTTGGGAATTTCAGTGGTCTAGGATGCAGGTTAATGCCCCTTATAGGCTACAAAAAAGTTTTTGGGACATTCAGAGCTCTCTGACAGTTTTTTGGGCCACCAACATTTTCTGGACTTTAGGGGGTCTAGGATGCCTGTAAACCCCTTTTTTGGACCTCCAAAGTTTTCAATATTTTTGCAGCCTAATATGCATTTTAAGGCCTTTTTTGGGCTGCTAACATATTCTGAACTTTCAGCGGTGTAGGATGCATTTTTCGTGCCATGAATATTTTTCGGAATTTCAGTGGTCTAGGATGCGGTGTAATGCCCATTTCAGGCTGCAAATATTTTTAGGACATTCAGAGCTTTCTGACACAGTTTTTAGGCCACCAACATTTTCTGGACTTTAGGGGGTCTAGGGTGCCTGTAAACCCCTTTTTTGGACCTCCAAAGTTTTCAACATTTTTACAGCCTAAGATGCATTTTAAGGCCTTTTTTGGGCTGCTAACATATTCTGAACTTTCAGTGGTGTAAGATGCATTTTCCGTGCCAAAACTATTTTTGGGAATTTCAGTGGTCTAGGATGCAGGTTAATGCCCCTTATTGGCTACACATGTTTTTGGGACATTCAGAGCTCTCTGACACAGTTCTTAGGCCACCAACATTTTCTGGACTTTAGGCGGTCTAGGATGACTGTAAACCCCTTTTTTGGGCCTCCAAAGTTTTCAACATTTTTGCAGCCTAAGATGCATTTTAAGGCCTTTTTTGGGCTGCTATCATATTCTGAACTTTCAGTGGTGCAAGATGCATGTTATTTCCATAAATATTTTTGGGAATTTCAGTGGTCTAGGATGCGGGTTAATGCCCATTTTAGGCTGCAAATGCTTTTGGGATATTCAGAGCTCCCTGACACCGTTTTTGGGCAACCAACATTTTCTGGACTTTAGGGGGTCTAGGATGCCTGTAAACCCCTTTTTTGGGCCTCCAAAGTTTTCAACATTTTTGTAGCCTAAGATGGATTTTAAGGCCTTTTTTTGGCTGCTATCATATTCTGAACTTTCAGGGGTGTAGGATGCATTTTTTCGTGCACAAAATATTTTTGGGGATTTCAGTGGTCTAGGATGCGGGTTAATGCCCATTTCAGGCTGCAAATGCTTTTGGGACATTCAGAGCTTTCTGACATAGTTTCAAGGCCACCAACATTTTCTGGACTTTAGGGGGTCTACGATGCCTGTAAACCCCTTTTTTGGACCTCCAAAGTTTTCAACATTTTTGCAGCCTTAGAAGCATTTTAAGGCCTTTTTTGGGCTGCTAACGTATTCTGAACTTTCAGCGGTGTAGGATTCTTTTTTCGTGCCATAAATATTTTTGGGAATTTCAGTGGTCTAGGATGAGGGTTAATGCCCATTTCAGGCTGCAAATGTTTTTGGGATATTCAGAGCTCTCTGACACCGTTTTTGGGCCACCAACATTTTCCGTACTTTAGGAGGTCTAGGATGCCTGTAAACCCCTTTTTTGGGCTTCCAAAGTTTTCAACATTTGTGCAGCCTAAGATGCATTTTAAGGCCTTTTTTGAGCTGCTAACATAGTCTGAAATTTCAGGGGTTAGGATGCATTTTTCGTGCACAAAATATTTTTGGGATTTTCAGTGCTCTTGGGTGCGGGTTAATGCCCCTTTCAGGCTGCACATGTTTTTGAGATATTCAGAGCTCTCTGACCCTGTTTTTGGGCCACCAACATTTTCTGGACTTTAGGGGGTCTAGGGTGCCTGTAAACCCCTTTTTTGGGCCTCCAAAGTTTTATGCATGTTTGCAGCCCTAAAATGCATTTTAAGGCATTTTTTGGGCTGCTAACATATTCTGAACTTTCAGGATGTAAGATGCATTTTTTGTGCCAAAACAATTTATGGGAATTTCAGTGGTCTAGGATGCGGTGTAATGCCCATTTCAGGCTGCAAATGTTTTTGAGACATTCAGAGCTCTCTGACCCTGTTTTTGGGCCACCAACATTTTCTGGACTTTAGGGGTCTAAGATGCCTGTAAAGCCCTTTTTTGGACCTCCAAAGTTTTCAATATTTTTGCAGCCTAATATGCATTTTAAGGCCTTTTTTGGGCTGCTAACATATTCTGAACTTTCAGCGGTGTAGGATGCATTTTTCGTGCCATGAATATTTTTGGGAATTTCAGTGGTCTAGGATGCGGTTTAATGCCCCTTATTGGCTGAACATGTTTTTGGGACATTCAGAGCTCTCTGACACAGTTTTTTGGGCCACCAACATTTTCTGGACTTTAGGGGGTCTAGGATGACTGTAAACCCCTTTCTTGGGCCTCCAAAGTTTTCAACATTTTTGCAGCCTAAAATGCATTTTAAGGCCTTTTTTGGGCTGCTATCATATTCTGAACTTTCAGTGGTGCAGGATGCATGTTATTTCCATGAATATTTTTGGGAATTTCAGTGGTCTAGGATGTGGGTTAATGCCCCTTTCAGGCTGCAAATGTTTTTGAGACATTCAGAGCTCTCTGACCCTGTTTTTGGGCCACCAACATTTTCTGGACTTTAGGAGGTCTAGGATGCCCGTAAACCCCTTTTTTGGGCCTCCAAAGTTTTCTGCATGTTTGCAGCCCTAAAATGCATTTTAAGGCATTTTTTGGGCTGCTAACATATTCTGAACTTTCAGGGTGTAAGATGCATTTTTCGTGCCAAAACTATTTTTGGGAATTTCAGTGGTCTAGGATGCAGGTTAATGCCCCTTATAGGCTACAAAAAAGTTTTTGGGACATTCAGAGCTCTCTGACAGTTTTTTGGGCCACCAACATTTTCTGGACTTTAGGGGGTCTAGGATGACTGTAAACCCCTTTTTTGGGCCTCCAAAGTTTTCAACATTTTTGCAGCCTAAGATGCATGTTATGACCTTTTTTGGGCTGCTAACATATTCCGAACTTTCAGCGGTGTAGGATGCATTTTTCGTGCCATGAATATTTTTGGGAATTTCAGTGGTCTAGGACGCGGTTTAATACCCATTTCAGGCTGCAAATATTTTTTGGGACATTCAGAGCTTTCTGACACAGTTTTTAGGCCACCAACATTTTCTGGACTTTAGGGGGTCTAGGATGCCTGTAAACCCCTTTTTTGGACCTCCAAAGTTTTCAATATTTTTGCAGCCTAAGATGCATTTTAAGGCCTTTTTTGGGCTGCTATCATATTCTGAACTTTCAGGGGTGTAGGATGCATTTTTCGTGCACAAAATATTTTTGGGAATTTCAGTGGTCTAGGATGCGGGTTAATGCCCATTTCAGGCTGCAAATGTTTTTGGGACATTCAGAGCTCTCTGACACAGTTTTTGGGCCACCAACATTTTCCGGACTTTAGGGGGTCTAGGATGACTGTAAACCCCTTTTTTGGGCCTCCAAAGTTTTCAACATTTTTGCAGCCTAAGATGATTTTTAGGCCTTTTTTGGGCTGCTATCATATTCTGAACTTTCAGTGGTGCAGGATGCATGTTATTTCCATAAATACTTTTGGGAATTTCAGTGGTCTACGATGCGGGTTAATGCCCATTTCAGGCTGCAAATGTTTTTGGGATATTCAGAGCTCTCTGACACAGTTTTTAGGCCACCAACATTTTCTGAACTTTAGGGGGTCTAGGATGCCTGTAAACCCCTTTTTTGGGCCTCCAAAGTTTTCTACATTTTTGCAGCCATAAGATGCATTTTAAGGCATTTTTCTGGGCTTCTAACATATTCTGAACTTTCAGCGGTGCAGGATGCATTTTTCGTGCCATAAATATTTTTCGGAATTTCAGTGGTCTAGGATGCGGGTTAATGCCCATTTCAGACTGTAAATGTTTTTGGGACATTCAGAGCTCTCTGACACAGTTTTTGGGCCACCAACATTTTCCGGACTTTAGGGGGTCTAGGATGACTGTAAACCCCTTTTTTGGGCCTCCAAAGTTTTCAACATTTTTGCAGCCTAAGATGATTTTTAGGCCTTTTTTGGGCTGCTATCATATTCTGAACTTTCAGTGGTGCAGGATGCATGTTATTTCCATAAATACTTTTGGGAATTTCAGTGGTCTAGGATGCGGGTTAATGCCCATTTCAGGCTGCAAATGTTTTTGGGACATTCCGAGCTTTCTGACACAGTTTCTAGGCCACCAACATTTTCTGGACTTTAGGGGGTCTAGGATGACTGTAAACCCCTTTTTTGGGCCTCCAAAGTTTTCAACATTTTTGCAGCCTAAGATGATTTTTAGGCCTTTTTTGGGCTGCTATCATATTCTGAACTTTCAGTGGTGCAGGATGCATGTTATTTCCATAAATACTTTTGGGAATTTCAGTGGTCTAGGATGCGGGTTAATGCCCATTTCAGGCTGCAAATGTTTTTGAGACATTCCGAGCTTTCTGACACAGTTTTTAGGCCACCAACATTTTCTGGACTTTAGGGGGTCTAGGATGCCTGTAAACCCCTTTTTTGGGCCTCCAAAGTTTTCTACATTTTTGCAGCCATAATATGCATTTTAAGGCATTTTTCTGGGCTTCTAACATATTCTGAACTTTCAGCGGTGCAGGATGCATTTTTCGTGCCATAAATATTTTTGGGAATTTCAGTGGTCTAGGATGCGGGTTAATGCCCATTTCAGGCTGCAAATGTTTTTGGGACATTCAGAGCTCTCTGACACAGTTTTTGGGCCACCAACATTTTCCAGATTTTAGGGGGTCTAGGATGACTGTAAACCCCTTTTTTGGGCCTCTAAAGTTTTCAACATTTTTGCAGCCTAAGATGCATATTAATGCCTTTTTTGGGCTGCTAACATATTCTGAACTTTCAGTGGTGTAGGATGCATTTTTCGTGCCATAAATATTTTTGGGAATTTCAGTGGTCTAGGATGCGGGTTAATGCCCATTTAAGGCTGCAGGTGTTTTTGGGACATTCCGAGCTTTCTGACACAGTTTCTAGGCCACCAACATTTTCTGGACTTTAGGGGGTCTAGGATGACTGTAAACCCCTTTTTTGGGCCTCCAAAGTTTTCTACATTTTTGCAGCCATAAGATGCATTTTAAGGCATTTTTCTGGGCTTCTAACATATTCTGAACTTTCAGCGGTGCAGGATGCATTTTTCGTGCCATAAATATTTTTGGGAATTTCAGTGGTCTAGGATGCGGGTTAATGCCCATTTCAGGCTGCAGATGTTTTTGGGACATTCCGAGCTCTCTGACACAGTTTTTGGGCCACCAACATTTTCCGGACTTTAGGGGGTCTAGGATGACTGTAAACCCCTTTTTTGGGCCTCTAAAGTTTTCAACATTTTTGCAGCCTAAGATGCATATTAATACCTTTTTTGGGCTGCTAACATATTCTGAACTTTCAGTGGTGTAGGATGCATTTTTCGTGCCATAAATATTTTTGGGAATTTCAGTGGTCTAGGATGCGGGTTAATGCCCATTTCAGGCTGCAGATGTTTTTGGGACATTCCAAGCTTTCTGACACAGTTTCTAGGCCACCAACATTTTCTGGACTTTAGGGGGTCTAGGATGACTGTAAACCCCTTTTTTGGGCCTCCAAAGTTTTCAACATTTTTGCAGCCTAAGATGCATTTTAAGGCCTTTTTTGGGCTGCTATCATATTCTGAACTTTCAGGGGTGTAGGATGCATTTTTCGTGCCATAAATATTTTTGGGAATTTCAGTGGTCTAGAATGCGGGTTAATGCGCATTTTAGGCTGCAAATGTTTTTGGGATATTCAGAGCTCTCTGACACCGTTTTTGGGCAACCAACATTTTCTGGACTTTAGGGGGTCTAGGATGCCTGTAAACCCCTTTTTTGGGCCTCCAAAGTTTTCAACATTTTTGCAGCCTAAGATGCATTTTAAGGCCTTTTTTGGGCTGCTATCATATTCTGAACTTTCAGTGGTGCAGGATGCATGTTATTTCCATAAATATTTTTGGGAATTTCAGTGGCTAAGATGCGGGTTAATGCCCATTTCAGGCTGCAAATGTTTTTGGGATATTCAGAGCTCTCTGACACCGTTTTTGGGCCACCAACATTTTCTGGACTTTAGGGGGTCTAGGATGCCTTTAAACCCCTTTTTTTGGGCCTCCAAAGTTTTCTACATTTTTGCAGCCATAAGATGCATTTTAAGGCATTTTTTGGGCTTCTAACATATTCTGAACTTTCAGGGTGTAAGATGCATTTTTCGTACCATAAATATTTTTGGGAATTTCAGTGGTCTAGGATACGTGTTAATGCCCCTTATGGGCTACAAATGTTTTGGGGCTATTCAGAGCTCTCTGACACCGTTTTTTGGCCACCAACATTTTCTGGACTTTAGGTAGTCTAGTATGCCTGTAAACCCCTTTTTTGGGCCTCCAAAGTTTTCAACATTTTTGCAGCCTAAGATGGATTTTAAGGCCTTTTTTGGGCTGCTATCATATTCTGAACTTTCAGGGGTGTAGGATGCATTTTTTCGTGCACAAAATATTTTTGGGGATTTCAGTGGTCTAGGATGCGGGTTAATGCCCATTTCAGGCTGCAAATGCTTTTGGGACATTCAGAGCTTTCTGACACAGTTTCAAGGCCACCAACATTTTCTGGACTTTAGGGGGTCTAGGATGCCTGTAAACCCCTTTTTTGGACCTTCAAAGTTTTCAACATTTTTGCAGCCTAAGATGCATTTTAAGGCCTTTTTTGGGCTGCTATCATATTCTGAACTTTCAGTGGTGCAGGATGCATGTTATTTCCATAAATATTTTTGGGAATTTCAGTGGTCTAGGATGCGGGTTACTGCCCATTTCAGGCTGCAAATGTTTTTGGGATATTCAGAGCTCTCTGACACCGTTTTTGGGCAACCAACATTTTCTGGACTTTAGGGGGTCTAGGATGACTGTAAACCCCTTTTTTGGGCCTCTAAAGTTTTCAACATTTTTGCAGCCTAAGATGCATATTAAGGCCTTTTTTGGGCTGCTAACATATTCTGAACTTTCAGTGGTGTAGGATGCGTTTTCCTGCCATGAATATTTTTGGGAATTTCAGTGGTCTAGGATGCGGGTTAATGCCCATTTCAGGCTGCAAATGTTTTTGGGACATTCAGAGCTTTCTGACAGTTTTTAGGCCACCAACATTTTCTGGACTTTAGGTGGTCTAGGATGCCTGTAAACCCCTTTTTTGGGCCTCCAAAGTTTTCAACATTTTTGCAGCCTAAGATGGATTTTAAGGCCTTTTTTGGGCTTCTAACATATTCTGAACTTTCAGAGTGTAAGATGCATTTTTCGTGCCATACATATTTTTGGGAATTTCAATGGTCTAGGATGCGTGTTAATGCCCCTTATAGGCTACAAATGTTTTGGGGATATTCAGAGCTCTCTGACACCGTTTTTTGGCCACCAACATTTTCTGGACTTTAGGGGGTCTAGGATGCCTGTAAACCCCTTTTTTGGACCTTCAAAGTTTTCAACATTTTTGCAGCCTAAGATGCATTTTAAGGCCTTTTTTGGGCTGCTATCATATTCTGAACTTTCAGTGGTGCAGGATGCATGTTATTTCCATAAATATTTTTGGGAATTTCAGTGGTCTAGGATGCGGGTTACTGCCCATTTCAGGCTGCAAATGTTTTTGGGATATTCAGAGCTCTCTGACACCGTTTTTGGGCAACCAACATTTTCTGGACTTTAGGGGGTCTAGGATGACTGTAAACCCCTTTTTTGGGCCTCTAAAGTTTTCAACATTTTTGCAGCCTAAGATGCATATTAAGGCCTTTTTTGGGCTGCTAACATATTCTGAACTTTCAGTGGTGTAGGATGCGTTTTCCTGCCATGAATATTTTTGGGAATTTCAGTGGTCTAGGATGCGGGTTAATGCCCATTTCAGGCTGCAAATGTTTTTGGGACATTCAGAGCTTTCTGACAGTTTTTAGGCCACCAACATTTTCTGGACTTTAGGGGGTCTAGGATGCATGTAAACCCCTTTTTTGGGCCTCCAAAGTTTTCTACATTTTTGCAGCCATAAGATGCATTTTAAGGCATTTTTTGGGCTTCTAACATATTCTGAACTTTCAGAGTGTAAGATGCATTTTTCGTGCCATACATATTTTTGGGAATTTCAATGGTCTAGGATGCGTGTTAATGCCCCTTATAGGCTGCAAATGTTTTTGGGATATTCAGAGCTCTCTGACACCGTTTTTGGGCAACCAACATTTTCTGGACTTTAGGGGGTCTAGGATGCCTGTAAACCCCTTTTTTGGGCCTCCAAAGTTTTCAACATTTTTGCAGCCTAAGATGCATTTTAAGGCCTTTTTTGGGCTGCTATCATATTCTGAACTTTCAGTGGTGCAGGATGCATGTTATTTCCATAAATATTTTTGGGAATTTCAGTGGCTAAGATGCGGGTTAATGCCCATTTCAGGCTGCAAATGTTTTTGGGATATTCAGAGCTCTCTGACACCGTTTTTGGGCCACCAACATTTTCTGGACTTTAGGGGGTCTAGGATGCCTTTAAACCCCTTTTTTTGGGCCTCCAAAGTTTTCTACATTTTTGCAGCCATAAGATGCATTTTAAGGCATTTTTTGGGCTTCTAACATATTCTGAACTTTCAGGGTGTAAGATGCATTTTTCGTACCATAAATATTTTTGGGAATTTCAGTGGTCTAGGATACGTGTTAATGCCCCTTATGGGCTACAAATGTTTTGGGGCTATTCAGAGCTCTCTGACACCGTTTTTTGGCCACCAACATTTTCTGGACTTTAGGTGGTCTAGGATGCCTGTAAACCCCTTTTTTGGGCCTCCAAAGTTTTCAACATTTTTGCAGCCTAAGATGGATTTTAAGGCCTTTTTTGGGCTGCTATCATATTCTGAACTTTCAGGGGTGTAGGATGCATTTTTTCGTGCACAAAATATTTTTGGGGATTTCAGTGGTCTAGGATGCGGGTTAATGCCCATTTCAGGCTGCAAATGCTTTTGGGACATTCAGAGCTTTCTGACACAGTTTCAAGGCCACCAACATTTTCTGGACTTTAGGGGGTCTAGGATGCCTGTAAACCCCTTTTTTGGACCTTCAAAGTTTTCAACATTTTTGCAGCCTAAGATGCATTTTAAGGCCTTTTTTGGGCTGCTATCATATTCTGAACTTTCAGTGGTGCAGGATGCATGTTATTTCCATAAATATTTTTGGGAATTTCAGTGGTCTAGGATGCGGGTTACTGCCCATTTCAGGCTGCAAATGTTTTTGGGATATTCAGAGCTCTCTGACACCGTTTTTGGGCAACCAACATTTTCTGGACTTTAGGGGGTCTAGGATGACTGTAAACCCCTTTTTTGGGCCTCTAAAGTTTTCAACATTTTTGCAGCCTAAGATGCATATTAAGGCCTTTTTTGGGCTGCTAACATATTCTGAACTTTCAGTGGTGTAGGATGCGTTTTCCTGCCATGAATATTTTTGGGAATTTCAGTGGTCTAGGATGCGGGTTAATGCCCATTTCAGGCTGCAAATGTTTTTGGGACATTCAGAGCTTTCTGACAGTTTTTAGGCCACCAACATTTTCTGGACTTTAGGGGGTCTAGGATGCATGTAAACCCCTTTTTTGGGCCTCCAAAGTTTTCTACATTTTTGCAGCCATAAGATGCATTTTAAGGCATTTTTTGGGCTTCTAACATATTCTGAACTTTCAGAGTGTAAGATGCATTTTTCGTGCCATACATATTTTTGGGAATTTCAATGGTCTAGGATGCGTGTTAATGCCCCTTATAGGCTACAAATGTTTTGGGGATATTCAGAGCTCTCTGACACCGTTTTTTGGCCACCAACATTTTCTGGACTTTAGGGGGTCTAGGATGCCTGTAAACCCCTTTCTTGGGCCTCCAATGTTTTCAACATTTTTGCAGCCTAAGATGCATTTTAAGGCCTTTTTTGGGCTGCTATCATATTCTGAACTTTCAGTGGTGCAGGATGCATGTTATTTCCATAAATATTTTTGGGAATTTCAGTGGTCTAGGATGCGGGTTACTGCCCATTTCAGGCTGCAAATGTTTTTGGGATATTCAGAGCTCTCTGACACCGTTTTTGGGCAACCAACATTTTCTGGACTTTAGGGGGTCTAGGATGACTGTAAACCCCTTTTTTGGGCCTCTAAAGTTTTCAACATTTTTGCAGCCTAAGATGCATATTAAGGCCTTTTTTGGGCTGCTAACATATTCTGAACTTTCAGTGGTGTAGGATGCGTTTTCCTGCCATGAATATTTTTGGGAATTTCAGTGGTCTAGGATGCGGGTTAATGCCCATTTCAGGCTGCAAATGTTTTTGGGACATTCAGAGCTTTCTGACAGTTTTTAGGCCACCAACATTTTCTGGACTTTAGGGGGTCTAGGATGCATGTAAACCCCTTTTTTGGGCCTCCAAAGTTTTCTACATTTTTGCAGCCATAAGATGCATTTTAAGGCATTTTTTGGGCTTCTAACATATTCTGAACTTTCAGAGTGTAAGATGCATTTTTCGTGCCATACATATTTTTGGGAATTTCAATGGTCTAGGATGCGTGTTAATGCCCCTTATAGGCTACAAATGTTTTGGGGATATTCAGAGCTCTCTGACACCGTTTTTTGGCCACCAACATTTTCTGGACTTTAGGGGGTCTAGGATGCCTGTAAACCCCTTTCTTGGGCCTCCAATGTTTTCAACATTTTTGCAGCCTAAGATGCATTTTAAGGCCTTTTTTGAGCTGCTAACATATTCTGAAATTTCAGGGGTTAGGATGAATTTTTTGTGCACAAAATATTTTTGGGATTTTCAGTGCTCTAGGATGTGGGTTAATGCCCCTTTCAGGCTGCAAATGTTTTTGAGACATTCAGAGCTCTCTGACCCTGTTTTGGGCCACCAACATTTTCTGGACTTTAGGGGGTCTAGGATGCCCGTAAACCCCTTTTTTGGGCCTCCAAAGTTTTCTGCATGTTTGCAGCCCTAAAATGCATTTTAAGGCATTTTTTGGGCTGCTAACATATTCTGAACTTTCAGGGTGTAAGATGCATTTTTCGTGCCAAAACTATTTTTGGGAATTTCAGTGGTCTAGGATGCAGGTTAATGCCCCTTATAGGCTACAAAAAAGTTTTTGGGACATTCAGAGCTCTCTGACAGTTTTTTGGGCCACCAACATTTTCTGGACTTTAGGGGGTCTAGGATGCCTGTAAACCCCTTTTTTGGACCTCCAAAGTTTTCAATATTTTTGCAGCCTAATATGCATTTTAAGGCCTTTTTTGGGCTGCTAACATATTCTGAACTTTCAGCGGTGTAGGATGCATTTTTCGTGCCATGAATATTTTTGGGAATTTCAGTGGTCTAGGATGCGGTGTAATGCCCATTTCAGGCTGCAAATATTTTTAGGACATTCAGAGCTTTCTGACACAGTTTTTAGGCCACCAACATTTTCTGGACTTTAGGGGGTCTAGGGTGCCTGTAAACCCCTTTTTTGGACCTCCAAAGTTTTCAACATTTTTACAGCCTAAGATGCATTTTAAGGCCTTTTTTGGGCTGCTAACATATTCTGAACTTTCAGTGGTGTAAGATGCATTTTCCGTGCCAAAACTATTTTTGGGAATTTCAGTGGTCTAGGATGCAGGTTAATGCCCCTTATTGGCTACACATGTTTTTGGGACATTCAGAGCTCTCTGACACAGTTCTTAGGCCACCAACATTTTCTGGACTTTAGGCGGTCTAGGATGACTGTAAACCCCTTTTTTGGGCCTCCAAAGTTTTCAACATTTTTGCAGCCTAAGATGCATTTTAAGGCCTTTTTTGGGCTGCTATCATATTCTGAACTTTCAGTGGTGCAAGATGCATGTTATTTCCATAAATATTTTTGGGAATTTCAGTGGTCTAGGATGCGGGTTAATGCCCATTTTAGGCTGCAAATGTTTTTGGGATATTCAGAGCTCCCTGACACCGTTTTTGGGCAACCAACATTTTCTGGACTTTAGGGGGTCTAGGATGCCTGTAAACCCCTTTTTTGGGCCTCCAAAGTTTTCAACATTTTTGTAGCCTAAGATGGATGTTAAGGCCTTTTTTTGGCTGCTATCATATTCTGAACTTTCAGGGGTGTAGGATGCATTTTTTCGTGCACAAAATATTTTTGGGGATTTCAGTGGTCTAGGATGCGGGTTAATGCCCATTTCAGGCTGCAAATGCTTTTGGGACATTCAGAGCTTTCTGAAATAGTTTCAAGGCCACCAACATTTTCTGGACTTTAGGGGGTCTACGATGCCTGTAAACCCCTTTTTTGGACCTCCAAAGTTTTCAACATTTTTGCAGCCTAAGAAGCATTTTAAGGCCTTTTTTGGGCTGCTAACGTATTCTGAACTTTCAGCGGTGTAGGATTCTTTTTTCGTGCCATAAATATTTTTGGGAATTTCAGTGGTCTAGGATGAGGGTTAATGCCCATTTCAGGCTGCAAATGTTTTTGGGATATTCAGAGCTCTCTGACACCGTTTTTGGGCCACCAACATTTTCCGTACTTTAGGAGGTCTAGGATGCCTGTAAACCCCTTTTTTGGGCCTCCAAAGTTTTCAACATTTGTGCAGCCTAAGATGCATTTTAAGGCCTTTTTTGAGCTGCTAACATAGTCTGAAATTTCAGGGGTTAGGATGCATTTTTCGTGCACAAAATATTTTTGGGATTTTCAGTGCTCTTGGGTGCGGGTTAATGCCCCTTTCAGGCTGCACATGTTTTTGAGATATTCAGAGCTCTCTGACCCTGTTTTTGGGCCACCAACATTTTCTGGACTTTAGGGGGTCTAGGGTGCCTGTAAACCCCTTTTTTGGGCCTCCAAAGTTTTATGCATGTTTGCAGCCCTAAAATGCATTTTAAGGCATTTTTTGGGCTGCTAACATATTCTGAACTTTCAGGATGTAAGATGCATTTTTTGTGCCAAAACAATTTATGGGAATTTCAGTGGTCTAGGATGCGGTGTAATGCCCATTTCAGGCTGCAAATGTTTTTGAGACATTCAGAGCTCTCTGACCCTGTTTTTGGGCCACCAACATTTTCTGGACTTTAGGGGTCTAAGATGCCTGTAAAGCCCTTTTTTGGACCTCCAAAGTTTTCAAAATTTTTGCAGCCTAATATGCATTTTAAGGCCTTTTTTGGGCTGCTAACATATTCTGAACTTTCAGCGGTGTAGGATGCATTTTTCGTGCCATGAATATTTTTGGGAATTTCAGTGGTCTAGGATGCGGTTTAATGCCCCTTATTGGCTGAACATGTTTTTGGGACATTCAGAGCTCTCTGACACAGTTTTTTGGGCCACCAACATTTTCTGGACTTTAGGGGGTCTAGGATGACTGTAAACCCCTTTCTTGGGCCTCCAAAGTTTTCAACATTTTTGCAGCCTAAAATGCATTTTAAGGCCTTTTTTGGGCTGCTATCATATTCTGAACTTTCAGTGGTGCAGGATGCATGTTATTTCCATGAATATTTTTGGGAATTTCAGTGGTCTAGGATGTGGGTTAATGCCCCTTTCAGGCTGCAAATGTTTTTGAGACATTCAGAGCTCTCTGACCCTGTTTTTGGGCCACCAACATTTTCTGGACTTTAGGAGGTCTAGGATGCCCGTAAACCCCTTTTTTGGGCCTCCAAAGTTTTCTGCATGTTTGCAGCCCTAAAATGCATTTTAAGGCATTTTTTGGGCTGCTAACATATTCTGAACTTTCAGGGTGTAAGATGCATTTTTCGTGCCAAAACTATTTTTGGGAATTTCAGTGGTCTAGGATGCAGGTTAATGCCCCTTATAGGCTACAAAAAAGTTTTTGGGACATTCAGAGCTCTCTGACAGTTTTTTGGGCCACCAACATTTTCTGGACTTTAGGGGGTCTAGGATGCCTGTAAACCCCTTTTTTGGACCTCCAAAGTTTTCAATATTTTTGCAGCCTAATATGCATTTTAAGGCCTTTTTTGGGCTGCTAACATATTCTGAACTTTCAGCGGTGTAGGATGCATTTTTCGTGCCATGAATATTTTTGGGAATTTCAGTGGTCTAGGATGCAGGTTAATGCCCCTTATTGGCTACACATGTTTTTGGGACATTCAGAGGTCTCTGATACAGTTCTTAGGCCACCAACATTTTCTGGACTTTAGGCGGTCTAGGATGACTGTAAACCCCTTTTTTGGGCCTCCAAAGTTTTCAACATTTTTGCAGCCTAAGATGCATTTTAAGGCCTTTTTTGGGCTGCTATCATATTCTGAACTTTCAGTGGTGCAAGATTCATGTTATTTCCATAAATATTTTTGGGAATTTCAGTGGTCTAGGATGCGGGTTAATGCCCATTTCAGGCTGCAAATGTTTTTGGGATATTCAGAGCTCCCTGACACCGTTTTTGGGCAACCAACATTTTCTGGACTTTAGGGGGTCTAGGATGCCTGTAAACCCCTTTTTTGGGCCTCCAAAGTTTTCAACATTTTTGTAGCCTAAGATGGATTTTAAGGTCTTTTTTTGGCTGCTATCATATTCTGAACTTTCATGGGTGTAGGATGCATTTTTTCGTGCACAAAATATTTTTGGGGATTTCAGTGGTCTAGGATGCGGGTTAATGCCCATTTCAGGCTGCAAATGCTTTTGGGACATTCAGAGCTTTCTGACATAGTTTCAAGGCCACCAACATTTTCTGGACTTTAGGGGGTCTACGATGCCTGTAAACCCCTTTTTTGGACCTCCAAAGTTTTCAACATTTTTGCAGCCTAAGATGCATTTTAAGGCCTTTTTTGAGCTGCTAACATAGTCTGAAATTTCAGGGGTTAGGATGCATTTTTCGTGCACAAAATATTTTTGGGATTTTCAGTGCTCTAGGATGCGGGTTAATGCCCCTTTCAGGCTGCACATGTTTTTGAGATATTCAGAGCTCTCTGACCCTGTTTTTGGGCCACCAACATTTTCTGGACTTTAGGGGGTCTAGGGTGCCTGTAAACCCCTTTTTTGGGCCTCCAAAGTTTTCTGCATGTTTGCAGCCCTAAAATGCATTTTAAGGCATTTTTTGGGCTGCTAACATATTCTGAACTTTCAGCGGTGTAGGATGCATTTTTCGTGCCATGAATATTTTTGGGAATTTCAGTGGTCTAGGATGCGGTTTAATGCCCCTTATAGGCTACAAATGTTTTTGGGACATTCAGAGCTCTCTGACAGTTTTTTGGGCCACCAACATTTTCTGGACTTTAGGGGGTCTAGGATGCCTGTAAACCCCTTTTTTGGACCTCCAAAGTTTTCAATATTTTTGCAGCCTAATATGCACTTTAAGGCCTTTTTTGGGCTGCTAACATATTCTGAACTTTCAGCGGTGTAGGATGCATTTTTCGTGCCATGAATATTTTTGGGAATTTCAGTGGTCTAGGATGCGGTTTAATGCCCCTTATTGGCTAAACATGTTTTTCGGACATTCAGAGCTCTCTGACACAGTTTTTTGGGCCACCAACATTTTCTGGACTTTAGGGGGTCTAGGATGCCTGTAAACCCCTTTCTTGGGCCTCCAAAGTTTTCAACATTTTTGCAGCCTAAAATGCATTTTAAGGCCTTTTTTGGGCTGCTATCATATTCTGAACTTTCAGTGGTGCAGGATGCATGTTATTTCCATGAATATTTTTGGGAATTTCAGTGGTCTAGGATGCGGGTTAATGCCCATTTCAGGCTGCAAATGTTTTTGGGATAGTCAGAGCTCCCTGACACCGTTTTTGGGCCACCAACATTTTCTGGACTTTAGGGGGTCTAGGATGCCTGTAAACCCCTTTTTTGGGCCTCCAAAGTTTTCAACATTTTTGCAGCCTAAGATGCATTTTAAGGCCTATTTTGAGCTGCTAACATATTCTGAACTTTCAGGATGTAAGATGCAATTTTTGTGCCAAAACTATTTTTGGAAATTTCAGTGGTCTAGGATGCAGGTTAATACCCCTTATAGGCTACAAATGTTTTTGTGACATTCAGAGCTCTCCGACAGTTTTTTGGGCTACAAACATTTTCTGGACTTTAGGGGGTCTAGGATGCCTGTAAACCCCTTTTTTGGGCCTCCAATGTTTTCAACATTTTTGCAGCCTAAGATGCATTTTAAGGCCTTTTTTGAGCTGCTAACATATTCTGAAATTACAGGGGTTAGGATGAATTTTTTGTGCACAAAATATTTTTGGGATTTTCAGTGCTCTATGATGTGGGTTAATGCCCCTTTCAGGCTGCAAATGTTTTTGAGACATTCAGAGCTCTCTGACCCTGTTTTTGGGCCACCAACATTTTCTGGACTTTAGGGGGTCTAGGATGCCCGTAAACCCCTTTTTTGGGCCTCCAAAGTTTTCTGCATGTTTGCAGCCCTAAAATGCATTTTAAGGCATTTTTTGGGCTGCTAACATATTCTGAACTTTCAGGGTGTAAGATGCATTTTTCGTGCCAAAACTATTTTTGGGAATTTCAGTGGTCTAGGATGCAGGTTAATGCCCCTTATAGGCTACAAAAAAGTTTTTGGGACATTCAGAGCTCTCTGACAGTTTTTTGGGCCACCAACATTTTCTGGACTTTAGGGGGTCTAGGATGTCTGTAAACCCCTTTTTTGGACCTCCAAAATGTTCAACATTTTTGCATCCTAAGATGCATTTTAAGGCCTTTTTTGGGCTGCTAACATATTCTGAACTTTCAGCGGTGTAGGATGCTTTTTTCGTGCCATGAATATTTTTGGGAATTTCAGTGGTCTAGGATGCGGGTTAATGCCCATTTCAGGCTGCAAATGTTTTTGGGATATTCAGAGCTCTCTGACACCGTTTTTGGCCCACCAACATTTTCTGGACTTTAGGGGGTCTAGGATGCCTGTAAACCCCTTTTTTTGGCCTCCAAAGTTTTCAACATTTTTGCAGCCTAAAATGCATATTAAGGTCTTTTTTGGGCTGCTAACATATTCTGAACTTTCAGCGGTGTAGGATGCATTTTTCGTGCCATGAATATTTTTGGGAATTTCAGTGGTCTAGGATGCGGTTTAATACCCATTTCAGGCTGCAAATATTTTTGGGACATTCAGAGCTTTCTGACACAGTTTTTAGGCCACCAATATTTTCTGGACTTTAGGGGGTCTAGGATGCCTGTAAACACCTTTTTTGGACCTCCAAAGTTTTCAATATTTTTGCAGCCTAAGATGCATTTCAAGGCCTTTTTTGGGCTGCTAACATATTCTGAACTTTCAGCGGTGTAGGATGCATTTTTCGTGCCATGAATATTTTTGGGAATTTCAGTGGTCTAGGATGCGGTTTAATACCCATTTCAGGTTGCAAATATTTTTGGGACATTGAGAGCTTTCTGACACAGTTTTTAGGCCACCAATATTTTCTGGACTTTAGGGGGTCTAGGATGCCTGTAAACCCCTTTTTTGGACCTCCAAAGTTTTCAATATTTTTGCAGCCTAAGATGCATTTCAAGGCCTTTTTTGGGCTGCTAACATATTCTGAACTTTCAGCGGTGTAGGATGCATTTTTCGTGCCATGAATATTTTTGGGAATTTCAGTGGTCTAGGATGTGGTTTAATGCCCATTTCAGGCTGCAAATATTTTTGGGACATTCAGAGCTTTCTGACACCGTTTTTGGGCAACCAACATTTTCTGGACTTTAGGGGGTCTAGGATGCCTGTAAACCGCTTTTTTGTGCCTCCAATGTTTTCAACATTTTTGCAGCCTAAGATGCCTTTTAAGGCCTTTTTTGGGCTGCTATCATATTCTGAACTTTCAGGGGTGTAGGATGCATTTTTCGTGCCCAAAATATTTTTGGGAATTTCAGTGGTCTAGGATGCGGGCTAATGCCCATTTCAGGCTGCAAATGTTTTTGGGACATTCCGAGCTTTCTGACACAGTTTCTAGGCCACCAACATTTTCTGGACTTTAGGGGGTCTAGGATGACTGTAAACCCCTTTTTTGGGCCTCCAAAGTTTTCAACATTTTTGCAGCCTAAGATGATTTTTAGGCCTTTTTTGGGCTGCTATCATATTCTGAACTTTCAGTGGTGCAGGATGCATGTTATTTCCATAAATACTTTTGGGAATTTCAGTGGTCTAGGATGCGGGTTAATGCCCATTTCAGGCTGCAAATGTTTTTGGGACATTCAGAGCTCTCTGACACAGTTTTTGGGCCACCAACATTTTCCGGATTTTAGCGGGTCTAGGATGACTGTAAACCCCTTTTTTGGGCCTCTAAAGTTTTCAACATTTTTGCAGCCTAAGATGCATATTAATGCCTTTTTTGGGCTGCTAACATATTCTGAACTTTCAGTGGTGTAGGATGCATTTTTCGTGCCATAAATATTTTTGGGAATTTCAGTGGTCTAGGATGCGGGTTAATGCCCATTTAAGGCTGCAGATGTTTTTGGGACATTCCGAGCTTTCTGACACAGTTTCTAGGCCACCAACATTTTCTGGACTTTAGGGGGTCTAGGATGAGTGTAAACCCCTTTTTTGGGCCTCCAAAGTTTTCTACATTTTTGCAGCCATAAGATGCATTTTAAGGCATTTTTCTGGGCTTCTAACATATTCTGAACTTTCAGCGGTGCAGGATGCATTTTTCGTGCCATAAATATTTTTGGGAATTTCAGTGGTCTAGGATGCGGGTTAATGCCCATTTCAGGCTGCAAATGTTTTTGGAACATTCAGAGCTCTCTGACACAGTTTTTGGGCCACCAACATTTTCCGGACTTTAGGGGGTCTAGGATGACTGTAAACCCCTTTTTTGGGCCTCTAAAGTTTTCAACATTTTTGCAGCCTAAAATGCATATTAATACCTTTTTTGGGCTGCTAACATATTCTGAACTTTCAGTGGTGTAGGATGCATTTTTCGTGCCATAAATATTTTTGGGAATTTCAGTGGTCTAGGATGCAGGTTATTGCCCATTTCAGGCTGCAAATGTTTTTGGGATATTCAGAGCTCTCTGACACCATTTTTGGGCCACCAACATTTTCTGGACTTTAGGGGGTCTAGGATGCCTGTAAACCCCTTTTTTGGGCCTCCAAAGTTTTCTACATTTTTGCAGCCCTAAGATGCATGTTATGGCCTTTTTTGGGCTCCTAACATATTCTGAACTTTCAGCGGTGTAGGATGCATTTTTCGTGCCATAAATATTTTTGGGAATTTCAGTGGTCTAGGATGCGGGTTAATGCCCATTTCAGGCTGCAGATGTTTTTGGGACATTCCGTCTTTCTGACACAGTTTCTAGGCCACCAACATTTTCTGGACTTTAGGGGGTCTAGGATGACTGTAAACCCCTTTTTTGGGCCTCCAAAGTTTTCAACATTTTTGCAGCCTAAGATGCATTTTAAGGCCTTTTTTGGGCTGCTATCATATTCTGAACTTTCAGGGGTGTAGGATGCATTTTTCGTGCCATACATATTTTTGGGAATTTCAGTGGTCTAGAATGCGGGTTAATGCCCATTTTAGGCTGCAAATGTTTTTCGGATATTCAGAGCTCTCTGACACCGTTTTTGGGCAACCAACATTTTCTGGACTTTAGGGGGTCTAGGATGCCTGTAAACCCCTTTTTGGGCCTCCAAAGTTTTCAACATTTTTGCAGCCTAAGATGCATTTTAAGGCCTTTTTTGGGCTGCTATCATATTCTGAACTTTCAGTGGTGCAGGATGCATGTTATTTCCATAAATATTTTTGGGAATTTCAGTGGTCTAGGATGCAGGTTAATGCCCCTTATAGGCTACAAAAAAGTTTTTGGGACATTCAGAGCTCTGTGACAGTTTTTTGGGCCACCAACATTTTCTGGACTTTAGGGGGTCTAGGATGCCTGTAAACCCCTTTTTTGGACCTCCAAAGTTTTCAACATTTTTCCAGCCTAAGAAGCATTTTAAGGCCTTTTTTGGGCTGCTAACGTATTCTGAACTTTCAGCGGTGTAGGATTCTTTTTTCGTGCCATAAATATTTTTGGGAATTTCAGTGGTCTAGGATGAGGGTTAATGCCCATTTCAGGCTGCAAATGTTTTTGGGATATTCAGAGCTCTCTGACACCGTTTTTGGGCCACCAACATTTTCCGTACTTTAGGAGGTCTAGGATGCCTGTAAACCCCTTTTTTGGGCCTCCAAAGTTTTCAACATTTGTGCAGCCTAAGATGCATTTTAAGGCCTTTTTTGAGCTGCTAACATAGTCTGAAATTTCAGGGGTTAGGATGCATTTTTCGTGCACAAAATATTTTTGGGAATTTCAGTGGTCTAGGATGAGGGTTAATGCCCCTTTCAGGCTGCACATGTTTTTGAGATATTCAGAGCTCTCTGACCCTGTTTTTGGGCCACCAACATTTTCTGGACTTTAGGGGGTCTAGGGTGCCTGTAAACCCCTTTTTTGGGCCTCCAAAGTTTTCTGCATGTTTGCAGCCCTAAAATGCATTTTAAGGCATTTTTTGGGCTGCTAACATATTCTGAACTTTCAGGATGTAAGATGCATTTTTTGTGCCAAAACAATTTATGGGAATTTCAGTGGTCTAGGATGCGGTGTAATGCCCATTTCTGGCTGCAAATGTTTTTGAGACATTCAGAGCTCTCTGACCCTGTTTTTGGGCCACCAACATTTTCTGGACTTTAGGGGTCTAGGATGCCTGTAAAGCCCTTTCTTGGGCCTCCAAAGTTTTCAACATTTTTGCAGCCTAAAATGCATTTTAAGGCCTTTTTTGGGCTGTTATCATATTCTGAACTTTCAGTGGTGCAGGATGCATGTTATTTCCATGAATATTTTTGGGAATTTCAGTGGTCTAGGATGCGGGTTAATGCCCATTTCAGGCTGCAAATGTTTTTGGGATATTCAGAGCTCCCTGACACCGTTTTTGGGCCACCAACATTTTCTGGACCTTAGGGGGTCTAGGATGCCTGTAAACCCCTTTTTTGGGCCTCCAAAGTTTTCAACATTTTTGCAGCCTAGGATGCATTTTAAGGCCATTTTTGAGCTGCTAACATATTCTGAAATTTCAGGGGTTAGGATGAATTTTTTGTGCACAAAATATTTTTGGGATTTTCAGTGCTCTAGGATGTGGGTTAATGCCCCTTTCAGGCTGCAAATGTTTTTGAGACATTCAGAGCTCTCTGACCCTGTTTTTGGGCCACCAACATTTTCTGGACTTTAGGAGGTCTAGGATGCCCGTAAACCCCTTTTTTGGGCCTCCAAAGTTTTCTGCATGTTTGCAGCCCTACAATGCATTTTAAGGCATTTTTTGGGCTGCTAACATATTCTGAACTTTCAGGGTGTAAGATGCATTTTTCGTGCCAAAACTATTTTTGGGAATTTCAGTGGTCTAGGATGCAGGTTAATGCCCCTTATAGGCTACAAAAAAGTTTTTGGGACATTCAGAGCTCTCTGACAGTTTTTTGGGCCACCAACATTTTCTGGACTTTAGGGGGTCTAGGATGCCTGTAAACCCCTTTTTTGGACCTCCAAAGTTTTCAATATTTTTGCAGCCTAATATGCACTTCAAGGCCTTTTTTGGGCTGCTAACATATTCTGAACTTTCAGCGGTGTAGGATGCATTTTTCGTGCCATGAATATTTTTGGGAATTTCAGTGGTCTAGGATGCGGTTTAATGCCCCTTATTGGCTAAACATGTTTTTGGGACATTCAGAGCTCTCTGACACAGTTTTTTGGGCCACCAACATTTTCTGGACTTTAGGGGGTCTAGGATGACTGTAAACCCCTTTCTTGGGCCTCCAAAGTTTTCAACATTTTTGCAGCCTAAAATGCATTTTAAGGCCTTTTTTGGGCTGCTATCATATTCTGAACTTTCAGTGGTGCAGGATGCATGTTATTTCCATGAATATTTTTGGGAATTTCAGTGGTCTAGGATGCGGGTTAATGCCCATTTCAGGCTGCAAATGTTTTTGGGATATTCAGAGCTCCCTGACACCGTTTTTGGGCCACCAACATATTCTGGACCTTAGGGGGTCTAGGATGCCTGTAAACCCCTTTTTTGGGCCTCCAAAGTTTTCAACATTTTTGCAGCCTAAGATGCATTTTAAGGCCTATTTTGAGCTGCTAACATATTCTGAACTTTCAGGGGTTAGGATGAATTTTTTGTGCACAAAATATTTTTGGGATTTTCAGTGCTCTATGATGTGGGTTAATGCCCCTTTCAGGCTGCAAATGTTTTTGAGACATTCAGAGCTCTCCGACAGTTTTTTGGGCTACAAACATTTTCTGGACTTTAGGGGGTCTAGGATGCCTGTAAACCCCTTTTTTGGGCCTCCAAAGTTTTCTGCATGTTTGCAGCCCTAAAATGCATTTTAAGGCATTTTTTGGGCTGCTAACATATTCTGAACTTTCAGGGTGTAAGATGCATTTTTCGTGCCAAAACTATTTTTGGGAATTTCAGTGGTCTAGGATGCAGGTTAATGCCCCTTATAGGCTACAAAAAAGTTTTTGGGACATTCAGAGCTCTCTGACAGTTTTTTGGGCCACCAACATTTTCTGGACTTTAGGGGGTCTAGGATGTCTGTAAACCCCTTTTTTGGACCTCCAAAATTTTCAACATTTTTGCATCCTAAGATGCATTTCAAGGCCTTTTTTGGGCTGCTAACATATTCTGAACTTTCAGCGGTGTAGGATGCTTTTTTCGTGCCATAAATATTTTTGGGAATTTCAGTGGTCTAGGATGCGGGTTAATGCCTATTTCAGGCTGCAAATGTTTTTGGGATATTCAGAGCTCTCTGACACCGTTTTTGGGCCACCAACATTTTCTGGACTTTAGGGGGTCTAGGATGCCTGTAAACCCCTTTTTTGGACCTCCAAAGTTTTCAACATTTTTGCAGCCTAAGATGCATTTTAAGGCCTTTTTTGAGCTGCTAACATAGTCTGAAATTGCAGGGGTTAGGATGCATTTTTCGTGCACAAAATATTTTTGGGATTTTCAGTGCTCTAGGATGCGGGTTAATGCCCCTTTCAGGCTGCACATGTTTTTGAGATATTCAGAGCTCTCTGACCCTGTTTTTGGGCCACCAACATTTTCTGGACTTTAGGGGGTCTAGGGTGCCTGTAAACCCCTTTTTTGGGCCTCCAAAGTTTTCTGCATGTTTGCAGCCCTAAAATGCATTTTAAGGCATTTTTTGGGCTGCTAACATATTCTGAACTTTCAGGATGTAAGATGCATTTTTTGTGCCAAAACAATTTATGGGAATTTCAGTGGTCTAGGATGCAGGTTAATGCCCCTTATAGGCTACAAATGTTTTTGGGACATTCAGAGCTCTCTGACAGTTTTTTGGGCCACCAACATTTTCTGGACTTTAGGGGGTCTAGGATGCCTGTAAACCCCTTTTTTGGACCTCCAAAGTTTTCAATATTTTTGCAGCCTAATATGCACTTTAAGGACTTTTTTGGGCTGCTAACATATTCTGAACTTTCAGCGGTGTAGGATGCATTTTTCGTGCCATGAATATTTTTGGGAATTTCAGTGGTCTAGGATGCGGTTTAATGCCCCTTATTGGCTAAACATGTTTTTGGGACATTCAGAGCTCTCTGACACAGTTTTTTGGGCCACCAACATTTTCTGGACTTTAGGGGGTCTAGGATGACTGTAAACCCCTTTCTTGGGCCTCCAAAGTTTTCAACATTTTTGCAGCCTAAAATGCATTTTAAGGCCTTTTTTGGGCTGCTATCATATTCTGAACTTTCAGTGGTGCAGGATGCATGTTATTTCCATGAATATTTTTGGGAATTTCAGTGGTCTAGGATGCGGGTTAATGCCCATTTCAGGCTGCAAATGTTTTTGGGATATTCAGAGCTCCCTGAAACCGTTTTTGGGCCACCAACATTTTCTGGACCTTAGGGGGTCTAGGATGCCTGTAAACCCCTTTTTTGGGCCTCCAAAGTTTTCAACATTTTTGCAGCCTAAGATGCATTTTAAGGCCTATTTTGAGCTGCTAACATATTCTCAACTTTCAGGGGTTAGGATGAATTTTTTGTGCACAAAATATTTTTGGGATTTTCAGTGCTCTATGATGTGGGTTAATGCCCCTTTCAGGCTGCAAATGTTTTTGAGACATTCAGAGCTCTCCGACAGTTTTTTGGGCTACAAACATTTTCTGGACTTTAGGGGGTCTAGGATGCCTGTAAACCCCTTTTTTGGGCCTCCAAAGTTTTCTGCATGTTTGCAGCCCTAAAATGCATTTTAAGGCATTTTTTGGGCTGCTAACATATTCTGAACTTTCAGGGTGTAAGATGCATTTTTCGTGCCAAAACTATTTTTGGGAATTTCAGTGGTCTAGGATGCAGGTTAATGCCCCTTATAGGCTACAAAAAAGTTTTTGGGACATTCAGAGCTCTCTGACAGTTTTTTGGGCCACCAACATTTTCTGGACTTTAGGGGGTCTAGGATGTCTGTAAACCCCTTTTTTGGACCTCCAAAATTTTCAACATTTTTGCATCCTAAGATGCATTTTAAGGCCTTTTTTGGGCTGCTAACATATTCTGAACTTTCAGCGGTGTAGGATGCTTTTTTCGTGCCATAAATATTTTTGGGAATTTCAGTGGTCTAGGATGCGGGTTAATGCCCATTTCAGGCTGCAAATGTTTTTGGGATATTCAGAGCTCTCTGACACCGTTTTTGGGCCACCAACATTTTCTGGACTTTAGGGGGTCTAGGATGCCTGTAAACCCCTTTTTTTGGCCTCCAAAGTTTTCAACATTTTTGCAGCCTAAAATGCATATTAAGGTCTTTTTTGGGCTGCTAACATATTCTGAACTTTCAGCGGTGTAGGATGCATTTTTCGTGCCATGAATATTTTTGGGAATTTCAGTGGTCTAGGATGCGGTTTAATACCCATTTCAGGCTGCAAATATTTTTGGGACATTCAGAGCTTTCTGACACAGTTTTTAGGCCACCAATATTTTCTGGACTTTAGGGGGTCTAGGATGCCTGTAAACCCCTTTTTTGGACCTCCAAAGTTTTCAATATTTTTGCAGCCTAAGATGCATTTCAAGGCCTTTTTTGGGCTGCTAACATATTCTGAACTTTCAGCGGTGTAGGATGCATTTTTCGTGCCATGAATATTTTTGGGAATTTCAGTGGTCTAGGATGCGGTTTAATACCCATTTCAGGCTGCAAATATTTTTGGGACATTGAGAGCTTTCTGACACAGTTTTTAGGCCACCAATATTTTCTGGACTTTAGGGGGTCTAGGATGCCTGTAAACCCCTTTTTTGGACCTCCAAAGTTTTCAATATTTTTGCAGCCGAAGATGCATTTCAAGGCCTTTTTTGGGCTGCTAACATATTCTGAACTTTCAGCGGTGTAGGATGCATTTTTCGTGCCATGAATATTTTTGGGAATTTCAGTGGTCTAGGATGTGGTTTAATGCCCATTTCAGGCTGCAAATATTTTTGGGACATTCAGAGCTTTCTGACACCGTTTTTGGGCAACCAACATTTTCTGGACTTTAGGGGGTCTAGGATGCCTGTAAACCGCTTTTTTGTGCCTCCAATGTTTTCAACATTTTTGCAGCCTAAGATGCCTTTTAAGGCCTTTTTTGGGCTGCTATCATATTCTGAACTTTCAGGGGTGTAGGATGCATTTTTCGTGCCCAAAATATTTTTGCGAATTTCAGTGGTCTAGGATGCGGGCTAATGCCCATTTCAGGCTGCAAATGCTTTTGGGACATTCAGAGCTTTCTGACATAGTTTCAAGGCCACCAACATTTTCTGGACTTTAGGGGGTCTACGATGCCTGTAAACCCCTTTTTTGGACCTCCAAAGTTTTCAACATTTTTGCAGCCTAAGATGCATTTTAAGGCCTTTTTTGAGCTGCTAACATAGTCTGAAATTTCAGGGGTTAGGATGCATTTTTCGTGCACAAAATATTTTTGGGATTTTCAGTGCTCTAGGATGCGGGTTAATGCCCCTTTCAGGCTGCACATGTTTTTGAGATATTCAGAGCTCTCTGACCCTGTTTTTGGGCCACCAACATTTTCTGGACTTTAGGGGGTCTAGGGTGCCTGTAAACCCCTTTTTTGGGCCTCCAAAGTTTTCTGCATGTTTGCAGCCCTAAAATGCATTTTAAGGCATTTTTTGGGCTGCTAACATATTCTGAACTTTCAGCGGTGTAGGATGCATTTTTCGTGCCATGAATATTTTTGGGAATTTCAGTGGTCTAGGATGCGGTTTAATGCCCCTTATAGGCTACAAATGTTTTTGGGACATTCAGAGCTCTCTGACAGTTTTTTGGGCCACCAACATTTTCTGGACTTTAGGGGGTCTAGGATGCCTGTAAACCCCTTTTTTGGACCTCCAAAGTTTTCAATATTTTTGCAGCCTAATATGCACTTTAAGGCCTTTTTTGGGCTGCTAACATATTCTGAACTTTCAGCGGTGTAGGATGCATTTTTCGTGCCATGAATATTTTTGGGAATTTCAGTGGTCTAGGATGCGGTTTAATGCCCCTTATTGGCTAAACATGTTTTTGGGACATTCAGAGCTCTCTGACACAGTTTTTTGGGCCACCAACATTTTCTGGACTTTAGGGGGTCTAGGATGCCTGTAAACCCCTTTCTTGGGCCTCCAAAGTTTTCAACATTTTTGCAGCCTAAAATGCATTTTAAGGCCTTTTTTGGGCTGCTATCATATTCTGAACTTTCAGTGGTGAAGGATGCATGTTATTTCCATGAATATTTTTGGGAATTTCAGTGGTCTAGGATGCGGGTTAATGCCCATTTCAGGCTGCAAATGTTTTTGGGATAGTCAGAGCTCCCTGACACCGTTTTTGGGCCACCAACATTTTCTGGACTTTAGGGGGTCTAGGATGCCTGTAAACCCCTTTTTTGGGCCTCCAAAGTTTTCAACATTTTTGCAGCATAAGATCCATTTTAAGGCCTATTTTGAGCTGCTAACATATTCTGAACTTTCAGGATGTAAGATGCAATTTTTGTGCCAAAACTATTTTTGGAAATTTCAGTGGTCTAGGATGCAGGTTAATACCCCTTATAGGCTACAAATGTTTTTGTGACATTCAGAGCTCTCCGACAGTTTTTTGGGCTACAAACATTTTCTGGACTTTAGGGGGTCTAGGATGCCTGTAAACCCCTTTTTTGGGCCTCCAATGTTTTCAACATTTTTGCAGCCTAAGATGCATTTTAAGGCCTTTTTTGAGCTGCTAACATATTCTGAAATTACAGGGGTTAGGATGAATTTTTTGTGCACAAAATATTTTTGGGATTTTCAGTGCTCTATGATGTGGGTTAATGCCCCTTTCAGGCTACAAATGTTTTTGAGACATTCAGAGCTCTCTGACCCTGTTTTTGGGCCACCAACATTTTCTGGACTTTAGGGGGTCTAGGATGCCCGTAAACCCCTTTTTTGGGCCTCCAAAGTTTTCTGCATGTTTGCAGCCCTAAAATGCATTTTAAGGCATTTTTTGGGCTGCTAACATATTCTGAACTTTCAGGGTGTAAGATGCATTTTTCGTGCCAAAACTATTTTTGGGAATTTCAGTGGTCTAGGATGCAGGTTAATGCCCCTTATAGGCTACAAAAAAGTTTTTGGGACATTCAGAGCTCTCTGACAGTTTTTTGGGCCACCAACATTTTCTGGACTTTAGGGGGTCTAGGATGTCTGTAAACCCCTTTTTTGGACCTCCAAAATGTTCAACATTTTTGCATCCTAAGATGCATTTTAAGGCCTTTTTTGGGCTGCTAACATATTCTGAACTTTCAGCGGTGTAGGATGCTTTTTTCGTGCCATGAATATTTTTGGGAATTTCAGTGGTCTAGGATGCGGGTTAATGCCCATTTCAGGCTGCAAATGTTTTTGGGATATTCAGAGCTCTCTGACACCGTTTTTGGGCCACCAACATTTTCTGGACTTTAGGGGGTCTAGGATGCCTGTAAACCCCTTTTTTTGGCCTCCAAAGTTTTCAACATTTTTGCAGCCTAAAATGCATATTAAGGTCTTTTTTGGGCTGCTAACATATTCTGAACTTTCAGCGGTGTAGGATGCATTTTTCGTGCCATGAATATTTTTGGGAATTTCAGTGGTCTAGGATGCGGTTTAATACCCATTTCAGGCTGCAAATATTTTTGGGACATTCAGAGCTTTCTGACACAGTTTTTAGGCCACCAATATTTTCTGGACTTTAGGGGGTCTAGGATGCCTGTAAACACCTTTTTTGGACCTCCAAAGTTTTCAATATTTTTGCAGCCTAAGATGCATTTCAAGGCCTTTTTTGGGCTGCTAACATATTCTGAACTTTCAGCGGTGTAGGATGCATTTTTCGTGCCATGAATATTTTTGGGAATTTCAGTGGTCTAGGATGCGGTTTAATACCCATTTCAGGCTGCAAATATTATTGGGACATTGAGAGCTTTCTGACACAGTTTTTAGGCCACCAATATTTTCTGGACTTTAGGGGGTCTAGGATGCCTGTAAACCCCTTTTTTGGACCTCCAAAGTTTTCAATATTTTTGCAGCCTAAGATGCATTTCAAGGCCTTTTTTGGGCTGCTAACATATTCTGAACTTTCAGCGGTGTAGGATGCATTTTTCGTGCCATGAATATTTTTGGGAATTTCAGTGGTCTAGGATGTGGTTTAATGCCCATTTCAGGCTGCAAATATTTTTGGGACATTCCGAGCTTTCTGACACAGTTTTTAGGCCACCAATATTTTCTGGACTTTAGGGGGTCTAGGATGCCTGTAAACCGCTTTTTTGTGCCTCCAATGTTTTCAACATTTTTGCAGCCTAAGATGCCTTTTAAGGCCTTTTTTGGGCTGCTATCATATTCTGAACTTTCAGGGGTGTAGGATGCATTTTTCGTGCCCAAAATATTTTTGGGAATTTCAGTGGTCTAGGATGCGGGCTAATGCCCATTTCAGGCTGCAAATGTTTTTGGGACATTCCGAGCTTTCTGACACAGTTTCTAGGCCACCAACATTTTCTGGACTTTAGGGGGTCTAGGATGACTGTAAACCCCTTTTTTGGGCCTCCAAAGTTTTCAACATTTTTGCAGCCTAAGATGATTTTTAGGCCTTTTTTGGGCTGCTATCATATTCTGAACTTTCAGTGGTGCAGGATGCATGTTATTTCCATAAATACTTTTGGGAATTTCAGTGGTCTAGGATGCGGGTTAATGCCCATTTCAGGCTGCAAATGTTTTTGAGACATTCCGAGCTTTCTGACACAGTTTTTAGGCCACCAACATTTTCTGGACTTTAGGGGGTCTAGGATGCCTGTAAACCCCTTTTTTGGGCCTCCAAAGTTTTCTACATTTTTGCAGCCATAATATGCATTTTAAGGCATTTTTCTGGGCTTCTAACATATTCTGAACTTTCAGCGGTGCAGGATGCATTTTTCGTGCCATAAATATTTTTGGGAATTTCAGTGGTCTAGGATGCGGGTTAATGCCCATTTCAGGCTGCAAATGTTTTTGGGACATTCAGAGCTCTCTGACACAGTTTTTGGGCCACCAACATTTTCCGGATTTTAGGGGGTCTAGGATGACTGTAAACCCCTTTTTTGGGCCTCTAAAGTTTTCAACATTTTTGCAGCCTAAGATGCATATTAATGCCTTTTTTGGGCTGCTAACATATTCTGAACTTTCAGTGGTGTAGGATGCATTTTTCGTGCCATAAATATTTTTGGGAATTTCAGTGGTCTAGGATGCGGGTTAATGCCCATTTAAGGCTGCAGATGTTTTTGGGACATTCCGAGCTTTCTGACACAGTTTCTAGGCCACCAACATTTTCTGGACTTTAGGGGGTCTAGGATGAGTGTAAACCCCTTTTTTGGGCCTCCAAAGTTTTCTACATTTTTGCAGCCATAAGATGCATTTTAAGGCATTTTTCTGGGCTTCTAACATATTCTGAACTTTCAGCGGTGCAGGATGCATTTTTCGTGCCATAAATATTTTTGGGAATTTCAGTGGTCTAGGATGCGGGTTAATGCCCATTTCAGGCTGCAAATGTTTTTGGAACATTCAGAGCTCTCTGACACAGTTTTTGGGCCACCAACATTTTCCGGACTTTAGGGGGTCTAGGATGACTGTAAACCCCTTTTTTGGGCCTCTAAAGTTTTCAACATTTTTGCAGCCTAAGATGCATATTAATACCTTTTTTGGGCTGCTAACATATTCTGAACTTTCAGTGGTGTAGGATGCATTTTTCGTGCCATAAATATTTTTGGGAATTTCAGTGGTCTAGGATGCAGGTTATTGCCCATTTCAGGCTGCAAATGTTTTTGGGATATTCAGAGCTCTCTGACACCATTTTTGGGCCACCAACATTTTCTGGACTTTAGGGGGTCTAGGATGCCTGTAAACCCCTTTTTTGGGCCTCCAAAGTTTTCTACATTTTTGCAGCCCTAAGATGCATGTTATGGCCTTTTTTGGGCTCCTAACATATTCTGAACTTTCAGCGGTGTAGGATGCATTTTTCGTGCCATAAATATTTTTGGGAATTTCAGTGGTCTAGGATGCGGGTTAATGCCCATTTCAGGCTGCAGATGTTTTTGGGACATTCCGAGCTTTCTGACACAGTTTCTAGGCCACCAACATTTTCTGGACTTTAGGGGGTCTAGGATGACTGTAAACCCCTTTTTTGGGCCTCCAAAGTTTTCAACATTTTTGCAGCCTAAGATGCATTTTAAGGCCTTTTTTGGGCTGCTATCATATTCTGAACTTTCAGGGGTGTAGGATGCATTTTTCGTGCCATACATATTTTTGGGAATTTCAGTGGTCTAGAATGCGGGTTAATGCCCATTTTAGGCTGCAAATGTTTTTCGGATATTCAGAGCTCTCTGACACCGTTTTTGGGCAACCAACATTTTCTGGACTTTAGGGGGTCTAGGATGCCTGTAAACCCCTTTTTGGGCCTCCAAAGTTTTCAACATTTTTGCAGCCTAAGATGCATTTTAAGGCCTTTTTTGGGCTGCTATCATATTCTGAACTTTCAGTGGTGCAGGATGCATGTTATTTCCATAAATATTTTTGGGAATTTCAGTGGCTAAGATGCGGGTTAATGCCCATTTCAGGCTGCAAATGTTTTTGGGATATTCAGAGCTCTCTGACACCGTTTTTGGACCACCAACATTTTCTGGACTTTAGGGGGTCTAGGATGCCTTTAAACCCCTTTTTTTGGGCCTCCAAAGTTTTCTACATTTTTGCAGCCATAAAATGCATTTTAAGGCATTTTTTGGGCTTCTAACATATTCTGAACTTTCAGGGTGTAAGATGCATTTTTCGTACCATAAATATTTTTGGGAATTTCAGTGGTCTAGGATACGTGTTAATGCCCCTTATGGGCTACACATGTTTTGGGGCTATTCAGAGCTCTCTGACACCGTTTTTTGGCCACCAACATTTTCTGGACTTTAGGTGGTCTAGGATGCCTGTAAACCCCTTTTTTGGGCCTCCAAAGTTTTCAACATTTTTGCAGCCTAAGATGGATTTTAAGGTAAGGCCTTTTTTGGGCTGCTATCATATTCTGAACTTTCAGGGGTGTAGGATGCATTTTTTCGTGCACAAAATATTTTTGGGGATTTCAGTGGTCTAGGATGCGGGTTAATGCCCATTTCAGGCTGCAAATGCTTTTGGGACATTCAGAGCTTTCTGACACAGTTTCAAGGCCACCAACATTTTCTGGACTTTAGGGGGTCTAGGATGCCTGTAAACCCCTTTTTTGGACCTTCAAAGTTTTCAACATTTTTGCAGCCTAAGATGCATTTTAAGGCCTTTTTTGGGCTGCTATCATATTCTGAACTTTCAGTGGTGCAGGATGCATGTTATTTCCATAAATATTTTTGGGAATTTCAGTGGTCTAGGATGCGGGTTACTGCCCATTTCAGGCTGCAAATGTTTTTGGAATATTCAGAGCTCTCTGACACCGTTTTTGGGCAACCAACATTTTCTGGACTTTAGGGGGTCTAGGATGACTGTAAACCCCTTTTTTGGGCCTCTAAAGTTTTCAACATTTTTGCAGCCTAAGATGCATATTAAGGCCTTTTTTGGGCTGCTAACATATTCTGAACTTTCAGTGGTGTAGGATGCGTTTTCCTGCCATGAATATTTTTGGGAATTTCAGTGGTCTAGGATGCGGGTTAATCCCCATTTCAGGCTGCAAATGTTTTTGGGACATTCAGAGATTTCTGACAGTTTTTAGGCCACCAACATTTTCTGGACTTTAGGGGGTCTAGGATGCATGTAAACCCCTTTTTTGGGCCTCCAAAGTTTTCTACATTTTTGCAGCCATAAGATGCATTTTAAGGCATTTTTTGGGCTTCTAACATATTCTGAACTTTCAGAGTGTAAGATGCATTTTTCGTGCCATAAATATTTTTGGGAATTTCAGTGGTCTAGGATGCGGGTTAATGCCCATTTCAGGCTGCAAATGTTTTTGGAACATTCAGAGCTCTCTGACACAGTTTTTGGGCCACCAACATTTTCCGGACTTTAGGGGGTCTAGGATGACTGTAAACCCCTTTTTTGGGCCTCTAAAGTTTTCAACATTTTTGCAGCCTAAGATGCATATTAATACCTTTTTTGGGCTGCTAACATATTCTGAACTTTCAGTGGTGTAGGATGCATTTTTCGTGCCATAAATATTTTTGGGAATTTCAGTGGTCTAGGATGCAGGTTATTGCCCATTTCAGGCTGCAAATGTTTTTGGGATATTCAGAGCTCTCTGACACCATTTTTGGGCCACCAACATTTTCTGGACTTTAGGGGGTCTAGGATGCCTGTAAACCCCTTTTTTGGGCCTCCAAAGTTTTCTACATTTTTGCAGCCCTAAGATGCATGTTATGGCCTTTTTTGGGCTCCTAACATATTCTGAACTTTCAGCGGTGTAGGATGCATTTTTCGTGCCATAAATATTTTTGGGAATTTCAGTGGTCTAGGATGCGGGTTAATGCCCATTTCAGGCTGCAGATGTTTTTGGGACATTCCGAGCTTTCTGACACAGTTTCTAGGCCACCAACATTTTCTGGACTTTAGGGGGTCTAGGATGACTGTAAACCCCTTTTTTGGGCCTCCAAAGTTTTCAACATTTTTGCAGCCTAAGATGCATTTTAAGGCCTTTTTTGGGCTGCTATCATATTCTGAACTTTCAGGGGTGTAGGATGCATTTTTCGTGCCATACATATTTTTGGGAATTTCAGTGGTCTAGAATGCGGGTTAATGCCCATTTTAGGCTGCAAATGTTTTTCGGATATTCAGAGCTCTCTGACACCGTTTTTGGGCAACCAACATTTTCTGGACTTTAGGGGGTCTAGGATGCCTGTAAACCCCTTTTTGGGCCTCCAAAGTTTTCAACATTTTTGCAGCCTAAGATGCATTTTAAGGCCTTTTTTGGGCTGCTATCATATTCTGAACTTTCAGTGGTGCAGGATGCATGTTATTTCCATAAATATTTTTGGGAATTTCAGTGGCTAAGATGCGGGTTAATGCCCATTTCAGGCTGCAAATGTTTTTGGGATATTCAGAGCTCTCTGACACCGTTTTTGGACCACCAACATTTTCTGGACTTTAGGGGGTCTAGGATGCCTTTAAACCCCTTTTTTTGGGCCTCCAAAGTTTTCTACATTTTTGCAGCCATAAAATGCATTTTAAGGCATTTTTTGGGCTTCTAACATATTCTGAACTTTCAGGGTGTAAGATGCATTTTTCGTACCATAAATATTTTTGGGAATTTCAGTGGTCTAGGATACGTGTTAATGCCCCTTATGGGCTACACATGTTTTGGGGCTATTCAGAGCTCTCTGACACCGTTTTTTGGCCACCAACATTTTCTGGACTTTAGGTGGTCTAGGATGCCTGTAAACCCCTTTTTTGGGCCTCCAAAGTTTTCAACATTTTTGCAGCCTAAGATGGATTTTAAGGTAAGGCCTTTTTTGGGCTGCTATCATATTCTGAACTTTCAGGGGTGTAGGATGCATTTTTTCGTGCACAAAATATTTTTGGGGATTTCAGTGGTCTAGGATGCGGGTTAATGCCCATTTCAGGCTGCAAATGCTTTTGGGACATTCAGAGCTTTCTGACACAGTTTCAAGGCCACCAACATTTTCTGGACTTTAGGGGGTCTAGGATGCCTGTAAACCCCTTTTTTGGACCTTCAAAGTTTTCAACATTTTTGCAGCCTAAGATGCATTTTAAGGCCTTTTTTGGGCTGCTATCATATTCTGAACTTTCAGTGGTGCAGGATGCATGTTATTTCCATAAATATTTTTGGGAATTTCAGTGGTCTAGGATGCGGGTTACTGCCCATTTCAGGCTGCAAATGTTTTTGGAATATTCAGAGCTCTCTGACACCGTTTTTGGGCAACCAACATTTTCTGGACTTTAGGGGGTCTAGGATGACTGTAAACCCCTTTTTTGGGCCTCTAAAGTTTTCAACATTTTTGCAGCCTAAGATGCATATTAAGGCCTTTTTTGGGCTGCTAACATATTCTGAACTTTCAGTGGTGTAGGATGCGTTTTCCTGCCATGAATATTTTTGGGAATTTCAGTGGTCTAGGATGCGGGTTAATCCCCATTTCAGGCTGCAAATGTTTTTGGGACATTCAGAGATTTCTGACAGTTTTTAGGCCACCAACATTTTCTGGACTTTAGGGGGTCTAGGATGCATGTAAACCCCTTTTTTGGGCCTCCAAAGTTTTCTACATTTTTGCAGCCATAAGATGCATTTTAAGGCATTTTTTGGGCTTCTAACATATTCTGAACTTTCAGAGTGTAAGATGCATTTTTCGTGCCATACATATTTTTGGGAATTTCAATGGTCTAGGATGCGTGTTAATGCCCCTTATAGGCTACAAATGTTTTGGGGATATTCAGAGCTCTCTGACACCGTTTTTTGGCCACCAACATTTTCTGGACTTTAGGGGGTCTAGGATGCCTGTAAACCCCTTTTTTGGGCCTCCAATGTTTTCAACATTTTTGCAGCCTAAGATGCATTTTAAGGCCTTTTTTGAGCTGCTAACATATTCTGAAATTTCAGGGGTTAGGATGAATTTTTTGTGCACAAAATATTTTTGGGATTTTCAGTGCTCTAGGATGTGGGTTAATGCCCCTTTCAGGCTGCAAATGTTTTTGAGACATTCAGAGCTCTCTGACCCTGTTTTTGGGCCACCAACATTTTCTGGACTTTAGGGGGTCTAGGATGCCCGTAAACCCCTTTTTTGGGCCTCCAAAGTTTTCTGCATGTTTGCAGCCCTAAAATGCATTTTAAGGCATTTTTTGGGCTGCTAACATATTCTGAACTTTCAGGGTGTAAGATGTATTTTTCGTGCCAAAACTATTTTTGGGAATTTCAGTGGTCTAGGATGCAGGTTAATGCCCCTTATAGGCTACAAAAAAGTTTTTGGGACATTCAGAGCTCTGTGACAGTTTTTTGGGCCACCAACATTTTCTGGACTTTAGGGGGTCTAGGATGCCTGTAAACCCCTTTTTTGGACCTCCAAAGTTTTCAACATTTTTCCAGCCTAAGAAGCATTTTAAGGCCTTTTTTGGGCTGCTAACGCATTCTGAACTTTCAGCGGTGTAGGATTCTTTTTTCGTGCCATAAATATTTTTGGGAATTTCAGTGGTCTAGGATGAGGGTTAATGCCCATTTCAGGCTGCAAATGTTTTTGGGATATTCAGAGCTCTCTGACACCGTTTTTGGGCCACCAACATTTTCCGTACTTTAGGAGGTCTAGGATGCCTGTAAACCCCTTTTTTGGGCCTCCAAAGTTTTCAACATTTGTGCAGCCTAAGATGCATTTTAAGGCCTTTTTTGAGCTGCTAACATAGTCTGAAATTTCAGGGGTTAGGATGCATTTTTCGTGCACAAAATATTTTTGGGAATTTCAGTGGTCTAGGATGAGGGTTAATGCCCCTTTCAGGCTGCACATGTTTTTGAGATATTCAGAGCTCTCTGACCCTGTTTTTGGGCCACCAACATTTTCTGGACTTTAGGGGGTCTAGGGTGCCTGTAAACCCCTTTTTTGGGCCTCCAAAGTTTTCTGCATGTTTGCAGCCCTAAAATGCATTTTAAGGCATTTTTTGGGCTGCTAACATATTCTGAACTTTCAGGATGTAAGATGCATTTTTTGTGCCAAAACAATTTATGGGAATTTCAGTGGTCTAGGATGCGGTGTAATGCCCATTTCTGGCTGCAAATGTTTTTGAGACATTCAGAGCTCTCTGACCCTGTTTTTGGGCCACCAACATTTTCTGGACTTTAGGGGTCTAGGATGCCTGTAAAGCCCTTTCTTGGGCCTCCAAAGTTTTCAACATTTTTGCAGCCTAAAATGCATTTTAAGGCCTTTTTTGGGCTGTTATCATATTCTGAACTTTCAGTGGTGCAGGATGCATGTTATTTCCATGAATATTTTTGGGAATTTCAGTGGTCTAGGATGCGGGTTAATGCCCATTTCAGGCTGCAAATGTTTTTGGGATATTCAGAGCTCCCTGACACCGTTTTTGGGCCACCAACATTTTCTGGACCTTAGGGGGTCTAGGATGCCTGTAAACCCCTTTTTTGGGCCTCCAAAGTTTTCAACATTTTTGCAGCCTAGGATGCATTTTAAGGCCATTTTTGAGCTGCTAACATATTCTGAAATTTCAGGGGTTAGGATGAATTTTTTGTGCACAAAATATTTTTGGGATTTTCAGTGCTCTAGGATGTGGGTTAATGCCCCTTTCAGGCTGCAAATGTTTTTGAGACATTCAGAGCTCTCTGACCCTGTTTTTGGGCCACCAACATTTTCTGGACTTTAGGAGGTCTAGGATGCCCGCAAACCCCTTTTTTGGGCCTCCAAAGTTTTCTGCATGTTTGCAGCCCTACAATGCATTTTAAGGCATTTTTTGGGCTGCTAACATATTCTGAACTTTCAGGGTGTAAGATGCATTTTTCGTGCCAAAACTATTTTTGGGAATTTCAGTGGTCTAGGATGCAGGTTAATGCCCCTTATAGGCTACAAAAAAGTTTTTGGGACATTCAGAGCTCTCTGACAGTTTTTTGGGCCACCAACATTTTCTGGACTTTAGGGGGTCTAGGATGCCTGTAAACCCCTTTTTTGGACCTCCAAAGTTTTCAATATTTTTGCAGCCTAATATGCATTTTAAGGCCTTTTTTGGGCTGCTAACATATTCTGAACTTTCAGCGGTGTAGGATGCATTTTTCGTGCCATGAATATTTTTGGGAATTTCAGTGGTCTAGGATGCGGTGTAATGCCCATTTCAGGCTGCAAATATTTTTAGGACATTCAGAGCTTTCTGACACAGTTTTTAGGCCACCAACATTTTCTGGACTTTAGGGGGTCTAGGGTGCCTGTAAACCCCTTTTTTGGACCTCCAAAGTTTTCAACATTTTTACAGCCTAAGATGCATTTTAAGGCCTTTTTTGGGCTGCTAACATATTCTGAACTTTCAGTGGTGTAAGATGCATTTTCCGTGCCAAAACTATTTTTGGGAATTTCAGTGGTCTAGGATGCAGGTTAATGCCCCTTATTGGCTACACATGTTTTTGGGACATTCAGAGCTCTCTGATACAGTTCTTAGGCCACCAACATTTTCTGGACTTTAGGCGGTCTAGGATGACTGTAAACCCCTTTTTTGGGCCTCCAAAGTTTTCAACATTTTTGCAGCCTAAGATGCATTTTAAGGCCTTTTTTGGGCTGCTATCATATTCTGAACTTTCAGTGGTGCAAGATTCATGTTATTTCCATAAATATTTTTGGGAATTTCAGTGGTCTAGGATGCGGGTTAATGCCCATTTCAGGCTGCAAATGTTTTTGGGATATTCAGAGCTCCCTGACACCGTTTTTGGGCAACCAACATTTTCTGGACTTTAGGGGGTCTAGGATGCCTGTAAACCCCTTTTTTGGGCCTCCAAAGTTTTCAACATTTTTGTAGCCTAAGATGGATTTTAAGGCCTTTTTTTGGCTGCTATCATATTCTGAACTTTCATGGGTGTAGGATGCAGTTTTTCGTGCACAAAATATTTTTGGGGATTTCAGTGGTCTAGGATGCGGGTTAATGCCCATTTCAGGCTGCAAATGCTTTTGGGACATTCAGAGCTTTCTGACATAGTTTCAAGTCCACCAACATTTTCTGGACTTTAGGGGGTCTACGATGCCTGTAAACCCCTTTTTTGGACCTCCAAAGTTTTCAACATTTTTGCAGCCTAAGATGCATTTTAAGGCCTTTTTTGAGCTGCTAACATAGTCTGAAATTGCAGGGGTTAGGATGCATTTTTCGTGCACAAAATATTTTTGGGATTTTCAGTGCTCCAGGATGCGGGTTAATGCCCCTTTCAGGCTGCACATGTTTTTGAGATATTCAGAGCTCTCTGACCCTGTTTTTGGGCCACCAACATTTTCTGGACTTTAGGGGGTCTAGGGTGCCTGTAAACCCCTTTTTTGGGCCTCCAAAGTTTTCTGCATGTTTGCAGCCCTAAAATGCATTTTAAGGCATTTTTTGGGCTGCTAACATATTCTGAACTTTCAGGATGTAAGATGCATTTTTTGTGCCAAAACAATTTATGGGAATTTCAGTGGTCCAGGATGCAGGTTAATGCCCCTTATAGGCTACAAATGTTTTTGGGACATTCAGAGCTCTCTGACAGTTTTTTGGGCCACCAACATTTTCTGGACTTTAGGGGGTCTAGGATGCCTGTAAACCCCTTTTTTGGACCTCCAAAGTTTTCAATATTTTTGCAGCCTAATATGCACTTCAAGGCCTTTTTTGGGCTGCTAACATATTCTGAACTTTCAGCGGTGTAGGATGCATTTTTCGTGCCATGAATATTTTTGGGAATTTCAGTGGTCTAGGATGCGGTTTAATGCCCCTTATTGGCTAAACATGTTTTTGGGACATTCAGAGCTCTCTGACACAGTTTTTTGGGCCACCAACTTTTTCTGGACTTTAGGGGGTCTAGGATGACTGTAAACCCCTTTCTTGGGCCTCCAAAGTTTTCAACATTTTTGCAGCCTAAAATGCATTTTAAGGCCTTTTTTGGGCTGCTATCATATTCTGAACTTTCAGTGGTGCAGGATGCATGTTATTTCCATGAATATTTTTGGGAATTTCAGTGGTCTAGGATGCGGGTTAATGCCCATTTCAGGCTGCAAATGTTTTTGGGATATTCAGAGCTCCCTGACACCGTTTTTGGGCCACCAACATATTCTGGACCTTAGGGGGTCTAGGATGCCTGTAAACCCCTTTTTTGGGCCTCCAAAGTTTTCAACATTTTTGCAGCCTAAGATGCATTTTAAGGCCTATTTTGAGCTGCTAACATTTTCTGAACTTTCAGGGGTTAGGATGAATTTTTTGTGCACAAAATATTTTTGGGATTTTCAGTGCTCTATGATGTGGGTTAATGCCCCTTTCAGGCTGCAAATGTTTTTGAGACATTCAGAGCTCTCCGACAGTTTTTTGGGCTACAAACATTTTCTGGACTTTAGGGGGTCTAGGATGCCTGTAAACCCCTTTTTTGGGCCTCCAAAGTTTTCTGCATGTTTGCAGCCCTAAAATGCATTTTAAGGCATTTTTTGGGCTGCTAACATATTCTGAACTTTCAGGGTGTAAGATGCATTTTTCGTGCCAAAACTATTTTTGGGAATTTCAGTGGTCTAGGATGCAGGTTAATGCCCCTTATAGGCTACAAAAAAGTTTTTGGGACATTCAGAGCTCTCTGACAGTTTTTTGGGCCACCAACATTTTCTGGACTTTAGGGGGTCTAGGATGTCTGTAAACCCCTTTTTTGGACCTCCAAAATTTTCAACATTTTTGCATCCTAAGATGCATTTCAAGGCCTTTTTTGGGCTGCTAACATATTCTGAACTTTCAGCGGTGTAGGATGCTTTTTTCGTGCCATAAATATTTTTGGGAATTTCAGTGGTCTAGGATGCGGGTTAATGCCTATTTCAGGCTGCAAATGTTTTTGGGATATTCAGAGCTCTCTGACACCGTTTTTGGGCCACCAACATTTTCTGGACTTTAGGGGGTCTAGGATGCCTGTAAACCCCTTTTTTGGACCTCCAAAGTTTTCAACATTTTTGCAGCCTAAGATGCATTTTAAGGCCTTTTTTGAGCTGCTAACATAGTCTGAAATTGCAGGGGTTAGGATGCATTTTTCGTGCACAAAATATTTTTGGGATTTTCAGTGCTCTAGGATGCGGGTTAATGCCCCTTTCAGGCTGCACATGTTTTTGAGATATTCAGAGCTCTCTGACCCTGTTTTTGGGCCACCAACATTTTCTGGACTTTAGGGGGTCTAGGGTGCCTGTAAACCCCTTTTTTGGGCCTCCAAAGTTTTCTGCATGTTTGCAGCCCTAAAATGCATTTTAAGGCATTTTTTGGGCTGCTAACATATTCTGAACTTTCAGGATGTAAGATGCATTTTTTGTGCCAAAACAATTTATGGGAATTTCAGTGGTCTAGGATGCAGGTTAATGCCCCTTATAGGCTACAAATGTTTTTGGGACATTCAGAGCTCTCTGACAGTTTTTTGGGCCACCAACATTTTCTGGACTTTAGGGGGTCTAGGATGCCTGTAAACCCCTTTTTTGGACCTCCAAAGTTTTCAATATTTTTGCAGCCTAATATGCACTTTAAGGACTTTTTTGGGCTGCTAACATATTCTGAACTTTCAGCGGTGTAGGATGCATTTTTCGTGCCATGAATATTTTTGGGAATTTCAGTGGTCTAAGATGCGGTTTAATGCCCCTTATTGGCTAAACATGTTTTTGGGACATTCAGAGCTCTCTGACACAGTTTTTTGGGCCACCAACATTTTCTGGACTTTAGGGGGTCTAGGATGACTGTAAACCCCTTTCTTGGGCCTCCAAAGTTTTCAACATTTTTGCAGCCTAAAATGCATTTTAAGGCCTTTTTTGGGCTGCTATCATATTCTGAACTTTCAGTGGTGCAGGATGCATGTTATTTCCATGAATATTTTTGGGAATTTCAGTGGTCTAGGATGCGGGTTAATGCCCATTTCAGGCTGCAAATGTTTTTGGGATATTCAGAGCTCCCTGACACCGTTTTTGGGCCACCAACATTTTCTGGACCTTAGGGGGTCTAGGATGCCTGTAAACCCCTTTTTTGGGGCCTCCAAAGTTTTCAACATTTTTGCAGCCTAAGATGCATTTTAAGGCCTATTTTGAGCTGCTAACATATTCTGAACTTTCAGGGGTTAGGATGAATTTTTTGTGCACAAAATATTTTTGGGATTTTCAGTGCTCTATGATGTGGGTTAATGCCCCTTTCAGGCTGCAAATGTTTTTGAGACATTCAGAGCTCTCCGACAGTTTTTTGGGCTACAAACATTTTCTGGACTTTAGGGGGTCTAGGATGCCTGTAAACCCCTTTTTTGGGCCTCCAAAGTTTTCTGCATGTTTGCAGCCCTAAAATGCATTTTAAGGCATTTTTTGGGCTGCTAACATATTCTGAACTTTCAGGGTGTAAGATGCATTTTTCGTGCCAAAACTATTTTTGGGAATTTCAGTGGTCTAGGATGCAGGTTAATGCCCCTTATAGGCTACAAAAAAGTTTTTGGGACATTCAGAGCTCTCTGACAGTTTTTTGGGCCACCAACATTTTCTGGACTTTAGGGGGTCTAGGATGTCTGTAAACCCCTTTTTTGGACCTCCAAAATTTTCAACATTTTTGCATCCTAAGATGCATTTTAAGGCCTTTTTTGGGCTGCTAACATATTCTGAACTTTCAGCGGTGTAGGATGCTTTTTTCGTGCCATAAATATTTTTGGGAATTTCAGTGGTCTAGGATGCGGGTTAATGCCCATTTCAGGCTGCAAATGTTTTTGGGATATTCAGAGCTCTCTGACACCGTTTTTGGGCCACCAACATTTTCTGGACTTTAGGGGGTCTAGGATGCCTGTAAACCCCTTTTTTTGGCCTCCAAAGTTTTCAACATTTTTGCAGCCTAAAATGCATATTAAGGTCTTTTTTGGGCTGCTAACATATTCTGAACTTTCAGCGGTGTAGGATGCATTTTTCGTGCCATGAATATTTTTGGGAATTTCAGTGGTCTAGGATGCGGTTTAATACCCATTTCAGGCTGCAAATATTTTTGGGACATTCAGAGCTTTCTGACACAGTTTTTAGGCCACCAATATTTTCTGGACTTTAGGGGGTCTAGGATGCCTGTAAACCCCTTTTTTGGACCTCCAAAGTTTTCAATATTTTTGCAGCCGAAGATGCATTTCAAGGCCTTTTTTGGGCTGCTAACATATTCTGAACTTTCAGCGGTGTAGGATGCATTTTTCGTGCCATGAATATTTTTGGGAATTTCAGTGGTCTAGGATGTGGTTTAATGCCCATTTCAGGCTGCAAATATTTTTGGGACATTCAGAGCTTTCTGACACCGTTTTTGGGCAACCAACATTTTCTGGACTTTAGGGGGTCTAGGATGCCTGTAAACCGCTTTTTTGTGCCTCCAATGTTTTCAACATTTTTGCAGCCTAAGATGCCTTTTAAGGCCTTTTTTGGGCTGCTATCATATTCTGAACTTTCAGGGGTGTAGGATGCATTTTTCGTGCCCAAAATATTTTTGGGAATTTCAGTGGTCTAGGATGCGGGTTAATGCCCATTTCAGGCTGCAAATGTTTTTGGGACATTCCGAGCTTTCTGACACAGTTTCTAGGCCACCAACATTTTCTGGACTTTAGGGGGTCTAGGATGACTGTAAACCCCTTTTTTGGGCCTCCAAAGTTTTCAACATTTTTGCAGCCTAAGATGATTTTTAGGCCTTTTTTGGGCTGCTATCATATTCTGAACTTTCAGTGGTGCAGGATGCATGTTATTTCCATAAATACTTTTGGGAATTTCAGTGGTCTAGGATGCGGGTTAATGCCCATTTCAGGCTGCAAATGTTTTTGGGACATTCAGAGCTCTCTGACACAGTTTTTGGGCCACCAACATTTTCTGGACTTTAGGGGGTCTAGGATGACTGTAAACCCCTTTTTTGGGCCTCTAAAGTTTTCAACATTTTTGCAGCCTAAAATGCATATTAAGGCCTTCTTTGGGCTGCTAACATATTCTGAACTTTCAGTGGTGTAGGATGCATTTTTCGTGCCATAAATGTTTTTGGGAATTTCAGTGGTCTGGGATGCGGGTTAATGCCCATTTCAGGCTGCAAATGTTTTTGGGATATTCAGAGCTCTCTGACACCGTTTTTGGGCCACCAACATTTTCTGGACTTTAGGGGGTCTAGGATGCCTGTAAACCCCTTTTTTGGGCCTCCAACGTTTTCTACATTTTTGCAGCCCTAAGATGCATGTTATGGCCTTTTTTGGGCTGCTAACATATACTGAACTTTCAGTGGTGTAGGATGCGTTTTTCCTGCCATAAATATTTTTGGGAATTTCAGTGGTCTAGGATGCGGGTTAATGCCCATTTCAGGCTGCAAATGTTTTTGGGACATTCCGAGCTTTCTGACACAGTTTCTAGGCCACCAACATTTTCTGGACTTTAGGGGGTCTAGGATGACTGTAAACCCCTTTTTTGGGCCTCCAAAGTTTTCAACATTTTTGCAGCCTAAGATGCATGTTATGACCTTTTTTGGGCTGCTAACATATTCCGAACTTTCAGCGGTGTAGGATGCATTTTTCGTGCCATGAATATTTTTGGGAATTTCAGTGGTCTAGGACGCGGTTTAATACCCATTTCAGGCTGCAAATATTTTTGGGACATTCAGAGCTTTCTGACACAGTTTTTAGGCCACCAACATTTTTGGACTTTAGGGGGTCTAGGATGCCTGTAAACCCCTTTTTTGGACCTCCAAAGTTTTCAATATTTTTGCAGCCTAAGATGCATTTTAAGGCCTTTTTGGGCTGCTATCATATTCTGAACTTTCAGGGGTGTAGGATGCATTTTTCGTGCACAAAATATTTTTGGGAATTTCAGTGGTCTAGGATGCGGGTTAATGCCCATTTCAGGCTGCAAATGTTTTTGGGACATTCAGAGCTCTCTGACACAGTTTTTGGGCCACCAACATTTTCCGGACTTTAGGGGGTCTAGGATGACTGTAAACCCCTTTTTTGGGCCTCCAAAGTTTTCTACATTTTTGCAGCCCTAAGGTGCATGTATGGCCTTTTTTGGGCTGCTAACATATTCTGAACTTTCAGTGGTGTAGGATGCATTTTTCGTGCCATAAATATTTTTGGGAATTTCAGTGGTCTAGGATGCGGGTTAATGCCCATTTCAGGCTGCAAATGTTTTTGGGATATTCAGAGCTTTCTGACACAGTTTTTAGGCCACCAACATTTTCTGGACTTTAGGGGGTCTAGAATGCCTGTAAACCCCTTTTTTGGGCCTCCAAAGTTTTCTACATTTTTACAGCCATAAGATGCATTTTAAGGCATTTTTTGGGCTTCTAACATATTCTGAACTTTCAGGGTGTAAGATGCATTTTTTGTGCCATAAATATTTTTGGGAATTTCAGTGGTCTAGGATGCGGGTTAATGCCCATTTCAGGCTGCAAATGTTTTTGGGATATTCAGAGCTCTCTGACACCGTTTTTGGGCCACCAACATTTTCTGGACTTTAGGGGGTCTAGGATGCCTGTAAACCCCTTTTTTGGGCCTCCAAAGTTTTCAACATTTTTGCAGCCTAAGATGTATTTTAAGGCCTTTTTTTGGCTGCTATCATATTCTGAACTTTCAGAGGTGTAGGATGCATTTTTTCATGCACAAAATATTTTTGGGGATTTCAGTGGTCTAGGATGCGGGTTAATGCCCATTTCAGGCTGCAAATGTTTTTTGGGATATTCAGAGCTCTCTGACACCGTTTTTGGGCCACCAACATTTTCTGGACTTTAGGGGGTCTAGGATGCCTGTAAACCCCTTTTTTGGGCCTCCAAAGTTTTCAACATTTGTGCAGCCTAAGATGCATTTTAAGGCCTTTTTTGAGCTGCTAACATATTCTGAAATTTCAGGGGTTAGGATGCATTTTTCGTGCACAAAATATTTTTGGGATTTTCAGTGCTCTAGGATGCGGGTTAATGCCCCTTTCCGGCTGCAAATGTTTTTCAGACATTCAGAGCTCTCTGACCCAGTTTTTGGGCCACCAACATTTTCTGGACTTTAGGGATCTAGGATGCCTGTAAAGCCCGTTTTTGGACCTCCAAAGTTTTCAATATTTTTGCAGCCTAAGATGCATTTTAAGGCCTTTTTTGGGCTGCTAACATATTCTGAACTTTCAGCGGTGTAGGATGCATTTTTCGTGCCATGAATATTTTTGGGAATTTCAGTGGTCTAGGATGCGGTTTAATGCCCATTTCAGGCTGCAAATATTTTTGGGACATTCAGAGCTTTCTGACACAATTTTTAGGCCACCAACATTTTCTGAACTTTAGGGGGTCTAGGATGCCTGTAAACCCCTTTTTTGGACCTTCAAAGTTATCAACATTTTTGCAGCCTAAGATGCATTTTAAGGCCTATTTTGGGCTGCTATCATATTCTGAACTTTCAGTGGTGCAGGATGCATGTTATTTCCATAAATATTTTTGGGAATTTCAGTGGTCTAGGATGCGGGTTAATGCCCATTTCAGGCTGCAAATGTTTTTGGGATATTCAGAGCTCTCTGACACCGTTTTTGGGCCACCAACATTTTCTGGACTTTAGGGGGTCTAGGATGCCTGTAAACCCCTTTTTTGGCCTCCAAACTTTTCAACATTTTTGCAGCCTAAGATGGATTTTAAGGTCTTTTTTTGGCTGCTATCATATTCTGAACTTTCAGGGGTGTAGGATGCATTTTTTCAGGCACAAAATATTTTTGGGGATTTCAGTGGTCTAGGATGCGGGTTAATGCCCATTTCAGGCTGCAAATGTTTTTGAGACATTCAGAGCTCTCTGACCCTGTTTTTAGGCCACCAACATTTTCTGGACTTCAGGGGGTCTAGGATGCCTGTAAACCCCTTTTTTTGGGCCTCCAAAGTTTTCTGCATGTTTGCAGCCCTAAAATGCATTTTAAGGCATTTTTTGGGCTGCTAACATATTCTGAACTTTCAGGATGTAAGATGCATTTTTTGTGCCAAAACAATTTTTGGGAATTTCAGTGGTCTAGGATGCAGGTTAATGCCCCTTATAGGCTACAAATGTTTTTGGGACATTCAGAGCTCTCTGACAGTTTTTTGGGACACCAACATTTTCTAGACTTTAGGGGGTCTAGGATGCCAGTAAACCCCCTTTTTTGGGCCTCCAAAGTTTTCTACATTTTTGCAGCCCTAAGATGCATTTTAAGGCATTTTTGGGGCTGCTAACATATTCTGAACTTTCAGGGTGTAAGATGCATTTTTCGTGCCAAAACTATTTTTGGGAATTTCAGTGGTCTAGGATGCAGGTTAATGCCCCTTATAGGCTACAAATGTTTTTGGGACATTCAGAGCTCTCTGACAGTTTTTTGGGCCACCAACATTTTCTGGACTTTAGGGGGTCTAGGATGCCTGTAAACCCCTTTTTTGGGCCTCCAATGTTTTCTACCTTTTTGCAGCCTAAGATGGATTTTAAGGCCTTTTTTGGGCTGCTATCATATTCTGAACTTTCAGGGGTGTAGGATGCATTTTTTCGTGAACAAAATATTTTTGGGGATTTCAGTGGTCTAGGATGCGGGTTAATGCCCCTTTCAGGCTGCAAATGTTTTTGAGACATTCAGAGCTCTCTGACCCTGTTTTTAGGCCACCAACATTTTCTGGACTTTAGGGGGTCTATGATGCCTGTAAACCCTTTTTTGGACCTCCAAATTTGTCAATATTTTTGCAGCCTAAAATGCATATAAGGCCTTTTTTGGGCTGCTAACATATTCTGAACTTTCAGTGTTGTAGGATGCATTTTTCGTGCCATAAATATTTTTGGGAATTTCAGTGGTCAAGGATGCGGGTTAAAGCCCATTTCAGGCTGCAAATGTTTTTGGGACATTCAGAGCTTTCTGACACAGTTTCTAGGCCACCAACATTTTCTGGACTTTAGGGGGTCTAGGATGCCTGTAAACCCCTTTTTTGGGCCTCCAAAGTTTTCAACATTTTTGCAGCCTAAGATGCATTTTAAGGCCTTTTTTGGGCTGCTAACATATTCTAAACTTTCAGCGGTGCAGGATGCATTTTTCGTGCCATAAATATTTTTGGGAATTTCAGTGGTCTAGGATGAGGGTTAATGCCCATTTCAGGCTGCAAATGTTTTTGGGACATTCAGAGCTCTCTGACACAGTTTTTGGGCCACCAACTTTTTCGGGACTTTAGGGGGTCTAGGATGACTGTAAACCCCTTTTTTGGGCCTCTAAAGTTTTCAACATTTTTGCAGCCTAAAATGCATATTAAGGCCTTTTTTGGGCTGCTAACATATTCTGAACTTTCAGTGGTGTAGGATGCATTTTTCGTGCCATAAATATTTTTGGGATTTTCAGTGCTCTAGGATGCGGGTTAATGCCCCTTTCAGGCTGCAAATGTTTTTGAGACATTCAGAGCTCTCTGACCCTGTTTTTGGGCCACCAACATTTTCTGGACTTCAGGGGGTCTAGGATGCCTGTAAACCCCTTTTTTGGGCCTCCGAAGTTTTCTGCATGTTTGCAGCCCTAAAATGCATATTAAGGCCTTTTTTGGGCTGCTAACATATTCTGAACTTTCAGTGGTGTAGGATGCATTTTTCGTGCCATAAATATTTTTGGGATTTTCAGTGCTCTAGGATGCGGGTTAATGCCCCTTTCAGGCTGCAAATGTTTTTGAGACATTCAGAGCTCTCTGACCCTGTTTTTGGGCCACCAACATCTTCTGGACTTTAGGGGGTCTAGGATGCCTGTAAATCCCCTTTTTTGGGCCTCCAAAGTTTTCTACATTTTTGCAGCCCTAAGATGCATTTTAAGGCATTTTTAGTGCTGCTAACATATTCTGAACTTTCAGCGGTGTAGGATGCATTTTTCGTGCAATTAATATTTTTGGGAATTTCAGTGGTCTAGGATACATGTTAATGCTCCTTATGGGCTCCAAATGTTTTTGGGACATTCAGAGCTCTCTGACACAGTTTTTGGGCCAGCAACATTTTCTGGACTTCAGGGGGTCTAGGATGACTGTAAACCCCTTTTTTGGGCCTCTAGAGTTTTCAACATTTTTGCAGCCTAAAATGCATATTAAGGCCTTTTTTGGGCTGCTAACATATTCTGAACTTTCAGTGTTGTAGGATGCATTTTTCGTGCCATAAATATTTTTGGGAATTTCAGTGTTCAAGGATGCGGGTTAAAGCCCATTTCAGGCTGCAAATGTTTTTGGGACATTCAGAGCTTTCTGACACAGTTTTTATGCCACCAACATTTTCTGGACTTTAGGGGGTCTATGATGCCTGTAAACCCCTTTTTTGGGCCTCCAAAGTTTTCTACATTTTTCCAGCCATAAGATGCATTTTAAGGCATTTTTTGGGCTTCTAACATATTCTGAACTTTCAGGGTGTAAGATGCATTTTTCGTACCATAAATATTTTTGGGAATTTCAGTGGTCTAGGATACGTGTTAATGCCCCTTATGGGCTGCAAATGTTTTTGGGATATTCAGAGCTCTCTGACACCGTTTTTTGGCCACCAACATTTTCTGGACTTTAGGGGGTCTAGGATGCCTGTAAACCCCTTTTTTGGGCCTCCAAAGTGTTCAACATTTTTGCAGCCTAAGATGGATTTTAAGGCCTTTTTTGGGCTGCTATCATATTCTGAACTTTCAGGGTGTAAAATGCATTTTTCGTACCATAAATATTTTTGGGAATTTCAGTGGTCTAGGATACGTGTTAATGCTCCTTATGGGCTCCAAATGTTTTTGGGACATTCAGAGCTCTCTGACACAGTTTTTGGGCCAGCAACATTTTCTGGACTTTAGGGGGTCTAGGATGACTGTAAACCCCTTTTTTGGGCCTCTAGAGTTTTCAACATTTTTGCAGCCTAAAATGCATATAAGGCCTTTTTTGGGCTGCTAACATATTCTGAACTTTCAGTGTTGTAGGATGCATTTTTCGTGCCATAAATATTTTTGGGAATTTCAGTGGTCAAGGATGCGGGTTAAAGCCCATTTCAGGCTGCAAATGTTTTTGGGACATTCAGAGCTTTCTGACACAGTTTCTAGGCCACCAACATTTTCTGGACTTTAGGGGGTCTAGGATGCCTGTAAACCCCTTTTTTGGGCCTCCAAAGTTTTCAACATTTTTGCAGCCTAAGATGCATTTTAAGGCCTTTTTTGGGCTGCTAACATATTCTAAACTTTCAGCGGTGCAGGATGCATTTTTCGTGCCATAAATATTTTTGGGAATTTCAGTGGTCTAGGATGAGGGTTAATGCCCATTTCAGGCTGCAAATGTTTTTGGGACATTCAGAGCTCTCTGACACAGTTTTTGGGCCACCAACTTTTTCTGGACTTTAGGGGGTCTAGGATGACTGTAAACCCCTTTTTTGGGCCTCTAAAGTTTTCAACATTTTTGCAGCCTAAAATGCATATTAAGGCCTTTTTTGGGCTGCTAACATATTCTGAACTTTCAGTGGTGTAGGATGCATTTTTCGTGCCATAAATATTTTTGGGATTTTCAGTGCTCTAGGATGCGGGTTAATGCCCCTTTCAGGCTGCAAATGTTTTTGAGACATTCAGAGCTCTCTGACCCTGTTTTTGGGCCACCAACATTTTCTGGACTTCAGGGGGTCTAGGATGCCTGTAAACCCCTTTTTTGGGCCTCCGAAGTTTTCTGCATGTTTGCAGCCCTAAAATGCATATTAAGGCCTTTTTTGGGCTGCTAACATATTCTGAACTTTCAGTGGTGTAGGATGCATTTTTCGTGCCATAAATATTTTTGGGATTTTCAGTGCTCTAGGATGCGGGTTAATGCCCCTTTCAGGCTGCAAATGTTTTTGAGACATTCAGAGCTCTCTGACCCTGTTTTTGGGCCACCAACATCTTCTGGACTTTAGGGGGTCTAGGATGCCTGTAAATCCCCTTTTTTGGGCCTCCAAAGTTTTCTACATTTTTGCAGCCCTAAGATGCATTTTAAGGCATTTTTAGTGCTGCTAACATATTCTGAACTTTCAGCGGTGTAGGATGCATTTTTCGTGCAATTAATATTTTTGGGAATTTCAGTGGTCTAGGATACATGTTAATGCTCCTTATGGGCTCCAAATGTTTTTGGGACATTCAGAGCTCTCTGACACAGTTTTTGGGCCAGCAACATTTTCTGGACTTCAGGGGGTCTAGGATGACTGTAAACCCCTTTTTTGGGCCTCTAGAGTTTTCAACATTTTTGCAGCCTAAAATGCATATTAAGGCCTTTTTTGGGCTGCTAACATATTCTGAACTTTCAGTGTTGTAGGATGCATTTTTCGTGCCATAAATATTTTTGGGAATTTCAGTGTTCAAGGATGCGGGTTAAAGCCCATTTCAGGCTGCAAATGTTTTTGGGACATTCAGAGCTTTCTGACACAGTTTTTATGCCACCAACATTTTCTGGACTTTAGGGGGTCTATGATGCCTGTAAACCCCTTTTTTGGGCCTCCAAAGTTTTCTACATTTTTCCAGCCATAAGATGCATTTTAAGGCATTTTTTGGGCTTCTAACATATTCTGAACTTTCAGGGTGTAAGATGCATTTTTCGTACCATAAATATTTTTGGGAATTTCAGTGGTCTAGGATACGTGTTAATGCCCCTTATGGGCTGCAAATGTTTTTGGGATATTCAGAGCTCTCTGACACCGTTTTTTGGCCACCAACATTTTCTGGACTTTAGGGGGTCTAGGATGCCTGTAAACCCCTTTTTTGGGCCTCCAAAGTGTTCAACATTTTTGCAGCCTAAGATGGATTTTAAGGCCTTTTTTGGGCTGCTATCATATTCTGAACTTTCAGGGTGTAAGATGCATTTTTCGTACCATAAATATTTTTGGGAATTTCAGTGGTCTAGGATACGTGTTAATGCCCCTTATGGGCTGCAAATGTTTTTGGGATATTCAGAGCTCTCTGTCACCGTTTTTTGGCCACCAACATTTTCTGGACTTTAGGGGGTCTAGGATGCCTGTAAACCCCTTTTTTGGGCCTCCAAAGTTTCAACATTTTTGCAGCCTAAGATGCATTTTAAGGCCTTTTTTTGGGCTGCTAACATATCCTGAACTTTCAGCGGTGCAGGATGCATTTTTCGTGCCATAAATATTTTTGAGAATTTCAGTGTCTAGGATGAGGGTTAATGCCCATTTCAGGCTGTAAATGTTTTTGGGACATTCAGAGCTCTCTGACACAGTTTTTGGGCCAGCAACATTTTCTGGACTTTACGGGGTCTAGGATGACTGTAAACCCCTTTTTTGGGCCTCTAAAGTTTTCAACATTTTTGCAGCCTAAAATGCATATTAAGGCCTTTTTTGGGCTGCTAACATATTCTGAACTTTCAGTGTTGTAGGATGCATTTTTCGTGCCATAAATATTTTTTGGAATTTCAGTGGTCTAGAATGTGGGTTAATGCCCATTTCAGGCTGCAAATGTTTTTGGGATATTCAGAGCTCTCTGACACCGTTTTTGGGCAACCAACATTTTCTGGACTTTAGGGGGTCTAGGATGCCTGTAAAACCCTTTTTTTGGCCTCCAAAGTTTTCAACATTTTTGCAGCCTAAGATGGATTTTAAGGCCTTTTTTGGGCTGCTATCATATTCGGAACTTTCAGGGGTGTAGGATGCATTTTTTCGTGCACAAAATATTTTTGGGGATTTCAGTGGTCTAGGATGCGGGTTAATGCCCATTTCAGGCTGCAAATGCTTTTGGGACATTCAGAGCTTTCTGACACAGTTTCAAGGCCACCAACATTTTCTGGACTTTAGGGGGTCTACGATGACTGTAAACCCCTTTTTTGTGCCTCCAACGTTTTCAACATTTTTGCAGCCTAAGATGCATTTTAAGGCCTTTTTTGGGCTGCTATCATATTCTGAACTTTCAGGGGTGTAGGATGCATTTTTCGTGCACAAAATATTTTTGGGAATTTCAGTGGTCTAGGATGCGGGTTAATGCCCATTTCAGGCTGCAAATGTTTTTGGGACATTCCAAGCTTTCTGGCACAGTTTCTAGGCCACCAACATTTTCTGGACTTTAGGGGGTCTAGGATGCCTGTAAACCCCTTTTTTGGGCCTCCAAAGTTTTCAACATTTTTGCAGCATAAGATGCATTTTAAGGCCTTTTTTGGGCTGCTATCATATTCTGAACTTTCAGTGGTGCAGGATGCATGTTATTTCCAGAAATATTTTTGGGGATTTCAGTGGTCTAGGATGCGGGTTAATGCCCATTTCAGGCTGCAAATGTTTTTGGGATATTCAGAGCTCTCTGACACCGTTGTTGGGCCACCAACATTTTCTGGACTTTAGGAGGTCTAGGATGCCTGTAAACCCCTTTTTTGGGCCTCCAAAGTTTTCTACATTTTTGCAGCCCTAAGATGCATGTTATGGCCTTTTTTGGGCTGCTAACATATTCTGAACTTTCAGTGGTGTAGGATGCATTTTTCGTGCCATAAATATTTTTGGGAATTTCAGTGGTCTAGGATGCGGGTTAATGCCCATTTCAGGCTGCAAATGTTTTTGGGATATTCAGAGCTCTCTGACACCGTTTTTGGGCCACCAACATTTTCTGGACTTTAGGGGGTCTAGGATGCCTGTAAACCCCTTTTTTAGGCCTCCAAAGTTTTCTACATTTTTGCAGCCCTAAGATGCATGTTATGGCCTTTTTTGGGCTACTAACATATTCTGAACTTTCAGCGGTGTAGGATGCGTTTTTCCTGCCATAAATATTTTTGGGAATTTCAGTGGTTAAGGATGCGGGTTAATGCCCATTTCAGGCTGCAAATGTTTTTGGGACATTCAGAGCTTTCTGACACCGTTTTTAGGCCACCAACATTTTCTGGACTTTAGGGGGTCTAGGATGCCTGTAAACCCCTTTTTTGGGCCTCCAAAGTTTTCTACATTTTTGCAGCCATAAGATGCATTTTAAGGCATTTTTTGGGCTTCTAACATATTCTGAACTTTCAGGGTGTAAGATGCATTTTTCGTACCATATATATTTTTGGGATATTCAGAGCTCTCTGACACCGTTTTTGGGCATCCAACATTTTCTGGACTTTAGGGGGTCTAGGATGACTGTAAACCCCTTTTTTGGGCTTCTAAAGTTTTCAACATATTTGCAGCCTAAGATGCATATTAAGGCCTTTTTTGGGCTGCTAACATATTCTGAACTTTCAGTGGTGTAGGATGCATTTTTCGTGCCATAAATATTTTTGGGAATTTCAGTGGTCTAGGATCCGGGTTAATGCCCATTTCAGGCTGCAAATGTTTTTGGGATATCCAGAGCTCTCTGACACCGTTTTTGGGCCACCAACGTTTTCTGTACTTTAGGGGGTCTAGGATGCCTGTAAACCCCTTTTTTGGGCCTCCAAAGTTTTCTACATTTTTGCAGCCATAAGATGCATTTTAAGGCATTTTTTGGGCTGCTAACATATTCTGAACTTTCAGCGGTGTAGGATGCGTTTTTCCTGCCATAAATATTTTTGGGAATTTCAGTGGTTAAGGATGCGGGTTAATGCCCATTTCAGGCTGCAAATGTTTTTGGGACATTCAGAGCTTTCTGACATAGTTTTTAGGCCACAAACATTTTCTTGACTTTAGGGGGTCTAGGATGCCTGTAAACCCCTTTTATGGGCCTCCAAAGTTTTCTACATTTTTGCAGCCATAAGATGCATTTTAAGGCATTTTTTGGGCTTCTAACATATTCTGAACTTTCAGGGTGTAAGATGTATTTTTCGTACTATAAATATTTTTGGGATATTCAGAGCTCTCTGACACCGTTTTTGGGCATCCAACATTTTCTGGACTTTAGGGGGTCTAGGATGCCTGTAAACCCCTTTTATGGGCCTCCAAAGTTTTCTACATTTTTGCAGCCATAAGATGCATTTTAAGGCATTTTTTGGGCTGCTAACATATTCTGAACTTTCAGTGGTGTAGGATGCATTTTTCGTGCCATAAATATTTTTGGGAATTTCAGTGGTCTAGGATGCGGGTTAATGCCCATTTCAGGCTGCAAATGTTTTTGGGATATTCAGAGCTCTCTGACACCGTTTTTGGGCCACCAACATTTTCTGGACTTTAGGGGGTCTAGGATGCCTGTAAACCCCTTTTTTAGGCCTCCAAAGTTTTCTACATTTTTGCAGCCCTAAGATGCATGTTATGGCCTTTTTTGGGCTACTAACATATTCTGAACTTTCAGCGGTGTAGGATGCGTTTTTCCTGCCATAAATATTTTTGGGAATTTCAGTGGTTAAGGATGCGGGTTAATGCCCATTTCAGGCTGCAAATGTTTTTGGGACATTCAGAGCTTTCTGACACAGTTTTTAGGCCACCAACATTTTCTGGACTTTAGGGGGTCTAGGATGCCTGTAAACCCCTTTTTTGGGCCTCCAAAGTTTTCTACATTTTTGCAGCCATAAGATGCATTTTAAGGCATTTTTTGGGCTTCTAACATATTCTGAACTTTCAGGGTGTAAGATGCATTTTTCGTACCATAAATATTTTTGGGATATTCAGAGCTCTCTGACACCGTTTTTGGGCATCCAACATTTTCTGGACTTTAGGGGGTCTAGGATGACTGTAAACCCCTTTTTTGGGCTTCTAAAGTTTTCAACATATTTGCAGCCTAAGATGCATATTAAGGCCTTTTTTGGGCTGCTAACATATTTTGAACTTTCAGTGGTGTAGGATGCATTTTTCGTGCCATAAATATTTTTGGGAATTTCAGTGGTCTAGGATGCGGGTTAATGCCCATTTCAGGCTGCAAATGTTTTTGGGATATTCAGAGCTCTCTGACACCGTTTTTGGGCAACCAACATTTTCTGGACTTTAGGGGGTCTAGGGTGCCTGTAAACCCCTTTTTTGGGCCTCCAAAGTTTTCTGCATGTTTGCAGCCCTAAAATGCATTTTAAGGCATTTTTTGGGCTGCTAACATATTCTGAACTTTCAGCGGTGTAGGATGCATTTTTCGTGCCATGAATATTTTTGGGAATTTCAGTGGTCTAGGATGCGGTTTAATGCCCCTTATAGGCTACAAATGTTTTTGGGACATTCAGAGCTCTCTGACAGTTTTTTGGGCCACCAACATTTTCTGGACTTTAGGGGGTCTAGGATGCCTGTAAACCCCTTTTTTGGACCTCCAAAGTTTTCAATATTTTTGCAGCCTAATATGCACTTTAAGGCCTTTTTTGGGCTGCTAACATATTCTGAACTTTCAGCGGTGTAGGATGCATTTTTCGTGCCATGAATATTTTTGGGAATTTCAGTGGTCTAGGATGCGGTTTAATGCCCCTTATTGGCTAAACATGTTTTTCGGACATTCAGAGCTCTCTGACACAGTTTTTTGGGCCACCAACATTTTCTGGACTTTAGGGGGTCTAGGATGCCTGTAAACCCCTTTCTTGGGCCTCCAAAGTTTTCAACATTTTTGCAGCCTAAAATGCATTTTAAGGCCTTTTTTGGGCTGCTATCATATTCTGAACTTTCAGTGGTGCAGGATGCATGTTATTTCCATGAATATTTTTGGGAATTTCAGTGGTCTAGGATGCGGGTTAATGCCCATTTCAGGCTGCAAATGTTTTTGGGATAGTCAGAGCTCCCTGACACCGTTTTTGGGCCACCAACATTTTCTGGACTTTAGGGGGTCTAGGATGCCTGTAAACCCCTTTTTTGGGCCTCCAAAGTTTTCAACATTTTTGCAGCCTAAGATGCATTTTAAGGCCTATTTTGAGCTGCTAACATATTCTGAACTTTCAGGATGTAAGATGCAATTTTTGTGCCAAAACTATTTTTGGAAATTTCAGTGGTCTAGGATGCAGGTTAATACCCCTTATAGGCTACAAATGTTTTTGTGACATTCAGAGCTCTCCGACAGTTTTTTGGGCTACAAACATTTTCTGGACTTTAGGGGGTCTAGGATGCCTGTAAACCCCTTTTTTGGGCCTCCAATGTTTTCAACATTTTTGCAGCCTAAGATGCATTTTAAGGCCTTTTTTGAGCTGCTAACATATTCTGAAATTACAGGGGTTAGGATGAATTTTTTGTGCACAAAATATTTTTGGGATTTTCAGTGCTCTATGATGTGGGTTAATGCCCCTTTCAGGCTGCAAATGTTTTTGAGACATTCAGAGCTCTCTGACCCTGTTTTTGGGCCACCAACATTTTCTGGACTTTAGGGGGTCTAGGATGCCCGTAAACCCCTTTTTTGGGCCTCCAAAGTTTTCTGCATGTTTGCAGCCCTAAAATGCATTTTAAGGCATTTTTTGGGCTGCTAACATATTCTGAACTTTCAGGGTGTAAGATGCATTTTTCGTGCCAAAACTATTTTTGGGAATTTCAGTGGTCTAGGATGCAGGTTAATGCCCCTTATAGGCTACAAAAAAGTTTTTGGGACATTCAGAGCTCTCTGACAGTTTTTTGGGCCACCAACATTTTCTGGACTTTAGGGGGTCTAGGATGTCTGTAAACCCCTTTTTTGGACCTCCAAAATGTTCAACATTTTTGCATCCTAAGATGCATTTTAAGGCCTTTTTTGGGCTGCTAACATATTCTGAACTTTCAGCGGTGTAGGATGCTTTTTTCGTGCCATGAATATTTTTGGGAATTTCAGTGGTCTAGGATGCGGGTTAATGCCCATTTCAGGCTGCAAATGTTTTTGGGATATTCAGAGCTCTCTGACACCGTTTTTGGCCTACCAACATTTTCTGGACTTTAGGGGGTCTAGGATGCCTGTAAACCCCTTTTTTTGGCCTCCAAAGTTTTCAACATTTTTGCAGCCTAAAATGCATATTAAGGTCTTTTTTGGGCTGCTAACATATTCTGAACTTTCAGCGGTGTAGGATGCATTTTTCGTGCCATGAATATTTTTGGGAATTTCAGTGGTCTAGGATGCGGTTTAATACCCATTTCAGGCTGCAAATATTTTTGGGACATTCAGAGCTTTCTGACACAGTTTTTAGGCCACCAATATTTTCTGGACTTTAGGGGGTCTAGGATGCCTGTAAACACCTTTTTTGGACCTCCAAAGTTTTCAATATTTTTGCAGCCTAAGATGCATTTCAAGGCCTTTTTTGGGCTGCTAACATATTCTGAACTTTCAGCGGTGTAGGATGCATTTTTCGTGCCATGAATATTTTTGGGAATTTCAGTGGTCTAGGATGCGGTTTAATACCCATTTCAGGTTGCAAATATTTTTGGGACATTGAGAGCTTTCTGACACAGTTTTTAGGCCACCAATATTTTCTGGACTTTAGGGGGTCTAGGATGCCTGTAAACCCCTTTTTTGGACCTCCAAAGTTTTCAATATTTTTGCAGCCTAAGATGCATTTCAAGGCCTTTTTTGGGCTGCTAACATATTCTGAACTTTCAGCGGTGTAGGATGCATTTTTCGTGCCATGAATATTTTTGGGAATTTCAGTGGTCTAGGATGTGGTTTAATGCCCATTTCAGGCTGCAAATATTTTTGGGACATTCAGAGCTTTCTGACACCGTTTTTGGGCAACCAACATTTTCTGGACTTTAGGGGGTCTAGGATGCCTGTAAACCGCTTTTTTGTGCCTCCAATGTTTTCAACATTTTTGCAGCCTAAGATGCCTTTTAAGGCCTTTTTTGGGCTGCTATCATATTCTGAACTTTCAGGGGTGTAGGATGCATTTTTCGTGCCCAAAATATTTTTGGGAATTTCAGTGGTCTAGGATGCGGGCTAATGCCCATTTCAGGCTGCAAATGTTTTTGGGACATTCCGAGCTTTCTGACACAGTTTCTAGGCCACCAACATTTTCTGGACTTTAGGGGGTCTAGGATGACTGTAAACCCCTTTTTTGGGCCTCCAAAGTTTTCAACATTTTTGCAGCCTAAGATGATTTTTAGGCCTTTTTTGGGCTGCTATCATATTCTGAACTTTCAGTGGTGCAGGATGCATGTTATTTCCATAAATACTTTTGGGAATTTCAGTGGTCTAGGATGCGGGTTAATGCCCATTTCAGGCTGCAAATGTTTTTGGGACATTCAGAGCTCTCTGACACAGTTTTTGGGCCACCAACATTTTCCGGATTTTAGCGGGTCTAGGATGACTGTAAACCCCTTTTTTGGGCCTCTAAAGTTTTCAACATTTTTGCAGCCTAAGATGCATATTAATGCCTTTTTTGGGCTGCTAACATATTCTGAACTTTCAGTGGTGTAGGATGCATTTTTCGTGCCATAAATATTTTTGGGAATTTCAGTGGTCTAGGATGCGGGTTAATGCCCATTTAAGGCTGCAGATGTTTTTGGGACATTCCGAGCTTTCTGACACAGTTTCTAGGCCACCAACATTTTCTGGACTTTAGGGGGTCTAGGATGCATGTAAACCCCTTTTTTGGGCCTCCAAAGTTTTCTACATTTTTGCAGCCATAAGATGCATTTTAAGGCATTTTTTGGGCTTCTAACATATTCTGAACTTTCAGAGTGTAAGATGCATTTTTCGTGCCATACATATTTTTGGGAATTTCAGTGGTCTAGGATGAGGGTTAATGCCCATTTCAGGCTGCAAATGTTTTTGGGATATTCAGAGCTCTCTGACACCGTTTTTGGGCCACCAACATTTTCCGTACTTTAGGAGGTCTAGGATGCCTGTAAACCCCTTTTTTGGGCCTCCAAAGTTTTCAACATTTGTGCAGCCTAAGATGCATTTTAAGGCCTTTTTTGAGCTGCTAACATAGTCTGAAATTTCAGGGGTTAGGATGCATTTTTCGTGCACAAAATATTTTTGGGAATTTCAGTGGTCTAGGATGAGGGTTAATGCCCCTTTCAGGCTGCACATGTTTTTGAGATATTCAGAGCTCTCTGACCCTGTTTTTGGGCCACCAACATTTTCTGGACTTTAGGGGGTCTAGGGTGCCTGTAAACCCCTTTTTTGGGCCTCCAAAGTTTTCTGCATGTTTGCAGCCCTAAAATGCATTTTAAGGCATTTTTTGGGCTGCTAACATATTCTGAACTTTCAGGATGTAAGATGCATTTTTTGTGCCAAAACAATTTATGGGAATTTCAGTGGTCTAGGATGCGGTGTAATGCCCATTTCTGGCTGCAAATGTTTTTGAGACATTCAGAGCTCTCTGACCCTGTTTTTGGGCCACCAACATTTTCTGGACTTTAGGGGTCTAGGATGCCTGTAAAGCCCTTTCTTGGGCCTCCAAAGTTTTCAACATTTTTGCAGCCTAAAATGCATTTTAAGGCCTTTTTTGGGCTGTTATCATATTCTGAACTTTCAGTGGTGCAGGATGCATGTTATTTCCATGAATATTTTTGGGAATTTCAGTGGTCTAGGATGCGGGTTAATGCCCATTTCAGGCTGCAAATGTTTTTGGGATATTCAGAGCTCCCTGACACCGTTTTTGGGCCACCAACATTTTCTGGACCTTAGGGGGTCTAGGATGCCTGTAAACCCCTTTTTTGGGCCTCCAAAGTTTTCAACATTTTTGCAGCCTAGGATGCATTTTAAGGCCATTTTTGAGCTGCTAACATATTCTGAAATTTCAGGGGTTAGGATGAATTTTTTGTGCACAAAATATTTTTGGGATTTTCAGTGCTCTAGGATGTGGGTTAATGCCCCTTTCAGGCTGCAAATGTTTTTGAGACATTCAGAGCTCTCTGACCCTGTTTTTGGGCCACCAACATTTTCTGGACTTTAGGAGGTCTAGGATGCCCGTAAACCCCTTTTTTGGGCCTCCAAAGTTTTCTGCATGTTTGCAGCCCTACAATGCATTTTAAGGCATTTTTTGGGCTGCTAACATATTCTGAACTTTCAGGGTGTAAGATGCATTTTTCGTGCCAAAACTATTTTTGGGAATTTCAGTGGTCTAGGATGCAGGTTAATGCCCCTTATAGGCTACAAAAAAGTTTTTGGGACATTCAGAGCTCTCTGACAGTTTTTTGGGCCACCAACATTTTCTGGACTTTAGGGGGTCTAGGATGCCTGTAAACCCCTTTTTTGGACCTCCAAAGTTTTCAATATTTTTGCAGCCTAATATGCACTTCAAGGCCTTTTTTGGGCTGCTAACATATTCTGAACTTTCAGCGGTGTAGGATGCATTTTTCGTGCCATGAATATTTTTGGGAATTTCAGTGGTCTAGGATGCGGTTTAATGCCCCTTATTGGCTAAACATGTTTTTGGGACATTCAGAGCTCTCTGACACAGTTTTTTGGGCCACCAACATTTTCTGGACTTTAGGGGGTCTAGGATGACTGTAAACCCCTTTCTTGGGCCTCCAAAGTTTTCAACATTTTTGCAGCCTAAAATGCATTTTAAGGCCTTTTTTGGGCTGCTATCATATTCTGAACTTTCAGTGGTGCAGGATGCATGTTATTTCCATGAATATTTTTGGGAATTTCAGTGGTCTAGGATGCGGGTTAATGCCCATTTCAGGCTGCAAATGTTTTTGGGATATTCAGAGCTCCCTGACACCGTTTTTGGGCCACCAACATATTCTGGACCTTAGGGGGTCTAGGATGCCTGTAAACCCCTTTTTTGGGCCTCCAAAGTTTTCAACATTTTTGCAGCCTAAGATGCATTTTAAGGCCTATTTTGAGCTGCTAACATATTCTGAACTTTCAGGGGTTAGGATGAATTTTTTGTGCACAAAATATTTTTGGGATTTTCAGTGCTCTATGATGTGGGTTAATGCCCCTTTCAGGCTGCAAATGTTTTTGAGACATTCAGAGCTCTCCGACAGTTTTTTGGGCTACAAACATTTTCTGGACTTTAGGGGGTCTAGGATGCCTGTAAACCCCTTTTTTGGGCCTCCAAAGTTTTCTGCATGTTTGCAGCCCTAAAATGCATTTTAAGGCATTTTTTGGGCTGCTAACATATTCTGAACTTTCAGGGTGTAAGATGCATTTTTCGTGCCAAAACTATTTTTGGGAATTTCAGTGGTCTAGGATGCAGGTTAATGCCCCTTATAGGCTACAAAAAAGTTTTTGGGACATTCAGAGCTCTCTGACAGTTTTTTGGGCCACCAACATTTTCTGGACTTTAGGGGGTCTAGGATGTCTGTAAACCCCTTTTTTGGACCTCCAAAATTTTCAACATTTTTGCATCCTAAGATGCATTTCAAGGCCTTTTTTGGGCTGCTAACATATTCTGAACTTTCAGCGGTGTAGGATGCTTTTTTCGTGCCATAAATATTTTTGGGAATTTCAGTGGTCTAGGATGCGGGTTAATGCCTATTTCAGGCTGCAAATGTTTTTGGGATATTCAGAGCTCTCTGACACCGTTTTTGGGCCACCAACATTTTCTGGACTTTAGGGGGTCTAGGATGCCTGTAAACCCCTTTTTTGGACCTCCAAAGTTTTCAACATTTTTGCAGCCTAAGATGCATTTTAAGGCCTTTTTTGAGCTGCTAACATAGTCTGAAATTGCAGGGGTTAGGATGCATTTTTCGTGCACAAAATATTTTTGGGATTTTCAGTGCTCTAGGATGCGGGTTAATGCCCCTTTCAGGCTGCACATGTTTTTGAGATATTCAGAGCTCTCTGACCCTGTTTTTGGGCCACCAACATTTTCTGGACTTTAGGGGGTCTAGGGTGCCTGTAAACCCCTTTTTTGGGCCTCCAAAGTTTTCTGCATGTTTGCAGCCCTAAAATGCATTTTAAGGCATTTTTTGGGCTGCTAACATATTCTGAACTTTCAGGATGTAAGATGCATTTTTTGTGCCAAAACAATTTATGGGAATTTCAGTGGTCTAGGATGCAGGTTAATGCCCCTTATAGGCTACAAATGTTTTTGGGACATTCAGAGCTCTCTGACAGTTTTTTGGGCCACCAACATTTTCTGGACTTTAGGGGGTCTAGGATGCCTGTAAACCCCTTTTTTGGACCTCCAAAGTTTTCAATATTTTTGCAGCCTAATATGCACTTTAAGGACTTTTTTGGGCTGCTAACATATTCTGAACTTTCAGCGGTGTAGGATGCATTTTTCGTGCCATGAATATTTTTGGGAATTTCAGTGGTCTAGGATGCGGTTTAATGCCCCTTATTGGCTAAACATGTTTTTGGGACATTCAGAGCTCTCTGACACAGTTTTTTGGGCCACCAACATTTTCTGGACTTTAGGGGGTCTAGGATGACTGTAAACCCCTTTCTTGGGCCTCCAAAGTTTTCAACATTTTTGCAGCCTAAAATGCATTTTAAGGCCTTTTTTGGGCTGCTATCATATTCTGAACTTTCAGTGGTGCAGGATGCATGTTATTTCCATGAATATTTTTGGGAATTTCAGTGGTCTAGGATGCGGGTTAATGCCCATTTCAGGCTGCAAATGTTTTTGGGATATTCAGAGCTCCCTGAAACCGTTTTTGGGCCACCAACATTTTCTGGACCTTAGGGGGTCTAGGATGCCTGTAAACCCCTTTTTTGGGCCTCCAAAGTTTTCAACATTTTTGCAGCCTAAGATGCATTTTAAGGCCTATTTTGAGCTGCTAACATATTCTCAACTTTCAGGGGTTAGGATGAATTTTTTGTGCACAAAATATTTTTGGGATTTTCAGTGCTCTATGATGTGGGTTAATGCCCCTTTCAGGCTGCAAATGTTTTTGAGACATTCAGAGCTCTCCGACAGTTTTTTGGGCTACAAACATTTTCTGGACTTTAGGGGGTCTAGGATGCCTGTAAACCCCTTTTTTGGGCCTCCAAAGTTTTCTGCATGTTTGCAGCCCTAAAATGCATTTTAAGGCATTTTTTGGGCTGCTAACATATTCTGAACTTTCAGGGTGTAAGATGCATTTTTCGTGCCAAAACTATTTTTGGGAATTTCAGTGGTCTAGGATGCAGGTTAATGCCCCTTATAGGCTACAAAAAAGTTTTTGGGACATTCAGAGCTCTCTGACAGTTTTTTGGGCCACCAACATTTTCTGGACTTTAGGGGGTCTAGGATGTCTGTAAACCCCTTTTTTGGACCTCCAAAATTTTCAACATTTTTGCATCCTAAGATGCATTTTAAGGCCTTTTTTGGGCTGCTAACATATTCTGAACTTTCAGCGGTGTAGGATGCTTTTTTCGTGCCATAAATATTTTTGGGAATTTCAGTGGTCTAGGATGCGGGTTAATGCCCATTTCAGGCTGCAAATGTTTTTGGGATATTCAGAGCTCTCTGACACCGTTTTTGGGCCACCAACATTTTCTGGACTTTAGGGGGTCTAGGATGCCTGTAAACCCCTTTTTTTGGCCTCCAAAGTTTTCAACATTTTTGCAGCCTAAAATGCATATTAAGGTCTTTTTTGGGCTGCTAACATATTCTGAACTTTCAGCGGTGTAGGATGCATTTTTCGTGCCATGAATATTTTTGGGAATTTCAGTGGTCTAGGATGCGGTTTAATACCCATTTCAGGCTGCAAATATTTTTGGGACATTCAGAGCTTTCTGACACAGTTTTTAGGCCACCAATATTTTCTGGACTTTAGGGGGTCTAGGATGCCTGTAAACCCCTTTTTTGGACCTCCAAAGTTTTCAATATTTTTGCAGCCTAAGATGCATTTCAAGGCCTTTTTTGGGCTGCTAACATATTCTGAACTTTCAGCGGTGTAGGATGCATTTTTCGTGCCATGAATATTTTTGGGAATTTCAGTGGTCTAGGATGCGGTTTAATACCCATTTCAGGCTGCAAATATTTTTGGGACATTGAGAGCTTTCTGACACAGTTTTTAGGCCACCAATATTTTCTGGACTTTAGGGGGTCTAGGATGCCTGTAAACCCCTTTTTTGGACCTCCAAAGTTTTCAATATTTTTGCAGCCGAAGATGCATTTCAAGGCCTTTTTTGGGCTGCTAACATATTCTGAACTTTCAGCGGTGTAGGATGCATTTTTCGTGCCATGAATATTTTTGGGAATTTCAGTGGTCTAGGATGTGGTTTAATGCCCATTTCAGGCTGCAAATATTTTTGGGACATTCAGAGCTTTCTGACACCGTTTTTGGGCAACCAACATTTTCTGGACTTTAGGGGGTCTAGGATGCCTGTAAACCGCTTTTTTGTGCCTCCAATGTTTTCAACATTTTTGCAGCCTAAGATGCCTTTTAAGGCCTTTTTTGGGCTGCTATCATATTCTGAACTTTCAGGGGTGTAGGATGCATTTTTCGTGCCCAAAATATTTTTGCGAATTTCAGTGGTCTAGGATGCGGGCTAATGCCCATTTCAGGCTGCAAATGCTTTTGGGACATTCAGAGCTTTCTGACATAGTTTCAAGGCCACCAACATTTTCTGGACTTTAGGGGGTCTACGATGCCTGTAAACCCCTTTTTTGGACCTCCAAAGTTTTCAACATTTTTGCAGCCTAAGATGCATTTTAAGGCCTTTTTTGAGCTGCTAACATAGTCTGAAATTTCAGGGGTTAGGATGCATTTTTCGTGCACAAAATATTTTTGGGATTTTCAGTGCTCTAGGATGCGGGTTAATGCCCCTTTCAGGCTGCACATGTTTTTGAGATATTCAGAGCTCTCTGACCCTGTTTTTGGGCCACCAACATTTTCTGGACTTTAGGGGGTCTAGGGTGCCTGTAAACCCCTTTTTTGGGCCTCCAAAGTTTTCTGCATGTTTGCAGCCCTAAAATGCATTTTAAGGCATTTTTTGGGCTGCTAACATATTCTGAACTTTCAGCGGTGTAGGATGCATTTTTCGTGCCATGAATATTTTTGGGAATTTCAGTGGTCTAGGATGCGGTTTAATGCCCCTTATAGGCTACAAATGTTTTTGGGACATTCAGAGCTCTCTGACAGTTTTTTGGGCCACCAACATTTTCTGGACTTTAGGGGGTCTAGGATGCCTGTAAACCCCTTTTTTGGACCTCCAAAGTTTTCAATATTTTTGCAGCCTAATATGCACTTTAAGGCCTTTTTTGGGCTGCTAACATATTCTGAACTTTCAGCGGTGTAGGATGCATTTTTCGTGCCATGAATATTTTTGGGAATTTCAGTGGTCTAGGATGCGGTTTAATGCCCCTTATTGGCTAAACATGTTTTTGGGACATTCAGAGCTCTCTGACACAGTTTTTTGGGCCACCAACATTTTCTGGACTTTAGGGGGTCTAGGATGCCTGTAAACCCCTTTCTTGGGCCTCCAAAGTTTTCAACATTTTTGCAGCCTAAAATGCATTTTAAGGCCTTTTTTGGGCTGCTATCATATTCTGAACTTTCAGTGGTGAAGGATGCATGTTATTTCCATGAATATTTTTGGGAATTTCAGTGGTCTAGGATGCGGGTTAATGCCCATTTCAGGCTGCAAATGTTTTTGGGATAGTCAGAGCTCCCTGACACCGTTTTTGGGCCACCAACATTTTCTGGACTTTAGGGGGTCTAGGATGCCTGTAAACCCCTTTTTTGGGCCTCCAAAGTTTTCAACATTTTTGCAGCATAAGATCCATTTTAAGGCCTATTTTGAGCTGCTAACATATTCTGAACTTTCAGGATGTAAGATGCAATTTTTGTGCCAAAACTATTTTTGGAAATTTCAGTGGTCTAGGATGCAGGTTAATACCCCTTATAGGCTACAAATGTTTTTGTGACATTCAGAGCTCTCCGACAGTTTTTTGGGCTACAAACATTTTCTGGACTTTAGGGGGTCTAGGATGCCTGTAAACCCCTTTTTTGGGCCTCCAATGTTTTCAACATTTTTGCAGCCTAAGATGCATTTTAAGGCCTTTTTTGAGCTGCTAACATATTCTGAAATTACAGGGGTTAGGATGAATTTTTTGTGCACAAAATATTTTTGGGATTTTCAGTGCTCTATGATGTGGGTTAATGCCCCTTTCAGGCTACAAATGTTTTTGAGACATTCAGAGCTCTCTGACCCTGTTTTTGGGCCACCAACATTTTCTGGACTTTAGGGGGTCTAGGATGCCCGTAAACCCCTTTTTTGGGCCTCCAAAGTTTTCTGCATGTTTGCAGCCCTAAAATGCATTTTAAGGCATTTTTTGGGCTGCTAACATATTCTGAACTTTCAGGGTGTAAGATGCATTTTTCGTGCCAAAACTATTTTTGGGAATTTCAGTGGTCTAGGATGCAGGTTAATGCCCCTTATAGGCTACAAAAAAGTTTTTGGGACATTCAGAGCTCTCTGACAGTTTTTTGGGCCACCAACATTTTCTGGACTTTAGGGGGTCTAGGATGTCTGTAAACCCCTTTTTTGGACCTCCAAAATGTTCAACATTTTTGCATCCTAAGATGCATTTTAAGGCCTTTTTTGGGCTGCTAACATATTCTGAACTTTCAGCGGTGTAGGATGCTTTTTTCGTGCCATGAATATTTTTGGGAATTTCAGTGGTCTAGGATGCGGGTTAATGCCCATTTCAGGCTGCAAATGTTTTTGGGATATTCAGAGCTCTCTGACACCGTTTTTGGGCCACCAACATTTTCTGGACTTTAGGGGGTCTAGGATGCCTGTAAACCCCTTTTTTTGGCCTCCAAAGTTTTCAACATTTTTGCAGCCTAAAATGCATATTAAGGTCTTTTTTGGGCTGCTAACATATTCTGAACTTTCAGCGGTGTAGGATGCATTTTTCGTGCCATGAATATTTTTGGGAATTTCAGTGGTCTAGGATGCGGTTTAATACCCATTTCAGGCTGCAAATATTTTTGGGACATTCAGAGCTTTCTGACACAGTTTTTAGGCCACCAATATTTTCTGGACTTTAGGGGGTCTAGGATGCCTGTAAACACCTTTTTTGGACCTCCAAAGTTTTCAATATTTTTGCAGCCTAAGATGCATTTCAAGGCCTTTTTTGGGCTGCTAACATATTCTGAACTTTCAGCGGTGTAGGATGCATTTTTCGTGCCATGAATATTTTTGGGAATTTCAGTGGTCTAGGATGCGGTTTAATACCCATTTCAGGCTGCAAATATTTTTGGGACATTGAGAGCTTTCTGACACAGTTTTTAGGCCACCAATATTTTCTGGACTTTAGGGGGTCTAGGATGCCTGTAAACCCCTTTTTTGGACCTCCAAAGTTTTCAATATTTTTGCAGCCTAAGATGCATTTCAAGGCCTTTTTTGGGCTGCTAACATATTCTGAACTTTCAGCGGTGTAGGATGCATTTTTCGTGCCATGAATATTTTTGGGAATTTCAGTGGTCTAGGATGTGGTTTAATGCCCATTTCAGGCTGCAAATATTTTTGGGACATTCCGAGCTTTCTGACACAGTTTTTAGGCCACCAATATTTTCTGGACTTTAGGGGGTCTAGGATGCCTGTAAACCGCTTTTTTGTGCCTCCAATGTTTTCAACATTTTTGCAGCCTAAGATGCCTTTTAAGGCCTTTTTTGGGCTGCTATCATATTCTGAACTTTCAGGGGTGTAGGATGCATTTTTCGTGCCCAAAATATTTTTGGGAATTTCAGTGGTCTAGGATGCGGGCTAATGCCCATTTCAGGCTGCAAATGTTTTTGGGACATTCCGAGCTTTCTGACACAGTTTCTAGGCCACCAACATTTTCTGGACTTTAGGGGGTCTAGGATGACTGTAAACCCCTTTTTTGGGCCTCCAAAGTTTTCAACATTTTTGCAGCCTAAGATGATTTTTAGGCCTTTTTTGGGCTGCTATCATATTCTGAACTTTCAGTGGTGCAGGATGCATGTTATTTCCATAAATACTTTTGGGAATTTCAGTGGTCTAGGATGCGGGTTAATGCCCATTTCAGGCTGCAAATGTTTTTGAGACATTCCGAGCTTTCTGACACAGTTTTTAGGCCACCAACATTTTCTGGACTTTAGGGGGTTAGGATGCCTGTAAACCCCTTTTTTGGGCCTCCAAAGTTTTCTACATTTTTGCAGCCATAATATGCATTTTAAGGCATTTTTCTGGGCTTCTAACATATTCTGAACTTTCAGCGGTGCAGGATGCATTTTTCGTGCCATAAATATTTTTGGGAATTTCAGTGGTCTAGGATGCGGGTTAATGCCCATTTCAGGCTGCAAATGTTTTTGGGACATTCAGAGCTCTCTGACACAGTTTTTGGGCCACCAACATTTTCCGGATTTTAGGGGGTCTAGGATGACTGTAAACCCCTTTTTTGGGCCTCTAAAGTTTTCAACATTTTTGCAGCCTAAGATGCATATTAATGCCTTTTTTGGGCTGCTAACATATTCTGAACTTTCAGTGGTGTAGGATGCATTTTTCGTGCCATAAATATTTTTGGGAATTTCAGTGGTCTAGGATGCGGGTTAATGCCCATTTAAGGCTGCAGATGTTTTTGGGACATTCCGAGCTTTCTGACACAGTTTCTAGGCCACCAACATTTTCTGGACTTTAGGGGGTCTAGGATGAGTGTAAACCCCTTTTTTGGGCCTCCAAAGTTTTCTACATTTTTGCAGCCATAAGATGCATTTTAAGGCATTTTTCTGGGCTTCTAACATATTCTGAACTTTCAGCGGTGCAGGATGCATTTTTCGTGCCATAAATATTTTTGGGAATTTCAGTGGTCTAGGATGCGGGTTAATGCCCATTTCAGGCTGCAAATGTTTTTGGAACATTCAGAGCTCTCTGACACAGTTTTTGGGCCACCAACATTTTCCGGACTTTAGGGGGTCTAGGATGACTGTAAACCCCTTTTTTGGGCCTCTAAAGTTTTCAACATTTTTGCAGCCTAAGATGCATATTAATACCTTTTTTGGGCTGCTAACATATTCTGAACTTTCAGTGGTGTAGGATGCATTTTTCGTGCCATAAATATTTTTGGGAATTTCAGTGGTCTAGGATGCAGGTTATTGCCCATTTCAGGCTGCAAATGTTTTTGGGATATTCAGAGCTCTCTGACACCATTTTTGGGCCACCAACATTTTCTGGACTTTAGGGGGTCTAGGATGCCTGTAAACCCCTTTTTTGGGCCTCCAAAGTTTTCTACATTTTTGCAGCCCTAAGATGCATGTTATGGCCTTTTTTGGGCTCCTAACATATTCTGAACTTTCAGCGGTGTAGGATGCATTTTTCGTGCCATAAATATTTTTGGGAATTTCAGTGGTCTAGGATGCGGGTTAATGCCCATTTCAGGCTGCAGATGTTTTTGGGACATTCCGAGCTTTCTGACACAGTTTCTAGGCCACCAACATTTTCTGGACTTTAGGGGGTCTAGGATGACTGTAAACCCCTTTTTTGGGCCTCCAAAGTTTTCAACATTTTTGCAGCCTAAGATGCATTTTAAGGCCTTTTTTGGGCTGCTATCATATTCTGAACTTTCAGGGGTGTAGGATGCATTTTTCGTGCCATACATATTTTTGGGAATTTCAGTGGTCTAGAATGCGGGTTAATGCCCATTTTAGGCTGCAAATGTTTTTCGGATATTCAGAGCTCTCTGACACCGTTTTTGGGCAACCAACATTTTCTGGACTTTAGGGGGTCTAGGATGCCTGTAAACCCCTTTTTGGGCCTCCAAAGTTTTCAACATTTTTGCAGCCTAAGATGCATTTTAAGGCCTTTTTTGGGCTGCTATCATATTCTGAACTTTCAGTGGTGCAGGATGCATGTTATTTCCATAAATATTTTTGGGAATTTCAGTGGCTAAGATGCGGGTTAATGCCCATTTCAGGCTGCAAATGTTTTTGGGATATTCAGAGCTCTCTGACACCGTTTTTGGACCACCAACATTTTCTGGACTTTAGGGGGTCTAGGATGCCTTTAAACCCCTTTTTTTGGGCCTCCAAAGTTTTCTACATTTTTGCAGCCATAAAATGCATTTTAAGGCATTTTTTGGGCTTCTAACATATTCTGAACTTTCAGGGTGTAAGATGCATTTTTCGTACCATAAATATTTTTGGGAATTTCAGTGGTCTAGGATACGTGTTAATGCCCCTTATGGGCTACACATGTTTTGGGGCTATTCAGAGCTCTCTGACACCGTTTTTTGGCCACCAACATTTTCTGGACTTTAGGTGGTCTAGGATGCCTGTAAACCCCTTTTTTGGGCCTCCAAAGTTTTCAACATTTTTGCAGCCTAAGATGGATTTTAAGGTAAGGCCTTTTTTGGGCTGCTATCATATTCTGAACTTTCAGGGGTGTAGGATGCATTTTTTCGTGCACAAAATATTTTTGGGGATTTCAGTGGTCTAGGATGCGGGTTAATGCCCATTTCAGGCTGCAAATGCTTTTGGGACATTCAGAGCTTTCTGACACAGTTTCAAGGCCACCAACATTTTCTGGACTTTAGGGGGTCTAGGATGCCTGTAAACCCCTTTTTTGGACCTTCAAAGTTTTCAACATTTTTGCAGCCTAAGATGCATTTTAAGGCCTTTTTTGGGCTGCTATCATATTCTGAACTTTCAGTGGTGCAGGATGCATGTTATTTCCATAAATATTTTTGGGAATTTCAGTGGTCTAGGATGCGGGTTACTGCCCATTTCAGGCTGCAAATGTTTTTGGAATATTCAGAGCTCTCTGACACCGTTTTTGGGCAACCAACATTTTCTGGACTTTAGGGGGTCTAGGATGACTGTAAACCCCTTTTTTGGGCCTCTAAAGTTTTCAACATTTTTGCAGCCTAAGATGCATATTAAGGCCTTTTTTGGGCTGCTAACATATTCTGAACTTTCAGTGGTGTAGGATGCGTTTTCCTGCCATGAATATTTTTGGGAATTTCAGTGGTCTAGGATGCGGGTTAATCCCCATTTCAGGCTGCAAATGTTTTTGGGACATTCAGAGATTTCTGACAGTTTTTAGGCCACCAACATTTTCTGGACTTTAGGGGGTCTAGGATGCATGTAAACCCCTTTTTTGGGCCTCCAAAGTTTTCTACATTTTTGCAGCCATAAGATGCATTTTAAGGCATTTTTTGGGCTTCTAACATATTCTGAACTTTCAGAGTGTAAGATGCATTTTTCGTGCCATACATATTTTTGGGAATTTCAATGGTCTAGGATGCGTGTTAATGCCCCTTATAGGCTACAAATGTTTTGGGGATATTCAGAGCTCTCTGACACCGTTTTTTGGCCACCAACATTTTCTGGACTTTAGGGGGTCTAGGATGCCTGTAAACCCCTTTTTTGGGCCTCCAATGTTTTCAACATTTTTGCAGCCTAAGATGCATTTTAAGGCCTTTTTTGAGCTGCTAACATATTCTGAAATTTCAGGGGTTAGGATGAATTTTTTGTGCACAAAATATTTTTGGGATTTTCAGTGCTCTAGGATGTGGGTTAATGCCCCTTTCAGGCTGCAAATGTTTTTGAGACATTCAGAGCTCTCTGACCCTGTTTTTGGGCCACCAACATTTTCTGGACTTTAGGGGGTCTAGGATGCCCGTAAACCCCTTTTTTGGGCCTCCAAAGTTTTCTGCATGTTTGCAGCCCTAAAATGCATTTTAAGGCATTTTTTGGGCTGCTAACATATTCTGAACTTTCAGGGTGTAAGATGTATTTTTCGTGCCAAAACTATTTTTGGGAATTTCAGTGGTCTAGGATGCAGGTTAATGCCCCTTATAGGCTACAAAAAAGTTTTTGGGACATTCAGAGCTCTGTGACAGTTTTTTGGGCCACCAACATTTTCTGGACTTTAGGGGGTCTAGGATGCCTGTAAACCCCTTTTTTGGACCTCCAAAGTTTTCAACATTTTTCCAGCCTAAGAAGCATTTTAAGGCCTTTTTTGGGCTGCTAACGCATTCTGAACTTTCAGCGGTGTAGGATTCTTTTTTCGTGCCATAAATATTTTTGGGAATTTCAGTGGTCTAGGATGAGGGTTAATGCCCATTTCAGGCTGCAAATGTTTTTGGGATATTCAGAGCTCTCTGACACCGTTTTTGGGCCACCAACATTTTCCGTACTTTAGGAGGTCTAGGATGCCTGTAAACCCCTTTTTTGGGCCTCCAAAGTTTTCAACATTTGTGCAGCCTAAGATGCATTTTAAGGCCTTTTTTGAGCTGCTAACATAGTCTGAAATTTCAGGGGTTAGGATGCATTTTTCGTGCACAAAATATTTTTGGGAATTTCAGTGGTCTAGGATGAGGGTTAATGCCCCTTTCAGGCTGCACATGTTTTTGAGATATTCAGAGCTCTCTGACCCTGTTTTTGGGCCACCAACATTTTCTGGACTTTAGGGGGTCTAGGGTGCCTGTAAACCCCTTTTTTGGGCCTCCAAAGTTTTCTGCATGTTTGCAGCCCTAAAATGCATTTTAAGGCATTTTTTGGGCTGCTAACATATTCTGAACTTTCAGGATGTAAGATGCATTTTTTGTGCCAAAACAATTTATGGGAATTTCAGTGGTCTAGGATGCGGTGTAATGCCCATTTCTGGCTGCAAATGTTTTTGAGACATTCAGAGCTCTCTGACCCTGTTTTTGGGCCACCAACATTTTCTGGACTTTAGGGGTCTAGGATGCCTGTAAAGCCCTTTCTTGGGCCTCCAAAGTTTTCAACATTTTTGCAGCCTAAAATGCATTTTAAGGCCTTTTTTGGGCTGTTATCATATTCTGAACTTTCAGTGGTGCAGGATGCATGTTATTTCCATGAATATTTTTGGGAATTTCAGTGGTCTAGGATGCGGGTTAATGCCCATTTCAGGCTGCAAATGTTTTTGGGATATTCAGAGCTCCCTGACACCGTTTTTGGGCCACCAACATTTTCTGGACCTTAGGGGGTCTAGGATGCCTGTAAACCCCTTTTTTGGGCCTCCAAAGTTTTCAACATTTTTGCAGCCTAGGATGCATTTTAAGGCCATTTTTGAGCTGCTAACATATTCTGAAATTTCAGGGGTTAGGATGAATTTTTTGTGCACAAAATATTTTTGGGATTTTCAGTGCTCTAGGATGTGGGTTAATGCCCCTTTCAGGCTGCAAATGTTTTTGAGACATTCAGAGCTCTCTGACCCTGTTTTTGGGCCACCAACATTTTCTGGACTTTAGGAGGTCTAGGATGCCCGCAAACCCCTTTTTTGGGCCTCCAAAGTTTTCTGCATGTTTGCAGCCCTACAATGCATTTTAAGGCATTTTTTGGGCTGCTAACATATTCTGAACTTTCAGGGTGTAAGATGCATTTTTCGTGCCAAAACTATTTTTGGGAATTTCAGTGGTCTAGGATGCAGGTTAATGCCCCTTATAGGCTACAAAAAAGTTTTTGGGACATTCAGAGCTCTCTGACAGTTTTTTGGGCCACCAACATTTTCTGGACTTTAGGGGGTCTAGGATGCCTGTAAACCCCTTTTTTGGACCTCCAAAGTTTTCAATATTTTTGCAGCCTAATATGCATTTTAAGGCCTTTTTTGGGCTGCTAACATATTCTGAACTTTCAGCGGTGTAGGATGCATTTTTCGTGCCATGAATATTTTTGGGAATTTCAGTGGTCTAGGATGCGGTGTAATGCCCATTTCAGGCTGCAAATATTTTTAGGACATTCAGAGCTTTCTGACACAGTTTTTAGGCCACCAACATTTTCTGGACTTTAGGGGGTCTAGGGTGCCTGTAAACCCCTTTTTTGGACCTCCAAAGTTTTCAACATTTTTACAGCCTAAGATGCATTTTAAGGCCTTTTTTGGGCTGCTAACATATTCTGAACTTTCAGTGGTGTAAGATGCATTTTCCGTGCCAAAACTATTTTTGGGAATTTCAGTGGTCTAGGATGCAGGTTAATGCCCCTTATTGGCTACACATGTTTTTGGGACATTCAGAGCTCTCTGATACAGTTCTTAGGCCACCAACATTTTCTGGACTTTAGGCGGTCTAGGATGACTGTAAACCCCTTTTTTGGGCCTCCAAAGTTTTCAACATTTTTGCAGCCTAAGATGCATTTTAAGGCCTTTTTTGGGCTGCTATCATATTCTGAACTTTCAGTGGTGCAAGATTCATGTTATTTCCATAAATATTTTTGGGAATTTCAGTGGTCTAGGATGCGGGTTAATGCCCATTTCAGGCTGCAAATGTTTTTGGGATATTCAGAGCTCCCTGACACCGTTTTTGGGCAACCAACATTTTCTGGACTTTAGGGGGTCTAGGATGCCTGTAAACCCCTTTTTTGGGCCTCCAAAGTTTTCAACATTTTTGTAGCCTAAGATGGATTTTAAGGCCTTTTTTTGGCTGCTATCATATTCTGAACTTTCATGGGTGTAGGATGCAGTTTTTCGTGCACAAAATATTTTTGGGGATTTCAGTGGTCTAGGATGCGGGTTAATGCCCATTTCAGGCTGCAAATGCTTTTGGGACATTCAGAGCTTTCTGACATAGTTTCAAGTCCACCAACATTTTCTGGACTTTAGGGGGTCTACGATGCCTGTAAACCCCTTTTTTGGACCTCCAAAGTTTTCAACATTTTTGCAGCCTAAGATGCATTTTAAGGCCTTTTTTGAGCTGCTAACATAGTCTGAAATTGCAGGGGTTAGGATGCATTTTTCGTGCACAAAATATTTTTGGGATTTTCAGTGCTCCAGGATGCGGGTTAATGCCCCTTTCAGGCTGCACATGTTTTTGAGATATTCAGAGCTCTCTGACCCTGTTTTTGGGCCACCAACATTTTCTGGACTTTAGGGGGTCTAGGGTGCCTGTAAACCCCTTTTTTGGGCCTCCAAAGTTTTCTGCATGTTTGCAGCCCTAAAATGCATTTTAAGGCATTTTTTGGGCTGCTAACATATTCTGAACTTTCAGGATGTAAGATGCATTTTTTGTGCCAAAACAATTTATGGGAATTTCAGTGGTCCAGGATGCAGGTTAATGCCCCTTATAGGCTACAAATGTTTTTGGGACATTCAGAGCTCTCTGACAGTTTTTTGGGCCACCAACATTTTCTGGACTTTAGGGGGTCTAGGATGCCTGTAAACCCCTTTTTTGGACCTCCAAAGTTTTCAATATTTTTGCAGCCTAATATGCACTTCAAGGCCTTTTTTGGGCTGCTAACATATTCTGAACTTTCAGCGGTGTAGGATGCATTTTTCGTGCCATGAATATTTTTGGGAATTTCAGTGGTCTAGGATGCGGTTTAATGCCCCTTATTGGCTAAACATGTTTTTGGGACATTCAGAGTTCTCTGACACAGTTTTTTGGGCCACCAACTTTTTCTGGACTTTAGGGGGTCTAGGATGACTGTAAACCCCTTTCTTGGGCCTCCAAAGTTTTCAACATTTTTGCAGCCTAAAATGCATTTTAAGGCCTTTTTTGGGCTGCTATCATATTCTGAACTTTCAGTGGTGCAGGATGCATGTTATTTCCATGAATATTTTTGGGAATTTCAGTGGTCTAGGATGCGGGTTAATGCCCATTTCAGGCTGCAAATGTTTTTGGGATATTCAGAGCTCCCTGACACCGTTTTTGGGCCACCAACATATTCTGGACCTTAGGGGGTCTAGGATGCCTGTAAACCCCTTTTTTGGGCCTCCAAAGTTTTCAACATTTTTGCAGCCTAAGATGCATTTTAAGGCCTATTTTGAGCTGCTAACATTTTCTGAACTTTCAGGGGTTAGGATGAATTTTTTGTGCACAAAATATTTTTGGGATTTTCAGTGCTCTATGATGTGGGTTAATGCCCCTTTCAGGCTGCAAATGTTTTTGAGACATTCAGAGCTCTCCGACAGTTTTTTGGGCTACAAACATTTTCTGGACTTTAGGGGGTCTAGGATGCCTGTAAACCCCTTTTTTGGGCCTCCAAAGTTTTCTGCATGTTTGCAGCCCTAAAATGCATTTTAAGGCATTTTTTGGGCTGCTAACATATTCTGAACTTTCAGGGTGTAAGATGCATTTTTCGTGCCAAAACTATTTTTGGGAATTTCAGTGGTCTAGGATGCAGGTTAATGCCCCTTATAGGCTACAAAAAAGTTTTTGGGACATTCAGAGCTCTCTGACAGTTTTTTGGGCCACCAACATTTTCTGGACTTTAGGGGGTCTAGGATGTCTGTAAACCCCTTTTTTGGACCTCCAAAATTTTCAACATTTTTGCATCCTAAGATGCATTTCAAGGCCTTTTTTGGGCTGCTAACATATTCTGAACTTTCAGCGGTGTAGGATGCTTTTTTCGTGCCATAAATATTTTTGGGAATTTCAGTGGTCTAGGATGCGGGTTAATGCCCATTTCAGGCTGCAAATGTTTTTGGGACATACAGAGCTCTCTGACACAGTTTTTGGGCCACCAACTTTTTCTGGACTTTAGGGGTCTAGGATGACTGTAAACCCCTTTTTTGGGCCTCTAAAGTATTCAACATGTTTGCGGCCTAAGATGCATATTAAGGCCTTTTTTGGGATGCTAACATATTGTGAACTTTAAGTGGTGTAGGATGCATTTTTCGTGAAATGAATATTTTTGGGAATTTCAGTGGTCTAGGATGCGGGTTAATGCCCATTTCAGGCTGCAAATGTTTTTGGGATATTCAGAGCTCTCTGACACCGTTTTTGGGCAACCAACATTTTCTGGACTTTAGGGGGTCTTGGATGCCTGTAAACCCCTTTTTTGGGCCTCTAAAGTTTTCAACATGTTTGCAGCCTAAGATGCATATTAAGGCCTTTTTTGGGCTGCTATCATATTCTGAACTTTCAGTGGTGCAGGATGCATGTTATTTCCATAAATATTTTTGGGAATTTCAGTGGTCTAGGATGCGGGTTAATGCCCATTTCAGGCTGCAAATGTTTTTGGGATATTCAGAGCTCTCTGACACTGTTTTTGGGCCACCAACATTTTCTGGACTTTAGGGGGTCTAGGATGCCTGTAAACCCCTTTTTTGGGCCTCCAAAGTTTTCTACATTTTTGCAGCCCTAAGGTGCATGTTATGGCCTTTTTTGGGCTGCTAACATATTCTGAACTTTCAGTGGTGTAGGATGCATTTTTCATGCCATAAATATTTTTGGGAATTTCAGTGGTCTAGGATGCGGGTTAATGCCCATTTCAGGCTGCAAATGTTTTTGGGATATTCAGAGCTTTCTGACACAGTTTTTAGGCCACCAACATTTTCTGGACTTTAGGGGGTCTAGAATGCCTGTAAACCCCTTTTTTGGGCCTCCAAAGTTTTCTACATTTTTGCAGCCATAATATGCATTTTAAGGCATTTTTTCTGCTTCTAACATATTCTGAACTTTCAGGGTGTAAGGTGCATTTTTTGTGCCATAAATATTTTTGGGAATTTCAGTGGTCTAGGATGCGGGTTAATGTCCATTTCAGGCTGCAAATGTTTTTGGGATATTCAGAGCTCTCTGACACCGTTTTTGGGCCACCAACATTTTCTGGACTTTAGGGGGTCTAGGATGCTTGTAAACCCCTTTTTTGGGCCTCCAAAGTTTTCAACATTTTTGCAGCCTAAGATGGATTTTAAGGCCTTTTTTGGGCTGCTATCATATTCTGAACTTTCAGGGGTGTAGGATGCATTTTTTCGTGCACAAAATATTTTTGGGGATTTCAGTGGTCTAGGATGCGGGTTAATGCCCATTTCAGGCTGCAAATGCTTTTGGGACATTCAGAGCTTTCTGACACAGTTTCAAGGCCACCAACATTTTCTGGACTTTAGGGGGTCTACGATGACTGTAAACCCCTTTTTTGTGCCTCCAAAGTTTTCAACATTTTTGCAGCCTAAGGTGCATTTTATGGCCTTTTTTGGGCTGCTATCATATTCTGAACTTTCAGTGGTGCAGGATGCATGTTATTTCCATAAATATTTTTGGGAATTTCGGTGGTCTAGGATGCGGGTTACTGCCCATTTCAGGCTGCAAATGTTTTTGGGATATTCAGAGCTCTCAGACACCGTTTTTGGGCAACCAACATTTTCTGAACTTTAGGGGGTCTAGGATGACTGTAAACCCCTTTTTTGGGCCTCTAAAGTTTTCAACATTTTTGCAGCCTAAGATGCATATTAAGGCCTTTTTTGGGCTGCTAACATATTCTGAACTCGGATGCGTTTTCCTGCCATGAATATTTTTGGGAATTTCAGTGGTCTAGGATGCGGTTTAATGCCCATTTCAGGCTGCAAATGTTTTTGGGACATTCAGAGCTCTCTGACACGGTTTTTAGGCCACCAACTTTTTCTGGACTTCAGGGGGTCTAGGATGACTGTAAACCCCTTTTTTGGGCCTCCAAAGTTTTCAACATTTTTGCAGCCTAAAATGCATATTAAGGCCTTTTTTGGGCTGCTAACATATTCTGAACTTTCAGGATGTAAGATGCATTTTTTGTGCCAAAACTATTTTTGGGAATTTCAGTGGTCTAGGATGCAGGTTAATGCCCCTTATAGGCTACAAATGTTTTTGGGACATTCGGAGCTCTTTGACAGTTTTTTGGGCCACCAACATTTTCTGGACTTTAGGGGGTCTAGGATGCCTGTAAACCCCTTTTTTGGGCCTCCAAAGTTTTCAACATTTTTGCAGCATAAGATGCATTTTAAGGCCTTTTTTGGGCTGCTAACATATTCTGAACTTTCAGCGGTGTAGAATGCATTTTTCGTGCAATGAATATTTTTGGGAATTTCAGTGGTCTAGGATGCGGTTTAATACCCATTTCAGGCTGCAAATATTTTTGGGACATTCAGAACTTTCTGACACAGTTTTTAGGCCACCAACATTTTCTGGACTTTAGGGGGTCTAGGATGCCTGTAAACCCCTTTTTTGGGCCTCTAAAATTTTCAACATTTTTGCAGCCTAAGATGCATTTTAAGGCCTTTTTTTGGGCTGCTAACATATTCTGAACTTTCAGCGGTGTAGGATGCATTTATCGTGCCATAAATATTTTTGGGATTTTCAGTGCTCTAGGATGCGGGTTAATGCCCCTTTCAGGCTGCAAATGTTTTTGAGACATTCAGAGCTCTCCGACCCTGTTTTTAGGCCACCAACATTTTCTGGACTTCAGGGGGTCTAGGATGCCTGTAAACCCCTTTTTTGGGCCTCCAAAGTTTTCTGCATGTTTGCAGCCCTAAAATGCATTTTAAGGCATTTTTTGGGCTGCTAACATATTCTGAACTTTCAGGATGTAAGATGCATGTTTTGTGCCAAAACAATTTTTGGGAATTTCAGTGGTCTAGGATGCAGGTTAATGCCCCTTATAGGCTACACATGTTTTTGGGACATTCAGAGCTCTCTGACAGTTTTTTGGGCCACCAACATTTTCTGGACTTTAGGGGGTCTAGGATGCCCGTAAACCCCTTTTTTGGGCCTCCAAAGTTTTCTGCATGTTTGCAGCCCTAAAATGCATTTTAAGGCATTTTTTGGGCTGCTAACATATTCTGAACTTTCAGGGTGTAAGATGCATTTTTCGTGCCAAAACTATTTTTGGGAATTTCAGTGGTCTAGGATGCAGGTTAATGCCCCTTATAGGCTACACATGTTTTTGGGACATTCAGAGCTCTCTGACAGTTTTTTGGGCCACCAACATTTTCTGGACTTTAGGGGGTCTAGGATGCCTGTAAACCCTTTTTTGGACCTCCAAATTTGTCAATATTTTTGCAGCCTAAGATGCATTTTAAGGCCTTTTTTGGGCTGCTAACATATTCTGAACTTTCAACGGTGTAGGATGCATTTTTCGTGCCATGAATATTTTTGGGAATTTCAGTGGTCTAGGATGCGGGTTAATGCCCATTTCAGGCTGCAAATGTTTTTGGGATATTCAGAGCTCTCTGACACCGTTTTTGGGCAACCAACATTTTCTGGACTTTAGGGGGTCTTGGATGCCTGTAAACCCCTTTTTTGGGCCTCTAAAGTTTTCAACATGTTTGCAGCCTAAGATGCATATTAAGGCCTTTTTTGGGCTGCTATCATATTCTGAACTTTCAGTGGTGCAGGATGCATGTTATTTCCATAAATATTTTTGGGAATTTCAGTGGTCTAGGTTGCGGGTTAATGCCCATTTCAGGCTGCAAATGTTTTTGGGATATTCAGAGCTCTCTGACACTGTTTTTGGGCCACCAACATTTTCTGGACTTTAGGGGGTCTAGGATGCCTGTAAACCCCTTTTTTGGGCCTCCAAAGTTTTCTACATTTTTGCAGCCCTAAGGTGCATGTTATGGCCTTTTTTGGGCTGCTAACATATTCTGAACTTTCAGTGGTGTAGGATGCATTTTTCATGCCATAAATATTTTTGGGAATTTCAGTGGTCTAGGATGCGGGTTAATGCCCATTTCAGGCTGCAAATGTTTTTGGGATATTCAGAGCTTTCTGACACAGTTTTTAGGCCACCAACATTTTCTGGACTTTAGGGGGTCTAGAATGCCTGTAAACCCCTTTTTTGGGCCTCCAAAGTTTTCTACATTTTTGCAGCCATAATATGCATTTTAAGGCATTTTTTCTGCTTCTAACATATTCTGAACTTTCAGGGTGTAAGATGCATTTTTTGTGCCATAAATATTTTTGGGAATTTCAGTGGTCTAGGATGCGGGTTAATGCCCATTTCAGGCTGCAAATGTTTTTGGGATATTCAGAGCTCTCTGACACCGTTTTTGGGCCACCAACATTTTCTGGACTTTAGGGGGTCTAGGATGCCTGTAAACCCCTTTTTTGGGCCTCCAAAGTTTTCAACATTTTTGCAGCCTAAGATGGATTTTAAGGCCTTTTTTTGGCTGCTATCATATTCTGAACTTTCAGGGGTGTAGGATGCATTTTTTCATGCACAAAATATTTTTGGGGATTTCAGTGGTCTAGGATGCGGGTTAATGCCCATTTCAGGCTGCAAATGTTTTTGGGATATTCAGAGCTCTCTGACACCGTTTTTGGGCCACCAACATTTTCTGGACTTTAGGGGGTCTAGGATGCCTGTAAACCCCTTTTTTGGGCCTCCAAAGTTTTCAACCTTTGTGCAGCCTAAGATGCATTTTAATGCCTTTTTTGAGCTGCTAACATAGTCTGAAATTTCAGGGGTTAGGATGCATTTTTCAAGCACAAAATATTTTTGGGATTTTCAGTGCTCTAGGATGCGGGTTAATGCCCCTTTCCGGCTGCAAATGTTTTTGAGACATTCAGAGCTCTCTGACCCTGTTTTTGGGCCACCAACATTTTCTGGACTTTAGGGGTCTAGGATGCCTGTAAAGCCCTTTTTTGGACCTCCAAAGTTTTCAATATTTTTGCAGCCTAAGATGCATTTTAAGGCCTTTTTTGGGCTGCTAACATATTCTGAACTTTCAGCGGTGTAGGATGCATTTTTCGTGCCATGAATATTTTTGGGAATTTCAGTGGTCTAGGATGCGGTTTAATGCCCATTTCAGGCTGCAAATATTTTTGGGACATTCAGAGCTTTCTGACACAGTTTTTAGGCCACCAACATTTTCTGGACTTTAGGGGTTCTAGGATGCCTGTAAACCCCTTTTTTGGACCTTCAAAGTTATCAACATTTTTGCAGCCTAAGATGCATTTTAAGGCCTATTTTGGGCTGCTATCATCTTCTGAACTTTCAGTGGTGCAGGATGCATGTTATTTCCATAAATATTTTTGGGAATTTCAGTGGTCTAGGATGCGGGTTAATGCCCATTTCAGGCTGCAAATGTTTTTGGGATATTCAGAGATCTCTGACACCGTTTTTGGGCCACCAACATTTTCTGGACTTTAGGGGGTCTAGGATGCCTGTAAACCCCTTTTTCGGGCCTCCAAAGTTTTCAACATTTCTGCAGCCTAAGATGGATTTTAAGGCCTTTTTTTGGCTCCTATCATATTCTGAACTTTCAGGGGTGTAGGATGCATTTTTTCATGCACAAAATATTTTTGGGGATTTCAGTGGTTTAGGATGCGGGTTAATGCCCATTTCAGGCTGCAAATGTTTTTGGGATATTCAGAGCTCTCTGACACCGTTTTTGGGCCACCAACATTTTTTGGACTTTAGGGGGTCTAGGATGCCTGTAAACCCCTTTTTTGGGCCTCCAAAGTTTTCAAAATTTGTGCAGCCTAAGATGCATTTTAAGGCCTTTTTTGAGCTGCTAACATATTCTGAAATTTCAGGGGTTAGGATGCATTTTTCGTGCCATGAATATTTTTGGGAATTTCAGTGGTCTAGGATGCGGTTTAATGCCCATTTCAGGCTGCAAATATCTTTGGGACATTCAGAGCTTTCTGACACAGTTTTTAGGCCACCAACATTTTCTGGACTTTAGGGGGTCTAGGATGCCTGTAAACACCTTTTTTGGACCTTCAAAGTTATCATCATTTTTGCAGCCTAAGATGCATTCTAAGGCCTTTTTTGGGCTGCTAACATATTCTGAACTTTCAGTGGTGTAAGATGCATTTTCCGTGCCAAAACTATTTTTGGGAATTTCAGTGGTCTAGGATGCAGGTTAATGCCCCTTATTGGCTACACATGTTTTTGGGACATTCAGAGCTCTCTGGCAGTTTTTTGGGCCACCAACATTTTCTGGACTTTAGGGGGTCTAGGATGACTGTAAACCCCTATTTTGGGCCTCCAAAGTTTTTAACATTTTTGCAGCCTAAGATGCATTTTAAGGCCTATTTTGGGCTGCTATCATATTCTGAACTTTCAGTGGTGCAGGATGCATGTTATTTCCATAAATATTTTTGGGAATTTCAGTGGTCTAGGATGCGGGTTAATGCCCATTTCAGGCTGCAAATGTTTTTGGGATATTCAGAGCTATCTGACACCGTTTTTGGGCAACCAACATTTTCTGGACTTTAGGGGGTCTAGGATGCCTGTAAACCCCTTTTTTGGGCCTCTAAAGTTTTCAACATTTTTGCAGCCTAAGATGCATATTAAGGCCTTTTTTTGGGCTGCTAACATATTCTGAACTTTCAGCGGTGTAGGATGCATTTTTCATGCCATAAATATTTTTGGGAAATTCAGTGGTCTAGGATGAGGGTTAATGCCCATTCCAGGCTGCAAATGTTTTTGGGACATACAGAGCTCTCTGACACAGTTTTTGGGCCACCAACTTTTTCTGGACTTTAGGGGTCTAGGATGACTGTAAACCCCTTTTTTGGGCCTCTAAAGTTTTCAACATTTTTGCAGCCTAAAATGCATATTAAGGCCTTTTTTGGGCTGCTAACATATTCTGAACTTTCAGCGGTGTAGGATGCGTTTTTCCTGCCATAAATATTTTTGGGAATTTCAGTGGTTAAGGATGCGGGTTAATGCCCATTTCAGGCTGCAAATGTTTTTGGGACATTCAGAGCTTTCTGACACAGTTTTTAGGCCACCAACATTTTCTGGACTTTAGGGGGTCTAGGATGCCTGTAAACCCCTTTTTTGGGCCTCTAAAGTTTTCAACATTTTTGCAGCCTAAGATGCATTTTAAGGGCTTTTTCTGGGCTGCTAACATATTCTGAACTTTCAGCGGTGTAGGATGCATTTTTTGTGCCATGAATATTTTTGGGAATTTCAGTGGTCTAGGATGCGGGTTAATGCCCATTTCAGGCTGCAAATGTTTTTGGGACATTCCGAGCTTTCTGACACAGTTTCTAGGCCACCAACATTTTGTGGACTTTAGGGGGTCTAGGATGACTGTAAACCCCTTTTTTGGGCCTCCAAAGTCTTCAACATTTTTGCAGCCTAAGGTGCATTTTAAGGCCTTTTTTGGGCTGCTATCATATTCTGAACTTTCAGGGGTGTAGGATGCATTTTTCGTGCACAAAATAATTTTGGGAATTTCAGTGGTCTAGGATGCGGGTTAATGCCCATTTCAGGCTGCAAATGTTTTTGGGACATTCCGAGCTTTCTGACACAGTTTCTAGGCCACCAACATTTTCTGGACTTTAGGGGGTCTAGGATGACTGTAAACCCCTTTTTTGGGCCTCCAAAGTCTTCAACATTTTTGCAGCCTAAGATGCATTTTAAGGCCTTTTTTGGGCTGCTATCATATTCTGAACTTTCAGGGGTGTAGGATGCATTTTTTGTGCACAAAATATTTTTGGGAATTTCAGTGGTCTAGGATGCGGGTTAATGCCCATTTCAGGCTGCAAATGTTTTTGGGACATTCAGAGCTCTCTGACACAGTTTTTGGGCCACCAACTTTTTCTGGACTTTAGGGGGCCTAGGATGACTGTAAACCCCTTTTTTGGGCCTCTAAAGTTTTCAACATTTTTGCAGCTTAAAATGCATATTAAAGCCTTTTTTGGGCTGCTAACATATTCTGAACTTTCAGTGGTGTAGGATGCATTTTTCGTGCCATAAATATTTTTGGGATTTTCAGTGGTCTAGGATGCGGGTTAATGCCCATTTCAGGCTGCAAATGCTTTTGGGACATTCAGAGCTTTCTGACACAGTTTCAAGGCCACCAACATTTTCTGGACTTTAGGGGGTCTACGATGACTGTAAACCCCTTTTTTGTGCCTCCAAAGTTTTCAACATTTTTGCAGCCTAAGATGCATTTTATGGCCTTTTTTGGGCTGCTATCATATTCTGAACTTTCAGTGGTGCAGGATGCATGTTATTTCCATAAATATTTTTGGGAATTTCGGTGGTCTAGGATGCGGGTTACTGCCCATTTCAGGCTGCAAATGTTTTTGGGATATTCAGAGCTCTCTGACACCGTTTTTGGGCAACCAACATTTTCTGAACTTTAGGGGGTCTAGGATGACTGTAAACCCCTTTTTTGGGCCTCTAAAGTTTTCAACATTTTTGCAGCCTAAGATGCATATTAAGGCCTTTTTTGGGCTGCTAACATATTCTGAACTTTCAGTGGTGTAGGATGCGTTTTCCTGCCATGAATATTTTTGGGAATTTCAGTGGTCTAGGATGCGGGTTAATGCCCATTTCAGGCTGCAAATGTTTTTGGGACATTCAGAGCTTTCTGACACAGTTTTTAGGCCACCAACATTTTCTGGACTTTGGGGGTCTAGGATGCCTGTAAACCCCTTTTTTGGGCCTCCAAAGTTTTCAACATTTTTGCAGCCTAAGATGCATTTTAAGGCCTTTTTTGGGCTGCTATCATATTCTGAACTTTCAGCGGTGCAGGATGCATTTTTCGTGCACAAAATATTTTTGGGAATTTCAGTGGTCTAGGATGAGGGTTAATGCTCATTTCAGGCTGCAAATGTTTTTGGGACATTCAGAGCTCTCTGACACAGTTTTTGGGCCACCAACTTTTTCTGGACTTTAGGGGGTCTAGGATGACTGTAAACCCCTTTTTTGGGCCTCTAAAGTTTTCAACATTTTTGCAGCCTAAAATGCATATTAAGGCCTTTTTTGGGCTGCTAACATATTCTGAACTTTCAGTGGTGTAGGATGCATTTTTCGTGCCATAAATATTTTTGGGATTTTCAGTGCTCTAGGATGCGGGTTAATGCCCCTTTCAGGCTGCAAATATTTTTGAGACATTCAGAGCTCTCTGACCCTGTTTTTGGGCCACCAACATTTTCTGGACTTCAGGGGGTCTAGGATGCCTGTAAACCCCTTTTTTGGGCCTCCAAAGTTTTCTGCATGTTTGCATGCCTAATATGCATTTTAAGGCATTTTTTGGGCTGCTAACATATTCTGAACTTTCAGGATGTAAGATGCATTTTTTGTGCCAAAACTATTTTTGGGAATTTCAGTGGTCTAGGATGCAGGTTAACGCCCCTTATAGGCTACAAATGTTTTTGGGACATTCGGAGCTCTTTGACAGTTTTTTGGGCCACCAACATTTTCTGGACTTTAGGGGGTCTAGGATGCCTGTAAACCCCTTTTTTGGGCCTCCAAAGTTTTCAACATTTTTGCAGCATAAGATGCATTTTAAGGCCTTTTTTGGGCTGCTAACATATTCTGAACTTTCAGCGGTGTAGGATGCATTTTTCGTGCAATGAATATTTTTGGGAATTTCAGTGGTATAGGATGCGGTTTAATACCCATTTCAGGCTGCAAATATTTTTGGGACATTCAGAACTTTCTGACACAGTTTTTAGGCCACCAACATTTTCTGGACTTTAGGGGGTCTAGGATGCCTGTAAACCCCTTTTTTGGGCCTCTAAAATTTTCAACATTTTTGCAGCCTAAGATGCATTTTAAGGCCTTTTTTTGGGCTGCTAACATATTCTGAACTTTCAGCGGTGTAGGATGCATTTATCGTGCCATAAATATTTTTGGGATTTTCAGTGCTCTAGGATGCGGGTTAATGCCCCTTTCAGGCTGCAAATGTTTTTGAGACATTCAGAGCTCTCCGACCCTGTTTTTAGGCCACCAACATTTTCTGGACTTCAGGGGGTCTAGGATGCCTGTAAACCCCCTTTTTTGGGCCTCCAAAGTTTTCTGCATGTTTGCAGCCCTAAAATGCATTTTAAGGCATTTTTTGGGCTGCTAACATATTCTGAACTTTCAGGATGTAAGATGCATGTTTTGTGCCAAAACAATTTTTGGGAATTTCTGTAGTCTAGGATGCAGGTTAATGCCCCTTATAGGCTACACATGTTTTTGGGACATTCAGAGCTCTCTGACAGTTTTTTGGGACACCAACATTTTCTAGACTTTAGGGGGTCTAGGATGCCTGTAAACCCCCTTTTTTGGGCCTCCAAAGTTTTCTACATTTTTGCAGCCCTAAGATGCATTTTAATGCATTTTTGGGGCTGCTAACATATTCTGAACATTCAGGGTGTAAGATGCATTTTTCGTGCCATGAATATTTTTGGGAATTTCAGTGGTCTAGGATGCGGGTTAATGCCCATTTCAGGCTGCAAATGTTTTTGGGATATTCAGAGCTCTCTGACACCGTTTTTGGGCAACCAACATTTTCTGGACTTTAGGGGGTCTTGGATGCCTGTAAACCCCTTTTTTGGGCCTCTAAAGTTTTCAACATGTTTGCAGCCTAAGATGCATATTAAGGCCTTTTTTGGGCTGCTATCATATTCTGAACTTTCAGTGGTGCAGGATGCATGTTATTTCCATAAATATTTTTGGGAATTTCAGTGGTCTAGGATGCGGGTTAATGCCTATTTCAGGCTGCAAATGTTTTTGGGATATTCAGAGCTCTCTGACACTGTTTTTGGGCCACCAACATTTTCTGGACTTTAGGGGGTCTAGGATGCCTGTAAACCCCTTTTTTGGGCCTCCAAAGTTTTCTACATTTTTGCAGCCCTAAGGTGCATGTTATGGCCTTTTTTGGGCTGCTAACATATTCTGAACTTTCAGTGGTGTAGGATGCATTTTTCATGCCATAAATATTTTTGGGAATTTCAGTGGTCTAGGATGCGGGTTAATGCCCATTTCAGGCTGCAAATGTTTTTGGGATATTCAGAGCTTTCTGACACAGTTTTTAGGCCACCAACATTTTCTGGACTTTAGGGGGTCTAGAATGCCTGTAAACCCCTTTTTTGGGCCTCCAAAGTTTTCAACATTTTTGCAGCCTAAGATGGATTTTAAGGCCTTTTTTTTGGCTGCTATCATATTCTGAACTTTCAGGGGTGTAGGATGCATTTTTTCATGCACAAAATATTTTTGGGGATTTCAGTGGTCTAGGATGCGGGTTAATGCCCATTTCAGGCTGCAAATGTTTTTGGGATATTCAGAGCTCTCTGACACCAATTTTGGGCCACCAACATTTTCTGGACTTTAGGGGGTCTAGGATGCCTGTAAACCCCTTTTTTGGGCCTCCAAAGTTTTCAACATTTGTGCAGCCTAAGATGCATTTTAATGCCTTTTTTGAGCTGCTAACATAGTCTGAAATTTCAGGGGTTAGGATGCATTTTTCGTGCACAAAATATTTTTGGGATTTTCAGTGCTCTAGGATGCGGGTTAATGCCCCTTTCCGGCTGCAAATGTTTTTGAGACATTCAGAGCTCTCTGACCCTGTTTTTGGGCCACCAACATTTTCTGGACTTTAGGGGTCTAGGATGCCTGTAAAGCCCTTTTTTGGACCTCCAAAGTTTTCAATATTTTTGCAGCCTAAGATGCATTTTAAGGCCTTTTTTGGGCTGCTAACATATTCTGAACTTTCAGCGGTGTAGGATGCATTTTTCGTGCCATGAATATTTTTGGGAATTTCAGTGGTCTAGGATGCGGTTTAATGCCCATTTCAGGCTGCAAATATTTTTGGGACATTCAGAGCTTTCTGACACAGTTTTTAGGCCACCAACATTTTCTGGACTTTAGGGGTTCTAGGATGCCTGTAAACCCCTTTTTTGGACCTTCAAAGTTATCAACATTTTTGCAGCCTAAGATGCATTTTAAGGCCTATTTTGGGCTGCTATCATCTTCTGAACTTTCAGTGGTGCAGGATGCATGTTATTTCCATAAATATTTTTGGGAATTTCAGTGGTCTAGGATGCGGGTTAATGCCCATTTCAGGCTGCAAATGTTTTTGGGATATTCAGAGCTCTCTGACACCGTTTTTGGGCCACCAACATTTTCTGGACTTTAGGGGGTCTAGGATGCCTGTAAACCCCTTTTTCGGGCCTCCAAAGTTTTCAACATTTTTGCAGCCTAAGATGGATTTTAAGGCCTTCTTTTGGCTCCTATCATATTCTGAACTTTCAGGGGTGTAGGATGCATTTTTTCATGCACAAAATATTTTTGGGGATTTCAGTGGTTTAGGATGCGGGTTAATGCCCATTTCAGGCTGCAAATGTTTTTGGGATATTCAGAGCTCTCTGACACCGTTTTTGGGCCACCAACATTTTTTGGACTTTAGGGGGTCTAGGATGCCTGTAAACCCCTTTTTTGGGCCTCCAAAGTTTTCAAAATTTGTGCAGCCTAAGATGCATTTTAAGGCCTTTTTTGAGCTTCTAACATATTCTGAAATTTCAGGGGTTAGGATGCATTTTTCGTGCACAAAAATTTTTGGGATTTTCAGTGCTCTAGGATGCGGGTTAATGCCCCTTTCCGGCTGCAAATGTTTTTGGGACATTCAGAGCTCTCTGACCCTGTTTTTGGGCCACCAACATTTTCTGGACTTTAGGGGTCTAGGATGCCTGTAAAGCCCTTTTTTGGACCTCCAAAGTATTCAATATTTTTGCAGCCTAAGGTGCATTTTAAGGCCTTTTTTGGGCTGCTAACATATTCTGAACTTTCAGCGGTGTAGGATGCATTTTTCGTGCCATGAATATTTTTGGGAATTTCAGTGGTCTAGGATGCGGTTTAATGCCCATTTCAGGCTGCAAATATCTTTGGGACATTCAGAGCTTTCTGACACAGTTTTTAGGCCACCAATATTTTCTGGACTTCAGGGGGTCTAGGATGCCTGTAAACCCCTTTTTGGACCTTCAAAGTTATCATCATTTTTGCAGCCTAAAATGCATTCTAAGGCCTTTTTTGGGCTGCTAACATATTCTGAACTTTCAGTGGTGTAAGATGCATTTTCCGTGCCAAAACTATTTTTGGGAATTTCAGTGGTCTAGGATGCAGGTTAATGCCCCTTATTGGCTACACATGTTTTTGGGACATTCAGAGCTCTCTGGCAGTTTTTTGGGCCAACAACATTTTCTGGGCTTTAGGGGGTCTAGGATGACTGTAAACCACTTTTTTGGGACTCCAAAGTTTTTAACATTTTTGCAGCCTAAGATGCATTTTAAGGCCTATTTTGGGCTGCTATCATATTCTGAACTTTCAGTGGTGCAGGATGCATGTTATTTCCATAAATATTTTTGGGAATTTCAGTGGTCTAGGATGCGGGTTAATGCCCATTTCAGGCTGCAAATGTTTTTGGGATATTCAGAGCTATCTGACACCGTTTTTGGGCAACCAACATTTTCTGGACTTTAGGGGGTCTAGGATGCCTGTAAACCCCTTTTTTGGGCCTCTAAAGTTTTCAACATTTTTGCAGCCTAAGATGCATATTAAGGCCTTTTTTGGGCTGCTAACATATTCTGAACTTTCAGTGGTGTAGGATGCGTTTTCCTGCCATGAATATTTTTGGGAATTTCAGTGGTCTAGGATGCGGGTTAATGCCCATTTCAGGCTGCAAATGTTTTTGGGACATTCAGAGCTTTCTGACACAGTTTTTAGGCCACCAACATTTTCTGGACTTTGGGGGTCTAGGATGCCTGTAAACCCCTTTTTTGGGCCTCCAAAGTTTTCAACATTTTTGCAGCCTAAGATGCATTTTAAGGCCTTTTTTGGGCTGCTATCATATTCTGAACTTTCAGCGGTGCAGGATGCATTTTTCGTGCACAAAATATTTTTGGGAATTTCAGTGGTCTAGGATGAGGGTTAATGCTCATTTCAGGCTGCAAATGTTTTTGGGACATTCAGAGCTCTCTGACACAGTTTTTGGGCCACCAACTTTTTCTGGACTTTAGGGGGTCTAGGATGACTGTAAACCCCTTTTTTGGGCCTCTAAAGTTTTCAACATTTTTGCAGCCTAAAATGCATATTAAGGCCTTTTTTGGGCTGCTAACATATTCTGAACTTTCAGTGGTGTAGGATGCATTTTTCGTGCCATAAATATTTTTGGGATTTTCAGTGCTCTAGGATGCGGGTTAATGCCCCTTTCAGGCTGCAAATATTTTTGAGACATTCAGAGCTCTCTGACCCTGTTTTTGGGCCACCAACATTTTCTGGACTTCAGGGGGTCTAGGATGCCTGTAAACCCCTTTTTTGGGCCTCCAAAGTTTTCTGCATGTTTGCATGCCTAATATGCATTTTAAGGCATTTTTTGGGCTGCTAACATATTCTGAACTTTCAGGATGTAAGATGCATTTTTTGTGCCAAAACTATTTTTGGGAATTTCAGTGGTCTAGGATGCAGGTTAACGCCCCTTATAGGCTACAAATGTTTTTGGGACATTCGGAGCTCTTTGACAGTTTTTTGGGCCACCAACATTTTCTGGACTTTAGGGGGTCTAGGATGCCTGTAAACCCCTTTTTTGGGCCTCCAAAGTTTTCAACATTTTTGCAGCATAAGATGCATTTTAAGGCCTTTTTTGGGCTGCTAACATATTCTGAACTTTCAGCGGTGTAGGATGCATTTTTCGTGCAATGAATATTTTTGGGAATTTCAGTGGTATAGGATGCGGTTTAATACCCATTTCAGGCTGCAAATATTTTTGGGACATTCAGAACTTTCTGACACAGTTTTTAGGCCACCAACATTTTCTGGACTTTAGGGGGTCTAGGATGCCTGTAAACCCCTTTTTTGGGCCTCTAAAATTTTCAACATTTTTGCAGCCTAAGATGCATTTTAAGGCCTTTTTTTGGGCTGCTAACATATTCTGAACTTTCAGCGGTGTAGGATGCATTTATCGTGCCATAAATATTTTTGGGATTTTCAGTGCTCTAGGATGCGGGTTAATGCCCCTTTCAGGCTGCAAATGTTTTTGAGACATTCAGAGCTCTCCGACCCTGTTTTTAGGCCACCAACATTTTCTGGACTTCAGGGGGTCTAGGATGCCTGTAAACCCCCTTTTTTGGGCCTCCAAAGTTTTCTGCATGTTTGCAGCCCTAAAATGCATTTTAAGGCATTTTTTGGGCTGCTAACATATTCTGAACTTTCAGGATGTAAGATGCATGTTTTGTGCCAAAACAATTTTTGGGAATTTCTGTAGTCTAGGATGCAGGTTAATGCCCCTTATAGGCTACACATGTTTTTGGGACATTCAGAGCTCTCTGACAGTTTTTTGGGACACCAACATTTTCTAGACTTTAGGGGGTCTAGGATGCCTGTAAACCCCCTTTTTTGGGCCTCCAAAGTTTTCTACATTTTTGCAGCCCTAAGATGCATTTTAATGCATTTTTGGGGCTGCTAACATATTCTGAACATTCAGGGTGTAAGATGCATTTTTCGTGCCAAAACTATTTTTGGGAATTTCAGTGGTCTAGGATGCAGGTTAATGCCCCTTATAGGCTACAAATGTTTTTGGGACATTCAGAGCTCTCTGACAGTTTTTTGGGCCACCAACATTTTCTGGACTTTAGGGGGTCTAGGATGCCTGTAAACCCTTTTTTGGACCTCCAAATTTGTCAATATTTTTGCAGCCTAAGATGCATTTTAAGGCCTTTTTTGGGCTGCTAACATATTCTGAACTTTCAACGGTGTAGGATGCATTTTTCGTGCCATGAATATTTTTGGGAATTTCAGTGGTCTAGGATGCGGGTTAATGCCCATTTCAGGCTGCAAATGTTTTTGGGATATTCAGAGCTCTCTGACACCGTTTTTGGGCAACCAACATTTTCTGGACTTTAGGGGGTCTTGGATGCCTGTAAACCCCTTTTTTGGGCCTCTAAAGTTTTCAACATGTTTGCAGCCTAAGATGCATATTAAGGCCTTTTTTGGGCTGCTATCATATTCTGAACTTTCAGTGGTGCAGGATGCATGTTATTTCCATAAATATATTTGGGAATTTCAGTGGTCTAGGATGCGGGTTAATGCCCATTTCAGGCTGCAAATGTTTTTGGGATATTCAGAGCTCTCTGACACTGTTTTTGGGCCACCAACATTTTCTGGACTTTAGGGGGTCTAGGATGCCTGTAAACCCCTTTTTTGGGCCTCCAAAGTTTTCTACATTTTTGCAGCCCTAAGGTGCATGTTATGGCCTTTTTTGGGCTGCTAACATATTCTGAACTTTCAGTGGTGTAGGATGCATTTTTCATGCCATAAATATTTTTGGGAATTTCAGTGGTCTAGGATGCGGGTTAATGCCCATTTCAGGCTGCAAATGTTTTTGGGATATTCAGAGCTTTCTGACACAGTTTTTAGGCCACCAACATTTTCTGGACTTTAGGGGGTCTAGAATGCCTGTAAACCCCTTTTTTGGGCCTCCAAAGTTTTCTACATTTTTGCAGCCATAATATGCATTTTAAGGCATTTTTTCTGCTTCTAACATATTCTGAACTTTCAGGGTGTAAGATGCATTTTTTGTGCCATAAATATTTTTGGGAATTTCAGTGGTCTAGGATGCGGGTTAATGCCCATTTCAGGCTGCAAATGTTTTTGGGATATTCAGAGCTCTCTGACACCGTTTTTGGGCCACCAACATTTTCTGGACTTTAGGGGGTCTAGGATGCCTGTAAACCCCTTTTTTGGGCCTCCAAAGTTTTCAACATTTTTGCAGCCTAAAATGGATTTTAAGGCCTTTTTTTTGGCTGCTATCATATTCTGAACTTTCAGGGGTGTAGGATGCATTTTTTCATGCACAAAATATTTTTGGGGATTTCAGTGGTCTAGGATGCGGGTTAATGCCCATTTCAGGCTGCAAATGTTTTTGGGATATTCAGAGCTCTCTGACACCAATTTTGGGCCACCAACATTTTCTGGACTTTAGGGGGTCTAGGATGCCTGTAAACCCCTTTTTTGGGCCTCCAAAGTTTTCAACATTTGTGCAGCCTAAGATGCATTTTAATGCCTTTTTTGAGCTGCTAACATAGTCTGAAATTTCAGGGGTTAGGATGCATTTTTCGTGCACAAAATATTTTTGGGATTTTCAGTGCTCTAGGATGCGGGTTAATGCCCCTTTCCGGCTGCAAATGTTTTTGAGACATTCAGAGCTCTCTGACCCTGTTTTTGGGCCACCAACATTTTCTGGACTTTAGGGGTCTAGGATGCCTGTAAAGCCCTTTTTTGGACCTCCAAAGTTTTCAATATTTTTGCAGCCTAAGATGCATTTTAAGGCCTTTTTTGGGCTGCTAACATATTCTGAACTTTCAGCGGTGTAGGATGCATTTTTCGTGCCATGAATATTTTTGGGAATTTCAGTGGTCTAGGATGCGGTTTAATGCCCATTTCAGGCTGCAAATATTTTTGGGACATTCAGAGCTTTCTGACACAGTTTTTAGGCCACCAACATTTTCTGGACTTTAGGGGTTCTAGGATGCCTGTAAACCCCTTTTTTGGACCTTCAAAGTTATCAACATTTTTGCAGCCTAAGATGCATTTTAAGGCCTATTTTGGGCTGCTATCATCTTCTGAACTTTCAGTGGTGCAGGATGCATGTTATTTCCATAAATATTTTTGGGAATTTCAGTGGTCTAGGATGCGGGTTAATGCCCATTTCAGGCTGCAAATGTTTTTGGGATATTCAGAGCTCTCTGACACCGTTTTTGGGCCACCAACATTTTCTGGACTTTAGGGGCTCTAGGATGCCTGTAAACCCCTTTTTCGGGCCTCCAAAGTTTTCAACATTTTTGCAGCCTAAGATGGATTTTAAGGCCTTCTTTTGGCTCCTATCATATTCTGAACTTTCAGGGGTGTAGGATGCATTTTTTCATGCACAAAATATTTTTGGGGATTTCAGTGGTTTAGGATGCGGGTTAATGCCCATTTCAGGCTGCAAATGTTTTTGGGATATTCAGAGCTCTCTGACACCGTTTTTGGGCCACCAACATTTTTTGGACTTTAGGGGGTCTAGGATGCCTGTAAACCCCTTTTTTGGGCCTCCAAAGTTTTCAAAATTTGTGCAGCCTAAGATGCATTTTAAGGCCTTTTTTGAGCTGCTAACATATTCTGAAATTTCAGGGGTTAGGATGCATTTTTCGTGCACAAAAATTTTTGGGATTTTCAGTGCTCTAGGATGCGGGTTAATGCCCCTTTCCGGCTGCAAATGTTTTTGGGACATTCAGAGCTCTCTGACCCTGTTTTTGGGCCACCAACATTTTCTGGACTTTAGGGGTCTAGGATGCCTGTAAAGCCCTTTTTTGGACCTCCAAAGTATTCAATATTTTTGCAGCCTAAGGTGCATTTTAAGGCCTTTTTTGGGCTGCTAACATATTCTGAACTTTCAGCGGTGTAGGATGCATTTTTCGTGCCATGAATATTTTTGGGAATTTCAGTGGTCTAGGATGCGGTTTAATGCCCATTTCAGGCTGCAAATATCTTTGGGACATTCAGAGCTTTCTGACACAGTTTTTAGGCCACCAATATTTTCTGGACTTCAGGGGGTCTAGGATGCCTGTAAACCCCTTTTTGGACCTTCAAAGTTATCATCATTTTTGCAGCCTAAAATGCATTCTAAGGCCTTTTTTGGGCTGCTAACATATTCTGAACTTTCAGTGGTGTAAGATGCATTTTCCGTGCCAAAACTATTTTTGGGAATTTCAGTGGTCTAGGATGCAGGTTAATGCCCCTTATTGGCTACACATGTTTTTGGGACATTCAGAGCTCTCTGGCAGTTTTTTGGGCCAACAACATTTTCTGGGCTTTAGGGGGTCTAGGATGACTGTAAACCACTTTTTTGGGACTCCAAAGTTTTTAACATTTTTGCAGCCTAAGATGCATTTTAAGGCCTATTTTGGGCTGCTATCATATTCTGAACTTTCAGTGGTGCAGGATGCATGTTATTTCCATAAATATTTTTGGGAATTTCAGTGGTCTAGGATGCGGGTTAATGCCCATTTCAGGCTGCAAATGTTTTTGGGATATTCAGAGCTATCTGACACCGTTTTTGGGCAACCAACATTTTCTGGACTTTAGGGGGTCTAGGATGCCTGTAAACCCCTTTTTTGGGCCTCTAAAGTTTTCAACATTTTTGCTGCCTAAGATGCATATTAAGGCCTTTTTTTGGGCTGCTAACATATTCTGAACTTTCAGCGGTGTAGGATGCATTTTTCATGCCATAAATATTTTTGGGAAATTCAGTGGTCTAGGATGAGGGTTAATGCCCATTTCAGGCTGCAAATGTTTTTGGGACATACAGAGCTCTCTGACACAGTTTTTGGGCCACCAACTTTTTCTGGACTTTAGGGGTCTAGGATGACTGTAAACCCCTTTTTTGGGCCTCTAAAGTATTCAACATGTTTGCGGCCTAAGATGCATATTAAGGCCTTTTTTGGGATGCTAACATATTGTGAACTTTAAGTGGTGTAGGATGCATTTTTCGTGCCATAAATATTTTTGGGAATTTCAGTGGTCTAGGATGCGGGTTAATGCCCATTTCAGGCTGCAAATGTTTTTGGGATATTCAGAGCTCTATGACACCGTTTTTGGGCAACCAACATTTTCTGGACTTTAGGGGGTCTAGGATGCCTGTAAACCCCTTTTTTGGGCCTCCAAAGTTTTCAACATTTTTGCAGCCTAAAATGCATATTAAGGCCTTTTTTGAGCTGCTAACATATTCTGAACTTTCAGCGGTGTAGGATGCATTTTTTGTGCCATGAATATTTTTGGGAATTTCAGTGGTCTAGGATGCGGGTTAATGCCCATTTCAGGCTGCAAATGTTTTTGGGACATTCCGAGCTTTCTGACACAGTTTCTAGGCCACCAACATTTTGTGGACTTTAGGGGGTCTAGGATGACTGTAAACCCCTTTTTTGGGCCTCCAAAGTCTTCAACATTTTTGCAGCCTAAGATGCATTTTAAGGTCTTTTTTGGGCTGCTATCATATTCTGAACTTTCAGGGGTGTAGGATGCATTTTTCGTGCACAAAATAATTTTGGGAATTTCAGTGGTCTAGGATGCGGGTTAATGCCCATTTCAGGCTGCAAATGTTTTTGGGACATTCCAAGCTTTCTGACACAGTTTCTAGGCCACCAACATTTTCTGGACTTTAGGGGGTCTACGATGACTGTAAACCCCTTTTTTGGGCCTCCAAAGTCTTCAACATTTTTGCAGCCTAAGATGCATTTTAAGGCCTTTTTTGGGCTGCTATCATATTCTGAACTTTCAGGGGTGTAGGATGCATTTTTTGTGCACAAAATATTTTTGGGAATTTCAGTGGTCTAGGATGCGGGTTAATGCCCATTTCAGGCTGCAAATGTTTTTGGGACATTCAGAGCTCTCTGACACAGTTTTTGGGCCACCAACTTTTTCTGGACTTTAGGGGGCCTAGGATGACTGTAAACCCCTTTTTTGGGCCTCTAAAGTTTTCAACATTTTTGCAGCTTAAAATGCATATTAAAGCCTTTTTTGGGCTGCTAACATATTCTGAACTTTCAGTGGTGTAGGATGCATTTTTCGTGCCATGAATATTTTTGGGAATTTCAGTGGTCTAGGATGCGGTTTAATGCCCATTTCAGGCTGCAAATATTTTTGGGACATTCAGAGCTTTCTGACACAGTTTTTAGGCCACCAACATTTTCTGGACTTTAGGGGGCCTAGGATGACTGTAAACCCCTTTTTTGGGCCTCCAAAGTTTTCAACATTTTTGCAGCCTAAGATGGATTTTAAGGCCTTTTTTTGGCTGCTATCATATTCTGAACTTTCAGGGGTGTAGGATGCATTTTTCGTGCCATGAATATTTTTGGGAATTTCAGTGGTCTAGGATGCGGTTTAATGCCCATTTCAGGCTGCAAATATTTTTGGGACATTCAGAGCTTTCTGACACAGTTTTTAGGCCACCAACATTTTCTGGACTTTAGGGGGTCTAGGATGCCTGTAAACCCCTTTTTTGGACCTTCAAAGTTATCAACATTTTTGCAGCCTAAGTTGCATTTTAAGGCCTTTTTTGGGCTGCTAACATATTCTGAACTTTCAGTGGTGTAAGATGCATTTTCCGTGCCAAAATTATTTTTGGGAATTTCAGTGGTCTAGGATGCAGGTTAATGCCCCTTATTGGCTACACATGTTTTTGGGACATTCAGAGCTCTCTGGCAGTTTTTTGGGCCACCAACATTTTCTGGACTTTAGGGGGTCTAGGATGACTGTAAACCCCTTTTTTGGGCCTCCAAAGTCTTCAACATTTTTGCAGCCTAAGATGCATTTTAAGGCCTTTTTTGGGCTGCTATCATATTCTGAACTTTCAGTGGTGCAGGATGCATGTTATTTCCATAAATATTTTTGGGAATTTCAGTGGTCTAGGATGCGGGTTAATGCCCATTTCAGGCTGCAAATGTTTTTGGGATATTCAGAGCTATCTGACACCGTTTTTGGGCAACCAACATTTTCTGGACTTTAGGGGGTCTAGGATGCCTGTAAACCCCTTTTTTGGGCCTCTAAAGTTTTCAACATTTTTGCAGCCTAAGATGCATTTTAAGGCCTTTTTTTGGGCTGCTAACATATTCTGAACTTTCACCGGTGTAGGATGCATTTTTTGTGCCATAAATATTTTTGGGAATTTCAGTGGTCTAGGATGCGGGTTAATGCCCATTTCAGGCTGCAAATGTTTTTGGGACATTCCGAGCTTTCTGACACAGTGTCTAGGCCACCAACATTTTGTGGACTTTAGGGGGTCTAGGATGACTGTAAACCCCTTTTTTGGGCCTCCAAAGTCTTCAACATTTTTGCAGCCTAAGATGCATTTTAAGGCCTTTTTTGGGCTGCTAACATATTCTGAACTTTCAGCGGTGTAGGATGCATTTTTCGTCCCATGAATATTTTTGGGAATTTCAGTGGTCTAGGATGCGGTTTAATGCCCATTTCAGGCTGCAAATGTTTTTGGGACATTCCGAGCTTTCTGACACAGTTTCTAGGCCACCAACATTTTCTGGACTTTAGGGGGTCTAGGATGACTGTAAACCCCTTTTTTGGGCCTCCAAAGTCTTCAACATTTTTGCAGCCTAAGATGCATTTTAAGGCCTTTTTTGGGCTGCTATCATATTCTGAACTTTCAGGGGTGTAGGATGCATTTTTCGTGCACAAAATATTTTGGGGGATTTCAGTGGTCTAAGATGCGGGTTAATGCCCATTTCAGGCTGCAAATGTTTTTGGGACATTCAGAGCTCTCTGACACAGTTTTTGGGCCACCAACTTTTTCTGGACTTTAGGGGGCCTAGGATGACTGTAAACCCCTTTTTTGGGCCTCTAAAGTTTTCAACATTTTTGCAGCTTAAAATGCATATTAAGGCCTTTTTTGGGCTGCTAACATATTCTGAACTTTCAGTGGTGTAGGATGCATTTTTCGTGCCATAAATATTTTTGGGATTTTCAGTGCTCTAGGATGCGGGTTAATGCCCCTTTCAGGCTGCAAATGTTTTTGAGACATTCAGAGCTCTCTGACCCTGTTTTTGGGCAACCAACATTTTCTGGACTTTAGGGGGTCTAGAATGCCTGTAAACCCCTTTTTTGGGCCTCCAAAGTTTTCAACATTTTTGCAGCCTAAGATGATTTTTAGGCCGCTATCATATTCTGAACCTTCAGTGGTGCAGGATGCATGTTATTTCCATAAATACTTTTGGGAATTTCAGTGGTCTAGGATGCGGGTTAATGCCCATTTCAGGCTGCAAATGTTTTTGGGACATTCCGAGCTTTCTGACACAGTTTCTAGGCCACCAACATTTTCTGGACTTTAGGGGGTCTAGGATGACTGTAAACCCCTTTTTTGGGCCTCTAAAGTTTTCAACATTTTTGCAGCCTAAGATGCATTTTAAGGCCTATTTTGGGCTGCTGTCATATTCTGAACTTTCAGTGGTGCAGGATGCATGTTATTTCCATAAATATTTTTGGGAATTTCAGTGGTCTAGGATGCGGGTTAATGCCCATTTCAGGCTGCAAATGTTTTTGGGATATTCAGAGCTATCTGACACCGTTTTTGGGCAACCAACATTTTCTGGACTTTAGGGGGTCTAGGATGCCTGTAAACCCCTTTTTTGGGCCTCTAAAGTTTTCAACATTTTTGCAGCCTAAGATGCATTTTAAGGCCTTTTTTTGGGCTGCTAACATATTCTGAACTTTCAGCGGTGTAGGATGCATTTTTCGTGCCAAAACTATTTTTGGGAATTTCAGTGGTCTAGGATGCAGGTTAATGCCCCTTATAGGCTACAAATGTTTTTGGGACATTCAGAGCTCTCTGACAGTTTTTTGGGCCACAAACATTTTCTGGACTTTAGGGGGTCTAGGATGCCTGTAAACCCCTTCTTTGGACCTCCAAAGTTTTCAATATTTTTGCAGCCGAAAATGCATTTTAAGGCCTTTTTTGGGCTGCTATCATATTCTGAACTTTCAGGGGTGTAGGATGCATTTTTCGTGCCAAAACTATTTTTGGGAATTTCAGTGGTCTAGGATGCAGGTTAATGCCCCTTATAGGCTACACATGTTTTTGGGACATTCAGAGCTCTCTGACAGTTTTTTGGGCCACCAACATTTTCTGGACGTTAGGGGGTCTAGGATGCCTGTAAACCCCTTCTTTGGACCTCCAAAGTTTTCAATATTTTTGCAGCCTAAGATGCATTTTAAGGCCTTTTTTGGGCTGCTAACATATTCTGAACTTTCAGCGGTGTAGGATGCATTTTTCGTGCCATGAATATTTTTGGGAATTTCAGTGGTCTAGGATGCGGTTTAATGCCCATTTCAGGCTGCAAATATTTTTGGGACATTCAGAACTTTCTGACACAGTTTTTAGGCCACCAACATTTTCTGGACTTTAGGGGGTCTAGGATGACTGTAAACCCCTTTTTTGGGCCTCTAAAGTTTTCAACATTTTTGCAGCCTAAGATGCATATTAAGGCCTTTTTTGGGCTGCTAACATATTCTGAACTTTCAGTGGTGTAGGATGCATTTTTCGTGCCATAAATATTTTTGGGATTTTCAGTGCTCTAGGATGCGGGTTAATGCCCCTTTCCGGCTGCAAATGTTTTTGAGACATTCAGAGCTCTCTGACCCTGTTTTTGGGCCACCAACATTTTCTGGACTTTAGGGGTCTAGGATGCCTGTAAAGCCCTTTTTTGGACCTCCAAAGTTTTCAATATTTTTGCAGCCTAAGATGCATTTTAAGGCCTTTTTTGGGCTGCTAACATATTCTGAACTTTCAGCGGTGTAGGATGCATTTTTGGTGCCATGAATATTTTTGGGATTTTCAGTGCTCTAGGATGCGGGTTAATGCCCCTTTCAGGCTGCAAATGTTTTTGAGACATTCAGAGATCTCTGACCCTGTTTTTGGGCCACCAACATTTTCTGGACTTTAGGGGTCTAGGATGCCTGTAAAGCCCTTTTTTGGACCTCCAAAGTTTTCAATATTTTTGCAGCCTAAGATGCATTTTAAGGCCTATTTTGGGCTGCTATCATATTCTGAACTTTCAGTGGTGCAGGATGCATGTTATTTCCATAAATATTTTTGGGAATTTCAGTGGTCTAGGATGCGGGTTAATGCCCATTTCAGGCTGCAAATGTTTTTGGGATATTCAGAGCTATCTGACACCGTTTTTGGGCAACCAACATTTTCTGGACTTTAGGGGGTCTAGGATGCCTGTAAACCCCTTTTTTGGGCCTCTAAAGTTTTCAACATTTTTGCAGCCTAAGATGCATTTTAAGGCCTTTTTTTGGGCTGCTAACATATTCTGAACTTTCAGCGGTGTAGGATGCATTTTTTGTGCCATAAATATTTTTGGGAATTTCAGTGATCTAGGATGCGGGTTAATGCCCATTTCAGGCTGCAAATGTTTTTGGGACATTCCGAGCTTTCTGACACAGTTTCTAGGCCACCAACATTTTGTGGACTTTAGGGGGTCTAGGATGACTGTAAACCCCTTTTTTGGGCCTCCAAAGTCTTCAACATTTTTGCAGCCTAAGATGCATTTTAAGGCCTTTTTTGGGCTGCTAACATATTCTGAACTTTCAGCGGTGTAGGATGCATTTTTCGTGCCATGAATATTTTTGGGAATTTCAGTGGTCTAGGATGCGGTTTAATGCCCATTTCAGGCTGCAAATGTTTTTGGGACATTCCGAGCTTTCTGACACAGTTTCTAGGCAACCAACATTTTCTGGACTTTAGGGGGTCTAGGATGACTGTAAACCCCTTTTTTGGGCCTCCAAAGTCTTCAACATTTTTGCAGCCTAAGATGCATTTTAAGGCCTTTTTTGGGCTGCTATCATATTCTGAACTTTCAGGGGTGTAGGATGCATTTTTCGTGCACAAAATATTTTTGGGGATTTCAGTGGTCTAGGATGCGGGTTAATGCCCATTTCAGGCTGCACATGTTTTTGGGACATTCATAGCTCTCTGACACAGTTTTTGGGCCACCAACTTTTTCTGGACTTTAGGGGGCCTAGGATGACTGTAAACCCCTTTTTTGGGCCTCTAAAGTTTTCAACATTTTTGCAGCTTAAAATGCATATTAAGGCCTTTTTTGGGCTGCTAACATATTCTGAACTTTCAGTGGTGTAGGATGCATTTTTCGTGCCATAAATATTTTTGGGATTTTCAGTGCTCTAGGATGCGGGTTAATGCCCCTTTCAGGCTGCAAATGTTTTTGAGACATTCAGAGCTCTCTGACCCTGTTTTTGGGCAACCAACATTTTCTGGACTTTAGGGGGTCTAGGATGCCTGTAAACCCCTTTTTTGGACCTCCAAAGTTTTCAACAGTTTTGCAGCCTAAGATGCATTTTAAGGCCTTTTTTGGGCTGCTATCATATTCTGAACTTTCAGGGGTGTAGGATGCATTTTTCGTGCACAAAATATTTTTGGGAATTTCAGTGGTCTAGGATGCGGGTTAATGCCCATTTCAGGCTGCAAATGTTTTTGGGACATTCCGAGCTTTCTGACACAGTTTCTAGGCCACCAACATTTTCTGGACTTTAGGGGGTCTAGGATGACTGTAAACCCCTTTTTTGGGCCTCCAAAGTTTTCAACATTTTTGCAGCCTAAGATGATTTTTAGGCCTTTTTTGGGCTGCTATCATATTCTGAACTTTCAGTGGTGCAGGATGCATGTTATTTCCATAAATACTTTTGGGAATTTCAGTGGTCTAGGATGCGGGTTAATGCCCATTTCAGGCTGCAAACGTTTTTGGGACATTCCGAGCTTTCTGACACAGTTTCTAGGCCACCAACATTTTCTGGACTTTAGGGGGTCTAGGATGACTATAAACCCCTTTTTTGGGCCTCCAAAGTCTTCAACATTTTTGCAGCCTAAAATGCATTTTAAGGCCTTCTTTGGGCTGCTATCATATTCTGAACTTTCAGGGGTGTAGGATGCATTTTTCGTGCCAAAACTATTTTTGGGAATTTCAGTGGTCTAGGATGCAGGTTAATGCCCCTTATAGGCTACAAATGTTTTTGGGACATTCAGAGCACTCTGATAGTTTTTTGGGCCACCAACATTTTCTGGACTTTAGGGGGTCTAGGATGCCTGTAAACCCCTTTTTTGGGCCTCCAAAGTTTTCAACATTTTTGCAGCCTAAGATGATTTTTAGCTCTTTTTTGGGCTGCTAACATATTCTGAACTTTCAGCGGTGTAGGATGCATTTTTCGTGCCATGAATATTTTTGGGAATTTCAGTGGTCTAGGATGCGGTTTAATGCCCATTTCAGGCTGCAAATATCTTTGGGACATTCAGAACTTTCTGACACAGTTTTTAGGCCACCAACATTTTCTGGACTTTAGGGGGTCTAGGATGACTGTAAACCCCTTTTTTGGGCCTCTAAAGTTTTCAACATTTTTGCAGCCTAAGATGCATGTTATGGCCTTTTTTGGGCTGCTAACATATTCTGAACTTTCAGCGGTGTAGGATGCATTTTTCGTGCCATGAATATTTTTGGGAATTTCAGTGGTCTAGGATGCGGTTTAATGCCCATTTCAGGCTGCAAATATTTTTGGGACATTCAGAGCTTTCTGACACAGTTTTTTGGGACACCAACATTTTCTGGACTTTAGGGGGCCTAGGATGACTGTAAACCCCTTTTTTGGGCCTCTAAAGTTTTCAACATTTTTGCAGCTTAAAATGCATATTAAGGCCTTTTTTGGGCTGCTAACATATTCTGAACTTTCAGTGGTGTAGGATGCATTTTTTGTGCCATAAATATTTTTGGGATTTTCAGTGCTCTAGGATGCGGGTTAATGCCCCTTTGAGGCTGCAAATGTTTTTGAGACATTCAGAGCTCTCTGACCCTGTTTTTGGGCAACCAACATTTTCTGGACTTTAGGGGGTCTAGGATGCCTGTAAACCCCTTTTTTGGGCCTCCAAATTTTTCAACATTATTGCAGCCTAAGATGCATTTTAAGGCCTTTTTTGGGCTGCTATCATATTCTGAACTTTCAGGGGTGTAGGATGCATTTTTCGTGCACAAAATATTTTTGGGAATTTCAGTGGTCTAGGATGCGGTTTAATGCCCATTTCAGGCTGCAAATATTTTTGGGACATTCAGAACTTTCTGATACAGTTTTTAGGCCACCAACATTTTCTGGACTTTAGGGGGTCTAGGATGACTGTAAACCCCTTTTTTGGGCCTCTAAAGTTTTCAACATTTTTGCAGCCTAAGATGCATATTAAGGCCTTTTTTGGGCTGCTAACATATTCTGAACTTTCAGTGGTGTAGGATGCATTTTTCGTGCCATGAATATTTTTGGGAATTTCAGTGGTCTAGGATGCGCGTTAATGCCCATTTCAGGCTGCAAATGTTTTTGGGATATTCAGAGCTCTCTGACCCCTTTTTTGGGCCACCAACATTTTCTGGACTTTAGGGGGTCTAGAATGCCTGTAAACCCCTTTTTTGGGCCTCCAAAGTTTTCACCATTTTTGCAGCCTAAGATGCATTTTAAGGCCTTTTTTTGGGCTGCTAACATATTCTGGACTTTCAGCGGTGTAGGATGCATTTTTCGTGCCATAAATATTTTGGGGAATTTCAGTGGTCTAGGATGCGGGTTAATGCCCATTTCAGGCTGCAAATGTTTTTGGGACATTCCGAGCTTTCTGACACAGTTTCTAGGCCACCAACATTTTCTGGACTTTAGGGGGTCTGGGATGACTGTAAACCCCTTTTTTGGGCCTCCAAAGTTTTCAACATTTTTGCAGCCTAAGATGATTTTTAGGCCTTTTTTGGGCTGCTATCATATTCTGAACTTTCAGTGGTGCAGGATGCATGTTATTTCCATAAATACTTTTGGGAATTTCAGTGGTCTAGGATGCGGGTTAATGCCCATTTCAGGCTGCAAATGTTTTTGGGACATTCCGAGCTTTCTGACACAGTTTCTAGGCCACCAACATTTTCTGGACTTTAGGGGGTCTAGGATGACGGTAAACCCCTTTTTTGGGCCTCCAAAGTCTTCAACATTTTTGCAGCCTAAAATGCATTTTAAGGCCTTTTTTGGGCTGCTATCATATTCTGAACTTTCGGGGGTGTAGGATGCATTTTTCGTGCCAAAACTATTTTTGGGAATTTCAGTGGTCTAGGATGCGGTTTAATGCCCATTTCAGGCTGCAAATATTTTTGGGACATTCAGAACTTTCTGACACAGTTTTTAGGCCACCAACATTTTCTGGACTTTAGGGGGTCTAGGATGCCTGTAAACCCCTTTTTTGGACCTCCAAAGTTTTCAATATTTTTGCAGCCTAAGATGCATTTTAAGGCCTTTTTTGGGCTGCTATCATATTCTGAACTTTCAGGGGTGTAGGATGCATTTTTCGTGCACAAAATATTTTTGGGAATTTCAGTGGTCTAGGATGCGGGTTAATGCCCATTTCAGGCTGCAAATGTTTTTGGGACATTCCGAGCTTTCTGACACAGTTTCTAGGCCACCAACATTTTCTGGACTTTAGGGGGTCTAGGATGACTGTAAACCCCTTTTTTGGGCCTCCAAAGTTTTCAACATTTTTGCAGCCTAAGATGCATTTTAAGGCCTTTTTTGGGCTGCTAACATATTCTGAACTTTCAGCGGTGTAGGATGCATTTTTCGTCCCATGAATATTTTTGGGAATTTCAGTGGTCTAGGATGCGGTTTAATGCCCATTTCAGGCTGCAAATGTTTTTGGGACATTCCGAGCTTTCTGACACAGTTTCTAGGCCACCAACATTTTCTGGACTTTAGGGGGTCTAGGATGACTGTAAACCCCTTTTTTGGGCCTCCAAAGTCTTCAACATTTTTGCAGCCTAAGATGCATTTTAAGGCCTTTTTTGGGCTGCTATCATATTCTGAACTTTCAGGGGTGTAGGATGCATTTTTCGTGCACAAAATATTTTGGGGGATTTCAGTGGTCTAGGATGCGGGTTAATGCCCATTTCAGGCTGCAAATGTTTTTGGGACATTCAGAGCTCTCTGACACAGTTTTTGGGCCACCAACTTTTTCTGGACTTTAGGGGGCCTAGAATGACTGTAAACCCCTTTTTTGGGCCTCTAAAGTTTTCAACATTTTTGCAGCTTAAAATGCATATTAAGGCCTTTTTTGGGCTGCTAACATATTCTGAACTTTCAGTGGTGTAGGATGCATTTTTCGTGCCATAAATATTTTTGGGATTTTCAGTGCTCTAGGATGCGGGTTAATGCCCCTTTCAGGCTGCAAATGTTTTTGAGACATTCAGAGCTCTCTGACCCTGTTTTTGGGCAACCAACATTTTCTGGACTTTAGGGGGTCTAGGATGCCTGTAAACCCCTTTTTTGGACCTCCAAAGTTTTCAACAGTTTTGCAGCCTAAGATGATTTTTAGGCCTTTTTTGGGCTGCTATCATATTCTGAACTTTCAGGGGTGTAGGATGCATTTTTCGTGCACAAAATATTTTTGGGAATTTCAGTGGTCTAGGATGCGGGTTAATGCCCATTTCAGGCTGCAAATGTTTTTGGGACATTCCGAGCTTTCTGACACAGTTTCTAGGCCACCAACATTTTCTGGACTTTAGGGGGTCTAGGATGACTGTAAACCCCTTTTTTGGGCCTCCAAAGTTTTCAACATTTTTGCAGCCTAAGATGATTTTTAGGCCTTTTTTGGGCTGCTATCATATTCTGAACTTTCAGTGGTGCAGGATGCATGTTATTTCCATAAATACTTTTGGGAATTTCAGTGGTCTAGGATGCGGGTTAATGCCCATTTCAGGCTGCAAACGTTTTTGGGACATTCCGAGCTTTCTGACACAGTTTCTAGGCCACCAACATTTTCTGGACTTTAGGGGGTCTAGGATGACTATAAACCCCTTTTTTGGGCCTCCAAAGTCTTCAACATTTTTGCAGCCTAAAATGCATTTTAAGGCCTTCTTTGGGCTGCTATCATATTCTGAACTTTCAGGGGTGTAGGATGCATTTTTCGTGCCAAAACTATTTTTGGGAATTTCAGTGGTCTAGGATGCAGGTTAATGCCCCTTATAGGCTACAAATGTTTTTGGGACATTCAGAGCACTCTGATAGTTTTTTGGGCCACCAACATTTTCTGGACTTTAGGGGGTCTAGGATGCCTGTAAACCCCTTTTTTGGGCCTCCAAAGTTTTCAACATTTTTGCAGCCTAAGATGATTTTTAGCTCTTTTTTGGGCTGCTAACATATTCTGAACTTTCAGCGGTGTAGGATGCATTTTTCGTGCCATGAATATTTTTGGGAATTTCAGTGGTCTAGGATGCGGTTTAATGCCCATTTCAGGCTGCAAATATCTTTGGGACATTCAGAACTTTCTGACACAGTTTTTAGGCCACCAACATTTCCTGGACTTTAGGGGGTCTAGGATGACTGTAAACCCCTTTTTTGGGCCTCTAAAGTTTTCAACATTTTTGCAGCCTAAGATGCATGTTATGGCCTTTTTTGGGCTGCTAACATATTCTGAACTTTCAGCGGTGTAGGATGCATTTTTCGTGCCATGAATATTTTTGGGAATTTCAGTGGTCTAGGATGCGGTTTAATGCCCATTTCAGGCTGCAAATATTTTTGGGACATTCAGAGCTTTCTGACACAGTTTTTTGGGACACCAACATTTTCTGGACTTTAGGGGGCCTAGGATGACTGTAAACCCCTTTTTTGGGCCTCTAAAGTTTTCAACATTTTTGCAGCTTAAAATGCATATTAAGGCCTTTTTTGGGCTGCTAACATATTCTGAACTTTCAGTGGTGTAGGATGCATTTTTTGTGCCATAAATATTTTTGGGATTTTCAGTGCTCTAGGATGCGGGTTAATGCCCCTTTGAGGCTGCAAATGTTTTTGAGACATTCAGAGCTCTCTGACCCTGTTTTTGGGCAACCAACATTTTCTGGACTTTAGGGGGTCTAGGATGCCTGTAAACCCCTTTTTTGGGCCTCCAAATTTTTCAACATTATTGCAGCCTAAGATGCATTTTAAGGCCTTTTTTGGGCTGCTATCATATTCTGAACTTTCAGGGGTGTAGGATGCATTTTTCGTGCACAAAATATTTTTGGGAATTTCAGTGGTCTAGGATGCGGTTTAATGCCCATTTCAGGCTGCAAATATTTTTGGGACATTCAGAACTTTCTGATACAGTTTTTAGGCCACCAACATTTTCTGGACTTTAGGGGGTCTAGGATGACTGTAAACCCCTTTTTTGGGCCTCTAAAGTTTTCAACATTTTTGCAGCCTAAGATGCATATTAAGGCCTTTTTTGGGCTGCTAACATATTCTGAACTTTCAGTGGTGTAGGATGCATTTTTCGTGCCATGAATATTTTTGGGAATTTCAGTGGTCTAGGATGCGCGTTAATGCCCATTTCAGGCTGCAAATGTTTTTGGGATATTCAGAGCTCTCTGACCCCGTTTTTGGGCCACCAACATTTTCTGGACTTTAGGGGGTCTAGAATGCCTGTAAACCCCTTTTTTGGGCCTCCAAAGTTTTCACCATTTTTGCAGCCTAAGATGCATTTTAAGGCCTTTTTTTGGGCTGCTAACATATTCTGGACTTTCAGCGGTGTAGGATGCATTTTTCGTGCCATAAATATTTTTGGGAATTTCAGTGGTCTAGGATGCGGGTTAATGCCCATTTCAGGCTGCAAATGTTTTTGGGACATTCCGAGCTTTCTGACACAGTTTCTAGGCCACCAACATTTTCTGGACTTTAGGGGGTCTGGGATGACTGTAAACCCCTTTTTTGGGCCTCCAAAGTTTTCAACATTTTTGCAGCCTAAGATGATTTTTAGGCCTTTTTTGGGCTGCTATCATATTCTGAACTTTCAGTGGTGCAGGATGCATGTTATTTCCATAAATACTTTTGGGAATTTCAGTGGTCTAGGATGCGGGTTAATGCCCATTTCAGGCTGCAAATGTTTTTGGGACATTCCGAGCTTTCTGACACAGTTTCTAGGCCACCAACATTTTCTGGACTTTAGGGGGTCTAGGATGACGGTAAACCCCTTTTTTGGGCCTCCAAAGTCTTCAACATTTTTGCAGCCTAAAATGCATTTTAAGGCCTTTTTTGGGCTGCTATCATATTCTGAACTTTCGGGGGTGTAGGATGCATTTTTCGTGCCAAAACTATTTTTGGGAATTTCAGTGGTCTAGGATGCGGTTTAATGCCCATTTCAGGCTGCAAATATTTTTGGGACATTCAGAACTTTCAGACACAGTTTTTAGGCCACCAACATTTTCTGGACTTTAGGGGGTCTAGGATGCCTGTAAACCCCTTTTTTGGACCTCCAAAGTTTTCAATATTTTTGCAGCCTAAGATGCATTTTAAGGCCTTTTTTGGGCTGCTATCATATTCTGAACTTTCAGGGGTGTAGGATGCATTTTTCGTGCACAAAATATTTTTGGGAATTTCAGTGGTCTAGGATGCGGGTTAATGCCCATTTCAGGCTGCAAATGTTTTTGGGACATTCCGAGCTTTCTGACACAGTTTCTAGGCCACCAACATTTTCTGGACTTTAGGGGGTCTAGGATGACTGTAAACCCCTTTTTTGGGCCTCCAAAGTTTTCAACATTTTTGCAGCCTAAGATGCATTTTAAGGCCTTTTTTGGGCTGCTAACATATTCTGAACTTTCAGCGGTGTAGGATGCATTTTTCGTCCCATGAATATTTTTGGGAATTTCAGTGGTCTAGGATGCGGTTTAATGCCCATTTCAGGCTGCAAATGTTTTTGGGACATTCCGAGCTTTCTGACACAGTTTCTAGGCCACCAACATTTTCTGGACTTTAGGGGGTCTAGGATGACTGTAAACCCCTTTTTTGGGCCTCCAAAGTCTTCAACATTTTTGCAGCCTAAGATGCATTTTAAGGCCTTTTTTGGGCTGCTATCATATTCTGAACTTTCAGGGGTGTAGGATGCATTTTTCGTGCACAAAATATTTTGGGGGATTTCAGTGGTCTAGGATGCGGGTTAATGCCCATTTCAGGCTGCAAATGTTTTTGGGACATTCAGAGCTCTCTGACACAGTTTTTGGGCCACCAACTTTTTCTGGACTTTAGGGGGCCTAGGATGACTGTAAACCCCTTTTTTGGGCCTCTAAAGTTTTCAACATTTTTGCAGCTTAAAATGCATATTAAGGCCTTTTTTGGGCTGCTAACATATTCTGAACTTTCAGTGGTGTAGGATGCATTTTTCGTGCCATAAATATTTTTGGGATTTTCAGTGCTCTAGGATGCGGGTTAATGCCCCTTTCAGGCTGCAAATGTTTTTGAGACATTCAGAGCTCTCTGACCCTGTTTTTGGGCAACCAACATTTTCTGGACTTTAGGGGGTCTAGAATGCCTGTAAACCCCTTTTTTGGGCCTCCAAAGTTTTCAACATTTTTGCAGCCTAAGATGATTTTTAGGCCTTTTTTGGGCTGCTATCATATTCTGAACCTTCAGTGGTGCAGGATGCATGTTATTTCCATAAATACTTTTGGGAATTTCAGTGGTCTAGGATGCGGGTTAATGCCCATTTCAGGCTGCAAATGTTTTTGGGACATTCCGAGCTTTCTGACACAGTTTCTAGGCCACCAACATTTTCTGGACTTTAGGGGGTCTAGGATGACTGTAAACCCCTTTTTTGGGCCTCTAAAGTTTTCAACATTTTTGCAGCCTAAGATGCATTTTAAGGCCTATTTTGGGCTGCTGTCATATTCTGAACTTTCAGTGGTGCAGGATGCATGTTATTTCCATAAATATTTTTGGGAATTTCAGTGGTCTAGGATGCGGGTTAATGCCCATTTCAGGCTGCAAATGTTTTTGGGATATTCAGAGCTATCTGACACCGTTTTTGGGCAACCAACATTTTCTGGACTTTAGGGGGTCTAGGATGCCTGTAAACCCCTTTTTTGGGCCTCTAAAGTTTTCAACATTTTTGCAGCCTAAGATGCATTTTAAGGCCTTTTTTTGGGCTGCTAACATATTCTGAACTTTCAGCGGTGTAGGATGCATTTTTCGTGCCAAAACTATTTTTGGGAATTTCAGTGGTCTAGGATGCAGGTTAATGCCCCTTATAGGCTACAAATGTTTTTGGGACATTCAGAGCTCTCTGACAGTTTTTTGGGCCACAAACATTTTCTGGACTTTAGGGGGTCTAGGATGCCTGTAAACCCCTTCTTTGGACCTCCAAAGTTTTCAATATTTTTGCAGCCGAAAATGCATTTTAAGGCCTTTTTTGGGCTGCTATCATATTCTGAACTTTCAGGGGTGTAGGATGCATTTTTCGTGCCAAAACTATTTTTGGGAATTTCAGTGGTCTAGGATGCAGGTTAATGCCCCTTATAGGCTACACATGTTTTTGGGACATTCAGAGCTCTCTGACAGTTTTTTGGGCCACCAACATTTTCTGGACGTTAGGGGGTCTAGGATGCCTGTAAACCCCTTCTTTGGACCTCCAAAGTTTTCAATATTTTTGCAGCCTAAGATGCATTTTAAGGCATTTTTTGGGCTGCTAACATATTCTGAACTTTCAGCGGTGTAGGATGCATTTTTCGTGCCATGAATATTTTTGGGAATTTCAGTGGTCTAGGATGCGGTTTAATGCCCATTTCAGGCTGCAAATATTTTTGGGACATTCAGAACTTTCTGACACAGTTTTTAGGCCACCAACATTTTCTGGACTTTAGGGGGTCTAGGATGACTGTAAACCCCTTTTTTGGGCCTCTAAAGTTTTCAACATTTTTGCAGCCTAAGATGCATATTAAGGCCTTTTTTGGGCTGCTAACATATTCTGAACTTTCAGTGGTGTAGGATGCATTTTTCGTGCCATAAATATTTTTGGGATTTTCAGTGCTCTAGGATGCGGGTTAATGCCCCTTTCCGGCTGCAAATGTTTTTGAGACATTCAGAGCTCTCTGACCCTGTTTTTGGGCCACCAACATTTTCTGGACTTTAGGGGTCTAGGATGCCTGTAAAGCCCTTTTTTGGACCTCCAAAGTTTTCAATATTTTTGCAGCCTAAGATGCATTTTAAGGCCTTTTTTGGGCTGCTAACATATTCTGAACTTTCAGCGGTGTAGGATGCATTTTTGGTGCCATGAATATTTTTGGGATTTTCAGTGCTCTAGGATGCAGGTTAATGCCCCTTTCAGGCTGCAAATGTTTTTGAGACATTCAGAGATCTCTGACCCTGTTTTTGGGCCACCAACATTTTCTGGACTTTAGGGGTCTAGGATGCCTGTAAAGCCCTTTTTTGGACCTCCAAAGTTTTCAATATTTTTGCAGCCTAAGATGCATTTTAAGGCCTATTTTGGGCTGCTATCATATTCTGAACTTTCAGTGGTGCAGGATGCATGTTATTTCCATAAATATTTTTGGGAATTTCAGTGGTCTAGGATGCGGGTTAATGCCCATTTCAGGCTGCAAATGTTTTTGGGATATTCAGAGCTATCTGACACGTTTTTGGGCAACCAACATTTTCTGGACTTTAGGGGGTCTAGGATGCCTGTAAACCCCTTTTTTGGGCCTCTAAAGTTTTCAACATTTTTGCAGCCTAAGATGCATTTTAAGGCCTTTTTTTGGGCTGCTAACATATTCTGAACTTTCAGCGGTGTAGGATGCATTTTTTGTGCCATAAATATTTTTGGGAATTTCAGTGATCTAGGATGCGGGTTAATGCCCATTTCAGGCTGCAAATGTTTTTGGGACATTCCGAGCTTTCTGACACAGTTTCTAGGCCACCAACATTTTGTGGACTTTAGGGGGTCTAGGATGACTGTAAACCCCTTTTTTGGGCCTCCAAAGTCTTCAACATTTTTGCAGCCTAAGATGCATTTTAAGGCCTTTTTTGGGCTGCTAACATATTCTGAACTTTCAGCGGTGTAGGATGCATTTTTCGTGCCATGAATATTTTTGGGAATTTCAGTGGTCTAGGATGCGGTTTAATGCCCATTTCAGGCTGCAAATGTTTTTGGGACATTCCGAGCTTTCTGACACAGTTTCTAGGCCACCAACATTTTCTGGACTTTAGGGGGTCTAGGATGACTGTAAACCCCTTTTTTGGGCCTCCAAAGTCTTCAACATTTTTGCAGCCTAAGATGCATTTTAAGGCCTTTTTTGGGCTGCTATCATATTCTGAACTTTCAGGGGTGTAGGATGCATTTTTCGTGCACAAAATATTTTTGGGGATTTCAGTGGTCTAGGATGCGGGTTAATGCCCATTTCAGGCTGCACATGTTTTTGGGACATTCATAGCTCTCTGACACAGTTTTTGGGCCACCAACTTTTTCTGGACTTTAGGGGGCCTAGGATGACTGTAAACCCCTTTTTTGGGCCTCTAAAGTTTTCAACATTTTTGCAGCTTAAAATGCATATTAAGGCCTTTTTTGGGCTGCTAACATATTCTGAACTTTCAGTGGTGTAGGATGCATTTTTCGTGCCATAAATATTTTTGGGATTTTCAGTGCTCTAGGATGCGGGTTAATGCCCCTTTCAGGCTGCAAATGTTTTTGAGACATTCAGAGCTCTCTGACCCTGTTTTTGGGCAACCAACATTTTCTGGACTTTAGGGGGTCTAGGATGCCTGTAAACCCCTTTTTTGGACCTCCAAAGTTTTCAACAGTTTTGCAGCCTAAGATGCATTTTAAGGCCTTTTTTGGGCTGCTATCATATTCTGAACTTTCAGGGGTGTAGGATGCATTTTTCGTGCACAAAATATTTTTGGGAATTTCAGTGGTCTAGGATGCGGGTTAATGCCCATTTCAGGCTGCAAATGTTTTTGGGACATTCCGAGCTTTCTGACACAGTTTCTAGGCCACCAACATTTTCTGGACTTTAGGGGGTCTAGGATGACTGTAAACCCCTTTTTTGGGCCTCCAAAGTTTTCAACATTTTTGCAGCCTAAGATGATTTTTAGGCCTTTTTTGGGCTGCTATCATATTCTGAACTTTCAGTGGTGCAGGATGCATGTTATTTCCATAAATACTTTTGGGAATTTCAGTGGTCTAGGATGCGGGTTAATGCCCATTTCAGGCTGCAAACGTTTTTGGGACATTCCGAGCTTTCTGACACAGTTTCTAGGCCACCAACATTTTCTGGACTTTAGGGGGTCTAGGATGACTATAAACCCCTTTTTTGGGCCTCCAAAGTCTTCAACATTTTTGCAGCCTAAAATGCATTTTAAGGCCTTCTTTGGGCTGCTATCATATTCTGAACTTTCAGGGGTGTAGGATGCATTTTTCGTGCCAAAACTATTTTTGGGAATTTCAGTGGTCTAGGATGCAGGTTAATGCCCCTTATAGGCTACAAATGTTTTTGGGACATTCAGAGCACTCTGATAGTTTTTTGGGCCACCAACATTTTCTGGACTTTAGGGGGTCTAGGATGCCTGTAAACCCCTTTTTTGGGCCTCCAAAGTTTTCAACATTTTTGCAGCCTAAGATGATTTTTAGGCCTTTTTTGGGCTGCTAACATATTCTGAACTTTCAGCGGTGTAGGATGCATTTTTCGTGCCATGAATATTTTTGGGAATTTCAGTGGTCTAGGATGCGGTTTAATGCCCATTTCAGGCTGCAAATATCTTTGGGACATTCAGAACTTTCTGACACAGTTTTTAGGCCACCAACATTTTCTGGACTTTAGGGGGTCTAGGATGACTGTAAACCCCTTTTTTGGGCCTCTAAAGTTTTCAACATTTTTGCAGCCTAAGATGCATGTTATGGCCTTTTTTGGGCTGCTAACATATTCTGAACTTTCAGCGGTGTAGGATGCATTTTTCGTGCCATGAATATTTTTGGGAATTTCAGTGGTCTAGGATGCGGTTTAATGCCCATTTCAGGCTGCAAATATTTTTGGGACATTCAGAGCTTTCTGACACAGTTTTTTGGGACACCAACATTTTCTGGACTTTAGGGGGCCTAGGATGACTGTAAACCCCTTTTTTGGGCCTCTAAAGTTTTCAACATTTTTGCAGCTTAAAATGCATATTAAGGCCTTTTTTGGGCTGCTAACATATTCTGAACTTTCAGTGGTGTAGGATGCATTTTTTGTGCCATAAATATTTTTGGGATTTTCAGTGCTCTAGGATGCGGGTTAATGCCCCTTTGAGGCTGCAAATGTTTTTGAGACATTCAGAGCTCTCTGACCCTGTTTTTGGGCAACCAACATTTTCTGGACTTTAGGGGGTCTAGGATGCCTGTAAACCCCTTTTTTGGGCCTCCAAATTTTTCAACATTATTGCAGCCTAAGATGCATTTTAAGGCCTTTTTTGGGCTGCTATCATATTCTGAACTTTCAGGGGTGTAGGATGCATTTTTCGTGCACAAAATATTTTTGGGAATTTCAGTGGTCTAGGATGCGGGTTAATGCCCCTTTCAGGCTGCAAATGTTTTTGAGACATTCAGAGCTCTCTGACCCTGTTTTTGGGCAACCAACATTTTCTGGACTTTAGGGGGTCTAGGATGCCTGTAAACCCCTTTTTTGGGCCTCCAAAGTTTTCAATATTTTTGCAGCCTAAGATGCATTTTAAAGCCTTTTTTGGGCTGCTAGCATATTCTGAACTTTCAGCGGTGTAGGATGCATTTTTCGTGCCATGAATATTTTTGGGAATTTCAGTGGTCTAGGATGCGGTTTAATGCCCATTTCAGGCTGCAAATATTTTTGGGACATTCAGAACTTTCTGATACAGTTTTTAGGCCACCAACATTTTCTGGACTTTAGGGGGTCTAGGATGACTGTAAACCCCTTTTTTGGGCCTCTAAAGTTTTCAACATTTTTGCAGCCTAAGATGCATATTAAGGCCTTTTTTGGGCTGCTAACATATTCTGAACTTTCAGTGGTGTAGGATGCATTTTTCGTGCCATGAATATTTTTGGGAATTTCAGTGGTCTAGGATGCGCGTTAATGCCCATTTCAGGCTGCAAATGTTTTTGGGATATTCAGAGCTCTCTGACCCCGTTTTTGGGCCACCAACATTTTCTGGACTTTAGGGGGTCTAGAATGCCTGTAAACCCCTTTTTTGGGCCTCCAAAGTTTTCACCATTTTTGCAGCCTAAGATGCATTTTAAGGCCTTTTTTTGGGCTGCTAACATATTCTGGACTTTCAGCGGTGTAGGATGCATTTTTCGTGCCATAAATATTTTTGGGAATTTCAGTGGTCTAGGAAGCGGGTTAATGCCCATTTCAGGCTGCAAATGTTTTTGGGACATTCCGAGCTTTCTGACACAGTTTCTAGGCCACCAACATTTTCTGGACTTTAGGGGGTCTGGGATGACTGTAAACCCCTTTTTTGGGCCTCCAAAGTTTTCAACATTTTTGCAGCCTAAGATGATTTTTAGGCCTTTTTTGGGCTGCTATCATATTCTGAACTTTCAGTGGTGCAGGATGCATGTTATTTCCATAAATACTTTTGGGAATTTCAGTGGTCTAGGATGCGGGTTAATGCCCATTTCAGGCTGCAAATGTTTTTGGGACATTCCGAGCTTTCTGACACAGTTTCTAGGCCACCAACATTTTCTGGACTTTAGGGGGTCTAGGATGACGGTAAACCCCTTTTTTGGGCCTCCAAAGTCTTCAACATTTTTGCAGCCTAAAATGCATTTTAAGGCCTTTTTTGGGCTGCTATCATATTCTGAACTTTCGGGGGTGTAGGATGCATTTTTCGTGCCAAAACTATTTTTGGGAATTTCAGTGGTCTAGGATGCGGTTTAATGCCCATTTCAGGCTGCAAATATTTTTGGGACATTCAGAACTTTCTGACACAGTTTTTAGGCCACCAACATTTTCTGGACTTTAGGGGGTCTAGGATGCCTGTAAACCCCTTTTTTGGACCTCCAAAGTTTTCAATATTTTTGCAGCCTAAGATGCATTTTTAGGCCTTTTTTGGGCTGCTAACATATTCTGAACTTTCAGCGGTGTAGGATGCATTTTTCGTGCCATGAATATTTTTGGGAATTTCAGTGGTCTAGGATGCGGTTTAATGCCCATTTCAGGCTGCAAATATCTTTGGGACATTCAGAACTTTCTGACACAGTTTTTAGGCCACCAACATTTTCTGGACTTTAGGGGGTCTAGGATGACTGTAAACCCCTTTTTTGGGCCTCTAAAGTTTTCAACATTTTTGCAGCCTAAGATGCATGTTATGGCCTTTTTTGGGCTGCTAACATATTCTGAACTTTCAGCGGTGTAGGATGCATTTTTCGTGCCATGAATATTTTTGGGAATTTCAGTGGTCTAGGATGCGGTTTAATGCCCATTTCAGGCTGCAAATATTTTTGGGACATTCAGAGCTTTCTGACACAGTTTTTTGGGACACCAACATTTTCTGGACTTTAGGGGGCCTAGGATGACTGTAAACCCCTTTTTTGGGCCTCAAAGTTTTCAACATTTTTGCAGCTTAAAATGCATATTAAGGCCTTTTTTGGGCTGCTAACATATTCTGAACTTTCAGTGGTGTAGGATGCATTTTTCGTGCACAAAATATTTTTGGGAATTTCAGTGGTCTAGGATGCGGGTTAATGCCCCTTTCAGGCTGCAAATGTTTTTGAGACATTCAGAGCTCTCTGACCCTGTTTTTGGGCAACCAACATTTTCTGGACTTTAGGGGGTCTAGGATGCCTGTAAACCCCTTTTTTGGGCCTCCAAAGTTTTCAATATTTTTGCAGCCTAAGATGCATTTTAAAGCCTTTTTTGGGCTGCTAGCATATTCTGAACTTTCAGCGGTGTAGGATGCATTTTTCGTGCCATGAATATTTTTGGGAATTTCAGTGGTCTAGGATGCGGTTTAATGCCCATTTCAGGCTGCAAATATTTTTGGGACATTCAGAACTTTCTGATACAGTTTTTAGGCCACCAACATTTTCTGGACTTTAGGGGGTCTAGGATGACTGTAAACCCCTTTTTTGGGCCTCAAAGTTTTCAACATTTTTGCAGCCTAAGATGCATATTAAGGCCTTTTTTGGGCTGCTAACATATTCTGAACTTTCAGTGGTGTAGGATGCATTTTTCGTGCCATGAATATTTTTGGGAATTTCAGTGGTCTAGGATGCGCGTTAATGCCCATTTCAGGCTGCAAATGTTTTTGGGATATTCAGAGCTCTCTGACCCCGTTTTTGGGCCACCAACATTTTCTGGACTTTAGGGGGTCTAGAATGCCTGTAAACCCCTTTTTTGGGCCTCCAAAGTTTTCACCATTTTTGCAGCCTAAGATGCATTTTAAGGCCTTTTTTTGGGCTGCTAACATATTCTGGACTTTCAGCGGTGTAGGATGCATTTTTCGTGCCATAAATATTTTTGGGAATTTCAGTGGTCTAGGATGCGGGTTAATGCCCATTTCAGGCTGCAAATGTTTTTGGGACATTCCGAGCTTTCTGACACAGTTTCTAGGCCACCAACATTTTCTGGACTTTAGGGGGTCTGGGATGACTGTAAACCCCTTTTTTGGGCCTCCAAAGTTTTCAACATTTTTGCAGCCTAAGATGATTTTTAGGCCTTTTTTGGGCTGCTATCATATTCTGAACTTTCAGTGGTGCAGGATGCATGTTATTTCCATAAATACTTTTGGGAATTTCAGTGGTCTAGGATGCGGGTTAATGCCCATTTCAGGCTGCAAATGTTTTTGGGACATTCCGAGCTTTCTGACACAGTTTCTAGGCCACCAACATTTTCTGGACTTTAGGGGGTCTAGGATGACGGTAAACCCCTTTTTTGGGCCTCCAAAGTCTTCAACATTTTTGCAGCCTAAAATGCATTTTAAGGCCTTTTTTGGGCTGCTATCATATTCTGAACTTTCGGGGGTGTAGGATGCATTTTTCGTGCCAAAACTATTTTTGGGAATTTCAGTGGTCTAGGATGCGGTTTAATGCCCATTTCAGGCTGCAAATATTTTTGGGACATTCAGAACTTTCTGACACAGTTTTTAGGCCACCAACATTTTCTGGACTTTAGGGGGTCTAGGATGCCTGTAAACCCCTTTTTTGGACCTCCAAAGTTTTCAATATTTTTGCAGCCTAAGATGCATTTTAAGGCCTTTTTTGGGCTGCTATCATATTCTGAACTTTCAGGGGTGTAGGATGCATTTTTCGTGCACAAAATATTTTTGGGAATTTCAGTGGTCTAGGATGCGGGTTAATGCCCATTTCAGGCTGCAAATGTTTTTGGGACATTCCGAGCTTTCTGACACAGTTTCTAGGCCACCAACATTTTCTGGACTTTAGGGGGTCTAGGATGACTGTAAACCCCTTTTTTGGGCCTCCAAAGTTTTCAACATTTTTGCAGCCTAAGATGATTTTTAGGCCTTTTTTGGGCTGCTATCATATTCTGAACTTTCAGTGGTGCAGGATGCATGTTATTTCCATAAATACTTTTGGGAATTTCAGTGGTCTAGGATGCGGGTTAATGCCCATTTCAGGCTGCAAATGTTTTTGGGACATTCCGAGCTTTCTGACACAGTTTCTAGGCCACCAACATTTTCTGGACTTTAGGGGGTCTAGGATGACTATAAACCCCTTTTTTGGGCCTCCAAAGTCTTCAACATTTTTGCAGCCTAAAATGCATTTTAAGGCCTTCTTTGGGCTGCTATCATATTCTGAACTTTCAGGGGTGTAGGATGCATGTTTCATGCCAAAACTATTTTTGGGAATTTCAGTGGTCTAGGATGCAGGTTAATGCCCCTTATAGGCTATAAATGTTTTTGGGACATTCAGAGCACTCTGATAGTTTTTTGGGCCACCAACATTTTCTGGATTTTAGGGGGTCTAGGATGCCTGTAAACCCCTTTTTTGGGCCTCCAAAGTTTTCAACATTTTTGCAGCCTAAGATGATTTTTAGGCCTTTTTTGGGCTGCTAACATATTCTGAACTTTCAGCGGTGTAGGATGCATTTTTCGTGCCATGAATATTTTTGGGAATTTCAGTGGTCTAGGATGCGGTTTAATGCCCATTTCAGGCTGCAAATATCTTTGGGACATTCAGAACTTTCTGACACAGTTTTTAGGCCACCAACATTTTCTGGACTTTAGGGGGTCTAGGATGACTGTAAACCCCTTTTTTGGGCCTCTAAAGTTTTCAACATTTTTGCAGCCTAAGATGCATGTTATGGCCTTTTTTGGGCTGCTAACATATTCTGAACTTTCAGCGGTGTAGGATGCATTTTTCGTGCCATGAATATTTTTGGGAATTTCAGTGGTCTAGGATGCGGTTTAATGCCCATTTCAGGCTGCAAATATTTTTGGGACATTCAGAGCTTTCTGACACAGTTTTTTGGAACACCAACATTTTCTGGACTTTAGGGGGCCTAGGATGACTGTAAACCCCTTTTTTGGGCCTCTAAAGTTTTCAACATTTTTGCAGCTTAAAATGCATATTAAGGCCTTTTTTGGGCTGCTAACATATTCTGAACTTTCAGTGGTGTAGGATGCATTTTTTGTGCCATAAATATTTTTGGGATTTTCAGTGCTCTAGGATGCGGGTTAATGCCCCTTTGAGGCTGCAAATGTTTTTGAGACATTCAGAGCTCTCTGACCCTGTTTTTGGGCAACCAACATTTTCTGGACTTTAGGGGTCTAGGATGCCTGTAAACCCCTTTTTTGGGCCTCCAAGTTTTTCAACATTATTGCAGCCTAAGATGCATTTTAAGGCCTTTTTTGGGCTGCTATCATATTCTGAACTTTCAGGGGTGTAGGATGCATTTTTCGTGCACAAAATATTTTTGGGAATTTCAGTGGTCTAGGATGCGGGTTAATGCCCCTTTCAGGCTGCAAATGTTTTTGAGACATTCAGAGCTCTCTGACCCTGTTTTTGGGCAACCAACATTTTCTGGACTTTAGGGGGTCTAGGATGCCTGTAAACCCCTTTTTTGGGCCTCTAAAGTTTTCAACATTTTTGCAGCCTAAGATGCATATTAAGGCCTTTTTTGGGCTGCTAACATATTCTGAACTTTCAGTGGTGTAGGATGCATTTTTCGTGCCATGAATATTTTTGGGAATTTCAGTGGTCTAGGATGCGCGTTAATGCCCATTTCAGGCTGCAAATGTTTTTGGGATATTCAGAGCTCTCTGACCCCGTTTTTGGGCCACCAACATTTTCTGGACTTTAGGGGGTCTAGAATGCCTGTAAACCCCTTTTTTGGGCCTCCAAAGTTTTCACCATTTTTGCAGCCTAAGATGCATTTTAAGGCCTTTTTTTGGGCTGCTAACATATTCTGGACTTTCAGCGGTGTAGGATGCATTTTTCGTGCCATAAATATTTTTGGGAATTTCAGTGGTCTAGGATGCGGGTTAATGCCCATTTCAGGCTGCAAATGTTTTTGGGACATTCCGAGCTTTCTGACACAGTTTCTAGGCCACCAACATTTTCTGGACTTTAGGGGGTCTAGGATGACGGTAAACCCCTTTTTTGGGCCTCCAAAGTCTTCAACATTTTTGCAGCCTAAAATGCATTTTAAGGCCTTTTTTGGGCTGCTATCATATTCTGAACTTTCGGGGGTGTAGGATGCATTTTTCGTGCCAAAACTATTTTTGGGAATTTCAGTGGTCTAGGATGCGGTTTAATGCCCATTTCAGGCTGCAAATATTTTTGGGACATTCAGAACTTTCTGACACAGTTTTTAGGCCACCAACATTTTCTGGACTTTAGGGGGTCTAGGATGCCTGTAAACCCCTTTTTTGGACCTCCAAAGTTTTCAATATTTTTGCAGCCTAAGATGCATTTTAAGGCCTTTTTTGGGCTGCTAACATATTCTGAACTTTCAGCGGTGTAGGATGCATTTTTCGTGCCATGAATATTTTTGGGAATTTCAGTGGTCTAGGATGCGGTTTAATGCCCATTTCAGGCTGCAAATATTTTTGGGACATTCAGAACTTTCTGACACAGTTTTTAGGCCACCAACATTTTCTGGACTTTAGGGGGTCTAGGATGACTGTAAACCCCTTTTTTGGGCCTCTAAAGTTTTCAACATTTTTGCAGCCTAAGATGCATATTAAGGCCTTTTTTGGGCTGCTAACATATTCTGAACTTTCAGTGGTGTAGGATGCATTTTTCGTGCCATAAATATTTTTCGGATTTTCAGTGCTCTAGGATGCGGGTTAATGCCCCTTTCAGGCTGCAAATGTTTTTGAGACATTCAGAGCTCTCTGACCCTGTTTTTGGGCAACCAACATTTTCTGGACTTTAGGGGGTCTAGGATGCCTGTAAACCCCTTTTTTGGACCTCCAAAGTTTTCAACAGTTTTGCAGCCTAAGATGCATTTTAAGGCCTTTTTTGGGCTGCTATCATATTCTGAACTTTCAGGGGTGTAGGATGCATTTTCCGTGCACAAAATATTTTTGGGAATTTTAGTGGTCTAGGATGCGGGTTAATGCCCATTTCAGGCTGCAAATGTTTTTGGGACATTCCGAGCTTTCTGACGCAGTTTCTAGGCCACCAACATTTTCTGGACTTTAGGGGGTCTAGGATGACTGTAAGCCCCTTTTTTGGGCCTCCAAAGTTTTCAACATTTTTGCAGCCTAAGATGATTTTTAGGCCTTTTTTGGGCTGCTATCATATTCTGAACTTTCAGTGGTGCAGGATGCATGTTATTTCCATAAATACTTTTGGGAATTTCAGTGGTCTAGGATGCGGGTTAATGCCCATTTCAGGCTGCAAATGTTTTTGGGACATTCCGAGCTTTCTGACACAGTTTCTAGGCCACCAACATTTTCTGGACTTTAGGGGGTCTAGGATGACGGTAAACCCCTTTTTTGGGCCTCCAAAGTCTTCAACATTTTTGCAGCCTAAAATGCATTTTAAGGCCTTCTTTGGGCTGCTATCATATTCTGAACTTTCAGGGGTGTAGGATGCATTTTTCGTGCCAAAACTATTTTTGGGAATTTCAGTGGTCTAGGATGCAGGTTAATGCCCCTTATAGGCTACAAATGTTTTTGGGACATTCAGAGCTCTCTGACAGTTTTTTGGGCCACCAACATTTTCTGGACTTTAGGGGGTCTAGGATGCCTGTAAACCCCTTCTTTGGACCTCCAAAGTTTTCAATATTTTTGCAGCCTAAGATGCATTTTAAGGCCTTTTTTGGGCTGCTAACATATTCTGAACTTTCAGCGGTGTAGGATGCATTTTTCGTGCCATGAATATTTTTGGGCATTTCAGTGGTCTAGGATGCGGTTTAATGCCCATTTCAGGCTGCAAATATTTTTGGGACATTCAGAACTTTCTGACACAGTTTTTAGGCCACCAACATTTTCTGGACTTTAGGGGGTCTAGGATGACTGTAAACCCCTTTTTTGGGCCTCTAAAGTTTTCAACATTTTTGCAGCCTAAGATGCATATTAAGGCCTTTTTTGGGCTGCTAACATATTCTGAACTTTCAGTGGTGTAGGATGCATTTTTCGTGACATAAATATTTTTGGGAATTTCATTGGTTTAGGATGCGGGTTAATGCCCATTTCAGGCTGCAAATGTTTTTGGGATATTCAGAGCTCTCTGACACCGTTTTTGGGCCACCAACATTTTCTGGACTTTAGGGGGTCTAGAATGCCTGTAAACCCCTTTTTTGGGCCTCCAAAGTTTTCACCATTTTTGCAGCCTAAGATGCATTTTAAGGCCTTTTTTTGGGCTGCTAACATATTCTGGACTTTCAGCGGTGTAGGATGCATTTTTCGTGCCATAAATATTTTTGGGAATTTCAGTGGTCTAGGATGCGGGTTAATGCCCATTTCAGGCTGCAAATGTTTTTGGGACATTCCGAGCTTTCTGACACAGTTTCTAGGCCACCAACTTTTTCTGGACTTTAGGGGGTCTAGGATGACTGTAAACCCCTTTTTTGGGCCTCCAAAGTTTTCAACATTTTTGCAGCCTAAGATGATTTTTAGGCCTTTTTTGGGCTGCTATCATATTCTGAACTTTCAGTGGTGCAGGATGCATGTTATTTCCATAACTACTTTTGGGAATTTCAGTGGTCTAGGATGCGGGTTAATGCCCATTTCAGGCTGCAAATGTTTTTGGGACATTCCGAGCTTTCTGACACAGTTTCTAAGCCACCAACATTTTCTGGACTTTAGGGGGTCTAGGATGACGGTAAACCCCTTTTTTGGGCCTCCAAAGTCTTCAAAATTTTTGCAGCCTAAAATGCATTTTAAGGCCTTTTTTGGGCTGCTATCATATTCTGAACTTTCAGGGGTGTAGGATGCATTTTTCGTGCCAAAACTATTTTTGGGAATTTCAGTGGTCTAGGATGCAGGTTAATGCCCCTTATAGGCTACAAATGTTTTTGGGACATTCAGAGCTCTCTTACAGTTTTTTGGGCCACCAACATTTTCTGGACTTTAGGGGGTCTAGGATGCCTGTAAACCCCTTTTTTGGACCTCCAAAGTTTTCAATATTTTTGCAGCCTAAGATGCATTTTAAGGCCTTTTTTGGGCTGCTAACATATTCTGAACTTTCAGCGGTGTAGGATGCATTTTTCGTGCCATAAATATTTTTAGGAATTTCAGTGGTCTAGGATGCAGGTTAATGCCCATTTCAGGCTGCAAATGTTTTTGGGATATTCAGAGCTCTCTGACAACGTTTTTGGGCCACCAACATTTTCTGGACTTTAGGGGGTCTAGAATGCCTGTAAACCCCTTTTTTGGGCCTCCAAAGTTTTCACCATTTTTGCAGCCTAAGATGCATTTTAAGGCCTTTTTTGGGCTGCTATCATATTCTGAACTTTCAGGGGTGTAGGATGCATTTTTCGTGCCCAAAATATTTTTGGGAATTTCAGTGGTCTAGGATGCGGGTTTATGCCCATTTCAGGCTGCAAATGTTTTTGGGACATTCCGAGCTTTCTGACACAGTTTCTAGGCCACCAACATTTTCTGGACTTTAGGGGGTCTAGGATGACTGTAAACCCCTTTTTTGGGCCTCCAAAGTTTTCAACATTTTTGCAGCCCTAAGATGCATGTTATGGCCTTTTTTGGGCTGCTAACATATTCTGAACTTTCAGCGGTGTAGGATGCGTTTTTCCTGCCATAAATATTTTTGGGAATTTCAGTGGTCTAGGATGCGGGTTAATGCCCATTTCAGGCTGCAAATGTTTTTGGGACATTCCGAGCTTTCTGACACAGTTTCTAGGCCACCAACATTTTCTGGACTTTAGGGGGTCTAGGACGCGGTTTAATACCCATTTCAGGCTGCAAATATTTTTGGAATATTCAGAGCTTTCTGACACAGTTTTTAGGCCACCAACATTTTCTGGACTTTAGGGGGTTTATGATGCCTGTAAACCCCTTTTTTGGACCTCCAAAGTTTTCAATATTTTTGCAGCCTAAGATGCATTTTAAGGCCTTTTTTGGGCTGCTATCATTTTCTGAACTTTCAGGGGTGTAGGATGCATTTTCCGTGCACAAAATATTTTTGGGAATTTCAGTGGTCTAGGATGCGGGTTAATGCCCATTTCAGGCTGCAAATGTTTTTGGGATATTCAGAGCTCTCTGACACAGTTTTTAGGCCACCAACATTTTCTGAACTTTAGGGGGTCTAGGATGCCTGTAAACCCCTTTTTTGGGCCTCCAAACATTTCAACATTTTTGCAGCAAAAAGATGCATTTTAAGGCATTTTTCTGGGCTTCTAACATATTCTGAACTTTCAGCGGTGCAGGATGCATTTTTCGTGCCATAAATATTTTTGGGAATTTCAGTGGTCTAGGATGCGGGTTAATGCCCATTTCAGGCTGCAAATGTTTTTGGGACATTCAGAGCTCTCTGACACAGTTTTTGGGCCACCAACATTTTCCGGACTTTAGGGGGTCTAGGATGACTGTAAACCCCTTTTTTGGGCCTCCAAAGTTTTCAACATTTTTGCAGCCTAAGATGATTTTTAGGCCTTTTATGGGCTGCTATCATATTCTGAACTTTCAGTGGTGCAGGATGCATGTTATTTCCATAAATACTTTTGGGAATTTCAGTGGTCTAGGATGCGGGTTAATGCCCATTTCAGGCTGCAAATGTTTTTGGGACATTCCGAGCTTTCTGACACAGTTTTTAGGCCACCAACATTTTCTGGACTTTAGGGGGTCTAGGATGCCTGTAAACCCCTTTTTTGGGCCTCCAAAGTTTTCTACATTTTTGCAGCCATAAGATGCATTTTAAGGCATTTTTCTGGGCTTCTAACATATTCTGAACTTTCAGCGGTGCAGGATGAATTTTTCGTGCCATAAATATTTTTGGGAATTTCAGTGGTCTAGGATGTGGGTTAATGCCCATTTCAGGCTGCAAATGTTTTTGGGACATTCAGAGCTCTCTGACACAGTTTTTGGGCAACCAACATTTTCCGGACTTTAGGGGGTCGAGGATGACTGTAAACCCCTTTTTTGGGCCTCTAAAGTTTTCAACATTTTTGCAGCCTAAGATGCATATTAATGCCTTTTTTGGGCTGCTAACATATTCTGAACTTTCAGTGGTGTAGGATGCATTTTTCGTGCCATAAATATTTTTGGGAATTTCAGTGGTCTAGGATGCGGGTTAATGCCCATTTCAGGCTGCAAATGTTTTTGGGATATTCAGAGCTCTCTGACACCATTTTTGGGCCACCAACATTTTCTGGACTATAGGGGGTCTAGGATGCCTGTAAACCCCTTTTTTGGGCCTCCAAAGTTTTCTACAGTTTTTCAGCCCTAAAATGCATGTTATGGCCTTTTTTGGGCTGCTAACATATTCTGAACTTTCAGCGGTGTAGGATGCATTTTTCATGCCATGAATATTTTTGGGAATTTCAGTGGTCTAGGATGCGGTTTAATGCCCATTTCAGGCTGCAAATATTTTTGGGACATTCAGAGCTTTCTGACACAGTTTTTAGGCCACCAACATTTTCTGGACTTTAGGGGGTCTGGAATGCCTGTAAACCCCTTTTTTTGGCCTCCAAAGTTTTCAACATTTTTGCAGCCTAAGATGCATTTTAAGGCCTTTTTTGGGCTGCTATCATATTCTGAACTTTAAGGGGTGTAGGGTGCATTTTTCGTGCCATAAATATTTTTGGGAATTTCAGTGGTCTAGGATGCAGGTTAATGCCCCTTATAGGCTACACATGTTTTTGGGACATTCAGAGCTCTCTGACAGTTTTTTGGGACACCAACATTTTCTGGACTTTAGGGGGCCTAGGATGACTGTAAACCCCTTTTTTGGGCCTCTAAAGTTTTCAACATTTTTGCAGCTTAAAATGCATATTAAGGCCTTTTTTGGGCTGCTGACATATTCTGAACTTTCAGTGGTTTAGGATGCATTTTTCGTGCCATAAATATTTTTGGGATTTTCAGTGCTCTAGGATGCGGGTTAATGCCCCTTTCAGGCTGCAAATGTTTTTGGGATATTCAGAGCTCTCTGACACCGTTTTTGGGCCACCAACATTTTCTGGACTTTAGGGGGTCTAGAATGCCTGTAAACCCCTTTTTTGGGCCTCCAAAGTTTTCACCATTTTTGCAGCCTAAGATGCATTTTAAGGCCTTTTTTTGGGCTGCTAACATATTCTGGACTTTCAGCGGTGTAGGATGCATTTTTCGTGCCATAAATATTTTTGGGAATTTCAGTGGTCTAGGATGCGGGTTAATGCCCATTTCAGGCTGCAAATGTTTTTGGGACATTCCGAGCTTTCTGACACAGTTTCTAGGCCACCAACATTTTCTGGACTTTAGGGGTCTAGGATGCCTGTAAACCCCTTTTTTGGGCCTCCAAAGTTTTCAACATTTTTGCAGCCTAAGATGCATTTTAAGGCCTTTTTTGGGCTGCTATCATATTCTGAACTTTCAGGGGTGTAGGATGCATTTTTCGTGCCCAAAATATTTTTGGGAATTTCAGTGGTCTAGGATGCGGGTTTATGCCCATTTCAGGCTGCAAATGTTTTTGGGACATTCCAAGCTTTCTGACACAGTTTCTAGGCCACCAACATTTTCTGGACTTTAGGGGGTCTAGGATGACTGTAAACCCCTTTTTTGGGCCTCCAAAGTTTTCAACATTTTTGCAGCCCTAAGATGCATGTTATGGCCTTTTTTGGGCTGCTAACATATTCTGAACTTTCAGCGGTGTAGGATGCGTTTTTCCTGCCATAAATATTTTTGGGAATTTCAGTGGTCTAGGATGCGGGTTAATGCCCATTTCAGGCTGCAAATGTTTTTGGGACATTCCGAGCTTTCTGACACAGTTTCTAGGCCACCAACATTTTCTGGACTTTAGGGGGTCTAGGACGCGGTTTAATACCCATTTCAGGCTGCAAATATTTTTGGGACATTCAGAGCTTTCTGACACAGTTTTTAGGCCACCAACATTTTCTGGACTTTAGGGGGTCTAGGATGCCTGTAAACCCCTTTTTTGGACCTCCAAAGTTTTCAATATTTTTGCAGCCTAAGATGCATTTTAAGGCCTTTTTTGGGCTGCTATCATTTTCTGAACTTTCAGGGGTGTAGGATGCATTTTTCGTGCACAAAATATTTTTGGGAATTTCAGTGGTCTAGGATGCGGGTTAATGCCCATTTCAGGCTGCAAATGTTTTTGGGATATTCAGAGCTCTCTGACACAGTTTTTAGGCCACCAACATTTTCTGAACTTTAGGGGGTCTAGGATGCCTGTAAACCCCTTTTTTGGGCCTCCAAACATTTCAACATTTTTGCAGCAAAAAGATGCATTTTAAGGCATTTTTCTGGGCTTCTAACATATTCTGAACTTTCAGCGGTGCAGGATGCATTTTTCGTGCCATAAATATTTTTGGGAATTTCAGTGGTCTAGGATGCGGGTTAATGCCCATTTCAGGCTGTAAATGTTTTTGGGACATTCAGAGCTCTCTGACACAGTTTTTGGGCCACCAACATTTTCCGGACTTTAGGGGGTCTAGGATGACTGTAAACCCCTTTTTTGGGCCTCCAAAGTTTTCAACATTTTTGCAGCCTAAGATGATTTTTAGGCCTTTTTTGGGCTGCTATCATATTCTGAACTTTCAGTGGTGCAGGATGCATGTTATTTCCATAAATACTTTTGGGAATTTCAGTGGTCTAGGATGCGGGTTAATGCCCATTTCAGGCTGCAAATGTTTTTGGGACATTCCGAGCTTTCTGACACAGTTTTTAGGCCACCAACATTTTCTGGACTTTAGGGGGTCTAGGATGCCTGTAAACCCCTTTTTTGGGCCTCCAAAGTTTTCTACATTTTTGCAGCCATAAGATGCATTTTAAGGCATTTTTCTGGGCTTCTAACATATTCTGAACTTTCAACGGTGCAGGATGAATTTTTCGTGCCATAAATATTTTTGGGAATTTCAGTGGTCTAGGATGCGGGTTAATGCCCATTTCAGGCTGCAAATGTTTTTGGGACATTCAGAGCTCTCTGACACAGTTTTTGGGCAACCAACATTTTCCGGACTTTAGGGGGTCGAGGATGACTGTAAACCCCTTTTTTGGGCCTCTAAAGTTTTCAACATTTTTGCAGCCTAAGATGCATATTAATGCCTTTTTTGGGCTGCTAACATATTCTGAACTTTCAGTGGTGTAGGATGCATTTTTCGTGCCATAAATATTTTTGGGAATTTCAGTGGTCTAGGATGCGGGTTAATGCCCATTTCAGGCAGCAAATGTTTTTGGGATATTCAGAGCTCTCTGACACCATTTTTGGGCCACCAACATTTTCTGGACTATAGGGGGTCTAGGATGCCTGTAAACCCCTTTTTTGGGCCTCCAAAGTTTTCTACATTTTTGCAGCCCTAAGATGCATGTTATGGCCTTTTTTGGGCTGCTAACATATTCTGAACTTTCAGCGGTGTAGGATGCATTTTTCGTGCCATGAATATTTTTGGGAATTTCAGTGGTCTAGGATGCGGTTTAATGCCCATTTCAGGCTGCAAATATTTTTGGGACATTCAGAGCTTTCTGACACAGTTTTTAGGCCACCAACATTTTCTGGACTTTAGGGGGTCTGGAATGCCTGTAAACCCCTTTTTTTGGCCTCCAAAGTTTTCAACATTTTTGCAGCCTAAGATGCATTTTAAGGCCTTTTTTGGGCTACTATCATATTCTGAACTTTAAGGGGTGTAGGGTGCATTTTTCGTGCCATAAATATTTTTGGGAATTTCAGTGGTCTAGAATGCGGTTTAATGCCCATTTCAGGCTGCAAATATTTTTGGGACATTCAGAGCTTTCTGACACAGTTTTTAGGCCACCAACATTTTCTGGACTTTAGGGGGTCTGAAATGCCTGTAAACCCCTTTTTTTGGCCTCCAAAGTTTTCAACATTTTTGCAGCCATAAGATGCATTTTAAGGCATTTTTTGGGCTTCTAACATATTCTGAACTTTCAGGGTGTAAGATGCATTTTTCGTACCATAAATATTTTTGGGAATTTCAGTGGTCTAGGATGCAGGTTAATGCCCCTTATAGGCTACAAATGTTTTTGGGACATTCAGAGCTCTCTGACAGTTTTTTGGGACACCAACATTTTCTGGACTTTAGGGGGCCTAGGATGACTGTAAACCCCTTTTTTGGGCCTCTAAAGTTTTCAACATTTTTGCAGCTTGAAATGCATATTAAGGCCTTTTTTGGGCTGCTAACATATTCTGAACTTTCAGTGGTGTAGGATGCATTTTTCGTGCCATAAATATTTTTGGGATTTTCAGTGCTCTAGGATGCGGGTTAATGCCCCTTTCAGGCTGCAAATGTTTTTGGGATATTCAGAGCTCTCTGACACCGTTTTTGGGCCACCAACATTTTCTGGACTTTAGGGGGTCTGGAATGCCTGTAAACCCCTTTTTTGGGCCTCCAAAATTTTCACCATTTTTGCAGCCTAAAATGCATTTTAAGGCCTTTTTTTGGGCTGCTAACATATTCTGGACTTTCAGCGGTGTAGGATGCATTTTTCGTGCCATAAATATTTTTGGGAATTTCAGTGGTCTAGGATGCGGGTTAATGCCCATTTCAGGCTGCAAATGTTTTTGGGACATTCCGAGCTTTCTGACACAGTTTCTAGGCCACCAACATTTTCTGGACTTTAGGGGGTCTAGGATGCCTGTAAACCCCTTTTTTGGGCCTCCAAAGTTTTCAACATTTTTGCAGCCTAAGATGCATTTTAAGGCCTTTTTTGGGCTGCTATCATATTCTGAACTTTCAGGGGTGTAGGATGCATTTTTCGTGCCCAAAATATTTTTGGGAATTTCAGTGGTCTAGGATGCGGGTTTATGCCCATTTCAGGCTGCAAATGTTTTTGGGACATTCCAAGCTTTCTGACACAGTTTCTAGGCCACCAACATTTTCTGGACTTTAGGGGGTCTAGGATGACTGTAAACCCCTTTTTTGGGCCTCCAAAGTTTTCAACATTTTTGCAGCCCTAAGATGCATGTTATGGCCTTTTTTGGGCTGCTAACATATTCTGAACTTTCAGCGGTGTAGGATGCGTTTTTCCTGCCATAAATATTTTTGGGAATTTCAGTGGTCTAGGATGCGGGTTAATGCCCATTTCAGGCTGCAAATGTTTTTGGGACATTCCGAGCTTTCTGACACAGTTTCTAGGCCACCAACATTTTCTGGACTTTAGGGGGTCTAGGACGCGGTTTAATACCCATTTCAGGCTGCAAATATTTTTGGGACATTCAGAGCTTTCTGACACAGTTTTTAGGCCACCAACATTTTCTGGACTTTAGGGGGTCTAGGATGCCTGTAAACCCCTTTTTTGGACCTCCAAAGTTTTCAATATTTTTGCAGCCTAAGATGCATTTTAAGGCCTTTTTTGGGCTGCTATCATTTTCTGAACTTTCAGGGGTGTAGGATGCATTTTTCGTGCACAAAATATTTTTGGGAATTTCAGTGGTCTAGGATGCGGGTTAATGCCCATTTCAGGCTGCAAATGTTTTTGGGATATTCAGAGCTCTCTGACACAGTTTTTAGGCCACCAACATTTTCTGAACTTTAGGGGGTCTAGGATGCCTGTAAACCCCTTTTTTGGGCCTCCAAACATTTCAACATTTTTGCAGCAAAAAGATGCATTTTAAGGCATTTTTCTGGGCTTCTAACATATTCTGAACTTTCAGCGGTGCAGGATGCATTTTTCGTGCCATAAATATTTTTGGGAATTTCAGTGGTCTAGGATGCGGGTTAATGCCCATTTCAGGCTGTAAATGTTTTTGGGACATTCAGAGCTCTCTGACACAGTTTTTGGGCCACCAACATTTTCCGGACTTTAGGGGGTCTAGGATGACTGTAAACCCCTTTTTTGGGCCTCCAAAGTTTTCAACATTTTTGCAGCCTAAGATGATTTTTAGGCCTTTTTTGGGCTGCTATCATATTCTGAACTTTCAGTGGTGCAGGATGCATGTTATTTCCATAAATACTTTTGGGAATTTCAGTGGTCTAGGATGCAGGTTAATGCCCATTTCAGGCTGCAAATGTTTTTGGGACATTCCGAGCTTTCTGACACAGTTTTTAGGCCACCAACATTTTCTGGACTTTAGGGGGTCTAGGATGCCTGTAAACCCCTTTTTTGGGCCTCCAAAGTTTTCTACATTTTTGCAGCCATAAGATGCATTTTAAGGCATTTTTCTGGGCTTCTAACATATTCTGAACTTTCAGCGGTGCAGGATGAATTTTTCGTGCCATAAATATTTTTGGGAATTTCAGTGGTCTAGGATGCGGGTTAATGCCCATTTCAGGCTGCAAATGTTTTTGGGACATTCAGAGCTCTCTGACACAGTTTTTGGGCAACCAACATTTTCCGGACTTTAGGGGGTCGAGGATGACTGTAAACCCCTTTTTTGGGCCTCTAAAGTTTTCAACATTTTTGCAGCCTAAGATGCATTTTAAGGCCTTTTTTGGGCTGCTATCATTTTCTGAACTTTCAGGGGTGTAGGATGCATTTTTCGTGCACAAAATATTTTTGGGAATTTCAGTGGTCTAGGATGCGGGTTAATGCCCATTTCAGGCTGCAAATGTTTTTGGGATATTCAGAGCTCTCTGACACAGTTTTTAGGCCACCAACATTTTCTGAACTTTAGGGGGTCTAGGATGCCTGTAAACCCCTTTTTTGGGCCTCCAAACATTTCAACATTTTTGCAGCAAAAAGATGCATTTTAAGGCATTTTTCTGGGCTTCTAACATATTCTGAACTTTCAGCGGTGTAGGATGCATTTTTCATGCCATGAATATTTTTGGGAATTTCAGTGGTCTAGGATGCGGTTTAATGCCCATTTCAGGCTGCAAATATTTTTGGGACATTCAGAGCTTTCTGACACAGTTTTTAGGCCACCAACATTTTCTGGACTTTAGGGGGTCTGGAATGCCTGTAAACCCCTTTTTTTGGCCTCCAAAGTTTTCAACATTTTTGCAGCCTAAGATGCATTTTAAGGCCTTTTTTGGGCTGCTATCATATTCTGAACTTTAAGGGGTGTAGGGTGCATTTTTCGTGCCATAAATATTTTTGGGAATTTCAGTGGTCTAGGATGCAGGTTAATGCCCCTTATAGGCTACACATGTTTTTGGGACATTCAGAGCTCTCTGACAGTTTTTTGGGACACCAACATTTTCTGGACTTTAGGGGGCCTAGGATGACTGTAAACCCCTTTTTTGGGCCTCTAAAGTTTTCAACATTTTTGCAGCTTAAAATGCATATTAAGGCCTTTTTTGGGCTGCTAACATATTCTGAACTTTCAGTGGTGTAGGATGCATTTTTCGTGCCATAAATATTTTTGGGATTTTCAGTGCTCTAGGATGCGGGTTAATGCCCCTTTCAGGCTGCAAATGTTTTTGGGATATTCAGAGCTCTCTGACACCGTTTTTGGGCCACCAACATTTTCTGGACTTTAGGGGGTCTAGAATGCCTGTAAACCCCTTTTTTGGGCCTCCAAAGTTTTCACCATTTTTGCAGCCTAAGATGCATTTTAAGGCCTTTTTTTGGGCTGCTAACATATTCTGGACTTTCAGCGGTGTAGGATGCATTTTTCGTGCCATAAATATTTTTGGGAATTTCAGTGGTCTAGGATGCGGGTTAATGCCCATTTCAGGCTGCAAATGTTTTTGGGACATTCCGAGCTTTCTGACACAGTTTCTAGGCCACCAACATTTTCTGGACTTTAGGGGGTCTAGGATGCCTGTAAACCCCTTTTTTGGGCCTCCAAAGTTTTCAACATTTTTGCAGCCTAAGATGCATTTTAAGGCCTTTTTTGGGCTGCTATCATATTCTGAACTTTCAGGGGTGTAGGATGCATTTTTCGTGCCCAAAATATTTTTGGGAATTTCAGTGGTCTAGGATGCGGGTTTATGCCCATTTCAGGCTGCAAATGTTTTTGGGACATTCCAAGCTTTCTGACACAGTTTCTAGGCCACCAACATTTTCTGGACTTTAGGGGGTCTAGGATGACTGTAAACCCCTTTTTTGGGCCTCCAAAGTTTTCAACATTTTTGCAGCCCTAAGATGCATGTTATGGCCTTTTTTGGGCTGCTAACATATTCTGAACTTTCAGCGGTGTAGGATGCGTTTTTCCTGCCATAAATATTTTTGGGAATTTCAGTGGTCTAGGATGCGGGTTAATGCCCATTTCAGGCTGCAAATGTTTTTGGGACATTCCGAGCTTTCTGACACAGTTTCTAGGCCACCAACATTTTCTGGACTTTAGGGGGTCTAGGACGCGGTTTAATACCCATTTCAGGCTGCAAATATTTTTGGGACATTCAGAGCTTTCTGACACAGTTTTTAGGCCACCAACATTTTCTGGACTTTAGGGGGTCTAGGATGCCTGTAAACCCCTTTTTTGGACCTCCAAAGTTTTCAATATTTTTGCAGCCTAAGATGCATTTTAAGGCCTTTTTTGGGCTGCTATCATTTTCTGAACTTTCAGGGGTGTAGGATGCATTTTTCGTGCACAAAATATTTTTGGGAATTTCAGTGGTCTAGGATGCGGGTTAATGCCCATTTCAGGCTGCAAATGTTTTTGGGATATTCAGAGCTCTCTGACACAGTTTTTAGGCCACCAACATTTTCTGAACTTTAGGGGGTCTAGGATGCCTGTAAACCCCTTTTTTGGGCCTCCAAACATTTCAACATTTTTGCAGCAAAAAGATGCATTTTAAGGCATTTTTCTGGGCTTCTAACATATTCTGAACTTTCAGCGGTGCAGGATGCATTTTTCGTGCCATAAATATTTTTGGGAATTTCAGTGGTCTAGGATGCGGGTTAATGCCCATTTCAGGCTGTAAATGTTTTTGGGACATTCAGAGCTCTCTGACACAGTTTTTGGGCCACCAACATTTTCCGGACTTTAGGGGGTCTAGGATGACTGTAAACCCCTTTTTTGGGCCTCCAAAGTTTTCAACATTTTTGCAGCCTAAGATGATTTTTAGGCCTTTTTTGGGCTGCTATCATATTCTGAACTTTCAGTGGTGCAGGATGCATGTTATTTCCATAAATACTTTTGGGAATTTCAGTGGTCTAGGATGCGGGTTAATGCCCATTTCAGGCTGCAAATGTTTTTGGGACATTCCGAGCTTTCTGACACAGTTTTTAGGCCACCAACATTTTCTGGACTTTAGGGGGTCTAGGATGCCTGTAAACCCCTTTTTTGGGCCTCCAAAGTTTTCTACATTTTTGCAGCCATAAGATGCATTTTAAGGCATTTTTCTGGGCTTCTAACATATTCTGAACTTTCAACGGTGCAGGATGAATTTTTCGTGCCATGAATATTTTTGGGAATTTCAGTGGTCTAGGATGCGGGTTAATGCCCATTTCAGGCTGCAAATGTTTTTGGGACATTCAGAGCTCTCTGACACAGTTTTTGGGCAACCAACATTTTCCGGACTTTAGGGGGTCGAGGATGACTGTAAACCCCTTTTTTGGGCCTCTAAAGTTTTCAACATTTTTGCAGCCTAAGATGCATATTAATGCCTTTTTTGGGCTGCTAACATATTCTGAACTTTCAGTGGTGTAGGATGCATTTTCCGTGCCATAAATATTTTTGGGAATTTCAGTGGTCTAGGATGCGGGTTAATGCCCATTTCAGGCAGCAAATGTTTTTGGGATATTCAGAGCTCTCTGACACCATTTTTGGGCCACCAACATTTTCTGGACTATAGGGGGTCTAGGATGCCTGTAAACCCCTTTTTTGGGCCTCCAAAGTTTTCTACATTTTTGCAGCCCTAAGATGCATGTTATGGCCTTTTTTGGGCTGCTAACATATTCTGAACTTTCAGCGGTGTAGGATGCATTTTTCGTGCCATGAATATTTTTGGGAATTTCAGTGGTCTAGGATGCGGTTTAATGCCCATTTCAGGCTGCAAATATTTTTGGGACATTCAGAGCTTTCTGACACAGTTTTTAGGCCACCAACATTTTCTGGACTTTAGGGGGTCTGGAATGCCTGTAAACCCCTTTTTTTGGCCTCCAAAGTTTTCAACATTTTTGCAGCCTAAGATGCATTTTAAGGCCTTTTTTGGGCTACTATCATATTCTGAACTTTAAGGGGTGTAGGGTGCATTTTTCGTGCCATAAATATTTTTGGGAATTTCAGTGGTCTAGAATGCGGGTTAATGCCCATTTCAGGCTGCAAATGTTTTTGGGATATTCAGAGCTCTCTGACACCGTTTTTGGGCAACCAACATTTTCTGGACTTTAGGGGGTCTAGGATGCCTGTAAACCCCTTTTTTGGGCCTCCAAAGTTTTCACCATATTTGCAGCCTAAGATGCATTTTAAGGCCTTTTTTGGGCTGCTATCATATTCTGAACTTTCAGGGGTGTAGGATGCATTTTTCGTGCCCAAAATATTTTTGGGAATTTCAGTGGTCTAGGATGCGGGTTTATGCCCATTTCAGGCTGCAAATGTTTTTGGGACATTCCGAGCTTTCTGACACAGTTTCTAGGCCACCAACATTTTCTGGACTTTAGGGGGTCTAGGATGACTGTAAACCCCTTTTTTGGGCCTCCAAAGTTTTCAACATTTTTGCAGCCCTAAGATGCATGTTATGGCCTTTTTTGGGCTGCTAACATATTCTGAACTTTCAGCGGTGTAGGATGCGTTTTTCCTGCCATAAATATTTTTGGGAATTTCAGTGGTCTAGGATGCGGGTTAATGCCCATTTCAGGCTGCAAATGTTTTTGGGACATTCCGAGCTTTCTGACACAGTTTCTAGGCCACCAACATTTTCTGGACTTTAGGGGGTCTAGGACGCGGTTTAATACCCATTTCAGGCTGCAAATATTTTTGGGACATTCAGAGCTTTCTGACACAGTTTTTAGGCCACCAACATTTTCTGGACTTTAGGGGGTCTAGGATGCCTGTAAACCCCTTTTTTGGACCTCCAAAGTTTTCAATATTTTTGCAGCCTAAGATGCATTTTAAGGCCTTTTTTGGGCTGCTATCATTTTCTGAACTTTCAGGGGTGTAGGATGCATTTTTCGTGCACAAAATATTTTTGGGAATTTCAGTGGTCTAGGATGCGGGTTAATGCCCATTTCAGGATGCAAATGTTTTTGGGATATTCAGAGCTCTCTGACACAGTTTTTAGGCCACCAACATTTTCTGAACTTTAGGGGGTCTAGGATGCCTGTAAACCCCTTTTTTGGACCTCCAAACATTTCAACATTTTTGCAGCAAAAAGATGCATTTTAAGGCATTTTTCTGGGCTTCTAACATATTCTGAACTTTCAGCGGTGCAGGATGCATTTTTCGTGCCATAAATATTTTTGGGAATTTCAGTGGTCTAGGATGCGGGTTAATGCCCATTTCAGGCTGCAAATGTTTTTGGGACATTCAGAGCTCTCTGAAACAGTTTTTGGGCCACCAACATTTTCCGGACTTTAGGGGGTCTAGGATGACTGTAAACCCCTTTTTTGGGCCTCCAAAGTTTTCAACATTTTTGCAGCCTAAGATGATTTTTAGGCCTTTTTTGGGCTGCTATCATATTCTGAACTTTCAGTGGTGCAGGATGCATGTTATTTCCATAAATACTTTTGGGAATTTCAGTGGTCTAGGATGCGGGTTAATGCCCATTTCAGGCTGCAAATGTTTTTGGGACATTCCGAGCTTTCTGACACAGTTTTTAGGCCACCAACATTTTCTGGACTTTAGGGGGTCTAGGATGCCTGTAAACCCCTTTTTTGGGCCTCCAAAGTTTTCTACATTTTTGCAGCCATAAGATGCATTTTAAGGCATTTTTCTGGGCTTCTAACATATTCTGAACTTTCAGCGGTGCAGGATGAATTTTTCGTGCCATAAATATTTTTGGGAATTTCAGTGGTCTAGGATGCGGGTTAATGCCCATTTCAGGCTGCAAATGTTTTTGGGACATTCAGAGCTCTCTGACACAGTTTTTGGGCAACCAACATTTTCCGGACTTTAGGGGGTCGAGGATGACTGTAAACCCCTTTTTTGGGCCTCTAAAGTTTTCAACATTTTTGCAGCCTAAGATGCATATTAATGCCTTTTTTGGGCTGCTAACATATTCTGAACTTTCAGTGGTGTAGGATGCATTTTTCGTGCCATAAATATTTTTGGGAATTTCAGTGGTCTAGGATGCGGGTTAATGCCCATTTCAGGCTGCAAGTGTTTTTGGGATATTCAGAGCTCTCTGACACCATTTTTGGGCCACCAACATTTTCTGGACTATAGGGGGTCTAGGATGCCTGTAAACCCCTTTTTTGGGCCTCCAAAGTTTTCTACATTTTTCCAGCCCTAAGATGCATGTTATGGCCTTTTTTGGGCTGCTAACATATTCTGAACTTTCAGCGGTGTAGGATGCATTTTTCATGCCATGAATATTTTTGGGAATTTCAGTGGTCTAGGATGCGGTTTAATGCCCATTTCAGGCTGCAAATATTTTTGGGACATTCAGAGCTTTCTGACACAGTTTTTAGGCCACCAACATTTTCTGGACTTTAGGGGGTCTGAAATGCCTGTAAACCCCTTTTTTTGGCCTCCAAAGTTTTCAACATTTTTGCAGCCATAAGATGCATTTTAAGGCATTTTTTGGGCTTCTAACATATTCTGAACTTTCAGGGTGTAAGATGCATTTTTCGTACCATAAATATTTTTGGGAATTTCAGTGGTCTAGGATGCAGGTTAATGCCCCTTATAGGCTACAAATGTTTTTGGGACATTCAGAGCTCTCTGACAGTTTTTTGGGACACCAACATTTTCTGGACTTTAGGGGGCCTAGGATGACTGTAAAACCCCTTTTTTGGGCCTCTAAAGTTTTCAACATTTTTGCAGCTTGAAATGCATATTAAGGCCTTTTTTGGGCTGCTAACATATTCTGAACTTTCAGTGGTGTAGGATGCATTTTTCGTGCCATAAATATTTTTGGGATTTTCAGTGCTCTAGGATGCGGGTTAATGCCCCTTTCAGGCTGCAAATGTTTTTGGGATATTCAGAGCTCTCTGACACCGTTTTTGGGCCACCAACATTTTCTGGACTTTAGGGGGTCTGGAATGCCTGTAAACCCCTTTTTTGGGCCTCCAAAATTTTCACCATTTTTGCAGCCTAAAATGCATTTTAAGGCCTTTTTTTGGGCTGCTAACATATTCTGGACTTTCAGCGGTGTAGGATGCATTTTTCGTGCCATAAATATTTTTGGGAATTTCAGTGGTCTAGGATGCGGGTTAATGCCCATTTCAGGCTGCAAATGTTTTTGGGACATTCCGAGCTTTCTGACACAGTTTCTAGGCCACCAACATTTTCTGGACTTTAGGGGGTCTAGGATGCCTGTAAACCCCTTTTTTGGGCCTCCAAAGTTTTCAACATTTTTGCAGCCTAAGATGCATTTTAAGGCCTTTTTTGGGCTGCTATCATATTCTGAACTTTCAGGGGTGTAGGATGCATTTTTCGTGCCCAAAATATTTTTGGGAATTTCAGTGGTCTAGGATGCAGGTTAATGCCCATTTCTGGCTGCAAATGATTTTCGGACATTCCGAGCTTTCTCACACAGTTTCTAGGCCACCAACATTTTCTGGACTTTAGGGGGTCTAGGACGCGGTTTAATACCCATTTCAGGCTGCAAATATTTTTGGGACATTCAGAGCTTTCTGACACAGTTTTTAGGCCACCAACATTTTCTGGACTTTAGGGGGTCTAGGATGCCTGTAAACCCCTTTTTTGGACCTCCAAAGTTTTCAATATTTTTGCAGCCTAAGATGCATTTTAAGGCCTTTTTTGGGCTGCTATCATTTTCCGAACTTTCAGGGGTGTAGGATGCATTTTTCGTGCACAAAATATTTTTGGGAATTTCAGTGGTCTAGGATGCGGGTTAATGCCCATTTCAGGCTGCAAATGTTTTTGGGATATTCAGAGCTCTCTGACACAGTTTTTAGGCCACCAACATTTTCTGAACTTTAGGGGGTCTAGGATGCCTGTAAACCCCTTTTTTGGGCCTCCAAACATTTCAACATTTTTGCAGCAAAAAGATGCATTTTAAGGCATTTTTCTGGGCTTCTAACATATTCTGAACTTTCAGCGGTGCAGGATGCATTTTTCGTGCCATAAATATTTTTGGGAATTTCAGTGGTCTAGGATGCGGGTTAATGCCCATTTCAGGCTGTAAATGTTTTTGGGACATTCAGAGCTCTCTGACACAGTTTTTGGGCCACCAACATTTTCCGGACTTTAGGGGGTCTAGGATGACTGTAAACCCCTTTTTTGGGCCTCCAAAGTTTTCAACATTTTTGCAGCCTAAGATGATTTTTAGGCCTTTTTTGGGCTGCTATCATATTCTGAACTTTCAGTGGTGCAGGATGCATGTTATTTCCATAAATACTTTTGGGAATTTCAGTGGTCTAGGATGCAGGTTAATGCCCATTTCAGGCTGCAAATGTTTTTGGGACATTCCGAGCTTTCTGACACAGTTTTTAGGCCACCAACATTTTCTGGACTTTAGGGGGTCTAGGATGCCTGTAAACCCCTTTTTTGGGCCTCCAAAGTTTTCTACATTTTTGCAGCCATAAGATGCATTTTAAGGCATTTTTCTGGGCTTCTAACATATTCTGAACTTTCAGCGGTGCAGGATGAATTTTTCGTGCCATAAATATTTTTGGGAATTTCAGTGGTCTAGGATGCGGGTTAATGCCCATTTCAGGCTGCAAATGTTTTTGGGACATTCAGAGCTCTCTGACACAGTTTTTGGGCAACCAACATTTTCCGGACTTTAGGGGGTCGAGGATGACTGTAAACCCCTTTTTTGGGCCTCTAAAGTTTTCAACATTTTTGCAGCCTAAGATGCATTTTAAGGCCTTTTTTGGGCTGCTATCATTTTCTGAACTTTCAGGGGTGTAGGATGCATTTTTCGTGCACAAAATATTTTTGGGAATTTCAGTGGTCTAGGATGCGGGTTAATGCCCATTTCAGGCTGCAAATGTTTTTGGGATATTCAGAGCTCTCTGACACAGTTTTTAGGCCACCAACATTTTCTGAACTTTAGGGGGTCTAGGATGCCTGTAAACCCCTTTTTTGGGCCTCCAAACATTTCAACATTTTTGCAGCAAAAAGATGCATTTTAAGGCATTTTTCTGGGCTTCTAACATATTCTGAACTTTCAGCGGTGCAGGATGCATTTTTCGTGCCATAAATATTTTTGGGAATTTCAGTGGTCTAGGATGCGGGTTAATGCCCATTTCAGGCTGTAAATGTTTTTGGGACATTCAGAGCTCTCTGACACAGTTTTTGGGCCACCAACATTTTCCGGACTTTAGGGGGTCTAGGATGACTGTAAACCCCTTTTTTGGGCCTCCAAAGTTTTCAACATTTTTGCAGCCTAAGATGATTTTTAGGCCTTTTTTGGGCTGCTATCATATTCTGAACTTTCAGTGGTGCAGGATGCATGTTATTTCCATAAATACTTTTGGGAATTTCAGTGGTCTAGGATGCAGGTTAATGCCCATTTCAGGCTGCAAATGTTTTTGGGACATTCCGAGCTTTCTGACACAGTTTTTAGGCCACCAACATTTTCTGGACTTTAGGGGGTCTAGGATGCCTGTAAACCCCTTTTTTGGGCCTCCAAAGTTTTCTACATTTTTGCAGCCATAAGATGCATTTTAAGGCATTTTTCTGGGCTTCTAACATATTCTGAACTTTCAGCGGTGCAGGATGAATTTTTCGTGCCATAAATATTTTTGGGAATTTCAGTGGTCTAGGATGCGGGTTAATGCCCATTTCAGGCTGCAAATGTTTTTGGGACATTCAGAGCTCTCTGACACAGTTTTTGGGCAACCAACATTTTCCGGACTTTAGGGGGTCGAGGATGACTGTAAACCCCTTTTTTGGGCCTCTAAAGTTTTCAACATTTTTGCAGCCTAAGATGCATATTAATGCCTTTTTTGGGCTGCTAACATATTCTGAACTTTCAGTGGTGTAGGATGCATTTTTCGTGCCATAAATATTTTTGGGAATTTCAGTGGTCTAGGATGCGGGTTAATGCCCATTTCAGGCAGCAAATGTTTTTGGGATATTCAGAGCTCTCTGACACCATTTTTGGGCCACCAACATTTTCTGGACTATAGGGGGTCTAGGATGCCTGTAAACCCCTTTTTTGGGCCTCCAAAGTTTTCTACATTTTTGCAGCCCTAAGATGCATGTTATGGCCTTTTTTGGGCTGCTAACATATTCTGAACTTTCAGCGGTGTAGGATGCATTTTTCGTGCCATGAATATTTTTGGGAATTTCAGTGGTCTAGGATGCGGTTTAATGCCCATTTCAGGCTGCAAATATTTTTGGGACATTCAGAGCTTTCTGACACAGTTTTTAGGCCACCAACATTTTCTGGACTTTAGGGGGCCTGGAATGCCTGCAAACCCCTTTTTTTGGCCTCCAAAGTTTTCAACGTTTTTGCAGCCTAAGATGCATTTTAAGGCCTTTTTTGGGCTGCTATCATATTCTGAACTTTAAGGGGTGTAGGGTGCATTTTTCGTGCCATAAATATTTTTGGGAATTTCAGTGGTCTAGAATGCGGGTTAATGCCCATTTCAGGCTGCAAATGTTTTTGGGATATTCAGAGCTCTCTGACACCGTTTTTGGGCAACCAACATTTTCTGGACTTTAGGGGGTCTAGGATGCCTGTAAACCCCTTTTTTGGGCCTCCAAAGTTTTCACCATTTTTGCAGCCTAAGATGCATTTTAAGGCCTTTTTTGGGCTGCTATCATATTCTGAACTTTCAGGGGTGTAGGATGCATTTTTCGTGCCCAAAATATTTTTGGGAATTTCAGTGGTCTAGGATGCGGGTTTATGCCCATTTCAGGCTGCAAATGTTTTTGGGACATTCCGAGCTTTCTGACACAGTTTCTAGGCCACCAACATTTTCTGGACTTTAGGGGGTCTAGGATGACTGTAAACCCCTTTTTTGGGCCTCCAAAGTTTTCAACATTTTTGCAGCCCTAAGATGCATGTTATGGCCTTTTTTGGGCTGCTAACATATTCTGAACTTTCAGCGGTGTAGGATGCGTTTTTCCTGCCATAAATATTTTTGGGAATTTCAGTGGTCTAGGATGCGGGTTAATGCCCATTTCAGGCTGCAAATGTTTTTGGGACATTCCGAGCTTTCTGACACAGTTTCTAGGCCACCAACATTTTCTGGACTTTAGGGGGTCTAGGATGCCTGTAAACCCCTTTTTTGGACCTCCAAAGTTTTCAATATTTTTGCAGCCTAAGATGCATTTTAAGGCCTTTTTTGGGCTGCTATCATTTTCTGAACTTTCAGGGGTGTAGGATGCATTTTTCGTGCACAAAATATTTTTGGGAATTTCAGTGGTCTAGGATGCGGGTTAATGCCCATTTCAGGCTGCAAATGTTTTTGGGATATTCAGAGCTCTCTGACACAGTTTTTAGGCCACCAACATTTTCTGAACTTTAGGGGGTCTAGGATGCCTGTAAACCCCTTTTTTGGGCCTCCAAACATTTCAACATTTTTGCAGCAAAAAGATGCATTTTAAGGCATTTTTCTGGGCTTCTAACATATTCTGAACTTTCAGCGGTGCAGGATGCATTTTTCGTGCCATAAATATTTTTGGGAATTTCAGTGGTCTAGGATGCGGGTTAATGCCCATTTCAGGCTGCAAATGTTTTTGGGACATTCAGAGCTCTCTGACACAGTTTTTGGGCCACCAACATTTTCTGGACTTTAGGGGGTCTAGGATGACTGTAAACCCCTTTTTTGGGCCTCCAAAGTTTTCAACATTTTTGCAGCCTAAGATGATTTTTAGGCCTTTTTTGGGCTGCTATCATATTCTGAACTTTCAGTGGTGCAGGATGCATGTTATTTCCATAAATACTTTTGGGAATTTCAGTGGTCTAGGATGCGGGTTAATGCCCATTTCAGGCTGCAAATGTTTTTGGGACATTCCGAGCTTTCTGACACAGTTTTTAGGCCACCAACATTTTCTGGACTTTAGGGGGTCTAGGATGCCTGTAAACCCCTTTTTTGGGCCTCCAAAGTTTTCTACATTTTTGCAGCCATAAGATGCATTTTAAGGCATTTTTCTGGGCTTCTAACATATTCTGAACTTTCAGCGGTGCAGGATGAATTTTTCGTGCCATAAATATTTTTGGGAATTTCAGTGGTCTAGGATGCGGGTTAATGCCCATTTCAGGCTGCAAATGTTTTTGGGACATTCAGAGCTCTCTGACACAGTTTTTGGGCAACCAACATTTTCAGGACTATAGGGGGTCTAGGATGCCTGTAAACCCCTTTTTTGGGCCTCCAAAGTTTTCTACATTTTTGCAGCCCTAAGATGCATGTTATGGCCTTTTTTGGGCTGCTAACATATTCTGAACTTTCAGCGGTGTAGGATGCATTTTTCATGCCATGAATATTTTTGGGAATTTCAGTGGTCTAGGATGCGGTTTAATGCCCATTTCAGGCTGCAAATATTTTTGGGACATTCAGAGCTTTCTGACACAGTTTTTAAGCCACCAACATTTTCTGGACTTTAGGGGGTCTGGAATGCCTGTAAACCCCTTTTTTTGGCCTCCAAAGTTTTCAACATTTTTGCAGCCTAAGATGCATTTTAAGGCCTTTTTTGGGCTGCTATCATATTCTGAACTTTAAGGGGTGTAGGGTGCATTTTTCGTGCCATAAATATTTTTGGGAATTTCAGTGGTCTAGAATGCGGGTTAATGCCCATTTCAGGCTGCAAATGTTTTTGGGATATTCAGAGCTCTCTGACACCGTTTTTGGGCAACCAACATTTTGTGGACTTTAGGGGGTCTAGGATGCCTGTAAACCCCTTTTATGGGCCTCCAAAGTTTTCTACATTTTTGCAGCCATAAGATGCATTTTAAGGCATTTTTTGGGCTTCTAACATATTCTGAACTTTCAGGGTGTAAGATGCATTTTTCGTACCATAAATATTTTTGGGAATTTCAGTGGTCTAGGATGCAGGTTAATGCCCCTTATAGGCTACAAATGTTTTTGGGACATTCAGAGCTCTCTGACAGTTTTTTGGGACACCAACATTTTCTGGACTTTAGGGGGCCTAGGATGACTGTAAACCCCTTTTTTGGGCCTCTAAAGTTTTCAACATTTTTGCAGCTTAAAATGCATATTAAGGCCTTTTTTGGGCTGCTAACATATTCTGAACTTTCAGTGGTGTAGGATGCATTTTTCGTGCCATAAATATTTTTGGGATTTTCAGTGCTCTAGGATGCGGGTTAATGCCCCTTTCAGGCTGCAAATGTTTTTGGGATGTTCAGAGCTCTCTGACACCGTTTTTGGGCCACCAACATTTTCTGGACTTTAGGGGGTCTAGAATGCCTGTAAACCCCTTTTTTGGGCCTCCAAAGTTTTCACCATTTTTGCAGCCTAAGATGCATTTTAAGGCCTTTTTTTGGGCTGTTAACATATTCTGGACTTTCAGCGGTGTAGGATGCATTTTTCGTGCCATAAATATTTTTGGGAATTTCAGTGGTCTAGGATGCGGGTTAATGCCCATTTCAGGCTGCAAATGTTTTTGGGACATTCCGAGCTTTCTGACACAGTTTCTAGGCCACCAACATTTTCTGGACTTTAGGGGGTCTAGGATGCCTGTAAACCCCTTTTTTGGGCCTCCAAAGTTTTCAACATTTTTGCAGCCTAAGATGCATTTTAAGGCCTTTTTTGGGCTGCTATCATATTCTGAACTTTCAGGGGTGTAGGATGCATTTTTCGTGCCCAAAATATTTTTGGGAATTTCAGTGGTCTAGGATGCGGGTTTATGCCCATTTCAGACTGCAAATGTTTTTGGGACATTCCAAGCTTTCTGACACAGTTTCTAGGCCACCAACATTTTCTGGACTTTAGGGGGTCTAGGATGACTGTAAACCCCTTTTTTGGGCCTCCAAAGTTTTCAACATTTTTGCAGCCCTAAGATGCATGTTATGGCCTTTTTTGGGCTGCTAACATATTCTGAACTTTCAGCGGTGTAGGATGCGTTTTTCCTGCCATAAATATTTTTGGGAATTTCAGTGGTCTAGAATGCGGGTTAATGCCCATTTCAGGCTGCAAATGTTTTTGGGACATTCCGAGCTTTCTGACACAGTTTCTAGGACACCAACATTTTCTGAACTTTAGGGGGTCTAGGATGCCCGTAAACCCCTTTTTTGGGCCTCCAAACATTTCAACATTTTTGCAGCAAAAAGATGCATTTTAAGGCATTTTTCTGGGCTTCTAACATATTCTGAACTTTCAGCGGTGCAGGATGCATTTTTCGTGCCATAAATATTTTTGGGAATTTCAGTGGTCTAGGATGCGGGCTAATGCCCATTTCAGGCTGTAAATGTTTTTGGGACATTCAGAGCTCTCTGACACAGTTTTTGGGCCACCAACATTTTCCGGACTTTAGGGGGTCTAGGATGACTGTAAACCCCTTTTTTGGGCCTCCAAAGTTTTCAACATTTTTGCAGCCTAAGATGATTTTTAGGCCTTTTTTGGGCTGCTATCATATTCTGAACTTTCAGTGGTGCAGGATGCATGTTATTTCCATAAATACTTTTGGGAATTTCAGTGGTCTAGGATGCGGGTTAATGCCCATTTCAGGCTGCAAATGTTTTTGGGACATTCCGAGCTTTCTGACACAGTTTTTAGGCCACCAACATTTTCTGGACTTTAGGGGGTCTAGGATGCCTGTAAACCCCTTTTTTGGGCCTCCAAAGTTTTCTATATTTTTGCAGCCATAAGATGCATTTTAAGGCATTTTTCTGGGCTTCTAACATATTCTGAACTTTCAGCGGTGCAGGATGAATTTTTCGTGCCATAAATATTTTTGGGAATTTCAGTGGTCTAGGATGCGGGTTAATGCCCATTTCAGGCTGCAAATGTTTTTGGGACATTCAGAGCTCTCTGACACAGTTTTTGGGCAACCAACATTTTCCGGACTTTAGGGGGTCGAGGATGACTGTAAACCCCTTTTTTGGGCCTCTAAAGTTTTCAACATTTTTGCAGCCTAAGATGCATATTAATGCCTTTTTTGGGCTGCTAACATATTCTGAACTTTCAGTGGTGTAGGATGCATTTTTCGTGCCATAAATATTTTTGGGAATTTCAGTGGTCTAGGATGCGGGTTAATGCCCATTTCAGGCAGCAAATGTTTTTGGGATATTCAGAGCTCTCTGACACCATTTTTGGGCCACCAACATTTTCTGGACTATAGGGGGTCTAGGATGCCTGTAAACCCCTTTTTTGGGCCTCCAAAGTTTTCTACATTTTTGCAGCCCTAAGATGCATGTTATGGCCTTTTTTGGGCTGCTAACATATTCTGAACTTTCAGCGGTGTAGGATGCATTTTTCGTGCCATGAATATTTTTGGGAATTTCAGTGGTCTAGGATGCGGTTTAATGCCCATTTCAGGCTGCAAATATTTTTGGGACATTCAGAGCTTTCTGACACAGTTTTTAGGCCACCAACATTTTCTGGACTTTAGGGGGTCTGGAATGCCTGTAAACCCCTTTTATGGGCCTCCAAAGTTTTCTACATTTTTGCAGCCATAAGATGCATTTTAAGGCCTTTTTTGGGCTGCTATCATATTCTGAACTTTAAGGGGTGTAGGGTGCATTTTTCGTGCCATAAATATTTTTGGGAATTTCAGTGGTCTAGAATGCGGATTAATGCCCATTTCAGGCTGCAAATGTTTTTGGGATATTCAGAGCTCTCTGACACCGTTTTTGGGCAACCAACATTTTCTGGACTTTAGGCGGTCTAGGATGCCTGTAAACCCCTTTTATGGGCCTCCAAAGTTTTCTACATTTTTGCAGCCATAAGATGCATTTTAAGGCATTTTTTGGGCTTCTAACATATTCTGAACTTTCAGGGTGTAAGATGCATTTTTCGTACCATAAATATTTTTGGGAATTTCAGTGGTCTAGGATGCAGGTTAATGCCCCTTATAGGCTACAAATGTTTTTGGGACATTCAGAGCTCTCTGACAGTTTTTTGGGACACCAACATTTTCTGGACTTTAGGGGGCCTAGAATGACTGTAAACCCCTTTTTTGGGCCTCTAAAGTTTTCAACATTTTTGCAGCTTAAAATGCATATTAAGGCCTTTTTTGGGCTGCTATCATATTCTGAACTTTCAGGGGTGTAGGATGCATTTTTCGTGCACAAAATATTTTTGGGAATTTCAGTGGTCTAGGATGCGGGTTAATGCCCATTTCAGGCTGCAAATGTTTTTGGGACATTCCGAGCTTTCTGACACAGTTTCTAGGCCACCAACATTTTCTGGACTTTAGGGGGTCTAGGATGACGGTAAACCCCTTTTTTGGGCCTCCAAAGTTTTCAACATTTTTGCAGCCTAAGATGATTTTTAGGCCTTTTTTGGGCTGCTATCATATTCTGAACTTTCAGTGGTGCAGGATGCATGTTATTTCCATAAATACTTTTGGGAATTTCAGTGGTCTAGGATGCGGGTTAATGCCCATTTCAGGCTGCAAATGTTTTTGGGACATTCCGAGCTTTCTGACACAGTTTCTAGGCCACCAACATTTTCTGGACTTTAGGGGGTCTAGGATGACGGTAAACCCCTTTTTTGGGCCTCCAAAGTCTTCAACATTTTTGCAGCCTAAAATGCATTTTAAGGCCTTTTTTGGGCTGCTATCATATTCTGAACTTTCAGGGGTGTAGGATGCATTTTTCGTGCCAAAACTATTTTTGGGAATCAGTTGTCTAGGATGCAGGTTAATACCCCTTATAGGCTACAAATGTTTTTGGGACATTCAGAGCTCTCTGACAGTTTTTTGGGCCACCAACATTTTCTGGACTTTAGGGGGTCTAGGATGCCTGTAAATCCTTTTTTGGACCTCCAAAGTTTTCAATATTTTTGCAGCCTAAGATGCATTTTAAAGCCTTTTTTGGGCTGCTAACATATTCTGAACTTTCAGTGGTGTAGGATGCATTTTTCGTGCCATAAATATTTTTTGGGATTTCAGTGGTCTAGGATGCGGGTTAATGCCCATTTCAGGCTGCAAATGTTTTTGGGATATTCAGAGCTCTCTGACACCGTTTTTGGGCCACCAACATTTTCTGGACTTTAGGGGGTCTAGAATGCCTGTAAACCCCTTTTTTGGGCCTCCAAAGTTTTCACCATTTTTGCAGCCTAAGATGCATTTTAAGGCCTTTTTTTGGGCTGCTAACATATTCTGAACTTTCAGTGGTGCAGGATGCATGTTATTTCCATAAATACTTTTGGGAATTTCAGTGGTCTAGGATGCGGGTTAATGCCCATTTCAGGCTGCAAATGTTTTTGGGACATTCCGAGCTTTCTGACACAGTTTCTAGGCCACCAACATTTTCTGGACTTTAGGGGGTCTAGGATGACGGTAAACCCCTTTTTTGGGCCTCCAAAGTCTTCAACATTTTTGCAGCCTAAAATGCATTTTAAGGCCTTTTTTGGGCTGCTATCATATTCTGAACTTTCGGGGGTGTAGGATGCATTTTTCGTGCCAAAACTATTTTTGGGAATTTCAGTGGTCTAGGATGCAGGTTAATGCCCCTTATAGGCTACAAATGTTTTTGGGACATTCAGAGCTCTCTGACAGTTTTTTGGGCCACCAACATTTTCTGGACTTTAGGGGGTCTAGGATGCCTGTAAACGCCTTTTTTGGACCTCCAAAGTTTTCAATATTTTTGCAGCCTAAGATGCATTTTAAGGCCTTTTTTGGGCTGCTAACATATTCTGAACTTTCAGCGGTGTAGGATGCATTTTTGGTGCCATGAATATTTTTGGGAATTTCAGTGGTCTAGGATGCGGTTTAATGCCCATTTCAGGCTGCAAATATTTTTGGGACATTCAGAACTTTCTGACACAGTTTTTAGGCCACCAACATTTTCTGGACTTTAGGGGGTCTAGGATGACTGTAAACCCCTTTTTTGGGCCTCTAAAGTTTTCAACATTTTTGCAGCCTAAGATGCATATTAAGGCCTTTTTTGGGCTGCTAACATATTCTGAACTTTCAGTGGTGTAGGATGCATTTTTCGTGCCATAAATATTTTTGGGAATTTCAGTGGTCTAGAATGCGGGTTAATGCCCATTTCAGGCTGCAAATGTTTTTGGTATATTCAGAGCTCTCTGACACCGTTTTTGGGCAACCAACATTTTCTGGACTTTAGGGGTCTAGGATGCCTGTAAACCCCTTTTTTGGGCCTCCAAAGTTTTCAACATTTTAGCAGCCTAAGATGCATTTTAAGGCCTTTTTTGGGCTACTATCATATTCTGAACTTTCAGTGGTGCAGGATGCATGTTATTTCCATAAATATTTTTGGGAATTTCAGTGGCTAAGATGCGGGTTAATGCCCATTTCAGGCTGCAAATGTTTTTGGGATATTCAGAGCTCTCTGACACCGTTTTTGGGCCACCAACATTTTCTGGACTTTAGGGGGTCTAGGATGCCTTTAAACCCCTTTTTTTGGGCCTCCAAAGTTTTCTACATTTTTGCAGCCCTAAGATGCATGTTATGGCCTTTTTTGGGCTGCTAACATATTCTGAACTTTCAGCGGTGTAGGATGCGTTTTTCCTGCCATGAATATTTTTGGGAATTTCAGTGGTTAAGGATGCGGGTTAATGCCCATTTCAGGCTGCAAATGTTTTTGGGACATTCAGGGCTTTCTGACACAGTTTTTAGGCCACCAACATTTTCTGGCCTTTAGGGGGTCTAGGATGCCTGTAAACCCCTTTTATGGGCCTCCAAAGTTTTCTACATTGTTGCAGCCATAAGATGCATTTTAAGGCATTTTTGGGCTTCTAACATATTCTGAACTTTCAGGGTGTAAGATGCATTTTTCGTACCATAAATATTTTTGGGAATTTCAGTGGTCTAGGATGCAGGTTAATGCCCCTTATAGGCTACAAATGTTTTTGGGACATTCAGAGCTCTCTGACAGTTTTTTGGGACACCAACATTTTCTGGACTTTAGGGGGCCTAGGATGACTGTAAACCCCTTTTTTGGGCCTCTAAAGTTTTCAACATTTTTGCAGCTTAAAATGCATTTTAAGGCCTTTTTTTGGGCTGCTATCATATTCTGAACTTTCAGGGGTGTAGGATGCATTTTTCGTGCACAAAATATTTTTGGGAATTTCAGTGGTCTAGGATGCGGGTTAATGCCCATTTCAGGCTGCAAATGTTTTTGGGACATTCCGAGCTTTCTGACACCGTTTTTGGGCCACCAACATTTTCTGGACTTTAGGGGGTCTAGGATGACGGTAAACCCCTTTTTTGGGCCTCCAAAGTCTTCACCATTTTTGCAGCCTAAGGTGCATTTTAAGGCCTTTTTTGGGCTGCTATCATATTCTGAACTTTCAGGGGTGTAGGATGCATTTTTCGTGCCAAAACTATTTTTGGGAATTTCAGTGGTCTAGGATGCAGGTTAATGCCCCTTATAGGCTACAAATGTTTTTGGGACATTCAGAGCTCTCTGACAGTTTTTTGGGCCACCAACATTTTCTGGACTTTAGGGGGTCTAGGATGACTGTAAACCCCTTTTTCGGGCCTCTAAAGTTTTCAACATTTTTGCAGCCTAAGATGCATATTAAGGCCTTTTTTGGGCTGCTACCATATTCTGAACTTTCAGGGGTGTAGGATGCATTTTTCGTGCCAAAACTATTTTTGGGAATTTCAGTGGTCTAGGATGCAGGTTAATGCCCCTTATAGGCGACAAATGTTTTTGGGACATTCAGAGCTCACTGACAGTTTTTTGGGCCACCAACATTTTCTGGACTTTAGGGGGTCTAGGATGCCTGTAAACCCCTTTTTTGGACCTCCAAAGTTTTCAATATTTTTGCAGCCTAAGATGCATTTTAAGGCCTTTTTTTGGGCTGCTAACATATTCTGAACTTTCAGCTGTGTAGGATGCATTTTTCGTGCCATGAATATTTTTGGGAATTTGAGTGGTCTAGGATGCGGTTTAATACCCATTTCAGGCTGCAAATATTTTTGGGACATTCAGAGCTTTCTGACACAGTTTTTAGGCCACCAACATTTTCTGGACTTTAGGGGGTCTAGGATGCCTGTAAACCCCTTTTTTGGACCTCCAAAGTTTTCAATATTTTTGCAGCCTAAGATGCATTTCAAGGCCTTTTTTGGGCTGCTAACATATTCTGAACTTTCAGCGGTGTAGGATGCATTTTTCGTGCCATGAATATTTTTGGGAATTTCAGTGGTCTAGGATGTGGTTTAATGCCCATTTCAGGCTGCAAATATTTTTGGGACATTCAGAGCTTTCTGACACCGTTTTTGGGCAACCAACATTTTCTGGACTTTAGGGGGTCTAGGATGCCTGTTAACCCCTTTTTTGTGCCTCCAATGTTTTCAACATTTTTGCAGCCTAAGATGCATTTTAAGGCCTTTTTTGGGCTGCTATCATATTCTGAACTTTCAGGGGTGTAGGATGCATTTTTCGTGCCCAAAATACTTTTGGGAATTTCAGTGGTCTAGGATGCGGGTTAATGCCCATTTCAGGCTGCAAATGTTTTTGGGACATTCCGAGCTTTCTGACACAGTTTCTAGGCCACCAACATTTTCTGGACTTTAGGGGGTCTGGGATGACTGTAAACCCCTTTTTTGGGCCTCCAAAGTCTTCAACATTTTTGCAGCCTAAAATGCATTTTAAGGCCTTTTTTGGGCTGCTACCATATTCTGAACTTTCAGGGGTGTAGGATGCATTTTTCGTGCCAAAACTATTTTTGGGAATTTCAGTGGTCTAGGATGCAGGTTAATGCCCCTTATAGGCGACAAATGTTTTTGGGACATTCAGAGCTCACTGACAGTTTTTTGGGCCACCAACATTTTCTGGACTTTAGGGGGTCTAGGATGCCTGTAAACCCCTTTTTTGGACCTCCAAAGTTTTCAATATTTTTGCAGCCTAAGATGCATTTTAAGGCCTTTTTTTGGGCTGCTAACATATTCTGAACTTTCAGCTGTGTAGGATGCATTTTTCGTGCCATGAATATTTTTGGGAATTTCAGTGGTCTAGGATGCGGTTTAATACCCATTTCAGGCTGCAAATATTTTTGGGACATTCAGAGCTTTCTGACACAGTTTTTAGGCCACCAACATTTTCTGGACTTTAGGGGGTCTAGGATGCCTGTAAACCCCTTTTTTGGACCTCCAAAGTTTTCAATATTTTTGCAGCCTAAGATGCATTTCAAGGCCTTTTTTGGGCTGCTAACATATTCTGAACTTTCAGCGGTGTAGGATGCATTTTTCGTGCCATGAATATTTTTGGGAATTTCAGTGGTCTAGGATGTGGTTTAATGCCCATTTCAGGCTGCAAATATTTTTGGGACATTCAGAGCTTTCTGACACCGTTTTTGGGCAACCAACATTTTCTGGACTTTAGGGGGTCTAGGATGCCTGTTAACCCCTTTTTTGTGCCTCCAATGTTTTCAACATTTTTGCAGCCTAAGATGCATTTTAAGGCCTTTTTTGGGCTGCTATCATATTCTGAACTTTCAGGGGTGTAGGATGCATTTTTCGTGCCCAAAATACTTTTGGGAATTTCAGTGGTCTAGGATGCGGGTTAATGCCCATTTCAGGCTGCAAATGTTTTTGGGACATTCCGAGCTTTCTGACACAGTTTCTAGGCCACCAACATTTTCTGGACTTTAGGGGGTCTAGGATGACTATAAACCCCTTTTTTGGGCCTCCAAAGTTTTCAACATTTTTGCAGCCTAAGATGATTTTTAGGCCTTTTTTGGGCTGCTATCATATTCGGAACTTTCCGTGGTGCAGGATGCATGTTATTTCCATAAATACTTTTGGGAATTTCAGTGGTCTAGGATGCGGGTTAATGCCCATTTCAGGCTGCAAATGTTTTTGGGATATTCAGAGCTCTCTGACACCGTTTTTGGGCCACCAACATTTTCTGGACTTTAGGGGGTCTAGGATGCCTGTAAACCCCTTTTTTGGCCTCTAAAGTTTTCAACATTTTTGCAGCCTAAAATGCATTTTAAGGCCTTTTTTGGGCTGCTAACATATTCTGAACTTTCAGTGGTGTAGGATGCATTTTTCGTGCCATAAATGTTTTTGGGAATTTCAGTGGTCTGGGATGCGGGCTAATGCCCATTTCCGGCTGCAAATGTTTTTGGGATATTCAGAGCTCTCTGACACCGTTTTTGGGCCACCAACATTTTCTGGACTTTAGGGGGTCTAGGATGCCTGTAAACCCCTTTTTTGGGCCTCCAAAGTTTTCTACATTTTTGCAGCCCTAAGATGCATGTTATGGCCTTTTTTGGGCTGCTAACATATTCTGAACTTTCAGCGGTGTAGGATGCGTTTTTCCTGCCATAAATATTTTTGGGAATTTCAGTGGTCTAGGATGTGGGTTAATGCCCATTTCAGGCTGCAAATGTTTTTGGGACATTCCGAGCTTTCTGACACAGTTTCTAGGCCACCAACATTTTCTGGACTTTAGGGGGTCTAGGATGACTGTAAACCCCTTTTTTGGTCCTCCAAAGTTTTCTACATTTTTGCAGCCCTAAGATGCATGTTATGGCCTTTTTTGGGCTGCTAACATATTCTGAACTTTCAGCGGTGTAGGATGCGTTTTTCCTGCCATAAATATTTTTGGGAATTTCAGTGGTCTAGGATGCGGTTTAATACCCATTTCAGGCTGCAAATATTTTTGGGACATTCCAAACTTTCTGACACAGTTTCTAGGCCACCAACATTTTCTGGACTTTAGGGGGTCTAGGATGACTGTAAACCCCTTTTTTGGGCCTCCAAAGTTTTCAACATTTTTGCAGCCTAAGATGCATGTTATGGCCTTCTTTGGGCTGCTAACATATTCTGAACTTTCAGCGGTGTAGGATGCATTTTTCGTGCCATGAATATTTTGGGGAATTTCAGTGGTCTAGGACGCGGGTTAATGCCCATTTCAGGCTGCAAATGTTTGTGGGATATTCAGAGCTCTCTGACACAGTTTTTAGGCCACCAACATTTTCTGAACTTTAGGGGGTCTAGGATGCCTGTAAACCCCTTTTTTGGGCCTCCAAAGTTTTCAACATTTTTGCAGCCATAAGATGCATTTTAAGGCATTTTTCTGGGCTTCTAACATATTCTGAACTTTCAGCGGTGCAGGATGCATTTTTCGTGCCATAAATATTTTTGGGAATTTCAGTGGTCTAGGATGCGGGTTAATGCCCATTTCAGGCTGCAAATGTTTTTGGGACATTCAGAGCTTTCTGACACAGTTTTTAGGCCACCTATATTTTCTGGACTTTAGGGGGTCTAGGATGCATGTAAACCCCTTTTTTGGGCCTACAAAGTTTTCTACATTTTTGCAGCCATAAGATGCATTTTAAGGTATTTTTTGGGCTTCTAACATATTCTGAACTTTCAGAGTGTAAGATGCATTTTTCGTGCCATACATATTTTTGGGAATTTCAATGGTCTAGGATGCGTGTTAATGCCCCTTATAGGCTACAAATGTTTTGGGGATATTCAGAGCTCTCTGACACCGTTTTTTGGCCACCAACATTTTCTGGACTTTAGGGGGTCTACGATGCCTGTAAACCCCTTTTTTGGACCTCCAAAGTTTGCAATATTTTTGCAGCCTAAGATGCATTTTAAGGCCTTTTTTGGGCTGCTAACATATTCTGAACTTTCAGCGGTGTAGGATGCATTTTTCGTGCAATGAATATTTTTGGGAATTTCAGTGGTCTAGGATGCGGTTTAATGCCCATTTCAGGCTGCAAATATTTTTGGGACATTCAGAGCTTTCTGACACAGTTTTTAGGCCATCAACATTTTCTGGACTTCAGGGGGTCTAGGATGCCTGTAAACCCCTTTTTTGGGCCTCCAAAGTTTTCTGCATGTTTGCAGCCCTAAAATGCATTTTAAGGCATGTTTTGGGCTGCTAACATATTCTGAACTTTCAGGATGTAAGATGCATTTTTTGTGCCAAAACTATTTTTGGGAATTTCAGTGGTCTCGGATGCAGGTTCAGCCCTTTTATAGGCTACAAATGTTTTTGGGACATTCAGAGCTCTCTGACAGTTTTTTGGGACACCAACATTTTCTGGACTTTAGGGGGTCTAGGATGCCTGTAACCCCCCTTTTTTGGGCCTCCAAAGTTGTCTACATATTTGCAGCCCTAAGATGCATTTTAAGGCATTTTTGGGGCTGCTTACATATTCTGAACTTTCAGGATGTAAGATGCATTTTTTGTGCCAAAACTATTTTTGGGAATTTCAGTGGTCTAGGATGCAGGTTAATGCCCCTTTTAGGCTACAAATGTTTTTGGGACATTCGGAGCTCTCTGACAGTTTTTTGGGCCACCAACATTTTCTGGACTTTAGGGGGTCTAGGATGCCTGTAAACCCCTTTTTTGGGCCTCCAAAGTTTTCAACATTTTTGCAGCCTAAAATGCATTTTAAGGCCTTTTTTGGGCTGATAACATATTCTGAACTTTCAGCGGTGTAGGATGCATTTTTCGTGCAATGAATATTTTTGGGAATTTCAGTGGTCTAGGATGCGGTTTAATACCCCTTTCAGGCTGCAAATATTTTTGGGACATTCAGAACTTTCTGACACAGTTTTTAGGCCACCAACATTTTCTGGACTTTAGGGGGTCTAGGATGCCTGTAAACCCCTTTTTTGGGCCTCTAAAATTTTCAAAATTTTTGCAGCCTAAGATGCATTTTAAGGCCTTTTTTTGGGCTGCTAACATATTCTGAACTTTCAGCCGTGTAGGATGCATTTTTCGTGCCATAAATATTTTTGGGATTTTCAGTGCTCTAGGATGCGGGTTAATGCCCCTTTCAGGCTGCAAATGTTTTTGAGACATTCAGAGCTCTCTGACCCTGTTTTTAGGCCACCAACATTTTCTGGACTTCAGGGGGTCTAGGATGCCTGTAAACCCCTTTTTTGGGCCTCCAAAGTTTTCTGCATGTTTGCAGCCCTAAAATGCATTTTAAGGCATTTTTTGGGCTGCTAACATATTCTGAACTTTCAGGATGTAAGATGCATTTTTTGTGCCAAAACAATTTTTGGGAATTTCAGTGGTCTAGGATGCAGGTTAATGCCCCTTATAGGCTACAAATGTTTTTGGGACATTCAGAGCTCTCTGACAGTTTTTTGGGACACCAACATTTTCTAGACTTTAGGGGGTCTAGGATGCCTGTAAACCCACTTTTTTGGGCCTCCAAAGTTTTCTACATTTTTGCAGCCCTAAGATGCATTTTAAGGCATTTGTGGGGCTGCTAACATATTCTGAACTTTCAGGGTGTAAGATGCATTTTTCGTGCCAAAACTATTTTTGGGAATTTCAGTGGTCTAGAATGCAGGTTAATGCCCCTTATAGGCTACAAATGTTTTTGGGACATTCAGAGCTCTCTGACAGTTTTTTGGGCCACCAACATTTTCTGGACTTTAGGGGGTCTAGGATGCCTGTAAACCCCTTTTTTGGACCTCCAAAGTGTTCAATATTTTTGCAGCCTAAGATGCATTTTAAGGCCTTTTTTGGGCTGCTAACATATTCTGAACTTTCAGCGGTGTAGGTTGCATTTTTCGTGCAATGAATATTTTTGGGAATTTCAGTGGTCTAGGATGCGGTTTAATGCCCATTTCAGGCTGCAAATATTTTTGGGACATTCAGAATTTCTGACACAGTTTTTAGGCCACCAACATTTTCTGGACTTTAGGGGGTCTAGGATGCCTGTAAACCCTTTTTTGGACCTCCACATTTGTCAATATTTTTGCAGCCTAAGATACATTTTAAGGCCTTTTTTGGGCTGCTAACATATTCTGAACTTTCAGCGGTGTAGGATGCATTTTTCGTGCCATGAATATTTTTGGGAATTTCAGTGGTCTAGGATGCGGGTTAACGCCCATTTCAGGCTGCAAATGTTTTTGGGATATTCAGAGCTCTCTGACACAATTTTTGGGCAACCAACATTTTCTGGACTTTAGGGGGTCTAGGATGCCTGTAAACCCCTTTTTTGGGCCTCTAAAGTTTTCAACACGTTTGCAGCCTAAGATGCATATTAAGGCCTTTTTTGGGCTGCTATCATATTCTGAACTTTCAGTGGTGCAGGATGCATGTTATTTCCATAAATATTTTTGGGAATTTCAGTGGTCTAGGATGCGGGTTAATGCCCATTTCAGGCTGCAAATGTCTTTGGGATATTCAGAGCTCTCTGACACCGTTTTTGGGCCACCAACATTTTCTGGACTTTAGGGGGTCTAGGATGCCTGTAAACCCCTTTTTTGGGCCTCCAAAGTTTTCTACATTTTTGCAGCCCTAAAATGCATGTTATGGCCTTTTTTGGGCTGCTAACATATTCTGAACTTTCAGCGGTGTAGGATGCGTTTTTCCTGCCATAAATATTTTTGGGAATTTCAGTGGTCTAGGATGCGGGTTAATGCCCATTTCAGGCTGCAAATGTTTTTGGGATATTCAGAGCTTTCTGACACAGTTTTTAGGCCACCAACATTTTCTGGACTTTAGGGGGTCTAGAATGCCTGTAAACCCCTTTTTTGGGCCTCCAAAGTTTTCTACATTTTTGCAGCCATAAGATGCATTTTAAGGCATTTTTTGGGCTTCTAACATATTCTGAACTTTCAGGGTGTAAGATGCAGTTTTTGTGCCATAAATATTTTTGGGAATTTCAGTGGTCTAGGATGCAGGTTAATGCCCATTTCAGGCTGCAAATGTTTTTGGGATATTCAGAGCTCTCTGACACCGTTTTTGGGCCACCAACATTTTCTGGACTTTAGGGGTTCTAGGATGCCTGTAAACCCCTTTTTTGGGCCTCCAAAGTGTTCAACATTTTTGCAGCCTAAGATGGATTTTAAGGCCTTTTTTTGGCTGCTATCATATTCTGAACTTCCAGGGGTGTAGGATGCATTTTTTCATGCAAAAAATTATTTTGGGCATTTCAGTGGTCTAGGATGCGGGTTAATGCCCATTTCAGGCTGCAAATGTTTTTGGGATATTCAGAGCTCTCTGACACCGTTTTTGGGCTACCAACATTTTCTGGACTTTAGGGGGTCTAGGATGCCTGTAAAGCCCTTTTTTGGACCTCCAAAGTTTTCAACATTTTTGCAGCCTAAGATGCATTTTAAGGCCTATTGTGGGCTGCTATCATATTCTGAACTTTCAGTGGTGCAGGATGCATGTTATTTCCATAAATATTTTTGGGAATTTCAGTGGTCTAGGATGCGGGTTAATGCCCATTTCAGGCTGCAAATGTTTTTGCGATATTCAGAGCTCTCTGACACCGTTTTTGGGCCACCAACATTTTCTGGACTTTAGGGGGTCTAGGATGCCTGTAAACCCCTTTTTTGGGCCTCCAAAGTTTTCAACATTTTTGCAGCCTAAGATGGATTTTAAGGCCTTTTTTTGGCTGCTATCATATTCTGAACTTTCAGGGGTGTACGATGCATTTTTTCATGCACAAAATATTTTTTGGGATTTCAGTGGTCTAGGATGCGGGTTAATGCCCATTTCAGGCTGCAAATGTTTTTGGGATATTCAGAGCTCTCTGACACCGTTTTTGGGCCACCAACATTTTCTGGACTTTAGGGGGTCTAGGATGCCTGTAAACCCCTTTTTTGGACCTTCAAAGTTATCAACATTTTTGCAGCCTAAGATGCATTTTAAGGCCTTTTTTGGGCTGCTAACATATTCTGAACTTTCAGTGGTGTAAAATGCATTTTCCGTGCCAAAACTATTTTTGGGAATTTCAGTGGTCTAGGATGCAGGTTAATGCCCCTTATTGGCTACACATGTTTTTGGGACATTCAGAGCTCTCTGACAGTTTTTTGGGCCACCAACATTTTCTGGACTTTAGGGGGTCTAGGATGCCTGTAAACCCCTTTTTTGGACCTCCAAAGTTTTCAATATTTTTGCAGCCTAAGATGCATTTTAAGGCCTTTTTTGGGCTGCTGACATATTCTGAACTTTCAGCGGTGTAGGATGCATTTTTCGTGCCATGAATATTTTTGGGAATTTCAGTGGTCTAGGATGCGGGTTAATGCCCATTTCAGGCTGCAAATGTTTTTGGGATATTCAGAGCTCTCTGACACCGTTTTTGGGCCACCAACATTTTCTGGACTTTAGGGGTTCTAGGATGCCTGTAAACCCCTTTTTTGGGCCTCCAAAGTGTTCAACATTTTTGCAGCCTAAGATGGATTTTAAGGCCTTTTTTTGGCTGCTATCATATTCTGAACTTCCAGGGGTGTAGGATGCATTTTTTCATGCAAAAAATTATTTTGGGCATTTCAGTGGTCTAGGATGCGGGTTAATGCCCATTTCAGGCTGCAAATGTTTTTGGGATATTCAGAGCTCTCTGACACCGTTTTTGGGCTACCAACATTTTCTGGACTTTAGGGGGTCTAGGATGCCTGTAAAGCCCTTTTTTGGACCTCCAAAGTTTTCAACATTTTTGCAGCCTAAGATGCATTTTAAGGCCTATTGTGGGCTGCTATCATATTCTGAACTTTCAGCGGTGTAGGATGCGTTTTTCCTGCCATAAATATTTTTGGGAATTTCAGTGGTCTAGGATGCGGGTTAATGCCCATTTCAGGCTGCAAATGTTTTTGGGATATTCAGAGCTTTCTGACACAGTTTTTAGGCCACCAACATTTTCTGGACTTTAGGGGGTCTAGAATGCCTGTAAACCCCTTTTTTGGGCCTCCAAAGTTTTCTACATTTTTGCAGCCATAAGATGCATTTTAAGGCATTTTTTGGGCTTCTAACATATTCTGAACTTTCAGGGTGTAAGATGCAGTTTTTGTGCCATAAATATTTTTGGGAATTTCAGTGGTCTAGGATGCAGGTTAATGCCCATTTCAGGCTGCAAATGTTTTTGGGATATTCAGAGCTCTCTGACACCGTTTTTGGGCCACCAACATTTTCTGGACTTTAGGGGTTCTAGGATGCCTGTAAACCCCTTTTTTGGGCCTCCAAAGTGTTCAACATTTTTGCAGCCTAAGATGGATTTTAAGGCCTTTTTTTGGCTGCTATCATATTCTGAACTTCCAGGGGTGTAGGATGCATTTTTTCATGCAAAAAATTATTTTGGGCATTTCAGTGGTCTAGGATGCGGGTTAATGCCCATTTCAGGCTGCAAATGTTTTTGGGATATTCAGAGCTCTCTGACACCGTTTTTGGGCTACCAACATTTTCTGGACTTTAGGGGGTCTAGGATGCCTGTAAAGCCCTTTTTTGGACCTCCAAAGTTTTCAACATTTTTGCAGCCTAAGATGCATTTTAAGGCCTATTGTGGGCTGCTATCATATTCTGAACTTTCAGTGGTGCAGGATGCATGTTATTTCCATAAATATTTTTGGGAATTTCAGTGGTCTAGGATGCGGGTTAATGCCCATTTCAGGCTGCAAATGTTTTTGCGATATTCAGAGCTCTCTGACACCGTTTTTGGGCCACCAACATTTTCTGGACTTTAGGGGGTCTAGGATGCCTGTAAACCCCTTTTTTGGGCCTCCAAAGTTTTCAACATTTTTGCAGCCTAAGATGGATTTTAAGGCCTTTTTTTGGCTGCTATCATATTCTGAACTTTCAGGGGTGTACGATGCATTTTTTCATGCACAAAATATTTTTTGGGATTTCAGTGGTCTAGGATGCGGGTTAATGCCCATTTCAGGCTGCAAATGTTTTTGGGATATTCAGAGCTCTCTGACACCGTTTTTGGGCCACCAACATTTTCTGGACTTTAGGGGGTCTAGGATGCCTGTAAACCCCTTTTTTGGACCTTCAAAGTTATCAACATTTTTGCAGCCTAAGATGCATTTTAAGGCCTTTTTTGGGCTGCTAACATATTCTGAACTTTCAGTGGTGTAAAATGCATTTTCCGTGCCAAAACTATTTTTGGGAATTTCAGTGGTCTAGGATGCAGGTTAATGCCCCTTATTGGCTACACATGTTTTTGGGACATTCAGAGCTCTCTGACAGTTTTTTGGGCCACCAACATTTTCTGGACTTTAGGGGGTCTAGGATGCCTGTAAACCCCTTTTTTGGACCTCCAAAGTTTTCAATATTTTTGCAGCCTAAGATGCATTTTAAGGCCTTTTTTGGGCTGCTGACATATTCTGAACTTTCAGCGGTGTAGGATGCATTTTTCGTGCCATGAATATTTTTGGGAATTTCAGTGGTCTAGGATGCGGGTTAATGCCCATTTCAGGCTGCAAATGTTTTTGGATATTCAGAGCTCTCTGACACCGTTTTTGGGCCACCAACATTTTCTGGACTTTAGGGGGTCTAGGATGACTGTAAACCCCTTTTTTGGGCCTCTAAAGTTTTCAACAATTTTGCAGCCTAAGATGCATTTTAAGGCCTTTTTTTGGGCTGCTAACATGTTCTGGACTTTCAGCGGTGTAGGATGCATTTTTCGTGCCATAAATATTTTTGGGAATTTCAGTGGTCTAAGATGCAGGTTAATGCCCATTTCAGGCTCCAAATATTTTTGGGACATTCAGAGCTTTCTGACACAGTTTTTAGGCCACCAACATTTTCTGGACTTTAGGGGGTCTAGGATGCCTGTAAACCCCTTTTTTGGACCTCCAAAGTTTTCAATATTTTTGCAGCCTAAGATGCATTTCAAGGCCTTTTTTGGGCTGCTAACATATTCTGAACTTTCAGTGGTGCAGGATGCATGTTATTTCCATAAATACTTTTGGGAATTTCAGTGGTCTAGGATGCGGGTTAATGCCCATTTCAGGCTGCAAATGTTTTTGGGACATTCCGAGCTTTCTGACACAGTTTCTAGGCCACCAACATTTTCTGGACTTTAGGGGGTCTAGGATGACGGTAAACCCCTTTTTTGGGCCTCCAAAGTCTTCAACATTTTTGCAGCCTAAGATGCATTTTAAGCCTTTTTTGGGCTGCTATCATATTCTGAACTTTCAGGGGTGTAGGATGCATTTTTCGTGCCAAAACTATTTTTGGGAATTTCAGTGGTCTAGGATGCAGGTTAATGCCCCTTATAGGCTACAAATGTTTTTGGGACATTCAGTGCTCTCTGACAGTTTTTTGGGCCACCAACATTTTCTGGACTTTAGGGGGTCTAGGATGACTGTAAACCCCTTTTTTGGGCCTCTAAAGTTTTCAACATTTTTGCAGCTGTAGGGGAGGACTGGCCGCGAGGCCCTCCTCACCTACAGCTTTCTCCCCAGGTGAGGACCATGACTCAGTGGGCGCCCCCTCATGCCACCCGGGCCCAGGTGGAGGAGGATTCACCCGCCGACGACATTGCCCACACGTATCCTTTTGCTTGCATTTAGTTAGGCCTAGACGCCATCTTGTCTAGCAAACATGGCGTGAGTTCAGCACACTATAAAGAGGCCCCCACCTTTGGAGGGCCTTTCATGCATCTCTGCCGCCTCAGCAGCCCTGGCAGATCCGCTGCGAGCGCGTTCCCATGAGAAAGTCGGAGATGAACTAAACCCGAGACGCCAACACGGCAACATTATAGTAGTAACAATGTGATATTGCACCCCGTATGACCCGGACCGCAAGGCCGGGGTAGCGAGGAAAAAAGCTGAAGCATCACTATCTGAAGAAGGTAGAAAACAATTCAAGTATTGGTATTAATGAACTACCTCTGTTTAAAATGTGAATAAGCCATAAAAATGTAACGTTATATGATATCCCTCCAGGTCTGGACTAGTGCTGCTATAACCACGGAGAAAGATGTTGACCAAACGTATAACCTCTATCTGTAAAAGTGTTTTTTCCATAGTATGTAGAAACTGGAACTCATATATGTTTTCTGAATCACCCAAAGCGGCGAGCATCAATCTCTGTAGGCCATAACCTAGATATCCCTCGTATAACGTCTAATGTACATACAATACGCACACAATGTAGTGAACGTAATGTTAGGTAATGAAAAGGTACTGGAACCGACTGTCTTAAAGAAATGTGTAACGAAATTGAAATATATATGTGTGTCTAAATAACGTCAAAATAAGGCAGAACAGTATAAAACTTCTGCATTCACTGATCAGCAACGCACGAGGAAAATACCTTTGTGGATATGCAAGGCCATTCCCTCTCCCACCCTACCAAGCCTGCCAGATAAAAAAGCTAAGACTTGTGCCGCGCTCCCTCACCTCCCCCAACCAAGCTGGCGTTACTTCAGAGAGTCAGAGGCCCCGGCGCCGCAACCAAGGCCACAGCCCACCACCTGTGTTATTTACAGCACGGTAATAAACCCACGGATGAACCCACTGATCTACCAGCACCCTTTCATAAATCCCACGAACCCCCCAAGAATCCTGACCCCGTGTAAGGACGACCCCCATCATTGAGACAAGACACAGAGACCCATCTATATAATAACTTCTAACGCAGCAGACAGACATGTATCATTCGGCCCAGGCCCCAGAGCCCCGTCCTGCGACCTAAAATACCGGTCAATAGGACACAGGTAAATCTCACCCCAACCGATAACCACCAGACCTCTCACGAGGTGCATTCCTCATGTGTTGCGTTTATTTTATAAGATAAGCTACAGAGCGATTTATTAGTGAACGTAAATGTCATTTTCTGAATAACCGCAAGGTGCATGGCCTAGGGCAAATGAGACAGGGAAGGTATTCGTCATTGTCACAGGCTGCCCCAGCATACCAACACCGCACGGATGACCTCAAGCCGGCCTGCCAGGCCCAACCCAACCCACGAGGCTGACCAGTGACGTCGTCTTGCCAAGACCAACCACGCTGCAGCAACACCTATAGTTAGTCGACGACACCCAATCCCAATTAACTTGTGCCCCCTATAGTGTTTAGGTGTTGATGACGTTTTTTGTATTAGAAATACGCCTGTCTTTGCTATTGTCAGACAGAGCGCTCTCGGAGGTTGCAGAGTTCTTTGCATGCCTTATTCTTGGATAAACTCCCATTTACGCTCACCCGCACTCTGTCTTGGCCTTATTCCCACTACGGGAGAGTCCTTTATTGTCTCTCATTGCGGGGAGGATCGTGCTGAATTGGGGGCGCTTCCTTTCAGTGGTGACCCCGACGTGATATCCCCAAACTGTTTTTCCTAACTCCTTCTTAACGACCCCCTTGTGGCACGAGAATCTCCGGTCGAGAAGGGATACGCACGGCGAGCCGTCTCCGGGAGGCCGCCCGCCAACGGCGACCGGCACAATAAGAAGTGCGCACTCAATGAGAAAGGGTACGGGATCCCGATTGGAAAAAAATCCCCTTTGAGTGCCGCTCGCCGGAGCCAGGGGCTGACCGTTGAGTTACCGGTGACGCCGCCTGGACGGACCCAGTTTCGGAGAGTATCGGTTCAAGACGGGCACGTGAGTACCGAGTGCGAGTGATCGTCAAAGGGAAAAGAAGGGGAATTGGGAATAGAGGAACGGGGAAAGGTAGAGGAGGAGAATTGCGGGGGTCTACTAAAGACGGGTCTTGAAACTCTCTTTATTCTTTCTTTTGCATATGGCCATTAGGAGTAAGAAATAAGTGACGTGGTAGAAGTGACGGGAACCTAGCTCCGAAAGGGGGTGGAAGGCGGCGCCGCATAGTACTATCTAGACTAGTACTGGGAATATATGAAGAAGTGAGAAATAAGTTATTGGTGTCTAGCAAAAGGAGACACCGGGAATATTTTTTAGTGATTGCGCTCTCTCTCTCTCTCTATTTCTTTTTTCCATTTCCACGGGGTAGGGGGGGGGGAAAATGAGAAGGGTATAAAGTAGCTATACTTGGGGAATAAAAAAAAAAAAAAAAAAAAAAAAAGAGGGGTAGAACATCTTAAAAGGTGGGGACTCAGTAGTGGCACGTACAGACGTGAACACAGTAACCTTAGCAGGAAAACAGGGACAGCTGGCTAGGGAGGAAAGGGAGGAAAAAGACAAAAGTGTGAGTGGAAAGCATTGTGAAGGGTGCGCGCACCGTACGAGTGTTAGAGACGAGCAGGTGGCCGTGAGGTGGTGTCAGAGAGTGTGGCCATAACCAGTACTTGATCAATTACAAGTGAGATCACATAAGAGTGCCTGGAAATGGGAAAGAGATGAGATATGGTGAGTGAGAAGAGATTTGTTCAGTGAATTACAGTGGGTGATAATTTTGAGAGGTCCGCTCTTGTCTGTGCCATAAAGGTATACATACGCATATTTACACCTAATCAAAAGTTACGAAGGCGAACGCGGTAGCGCTAGCAATTTAGAGGATGGGGGCTGAAACTCCCTTGTCACACATTTGTAAGAGCTTGCCAGGATATGCTGAACGCATAAATAAATATCATGATCAGTGGTTAACAGAATTGAAAGGGGAGGGGTTGCCCCAGATTTGGCCAGAAGGAGGGTCTTTTGACAAAAGCGTTCTTGATATGGTATGTACATGTATTCGCCTCAAGTATAAGGGGAAAAAATGGCAGAATAGGAAGGAGATATTAGATCTCTGGAGATTGTTTGAGGAAGTACCCCCACCTAAAGCCCCAACTCCAAATATTGATTTACCCTCCACCACAGACAATCCACTAATGATCCCGCGGGAAGAAAAGGAACAGGTAAGCACAGAACAACCTGCAGAGGTGGTTATGTTGTACCCAATGTTACCTAAACCAGCCCCTGCAGCAGGATATAGCGACCCGATTTATGTGCCTCCCCCGTCGACCAGCACACCACAGAGGCCAACTGCACCCCCACCATACGAAAACACCAGAGAGCGCGCCCAGGGAGGCACACAGAGGGTGGATATAGAGAAGTTAACGAGTGACTTAGAGTCGAGGCTTACAGTGGCAAGAGATGAACTCTCAAGAATAAAAGACATATGTGAACGCACAGCATGCGCCCCTACACAATCTGGACGCACGTCTAGAGCGTCGAGCGAAACTAGACAAATTGAGGAGGGATGGAAAAAGGGGGAAATACTGTTCAGAATTGAGGAAGAACCGACAAGAATAATAGAAGTGGGGACAGCAGAAGGAAGCATTGGAGATGTATCACGAGAAAGAGGGATCAGAGAGGATTTGTTATGTGATGTCAGAGGAGGGGTGGATGAGAGTGATAGATTGAGCATGGCAATAGGAGGAGAAGGCGAGGAGCTAGATGGTGCCTGTTCACTGGAGACTATAGAAGATGAATGGATGGGACGACTAAGAAATAGAGTGGGGAAGATGGCGTCATTAGAGTCAGCAGTGACTAAGGAAAAGGAAGCTGCAACGGTAAAAGGGAAATTACAACTCCCATTACTCCACAGAGGGGGCAGGAGGCCAAACTATATACCGTGGGCTCAGATGGACAAGGCTAATTTAATGAAATTACTACCACAGCTGTCAGGAGGGGCAAGCAAGTGGATATATGCATTTGAGAAACATACCGCTGGTATACCGCTGGCAGTAGGCGATGTGAAAAGCCTACTAGTGTCCGCAGTAGGGGATCAGGCGGACAGAGTGTGGGCTAAAGCGGGTTTTCCAGCTGTAACTTTAGAGTGTGATCGCCATGATGGGGCTTCTTTTAACACCGTGCGAGCAAGGGTGTGGGACGCACTGCGGGAAACCTTCCCAGATACCCCTGATTTGCAGTCAGTAATGCAATGTACCATGAATGACGGGGAGGACGCTATGGATTACATTCTCCGGGTGCAGGAGATGTGGAGAGCGGAAACGGGTACGCCCTGGCACCAATCCACGTCTCTATTTTATTTTATCATTAAGAGAGGGCTCCCAAAGGAAGTGCAAAAGGCACTAGATAAAATAGCAGGTGTTGAGGCAAAAGGCTGGCCGGAGATCCAAAGCATAATAGTACACCATTGTAAACGGATCAAAGAAAGAGAGAGGGAAGTAGCACAGAAAAGGTTGGCGGACGAGGCGAAGTTGGTGCAATCAAAATTGGTGAAGGTCGCAGCAGCGGTAGCGGGACTCCCACTCATACGGGAGGGAGAGGAAGGAGAGGAGGGGCAAATAGCAATACAAGGAAGAATAGCAGCGAATTGGGCAGGACAAGGGCAACGACAGTGGACAGAGCAGGAGCAGAACGGAAGTCCAACGTGGCAAGAGTGGGCCCCAAGAGGAGGAAGAGGTGGGTACAGGGGTCGAAGAGGAGGACAAGGGTATGGAGGAATGGGAGGAAATGGGTGGCAGGGTCCCAGAGGTCCACAGGGGAGCTGTTGGAATTGTGGGAGATGGGGGCATTACTCAAGAGAATGTAGGAGCAGACAAAACAACGGGTTCCAAGAGATAGAACAATACGGACACCCCCATCCGGGAAGCCCCTACGGCCTCCCCATGGGACAATACCAGCAACCAGACAATGTAGTACAAAGAAGTAACGCACAACTGCATGGACATCAGTACCGAACACAAACCAGCCCACAGAATAATGACAATGTGCACTACACGCCTGGTAACACTTTCGCCACAGTAGCTAATGGGGCACCCGCCCCCGCACCTTACAGTGGAGTGTCAGTGGTTTCGGGGAACATTTTCGATCAAGGGGGGGCAATGAGACACCCCGCATAGGACAGCCCACAGAGAGCACTTGCGTGTCCAGTACTGTCTACGACCCACAATGCATCAGAGGAACCATTGATAGGTGCGCAGATAGGAGACAAGCAATTCATATTCATGGTGGATTCGGGAGCGGAGAAATCATGCATTAGAGAGGGCCGGTTCCCGTTATCTAATAGAACGTTAGAGACGCAGGGGTTCTCTGGGGCTGTAATTGAAGTTCCTTACACAGAGGTATTGGATGTGACAGTAGGGGGAAAAACAGTGAAAGCACCCTTACTGTACTATGAAAACTCTCCCATCAACTTACTGGGGAGAGATCTCTTGAGCAAACTAAACATGACAATATCATTCACAGGGAGCGGTATCGTATGTTCAACGCCAGGCATATGCCCCCTCCGTATATTAGCAGTAATACACGGCCACACAATCATGAAAGAGATCAGAGGGGTACCGAGAAATGAGGAGATGTTTGTCGACGCTATGAGAACATTGGCTCTCATAGTACCAGAACTAAAAAGGGTGGAGTGGAGGATCCCAGCAGAATTCCTTTTTCGTCCCATAGCAAGCCCTGACACTGCTCTTGGGGCAATACTATCGTTGGATTTGCATGCCATACATGTATCAGTAAACAGGATATGTGTGATTGGTATTGACATGGAAGGGTGTGAGTGGCGGACAGTATTGTGTACAAATGCAAATATCCCGCTGAGAGAGCTCTCGGACGAGGAGCTATTTTCTGACACTGAGGGAGATGGTGAAGTAGTGATGGAACTGGCAATGCCCTGCGACATTGTAGTTACAGCCAGACAAACTAAGGTTGAACTAATGGCGGTAGTAGGAGCACCGCACACATTTTTTAATGAAGACATGAGTTCAGTACCCACTAACTTATGGACTAATGGCCCCCACGATGTAGGGTTGCTGCATGAAGTTCAGCCTGTGGTGATAAAAGTAAAACAGGGAGCAATACTACCCCGGGTGAAACAATATCCACTGTCGCGAGAAGCAGAAGAAGGGATCAGAGAGACAATAGAAGCACTGCTAGCACAGGGTATAATCGTGCCCTCAAACTCCCCATGCAACACATGCATTTACCCAATCAAAAAAGCGAAGGGGGGTTCATGGAGGATGATACAAGATTTACGCCCACTGAACGATGTGGTAATGAAGGAGTTCCCTCTAGTGCCGAACCCGGCGACAATACTGTGCAATATTCCAAAAGTAGCGTCACACTTCACAGTAATTGACTTAAAAAATGCATTCTTTTCGATTCCCTTAGCAGAAGAAAGCAGGTATTTGACAGCATTTACATTGGGAGGAAGGAGGTTCGAACACTGCAGACTACCACAAGGATATTGCGAGAGCCCAAGCATATTTAACAGGGTACTACATGAAGATCTGGGGAATTTGTCTGTAGAAAGCACAGTGATTCAGTACGTTGATGATTTATTGGTTTGTGCACAGGCTGAGGAAGAGTGCAGAAAGGACTCAATAACACTCTTGACATTATTGGCCAACAAAGGGTACAAGGTGGACAAAGGGAAATTGCAATACTGTCTGACAGAGGTCCTATACTTGGGTCAGTTGATATCAAAGGATGGCAAGCGAATTATACCCGACAGGGCACAAGCGATTAGAACAATTGGAGAGCCCAAAACAGTAAAAGAAATGCAGAAATTTCTGGGTATGTGTAACTATTGCCGAGCATGGATATTGGACTATGCAGCGTACACAAGGCCCTTGTTACAGGCACTGAAGGAAGCACAACAAGAACACAAACACATAGAATGGACAGAGGAAATGAACACAGCATTTAACTCACTAAAAGAGCTAATATCAAGCGCTCCAGTACTAGCAAATCCAGATTATGGGCGCGAATTTTTCTTATTTTCACACTGCAAAGGAACACTGATGACAGCAGTACTGACACAGAAAACATCTTTAGGGCACAAACCACTTGCTTACTATAGCGGCACCCTAGACGCAGTAATGCAAGGTCATTTCGCGTGCGAGCAATCCCTAGCTGCAGCAGCGTTCGCGATTGAAAAAAGTGCCACGATAGTGATGGGCTGCCCGGTGACACTGTTTGTGGAACACTCACTTTTTGCAATATTAGAGCGAACAAAGAGCACATTAACAACACAACGCGCCACAGCATATGAGATAATACTGTCCAGCGCTAACATCCATATAGTAAGATGTAAAACAGTGAACCCAGCAACATTCATCACAGAGGCATGCACCGTAGAGGACATGCAAAACCATAACTGCGCCACGTACTCAGGTGACGAAAGTGAGGATCCAGTGATTTTTGAAAATGCCCTGACCGAGGGTGAGGTGTATTTTGTGGACGGGTCAGCATCAATAGACATGGAGACAGGAGAGAAACATGTGGGTATGGCAGTTGTACGATTAGAGGAAGATGAATATGAGATACTAGTACAACACCGCCTCCCATCACACTATTCAGCGCAAGCAGCAGAACTAATAGCGCTAATAGAAGCATTGCATGCCGCCAAGGGGTGCGCAGTGACCATATATACAGATTCAGCATACATGACAACAACAGTTCACGGTGGGTTGGCCCGGTGGGGGCGGAGAGGGTTCCGACGAGCAGACGGAACGCCAGTCCAGCATGCAGAGTTATTGAAAGAGCTGATTGAGGCCCTGCAAGACCCCACGGCAGTGGCCATCGTAAAATGTCAAGCTCATACCACCAATACAGATTTTGTATCTTTGGGGAACGCGGCAGCAGACGCCGCTGCCAAAGCAGCTTCATATCTACAAAAAGGTGAAATAGGAGAGTACATGTTGCACCACACAGAGAGCCAAGAGGTCCCCACAGGATACAACATGATGTCCACACAAGAGATAATAGAGCTGCAAGAGGGAGCTAGTGCAGAGGAAAAATTGCTGTGGACTAAGAGAGGATGCAGCAAATCACCGACTGATTTATTGTGGCGACAAGAGAGTTCAGGAAAAGTGGTAATGCCAATTACGCTGTTAGAAATAGCATTTCAACAACTACACTTTCCCGCACACAACACGAAGAAACACATAATGGCAGAGATACAAGAAGATTGGTTTGCACCTTGCCTCCAGGAACACGTCACAAGGTTAGCTTTAGAATGCACGACATGTCAAATTTACAACTCAGGTATGACTTTGCGCACACTAAGGGGTACAATACCAAAACCAAGTGGCCCATTCAGAGAGCTCCACATTGATTATGTAGACATGGGAGAAAGGTGTAACGGGGCGCGATACATGATTGTGGTTGTATGTCCCTTTTCGAGGTGGGTGGAGGCAGGCCCATGTGCCCGCCCTGACGCGAAGGGCGCCGCGAAGTTCCTAGTGCGGGAAGTATTTCCGCGCTGGGGAATTTGCGACGTTATTCGCTCAGATAACGGGACACATTTTGTTAATGAATTATTTAAAGAAGTGACTACATTATTGGGAATAAAGCACAAATTATGTTCGATTTATCATCCTCAAAGTAATGGCGTCGTGGAAAAGATAAATGGCCTGTTAAAAAGCAGATTATCAAAACTTTGCTTTTCCCTTAAAAAGACTTGGATGTACTGCCTGCCTTTGGCCTTGTTTGAACTACGAAACCAGCCAAGTAAGGATCACCATTTGTCCCCGCACGAGATCGTCACGGGAAGAAGAATGCATACAGCGCATTCGCCTCTCCGTGAGCGTTCTGATGCACACAGAAGCGCAGCTATATTGGGGGAGGAGTTCACAGAATATCTGCGAAAACTGACACGGGCAGCGCGCGTAATTGCAAAGCAACTAGCCCCCCCCTCGACAAGAGAGGAGGGGAACGCAACTGAACCAGACAGGTTGCCTGAAAAACCACTACAACTAATGCCTGGTGACCTTATATATGTCAGAAGTTTTGTGCGGAGGTGGAATGCACCACGTTTCCATGGCCCCTATGAGGTAGTGTTTTGCACACCTACAGCAGTAAAGGTGAAGGGCCTGCGATATTGGGTGCATTTGACAGACGTACGTAAAGCTTACAGCGCTGCGGAAAGTGAGGCGCAGGACGAGGCACAGGCAACAGCGGACGATGAAGTTGTGCGGAATGAATGATTGGAATTTTGTGTGCTTTATGAGATGAACAGTGAGCACAATTAGCGCGCAACAAATGTCCTGGACTAAAACATGTACATATGTATATGTAAATTTTCTTTTTATTACAATTTTTGAAAGTTTTGCGTGGGGTTCCTTTTTTTTCCCCTCCTGTGCTCTTTAAGATGTTTTTATTATTGTTGTTTTTAAAAATGTCATGTTTCTTATTATTTATATATATATATAGTAAGGTACGAATAATGATGATTGAAAGGCTACCTTGTCTGTCAACACACCCCCTCCCTCACCCAACCCTATATTTTATCACCGAAACGTTACAACGTGGAAATGCTTACATGTTTGTATTTAATGAACTCTTGTGTCTCAAACAGGATTTATCATGGCATCGAATGGGCAGCCTGCAACTAATAGATATGTTAGATTTAGAGAAATGTTAGTGGCTAGATTAACGTATTCATTTGAATGTGGTTTATCAATGTGTGCTATCGTGTTCTTCATCTCAATGTTTTGTCTGGTAGTACACTGGATTATAGCGTTCATCTCTACCGAGATGAACGAGGGGGGAGGGGGGAACAACACCACCCTTGCCCCTGGAACGAAAACAATTCCGACTGTAGGTATCAAAGAAGGTGATTTCTTGATCTGGGATGGATCACAGTTTGTGTGGGGATACTATACTACACCACCCACTGCTGTCCTCTCACAATCGAGAACCAAAAATGTAAATAATGACACAATGTCCCAACCTGGAACATACAACAACCACACGATCCCTCCCGCCCCAATTTCAAACAACGATCTCTTGTTTATTAAGGAGGATGGAAAAGTGATTATGATGACAGAACACAAGTCCCTACATGAAGAATTAGAAAAGGGGGGTGGGGAGGAGGAAGGGGGGCCTGGTTCTTCACCTACTATAACGAGAAGGTACAGAAGAAGGGAGAAAAGCAGGCGGAGAAGAGAGATTGGTGGGAAAGGGTATGATGAGTATTATGGACTAGGGCTAGACAAAATGGAAGACCCACGACACCCACACCAAGCAAATAAATGGTATGCAGATATGAGCACAACAGCCAAACAAACAACAAATGAGAGCTGTTATGTCTGCTCACTTATCCCCCATGCATCAGGCACACCTAAAGTATTGTTGCCACGAGAATTGCCCATTGTGGATGCCCAATGTCTCCTTCATCTCACGCTGTGTAGAATAAAGAACACTTTCCAAGCACACGATGTCTCTTTCAGAATGCTACAGAACAACAAAACGTGCTATTCGCAAGCGTCTGGAGTGATCTGTCTTAAAGAACCTTTCTTTGCAATACAAGGGACACTGTTTTCCGAAAACAAATGGAAAGACGAAGAAGTGCTGTGCAAGGCCGAAGCACTGAAAGGTGTCCAACCAGACAAGTTGCGGTGGATGGAAAGAACGTGCTTGCCAACATGGAAAGAACACATCCCTAAACTAACATGGGTAACAGCGATGGAGAAACCCTTCAAGCTACAAAGTGAAATACAAAACGAACTATGTTTCAAGGGAGAAGGAAAAATGGCAATGGGAACGAACAAGAACTGTAACAAAACTCTCACCATCCCAGATATGAAAAAAGGGACAGCAGCACTAATGGACACCTACTGGGTATGCGGAAACAAGGCGTACCTGCATCTTCCCCAATCATGGAGTGGTAGCTGCTCAATGGCCACTTTGCACTCAACACTAATGGTGATTCCAGAAAGCCATATTGACAGAAGTAACATGATGAAAGAAGGCTTGAACCAGAATGCAGCTTCTCCAACTACACAAGCGCACCTTTATGTCCTGTCCTCCGGAGGGAAGGGAGAAGAGCTCTCAAGGAACAAGCGAGCCTCGAACTACATATCACAAGCATCATCTGATTTATTGGCACAGATCCCAGACAGGTATCGCCTGTTCAGCTCCGTGGAAACATTCTTTGCTTCGCTAGTATCAAGTGTCCAAGCAAGAGCAAATGCAAAATGGCTCCAGATCACACGGTGGGAACTGATCCAGTTGGCCAATGACACTGAAGAAGGGTTTAACATAATAAAGGTGGAACTACGAGCTCTGCGATTAATGACCATGCAGAACAGGTATGTTCTAGACCTGTTAACAGCAATCGATGGAGGTGTTTGCCGAAAAATAGGAAGTGCGTGCTGCACGTTCGTACCTTCCGAAGATGCAGAAAATGGGTCCCTGTCCCACGTTATTGAAGCAGTACATAACCTGGGCGAGAAGATGAAAATGGAAGGTGGAGCTGAGGATAGCTCGTGGTTCGACAATATCTTCTCTTGGGTTCCCTCATGGCTTGGAGTGACAATGAAGTTCCTGATACCAATAGTGGTGATCGTCCTTGTGATGTTCTGCCTATGCCAGGTGGGCCTCCGATGTTGTGCTAATGCAGTTCCTAACGGTGCAATGATGATGGTGACAATGGGCAACTCCGGTGGTACAATTAAAGCAACACAAGAAGTACATGTGCAGACAGAAGCAGACAACACCCCCAGGTACCAGTTAGTGCCTATGTGCCGTGATAAGTACATAGTAGATAAACTATGGCACACCACTATCAAAGAACCACGAGACGTAGAACTGGAATGGTATGAGGAGGTCTGGGTAGATCTGGAAGAAACTGGCGATTGTATATATTTAACATGTACACCAGACGAGTATGCTAGGAGAGGTGAGAGTTTAAGGGGGGTGTGCAGAGCATGGATGCCTATAAAAGGAACCCCTGCATGGGATGATGCAGTGTTAGAGGAACAAGAATGTAGAAGATTGGAAGAGCTAAAGAAATTCGTTACTTTAAGTAACGAAAGGGGGGAAATGTAGGGGAGGACTGGCCGCGAGGCCCTCCTCACCTACAGCTTTCTCCCCAGGTGAGGACCATGACTCAGTGGGCGCCCCCTCATGCCACCCGGGCCCAGGTGGAGGAGGATTCACCCGCCGACGACATTGCCCACACGTATCCTTTTGCTTGCATTTAGTTAGGCCTAGACGCCATCTTGTCTAGCAAACATGGCGTGAGTTCAGCACACTATAAAGAGGCCCCCACCTTTGGAGGGCCTTTCATGCATCTCTGCCGCCTCAGCAGCCCTGGCAGATCCGCTGCGAGTGCGTTCCCATGAGAAAGTCGGAGATGAACTAAACCCGAGACGCCAACACGGCAACATTATAGTAGTAACAATGTGATATTGCACCCCGTATGACCCGGACCGCAAGGCCGGGGTAGCGAGGAAAAAAGCTGAAGCATCACTATCTGAAGAAGGTAGAAAACAATTCAAGTATTGGTATTAATGAACTACCTCTGTTTAAAATGTGAATAAGCCATAAAAATGTAACGTTATATGATATCCCTCCAGGTCTGGACTAGTGCTGCTATAACCACGGAGAAAGATGTTGACCAAACGTATAACCTCTATCTGTAAAAGTGTTTTTTCCATAGTATGTAGAAACTGGAACTCATATATGTTTTCTGAATCACCCAAAGCGGCGAGCATCAATCTCTGTAGGCCATAACCTAGATATCCCTCGTATAACGTCTAATGTACATACAATACGCACACAATGTAGTGAACGTAATGTTAGGTAATGAAAAGGTACTGGAACCGACTGTCTTAAAGAAATGTGTAACGAAATTGAAATATATATGTGTGTCTAAATAACGTCAAAATAAGGCAGAACAGTATAAAACTTCTGCATTCACTGATCAGCAACGCACGAGGAAAATACCTTTGTGGATATGCAAGGCCATTCCCTCTCCCACCCTACCAAGCCTGCCAGATAAAAAAGCTAAGACTTGTGCCGCGCTCCCTCACCTCCCCCAACCAAGCTGGCGTTACTTCAGAGAGTCAGAGGCCCCGGCGCCGCAACCAAGGCCACAGCCCACCACCTGTGTTATTTACAGCACGGTAATAAACCCACGGATGAACCCACTGATCTACCAGCACCCTTTCATAAATCCCACGAACCCCCCAAGAATCCTGACCCCGTGTAAGGACGACCCCCATCATTGAGACAAGACACAGAGACCCATCTATATAATAACTTCTAACGCAGCAGACAGACATGTATCATTCGGCCCAGGCCCCAGAGCCCCGTCCTGCGACCTAAAATACCGGTCAATAGGACACAGGTAAATCTCACCCCAACCGATAACCACCAGACCTCTCACGAGGTGCATTCCTCATGTGTTGCGTTTATTTTATAAGATAAGCTACAGAGCGATTTATTAGTGAACGTAAATGTCATTTTCTGAATAACCGCAAGGTGCATGGCCTAGGGCAAATGAGACAGGGAAGGTATTCGTCATTGTCACAGGCTGCCCCAGCATACCAACACCGCACGGATGACCTCAAGCCGGCCTGCCAGGCCCAACCCAACCCACGAGGCTGACCAGTGACGTCGTCTTGCCAAGACCAACCACGCTGCAGCAACACCTATAGTTAGTCGACGACACCCAATCCCAATTAACTTGTGCCCCCTATAGTGTTTAGGTGTTGATGACGTTTTTTGTATTAGAAATACGCCTGTCTTTGCTATTGTCAGACAGAGCGCTCTCGGAGGTTGCAGAGTTCTTTGCATGCCTTATTCTTGGATAAACTCCCATTTACGCTCACCCGCACTCTGTCTTGGCCTTATTCCCACTACGGGAGAGTCCTTTATTGTCTCTCATTGCGGGGAGGATCGTGCTGAATTGGGGGCGCTTCCTTTCACAGCCTAAGATGCATTTTAAGGCCTTTTTTTGGGCTGCTAACATATTCTGGACTTTCAGCGGTGTAGGATGCATTTTTCGTGCCATGAATATTTTTGGGAATTTCAGTGGTCTAGGATGCGGGTTAATGCCCATTTCAGGCTGCAAATGTTTTTGGGACATTCCGAGCTTTCTGACACAGTTTCTAGGCCACCAACATTTTCTGGACTTTAGGGGGTCTAGGATGACTGTAAACCCCTTTTTTGGGCCCCCAAAGTTTTCAACATTTTTGCAGCCTAAGATGCATTTTAAGGCCTTTTTTGGACTGCTAACATATTCTGAACTTTCAGCGGTGTAGGATGCATTTTTCGTGCCATGAATATTTTTGGGAATTTCAGTGGTCTAGGATGCGGTTTAATACCCATTTCAGGCTGCAAATATTTTTGGGACATTCAGAGCTTTCTGACACAGTTTTTAGGCCACCAACATTTTCTGGACTTTAGGGGGTCTAGGATGCCTGTAAACCCCTTTTTTGGACCTCCAAAGTTTTCAATATTTTTGCAGCCTAAGATGCATTTCAAGGCCTTTTTTGGGCTGCTAACATATTCTGAACTTTCAGCGGTGTAGGATGCATTTTTCGTGCCATGAATATTTTTGGGAATTTCAGTGGTCTAGGATGTGGTTTAATGCCCATTTCAGGCTGCAAATATTTTTGGGACATTCAGAGCTTTCTGACACCGTTTTTGGGCAACCAACATTTTCTGGACTTTAGGGGGTCTAGGATGCCTGTAAACCCTTTTTTGTGCCTCCAATGTTTTCAACGTTTTTGCAGCCTAAGATGCATTTTAAGGCCTTTTTTGGGCTGCTATCATATTCTGAACTTTCAGGGGTGTAGGATGCATTTTTCGTGCCCAAAATATTTTTGGGAATTTCAGTGGTCTAGGATGCGGGTTAATGCCCATTTCAGGCTGCAAATGTTTTTGGGACATTCCGAGCTTTCTGACACAGTTTCTAGGCCACCAACATTTTCTGGACTTTAGGGGGTCTAGGGTGACTGTAAACCCCTTTTTTGGGCCTCCAAAGTTTTCAACATTTTTGCAGCATAAGATGATTTTTAGGCCTTTTCTGGGCTGCTATCATATTCTGAACTTTCATGGGTGCAGGATGCATGTTATTTCCATAAATACTTTTGGGAATTTCAGTGGTCTAGGATGCGGGTTAATGCCCATTTCAGGCTGCAAATGTTTTTGGGACATTCAGAGCTCTCTGACACAGTTTTTGGGCCACCAACATTTTCTGGACTTTAGGGGGTCTAGGATGACTGTAAACCCCTTTTTTGGGCCTCTAAAGTTTTCAACATTTTTGCAGCCTAAAATGCATATTAAGGCCTTTTTTGGGCTGCTAACATATTCTGAACTTTCAGTGGTGTAGGATGCATTTTTCGGCCATTAATGTTTTTGGGAATTTCAGTGGTCTGGGATGCGGGTTAATGCCCATTTCAGGCTGCAAATGTTTTTGGGACATTCCGAGCTTTCTGACACAGTTTCTAGGCCACCAACATTTTCTGGACTTTAGGGGGTCTAGGATGACTGTAAACCCCTTTTTGGGCCTCCAAAGTTTTCAACATTTTTGCAGCCTAAGATTAATGTTATGGCCTTTTTTGGGCTGCTAACATATTCTGAACTTTCAGCGGTGTAGGATGCATTTTTCGTGCCATGAATATTTTTGGGAATTTCAGTGGTCTAGGATGCAGGTTAATGCCCATTTCAGGCTGCAAATGTTTTTGGGACATTCCGAGCTTTCTGACACAGTTTCTAGGCCAGCAACATTTTCTGGACTTTAGGGGGTCTAGGATGACTTTAAACCCCTTTTTTGGGCCTGCAAAGTTTTCAACATTTTTGCAGCCTAAGATGATTTTTAGGCCTTTTTTGGGCTGCTATCATATTCTGAACTTTCAGTGGTGCAGGATGCATGTTATTTCCATAAATACTTTTGGGAATTTCAGTGGTCTACGATGCGGGTTAATGCCCATTTCAGGCTGCAAATGTTTTTGGGATATTCAGAGCTCTCTGACACAGTTTTTAGGCCACCAACATTTTCTGAACTTTAGGGGGTCTAGGATGCCTGTAAACCCCTTTTTTGGGCCTCCAAAGTTTTCTACATTTTTGCAGCCATAAGATGCATTTTAAGGCATTTTTCTGGGCTTCTAACATATTCTGAACTTTCAGCGGTGCAGGATGCATTTTTCGTGCCATAAATATTTTTGGGAATTTCAGTGGTCTAGGATGCGGGTTAATGCCCATTTCAGGCTGTAAATGTTTTTGGGACATTCAGAGCTCTCTGACACAGTTTTTGGGCCACCAACATTTTCCGGACTTTAGGGGGTCTAGGATGACTGTAAACCCCCTTTTTGGGCCTCCAAAGTTTTCAACATTTTTGCAGCCTAAGATGATTTTTAGGCCTTTTTTGGGCTGCTATCATATTCTGAACTTTCAGTGGTGCAGGATGCATGTTATTTCCATAAATACTTTTGGGAATTTCAGTGGTCTAGGATGCGGGTTAATGCCCATTTCAGGCTGCAAATGTTTTTGGGACATTCCGAGCTTTCTGACACAGTTTCTAGGCCACCAACATTTTCTGGACTTTAGGGGGTCTAGGATGACTGTAAACCCCTTTTTTGGGCCTCCAAAGTTTTCAACATTTTTGCAGCCTAAGATGCATTTTAAGGCCTTTTTTGGGCTGCTATCATATTCTGAACTTTCAGGGGTGTAGGATGCATTTTTCGTGCCATAAATATTTTTGGGAATTTCAGTGGTCTAGAATCGGGTTAATGCCCATTTCAGGCTGCAAATGTTTTTGGGATATTCAGAACTCTCTGACACCGTTTTTGGGCAACCAACATTTTCTGGACTTTAGGGGGTCTAGGATGCCTGTAAACCCCTTTTTTGGGCCTCCAAAGTTTTCAACATTTTTGCAGCCTAAGATGCATTTTAAGGCCTTTTTTGGGCTGCTATCATATTCTGAACTTTCAGTGGTGCAGGATGCATGTTATTTCCATAAATATTTTGGGAATTTCAGTGGCTAAGATGCGGGTTAATGCCCATTTCAGGCTGCAAATGTTTTTGGGACATTCCGAGCTTTCTGACACAGTTTCTAGGCCACCAGCATTTTCTGGACTTTAGGGGGTCTAGGATGACTGTAAACCCCTTTTTTGGGCCTCCAAAGTTTTCTACATTTTTGCAGCCATAAGATGCATTTTAAGGCATTTTTCTGGGCTTCTAACATATTCTGAACTTTCAGCGGTGCAGGATGCATTTTTCGTGCCATAAATATTTTTGGGAATTTCAGTGGTCTAGGATGCGGGTTAATGCCCATTTCAGGCTGCAAATGTTTTTGGGACATTCAGAGCTCTCTGACACAGTTTTTGGGCCACCAACATTTTCCGGACTTTAGGGGGTCTAGGATGACTGTAAACCCCTTTTTTGGGCCTCTAAAGTTTTCAACATTTTTGCAGCCTAAGATGCATGTTATGGCCTTTTTTGGGCTGCTAACATATTCTGAACTTTCAGCGGTGTAGGATGCATTTTTTGTGCCATAAATATTTTTGGGAATTTCAGTGGTCTAGGATGCGGGTTAATGCCCATTTCAGGCTGCAGATGTTTTTGGGACATTCCGAGCTTTCTGACACAGTTTCTAGGCCACCAACATTTTCTGGACTTTAGGGGGTCTAGGATGACTGTAAACCCCTTTTTTGGGCCTCCAAAGTTTTCAACATTTTTGCAGCCTAAGATGCACTTTAAGGCCTTTTTTGAGCTGCTATCATATTCTGAACTTTCAGGGGTGTAGGATGCATTTTTCGTGCCATAAATATTTTTGGGAATTTCAGTGGTCTAGAATGCGGGTTAATGCCCATTTCAGGCTGCAAATGTTTTTGGGATATTCAGAACTCTCTGACACCGTTTTTGGGCAACCAACATTTTCTGGACTTTAGGGGGTCTAGGATGCCTGTAAACCCCTTTTTTGGGCCTCCAAAGTTTTCAACATTTTTGCAGCCTAAGATGCATTTTAAGGCCTTTTTTGGGCTGCTATCATATTCTGAACTTTCAGTGGTGCAGGATGCATGTTATTTCCATAAATATTTTGGGAATTTCAGTGGCTAAGATGCGGGTTAATGCCCATTTCAGGCTGCAAATGTTTTTGGGATATTCAGAACTCTCTGACACCGTTTTTGGGCAACCAACATTTTCTGGACTTTAGGGGGTCTAGGATGCCTGTAAACCCCTTTTATGGGCCTCCAAAGTTTTCTACATTTTTGCAGCCATAAGATGCATTTTAAGGCATTTTTTGGGCTTCTAACATATTCTGAACTTTCAGGGTGTAAGATGCATTTTTCGTACCATAAATATTTTTGGGAATTTCAGTGGTCTAGGATACGTGTTAATGCCCCTTATGGGCTACAAATGTTTTGGGGCTATTCAGAGCTCTCTGACACCGTTTTGTGGCCACCAACATTTTCTGGACTTTAGGGGGTCTAGGATGCCTGTAAACCCCTGTTTTGGGCCTCCAAAGTTTTCTACATTTTTGCAGCCCTAAGATGCATGTTATGGCCTTTTTTGGGCTGCTAACATATTCTGAACTTTCAGCGGTGTAGGATGCGTTTTTCCTGCCATAAATATTTTTGGGAATTTCAGTGGTCTAGGATGAGGGTTAATGCCCATTTCAGGCTGCAAATGTTTTTGGGACATTCAGAGCTCTCTGACACAGTTTTTGGGCCACCAACTTTTTCTGGACTTTAGGGGGTCTAGGATGACTGTAAACCCCTTTTTTGGGCCTCTAAAATTTTCAACATTTTTGCAGCCTAAAATGCATATTAAGGCCTTTTTTGGGCTGCTAACATATTCTGAACTTTCAGTGGTGTAGGATGCATTTTTCGTGCCATAAATATTTTTGGGATTTTCAGTGCTCTAGGATGCGGGTTAATGTCCCTTTCAGGCTGCAAATGTTTTTGAGACATTCAGAGCTCTCTGACCCTGTTTTTGGGCCACCAACATTTTCTGGACTTCAGGGGGTCTAGGATGTCTGTAAACCCCTTTTTTGGGCCTCCAATGTTTTCTGCATGTTTGCAGCCCTAAAATGCATTTTAAGGCATTCTTTGGGCTGCTAACATATTCTGAACTTTCAGCGGTGCAGGATGCATTTTTCGCGCACAAAATATTTTTGGGAATTTCAGTGGTCTAGGATGAGGGTTAATGCCCATTTCAGGCTGCAAATGTTTTGGGACATTCAGAGCTCTCTGACACAGTTTTTGGGCCACCAACTTTTTCTGGACTTTATGGGGTCTAGGATGACTGTAAACCCCTTTTTTGGGCCTCTAAAATTTTCAACATTTTTGCAGCCTAAAATGCATATTAAGGCCTTTTTTGGGCTGCTAACATATTCTGAACTTTCAGTGGTGTAGGATGCATTTTTCGTGCCATAAATATTTTTGGGATTTTCAGTGCTCTAGGATGCGGGTTAATGTCCCTTTCAGGCTGCAAATGTTTTTGAGACATTCAGAGCTCTCTGACCCTGTTTTTGGGCCACCAACATTTTCTGGACTTCAGGGGGTCTAGGATGTCTGTAAACCCCTTTTTTGGGCCTCCAATGTTTTCTGCATGTTTGCAGCCCTAAAATGCATTTTAAGGCATTCTTTGGGCTGCTAACATATTCTGAACTTTCAGGGTGTAAGATGCATTTTTCGTGCCAAAACTATTTTTGGGAATTTCAGTGGTCTAGGATGCAGGTTAATGCCCCTTATAGGCTACAAATGTTTTTGGGACATTCAGAGCTCTCTGACAGTTTTTTGGGACACCAACATTTTCTGGACTTTAGGGGGTCTAGGTGCCTGTAAACCCCCTTTTTTGGGCCTCCAAAGTTGTCTACATTTTTGCAGCCCTAAGATGCATTTTAAGGCATTTTTGGGGCTGCTAACATATTCTGAACTTTCAGGGTGTAAGATGCATTTTTCGTGCCAAAACTATTTTTGGGAATTTCAGTGGTCTAGGATGCAGGTTAATGCCCCTTATAGGCTACAAATGTTTTTGGGACATTCGGAGCTCTCTGACTTTTTTTTGGGCCACCAACATTTTCTGGACTTTAGGGGGTCTAGGATGCCTGTAAACCCCTTTTTTGGGCAGGTTTTCAACATTTTTGCAGCCTAAGATTCATTTTAAGGCCTTTTTTTGGGCTGCTAACATATTCTGATCTTTCAGCGGTGTAGGATGCATTTTTCGTGCAATGAATATTTTTGGGAATTTCAGTGGTCTAGGATGCGGTTTAATACCCATTTCAGGCTGCAAATATTTTTGGGACATTCAGAACTTTCTGACACAGTTTTTAGGCCACCAACATTTTCTGGACTTTAGGGGGTCTAGGATGCCTGTAAACCCCTTTTTTGGGCCTCTAAAATTTTCAACATTTTTGCAGCCTAAGATGCATTTTAAGGCCTTTTTTTGGGCTGCTAACATATTCTGAACTTTCAGCGGTGTAGGATGCATTTTTCGTGCCATGAATAATTTTGGGATTTTCAGTGCTCTAGGATGCGGGTTAATGCCCCTTTCAGGCTGCAAATCTTTTTGAGACATTCAGAGCTCTCTGACCGTGTTTTTAGGCCACCAACATTTTCTGGACTTCAGGAGGTCTAGGATGCCTGTAAACCCCTTTTTTGGGCCTCCAAAGTTTTCGGCATGTTTGCAGCCCTAAAATGCATTTTAAGGCATTTTTTGGGCTGCTAACATATTCTGAACTTTCAGGATGTAAGATGCATTTTTTGTGCCAAAACAATTTTTGGGAATTTCAGTGGTCTAGGATGCAGGTTAATGCCCCTTATAGGCTACAAATGTTTTTGGGACATTCAGAGCTCTCTGACAGTTTTTTGGGCCACCAACATTTTCTGGACTTTAGGGGGTCTAGGATGCCTGTAAACCCCTTTTTTGGACCTCCAAAGTTTTCAATATTTTTGCAGCCTCAGATGCATTTTAAGGCCTTTTTTGGGCTGCTAACATATTCTGAACTTTCAGTGGTGCAGGATGCATGTTATTTCCATAAATATTTTTGGGAATTTCAGTGGTCTAGGATGCAGGTTAATGCCCATTTCAGGCTGCAAATGTTTTTGGGATATTCAGAGCTCTCTGACACCGTTTTTGGGCCACCAACATTTTCTGGACTTTAGGGGGTCTAGGATGCCTGTAAACCCCTTTTTTGGGCCTCCAAAGTTTTCTACATTTTTGCAGCCCTAAGGTGCATGTTATGGCTTTTTTTGGGCTGCTAACATATTCTGAACTTTCAGTGGTGTAGGATGCATTTTCGTGCCATAAATATTTTTGGGAATTTCAGTGGTCTAGGATGCGGGTTAATGCCCATTTCAGGCTGCAAATGTTTTTGGGATATTCAGAGCTTTCTGACACAGTTTTTAGGCCACCAACATTTTCTGGACTTTAGGGGGTCTAGAATGCCTGTAACCCCCTTTTTGGGCCTCCAAAGTTTTCTACATTTTTGCAGCCATAAGATGTATTTTAAGGCATTTTTTGGGCTTCTAACATATTCTGAATTTTCAGGGTGTAAGATGCATTTTTTGTGCCATAAATATTTTTGGGAATTTCAGTGGTCTAGGATGCGGGTTAATGCCCATTTCAGGCTGCAAATGTTTTTGGGATATTCAGAGCTCTCTGACACCGTTTTTGGGCCACCAACATTTTCTGGACTTTAGGGGGTCTAGGATGCCTGTAAACCCCTTTTTTGGGCCTCCAAAGTTTTCTACATTTTTGCAGCCCTAAGGTGCATGTTATGGCTTTTTTTGGGCTGCTAACATATTCTGAACTTTCAGTGGTGTAGGATGCATTTTTCGTGCCATAAATATTTTTGGGAATTTCAGTGGTTTAGGATGCGGGTTAATGCCCATTTCAGGCTGCAAATGTTTTTGGGATATTCAGAGCTCTCTGACACCGTTTTTGGGCCACCAACATTTTCTGGACTTTAGGGGGTCTAGGATGCCTGTAAACCCCTTTTTTGGCCCTCCAAAGTTTTCAACATTTGTGCAGCCTAATATGCATTTTAAGGTCTTTTTTGAGCTGCTACATATTCTGAACTTTCAGCGGTGTAGGATGCATTTTTCGTGCCATGAATATTTTTGGGAATTTCAGTGGTCTAGGATGCGGTTTAATGCCCATTTCAGGCTGCAAATATCTTTGGGACATTCAGAGCTTTCTGACACAGTTTTTAGGCCACCAAAATTTTCTGGACTTTAGGGGGTCTAGGACGCCTGTAAACCCCTTTTTTGGACCTTCAAAGTTATCAACATTTTTGCAGCCTAAGATGAATTTTAAGGCCTTTTTTGGGCTGCTAACATATTCTGAACTTTCAGTGGTGTAAGATGCATTTTCCGTGCCAAAACTATTTTTGGGAATTTCAGTGGTCTAGGATGCAGGTTAATGCCCCTTATTGGCTACACATGTTTTTGGGATATTCAGAGCTCTCTGACAGTTTTTTGGGCCACCAACATTTTCTGGACTTTAGGGGGTCTAGGATGCCTGTAAACCCCTTTTTTGGACCTCCAAAGTTTTCAATATTTTTGCAGCCTAAGATGCATTTTAAGGCCTTTTTTGGGCTGCTGACATATTCTGAACTTTCAGCGGTGTAGGATGCATTTTTCGTGCCATGAATATTTTTGGGAATTTCAGTGGTCTAGGATGCGGGTTAATGCCCATTTCAGGCTGCAAATGTTTTTGGGATATTCAGAGCTCTCTGACACCGTTTTTGGGCCACCAACATTTTCTGGACTTTAGGGGGTCTAGGATGACTGTAAACCCCTTTTTTGGACCTCCAAAGTTTTCAATATTTTTGCAGCCTAAGATGCATTTCAAGGCCTTTTTTGGGCTGCTAACATATTCTGAACTTTCAGTGGTGCAGGATGCATGTTATTTCCATAAATACTTTTGGGAATTTCAGTGGTCTAGGATGCGGGTTAATGCCCATTTCAGGCTGCAAATGTTTTTGGGACATTCCGAGCTTTCTGACACAGTTTCTAGGCCACCAACATTTTCTGGACTTTAGGGGGTCTAGGATGACGGTAAACCCCTTTTTTGGGCCTCCAAAGTCTTCAACATTTTTGCAGCCTAAGATGCATTTTAAGCCTTTTTTGGGCTGCTATCATATTCTGAACTTTCAGGGGTGTAGGATGCATTTTTCGTGCCAAAACTATTTTTGGGAATTTCAGTGGTCTAGGATGCAGGTTAATGCCCCTTATAGGCTACAAATGTTTTTGGGACATTCAGTGCTCTCTGACAGTTTTTTGGGCCACCAACATTTTCTGGACTTTAGGGGGTCTAGGATGCCTGTAAACCCCTTTTTTGTACCTCCAAAGTTTTCAATATTTTTGCAGCCTAAGATGCATTTTAAGGCCTTTTTCGGGCTGCTGACATATTCTGAACTTTCAGCGGTGTAGGATGCATTTTTCGTGCCATGAATATTTTTGGGAATTTCAGTGGTCTAGGATGCGGGTTAATGCCCATTTCAGGCTGCAAATGTTTTTGGGATATTCAGAGCTCTCTGACACCATTTTTGGGCCACCAACATTTTCTGGACTTTAGGGGGTCTAGGATGACTGCAAACCCCTTTTTTGGGCCTCTAAAGTTTTCAACATTTTTGCAGCCTAAGATGCATTTTAAGGCCTTTTTTGGGCTGCTAACATATTCTGGACTTTCAGCGGTGTAGGATGCATTTTTCGTGCCATAAATATTTTTGGGAATTTCAGTGGTCTAGGATGCGGGTTAATGCCCATTTCAGGCTGCAAATGTTTTTGGGACATTCCGAGCTTTCTGACACAGTTTCTAGGCCACCAACATTTTCTGGACTTTAGGGGGTCTAGGATGACTGTAAACCCCTTTTTTGGGCCCCCAAAGTTTTCAACATTTTTGCAGCCTAAGATGCATTTTAAGGCCTTTTTTGGACTGCTAACATATTCTGAACTTTCAGCGGTGTAGGATGCATTTTTCGTGCCATGAATATTTTTGGGAATTTCAGTGGTCTAGGATGCGGTTTAATACCCATTTCAGGCTGCAAATATTTTTGGGACATTCAGAGCTTTCTGACACAGTTTTTAGGCCACCAACATTTTCTGGACTTTAGGGGGTCTAGGATGCCTGTAAACCCCTTTTTTGGACCTCCAAAGTTTTCAATATTTTTGCAGCCTAAGATGCATTTCAAGGCCTTTTTTGGGCTGCTAACATATTCTGAACTTTCAGCGGTGTAGGATGCATTTTTCGTGCCATGAATATTTTTGGGAATTTCAGTGGTCTAGGATGTGGTTTAATGCCCATTTCAGGCTGCAAATATTTTTGGGACATTCAGAGCTTTCTGACACCGTTTTTGGGCAACCAACATTTTCTGGACTTTAGGGGGTCTAGGATGCCTGTAAACCCCTTTTTTGTGCCTCCAATGTTTTCAACATTTTTGCAGCCTAAGATGCATTTTAAGGCCTTTTTTGGGCTGCTATCATATTCTGAACTTTCAGGGGTGTAGGATGCATTTTTCGTGCCCAAAATATTTTTGGGAATTTCAGTGGTCTAGGATGCGGGTTAATGCCCATTTCAGGCTGCAAATGTTTTTGGGACATTCCGAGCTTTCTGACACAGTTTCTAGGCCACCAACATTTTCTGGACTTTAGGGGGTCTAGGGTGACTGTAAACCCCTTTTTTGGGCCTCCAAAGTTTTCAACATTTTTGCAGCATAAGATGATTTTTAGGCCTTTTCTGGGCTGCTATCATATTCTGAACTTTCATGGGTGCAGGATGCATGTTATTTCCATAAATACTTTTGGGAATTTCAGTGGTCTAGGATGCGGGTTAATGCCCATTTCAGGCTGCAAATGTTTTTGGGACATTCAGAGCTCTCTGACACAGTTTTTGGGCCACCAACATTTTCTGGACTTTAGGGGGTCTAGGATGACTGTAAACCCCTTTTTTGGGCCTCTAAAGTTTTCAACATTTTTGCAGCCTAAAATGCATATTAAGGCCTTTTTTGGGCTGCTAACATATTCTGAACTTTCAGTGGTGTAGGATGCATTTTTCGGCCATTAATGTTTTTGGGAATTTCAGTGGTCTGGGATGCGGGTTAATGCCCATTTCAGGCTGCAAATGTTTTTGGGACATTCCGAGCTTTCTGACACAGTTTCTAGGCCACCAACATTTTCTGGAATTTAGGGGGTCTAGGATGACTGTAAACCCCTTTTTGGGCCTCCAAAGTTTTCAACATTTTTGCAGCCTAAGATTAATGTTATGACCTTTTTTGGGCTGCTAACATATTCTGAACTTTCAGCGGTGTAGGATGCATTTTTCGTGCCATGAATATTTTTGGGAATTTCAGTGGTCTAGGATGCAGGTTAATGCCCATTTCAGGCTGCAAATGTTTTTGGGACATTCCGAGCTTTCTGACACAGTTTCTAGGCCAGCAACATTTTCTGGACTTTAGGGGGTCTAGGATGACTTTAAACCCCTTTTTTGGGCCTGCAAAGTTTTCAACATTTTTGCAGCCTAAGATGATTTTTAGGCCTTTTTTGGGCTGCTATCATATTCTGAACTTTCAGTGGTGCAGGATGCATGTTATTTCCATAAATACTTTTGGGAATTTCAATGGTCTACGATGCGGGTTAATGCCCATTTCAGGCTGCAAATGTTTTTGGGATATTCAGAGCTCTCTGACACAGTTTTTAGGCCACCAACATTTTCTGAACTTTAGGGGGTCTAGGATGCCTGTAAACCCCTTTTTTGGGCCTCCAAAGTTTTCTACATTTTTGCAGCCATAAGATGCATTTTAAGGCATTTTTCTGGGCTTCTAACATATTCTGAACTTTCAGCGGTGCAGGATGCATTTTTCGTGCCATAAATATTTTTGGGAATTTCAGTGGTCTAGGATGCGGGTTAATGCCCATTTCAGGCTGTAAATGTTTTTGGGACATTCAGAGCTCTCTGACACAGTTTTTGGGCCACCAACATTTTCCGGACTTTAGGGGGTCTAGGATGACTGTAAACCCCTTTTTTGGGCCTCCAAAGTTTTCAACATTTTTGCAGCCTAAGATGATTTTTAGGCCTTTTTTGGGCTGCTATCATATTCTGAACTTTCAGTGGTGCAGGATGCATGTTATTTCCATAAATACTTTTGGGAATTTCAGTGGTCTAGGATGCGGGTTAATGCCCATTTCAGGCTGCAAATGTTTTTGGGACATTCCGAGCTTTCTGACACAGTTTCTAGGCCACCAACATTTTCTGGACTTTAGGGGGTCTAGGATGACTGTAAACCCCTTTTTTGGGCCTCCAAAGTTTTCAACATTTTTGCAGCCTAAGATGCATTTTAAGGCCTTTTTTGGGCTGCTATCATATTCTGAACTTTCAGGGGTGTAGGATGCATTTTTCGTGCCATAAATATTTTTGGGAATTTCAGTGGTCTAGAATCGGGTTAATGCCCATTTCAGGCTGCAAATGTTTTTGGGATATTCAGAACTCTCTGACACCGTTTTTGGGCAACCAACATTTTCTGGACTTTAGGGGGTCTAGGATGCCTGTAAACCCCTTTTTTGGGCCTCCAAAGTTTTCAACATTTTTGCAGCCTAAGATGCATTTTAAGGCCTTTTTTGGGCTGCTATCATATTCTGAACTTTCAGTGGTGCAGGATGCATGTTATTTCCATAAATATTTTGGGAATTTCAGTGGCTAAGATGCGGGTTAATGCCCATTTCAGGCTGCAAATGTTTTTGGGACATTCCGAGCTTTCTGACACAGTTTCTAGGCCACCAGCATTTTCTGGACTTTAGGGGGTCTAGGATGACTGTAAACCCCTTTTTTGGGCCTCCAAAGTTTTCTACATTTTTGCAGCCATAAGATGCATTTTAAGGCATTTTTCTGGGCTTCTAACATATTCTGAACTTTCAGCGGTGCAGGATGCATTTTTCGTGCCATAAATATTTTTGGGAATTTCAGTGGTCTAGGATGCGGGTTAATGCCCATTTCAGGCTGCAAATGTTTTTGGGACATTCAGAGCTCTCTGACACAGTTTTTGGGCCACCAACATTTTCCGGACTTTAGGGGGTCTAGGATGACTGTAAACCCCTTTTTTGGGCCTCTAAAGTTTTCAACATTTTTGCAGCCTAAGATGCATGTTATGGCCTTTTTTGGGCTGCTAACATATTCTGAACTTTCAGCGGTGTAGGATGCATTTTTCGTGCCATGAATAATTTTGGGATTTTCAGTGCTCTAGGATGCGGGTTAATGCCCCTTTCAGGCTGCAAATCTTTTTGAGACATTCAGAGCTCTCTGACCGTGTTTTTAGGCCACCAACATTTTCTGGACTTCAGGAGGTCTAGGATGCCTGTAAACCCCTTTTTTGGGCCTCCAAAGTTTTCGGCATGTTTGCAGCCCTAAAATGCATTTTAAGGCATTTTTTGGGCTGCTAACATATTCTGAACTTTCAGGATGTAAGATGCATTTTTTGTGCCAAAACAATTTTTGGGAATTTCAGTGGTCTAGGATGCAGGTTAATGCCCCTTATAGGCTACAAATGTTTTTGGGACATTCAGAGCTCTCTGACAGTTTTTTGGGCCACCAACATTTTCTGGACTTTAGGGGGTCTAGGATGCCTGTAAACCCCTTTTTTGGACCTCCAAAGTTTTCAATATTTTTGCAGCCTCAGATGCATTTTAAGGCCTTTTTTGGGCTGCTAACATATTCTGAACTTTCAGTGGTGCAGGATGCATGTTATTTCCATAAATATTTTTGGGAATTTCAGTGGTCTAGGATGCAGGTTAATTCCCATTTCAGGCTGCAAATGTTTTTGGGATATTCAGAGCTCTCTGACACCGTTTTTGGGCCACCAACATTTTCTGGACTTTAGGGGGTCTAGGATGCCTGTAAACCCCTTTTTTGGGCCTCCAAAGTTTTCTACATTTTTGCAGCCCTAAGGTGCATGTTATGGCTTTTTTTGGGCTGCTAACATATTCTGAACTTTCAGTGGTGTAGGATGCATTTTCGTGCCATAAATATTTTTGGGAATTTCAGTGGTCTAGGATGCGGGTTAATGCCCATTTCAGGCTGCAAATGTTTTTGGGATATTCAGAGCTTTCTGACACAGTTTTTAGGCCACCAACATTTTCTGGACTTTAGGGGGTCTAGAATGCCTGTAACCCCCTTTTTGGGCCTCCAAAGTTTTCTACATTTTTGCAGCCATAAGATGTATTTTAAGGCATTTTTTGGGCTTCTAACATATTCTGAATTTTCAGGGTGTAAGATGCATTTTTTGTGCCATAAATATTTTTGGGAATTTCAGTGGTCTAGGATGCGGGTTAATGCCCATTTCAGGCTGCAAATGTTTTTGGGATATTCAGAGCTCTCTGACACCGTTTTTGGGCCACCAACATTTTCTGGACTTTAGGGGGTCTAGGATGCCTGTAAACCCCTTTTTTGGGCCTCCAAAGTTTTCTACATTTTTGCAGCCCTAAGGTGCATGTTATGGCTTTTTTTGGGCTGCTAACATATTCTGAACTTTCAGTGGTGTAGGATGCATTTTTCGTGCCATAAATATTTTTGGGAATTTCAGTGGTTTAGGATGCGGGTTAATGCCCATTTCAGGCTGCAAATGTTTTTGGGATATTCAGAGCTCTCTGACACCGTTTTTGGGCCACCAACATTTTCTGGACTTTAGGGGGTCTAGGATGCCTGTAAACCCCTTTTTTGGCCCTCCAAAGTTTTCAACATTTGTGCAGCCTAATATGCATTTTAAGGTCTTTTTTGAGCTGCTACATATTCTGAACTTTCAGCGGTGTAGGATGCATTTTTCGTGCCATGAATATTTTTGGGAATTTCAGTGGTCTAGGATGCGGTTTAATGCCCATTTCAGGCTGCAAATATCTTTGGGACATTCAGAGCTTTCTGACACAGTTTTTAGGCCACCAAAATTTTCTGGACTTTAGGGGATCTAGGACGCCTGTAAACCCCTTTTTTGGACCTTCAAAGTTATCAACATTTTTGCAGCCTAAGATGAATTTTAAGGCCTTTTTTGGGCTGCTAACATATTCTGAACTTTCAGTGGTGTAAGATGCATTTTCCGTGCCAAAACTATTTTTGGGAATTTCAGTGGTCTAGGATGCAGGTTAATGCCCCTTATTGGCTACACATGTTTTCGGGACATTCAGAGCTCTCTGACAGTTTTTTGGGCCATCAACATTTTCTGGACTTTAGGGGGTCTAGGATGCCTGTAAACCCCTTTTTTGGACCTCCAAAGTTTTCAATATTTTTGCAGCCTAAGATGCATTTTAAGGCCTTTTTTGGGCTGCTGACATATTCTGAACTTTCAGCGGTGTAGGATGCATTTTTCGTGCCATGAATATTTTTGGGAATTTCAGTGGTCTAGGATGCGGGTTAATGCCCATTTCAGGCTGCAAATGTTTTTGGGATATTCAGAGCTCTCTGACACCGTTTTTGGGCCACCAACATTTTCTGAACTTTAGGGGGTCTAGGATGACTGTAAACCCCTTTTTTGGACCTCCAAAGTTTTCAATATTTTTGCAGCCTAAGATGCATTTCAAGGCCTTTTTTGGGCTGCTAACATATTCTGAACTTTCAGTGGTGCAGGATGCATGTTATTTCCATAAATACTTTTGGGAATTTCAGTGGTCTAGGATGCGGGTTAATGCCCATTTCAGGCTGCAAATGTTTTTGGGACATTCCGAGCTTTCTGACACAGTTTCTAGGCCACCAACATTTTCTGGACTTTAGGGGGTCTAGGATGACGGTAAACCCCTTTTTTGGGCCTCCAAAGTCTTCAACATTTTTGCAGCCTAAGATGCATTTTAAGCCTTTTTTGGGCTGCTATCATATTCTGAACTTTCAGGGGTGTAGGATGCATTTTTCGTGCCAAAACTATTTTTGGGAATTTCAGTGGTCTAGGATGCAGGTTAATGCCCCTTATAGGCTACAAATGTTTTTGGGACATTCAGTGCTCTCTGACAGTTTTTTGGGCCACCAACATTTTCTGGACTTTAGGGGGTCTAGGATGCCTGTAAACCCCTTTTTTGTACCTCCGAAGTTTTCAATATTTTTGCAGCCTAAGATGCATTTTAAGGCCTTTTTTGGGCTGCTAACATATTCTGAACTTTCAGCGGTGTAGGATGCATTTTTCGTGCCATGAATATTTTTGGGAATTTCAGTGGTCTAGGATGCGGGTTAATGCCCATTTCAGGCTGCAAATGTTTTTGGGATATTCAGAGCTCTCTGACACCATTTTTGGGCCACCAACATTTTCTGGACTTTAGGGGGTCTAGGATGACTGTAAACCCCTTTTTTGGGCCTCTAAAGTTTTCAACATTTTTGCAGCCTAAGATGCATTTTAAGGCCTTTTTTTGGGCTGCTAACATATTCTGGACTTTCAGCGGTGTAGGATGCATTTTTCGTGCCATAAATATTTTTGGGAATTTCAGTGGTCTAGGATGCGGGTTAATGCCCATTTCAGGCTGCAAATGTTTTTGGGACATTCCGAGCTTTCTGACACAGTTTCTAGGCCACCAACATTTTCTGGACTTTAGGGGGTCTAGGATGACTGTAAACCCCTTTTTTGGGCCCCCAAAGTTTTCAACATTTTTGCAGCCTAAGATGCATTTTAAGGCCTTTTTTGGACTGCTAACATATTCTGAACTTTCAGCGGTGTAGGATGCATTTTTCGTGCCATGAATATTTTTGGGAATTTCAGTGGTCTAGGATGCGGTTTAATACCCATTTCAGGCTGCAAATATTTTTGGGACATTCAGAGCTTTCTGACACAGTTTTTAGGCCACCAACATTTTCTGGACTTTAGGGGGTCTAGGATGCCTGTAAACCCCTTTTTTGGACCTCCAAAGTTTTCAATATTTTTGCAGCCTAAGATGCATTTCAAGGCCTTTTTTGGGCTGCTAACATATTCTGAACTTTCAGCGGTGTAGGATGCATTTTTCGTGCCATGAATATTTTTGGGAATTTCAGTGGTCTAGGATGTGGTTTAATGCCCATTTCAGGCTGCAAATATTTTTGGGACATTCAGAGCTTTCTGACACCGTTTTTGGGCAACCAACATTTTCTGGACTTTAGGGGGTCTAGGATGCCTGTAAACCCCTTTTTTGTGCCTCCAATGTTTTCAACATTTTTGCAGCCTAAGATGCATTTTAAGGCCTTTTTTGGGCTGCTATCATATTCTGAACTTTCAGGGGTGTAGGATGCATTTTTCGTGCCCAAAATATTTTTGGGAATTTCAGTGGTCTAGGATGCGGGTTAATGCCCATTTCAGGCTGCAAATGTTTTTGGGACATTCCGAGCTTTCTGACACAGTTTCTAGGCCACCAACATTTTCTGGACTTTAGGGGGTCTAGGGTGACTGTAAACCCCTTTTTTGGGCCTCCAAAGTTTTCAACATTTTTGCAGCATAAGATGATTTTTAGGCCTTTTCTGGGCTGCTATCATATTCTGAACTTTCATGGGTGCAGGATGCATGTTATTTCCATAAATACTTTTGGGAATTTCAGTGGTCTAGGATGCGGGTTAATGCCCATTTCAGGCTGCAAATGTTTTTGGGACATTCAGAGCTCTCTGACACAGTTTTTGGGCCACCAACATTTTCTGGACTTTAGGGGGTCTAGGATGACTGTAAACCCCTTTTTTGGGCCTCTAAAGTTTTCAACATTTTTGCAGCCTAAAATGCATATTAAGGCCTTTTTTGGGCTGCTAACATATTCTGAACTTTCAGTGGTGTAGGATGCATTTTTCGGCCATTAATGTTTTTGGGAATTTCAGTGGTCTGGGATGCGGGTTAATGCCCATTTCAGGCTGCAAATGTTTTTGGGACATTCCGAGCTTTCTGACACAGTTTCTAGGCCACCAACATTTTCTGGACTTTAGGGGGTCTAGGATGACTGTAAACCCCTTTTTGGGCCTCCAAAGTTTTCAACATTTTTGCAGCCTAAGATTAATGTTATGACCTTTTTTGGGCTGCTAACATATTCTGAACTTTCAGCGGTGTAGGATGCATTTTTCGTGCCATGAATATTTTTGGGAATTTCAGTGGTCTAGGATGCAGGTTAATGCCCATTTCAGGCTGCAAATGTTTTTGGGACATTCCGAGCTTTCTGACACAGTTTCTAGGCCAGCAACATTTTCTGGACTTTAGGGGGTCTAGGATGACTTTAAACCCCTTTTTTGGGCCTGCAAAGTTTTCAACATTTTTGCAGCCTAAGATGATTTTTAGGCCTTTTTTGGGCTGCTATCATATTCTGAACTTTCAGTGGTGCAGGATGCATGTTATTTCCATAAATACTTTTGGGAATTTCAATGGTCTACGATGCGGGTTAATGCCCATTTCAGGCTGCAAATGTTTTTGGGATATTCAGAGCTCTCTGACACAGTTTTTAGGCCACCAACATTTTCTGAACTTTAGGGGGTCTAGGATGCCTGTAAACCCCTTTTTTGGGCCTCCAAAGTTTTCTACATTTTTGCAGCCATAAGATGCATTTTAAGGCATTTTTCTGGGCTTCTAACATATTCTGAACTTTCAGCGGTGCAGGATGCATTTTTCGTGCCATAAATATTTTTGGGAATTTCAGTGGTCTAGGATGCGGGTTAATGCCCATTTCAGGCTGTAAATGTTTTTGGGACATTCAGAGCTCTCTGACACAGTTTTTGGGCCACCAACATTTTCCGGACTTTAGGGGGTCTAGGATGACTGTAAACCCCTTTTTTGGGCCTCCAAAGTTTTCAACATTTTTGCAGCCTAAGATGATTTTTAGGCCTTTTTTGGGCTGCTATCATATTCTGAACTTTCAGTGGTGCAGGATGCATGTTATTTCCATAAATACTTTTGGGAATTTCAGTGGTCTAGGATGCGGGTTAATGCCCATTTCAGGCTGCAAATGTTTTTGGGACATTCCGAGCTTTCTGACACAGTTTCTAGGCCACCAACATTTTCTGGACTTTAGGGGGTCTAGGATGCCTGTAAACCCCTTTTTTGGGCCTCCAAAGTTTTCAACATTTTTGCAGCCTAAGATGCATTTTAAGGCCTTTTTTGGGCTGCTATCATATTCTGAACTTTCAGTGGTGCAGGATGCATGTTATTTCCATAAATATTTTGGGAATTTCAGTGGCTAAGATGCGGGTTAATGCCCATTTCAGGCTGCAAATGTTTTTGGGACATTCCGAGCTTTCTGACACAGTTTCTAGGCCACCAGCATTTTCTGGACTTTAGGGGGTCTAGGATGACTGTAAACCCCTTTTTTGGGCCTCCAAAGTTTTCTACATTTTTGTAGCCATAAGATGCATTTTAAGGCATTTTTCTGGGCTTCTAACATATTCTGAACTTTCAGCGGTGCAGGATGCATTTTTCGTGCCATAAATATTTTTGGGAATTTCAGTGGTCTAGGATGCGGGTTAATGCCCATTTCAGGCTGCAAATGTTTTTGGGACATTCAGAGCTCTCTGACACAGTTTTTGGGCCACCAACATTTTCCGGACTTTAGGGGGTCTAGGATGACTGTAAACCCCTTTTTTGGGCCTCTAAAGTTTTCAACATTTTTGCAGCCTAAGATGCATGTTATGGCCTTTTTTGGGCTGCTAACATATTCTGAACTTTCAGCGGTGTAGGATGCATTTTTTGTGCCATAAATATTTTTGGGAATTTCAGTGGTCTAGGATGCGGGTTAATGCCCATTTCAGGCTGCAGATGTTTTTGGGACATTCCGAGCTTTCTGACACAGTTTCTAGGCCACCAACATTTTCTGGACTTTAGGGGGTCTAGGATGACTGTAAACCCCTTTTTTGGGCCTCCAAAGTTTTCAACATTTTTGCAGCCTAAGATGCACTTTAAGGCCTTTTTTGAGCTGCTATCATATTCTGAACTTTCAGGGGTGTAGGATGCATTTTTCGTGCCATAAATATTTTTGGGAATTTCAGTGGTCTAGAATGCGGGTTAATGCCCATTTCAGGCTGCAAATGTTTTTGGGATATTCAGAACTCTCTGACACTGTTTTTGGGCAACCAACATTTTCTGGACTTTAGGGGGTCTAGGATGCCTGTAAACCCCTTTTTTGGGCCTCCAAAGTTTTCAACATTTTTGCAGCCTAAGATGCATTTTAAGGCCTTTTTTGGGCTGCTATCATATTCTGAACTTTCAGTGGTGCAGGATGCATGTTATTTCCATAAATATTTTGGGAATTTCAGTGGCTAAGATGCGGGTTAATGCCCATTTCAGGCTGCAAATGTTTTTGGGATATTCAGAACTCTCTGACACCGTTTTTGGGCAACCAACATTTTCTGGACTTTAGGGGGTCTAGGATGCCTGTAAACCCCTTTTATGGGCCTCCAAAGTTTTCTACATTTTTGCAGCCATAAGATGCATTTTAAGGCATTTTTTGGGCTTCTAACATATTCTGAACTTTCAGGGTGTAAGATGCATTTTTCGTACCATAAATATTTTTGGGAATTTCAGTGGTCTAGGATACGTGTTAATGCCCCTTATGGGCTACAAATGTTTTGGGGCTATTCAGAGCTCTCTGACACCGTTTTGTGGCCACCAACATTTTCTGGACTTTAGGGGGTCTAGGATGCCTGTAAACCCCTGTTTTGGGCCTCCAAAGTTTTCTACATTTTTGCAGCCCTAAGATGCATGTTATGGCCTTTTTTGGGCTGCTAACATATTCTGAACTTTCAGCGGTGTAGGATGCGTTTTTCCTGCCATAAATATTTTTGGGAATTTCAGTGGTCTAGGATGCGGGTTACTGCCCATTTCAGGCTGCAAATGTTTTTGGGATATTCAGAGCTCTCTGACACCGTTTTTGGGCAACCAACATTTTCTGGACTTTTGGGGGTCTAGGATGCTTGTAAACCCCTTTTTTGTGCCTCCAAAGTTTTCAACATTTTTGCAGCCTAAGATGCATTTTAAGGCCTTTTTTGAGCTGCTATCATATTCTGAACTTTCAGCGGTGCAGGATGCATTTTTCGCGCACAAAATATTTTTGGGAATTTCAGTGGTCTAGGATGAGGGTTAATGCCCATTTCAGGCTGCAAATGTTTTTGGGACATTCAGAGCTCTCTGACACAGTTTTTGGGCCACCAACTTTTTCTGGACTTTAGGGGGTCTAGGATGACTGTAAACCCCTTTTTTGGGCCTCTAAAATTTTCAACATTTTTGCAGCCTAAAATGCATATTAAGGCCTTTTTTGGGCTGCTAACATATTCTGAACTTTCAGTGGTGTAGGATGCATTTTTCGTGCCATAAATATTTTTGGGATTTTCAGTGCTCTAGGATGCGGGTTAATGTCCCTTTCAGGCTGCAAATGTTTTTGAGACATTCAGAGCTCTCTGACCCTGTTTTTGGGCCACCAACATTTTCTGGACTTCAGGGGGTCTAGGATGTCTGTAAACCCCTTTTTTGGGCCTCCAATGTTTTCTGCATGTTTGCAGCCCTAAAATGCATTTTAAGGCATTCTTTGGGCTGCTAACATATTCTGAACTTTCAGGGTGTAAGATGCATTTTTCGTGCCAAAACTATTTTTGGGAATTCCAGTGGTCTAGGATGCAGGTTAATGCCCCTTATAGGCTACAAATGTTTTTGGGACATTCAGAGCTCTCTGACAGTTTTTTGGGACACCAACATTTTCTGGACTTTAGGGGGTCTAGGTGCCTATAAACCCCCTTTTTTGGGCCTCCAAAGTTGTCTACATTTTTGCAGCCCTAAGATGCATTTTAAGGCATTTTTGGGGCTGCTAACATATTCTGAACTTTCAGGGTGTAAGATGCATTTTTCGTGCCAAAACTATTTTTGGGAATTTCAGTGGTCTAGGATGCAGGTTAATGCCCCTTATAGGCTACAAATGTTTTTGGGACATTCGGAGCTCTCTGACTTTTTTTTGGGCCACCAACATTTTCTGGACTTTAGGGGGTCTAGGATGCCTGTAAACCCCTTTTTGGGCAGGTTTTCAACATTTTTGCAGCCTAAGATTCATTTTAAGGCCTTTTTTTGGGCTGCTAACATATTCTGATCTTTCAGCGGTGTAGGATGCATTTTTCGTGCAATGAATATTTTTGGGAATTTCAGTGGTCTAGGATGCGGTTTAATACCCATTTCAGGCTGCAAATATTTTTGGGACATTCAGAACTTTCTGACACAGTTTTTAGGCCACCAACATTTTCTGGACTTTAGGGGGTCTAGGATGCCTGTAAACCCCTTTTTTGGGCCTCTAAAATTTTCAACATTTTTGCAGCCTAAGATGCATTTTAAGGCCTTTTTTTGGGCTGCTAACATATTCTGAACTTTCAGCGGTGTAGGATGCATTTTTCGTGCCATGAATAATTTTGGGATTTTCAGTGCTCTAGGATGCGGGTTAATGCCCCTTTCAGGCTGCAAATCTTTTTGAGACATTCAGAGCTCTCTGACCATGTTTTTAGGCCACCAACATTTTCTGGACTTCAGGAGGTCTAGGATGCCTGTAAACCCCTTTTTTGGGCCTCCAAAGTTTTCGGCATGTTTGCAGCCCTAAAATGCATTTTAAGGCATTTTTTGGGCTGCTAACATATTCTGAACTTTCAGGATGTAAGATGCATTTTTTGTGCCAAAACAATTTTTGGGAATTTCAGTGGTCTAGGATGCAGGTTAATGCCCCTTATAGGCTACAAATGTTTTTGGGACATTCAGAGCTCTCTGACAGTTTTTTGGGCCACCAACATTTTCTGGACTTTAGGGGGTCTAGGATGCCTGTAAACCCCTTTTTTGGGCCTCCAAAGTTTTCTACATTTTTGCAGCCCTAAGGTGCATGTTATGGCTTTTTTTGGGCTGCTAACATATTCTGAACTTTCAGTGGTGTAGGATGCATTTTCGTGCCATAAATATTTTTGGGAATTTCAGTGGTCTAGGATGCGGGTTAATGCCCATTTCAGGCTGCAAATGTTTTTGGGATATTCAGAGCTTTCTGACACAGTTTTTAGGCCACCAACATTTTCTGGACTTTAGGGGGTCTAGAATGCCTGTAACCCCCTTTTTGGGCCTCCAAAGTTTTCTACATTTTTGCAGCCATAAGATGTATTTTAAGGCATTTTTTGGGCTTCTAACATATTCTGAATTTTCAGGGTGTAAGATGCATTTTTTGTGCCATAAATATTTTTGGGAATTTCAGTGGTCTAGGATGCGGGTTAATGCCCATTTCAGGCTGCAAATGTTTTTGGGATATTCAGAGCTCTCTGACACCGTTTTTGGGCCACCAACATTTTCTGGACTTTAGGGGGTCTAGGATGCCTGTAAACCCCTTTTTTGGGCCTCCAAAGTTTTCTACATTTTTGCAGCCCTAAGGTGCATGTTATGGCTTTTTTTGGGCTGCTAACATATTCTGAACTTTCAGTGGTGTAGGATGCATTTTTCGTGCCATAAATATTTTTGGGAATTTCAGTGGTCTAGGATGCGGGTTAATGCCCATTTCAGGCTGCAAATGTTTTTGGGATATTCAGAGCTTTCTGACACAGTTTTTAGGCCACCAACATTTTCTGGACTTTAGGGGGTCTAGAATGCCTGTAAACCCCTTTTTGGGCCTCCAAAGTTTTCTACATTTTTGCAGCCATAAGATGCATTTTAAGGCATTTTTTGGGCTTCTAACATATTCTGAATTTTCAGGGTGTAAGATGCATTTTTTGTGCCATAAATATTTTTGGGAATTTCAGTGGTCTAGGATGCGGGTTAATGCCCATTTCAGGCTGCAAATGTTTTTGGGATATTCAGAGCTCTCTGACACCGTTTTTGGGCCACCAACATTTTCTGGACTTTAGGGGGTCTAGGATGCCTGTAAACCCCTTTTTTGGGCCTCCAAAGTTTTCAACATTTTTGCAGCCTAAGATGGATTTTAAGGCCTTTTTTTGGCTGCTATCATATTCTGAACTTTCAGGGGTGTAGGATGCATTTTTTCATGCACAAAATATTTTTGGGGATTTCAGTGGTTTAGGATGCGGGTTAATGCCCATTTCAGGCTGCAAATGTTTTTGGGATATTCAGAGCTCTCTGACACCGTTTTTGGGCCACCAACATTTTCTGGACTTTAGGGGGTCTAGGATGCCTGTAAACCCCTTTTTTGGCCCTCCAAAGTTTTCAACATTTGTGCAGCCTAATATGCATTTTAAGGTCTTTTTTGAGCTGCTACATATTCTGAACTTTCAGCGGTGTAGGATGCATTTTTCGTGCCATGAATATTTTTGGGAATTTCAGTGGTCTAGGATGCGGTTTAATGCCCATTTCAGGCTGCAAATATCTTTGGGACATTCAGAGCTTTCTGACACAGTTTTTAGGCCACCAAAATTTTCTGGACTTTAGGGGGTCTAGGACGCCTGTAAACCCCTTTTTTGGACCTTCAAAGTTATCAACATTTTTGCAGCCTAAGATGCATTTTAAGGCCTTTTTTGGGCTGCTAACATATTCTGAACTTTCAGTGGTGTAAGATGCATTTTCCGTGCCAAAACTATTTTTGGGAATTTCAGTGGTCTAGGATGCAGGTTAATGCCCCTTATTGGCTACACATGTTTTTGGGACATTCAGAGCTCTCTGACAGTTTTTTGGGCCACCAACATTTTCTGGACTTTAGGGGGTCTAGGATGCCTGTAAACCCCTTTTTTGGACCTCCAAAGTTTTCAATATTTTTGCAGCCTAAGATGCATTTTAAGGCCTTTTTTGGGCTGCTGACATATTCTGAACTTTCAGCGGTGTAGGATGCATTTTTCGTGCCATGAATATTTTTGGGAATTTCAGTGGTCTAGGATGCGGGTTAATGCCCATTTCAGGCTGCAAATGTTTTTGGGATATTCAGAGCTCTCTGACACCGTTTTTGGGCCACCAACATTTTCTGGACTTTAGGGGGTCTAGGATGACTGTAAACCCCTTTTTTGGGCCTCTAAAGTTTTCAACATTTTTGCAGCCTAAGATGCATTTTAAGGCCTTTTTTTGGGCTGCTAACATGTTCTGGACTTTCAGCGGTGTAGGATGCATTTTTCGTGCCATAAATATTTTTGGGAATTTCAGTGGTCTAGGATGCAGGTTAATGCCCATTTCAGGCTCCAAATATTTTCGGGACATTCAGAGCTTTCTGACACAGTTTTTAGGCCACCAACATTTTCTGGACTTTAGGGGGTCTAGGATGCCTGTAAACCCCTTTTTTGGACCTCCAAAGTTTTCAATATTTTTGCAGCCTAAGATGCATTTCAAGGCCTTTTTTGGGCTGCTAACATATTCTGAACTTTCAGTGGTGCAGGATGCATGTTATTTCCATAAATACTTTTGGGAATTTCAGTGGTCTAGGATGCGGGTTAATGCCCATTTCAGGCTGCAAATGTTTTTGGGACATTCCGAGCTTTCTGACACAGTTTCAAGGCCACCAACATTTTCTGGACTTTAGGGGGTCTAGGATGACGGTAAACCCCTTTTTTGGGCCTCCAAAGTCTTCAACATTTTTGCAGCCTAAGATGCATTTTAAGCCTTTTTTGGGCTGATATCATATTCTGAACTTTCAGGGGTGTAGGATGCATTTTTCGTGCCAAAACTATTTTTGGGAATTTCAGTGGTCTAGGATGCAGGTTAATGCCCCTTATAGGCTACAAATGTTTTTGGGACATTCAGAGCTCTCTGACAGTTTTTTGGGCCACCAACATTTTCTGGACTTTAGGGGGTCTAGGATGCCTGTAAACCCCTTTTTTGTACCTCCAAAGTTTTCAATATTTTTGCAGCCTAAGATGCATTTTAAGGCCTTTTTTGGGCTGCTAACATATTCTGAACTTTCAGCGGTGTAGGATGCATTTTACGTGCCATGAATATTTTTGGGAATTTCAGTGGTCTAGGATGCGGGTTAATGCCCATTTCAGGCTGCAAATGTTTTTGGGATATTCAGAGCTCTCTGACACCATTTTTGGGCCACCAACATTTTCTGGACTTTAGGGGGTCTAGGATGACTGTAAACCCCTTTTTTGGGCCTCTAAAGTTTTCAACATTTTTGCAGCCTAAGATGCATTTTAAGGCCTTTTTTTGGGCTGCTAACATATTCTGGACTTTCAGCGGTGTAGGATGCATTTTTCGTGCCATAAATATTTTTGGGAATTTCAGTGGTCTAGGATGCGGGTTAATGCCCATTTCAGGCTGCAAATGTTTTTGGGACATTCCGAGCTTTCTGACACAGTTTCTAGGCCACCAACATTTTCTGGACTTTAGGGGGTCTAGGATGACTGTAAACCCCTTTTTTGGGCCCCCAAAGTTTTCAACATTTTTGCAGCCTAAGATGCATTTTAAGGCCTTTTTTGGACTGCTAACATATTCTGAACTTTCAGCGGTGTAGGATGCATTTTTCGTGCCATGAATATTTTTGGGAATTTCAGTGGTCTAGGATGCGGTTTAATACCCATTTCAGGCTGCAAATATTTTTGGGACATTCAGAGCTTTCTGACACAGTTTTTAGGCCACCAACATTTTCTGGACTTTAGGGGGTCTAGGATGCCTGTAAACCCCTTTTTTGGACCTCCAAAGTTTTCAATATTTTTGCAGCCTAAGATGCATTTCAAGGCCTTTTTTGGGCTGCTAACATATTCTGAACTTTCAGCGGTGTAGGATGCATTTTTCGTGCCATGAATATTTTTGGGAATTTCAGTGGTCTAGGATGTGGTTTAATGCCCATTTCAGGCTGCAAATATTTTTGGGACATTCAGAGCTTTCTGACACCGTTTTTGGGCAACCAACATTTTCTGGACTTTAGGGAGTCTAGGATGCCTGCAAACCCCTTTTTCGTGCCTCCAATGTTTTCAACATTTTTCCAGCCTAAGATGCATTTTAAGGCCTTTTTTGGGCTGCTATCATATTCTGAACTTTCAGCGGTGTAGGATGCATTTTTCGGCCATTAATGTTTTTGGGAATTTCAGTGGTCTGGGATGCGGGTTAATGCCCATTTCAGGCTGCAAATGTTTTTGGGACATTCCGAGCTTTCTGACACAGTTTCTAGGCCACCAACATTTTCTGGACTTTAGGGGGTCTAGGATGACTGTAAACCCCTTTTTGGGCCTCCAAAGTTTTCAACATTTTTGCAGCCTAAGATTAATGTTATGGCCTTTTTTGGGCTGCTAACATATTCTGAACTTTCAGCGGTGTAGGATGCATTTTTCGTGCCATGAATATTTTTGGGAATTTCAGTGGTCTAGGACGCGGTTTAATACCCATTTCAGGCTGCAAATATTTTTGGGACATTCAGAGCTTTCTGACACAGTTTTTAGGCCACCAACATTTTCTGGACTTTAGGGCGTCTAGGATGCCTGTAAACCCCTTTTTTGGACCTCCACAGTTTTCAATATTTTTGCAGCCTAAGGTGCATTTTAAGGCCTTTTTTGGGCTGCTATCATATTCTGAACTTTCAGGGGTGTAGGATGAATTTTTCCTGCACAAAATATTTTTGGGAATTTCAGTGGTCTAGGATGCGGGTTAATGCCCATTTCAGGCTGCAAATGTTTTTGGGACATTCCGAGCTTTCTGACACAGTTTCTAGGCCAGCAACATTTTCTGGACTTTAGGGGGTCTAGGATGACTTTAAACCCCTTTTTTGGGCCTGCAAAGGTTTCAACATTTTTGCAGCCTAAGATGATTTTTAGGCCTTTTTTGGGCTGCTATCATATTCTGAACTTTCAGTGGTGCAGGATGCATGTTATTTCCATAAATACTTTTGGGAATTTCAGTGGTCTACGATGCGGGTTAATGCCCATTTCAGGCTGCAAATGTTTTTGGGATATTCAGAGCTCTCTGACACAGTTTTTAGGCCACCAACATTTTCTGAACTTTAGGGGGTCTAGGATGCCTGTAAACCCCTTTTTTGGGGCTCCAAAGTTTTCTACATTTTTGCAGCCATAAGATGCATTTTAAGGCATTTTTCTGGGCTTCTAACATATTCTGAACTTTCAGCGGTGCAGGATGCATTTTTCGTGCCATAAATATTTTTGGGAATTTCAGTGGTCTAGGATGCGGGTTAATGCCCATTTCAGGCTGTAAATGTTTTTGGGACATTCAGAGCTCTCTGACACAGTTTTTGGGCCACCAACATTTTCCGGAATTTAGGGGGTCTAGGATGACTGTAAACCCCTTTTTTGGGCCTCCAAAGTTTTCAACATTTTTGCAGCCTAAGATGATTTTTAGGCCTTTTTTGGGCTGCTATCATATTCTGAACTTTCAGTGGTGCAGGATGCATGTTATTTCCATAAATACTTTTGGGAATTTCAGTGGTCTAGGATGCGGGTTAATGCCCATTTCAGGCTGCAAATGTTTTTGGGACATTCCGAGCTTTCTGACACAGTTTCTAGGCCACCAACATTTTCTGGAATTTAGGGGGTCTAGGATGACTGTAATCCCCTTTTATGGGCCTCCAAAGTTTTCAAAATTTTTGCAGCCTAAGATGATTTTTAGGCCTTTTTTGGGCTGCTATCATATTCTGAACTTTCAGTGGAGCAGGATGCATGTTATTTCCATAAATACTTTTGGGAATTTCAGTGGTCTAGGATGCGGGTTAATGCCCATTTCAGGCTGAAAATGTTTTTGGGACATTCCGAGCTCTCTGACACAGTTTTTGGGCCACCAACATTTTCCGGACTTTAGGGGGTCTAGGATGACTGTAAACCCCTTTTTTGGGCCTCTAAAGTTTTCAACATTTTTGCAGCCTAAGATGCATGTTATGGCCTTTTTTGGGCTGCTAACACATTCTGAACTTTCAGCGGTGTAGGATGCATTTTTCGTGCCATAAATATTTTTGGGAATTTCAGTGGTCTAGGATGCGGGTTAATGCCCATTTCAGGCTGAAAATGTTTTTGGGACATTCCGAGCTCTCTGACACAGTTTTTGGGCCACCAACATTTTCCGGACTTTAGGGGGTCTAGGATGACTGTAAACCCCTTTTTTGGGCCTCTATAGTTTTCAACATTTTTGCAGCCTAAGATGCATGTTATGGCCTTTTTTGGGCTGCTATCATATTCTGAACTTTCAGTGGAGCAGGATGCATGTTATTTCCATAAATACTTTTGGGAATTTCAGTGGTCTAGGATGCGGGTTAATGCCCATTTCAGGCTGAAAATGTTTTTGGGACATTCTGAGCTCTCTGACACAGTTTTTGGGCCACCAACATTTTCCGGACTTTAGGGGGTCTAGGATGACTGTAAACCCCTTTTTTGGGCCTCTAAAGTTTTCAACATTTTTGCAGCCTAAGATGCATGTTATGGCCTTTTTTGGGCTGCTATCATATTCTGAACTTTCAGTGGTGCAGGATGCATGTTATTTCCATAAATACTTTTGGGAATTTCAGTGGTCTAGGATGCGGGTTAATGCCCATTTCAGGCTGCAGATGTTTTTGGGACATTCCGAGCTTTCTGACACAGTTTTTAGGCCACCAAAATTTTCTGGACTTTAGGGGGTCTAGGACGCCTGTAAACCCCTTTTTTGGACCTTCAAAGTTATCAACATTTTTGCAGCCTAAGATGCATTTTAAGGCCTTTTTTGGGCTGCTAACATATTCTGAACTTTCAGTGGTGTAAGATGCATTTTCCGTGCCAAAACTATTTTTGGGAATTTCAGTGGTCTAGGATGCAGGTTAATGCCCCTTATTGGCTACACATGTTTTTGGGACATTCAGAGCTCTCTGACAGTTTTTTGGGCCACCAACATTTTCTGGACTTTAGGGGGTCTAGGATGCCTGTAAACCCCTTTTTTGGACCTCCAAAGTTTTCAATATTTTTGCAGCCTAAGATGCATTTTAAGGCCTTTTTTGGGCTGCTGACATATTCTGAACTTTCAGCGGTGTAGGATGCATTTTTCGTGCCATGAATATTTTTGGGAATTTCAGTGGTCTAGGATGCGGGTTAATGCCCATTTCAGGCTGCAAATGTTTTTGGGATATTCAGAGCTCTCTGACACCGTTTTTGGGCCACCAACATTTTCTGGACTTTAGGGGGTCTAGGATGACTGTAAACCCCTTTTTTGGGCCTCTAAAGTTTTCAACATTTTTGCAGCCTAAGATGCATTTTAAGGCCTTTTTTTGGGCTGCTAACATGTTCTGGACTTTCAGCGGTGTAGGATGCATTTTTCGTGCCATAAATATTTTTGGGAATTTCAGTGGTCTAGGGTGCAGGTTAATGCCCATTTCAGGCTCCAAATATTTTCGGGACATTCAGAGCTTTCTGACACAGTTTTTAGGCCACCAACATTTTCTGGACTTTAGGGGGTCTAGGATGCCTGTAAACCCCTTTTTTGGACCTCCAAAGTTTTCAATATTTTTGCAGCCTAAGATGCATTTCAAGGCCTTTTTTGGGCTGCTAACATATTCTGAACTTTCAGTGGTGCAGGATGCATGTTATTTCCATAAATACTTTTGGGAATTTCAGTGGTCTAGGATGCGGGTTAATGCCCATTTCAGGCTGCAAATGTTTTTGGGACATTCCGAGCTTTCTGACACAGTTTCAAGGCCACCAACATTTTCTGGACTTTAGGGGGTCTAGGATGACGGTAAACCCCTTTTTTGGGCCTCCAAAGTCTTCAACATTTTTGCAGCCTAAGATGCATTTTAAGCCTTTTTTGGGCTGATATCATATTCTGAACTTTCAGGGGTGTAGGATGCATTTTTCGTGCCAAAACTATTTTTGGGAATTTCAGTGGTCTAGGATGCAGGTTAATGCCCCTTATAGGCTACAAATGTTTTTGGGACATTCAGAGCTCTCTGACAGTTTTTTGGGCCACCAACATTTTCTGGACTTTAGGGGGTCTAGGATGCCTGTAAACCCCTTTTTTGTACCTCCAAAGTTTTCAATATTTTTGCAGCCTAAGATGCATTTTAAGGCCTTTTTTGGGCTGCTAACATATTCTGAACTTTCAGCGGTGTAGGATGCATTTTACGTGCCATGAATATTTTTGGGAATTTCAGTGGTCTAGGATGCGGGTTAATGCCCATTTCAGGCTGCAAATGTTTTTGGGATATTCAGAGCTCTCTGACACCATTTTTGGGCCACCAACATTTTCTGGACTTTAGGGGGTCTAGGATGACTGTAAACCCCTTTTTTGGGCCTCTAAAGTTTTCAACATTTTTGCAGCCTAAGATGCATTTTAAGGCCTTTTTTTGGGCTGCTAACATATTCTGGACTTTCACCGGTGTAGGATGCATTTTTCGTGCCATAAATATTTTTGGGAATTTCAGTGGTCTAGGATGCGGGTTAATGCCCATTTCAGGCTGCAAATGTTTTTGGGACATTCCGAGCTTTCTGACACAGTTTCTAGGCCACCAACATTTTCTGGACTTTAGGGGGTCTAGGATGACTGTAAACCCCTTTTTTGGGCCCCCAAAGTTTTCAACATTTTTGCAGCCTAAGATGCATTTTAAGGCCTTTTTTGGACTGCTAACATATTCTGAACTTTCAGCGGTGTAGGATGCATTTTTCGTGCCATGAATATTTTTGGGAATTTCAGTGGTCTAGGATGCGGTTTAATACCCATTTCAGGCTGCAAATATTTTTGGGACATTCAGAGCTTTCTGACACAGTTTTTAGGCCACCAACATTTTCTGGACTTTAGGGGGTCTAGGATGCCTGTAAACCCCTTTTTTGGACCTCCAAAGTTTTCAATATTTTTGCAGCCTAAGATGCATTTCAAGGCCTTTTTTGGGCTGCTAACATATTCTGAACTTTCAGCGGTGTAGGATGCATTTTTCGTGCCATGAATATTTTTGGGAATTTCAGTGGTCTAGGATGTGGTTTAATGCCCATTTCAGGCTGCAAATATTTTTGGGACATTCAGAGCTTTCTGACACCGTTTTTGGGCAACCAACATTTTCTGGACTTTAGGGAGTCTAGGATGCCTGCAAACCCCTTTTTCGTGCCTCCAATGTTTTCAACATTTTTCCAGCCTAAGATGCATTTTAAGGCCTTTTTTGGGCTGCTATCATATTCTGAACTTTCAGCGGTGTAGGATGCATTTTTCGGCCATTAATGTTTTTGGGAATTTCAGTGGTCTGGGATGCGGGTTAATGCCCATTTCAGGCTGCAAATGTTTTTGGGACATTCCGAGCTTTCTGACACAGTTTCTAGGCCACCAACATTTTCTGGACTTTAGGGGGTCTAGGATGACTGTAAACCCCTTTTTGGGCCTCCAAAGTTTTCAACATTTTTGCAGCCTAAGATTAATGTTATGGCCTTTTTTGGGCTGCTAACATATTCTGAACTTTCAGCGGTGTAGGATGCATTTTTCGTGCCATGAATATTTTTGGGAATTTCAGTGGTCTAGGACGCGGTTTAATACCCATTTCAGGCTGCAAATATTTTTGGGACATTCAGAGCTTTCTGACACAGTTTTTAGGCCACCAACATTTTCTGGACTTTAGGGCGTCTAGGATGCCTGTAAACCCCTTTTTTGGACCTCCACAGTTTTCAATATTTTTGCAGCCTAAGGTGCATTTTAAGGCCTTTTTTGGGCTGCTATCATATTCTGAACTTTCAGGGGTGTAGGATGAATTTTTCCTGCACAAAATATTTTTGGGAATTTCAGTGGTCTAGGATGCGGGTTAATGCCCATTTCAGGCTGCAAATGTTTTTGGGACATTCCGAGCTTTCTGACACAGTTTCTAGGCCAGCAACATTTTCTGGACTTTAGGGGGTCTAGGATGACTTTAAACCCCTTTTTTGGGCCTGCAAAGGTTTCAACATTTTTGCAGCCTAAGATGATTTTTAGGCCTTTTTTGGGCTGCTATCATATTCTGAACTTTCAGTGGTGCAGGATGCATGTTATTTCCATAAATACTTTTGGGAATTTCAGTGGTCTACGATGCGGGTTAATGCCCATTTCAGGCTGCAAATGTTTTTGGGATATTCAGAGCTCTCTGACACAGTTTTTAGGCCACCAACATTTTCTGAACTTTAGGGGGTCTAGGATGCCTGTAAACCCCTTTTTTGGGGCTCCAAAGTTTTCTACATTTTTGCAGCCATAAGATGCATTTTAAGGCATTTTTCTGGGCTTCTAACATATTCTGAACTTTCAGCGGTGCAGGATGCATTTTTCGTGCCATAAATATTTTTGGGAATTTCAGTGGTCTAGGATGCGGGTTAATGCCCATTTCAGGCTGTAAATGTTTTTGGGACATTCAGAGCTCTCTGACACAGTTTTTGGGCCACCAACATTTTCCGGAATTTAGGGGGTCTAGGATGACTGTAAACCCCTTTTTTGGGCCTCCAAAGTTTTCAACATTTTTGCAGCCTAAGATGATTTTTAGGCCTTTTTTGGGCTGCTATCATATTCTGAACTTTCAGTGGTGCAGGATGCATGTTATTTCCATAAATACTTTTGGGAATTTCAGTGGTCTAGGATGCGGGTTAATGCCCATTTCAGGCTGCAAATGTTTTTGGGACATTCCGAGCTTTCTGACACAGTTTCTAGGCCACCAACATTTTCTGGAATTTAGGGGGTCTAGGATGACTGTAATCCCCTTTTATGGGCCTCCAAAGTTTTCAAAATTTTTGCAGCCTAAGATGATTTTTAGGCCTTTTTTGGGCTGCTATCATATTCTGAACTTTCAGTGGAGCAGGATGCATGTTATTTCCATAAATACTTTTGGGAATTTCAGTGGTCTAGGATGCGGGTTAATGCCCATTTCAGGCTGAAAATGTTTTTGGGACATTCCGAGCTCTCTGACACAGTTTTTGGGCCACCAACATTTTCCGGACTTTAGGGGGTCTAGGATGACTGTAAACCCCTTTTTTGGGCCTCTAAAGTTTTCAACATTTTTGCAGCCTAAGATGCATGTTATGGCCTTTTTTGGGCTGCTAACACATTCTGAACTTTCAGCGGTGTAGGATGCATTTTTCGTGCCATAAATATTTTTGGGAATTTCAGTGGTCTAGGATGCGGGTTAATGCCCATTTCAGGCTGAAAATGTTTTTGGGACATTCCGAGCTCTCTGACACAGTTTTTGGGCCACCAACATTTTCCGGACTTTAGGGGGTCTAGGATGACTGTAAACCCCTTTTTTGGGCCTCTATAGTTTTCAACATTTTTGCAGCCTAAGATGCATGTTATGGCCTTTTTTGGGCTGCTATCATATTCTGAACTTTCAGTGGAGCAGGATGCATGTTATTTCCATAAATACTTTTGGGAATTTCAGTGGTCTAGGATGCGGGTTAATGCCCATTTCAGGCTGAAAATGTTTTTGGGACATTCCGAGCTCTCTGACACAGTTTTTGGGCCACCAACATTTTCCGGACTTTAGGGGGTCTAGGATGACTGTAAACCCCTTTTTTGGGCCTCTAAAGTTTTCAACATTTTTGCAGCCTAAGATGCATGTTATGGCCTTTTTTGGGCTGCTATCATATTCTGAACTTTCAGTGGTGCAGGATGCATGTTATTTCCATAAATACTTTTGGGAATTTCAGTGGTCTAGGATGCGGGTTAATGCCCATTTCAGGCTGCAGATGTTTTTGGGACATTCCGAGCTTTCTGACACAGTTTCTAGGCCAGCAACATTTTCTGGACTTTAGGGGGTCTAGGATGACTTTAAACCCCTTTTTTGGGCCTGCAAAGTTTTCAACATTTTTGCAGCCTAAGATGATTTTTAGGCCTTTTTTGGGCTGCTATCATATTCTGAACTTTCAGTGGTGCAGGATGCATGTTATTTCCATAAATACTTTTGGGAATTTCAGTGGTCTACGATGCGGGTTAATGCCCATTTCAGGCTGCAAATGTTTTTGGGATATTCAGAGCTCTCTGACACAGTTTTTAGGCCACCAACATTTTCTGAACTTTAGGGGGTCTAGGATGCCTGTAAACCCCTTTTTTGGGGCTCCAAAGTTTTCTACATTTTTGCAGCCATAAGATGCATTTTAAGGCATTTTTCTGGGCTTCTAACATATTCTGAACTTTCAGCGGTGCAGGATGCATTTTTCGTGCCATAAATATTTTTGGGAATTTCAGTGGTCTAGGATGCGGGTTAATGCCCATTTCAGGCTGTAAATGTTTTTTGGACATTCAGAGCTCTCTGACACAGTTTTTGGGCCACCAACATTTTCCGGAATTTAGGGGGTCTAGGATGACTGTAAACCCCTTTTTTGGGCCTCCAAAGTTTTCAACATTTTTGCAGCCTAAGATGATTTTTAGGCCTTTTTTGGGCTGCTATCATATTCTGAACTTTCAGTGGTGCAGGATGCATGTTATTTCCATAAATACTTTTGGGAATTTCAGTGGTCTAGGATGCGGGTTAATGCCCATTTCAGGCTGCAAATATTTTTGGGACATTCCGAGCTTTCTGACACAGTTTCTAGGCCACCAACATTTTCTGGAATTTAGGGGGTCTAGGATGACTGTAAACCCCTTTTTTGGGCCTCCAAAGTTTTCAAAATTTTTGCAGCCTAAGATGATTTTTAGGCCTTTTTTGGGCTGCTATCATATTCTGAACTTTCAGTGGTGCAGGATGCATGTTATTTCCATAAATACTTTTGGGAATTTCAGTGGTCTAGGATGCGGGTTAATGCCCATTTCAGGCTGCAAATATTTTTGGGACATTCCGAGCTTTCTGACACAGTTTCTAGGCCACCAACATTTTCCGGACTTTAGGGGCTCTAGGCTGACTGTAAACCCCTTTTTTGGGCCTCTAAAGTTTTCAACATTTTTGCAGCCTAAGATGCATTTTAAGCCTTTTTTGGGCTGCTATCATATTCTGAACTTTCAGGGGTGTAGGATGCATTTTTCGTGCCAAAACTATTTTTGGGAATTTCAGTGGTCTAGGATGCAGGTTAATGCCCCTTATAGGCTACAAATGTTTTTGGGACATTCAGAGCTCTCTGACAGTTTTTTGGGCCACCAACATTTTCTGGACTTTAGGGGGTCTAGGATGCCTGTAAACCCCTTTTTTGTACCTCCAAAGTTTTCAATATTTTTGCAGCCTAAGATGCATTTTAAGGCCTTTTTTGGGCTGCTAACATATTCTGAACTTTCAGCGGTGTAGGATGCATTTTACGTGCCATGAATATTTTTGGGAATTTCAGTGGTCTAGGATGCGGGTTAATGCCCATTTCAGGCTGCAAATGTTTTTGGGACATTCCGAGCTTTCTGACACAGTTTCTAGGCCACCAACATTTTCTGGACTTTAGGGGGTCTAGGATGACTGTAAACCCCTTTTTTGGGCCCCCAAAGTTTTCAACATTTTTGCAGCCTAAGATGCATTTTAAGGCCTTTTTTGGACTGCTAACATATTCTGAACTTTCAGCGGTGTAGGATGCATTTTTCGTGCCATGAATATTTTTGGGAATTTCAGTGGTCTAGGATGCGGTTTAATACCCATTTCAGGCTGCAAATATTTTTGGGACATTCAGAGCTTTCTGACACAGTTTTTAGGCCACCAACATTTTCTGGACTTTAGGGGCTCTAGGATGCCTGTAAACCCCTTTTTTGGACCTCCAAAGTTTTCAATATTTTTGCAGCCTAAGATGCATTTCAAGGCCTTTTTTGGGCTGCTAACATATTCTGAACTTTCAGCGGTGTAGGATGCATTTTTCGTGCCATGAATATTTTTGGGAATTTCAGTGGTCTAGGATGTGGTTTAATGCCCATTTCAGGCTGCAAATATTTTTGGGACATTCAGAGCTTTCTGACACCGTTTTTGGGCAACCAACATTTTCTGGACTTTAGGGGGTCTAGGATGCCTGCAAACCCCTTTTTCGTGCCTCCAATGTTTTCAACATTTTTGCAGCCTAAGATGCATTTTAAGGCCTTTTTTGGGCTGCTATCATATTCTGAACTTTCAGCGGTGTAGGATGCATTTTTCGGCCATTAATGTTTTTGGGAATTTCAGTGGTCTGGGATGCGGGTTAATGCCCATTCCAGGCTGCAAATGTTTTTGGGACATTCCGAGCTTTCTGACACAGTTTCTAGGCCACCAACATTTTCTGGACTTTAGGGGGTCTAGGATGACTGTAAACCCCTTTTTGGGCCTCCAAAGTTTTCAACATTTTTGCAGCCTAAGATTAATGTTATGGCCTTTTTTGGGCTGCTAACATATTCTGAACTTTCAGCGGTGTAGGATGCATTTTTCGTGCCATGAATATTTTTGGGAATTTCAGTGGTCTAGGACGCGGTTTAATACCCATTTCAGGCTGCAAATATTTTTGGGACATTCAGAGCTTTCTGACACAGTTTTTAGGCCACCAACATTTTCTGGACTTTAGGGGGTCTAGGATGCCTGTAAACCCCTTTTTTGGACCTCCACAGTTTTCAATATTTTTGCAGCCTAAGGTGCATTTTAAGGCCTTTTTTGGGCTGCTATCATATCCTGAACTTTCAGGGGTGTAGGATGAATTTTTCCTGCACAAAATATTTTTGGGAATTTCAGTGGTCTAGGATGCGGGTTAATGCCCATTTCAGGCTGCAAATGTTTTTGGGACATTCCGAGCTTTCTGACACAGTTTCTAGGCCAGCAACATTTTCTGGACTTTAGGGGGTCTAGGATGACTTTAAACCCCTTTTTTGGGCCTGCAAAGTTTTCAACATTTTTGCAGCCTAAGATGATTTTTAGGCCTTTTTTGGGCTGCTATCATATTCTGAACTTTCAGTGGTGCAGGATGCATGTTATTTCCATAAATACTTTTGGGAATTTCAGTGGTCTACGATGCGGGTTAATGCCCATTTCAGGCTGCAAATGTTTTTGGGATATTCAGAGCTCTCTGACACAGTTTTTAGGCCACCAACATTTTCTGAACTTTAGGGGGTCTAGGATGCCTGTAAACCCCTTTTTTGGGGCTCCAAAGTTTTCTACATTTTTGCAGCCATAAGATGCATTTTAAGGCATTTTTCTGGGCTTCTAACATATTCTGAACTTTCAGCGGTGCAGGATGCATTTTTCGTGCCATAAATATTTTTGGGAATTTCAGTGGTCTAGGATGCGGGTTAATGCCCATTTCAGGCTGTAAATGTTTTTGGGACATTCAGAGCTCTCTGACACAGTTTTTGGGCCACCAACATTTTCCGGAATTTAGGGGGTCTAGGATGACTGTAAACCCCTTTTTTGGGCCTCCAAAGTTTTCAACATTTTTGCAGCCTAAGATGATTTTTAGGCCTTTTTTGGGCTGCTATCATATTCTGAACTTTCAGTGGTGCAGGATGCATGTTATTTCCATAAATACTTTTGGGAATTTCAGTGGTCTAGGATGCGGGTTAATGCCCATTTCAGGCTGCAAATGTTTTTGGGACATTCCGAGCTGTCTGACACAGTTTCTAGGCCACCAACATTTTCTGTAATTTAGGGGGTCTAGGATGACTGTAAACCCCTTTTATGGGCCTCCAAAGTTTTCAAAATTTTTGCAGCCTAAGATGATTTTTAGGCCTTTTTTGGGCTGCTATCATATTCTGAACTTTCAGTGGTGCAGGATGCATGTTATTTCCATAAATACTTTTGGGAATTTCAGTGGTCTAGGATGCGGGTTAATGCCCATTTCAGGCTGCAAATGTTTTTGGGACATTCCGAGCTTTCTGACACAGTTTCTAGGCCACCAACATTTTCTGGAATTTAGGGGGTCTAGGATGACTGTAAACCCCTTTTATGGGCCTCCAAAGTTTTCAAAATTTTTGCAGCCTAAGATGATTTTTAGGCCTTTTTTGGGCTGCTATCATATTCTGAACTTTCAGTGGTGCAGGATGCATGTTATTTCCATAAATACTTTTGGGAATTTCAGTGGTCTAGGATGCGGGTTAATGCCCATTTCAGGCTGAAAATGTTTTTGGGACATTCCGAGCTCTCTGACACAGTTTTTGGGCCACCAACATTTTCCGGACTTTAGGGGGTCTAGGATGACTGTAAACCCCTTTTTTGGGCCTCTAAAGTTTTCAACATTTTTGCAGCCTAAGATGCATGTTATGGCCTTTTTTGGGCTGCTAACACATTCTGAACTTTCAGCGGTGTAGGATGCATTTTTCGTGCCATAAATATTTTTGGGAATTTCAGTGGTCTAGGATGCGGGTTAATGCCCATTTCAGGCTGAAAATGTTTTTGGGACATTCCGAGCTCTCTGACACAGTTTTTGGGCCACCAACATTTTCCGGACTTTAGGGGGTCTAGGATGACTGTAAACCCCTTTTTTGGGCCTCTAAAGTTTTCAACATTTTTGCAGCCTAAGATGCATGTTATGGCCTTTTTTGGGCTGCTAACACATTCTGAACTTTCAGCGGTGTAGGATGCATTTTTCGTGCCATAAATATTTTTGGGAATTTCAGTGGTCTAGGATGCGGGTTAATGCCCATTTCAGGCTGCAGATGTTTTTGGGACATTCCGAGCTTTCTGACACAGTTTCTAGGCCAGCAACATTTTCTGGACTTTAGGGGGTCTAGGATGACTTTAAACCCCTTTTTTGGGCCTGCAAAGTTTTCAACATTTTTGCAGCCTAAGATGATTTTTAGGCCTTTTTTGGGCTGCTATCATATTCTGAACTTTCAGTGGTGCAGGATGCATGTTATTTCCATAAATACTTTTGGGAATTTCAGTGGTCTACGATGCGGGTTAATGCCCATTTCAGGCTGCAAATGTTTTTGGGATATTCAGAGCTCTCTGACACAGTTTTTAGGCCACCAACATTTTCTGAACTTTAGGGGGTCTAGGATGCCTGTAAACCCCTTTTTTGGGGCTCCAAAGTTTTCTACATTTTTGCAGCCATAAGATGCATTTTAAGGCATTTTTCTGGGCTTCTAACATATTCTGAACTTTCAGCGGTGCAGGATGCATTTTTCGTGCCATAAATATTTTTGGGAATTTCAGTGGTCTAGGATGCGGGTTAATGCCCATTTCAGGCTGTAAATGTTTTTTGGACATTCAGAGCTCTCTGACACAGTTTTTGGGCCACCAACATTTTCTGGAATTTAGGGGGTCTAGGATGACTGTAAACCCCTTTTTTGGGCCTCCAAAGTTTTCAAAATTTTTGCAGCCTAAGATGATTTTTAGGCCTTTTTTGGGCTGCTATCATATTCTGAACTTTCAGTGGTGCAGGATGCATGTTATTTCCATAAATACTTTTGGGAATTTCAGTGGTCTAGGATGCGGGTTAATGCCCATTTCAGGCTGCAAATATTTTTGGGACATTCCGAGCTTTCTGACACAGTTTCTAGGCCACCAACATTTTCCGGACTTTAGGGGGTCTAGGCTGACTGTAAACCCCTTTTTTGGGCCTCTAAAGTTTTCAACATTTTTGCAGCCTAAGATGCATGTTATGGCCTTTTTTGGGCTGCTAACACATTCTGAACTTTCAGCGGTGTAGGATGCATTTTTTGTGCCATAAATATTTTTGGGAATTTCAGTGGTCTAGGATGCGGGTTAATGCCCATTTCAGGCTGCAGATGTTTTTGGGACATTCCGAGCTTTCTGACACAGTTTCTAGGCCACCAACATTTTCTGGACTTTAGGGGGTCTAGGATGACTGTAAACCCCTTTTTTGGGCCTCCAAAGTTTTCAACATTTTTGCAGCCTAAGATGCATTTTAAGGCCTTTTTTGGGCTGCTATCATATTCTGAACTTTCAGGGGTGTAGGATGCATTTTTCGTGCCATAAATATTTTTGGGAATTTCAGTGGTCTAGAATGCGGGTTAATGCCCATTTCAGGCTGCAAATGTTTTTGGGATATTCAGAACTCTCTGACACCGTTTTTGGGCAACCAACATTTTCTGGACTTTAGGGGGTCTAGGATGCCTGTAAACCCCTTTTTTGGGCCTCCAAAGTTTTCAACATTTTTGCAGCCTAAGATGCATTTTAAGGCCTTTTTTGGGCTGCTATCATATTCTGAACTTTCAGTGGTGCAGGATGATGTTATTTCCATAAATATTTTGGGAATTTCAGTGGCTAAGATGCGGGTTAATGCCCATTTCAGGCTGCAAATGTTTTTGGGACATTCCGAGCTTTCTGACACAGTTTCTAGGCCACCAGCATTTTCTGGACTTTAGGGGGTCTAGGATGCCTGTAAACCCCTTTTTTGGGCCTCCAAAGTTTTCGGCATGTTTGCAGCCCTAAAATGCATTTTAAGGCATTTTTCGGGCTGCTAACATATTCTGAACTTTCAGGATGTAAGATGCATTTTTTGTGCCAAAACAATTTTTGGGAATTTCAGTGGTCTAGGATGCAGGTTAATGCCCCTTATAGGCTACAAATGTTTTTGGGACATTCAGAGCTCTCTGACAGTTTTTTGGGCCACCAACATTTTCTGGACTTTAGGGGGTCTAGGATGCCTGTAAACCCCTTTTTTGGACCTCCAAAGTTTTCAATATTTTTGCAGCCTAAGATGCATTTTAAGGCCTTTTTTGGGCTGCTAACATATTCTGAACTTTCAGCGGTGTAGGTTGCATTTTTCGTGCCATGAATATTTTTGGGAATTTCAGTGGTCTAGGATGCGGTTTAATGCCCATTTCAGGCTGCAAATATTTTTGGGACATTCAGAACTTTCTGACACAGTTTTTAGGCCACCAACATTTTCTGGACTTTAGGGGGTCTAGGATGCCTGTAAACCCTTTTTTGGACCTCCAAATTTGTCAATATTTTTGCAGCCTAAGATGCATTTTAAGGCCTTTTTTGGGCTGCTAACATATTCTGAACTTTCAGCGGTGTAGGATGCATTTTTCGTGCCATGAATATTTTTGGGAATTTCAGTGGTCTAGGATGCGGGTTAATGCCCATTTCAGGCTGCAAATGTTTTTGGGATATTCAGAGCTCTCTGACACCGTTTTTGGGCAACCAACATTTTCTGGACTTTAGGGGGTCTAGGATGCCTGTAAACCCCTTTTTTGGGCCTCCAAAGTTTTCAACATGTTTGCAGCCTAAGATGCATATTAAGGCCTTTTTTGGGCTGCTATCATATTCTGAACTTTCAGTGGTGCAGGATGCATGTTATTTCCATAAATATTTTTGGGAATTTCAGTGGTCTAGGATGCAGGTTAATGCCCATTTCAGGCTGCAAATGTTTTTGGGATATTCAGAGCTCTCTGACACCGTTTTTGGGCCACCAACATTTTCTGGACTTTAGGGGGTCTAGGATGCCTGTAAACCCCTTTTTTGGGCCTCCAAAGTTTTCTACATTTTTGCAGCCCTAAGGTGCATGTTATGGCTTTTTTTGGGCTGCTAACATATTCTGAACTTTCAGTGGTGTAGGATGCATTTTTCGTGCCATAAATATTTTTGGGAATTTCAGTGGTCTAGGATGCGGGTTAATGCCCATTTCAGGCTGCAAATGTTTTTGGGATATTCAGAGCTTTCTGACACAGTTTTTAGGCCACCAACATTTTCTGGACTTTAGGGGGTCTAGAATGCCTGTAAACCCCCTTTTGGGCCTCCAAAGTTTTCTACATTTTTGCAGCCATAAGATGCATTTTAAGGCATTTTTTGGGCTTCTAACATATTCTGAATTTTCAGGGTGTAAGATGCATTTTTTGTGCCATAAATATTTTTCGGAATTTCAGTGGTCTAGGATGCGGGTTAATGCCCATTTCAGGCTGCAAATGTTTTTGGGATATTCAGAGCTCTCTGACACCGTTTTTGGGCCACCAACATTTTCTGGACTTTAGGGGGTCTAGGATGCCTGTAAACCCCTTTTTTGGGCCTCCAAAGTTTTCAACATTTTTGCAGCCTAAGATGGATTTTAAGGCCTTTTTTTGGCTGCTATCATATTCTGAACTTTCAGGGGTGTAGGATGCATTTTTTCATGCACAAAATATTTTTGGGGATTTCAGTGGTTTAGGATGCGGGTTAATGCCCATTTCAGGCTGCAAATGTTTTTGGGATATTCAGAGCTCTCTGACACCGTTTTTGGGCCACCAACATTTTCTGGACTTTAGGGGCTCTAGGATGCCTGTAAACCCCTTTTTTGGCCCTCCAAAGTTTTCAACATTTGTGCAGCCTAATATGCATTTTAAGGTCTTTTTTGAGCTGCTACATATTCTGAACTTTCAGCGGTGTAGGATGCATTTTTCGTGCCATGAATATTTTTGGGAATTTCAGTGGTCTAGGATGCGGTTTAATGCCCATTTCAGGCTGCAAATATCTTTGGGACATTCAGAGCTTTCTGACACAGTTTTTAGGCCACCAAAATTTTCTGGACTTTAGGGGGTCTAGGATGCCTGTAAACCCCTTTTTTGGACCTTCAAAGTTATCAACATTTTTGCAGCCTAAGATGCATTTTAAGGCCTTTTTTGGGCTGCTAACATATTCTGAACTTTCAGTGGTGTAAGATGCATTTTCCGTGCCAAAACTATTTTTGGGAATTTCAGTGGTCTAGGATGCAGGTTAATGCCCCTTATTGGCTACACATGTTTTTGGGACATTCAGAGCTCTCTGACAGTTTTTTGGGCCATCAACATTTTCTGGACTTTAGGGGGTCTAGGATGCCTGTAAACCCCTTTTTTGGACCTCCAAAGTTTTCAATATTTTTGCAGCCTAAAATGCATTTTAAGGCCTTTTTTGGGCTGCTGACATATTCTGAACTTTCAGTGGTGTAGGATGCATTTTTCGTGCCATGAATATTTTTGGGAATTTCAGTGGTCTAGGATGCGGGTTAATGCCCATTTCAGGCTGCAAATGTTTTTGGGATATTCAGAGCTCTCTGACACCGTTTTTGGGCCACCAACATTTTCTGGACTTTAGGGGATCTAGGATGACTGTAAACCCCTTTTTTGGGCCTCTAAAGTTTTCAACATTTTTGCAGCCTAAGATGCATTTTAAGGCCTTTTTTTGGGCTGCTAACATGTTCTGGACTTTCAGCGGTGTAGGATGCATTTTTCGTGCCATAAATATTTTTGGGAATTTCAGTGGTCTAGGATGCAGGTTAATGCCCATTTCAGGCTCCAAATATTTTTGGGACATTCAGAGCTTTCTGACACAGTTTTTAGGCCACCAACATTTTCTGGACTTTAGGGGGTCTAGGATGCCTGTAAACCCCTTTTTTGGACCTCCAAAGTTTTCAATATTTTTGCAGCCTAAGATGCATTTCAAGGCCTTTTTGGGCTGCTAACATATTCTGAACTTTCAGTGGTGCAGGATGCATGTTATTTACATAAATACTTTTGGGGATTTCAGTGGTCTAGGATGCGGGTTAATGCCCATTTCAGGCTGCAAATGTTTTTGGGACATTCCGAGCTTTCTGACACAGTTTCAAGGCCACCAACATTTTCTGGACTTTAGGGGGTCTAGGATGACGGTAAACCCCTTTTTTGGGCCTCCAAAGTCTTCAACATTTTTGCAGCCTAAGATGCATTTTAAGCCTTTTTTGGGCTGCTATCATATTCTGAACTTTCAGGGGTGTAGGATGCATTTTTCGTGCCAAAACTATTTTTGGGAATTTCAGTGGTCTAGGATGCAGGTTAATGCCCCTTATAGGCTACAAATGTTTTTGGGACATTCAGAGCTCTCTGACAGTTTTTTGGGCCACCAACATTTTCTGGACTTTAGGGGGTCTAGGATGCCTGTAAACCCCTTTTTTGTACCTCCAAAGTTTTCAATATTTTTGCAGCCTAAGATGCATTTTAAGGCCTTTTTTGGGCTGCTAACATATTCTGAACTTTCAGCGGTGTAGGATGCATTTTTCGTGCCATGAATATTTTTGGGAATTTCAGTGGTCTAGGATGCGGGTTAATGCCCATTTCAGGCTGCAAATGTTTTTGGGATATTCAGAGCTCTCTGACACCATTTTTGGGCCACCAACATTTTCTGGACTTTAGGGGGTCTAGGATGACTGTAAACCCCTTTTTTGGGCCTCTAAAGTTTTCAACATTTTTGCAGCCTAAGATGCATTTTAAGGCCTTTTTTTTTTGGGCTGCTAACATATTCTGGACTTTCAGCGGTGTAGGATGCATTTTTCGTGCCATAAATATTTTTGGGAATTTCAGTGGTCTAGGATGCGGGTTAATGCCCATTTCAGGCTGCAAATGTTTTTGGGACATTCCGAGCTTTCTGACACAGTTTCTAGGCCACCAACATTTTCTGGACTTTAGGGGGTCTAGGATGACTGTAAACCCCTTTTTTGGGCCCCCAAAGTTTTCAACATTTTTGCAGCCTAAGATGCATTTTAAGGCCTTTTTTGGACTGCTAACATATTCTGAACTTTCAGCGGTGTAGGATGCATTTTTCGTGCCATGAATATTTTTGGGAATTTCAGTGGTCTAGGATGCGGTTTAATACCCATTTCAGGCTGCAAATATTTTTGGGACATTCAGAGCTTTCTAACACAGTTTTTAGGCCACCAACATTTTCTGGACTTTAGGGGGTCTAGGATGCCTGTAAACCCCTTTTTTGGGCCTCTAAAGTTTTCAACATTTTTGCAGCCTAAGATGCATTTTAAGGCCTTTTTTTGGGCTGCTAACATATTCTGGACTTTCAGCGGTGTAGGATGCATTTTTCGTGCCATAAATATTTTTGGGAATTTCAGTGGTCTAGGATGCGGGTTAATGCCCATTTCAGGCTGCAAATGTTTTTGGGACATTCCGAGCTTTCTGACACAGTTTCTAGGCCACCAACATTTTCTGGACTTTAGGGGGTCTAGGATGACTGTAAACCCCTTTTTTGGGCCCCCAAAGTTTTCAACATTTTTGCAGCCTAAGATGCATTTTAAGGCCTTTTTTGGACTGCTAACATATTCTGAACTTTCAGCGGTGTAGGATGCATTTTTCGTGCCATGAATATTTTTGGGAATTTCAGTGGTCTAGGATGCGGTTTAATACCCATTTCAGGCTGCAAATATTTTTGGGACATTCAGAGCTTTCTGACACAGTTTTTAGGCCACCAACATTTTCTGGACTTTAGGGGGTCTAGGATGCCTGTAAACCCCTTTTTTGGACCTCCAAAGTTTTCAATATTTTTGCAGCCTAAGATGCATTTCAAGGCCTTTTTTGGGCTGCTAACATATTCTGAACTTTCAGCGGCGTAGGATGCATTTTTCGTGCCATGAATATTTTTGGGAATTTCAGTGGTCTAGGATGTGGTTTAATGCCCATTTCAGGCTGCAAATATTTTTGGGACATTCAGAGCTTTCTGACACCGTTTTTGGGCAACCAACATTTTCTGGACTTTAGGGGGTCTAGGATGCCTGTAAACCCCTTTTTTGTGCCTCCAATGTTTTCAACATTTTTGCAGCCTAAGATGCATTTTAAGGCCTTTTTTGGGCTGCTATCATATTCTGAACTTTCAGGGGTGTAGGATGCATTTTTCGTGCCCAAAATATTTTTGGGAATTTCAGTGGTCTAGGATGCGGGTTAATGCCCATTTCAGGCTGCAAATGTTTTTGGGACATTCCGAGCTTTCTGACACAGTTTCTAGGCCACCAACATTTTCTGGACTTTAAGGGGTCTAGGATGACTGTAAACCCCTTTTTTGGGCCTCCAAAGTTTTCAACATTTTTGCAGCCTAAGATGATTTTTAGGCCTTTTTTGGGCTGCTATCATATTCTGAACTTTCAGTGGTGCAGGATGCATGTTATTTCCATAAATACTTTTGGGAATTTCAGTGGTCTAGGATGCGGGTTAATGCCCATTTCAGGCTGCAAATGTTTTTGGGACATTCAGAGCTCTCTGACACAGTTTTTGGGCCACCAACATTTTCTGGACTTTAGGGGGTCTAGGATGACTGTAAACCCCTTTTTTGGGCCTCTAAAGTTTTCAACATTTTTGCAGCCTAAAATGCATATTAAGGCCTTTTTTGGGCTGCTAACATATTCTGAACTTTCAGTGGTGTAGGATGCATTTTTCGGCCATGAATGTTTTTGGGAATTTCAGTGGTCTGGGATGCGGGTTAATGCCCATTTCAGGCTGCAAATGTTTTTGGGACATTCCGAGCTTTCTGACACAGTTTCTAGGCCACCAACATTTTCTGGACTTTAGGGGGTCTAGGATAACTGTAAACCCCTTTTTTGGCCTCCAAAGTTTTCAACATTTTTGCAGCCTAAGATTAATGTTATGGCCTTTTTTGGGCTGCTAACATATTCTGAACTTTCAGCGGTGTAGGATGCATTTTTCGTGCCATGAATATTTTTGGGAAATTCAGTGGTCTAGGACGCGGTTTAATACCCATTTCAGGCTGCAAATGTTTTTGGGACATTCAGAGCTTTCTGACACAGTTTTTAGGCCACCAACATTTTCTGGACTTTAGGGGGTCTAGGATGCCTGTAAACCCCTTTTTTGGACCTCCAAAGTTTTCAATATTTTTGCAGCCTAAGATGCATTTCAAGGCCTTTTTGGGCTGCTAACATATTCTGAACTTTCAGTGGTGCAGGATGCATGTTATTTACATAAATACTTTTGGGGATTTCAGTGGTCTAGGATGCGGGTTAATGCCCATTTCAGGCTGCAAATGTTTTTGGGACATTCCGAGCTTTCTGACACAGTTTCAAGGCCACCAACATTTTCTGGACTTTAGGGGGTCTAGGATGACGGTAAACCCCTTTTTTGGGCCTCCAAAGTCTTCAACATTTTTGCAGCCTAAGATGCATTTTAAGCCTTTTTTGGGCTGCTATCATATTCTGAACTTTCAGGGGTGTAGGATGCATTTTTCGTGCCAAAACTATTTTTGGGAATTTCAGTGGTCTAGGATGCAGGTTAATGCCCCTTATAGGCTACAAATGTTTTTGGGACATTCAGAGCTCTCTGACAGTTTTTTGGGCCACCAACATTTTCTGGACTTTAGGGGGTCTAGGATGCCTGTAAACCCCTTTTTTGTACCTCCAAAGTTTTCAATATTTTTGCAGCCTAAGATGCATTTTAAGGCCTTTTTTGGGCTGCTAACATATTCTGAACTTTCAGCGGTGTAGGATGCATTTTTCGTGCCATGAATATTTTTGGGAATTTCAGTGGTCTAGGATGCGGGTTAATGCCCATTTCAGGCTGCAAATGTTTTTGGGATATTCAGAGCTCTCTGACAACATTTTTGGGCCACCAACATTTTCTGGACTTTAGGGGGTCTAGGATGACTGTAAACCCCTTTTTTGGGCCTCTAAAGTTTTCAACATTTTTGCAGCCTAAGATGCATTTTAAGGCCTTTTTTTTTTGGGCTGCTAACATATTCTGGACTTTCAGCGGTGTAGGATGCATTTTTCGTGCCATAAATATTTTTGGGAATTTCAGTGGTCTAGGATGCGGGTTAATGCCCATTTCAGGCTGCAAATGTTTTTGGGACATTCCGAGCTTTCTGACACAGTTTCTAGGCCACCAACATTTTCTGGACTTTAGGGGGTCTAGGATGACTGTAAACCCCTTTTTTGGGCCCCCAAAGTTTTCAACATTTTTGCAGCCTAAGATGCATTTTAAGGCCTTTTTTGTACTGCTAACATATTCTGAACTTTCAGCGGTGTAGGATGCATTTTTCGTGCCATGAATATTTTTGGGAATTTCAGTGGTCTAGGATGCGGTTTAAAACCCATTTCAGGCTGCAAATATTTTTGGGACATTCAGAGCTTTCTAACACAGTTTTTAGGCCACCAACATTTTCTGGACTTTAGGGGGTCTAGGATGCCTGTAAACCCCTTTTTTGGGCCTCTAAAGTTTTCAACATTTTTGCAGCCTAAGATGCATTTTAAGGCCTTTTTTTGGGCTGCTAACATATTCTGGACTTTCAGCGGTGTAGGATGCATTTTTCGTGCCATAAATATTTTTGGGAATTTCAGTGGTCTAGGATGCGGGTTAATGCCCATTTCAGGCTGCAAATGTTTTTGGGACATTCCGAGCTTTCTGACACAGTTTCTAGGCCACCAACATTTTCTGGACTTTAGGGGGTCTAGGATGACTGTAAACCCCTTTTTTGGGCCCCCAAAGTTTTCAACATTTTTGCAGCCTAAGATGCATTTTAAGGCCTTTTTTGGACTGCTAACATATTCTGAACTTTCAGCGGTGTAGGATGCATTTTTCGTGCCATGAATATTTTTGGGAATTTCAGTGGTCTAGGATGCGGTTTAATACCCATTTCAGGCTGCAAATATTTTTGGGACATTCAGAGCTTTCTGACACAGTTTTTAGGCCACCAACATTTTCTGGACTTTAGGGGTTCTAGGATGCCTGTAAACCCCTTTTTTGGACCTCCAAAGTTTTCAATATTTTTGCAGCCTAAGATGCATTTCAAGGCCTTTTTTGGGCTGCTAACATATTCTGAACTTTCAGCGGCGTAGGATGCATTTTTCGTGCCATGAATATTTTTGGGAATTTCAGTGGTCTAGGATGTGGTTTAATGCCCATTTCAGGCTGCAAATATTTTTGGGACATTCAGAGCTTTCTGACACCGTTTTTGGGCAACCAACATTTTCTGGACTTTAGGGGGTCTAGGATGCCTGTAAACCCCTTTTTTGTGCCTCCAATGTTTTCAACATTTTTGCAGCCTAAGATGCATTTTAAGGCCTTTTTTGGGCTGCTATCATATTCTGAACTTTCAGGGGTGTAGGATGCATTTTTCGTGCCCAAAATATTTTTGGGAATTTCAGTGGTCTAGGATGCGGGTTAATGCCCATTTCAGGCTGCAAATGTTTTTGGGACATTCCGAGCTTTCTGACACAGTTTCTAGGCCACCAACATTTTCTGGACTTTAAGGGGTCTAGGATGACTGTAAACCCCTTTTTTGGGCCTCCAAAGTTTTCAACATTTTTGCAGCCTAAGATGATTTTTAGGCCTTTTTTGGGCTGCTATCATATTCTGAACTTTCAGTGGTGCAGGATGCATGTTATTTCCATAAATACTTTTGGGAATTTCAGTGGTCTAGGATGCGGGTTAATGCCCATTTCAGGCTGCAAATGTTTTTGGGACATTCAGAGCTCTCTGACACAGTTTTTGGGCCACCAACATTTTCTGGACTTTAGGGGGTCTAGGATGACTGTAAACCCCTTTTTTGGGCCTCTAAAGTTTTCAACATTTTTGCAGCCTAAAATGCATATTAAGGCCTTTTTTGGGCTGCTAACATATTCTGAACTTTCAGTGGTGTAGGATGCATTTTTCGGCCATGAATGTTTTTGGGAATTTCAGTGGTCTGGGATGCGGGTTAATGCCCATTTCAGGCTGCAAATGTTTTTGGGACATTCCGAGCTTTCTGACACAGTTTCTAGGCCACCAACATTTTCTGGACTTTAGGGGGTCTAGGATAACTGTAAACCCCTTTTTTGGCCTCCAAAGTTTTCAACATTTTTGCAGCCTAAGATTAATGTTATGGCCTTTTTTGGGCTGCTAACATATTCTGAACTTTCAGCGGTGTAGGATGCATTTTTCGTGCCATGAATATTTTTGGGAAATTCAGTGGTCTAGGACGCGGTTTAATACCCATTTCAGGCTGCAAATGTTTTTGGGACATTCAGAGCTTTCTGACACAGTTTTTAGGCCACCAACATTTTCTGGACTTTAGGGGGTCTAGGATGCCTGTAAACCCCTTTTTTGGACCTCCACAGTTTTCAATATTTTTGCAGCCTAAGATGCATTTTAAGGCCTTTTTTGGGCTGCTATCATATTCTGAACTTTCAGGGGTGTAGGATGAATTTTTCCTGCACAAAATATTTTTGGGAATTTCAGTGGTCTAGGATGCGGGTTAATGCCCATTTCAGGCTGCAAATGTTTTTGGGACATTCCGAGCTTTCTGACACAGTTTCTAGGCCAGCAACATTTTCTGGACTTTAGGGGGTCTAGGATGACTTTAAACCCCTTTTTTGGGCCTGCAAAGTTTTCAACATTTTTGCAGCCTAAGATGATTTTTAGGCCTTTTTTGGGCTGCTATCATATTCTGAACTTTCAGTGGTGCAGGATGCATGTTATTTCCATAAATACTTTTGGGAATTTCAGTGGTCTACGATGCGGGTTGATGCCCATTTCAGGCTGCAAATGTTTTTGGGATATTCAGAGCTCTCTGACACAGTTTTTAGGCCACCAACATTTTCTGAACTTTAGGGGGTCTAGGATGCCTGTAAACCCCTTTTTTGGGGCCTCAAAGTTTTCTACATTTTTGCAGCCATAAGATGCATTTTAAGGCATTTATCTGGGCTTCTAACATATTCTGAACTTTCAGCGGTGCAGGATGCATTTTTCGTGCCATAAATATTTTTGGGAATTTCAGTGGTCTAGGATGCGGGTTAATGCCCATTTCAGGCTGTAAATGTTTTTGGGACATTCAGAGCTCTCTGACACAGTTTTTGGGCCACCAACATTTTCCGGACTTTAGGGGGTCTAGGATGACTGTAAACCCCTTTTTTGGGCCTCCAAAGTTTTCAACATTTTTGCAGCCTAAGATGATTTTTAGGCCTTTTTTGGGCTGCTATCATATTCTGAACTTTCAGTGGTGCAGGATGCATGTTATTTCCATAAATACTTTTGGGAATTTCAGTGGTCTAGGATGCGGGTTAATGCTCATTTCAGGCTGCAAATGTTTTTGGGACATTCCGAGCTTTCTGACACAGTTTCTAGGCCACCAACATTTTCTGGACTTTAGGGGGTCTAGGATGACTGTAAACCCCTTTTTTGGGCCTCCAAAGTTTTCAAAATTTTTGCAGCCTAAGATGATTTTTAGGCCTTTTTTGGGCTGCTATCATATTCTGAACTTTCAGTGGTGCAGGATGCATGTTATTTCCATAAATACTTTTGGGAATTTCAGTGGTCTAGGATGCGGGTTAATGCCCATTTCAGGCTGAAAATGTTTTTGGGACATTCCGAGCTCTCTGACACAGTTTTTGGGCCACCAACATTTTCCGGACTTTAGGGGGTCTAGGATGACTGTAAACCCCTTTTTTGGGCCTCTAAAGATTTCAACATTTTTGCAGCCTAAGATGCATGTTATGGCCTTTTTTGGGCTGCTAACACATTCTGAACTTTCAGCGGTGTAGGATGCATTTTTCGTGCCATAAATATTTTTGGGAATTTCAGTGGTCTAGGATGCGGGTTAATGCCCATTTCAGGCTGCAGATGTTTTTGGGACATTCCGAGCTTTCTGACACAGTTTCTAGGCCACCAACATTTTCTGGACTTTAGGGGGTCTAGGATGACTGTAAACCCCTTTTTTGGGCCTCCAAAGTTTTCAACATTTTTGCAGCCTAAAATGCATTTTAAGGCCTTTTTTGGGCTGCTATCATATTCTGAACTTTCAGGGGTGTAGGATGCATTTTTTCGTGCCATAAATATTTTTGGGAATTTCAGTGGTCTAGAATGCGGGTTAATGCCCATTTCAGGCTGCAAATGTTTTTGGGATATTCAGAACTCTCTGACACCGTTTTTGGGCAACCAACATTTTCTGGACTTTAGGGGGTCTAGGATGCCTGTAAACCCCTTTTTTGGGCCTCCAAAGTTTTCAACATTTTTGCAGCCTAAGATGCATTTTAAGGCCTTTTTTGGGCTGCTATCATATTCTGAACTTTCAGTGGTGCAGGATGCATGTTATTTCCATAAATATTTTGGGAATTTCAGTGGCTAAGATGCGGGTTAATGCCCATTTCAGGCTGCAAATGTTTTTGGGACATTCCGAGCTTTCTGACACAGTTTCTAGGCCACCAGCATTTTCTGGACTTTAGGGGGTCTAGGATGACTGTAAACCCCTTTTTTGGGCCTCCAAAGTTTTCTACATTTTTGCAGCCATAAGATGCATTTTAAGGCATTTTTCTGGGCTTCTAACATATTCTGAACTTTCAGCGGTGCAGGATGCATTTTTCGTGCCATAAATATTTTTGGGAATTTCAGTGGTCTAGGATGCGGGTTAATGCCCATTTCAGGCTGCAAATGTTTTTGGGACATTCAGAGCTCTCTGACACAGTTTTTGGGCCACCAACATTTTCCGGACTTTAGGGGGTCTAGGATGACTGTAAACCCCTTTTTTGGGCCTCTAAAGTTTTCAACATTTTTGCAGCCTAAGATGCATGTTATGGCCTTTTTTGGGCTGCTAACATATTCTGAACTTTCAGCGGTGTAGGATGCATTTTTCGTGCCATAAATATTTTTGGGAATTTCAGTGGTCTAGGATGCGGGTTAATGCCCATTTCAGGCAGCAGATGTTTTTGGGACATTCCGAGCTTTCTGACACAGTTTCTAGGCCACCAACATTTTCTGGACTTTAGGGGGTCTAGGATGACTGTAAACCCCTTTTTTGGGCCTCCAAAGTTTTCAACATTTTTGCAGCCTAAGATGCATTTTAAGGCCTTTTTTGAGCTGCTATCATATTCTGAACTTTCAGGGGTGTAGGATGCATTTTTCGTGCCATAAATATTTTTGGGAATTTCAGTGGTCTAGAATGCGGGTTAATGCCCATTTCAGGCTGCAAATGTTTTTGGGATATTCAGAACTCTCTGACACCGTTTTTGGGCAACCAACATTTTCTGGACTATAGGGGGTCTAGGATGCCTGTAAACCGCTTTTTTGGGCCTCCAAAGTTTTCAACATTTTTGCAGCCTAAGATGCATTTTAAGGCCTTTTTTGGGCTGCTATCATATTCTGAACTTTCAGTGGTGCAGGATGCATGTTATTTCCATAAATATTTTGGGAATTTCAGTGGCTAAGATGCGGGTTAATGCCCCTTATGGGCTACAAATGTTTTGGGGCTATTCAGAGCTCTCTGACACCGTTTTTTGGCCACCAACATTTTCTGGACTTTAGGGGGTCTAGGATGCCTGTAAACCCCTTTTTTGGGCCTCCAAAGTTTTCTACATTTTTGCAGCCCTAAGATGCATGTTATGGCCTTTTTTGGGCTGCTAACATATTCTGAACTTTCAGCGGTGTAGGATGCGTTTTTCCTGCCATAAATATTTTTGGGAATTTCAGTGGTCTAGAATGCGGGTTACTGCCCATTTCAGGCTGCAAATGTTTTTGGGATATTCAGAGCTCTCTGACACTGTTTTTGGGCAACCAACATTTTCTGGACTTTTGGGGGTCTAGGATGCCTGTAAACCCCTTTTTTGTGCCTCCAAAGTTTTCAACATTTTTGCAGCCTAAGATGCATTTTAAGGCCTTTTTTGAGCTGCTATCATATTCTGAACTTTCAGCGGTGCAGGATGCATTTTTCGCGCACAAAATATTTTTGGGAATTTCAGTGGTCTAGGATGAGGGTTAATGCCCATTTCAGGCTGCAAATGTTTTTGGGACATTCAGAGCTCTCTGACACAGTTTTTGGGCCACCAACTTTTTCTGGACTTTAGGGGGTCTAGGATGACTGTAAACCCCTTTTTTGGGCCTCTAAAGTTTTCAACATTTTTGCAGCCTAAAATGCATATTAAGGCCTTTTTTGGGCTGCTAACATATTCTGAACTTTCAGTGGTGTAGGATGCATTTTTCGTGCCATAAATATTTTTGGGATTTTCAGTGCTCTAGGATGCGGGTTAATGTCCCTTTCAGGCTGCAAATGTTTTTGAGACATTCAGAGCTCTCTGACCCTGTTTTTGGGCCACCAACATTTTCTGGACTTCAGGGGGTCTAGGATGTCTGTAAACCCCTTTTTTGGGCCTCCAATGTTTTCTGCATGTTTGCAGCCCTAAAATGCATTTTAAGGCATTTTTTGGGCTGCTAACATATTCTGAACTTTCAGGATGTAAGTTGCATTTTTTGTGCCAAAACAATTTTTGGGAATTTCAGTGGTCTAGGATGCAGGTTCATGCCCGTTATAGGCTACAAATGTTTTTGGGACATTCAGAGCTCTCTGACAGTTTTTTGGGACACCAACATTTTCTGGACTTTAGGGGGTCTAGGATGCCTGTAAACCCCCTTTTTTGGGCCTCCAAAGTTGTCTACATTTTTGCAGCCCTAAGATGCATTTTAAGGCATTTTTGGGGCTGCTAACATATTCTGAACTTTCAGGGTGTAAGATGCATTTTTCGTGCCAAAACTATTTTTGGGAATTTCAGTGGTCTAGGATGCAGGTTAATGCCCCTTATAGGCTACAAATGTTTTTGGGACATTCGGAGCTCTCTGACATTTTTTTGGGCCACCAACATTTTCTGGACTTTAGGGGGTCTAGGATGCCTGGTAACCCCTTTTTTGGGCAAGTTTTCAACATTTTTGCAGCCTAAGATGCATTTTGAGGCCTTTTTTTGGGCTGCTAACATATTCTGAACTTTCAGCGGTGTAGGATGCATTTTTCGTGCAATGAATATTTTTGGGAATTTCAGTGGTCTAGGATGCGGTTTAATACCCATTTCAGGCTGCAAATATTTTTGGGACATTCAGAACTTTCTGACACAGTTTTTAGGCCACCAACATTTTCTGGACTTTAGGGGGTCTAGGATGCCTGTAAACCTCTTTTTTGGGCCTCTAAAATTTTCAACATTTTTGCAGCCTAAGATGCATTTTAAGGCCTTTTTTTGGGCTGCTAACATATTCGGAACTTTCAGCGGTGTAGGATGCATTTTTCGTGCCATGAATAATTTTGGGATTTTCAGTGCTCTAGGATGCGGGTTAATGCCCCTTTCAGGCTGCAAATCTTTTTGAGACATTCAGAGCTCTCTGACCCTGTTTTTAGGCCACCAACATTTTCTGGACTTCAGGAGGTCTAGGATGCCTGTAAACCCCTTTTTTGGGCCTCCAAAGTTTTCGGCATGTTTGCAGCCCTAAAATGCATTTTAAGGCATTTTTTGGGCTGCTAACATATTCTGAACTTTCAGGATGTAAGATGCATTTTTTTGTGCCAAAACAATTTTTGGGAATTTCAGTGGTCTAGGATGCAGGTTAATGCCCCTTATAGGCTACAAATGTTTTTGGGACATTCAGAGCTCTCTGACAGTTTTTTGGGCCACCAACATTTTCTGGACTTTAGGGGGTCTAGGATGCCTGTAAACCCCTTTTTTGGACCTCCAAAGTTTTCAATATTTTTGCAGCCTAAAATGCATTTTAAGGCCTTTTTTGGGCTGCTAACATATTCTGAACTTTCAGCGGTGTAGGATGCATTTTTCGTGCCATGAATATTTTTGGGAATTTCAGTGGTCTAGGATGCGGGTTAATGCCCATTTCAGGCTGCAAATGTTTTTGGGATATTCAGAGCTCTCTGACACCGTTTTGGGCAACCAACATTTTCTGGACTTTAGGGGGTCTAGGATGCCTGTAAACCCCTTTTTTGGGCCTCTAAAGTTTTCAACATGTTTGCAGCCTAAGATGCATATTAAGGCCTTTTTTGGGCTGCTATCATATTCTGAACTTTCAGTGGTGCAGGATGCATGTTATTTCCATAAATATTTTTGGGAATTTCAGTGGTCTAGGATGCAGGTTAATGCCCATTTCAGGCTGCAAATGTTTTTGGGATATTCAGAGCTCTCTGACACCGTTTTTGGGCCACCAACATTTTCTGGACTTTTGGGGGTCTAGGATGCCTGTAAACCCCTTTTTTGGGCCTCCAAAGTTTTCTACATTTTTACAGCCCTAAGGTGCATGTTATGGCTTTTTTTGGGCTGCTAACATATTCTGAACTTTCAGTGGTGTAGGATGCATTTTTCGTGCCATAAATATTTTTGGGAATTTCAGTGGTCTAGGATGCGGGTTAATGCCCATTTCAGGCTGCAAATGTTTTTGGGATATTAAGAGCTTTCTGACACAGTTTTTAGGCCACCAACATTTTCTGGACTTTAGGGGGTCTAGAATGCCTGTAAACCCCTTTTTGGGCCTCCAAAGTTTTCTACATTTTTGCAGCCATAAGATGCATTTTAAGGCATTTTTTGGGCTTCTAACATATTCTGAATTTTCAGGGTGTAAGATGCATTTTTTGTGCCATAAATATTTTTGGGAATTTCAGTGGTCTAGGATGCGGGTTAATGCCCATTTCAGGCTGCAAATGTTTTTGGGATATTCAGAGCTCTCTGACACCGTTTTTGGGCCACCAACATTTTCTGGACTTTAGGGGGTCTAGGATGCCTGTAAACCCCTTTTTTGGGCCTCCAAAGTTTTCAACATTTTTGCAGCCTAAGATGGATTTTAAGGCCTTTATTTGGCTGCTATCATATTCTGAGCTTTCAGGGGTGTAGGATGCATTTTTTCAAGCACAAAATATTTTTGGGGATTTCAGTGGTCTAGGATGCGGTTTAATGCCCATTTCAGGCTGCAAATATCTTTGGGACATTCAGAGCTTTCTGACACAGTTTTTAGGCCACCAAAATTTTCTGGACTTTAGGGGGTCTAGGATGCCTGTAAACCCCTTTTTTGGACCTTCAAAGTTATCAACATTTTTGCAGCCTAAGATGCATTTTAAGGCCTTTTTTGGGCTGCTAACATATTCTGAACTTTCAGTGGTGTAAGATGCATTTTCCGTGCCAAAACTATTTTTGGGAATTTCAGTGGTCTAGGATGCAGGTTAATGCCCCTTATTGGCTACACATGTTTTTGGGACATTCAGAGCTCTCTGACAGTTTTTTGGGCCACCAACATTTTCTGGACTTTAGGGGGTCTAGGATGCCTGTAAACCCCTTTTTTGGACCTCCAAAGTTTTCAATATTTTTGCAGCCTAAGATGCATTTTAAGGCCTTTTTTGGGCTGCTGACATATTCTTAACTTTCAGCGGTGTAGGATGCATTTTTCGTGCCATGAATATTTTTGGGAATTTCAGTGGTCTAGGATGCGGGTTAATGCCCATTTCAGGCTGCAAATGTTTTTGGGATATTCAGAGCTCTCTGACACCGTTTTTGGGCCACCAACATTTTCTGGACTTTAGGGGGTCTAGGATGACTGTAAACCCCTTTTTTGGGCCTCTAAAGTTTTCAACATTTTTTCAGCCTAAGATGCATTTTAAGGCCTTTTTTTGGGCTGCTAACATGTTCTGGACTTTCAGCGGTGTAGGGTGCATTTTTCGTGCCATAAATATTTTTGGTAATTTCAGTGGTCTAGGATGCAGGTTAATGCCCATTTCAGGCTCCAAATATTTTTGGGACATTCAGAGCTTTCTGACACAGTTTTTAGGCCACCAACATTTTCTGGACTTTAGGGGGTCTAGGATGCCTGTAAACCCCTTTTTTGGACCTCCAAAGTTTTCAATATTTTTGCAGCCTAAGATGCATTTCAAGGCCTTTTTTGGGCTGCTAACATATTCTGAACTTTCAGTGGTGCAGGATGCATGTTATTTCCATAAATACTTTTGGGAATTTCAGTGGTCTAGGATGCGGGTTAATGCCCATTTCAGGCTGCAAATGTTTTTGGGACATTCCGAGCTTTCTGACACAGTTTCAAGGCCACCAACATTTTCTGGACTTTAGGGGGTCTAGGATGACGGTAAACCCCTTTTTTGGGCCTCCAAAGTCTTGAACATTTTTGCAGCCTAAGATGCATTTTAAGGCCTTTTTTGGACTGCTTACATATTCTGAACTTTCAGCGGTGTAGGATGCATTTTTCGTGCCATGAATATTTTTGGGAATTTCAGTGGTCTAGGATGCGGTTTAATACCCATTTCAGGCTGCAAATATTTTTGGGACATCCAGAGCTTTCTGACACAGTTTTTAGGCCACCAACATTTTCTGGACTTTAGGGGGTCTAGGATGCCTGTAAACCCCTTTTTTGGACCTCCAAAGTTTTCAATATTTTTGCAGCCTAAGATGCATTTCAAGGCCTTTTTTGGGCTGCTAACATATTCTGAACTTTCAACGGTGTAGGATGCATTTTTCGTGCCATGAATATTTTTGGGAATTTCAGTGGTCTAGGATGTGGTTTAATGCCCATTTCAGGCTGCAAATATTTTTGGGACATTCAGAGCTTTCTGACACCGTGTTTGGCCAACCAACATTTTCTGGACTTTAGGGGGTCTAGGATGCCTGTAAACCCCTTTTTTGTGCCTCCAATGTTTTCAACATTTTTGCAGCCTAAGATGCATTTTAAGGCCTTTTTTGGGCTGCTATCATATTCTGAACTTTCAGGGGTGTAGGATGCATTTTTCGTGCCCAAAATATTTTTGGGAATTTCAGTGGTCTAGGATGCGGGTTAATGCCCATTTCAGGCTGCAAATGTTTTTGGGACATTCCGAGCTTTCTGACGCAGTTTCTAGGCCACCAACATTTTCTGGACTTTAAGGGGTCTAGGATGACTGTAAACCCCTTTTTTGGGCCTCCAAAGTTTTCAACATTTTTGCAGCCTAAGATGATTTTTAGGCCTTTTTTGGGCTGCTATCATATTCTGAACTTTCAGTGGTGCAGGATGCATGTTATTTCCATAAATACTTTTGGGAATTTCAGTGGTCTACGATGCGGGTTAATGCCCATTTCAGGCTGCAAATGTTTTTGGGACATTCAGAGCTCTCTGACACAGTTTTTGGGCCACCAACATTTTCCGGACTTTAGGGGGTCTAGGATGACTGTAAACCCCTTTTTTGGGCCTCCAAAGTTTTCAACATTTTTGCAGCCTAAGATGATTTTTAGGCCTTTTTTGGGCTGCTATCATATTCTGAACTTTCAGTGGTGCAGGATGCATGTTATTTCCATAAATACTTTTGGGAATTTCAGTGGTCTACGATGCGGGTTAATGCCCATTTCAGGCTGCAAATGTTTTTGGGATATTCAGAGCTCTCTGACACAGTTTTTAGGCCACCAACATTTTCTGAACTTTAGGGGGTCTAGGATGCCTGTAAACCCTTTTTTGGGGCTCCAAAGTTTTCTACATTTTTGCAGCCATAAGATGCATTTTAAGGCATTTTTCTGGGCTTCTAACATATTCTGAACTTTCAGCGGTGCAGGATGCATTTTTCGTGCCATAAATATTTTTGGGAATTTCAGTGGTCTAGGATGCGGGTTAATGCCCATTTCAGGCTGTAAATGTTTTTGGGACATTCAGAGCTCTCTGACACAGTTTTTGGGCCACCAACATTTTCCGGACTTTAGGGGGTCTAGGATGACTGTAAACCCCTTTTTTGGGCCTCCAAAGTTTTCAACATTTTTGCAGCCTAAGATGATTTTTAGGCCTTTTTTGGGCTGCTATCATATTCTGAACTTTCAGTGGTGCAGGATGCATGTTATTTCCATAAATACTTTTGGGAATTTCAGTGGTCTAGGATGCGGGTTAATGCCCATTTCAGGCTGCAAATGTTTTTGGGACATTCCGAGCTTTCTGACACAGTTTCTAGGCCACCAACATTTTCTGGACTTTAGGGGGTCTAGGATGACTGTAAACCCCTTTTTTGGGCCTCCAAAGTTTTCAAAATTTTTGCAGCCTAAGATGATTTTTAGGCCTTTTTTGGGCTGCTATCATATTCTAAACTTTCAGTGGTGCAGGATGCATGTTATTTCCATAAATACTTTTGGGAATTTCAGTGGTCTAGGATGCGGGTTAATGCCCATTTCAGGCTGCAGATGTTTTTGGGACATTCCGAGCTTTCTGACACAGTTTCTAGGCCACCAACATTTTCTGGACTTTAGGGGGTCTAGGATGACTGTAAACCCCTTTTTTGGGCCTCCAAAGTTTTCAACATTTTTGCAGCCTAAGATGCATTTTAAGGCCTTTTTTGGGCTGCTATCATATTCTGAACTTTCAGGGGTGTAGGATGCATTTTTCGTGCCATAAATATTTTTGGGAATTTCAGTGGTCTAGAATGCGGGTTAATGCCCATTTCAGGCTGCAAATGTTTTTGGGATATTCAGAACTCTCTGACACCGTTTTTGGGCAACCAACATTTTCTGGACTTTAGGGGGTCTAGGATGCCTGTAAACCCCTTTTTTGGGCCTCCAAAGTTTTCAACATTTTTGCAGCCTAAGATGCATTTTAAGGCCTTTTTTGGGCTGCTATCATATTCTGAACTTTCAGTGGTGCAGGATGCATGTTATTTCCATAAATATTTTGTGAATTTCAGTGGCTAAGATGCGGGTTAATGCCCATTTCAGGCTGCAAATGTTTTTGGGACATTCCGAGCTTTCTGACACGGTTTCTAGGCCACCAGCATTTTCTGGACTTTAGGGGGTCTAGGATGACTGTAAACCCCTTTTTTGGGCCTCCAAAGTTTTCTACATTTTTGCAGCCATAAGATGCATTTTAAGGCATTTTTCTGGGCTTCTAACATATTCTGAACTTTCAGCGGTGCAGGATGCATTTTTCGTGCCATAAATATTTTTGGGAATTTCAGTGGTCTAGGATGCGGGTTAATGCCCATTTCAGGCAGCAGATGTTTTTGGGACATTCAGAGCTTTCTGACACAGTTTCTAGGCCACCAACATTTTCTGGACTTTAGGGGGTCTAGGATGACTGTAAACCCCTTTTTTGGGCCTCCAAAGTTTTCAACATTTTTGCAGCCTAAGATGCATTTTAAGGCCTTTTTTGAGCTGCTATCATATTCTGAACTTTCAGGGGTGTAGGATGCATTTTTCGTGCCATAAATATTTTTGGGAATTTCAGTGGTCTAGAATGCGGGTTAATGCCCATTTCAGGCTGCAAATGTTTTTGGGATATTCAGAACTCTCTGACACCGTTTTTGGGCAACCAACATTTTCTGGACTTTAGGGGGTCTAGGATGCCTGTAAACCCCTTTTTTGGGCCTCCATAGTTTTCAACATTTTTGCAGCCTAAGATGCATTTTAAGGCCTTTTTTGGGCTGCTATCATATTCCGAACTTTCAGTGGTGCAGGATGCATGTTATTTCCATAAATATTTTGGGAATTTCAGTGGCTAAGATGCGGGTTAATGCCCATTTCAGGCTGCAAATGTTTTTGGGACATTCCGAGCTTTCTGACACAGTTTCTAGGCCACCAGCATTTTCTGGACTTTAGGGGGTCTAGGATGACTGTAAACCCCTTTTTTGGGCCTCCAAAGTTTTCTACATTTTTGCAGCCATAAGATGCATTTTAAGGCATTTTTCTGGGCTTCTAACATATTCTGAACTTTCAGCGGTGCAGGATGCATTTTTCGTGCCATAAATATTTTTGGGAATTTCAGTGGTCTAGGATGCGGGTTAATGCCCATTTCAGGCTGCAAATGTTTTTGGGACATTCAGAGCTCTCTGACACAGTTTTTGGGCCACCAACATTTTCCGGACTTTAGGGGGTCTAGGATGACTGTAAACCCCTTTTTTGGGCCTCTAAAGTTTTCAACATTTTTGCAGCCTAAGATGCATGTTATGGCCTTTTTTGGGCTGCTAACATATTCTGAACTTTCAGCGGTGTAGGATGCATTTTTCGTGCCATAAATATTTTTTGGAATTTCAGTGGTCTAGGATGCGGGTTAATGCCCATTTCAGGCAGCAGATGTTTTTGGGACATTCCGAGCTTTCTGACACAGTTTCTAGGCCACCAACATTTTCTGGACTTTAGGGGGTCTAGGATGACTGTAAACCCCTTTTTTGGGCCTCCAAAGTTTTCAACATTTTTGCAGCCTAAGATGCATTTTAAGGCCTTTTTTGAGCTGCTATCATATTCTGAACTTTCAGGAGTGTAGGATGCATTTTTCGTGCCATAAATATTTTTGGGAATTTCAGTGGTCTAGAATGCGGGTTAATGCCCATTTCAGGCTGCAAATGTTTTTGGGATATTCAGAACTCTCTGACACCGTTTTTGGGCAACCAATATTTTCTGGACTTTAGGGGGTCTAGGATGCCTGTAAACCCCTGTTTTGGGCCTCCAAAGTTTTCAACATTTTTGCAGCCTAAGATGCATTTTAAGGCCTTTTTTGGGCTCCTATCATATTCTGAACTTTCAGTGGTGCAGGATGCATGTTATTTCCATAAATATTTTGGGAATTTCAGTGGCTAAGATGCGGGTTAATGCCCATTTCAGGCTGCAAATGTTTTTGGGATATTCAGAGCTCTCTGACACTGTTTTTGGGCCACCAACATTTTCTGGACTTTAGGGGGTCTAGGATGCCTGTAAACCCCTTTTTTGGGCCTCCAAAGTTTTCTACATTTTTGCAGCCCTAAGATGCATGTTATGGCCTTTTTTGGGCTGCTAACATATTCTGAACTTTCAGCGGTGTAGGATGCGTTTTTCCTGCCATAAATATTTTTGGGAATTTCAGTGGTCTAGAATGCGGGTTACTGCCCATTTCAGGCTGCAAATGTTTTTGGGATATTCAGAGCTCTCTGACACCTTTTTTGGGCAACCAACATTTTCTGGACTTTTGGGGGTCTAGGATGCCTGTAAACCCCTTTTTTGTGCCTCCAAAGTTTTCAACATTTTTGCAGCCTAAGATGCATTTTAAGGCCTTTTTTGAGCTGCTGTCATATTCTGAACTTTCAGCGGTGCAGGATGCATTTTTCGCGCACAAAATATTTTTGGGAATTTCAGTGGTCTAGGATGAGGGTTAATGCCCATTTCAGGCTGCAAATGTTTTTGGGACATTCAGAGCTCTCTGACACAGTTTTTGGGCCACCAACTTTTTCTGGACTTCAGGGGGTCTAGGATGTCTGTAAACCCCTTTTTTGGGCCTCCAATGTTTTCTGCATGTTTGCAGCCCTAAAATGCATTTTAAGGCATTTTTTGGGCTGCTAACATATTCTGAACTTTCAGGATGTAAGATGCATTTTTTGTGCCAAAACAATTTTTGGGAATTTCAGTGGTCTAGGATGCAGGTTCATGCCCCTTATAGGCTACAAATGTTTTTGGGACATTCAGAGCTCTCTGACAGTTTTTTGGGACACCAACATTTTCTGGACTTTAGGGGGTCTAGGATGCCTGTAAACCCCCTTTTTTGGGCCTCCAAAGTTGTCTACATTTTTGCAGCTCTAAAATGCATTTTAAGGCATTTTTGGGGCTGCTAACATATTCTGAACTTTCAGGGTGTAAGATGCATTTTTCGTGCCAAAACTATTTTTGGGAATTTCAGTGGTCTAGGATGCAGGTTAATGCCCCTTATAGGCTACAAATGTTTTTGGGACATTCGGAGCTCTCTGACATTTTTTTGGGCCACCAACATTTTCTGGACTTTAGGGGGTCTAGGATGCCTGTAAACCCCTTTTTTGGGCAAGTTTTCAACATTTTTGCAGCCTAAGATGCATTTTGAGGCCTTTTTTTGGGCTGCTAACATATTCTGAACTTTCAGCGGTGTAGGATGCATTTTTCGTGCCATGAATAATTTTGGGATTTTCAGTGCTCTAGGATGCGGGTTAATGCCCCTTTCAGGCTGCAAATCTTTTTGAGACATTCAGAGCTCTCTGACCCTGTTTTTAGGCCACCAACATTTTCTGGACTTCAGGAGGTCTAGGATGCCTGTAAACCCCTTTTTTGGGCCTACAAAGTTTTCGGCATGTTTGCAGCCCTAAAATGCATTTTAAGGCATTTTTTGGGCTGCTAACATATTCTGAACTTTCAGGATGTAAGATGCATTTTTTGTGCCAAAACAATTTTTGGGAATTTCAGTGGTCTAGGATGCAGGTTAATGCCCCTTATAGGCTACAAATGTTTTTGGGACATTCAGAGCTCTCTGACAGTTTTTTGGGCCACCAACATTTTCTGGACTTTAGGGGGTCTAGGATGCCTGTAAACCCCTTTTTTGGACCTCCAAAGTTTTCAATATTTTTGCAGCCTAAGATGCATTTTAAGGCCTTTTTTGGGCTGCTAACATATTCTGAACTTTCAGCGGTGTAGGATGCATTTTTCGTGCCATGAATATTTTTGGGAATTTCAGTGGTCTAGGATGCGGGTTAATGCCCATTTCAGGCTGCAAATGTTTTTGGGATATTCAGAACTCTCTGACACCGTTTTTGGGCAACCAACATTTTCTGGACTTTAGGGGGTCTAGGATGCCTGTAAACCCCTTTTTTGGGCCTCCAAAGTTTTCAACATTTTTGCAGCCTAAGATGCATTTTAAGGCCTTTTTTGGGCTGCTATCATATTCTGAACTTTCAGTGGTGCAGGATGCATGTTATTTCCATAAATATTTTGTGAATTTCAGTGGCTAAGATGCGGGTTAATGCCCATTTCAGGCTGCAAATGTTTTTGGGACATTCCGAGCTTTCTGACACGGTTTCTAGGCCACCAGCATTTTCTGGACTTTAGGGGGTCTAGGATGACTGTAAACCCCTTTTTTGGGCCTCCAAAGTTTTCTACATTTTTGCAGCCATAAGATGCATTTTAAGGCATTTTTCTGGGCTTCTAACATATTCTGAACTTTCAGCGGTGCAGGATGCATTTTTCGTGCCATAAATATTTTTGGGAATTTCAGTGGTCTAGGATGCGGGTTAATGCCCATTTCAGGCAGCAGATGTTTTTGGGACATTCAGAGCTTTCTGACACAGTTTCTAGGCCACCAACATTTTCTGGACTTTAGGGGGTCTAGGATGACTGTAAACCCCTTTTTTGGGCCTCCAAAGTTTTCAACATTTTTGCAGCCTAAGATGCATTTTAAGGCCTTTTTTGAGCTGCTATCATATTCTGAACTTTCAGGGGTGTAGGATGCATTTTTCGTGCCATAAATATTTTTGGGAATTTCAGTGGTCTAGAATGCGGGTTAATGCCCATTTCAGGCTGCAAATGTTTTTGGGATATTCAGAACTCTCTGACACCGTTTTTGGGCAACCAACATTTTCTGGACTTTAGGGGGTCTAGGATGCCTGTAAACCCCTTTTTTGGGCCTCCATAGTTTTCAACATTTTTGCAGCCTAAGATGCATTTTAAGGCCTTTTTTGGGCTGCTATCATATTCCGAACTTTCAGTGGTGCAGGATGCATGTTATTTCCATAAATATTTTGGGAATTTCAGTGGCTAAGATGCGGGTTAATGCCCATTTCAGGCTGCAAATGTTTTTGGGACATTCCGAGCTTTCTGACACAGTTTCTAGGCCACCAGCATTTTCTGGACTTTAGGGGGTCTAGGATGACTGTAAACCCCTTTTTTGGGCCTCCAAAGTTTTCTACATTTTTGCAGCCATAAGATGCATTTTAAGGCATTTTTCTGGGCTTCTAACATATTCTGAACTTTCAGCGGTGCAGGATGCATTTTTCGTGCCATAAATATTTTTGGGAATTTCAGTGGTCTAGGATGCGGGTTAATGCCCATTTCAGGCTGCAAATGTTTTTGGGACATTCAGAGCTCTCTGACACAGTTTTTGGGCCACCAACATTTTCCGGACTTTAGGGGGTCTAGGATGACTGTAAACCCCTTTTTTGGGCCTCTAAAGTTTTCAACATTTTTGCAGCCTAAGATGCATGTTATGGCCTTTTTTGGGCTGCTAACATATTCTGAACTTTCAGCGGTTTAGGATGCATTTTTCGTGCCATAAATATTTTTGGGAATTTCAGTGGTCTAGGATGCGGGTTAATGCCCATTTCAGGCAGCAGATGTTTTTGGGACATTCCGAGCTTTCTGACACAGTTTCTAGGCCACCAACATTTTCTGGACTTTAGGGGGTCTAGGATGCCTGTAAACCCCTGTTTTGGGCCTCCAAAGTTTTCAACATTTTTGCAGCCTAAGATGCATTTTAAGGCCTTTTTTGGGCTGCTATCATATTCTGAACTTTCAGTGGTGCAGGATGCATGTTATTTCCATAAATATTTTGGGAATTTCAGTGGCTAAGATGCGGGTTAATGCCCATTTCAGGCTGCAAATGTTTTTGGGATATTCAGAGCTCTCTGACACTGTTTTTGGGCCACCAACATTTTCTGGACTTTAGGGGGTCTAGGATGCCTGTAAACCCCTTTTTTGGGCCTCCAAAGTTTTCTACATTTTTGCAGCCCTAAGATGCATGTTATGGCCTTTTTTGGGCTGCTAACATATTCTGAACTTTCAGCGGTGTAGGATGCGTTTTTCCTGCCATAAATATTTTTGGGAATTTCAGTGGTCTAGAATGCGGGTTACTGCCCATTTCAGGCTGCACATGTTTTTGGGATATTCAGAGCTCTCTGACACCTTTTTTGGGCAACCAACATTTTCTGGACTTTAGGGGGTCTAGGATGCCTGTAAACCCCTTTTTTGGGCCTCCAAAGTTTTCAACATTTTTGCAGCCTAAGATGGATTTTAAGGCCTTTATTTGGCTGCTATCATATTCTGAGCTTTCAGGGGTGTAGGATGCATTTTTTCAAGCACAAAATATTTTTGGGGATTTCAGTGGTCTAGGATGCGGTTTAATGCCCATTTCAGGCTGCAAATATCTTTGGGACATTCAGAGCTTTCTGACACAGTTTTTAGGCCACCAAAATTTTCTGGACTTTAGGGGGTCTAGGATGCCTGTAAACCCCTTTTTTGGACCTTCAAAGTTATCAACATTTTTGCAGCCTAAGATGCATTTTAAGGCCTTTTTTGGGCTGCTAACATATTCTGAACTTTCAGTGGTGTAAGATGCATTTTCCGTGCCAAAACTATTTTTGGGAATTTCAGTGGTCTAGGATGCAGGTTAATGCCCCTTATTGGCTACACATGTTTTTGGGACATTCAGAGCTCTCTGACAGTTTTTTGGGCCACCAACATTTTCTGGACTTTAGGGGGTCTAGGATGCCTGTAAACCCCTTTTTTGGACCTCCAAAGTTTTCAATATTTTTGCAGCCTAAGATGCATTTTAAGGCCTTTTTTGGGCTGCTGACATATTCTTAACTTTCAGCGGTGTAGGATGCATTTTTCGTGCCATGAATATTTTTGGGAATTTCAGTGGTCTAGGATGCGGGTTAATGCCCATTTCAGGCTGCAAATGTTTTTGGGATATTCAGAGCTCTCTGACACCGTTTTTGGGCCACCAACATTTTCTGGACTTTAGGGGGTCTAGGATGACTGTAAACCCCTTTTTTGGGCCTCTAAAGTTTTCAACATTTTTTCAGCCTAAGATGCATTTTAAGGCCTTTTTTTGGGCTGCTAACATGTTCTGGACTTTCAGCGGTGTAGGGTGCATTTTTCGTGCCATAAATATTTTTGGTAATTTCAGTGGTCTAGGATGCAGGTTAATGCCCATTTCAGGCTCCAAATATTTTTGGGACATTCAGAGCTTTCTGACACAGTTTTTAGGCCACCAACATTTTCTGGACTTTAGGGGGTCTAGGATGCCTGTAAACCCCTTTTTTGGACCTCCAAAGTTTTCAATATTTTTGCAGCCTAAGATGCATTTCAAGGCCTTTTTTGGGCTGCTAACATATTCTGAACTTTCAGTGGTGCAGGATGCATGTTATTTCCATAAATACTTTTGGGAATTTCAGTGGTCTAGGATGCGGGTTAATGCCCATTTCAGGCTGCAAATGTTTTTGGGACATTCCGAGCTTTCTGACACAGTTTCAAGGCCACCAACATTTTCTGGACTTTAGGGGGTCTAGGATGACGGTAAACCCCTTTTTTGGGCCTCCAAAGTCTTGAACATTTTTGCAGCCTAAGATGCATTTTAAGGCCTTTTTTGGACTGCTTACATATTCTGAACTTTCAGCGGTGTAGGATGCATTTTTCGTGCCATGAATATTTTTGGGAATTTCAGTGGTCTAGGATGCGGTTTAATACCCATTTCAGGCTGCAAATATTTTTGGGACATCCAGAGCTTTCTGACACAGTTTTTAGGCCACCAACATTTTCTGGACTTTAGGGGGTCTAGGATGCCTGTAAACCCCTTTTTTGGACCTCCAAAGTTTTCAATATTTTTGCAGCCTAAGATGCATTTCAAGGCCTTTTTTGGGCTGCTAACATATTCTGAACTTTCAACGGTGTAGGATGCATTTTTCGTGCCATGAATATTTTTGGGAATTTCAGTGGTCTAGGATGTGGTTTAATGCCCATTTCAGGCTGCAAATATTTTTGGGACATTCAGAGCTTTCTGACACCGTGTTTGGCCAACCAACATTTTCTGGACTTTAGGGGGTCTAGGATGCCTGTAAACCCCTTTTTTGTGCCTCCAATGTTTTCAACATTTTTGCAGCCTAAGATGCATTTTAAGGCCTTTTTTGGGCTGCTATCATATTCTGAACTTTCAGGGGTGTAGGATGCATTTTTCGTGCCCAAAATATTTTTGGGAATTTCAGTGGTCTAGGATGCGGGTTAATGCCCATTTCAGGCTGCAAATGTTTTTGGGACATTCCGAGCTTTCTGACGCAGTTTCTAGGTCACCAACATTTTCTGGACTTTAAGGGGTCTAGGATGACTGTAAACCCCTTTTTTGGGCCTCCAAAGTTTTCAACATTTTTGCAGCCTAAGATGATTTTTAGGCCTTTTTTGGGCTGCTATCATATTCTGAACTTTCAGTGGTGCAGGATGCATGTTATTTCCATAAATACTTTTGGGAATTTCAGTGGTCTACGATGCGGGTTAATGCCCATTTCAGGCTGCAAATGTTTTTGGGATATTCAGAGCTCTCTGACACAGTTTTTAGGCCACCAACATTTTCTGAACTTTAGGGGGTCTAGGATGCCTGTAAACCCCTTTTTTGGGGCTCCAAAGTTTTCTACATTTTTGCAGCCATAAGATGCATTTTAAGGCATTTTTCTGGGCTTCTAACATATTCTGAACTTTCAGCGGTGCAGGATGCATTTTTCGTGCCATAAATATTTTTGGGAATTTCAGTGGTCTAGGATGCGGGTTAATGCCCATTTCAGGCTGTAAATGTTTTTGGGACATTCAGAGCTCTCTGACACAGTTTTTGGGCCACCAACATTTTCCGGACTTTAGGGGGTCTAGGATGACTGTAAACCCCTTTTTTGGGCCTCCAAAGTTTTCAACATTTTTGCAGCCTAAGATGATTTTTAGGCCTTTTTTGGGCTGCTATCATATTCTGAACTTTCAGTGGTGCAGGATGCATGTTATTTCCATAAATACTTTTGGGAATTTCAGTGGTCTACGATGCGGGTTAATGCCCATTTCAGGCTGCAAATGTTTTTGGGATATTCAGAGCTCTCTGACACAGTTTTTAGGCCACCAACATTTTCTGAACTTTAGGGGGTCTAGGATGCCTGTAAACCCTTTTTTGGGGCTCCAAAGTTTTCTACATTTTTGCAGCCATAAGATGCATTTTAAGGCATTTTTCTGGGCTTCTAACATATTCTGAACTTTCAGCGGTGCAGGATGCATTTTTCGTGCCATAAATATTTTTGGGAATTTCAGTGGTCTAGGATGCGGGTTAATGCCCATTTCAGGCTGTAAATGTTTTTGGGACATTCAGAGCTCTCTGACACAGTTTTTGGGCCACCAACATTTTCCGGACTTTAGGGGGTCTAGGATGACTGTAAACCCCTTTTTTGGGCCTCCAAAGTTTTCAACATTTTTGCAGCCTAAGATGATTTTTAGGCCTTTTTTGGGCTGCTATCATATTCTGAACTTTCAGTGGTGCAGGATGCATGTTATTTCCATAAATACTTTTGGGAATTTCAGTGGTCTAGGATGCGGGTTAATGCCCATTTCAGGCTGCAAATGTTTTTGGGACATTCCGAGCTTTCTGACACAGTTTCTAGGCCACCAACATTTTCTGGACTTTAGGGGGTCTAGGATGACTGTAAACCCCTTTTTTGGGCCTCCAAAGTTTTCAAAATTTTTGCAGCCTAAGATGATTTTTAGGCCTTTTTTGGGCTGCTATCATATTCTAAACTTTCAGTGGTGCAGGATGCATGTTATTTCCATAAATACTTTTGGGAATTTCAGTGGTCTAGGATGCGGGTTAATGCCCATTTCAGGCTGCAGATGTTTTTGGGACATTCCGAGCTTTCTGACACAGTTTCTAGGCCACCAACATTTTCTGGACTTTAGGGGGTCTAGGATGACTGTAAACCCCTTTTTTGGGCCTCCAAAGTTTTCAACATTTTTGCAGCCTAAGATGCATTTTAAGGCCTTTTTTGGGCTGCTATCATATTCTGAACTTTCAGGGGTGTAGGATGCATTTTTCGTGCCATAAATATTTTTGGGAATTTCAGTGGTCTAGAATGCGGGTTAATGCCCATTTCAGGCTGCAAATGTTTTTGGGATATTCAGAACTCTCTGACACCGTTTTTGGGCAACCAACATTTTCTGGACTTTAGGGGGTCTAGGATGCCTGTAAACCCCTTTTTTGGGCCTCCAAAGTTTTCAACATTTTTGCAGCCTAAGATGCATTTTAAGGCCTTTTTTGGGCTGCTATCATATTCTGAACTTTCAGTGGTGCAGGATGCATGTTATTTCCATAAATATTTTGTGAATTTCAGTGGCTAAGATGCGGGTTAATGCCCATTTCAGGCTGCAAATGTTTTTGGGACATTCCGAGCTTTCTGACACGGTTTCTAGGCCACCAGCATTTTCTGGACTTTAGGGGGTCTAGGATGACTGTAAACCCCTTTTTTGGGCCTCCAAAGTTTTCTACATTTTTGCAGCCATAAGATGCATTTTAAGGCATTTTTCTGGGCTTCTAACATATTCTGAACTTTCAGCGGTGCAGGATGCATTTTTCGTGCCATAAATATTTTTGGGAATTTCAGTGGTCTAGGATGCGGGTTAATGCCCATTTCAGGCAGCAGATGTTTTTGGGACATTCAGAGCTTTCTGACACAGTTTCTAGGCCACCAACATTTTCTGGACTTTAGGGGGTCTAGGATGACTGTAAACCCCTTTTTTGGGCCTCCAAAGTTTTCAACATTTTTGCAGCCTAAGATGCATTTTAAGGCCTTTTTTGAGCTGCTATCATATTCTGAACTTTCAGGGGTGTAGGATGCATTTTTCGTGCCATAAATATTTTTGGGAATTTCAGTGGTCTAGAATGCGGGTTAATGCCCATTTCAGGCTGCAAATGTTTTTGGGATATTCAGAACTCTCTGACACCGTTTTTGGGCAACCAACATTTTCTGGACTTTAGGGGGTCTAGGATGCCTGTAAACCCCTTTTTTGGGCCTCCATAGTTTTCAACATTTTTGCAGCCTAAGATGCATTTTAAGGCCTTTTTTGGGCTGCTATCATATTCCGAACTTTCAGTGGTGCAGGATGCATGTTATTTCCATAAATATTTTGGGAATTTCAGTGGCTAAGATGCGGGTTAATGCCCATTTCAGGCTGCAAATGTTTTTGGGACATTCCGAGCTTTCTGACACAGTTTCTAGGCCACCAGCATTTTCTGGACTTTAGGGGGTCTAGGATGACTGTAAACCCCTTTTTTGGGCCTCCAAAGTTTTCTACATTTTTGCAGCCATAAGATGCATTTTAAGGCATTTTTCTGGGCTTCTAACATATTCTGAACTTTCAGCGGTGCAGGATGCATTTTTCGTGCCATAAATATTTTTGGGAATTTCAGTGGTCTAGGATGCGGGTTAATGCCCATTTCAGGCTGCAAATGTTTTTGGGACATTCAGAGCTCTCTGACACAGTTTTTGGGCCACCAACATTTTCCGGACTTTAGGGGGTCTAGGATGACTGTAAACCCCTTTTTTGGGCCTCTAAAGTTTTCAACATTTTTGCAGCCTAAGATGCATGTTATGGCCTTTTTTGGGCTGCTAACATATTCTGAACTTTCAGCGGTGTAGGATGCATTTTTCGTGCCATAAATATTTTTTGGAATTTCAGTGGTCTAGGATGCGGGTTAATGCCCATTTCAGGCAGCAGATGTTTTTGGGACATTCCGAGCTTTCTGACACAGTTTCTAGGCCACCAACATTTTCTGGACTTTAGGGGGTCTAGGATGACTGTAAACCCCGTTTTTGGGCCTCCAAAGTTTTCAACATTTTTGCAGCCTAAGATGCATTTTAAGGCCTTTTTTGAGCTGCTATCATATTCTGAACTTTCAGGAGTGTAGGATGCATTTTTCGTGCCATAAATATTTTTGGGAATTTCAGTGGTCTAGAATGCGGGTTAATGCCCATTTCAGGCTGCAAATGTTTTTGGGATATTCAGAACTCTCTGACACCGTTTTTGGGCAACCAATATTTTCTGGACTTTAGGGGGTCTAGGATGCCTGTAAACCCCTGTTTTGGGCCTCCAAAGTTTTCAACATTTTTGCAGCCTAAGATGCATTTTAAGGCCTTTTTTGGGCTCCTATCATATTCTGAACTTTCAGTGGTGCAGGATGCATGTTATTTCCATAAATATTTTGGGAATTTCAGTGGCTAAGATGCGGGTTAATGCCCATTTCAGGCTGCAAATGTTTTTGGGATATTCAGAGCTCTCTGACACTGTTTTTGGGCCACCAACATTTTCTGGACTTTAGGGGGTCTAGGATGCCTGTAAACCCCTTTTTTGGGCCTCCAAAGTTTTCTACATTTTTGCAGCCCTAAGATGCATGTTATGGCCTTTTTTGGGCTGCTAACATATTCTGAACTTTCAGCGGTGTAGGATGCGTTTTTCCTGCCATAAATATTTTTGGGAATTTCAGTGGTCTAGAATGCGGGTTACTGCCCATTTCAGGCTGCAAATGTTTTTGGGATATTCAGAGCTCTCTGACACCTTTTTTGGGCAACCAACATTTTCTGGACTTTTGGGGGTCTAGGATGCCTGTAAACCCCTTTTTTGTGCCTCCAAAGTTTTCAACATTTTTGCAGCCTAAGATGCATTTTAAGGCCTTTTTTGAGCTGCTGTCATATTCTGAACTTTCAGCGGTGCAGGATGCATTTTTCGCGCACAAAATATTTTTGGGAATTTCAGTGGTCTAGGATGAGGGTTAATGCCCATTTCAGGCTGCAAATGTTTTTGGGACATTCAGAGCTCTCTGACACAGTTTTTGGGCCACCAACTTTTTCTGGACTTCAGGGGGTCTAGGATGTCTGTAAACCCCTTTTTTGGGCCTCCAATGTTTTCTGCATGTTTGCAGCCCTAAAATGCATTTTAAGGCATTTTTTGGGCTGCTAACATATTCTGAACTTTCAGGATGTAAGATGCATTTTTTGTGCCAAAACAATTTTTGGGAATTTCAGTGGTCTAGGATGCAGGTTCATGCCCCTTATAGGCTACAAATGTTTTTGGGACATTCAGAGCTCTCTGACAGTTTTTTGGGACACCAACATTTTCTGGACTTTAGGGGGTCTAGGATGCCTGTAAACCCCCTTTTTTGGGCCTCCAAAGTTGTCTACATTTTTGCAGCTCTAAAATGCATTTTAAGGCATTTTTGGGGCTGCTAACATATTCTGAACTTTCAGGGTGTAAGATGCATTTTTCGTGCCAAAACTATTTTTGGGAATTTCAGTGGTCTAGGATGCAGGTTAATGCCCCTTATAGGCTACAAATGTTTTTGGGACATTCGGAGCTCTCTGACATTTTTTTGGGCCACCAACATTTTCTGGACTTTAGGGGGTCTAGGATGCCTGTAAACCCCTTTTTTGGGCAAGTTTTCAACATTTTTGCAGCCTAAGATGCATTTTGAGGCCTTTTTTTGGGCTGCTAACATATTCTGAACTTTCAGCGGTGTAGGATGCATTTTTCGTGCCATGAATAATTTTGGGATTTTCAGTGCTCTAGGATGCGGGTTAATGCCCCTTTCAGGCTGCAAATCTTTTTGAGACATTCAGAGCTCTCTGACCCTGTTTTTAGGCCACCAACATTTTCTGGACTTCAGGAGGTCTAGGATGCCTGTAAACCCCTTTTTTGGGCCTACAAAGTTTTCGGCATGTTTGCAGCCCTAAAATGCATTTTAAGGCATTTTTTGGGCTGCTAACATATTCTGAACTTTCAGGATGTAAGATGCATTTTTTGTGCCAAAACAATTTTTGGGAATTTCAGTGGTCTAGGATGCAGGTTAATGCCCCTTATAGGCTACAAATGTTTTTGGGACATTCAGAGCTCTCTGACAGTTTTTTGGGCCACCAACATTTTCTGGACTTTAGGGGGTCTAGGATGCCTGTAAACCCCTTTTTTGGACCTCCAAAGTTTTCAATATTTTTGCAGCCTAAGATGCATTTTAAGGCCTTTTTTGGGCTGCTAACATATTCTGAACTTTCAGCGGTGTAGGATGCATTTTTCGTGCCATGAATATTTTTGGGAATTTCAGTGGTCTAGGATGCGGGTTAATGCCCATTTCAGGCTGCAAATGTTTTTGGGATATTCAGAACTCTCTGACACCGTTTTTGGGCAACCAACATTTTCTGGACTTTAGGGGGTCTAGGATGCCTGTAAACCCCTTTTTTGGGCCTCCAAAGTTTTCAACATTTTTGCAGCCTAAGATGCATTTTAAGGCCTTTTTTGGGCTGCTATCATATTCTGAACTTTCAGTGGTGCAGGATGCATGTTATTTCCATAAATATTTTGTGAATTTCAGTGGCTAAGATGCGGGTTAATGCCCATTTCAGGCTGCAAATGTTTTTGGGACATTCCGAGCTTTCTGACACGGTTTCTAGGCCACCAGCATTTTCTGGACTTTAGGGGGTCTAGGATGACTGTAAACCCCTTTTTTGGGCCTCCAAAGTTTTCTACATTTTTGCAGCCATAAGATGCATTTTAAGGCATTTTTCTGGGCTTCTAACATATTCTGAACTTTCAGCGGTGCAGGATGCATTTTTCGTGCCATAAATATTTTTGGGAATTTCAGTGGTCTAGGATGCGGGTTAATGCCCATTTCAGGCAGCAGATGTTTTTGGGACATTCAGAGCTTTCTGACACAGTTTCTAGGCCACCAACATTTTCTGGACTTTAGGGGGTCTAGGATGACTGTAAACCCCTTTTTTGGGCCTCCAAAGTTTTCAACATTTTTGCAGCCTAAGATGCATTTTAAGGCCTTTTTTGAGCTGCTATCATATTCTGAACTTTCAGGGGTGTAGGATGCATTTTTCGTGCCATAAATATTTTTGGGAATTTCAGTGGTCTAGAATGCGGGTTAATGCCCATTTCAGGCTGCAAATGTTTTTGGGATATTCAGAACTCTCTGACACCGTTTTTGGGCAACCAACATTTTCTGGACTTTAGGGGGTCTAGGATGCCTGTAAACCCCTTTTTTGGGCCTCCATAGTTTTCAACATTTTTGCAGCCTAAGATGCATTTTAAGGCCTTTTTTGGGCTGCTATCATATTCCGAACTTTCAGTGGTGCAGGATGCATGTTATTTCCATAAATATTTTGGGAATTTCAGTGGCTAAGATGCGGGTTAATGCCCATTTCAGGCTGCAAATGTTTTTGGGACATTCCGAGCTTTCTGACACAGTTTCTAGGCCACCAGCATTTTCTGGACTTTAGGGGGTCTAGGATGACTGTAAACCCCTTTTTTGGGCCTCCAAAGTTTTCTACATTTTTGCAGCCATAAGATGCATTTTAAGGCATTTTTCTGGGCTTCTAACATATTCTGAACTTTCAGCGGTGCAGGATGCATTTTTCGTGCCATAAATATTTTTGGGAATTTCAGTGGTCTAGGATGCGGGTTAATGCCCATTTCAGGCTGCAAATGTTTTTGGGACATTCAGAGCTCTCTGACACAGTTTTTGGGCCACCAACATTTTCCGGACTTTAGGGGGTCTAGGATGACTGTAAACCCCTTTTTTGGGCCTCTAAAGTTTTCAACATTTTTGCAGCCTAAGATGCATGTTATGGCCTTTTTTGGGCTGCTAACATATTCTGAACTTTCAGCGGTTTAGGATGCATTTTTCGTGCCATAAATATTTTTGGGAATTTCAGTGGTCTAGGATGCGGGTTAATGCCCATTTCAGGCAGCAGATGTTTTTGGGACATTCCGAGCTTTCTGACACAGTTTCTAGGCCACCAACATTTTCTGGACTTTAGGGGGTCTAGGATGCCTGTAAACCCCTGTTTTGGGCCTCCAAAGTTTTCAACATTTTTGCAGCCTAAGATGCATTTTAAGGCCTTTTTTGGGCTGCTATCATATTCTGAACTTTCAGTGGTGCAGGATGCATGTTATTTCCATAAATATTTTGGGAATTTCAGTGGCTAAGATGCGGGTTAATGCCCATTTCAGGCTGCAAATGTTTTTGGGATATTCAGAGCTCTCTGACACTGTTTTTGGGCCACCAACATTTTCTGGACTTTAGGGGGTCTAGGATGCCTGTAAACCCCTTTTTTGGGCCTCCAAAGTTTTCTACATTTTTGCAGCCCTAAGATGCATGTTATGGCCTTTTTTGGGCTGCTAACATATTCTGAACTTTCAGCGGTGTAGGATGCGTTTTTCCTGCCATAAATATTTTTGGGAATTTCAGTGGTCTAGAATGCGGGTTACTGCCCATTTCAGGCTGCACATGTTTTTGGGATATTCAGAGCTCTCTGACACCTTTTTTGGGCAACCAACATTTTCTGGACTTTTGGGGGTCTAGGATGCCTGTAAACCCCTTTTTTGTGCCTCCAAAGTTTTCAACATTTTTGCAGCCTAAGATGCATTTTAAGGCCTTTTTTGAGCTGCTATCATATTCTGAACTTTCAGCGGTGCAGGATGCATTTTTCGCGCACAAAATATTTTTGGGAATTTCAGTGGTCTAGGATGAGGGTTAATGCCCATTTCAGGCTGCAAATGTTTTTGGGACATTCAGAGCTCTCTGACACAGTTTTTGGGCCACCAACTTTTTCTGGACTTCAGGGGGTCTAGGATGTCTGTAAACCCCTTTTTTGGGCCTCCAATGTTTTCTGCATGTTTGCAGCCCTAAAATGCATTTTAAGGCATTTTTTGGGCTGCTAACATATTCTGAACTTTCAGGATGTAAGATGCATTTTTTGTGCCAAAACAATTTTTGGGAATTTCAGTGGTCTAGGATGCAGGTTCATGCCCCTTATAGGCTACAAATGTTTTTGGGACATTCAGAGCTCTCTGACAGTTTTTTGGGACACCAACATTTTCTGGACTTTAGGGGGTCTAGGATGCCTGTAAACCCCCTTTTTTGGGCCTCCAAAGTTGTCTACATTTTTGCAGCTCTAAAATGCATTTTAAGGCATTTTTGGGGCTGCTAACATATTCTGAACTTTCAGGGTGTAAGATGCATTTTTCGTGCCAAAACTATTTTTGGGAATTTCAGTGGTCTAGGATGCAGGTTAATGCCCCTTATAGGCTACAAATGTTTTTGGGACATTCGGAGCTCTCTGACATTTTTTTGGGCCACCAACATTTTCTGGACTTTAGGGGGTCTAGGATGCCTGTAAACCCCTTTTTTGGACCTCCAAAGTTTTCAATATTTTTGCAGCCTAAGATGCATTTTAAGGCCTTTTTTGGGCTGCTAACATATTCTGAACTTTCAGCGGTGTAGGATGCATTTTTCGTGCCATGAATATTTTTGGGAATTTCAGTGGTCTAGGATGCGGTTTAATGCCCATTTCAGGCTGCAAATATTTTTGGGACATTCAGAACTTTCTGACACAGTTTTTAGGCCACCAACATTTTCTGGACTTTAGGGGGTCTAGGATGCCTGTAAACCCTTTTTTGGACCTCCAAATTTGTCAATATTTTTGCAGCCTAAGATGCATTTTAAGGCCTTTTTTTGGCTGCTAACATATTCTGAACTTTCAGCGGTGTAGGATGCATTTTTCGTGCCATGAATATTTTTGGGAATTTCAGTGGTCTAGGATGCGGGTTAATGCCCATTTCAGGCTGCAAATGTTTTTGGGATATTCAGAGCTCTCTGACACCGTTTTTGGGCAACCAACATTTTCTGGACTTTAGGGGGTCTAGGATGCCTGTAAACCCCTTTTTTGGGCCTCGAAAGTTTTCAACATGTTTGCAGCCTAAGATGCATATTAAGGCCTTTTTTGGGCTGCTCTCATATTCTGAACTTTCAGTGGTGCAGGATGCATGTTATTTCCATAAATATTTTTGGGAATTTCAGTGGTCTAGGATGCGGGTTAATGCCCATTTCAGGCTGCAAATGTTTTTGGGATATTCAGAGCTCTCTGACACCGTTTTTGGGCCACCAACATTTTCTGGACTTTAGGGGGTCTAGGATGCCTGTAAACCCCTTTTTGGGCCTCCAAAGTTTTCTACATTTTTGCAGCCCTAAGGTGCATGTTATGGCCTTTTTTGGGCTGCTAACATATTCTGAACTTTCAGTGGTGTAGGATGCATTTTTCGTGCCAAAAATATTTTTGGGAATTTCAGTGGTCTAGGATGCGGGTTAATGCCCATTTCAGGCTGCAAATGTTTTTGGGATATTCAGAGCTTTCTGACACAGTTTTTAGGCCACCAACATTTTCTGGACTTTAGGGGGTCTAGAATGCCTGTAAACCCCTTTTTGGGCCTCCAAAGTTTTCTACATTTTTGCAGCCATAAGATGCATTTTAAGGCATTTTTTGGGCTTCTAACATATTCTGAATTTTCAGGGTGTAAGATGCATTTTTTGTGCCATAAATATTTTTGGGAATTTCAGTGGTCTAGGATGCGGGTTAATGCCCATTTCAGGCTGCAAATGTTTTTGGGATATTCAGAGCTCTCTGACACCGTTTTTGGGCCACCAACATTTTCTGGACTTTAGGGGGTCTAGGATGCCTGTAAACCCCTTTTTTGGGCCTCCAAAGTTTTTAACATTTGTGCAGCCTAAGATGCATTTTAAGGCCTTTTTTGAGCTGCTAACATATTCTGAAATTTCAGGGGTTATAATGCATTTTTCGTGCACAAAATATTTTTGGGATTTTCAGTGCTCTAGGATGCGGGTTAATGCCCCTTTCCAGCTGCAAATGTTTTTGAGACATTCAGAGCACTCTGACCCTGTTTTTGGGCCACCAACATTTTCTGGACTTTAGGGGTCTAGGATGCCTGTAAAGCCCTTTTTTGGACCTCCAAAGTTTTCAATATTTTTGCAGCCTAATATGCATTTTAAGGCCTTTTTTGGGCTGCTAACATATTCTGAACTTTCAGCCGTGTAGGATGCATTTTTCGTGCCATGAATATTTTTGGGAATTTCAGTGGTCTAGGATGCGGTTTAATGCCCATTTCAGGCTGCAAATATCTTTGGGACATTCAGAGCTTTCTGACACAGTTTTTAGGCCACCAACATTTTCTGGACTTTAGGGGGTCTAGGATGCCTGTAAACCCCTTTTTTGGACCTTCAAAGTTATCAACATTTTTGCAGCCTAAAATGCATTTTAAGGCCTTTTTTGGGCTGCTAACATATTCTGAACTTTCAGTGGTGTAAGATGCATTTTCCGTGCCAAAACTGTTTTTGGGAATTTCAGTGGTCTAGGATGCAGGTTAATGCCCCTTATTGGCTACACATGTTTTTGGGACATTCAGAGCTCTCTGGCAGTTTTTTGGGCCACCAACATTTTCTGGACTTTAGGGGGTCTAGGATGACTGTAAACCCCTTTTTCGGGCCTCCAAAGTTTTCAACATTTTTGCAGCCTAAGGTGCATTTTAAGGCCTATTTTGGGCTGCTATCATATTCTGAACTTTCAGTGGTGCAGGATGCATGTTATTTCCATAAATATTTTTGGGAATTTCAGTGGTGTAGGATGTGGGTTAATGCCCATTTCAGGCTGCAAATGTTTTTGGGATATTCAGAGCTATCTGACACCGTTTTTGGGCAACCAACATTTTCTGGACTTTAGGGGGACTAGGATGCCTGTAAACCCCTTTTTTGGGCCTCTAAAGTTTTCAACATTTTTGCAGCCTAAGATGCATTTTAAGGCCTTTTTTTGGGCTGCTAACATATTCTGAACTTTCAGCGGTGTAGGATGCATTTTTCGTGCCATAAATATTTTTGGGAAATTCAGTGGTCTAGGATGAGGGTTAATGCCCATTTCAGGCTGCAAATGTTTTTGGGACATTCAGAGCTCTCTGACACAGTTTTTGGGCCACCAACTATTTCTGGACTTTAGGGGTCTAGGATGACTGTAAACCCCTTTTTTGGGCCTCTAAAGTTTTCAACATTTTTGCAGCCTAAAATGCATATTAAGGCCTTTTTTGGGCTGCTAACATATTCTGAACTTTCAGCGGTGTAGGATGCGTTTTTCCTGCCATAAATATTTTTGGGAATTTCAGTGGTTAAGGATGCGGGTTAATGCCCATTTCAGGCTGCAAATGTTTTTGGGACATTCAGAGCTTTCTGACACAGTTTTTAGGCCACCAACATTTTCTGGACTTTAGGGGGTCTAGGATGCCTGTAAACCCCTTTTTTGGGCCTCCAAAGTTTTCTACATTTTTGCAGCCATAAGATGCATTTTAAGGCATTTTTTGGGCTTCTAACATATTCTGAACTTTCAGGATGTAAGATGCATTTTTCGTACCATAAATATTTTTGGGAATTTCAGTGGTCTAGGATACGTGTTAATGCCCCTTCTGGGCTACAAATGTTTTTGGGATATTCAGAGCTCTCTGACACCGTTTTTGGGCATCCAACATTTTCTGGACTTTAGGGGGTCTAGGATGACTGTAAACCCCTTTTTTGGGCCTCTAAAGTTTTCAACATGTTTGCAGCCTAAGATGCATATTAAGGCCTTTTTTGGGCTGCTATCATATTCTGAACTTTCAGGGGTGTAGGATGCATTTTTCGTGCACAAAATATTTTTGGGAATTTCAGTGGTCTAGGATGCGGGTTAATGCCCATTTCAGGCTGCAAATGTTTTTGGGACATTCAGAGCTCTCTGACACAGTTTTTGGGCCACCAACTTTTTCTGGACTTTAGGGGCCCGAGGATGACTGTAAACCCCTTTTTTGGGCCTCTAAAGTTTTCAACATTTTTACAGCTTAAAATGCATATTAAGGCCTTTTTTGGGCTGCTAACATATTCTGAACTTTCAGTGGTGTAGGATGCATTTTTCGTGCCATAAATATTTTTGGGATTTTCAGTGCTCTAGGATGCGGGTTAATGCCCCTTTCCGGCTGCAAATGTTTTTGAGACATTCAGAGCTCTCTGATCCTGTTTTTGGGCCACCAACATTTTCTGGACTTTAGGGGTCTAGGATGCCTGTAAAGCCCTTTTTTGGACCTCCAAAGTTTTCAATATTTTTGCAGCCTAAGATGCATTTTAAGGCCTTTTTTGGGCTGCTAACATATTCTGAACTTTCAGCGGTGTAGGATGCATTTTTCGTACCATGAATATTTTTGGGAATTTCAGTGGTCTAGGATGCGGTTTAATGCCCATTTCAGGCTGCAAATATTTTTGGGACATTCAGAGCTTTCTGACACAGTTTTTAGGCCACCAACATTTTCTGGACTTTAGGGGGTCTAGGATGCCTGAAAACCCCTTTTTTGGACCTTCAAAGTTATCAACATTTTTGCTGCCTAAGATGCATTTTAAGGCCTATTTTGGGCTGCTATCATATTCTGAACTTTCAGTGGTGCAGGATGCATGTTATTTCCATAAATATTTTTGGGAATTTCAGTGGTCTAGGATGCGGGTTAATGCCCATTTCAGGCTGCAAATGTTTTTGGGATATTCAGAGCTCTCTGACACCGTTTTTGGGCCACCAACATTTTCTGGACTTTAGGGGGTCTAGGATGCCTGTAAACCCCTTTTTTGGGCCTCCAAAATTTTCAACATTTGTGCAGCCTAAGATGCATTTTAAGGCCTTTTTTGAGCTGCTAACATATTCTGAAATTTCAGGGGTTAGAATGCATTTTTCGTGCCATGAATATTTTTGGGAATTTCAGTGGTCTAGGATGCGGTTTAATGCCCATTTCAGGCTGCAAATATCTTTGGGACATTCAGAGCTTTCTGACACAGTTTTTAGGCCACCAACATTTTCTGGACTTTAGGGGGTCTAGGATGCCTGTAAACCCCTTTTTTGGACCTTCAAAGTTATCAACATTTTTGCAGCCTAAAATGCATTTTAAGGCCTTTTTTGGGCTGCTAACATATTCTGAACTTTCAGTGGTGTAAGATGCATTTTCCGTGCCAAAACTATTTTTGGGAATTTCAGTGGTCTAGGATGCAGGTTAATGCCCCTTATTGGCTACACATGTTTTTGGGACATTCAGAGCTCTCTGGCAGTTTTTTGGGCCACCAACATTTTCTGGACTTTAGGGGGTCTAGGATGACTGTAAACCCTTTTTTCGGGCCTCCAAAGTTTTCAACATTTTTGCAGCCTAAGGTGCATTTTAAGGCCTATTTTGGGCTGCTATCATATTCTGAACTTTCAGTGGTGCAGCATGCATGTTATTTCCATAAATATTTTTGGGAATTTCAGTGGTGTAGGATGTGGGTTAATGCCCATTTCAGGCTGCAAATGTTTTTGGGATATTCAGAGCTATCTGACACCGTTTTTGGGCAACCAACATTTTCTGGACTTTAGGGGGACTAGGATGCCTGTAAACCCCTTTTTTGGGCCTCTAAAGTTTTCAACATTTTTGCAGCCTAAGATGCATTTTAAGGCCTTTTTTTGGGCTGCTAACATATTCTGAACTTTCAGCGGTGTAGGATGCATTTTTCGTGCCATAAATATTTTTGGGAAATTCAGTGGTCTAGGATGAGGGTTAATGCCCATTTCAGGCTGCAAACGTTTTTGGGACATTCAGAGCTCTCTGACACAGTTTTTGGGCCACCAACTATTTCTGGACTTTAGGGGTCTAGGATGACTGTAAACCCCTTTTTTGGGCCTCTAAAGTTTTCAACATTTTTGCAGCCTAAAATGCATATTAAGGCCTTTTTTGGGCTGCTTACATATTCTGAACTTTCAGCGGTGTAGGATGCGTTTTTCCTGCCATAAATATTTTTGGGAATTTCAGTGGTTAAGGATGCGGGTTAATGCCCATTTCAGGCTGCAAATGTTTTTGGGACATTCAGAGCTTTCTGACACAGTTTTTAGGCCACCAACATTTTCTGGACTTTAGGGGGTCTAGGATGCCTGTAAACCCCTTTTTTGGGCCTCCAAAGTTTTCTACATTTTTGCAGCCATAAGATGCATTTTAAGGCATTTTTTGGGCTTCTAACATATTCTGAACTTTCAGGATGTAAGATGCATTTTTCGTACCATAAATATTTTTGGGAATTTCAGTCGTCTAGGATACGTGTTAATGCCCCTTCTGGGCTACAAATGTTTTTGGGATATTCAGAGCTCTCTGACACCGTTTTTGGGCATCCAACATTTTCTGGACTTTAGGGGGTCTAGGATGCCTTTAAACCCCTTTTTTTGGGCCTCCAAAGTTTTCTACATTTTTGCAGCCCGAAGATGCATGTTATGGCCTTTTTTGGGCTGCTAACATATTCTGAACTTTCAGGGTGTAAGATGCATTTTTCGTACCATAAATATTTTTGGGAATTTCAGTGGTCTAGGATGCGGGTTAATGCCCATTTCAGGCTGTAAATGTTTTTGGGACATTCAGAGCTCTCTGACACAGTTTTTAGGCCACCAACATTTTCTGGACTTTAGGGGGTCTAGGATGCCTGTAAACCCCTTTTATGGGCCTCCAAAGTTTTCTACATTTTTGCAGCCATAAGATGCATTTTAAGGCATTTTTTGGGCTTCTAACATATTCTGAACTTTCAGGGTGTAAGATGCATTTTTCGTACCATAAATATTTTTGGGAATTTCAGTGGTCTAGGATACGTGTTAATGCCCCTTATGGGCTACAAATGTTTTGGGGCTATTCAGAGCTCTCTGACACCGTTTTTTGGCCACCAACATTTTCTGGACTTTAGGGGGTCTAGGATGCCTGTAAACCCCTTTTTTGGGCCTCCAAAGTTTTCTACATTTTTGCAGCCCTAAGATGCATGTTATGGCCTTTTTTGGGCTGCTAACATATTCTGAACTTTCAGCGGTGTAGGATGCGTTTTTCCTGCCATAAATATTTTTGGGAATTTCAGTGGTCTAGAATGCGGGTTACTGCCCATTTCAGGCTGCAAATGTTTTTGGGATATTCAGAGCTCTCTGACACTGTTTTTGGGCAACCAACATTTTCTGGACTTTTGGGGGTCTAGGATGCCTGTAAACCCCTTTTTTGTGCCTCCAAAGTTTTCAACATTTTTGCAGCCTAAGATGCATTTTAAGGCCTTTTTTGAGCTGCTATCATATTCTGAACTTTCAGCGGTGCAGGATGCATTTTTCGCGCACAAAATATTTTTGGGAATTTCAGTGGTCTAGGATGAGGGTTAATGCCCATTTCAGGCTGCAAATGTTTTTGGGACATTCAGAGCTCTCTGACACAGTTTTTGGGCCACCAACTTTTTCTGGACTTTAGGGGGTCTAGGATGACTGTAAACCCCCTTTTTTGGGCCTCCAAAGTTGTCTACATTTTTGCAGCCCTAAGATGCATTTTAAGGCATTTTTGGGGCTGCTAACATATTCTGAACTTTCAGGGTGTAAGATGCATTTTTCGTGCCAAAACTATTTTTGGGAATTTCAGTGGTCTAGGATGCAGGTTCATGCCCGTTATAGGCTACAAATGTTTTTGGGACATTCAGAGCTCTCTGACAGTTTTTTGGGACACCAACATTTTCTGGACTTTAGGGGGTCTAGGATGCCTGTAAACCCCCTTTTTTGGGCCTCCAAAGTTGTCTACATTTTTGCAGCCCTAAGATGCATTTTAAGGCATTTTTGGGGCTGCTAACATATTCTGAACTTTCAGGGTGTAAGATGCATTTTTCGTGCCAAAACTATTTTTGGGAATTTCAGTGGTCTAGGATGCAGGTTAATGCCCCTTATAGGCTACAAATGTTTTTGGGACATTCGGAGCTCTCTGACATTTTTTTGGGCCACCAACATTTTCTGGACTTTAGGGGGTCTAGGATGCCTGTAAACCCCTTTTTTGGGCAAGTTTTCAACATTTTTGCAGCCTAAGATGCATTTTGAGGCCTTTTTTTGGGCTGCTAACATATTCTGAACTTTCAGCGGTGTAGGATGCATTTTTCGTGCAATTAATATTTTTGGGAATTTCAGTGGTCTAGGATGCGGTTTAATACCCATTTCAGGCTGCAAATATTTTTGGGACATTCAGAACTTTCTGACACAGTTTTTAGGCCACCAACATTTTCTGGACTTTAGGGGGTCTAGGATGCCTGTAAACCCCTTTTTTGGGCCTCTAAAATTTTCAACATTTTTGCAGCCTAAGATGCATTTTAAGGCCTTTTTTTGGGCTGCTAACATATTCTGAACTTTCAGCGGTGTAGGATGCATTTTTCGTGCCATGAATAATTTTGGGATTTTCAGTGCTCTAGGATGCGGGTTAATGCCCCTTTCAGGCTGCAAATCTTTTTGAGACATTCAGAGCTCTCTGACCCTGTTTTTAGGCCACCAACATTTTCTGGACTTCAGGAGGTCTAGGATGCCTGTAAACCCCTTTTTTGGGCCTCCAAAGTTTTCGGCATGTTTGCAGCCCTAAAATGCATTTTAAGGCATTTTTTGGGCTGCTAACATATTCTGAACTTTCAGGATGTAAGATGCATTTTTTGTGCCAAAACAATTTTTGGGAATTTCAGTGGTCTAGGATGCAGGTTAATGCCCCTTATAGGCTACAAATGTTTTTGGGACATTCAGAGCTCTCTGACAGTTTTTTGGGCCACCAACATTTTCTGGACTTTAGGGGGTCTAGGATGCCTGTAAACCCCTTTTTTGGACCTCCAAAGTTTTCAATATTTTTGCAGCCTAAAATGCATTTTAAGGCCTTTTTTGGGCTGCTAACATATTCTGAACTTTCAGCGGTGTAGGATGCATTTTTCGTGCCATGAATATTTTTGGGAATTTCAGTGGTCTAGGATGCGGGTTAATGCCCATTTCAGGCTGCAAATGTTTTTGGGATATTCAGAGCTCTCTGACACCGTTTTGGGCAACCAACATTTTCTGGACTTTAGGGGGTCTAGGATGCCTGTAAACCCCTTTTTTGGGCCTCTAAAGTTTTCAACATGTTTGCAGCCTAAGATGCATATTAAGGCCTTTTTTGGGCTGCTATCATATTCTGAACTTTCAGTGGTGCAGGATGCATGTTATTTCCATAAATATTTTTGGGAATTTCAGTGGTCTAGGATGCAGGTTAATGCCCATTTCAGGCTGCAAATGTTTTTGGGATATTCAGAGCTCTCTGACACCGTTTTTGGGCCACCAACATTTTCTGGACTTTAGGGGGTCTAGGATGCCTGTAAACCCCTTTTTTGGGCCTCCAAAGTTTTCTACATTTTTACAGCCCTAAGGTGCATGTTATGGCTTTTTTTGGGCTGCTAACATATTCTGAACTTTCAGTGGTGTAGGATGCATTTTTCGTGCCATAAATATTTTTGGGAATTTCAGTGGTCTAGGATGCGGGTTAATGCCCATTTCAGGCTGCAAATGTTTTTGGGATATTCAGAGCTTTCTGACACAGTTTTTAGGCCACCAACATTTTCTGGACTTTAGGGGGTCTAGAATGCCTGTAAACCCCTTTTTGGGCCTCCAAAGTTTTCTACATTTTTGCAGCCATAAGATGCATTTTAAGGCATTTTTTGGGCTTCTAACATATTCTGAATTTTCAGGGTGTAAGATGCATTTTTTGTGCCATAAATATTTTTGGGAATTTCAGTGGTCTAGGATGCGGGTTAATGCCCATTTCAGGCTGCAAATGTTTTTGGGATATTCAGAGCTCTCTGACACCGTTTTTGGGCCACCAACATTTTCTGGACTTTAGGGGGTCTAGGATGCCTGTAAACCCCTTTTTTGGGCCTCCAAAGTTTTCAACATTTTTGCAGCCTAAGATGGATTTTAAGGCCTTTATTTGGCTGCTATCATATTCTGAGCTTTCAGGGGTGTAGGATGCATTTTTTCATGCACAAAATATTTTTGGGGATTTCAGTGGTCTAGGATGCGGTTTAATGCCCATTTCAGGCTGCAAATATCTTTGGGACATTCAGAGCTTTCTGACACAGTTTTTAGGCCACCAAAATTTTCTGGACTTTAGGGGGTCTAGGATGCCTGTAAACCCCTTTTTTGGACCTTCAAAGTTATCAACATTTTTGCAGCCTAAGATGCATTTTAAGGCCTTTTTTGGGCTGCTAACATATTCTGAACTTTCAGTGGTGTAAGATGCATTTTCCGTGCCAAAACTATTTTTGGGAATTTCAGTGGTCTAGGATGCAGGTTAATGCCCCTTATTGGCTACACATGTTTTTGGGACATTCAGAGCTCTCTGACAGTTTTTTGGGCCACCAACATTTTCTGGACTTTAGGGGGTCTAGGATGCCTGTAAACCCCTTTTTTGGACCTCCAAAGTTTTCAATATTTTTGCAGCCTAAGATGCATTTTAAGGCCTTTTTTGGGCTGCTGACATATTCTTAACTTTCAGCGGTGTAGGATGCATTTTTCGTGCCATGAATATTTTTGGGAATTTCAGTGGTCTAGGATGCGGGTTAATGCCCATTTCAGGCTGCAAATGTTTTTGGGATATTCAGAGCTCTCTGACACCGTTTTTGGGCCACCAACATTTTCTGGACTTTAGGGGGTCTAGGATGACTGTAAACCCCTTTTTTGGGCCTCTAAAGTTTTCAACATTTTTTCAGCCTAAGATGCATTTTAAGGCCTTTTTTTGGGCTGCTAACATGTTCTGGACTTTCAGCGGTGTAGGGTGCATTTTTCGTGCCATAAATATTTTTGGTAATTTCAGTGGTCTAGGATGCAGGTTAATGCCCATTTCAGGCTCCAAATATTTTTGGGACATTCAGAGCTTTCTGACACAGTTTTTAGGCCACCAACATTTTCTGGACTTTAGGGGGTCTAGGATGCCTGTAAACCCCTTTTTTGGACCTCCAAAGTTTTCAATATTTTTGCAGCCTAAGATGCATTTCAAGGCCTTTTTTGGGCTGCTAACATATTCTGAACTTTCAGTGGTGCAGGATGCATGTTATTTCCATAAATACTTTTGGGAATTTCAGTGGTCTAGGATGCGGGTTAATGCCCATTTCAGGCTGCAAATGTTTTTGGGACATTCCGAGCTTTCTGACACAGTTTCAAGGCCACCAACATTTTCTGGACTTTAGGGGGTCTAGGATGACGGTAAACCCCTTTTTTGGGCCTCCAAAGTCTTCAACATTTTTGCAGCCTAAGATGCATTTTAAGGCCTTTTTTGGACTGCTTACATATTCTGAACTTTCAGCGGTGTAGGATGCATTTTTCGTGCCATGAATATTTTTGGGAATTTCAGTGGTCTAGGATGCGGTTTAATACCCATTTCAGGCTGCAAATATTTTTGGGACATCCAGAGCTTTCTGACACAGTTTTTAGGCCACCAACATTTTCTGGACTTTAGGGGGTCTAGGATGCCTGTAAACCCCTTTTTTGGACCTCCAAAGTTTTCAATATTTTTGCAGCCTAAGATGCATTTCAAGGCCTTTTTTGGGCTGCTAACATATTCTGAACTTTCAACGGTGTAGGATGCATTTTTCGTGCCATGAATATTTTTGGGAATTTCAGTGGTCTAGGATGTGGTTTAATGCCCATTTCAGGCTGCAAATATTTTTGGGACATTCAGAGCTTTCTGACACCGTGTTTGGCCAACCAACATTTTCTGGACTTTAGGGGGTCTAGGATGCCTGTAAACCCCTTTTTTGTGCCTCCAATGTTTTCAACATTTTTGCAGCCTAAGATGCATTTTAAGGCCTTTTTTGGGCTGCTATCATATTCTGAACTTTCAGGGGTGTAGGATGCATTTTTCGTGCCCAAAATATTTTTGGGAATTTCAGTGGTCTAGGATGCGGGTTAATGCCCATTTCAGGCTGCAAATGTTTTTGGGACATTCCGAGCTTTCTGACGCAGTTTCTAGGCCACCAACATTTTCTGGACTTTAAGGGGTCTAGGATGACTGTAAACCCCTTTTTTGGGCCTCCAAAGTTTTCAACATTTTTGCAGCCTAAGATGATTTTTAGGCCTTTTTTGGGCTGCTATCATATTCTGAACTTTCAGTGGTGCAGGATGCATGTTATTTCCATAAATACTTTTGGGAATTTCAGTGGTCTACGATGCGGGTTAATGCCCATTTCAGGCTGCAAATGTTTTTGGGATATTCAGAGCTCTCTGACACAGTTTTTAGGCCACCAACATTTTCTGAACTTTAGGGGGTCTAGGATGCCTGTAAACCCCTTTTTTGGGGCTCCAAAGTTTTCTACATTTTTGCAGCCATAAGATGCATTTTAAGGCATTTTTCTGGGCTTCTAACATATTCTGAACTTTCAGCGGTGCAGGATGCATTTTTCGTGCCATAAATATTTTTGGGAATTTCAGTGGTCTAGGATGCGGGTTAATGCCCATTTCAGGCTGTAAATGTTTTTGGGACATTCAGAGCTCTCTGAACCAGTTTTTGGGCCACCAACATTTTCCGGACTTTAGGGGGTCTAGGATGACTGTAAACCCCTTTTTTGGGCCTCCAAAGTTTTCAACATTTTTGCAGCCTAAGATGATTTTTAGGCCTTTTTTGGGCTGCTATCATATTCTGAACTTTCAGTGGTGCAGGATGCATGTTATTTCCATAAATACTTTTGGGAATTTCAGTGGTCTACGATGCGGGTTAATGCCCATTTCAGGCTGCAAATGTTTTTGGGATATTCAGAGCTCTCTGACACAGTTTTTAGGCCACCAACATTTTCTGAACTTTAGGGGGTCTAGGATGCCTGTAAACCCTTTTTTGGGGCTCCAAAGTTTTCTACATTTTTGCAGACATAAGATGCATTTTAAGGCATTTTTCTGGGCTTCTAACATATTCTGAACTTTCAGCGGTGCAGGATGCATTTTTCGTGCCATAAATATTTTTGGGAATTTCAGTGGTCTAGGATGCGGGTTAATGCCCATTTCAGGCTGCAAATGTTTTTGGGACATTCCGAGCTTTCTGACACAGTTTCTAGGCCACCAACATTTTCTGGACTTTAGGGGGTCTAGGATGACTGTAAACCCCTTTTTTGGGCCCCCAAAGTTTTCAACATTTTTGCAGCCTAAGATGCATTTTAAGGCCTTTTTTGGACTGCTTACATATTCTGAACTTTCAGCGGTGTAGGATGCATTTTTCGTGCCATGAATATTTTTGGGAATTTCAGTGGTCTAGGATGCGGTTTAATACCCATTTCAGGCTGCAAATATTTTTGGGACATCCAGAGCTTTCTGACAGTTTTTAGGCAACCAACATTTTCTGGACTTTAGGGGGTCTAGGATGCCTGTAAACCCCTTTTTTGGACCTCCAAAGTTTTCAATATTTTTGCAGCCTAAGATGCATTTCAAGGCCTTTTTTGGGCTGCTAACATATTCTGAACTTTCAGCGGTGTAGGATGCATTTTTCATGCCATGAATATTTTTGGGAATTTCAGTGGTCTAGGATGTGGTTTAATGCCTATTTCAGGCTGCAAATATTTTTGGGACATTCAGAGCTTTCTGACACCGTGTTTGGCCAACCAACATTTTCTGGACTTTAGGGGGTCTAGGATGCCTGTAAACCCCTTTTTTGTGCCTCCAATGTTTTCAACATTTTTGCAGCCTAAGATGCATTTTAAGGCCTTTTTTGGGCTGCTATCATATTCTGAACTTTCAGGGGTGTAGGATGCATTTTTCGTGCCCAAAATATTTTTGGGAATTTCAGTGGTCTAGGATGCGGGTTAATGCCCATTTCAGGCTGCAAATGTTTTTGGGACATTCCGAGCTTTCTGACACAGTTTCTAGGCCACCAACATTTTCTGGACTTTAAGGGGTCTAGGATGACTGTAAACCCCTTTTTTGGGCCTCCAAAGTTTTCAACATTTTTGCAGCCTAAGATGATTTTTAGGCCTTTTTTGGGCTGCTATCATATTCTGAACTTTCAGTGGTGCAGGATGCATGTTATTTCCATAAATACTTTTGGGAATTTCAGTGGTCTACGATGCGGGTTAATGCCCATTTCAGGCTGCAAATGTTTTTGGGATATTCAGAGCTCTCTGACACAGTTTTTAGGCCACCAACATTTTCTGAACTTTAGGGGGTCTAGGATGCCTGTAAACCCCTTTTTTGGGGCTCCAAAGTTTTCTACATTTTTGCAGCCATAAGATGCATTTTAAGGCATTTTTCTGGGCTTCTAACATATTCTGAACTTTCAGCGGTGCAGGATGCATTTTTCGTGCCATAAATATTTTTGGGAATTTCAGTGGTCTAGGATGCGGGTTAATGCCCATTTCAGGCTGTAAATGTTTTTGGGACATTCAGAGCTCTCTGACACAGTTTTTGGGCCACCAACATTTTCCGGACTTTAGGGGGTCTAGGATGACTGTAAACCCCTTTTTTGGGCCTCCAAAGTTTTCAACATTTTTGCAGCCTAAGATGATTTTTAGGCCTTTTTTGGGCTGCTATCATATTCTGAACTTTCAGTGGTGCAGGATGCATGTTATTTCCATAAATACTTTTGGGAATTTCAGTGGTCTAGGATGCGGGTTAATGCCCATTTCAGGCTGCAAATGTTTTTGGGACATTCCGAGCTTTCTGACACAGTTTCTAGGCCACCAACATTTTCTGGACTTTAGGGGGTCTAGGATGACTGTAAACCCCTTTTTTGGGCCTCCAAAGTTTTCAAAATTTTTGCAGCCTAAGATGATTTTTAGGCCTTTTTTGGGCTGCTATCATATTCTGAACTTTCAGTGGTGCAGGATGCATGTTATTTCCATAAATACTTTTGGGAATTTCAGTGGTCTAGGATGCGGGTTAATGCCCATTTCAGGCTGCAGATGTTTTTGGGACATTCCGAGCTTTCTGACACAGTTTCTAGGCCACCAACATTTTCTGGACTTTAGGGGGTCTAGGATGACTGTAAACCCCTTTTTTGGGCCTCCAAAGTTTTCAACATTTTTGCAGCCTAAGATGCATTTTAAGGCCTTTTTTGGGCTGCTATCATATTCTGAACTTTCAGGGGTGTAGGATGCATTTTTCGTGCCATAAATATTTTTGGGAATTTCAGTGGTCTAGAATGCGGGTTAATGCCCATTTCAGGCTGCAAATGTTTTTGGGATATTCAGAACTCTCTGACACCGTTTTTGGGCAACCAACATTTTCTGGACTTTAGGGGGTCTAGGATGCCTGTAAACCCCTTTTTTGGGCCTCCAAAGTTTTCAACATTTTTGCAGCCTAAGATGCATTTTAAGGCCTTTTTTGGGCTGCTATCATATTCTGAACTTTCAGTGGTGCAGGATGCATGTTATTTCCATAAATATTTTGTGAATTTCAGTGGCTAAGATGCGGGTTAATGCCCATTTCAGGCTGCAAATGTTTTTGGGACATTCCGAGCTTTCTGACACGGTTTCTAGGCCACCAGCATTTTCTGGACTTTAGGGGGTCTAGGATGACTGTAAACCCCTTTTTTGGGCCTCCAAAGTTTTCTACATTTTTGCAGCCATAAGATGCATTTTAAGGCATTTTTCTGGGCTTCTAACATATTCTGAACTTTCAGCGGTGCAGGATGCATTTTTCGTGCCATAAATATTTTTGGGAATTTCAGTGGTCTAGGATGCGGGTTAATGCCCATTTCAGGCAGCAGATGTTTTTGGGACATTCAGAGCTTTCTGACACAGTTTCTAGGCCACCAACATTTTCTGGACTTTAGGGGGTCTAGGATGACTGTAAACCCCTTTTTTGGGCCTCCAAAGTTTTCAACATTTTTGCAGCCTAAGATGCATTTTAAGGCCTTTTTTGAGCTGCTATCATATTCTGAACTTTCAGGGGTGTAGGATGCATTTTTCGTGCCATAAATATTTTTGGGAATTTCAGTGGTCTAGAATGCGGGTTAATGCCCATTTCAGGCTGCAAATGTTTTTGGGATATTCAGAACTCTCTGACACCGTTTTTGGGCAACCAACATTTTCTGGACTTTAGGGGGTCTAGGATGCCTGTAAACCCCTTTTTTGGGCCTCCATAGTTTTCAACATTTTTGCAGCCTAAGATGCATTTTAAGGCCTTTTTTGGGCTGCTATCATATTCCGAACTTTCAGTGGTGCAGGATGCATGTTATTTCCATAAATATTTTGGGAATTTCAGTGGCTAAGATGCGGGTTAATGCCCATTTCAGGCTGCAAATGTTTTTGGGACATTCCGAGCTTTCTGACACAGTTTCTAGGCCACCAGCATTTTCTGGACTTTAGGGGGTCTAGGATGACTGTAAACCCCTTTTTTGGGCCTCCAAAGTTTTCTACATTTTTGCAGCCATAAGATGCATTTTAAGGCATTTTTCTGGGCTTCTAACATATTCTGAACTTTCAGCGGTGCAGGATGCATTTTTCGTGCCATAAATATTTTTGGGAATTTCAGTGGTCTAGGATGCGGGTTAATGCCCATTTCAGGCTGCAAATGTTTTTGGGACATTCAGAGCTCTCTGACACAGTTTTTGGGCCACCAACATTTTCCGGACTTTAGGGGGTCTAGGATGACTGTAAACCCCTTTTTTGGGCCTCTAAAGTTTTCAACATTTTTGCAGCCTAAGATGCATGTTATGGCCTTTTTTGGGCTGCTAACATATTCTGAACTTTCAGCGGTGTAGGATGCATTTTTCGTGCCATAAATATTTTTGGGAATTTCAGTGGTCTAGGATGCGGGTTAATGCCCATTTCAGGCAGCAGATGTTTTTGGGACATTCCGAGCTTTCTGACACAGTTTCTAGGCCACCAACATTTTCTGGACTTTAGGGGGTCTAGGATGACTGTAAACCCCTTTTTTGGGCCTCCAAAGTTTTCAACATTTTTGCAGCCTAAGATGCATTTTAAGGCCTTTTTTGAGCTGCTATCATATTCTGAACTTTCAGGAGTGTAGGATGCATTTTTCGTGCCATAAATATTTTTGGGAATTTCAGTGGTCTAGAATGCGGGTTAATGCCCATTTCAGGCTGCAAATGTTTTTGGGATATTCAGAACTCTCTGACACCGTTTTTGGGCAACCAATATTTTCTGGACTTTAGGGGGTCTAGGATGCCTGTAAACCCCTGTTTTGGGCCTCCAAAGTTTTCAACATTTTTGCAGCCTAAGATGCATTTTAAGGCCTTTTTTGGGCTGCTATCATATTCTGAACTTTCAGTGGTGCAGGATGCATGTTATTTCCATAAATATTTTGGGAATTTCAGTGGCTAAGATGCGGGTTAATGCCCATTTCAGGCTGCAAATGTTTTTGGGATATTCAGAGCTCTCTGACACTGTTTTTGGGCCACCAACATTTTCTGGACTTTAGGGGGTCTAGGATGCCTGTAAACCCCTTTTTTGGGCCTCCAAAGTTTTCTACATTTTTGCAGCCCTAAGATGCATGTTATGGCCTTTTTTGGGCTGCTAACATATTCTGAACTTTCAGCGGTGTAGGATGCGTTTTTCCTGCCATAAATATTTTTGGGAATTTCAGTGGTCTAGAATGCGGGTTACTGCCCATTTCAGGCTGCAAATGTTTTTGGGATAGTCAGAGCTCTCTGACACCTTTTTTGGGCAACCAACATTTTCTGGACTTTTGGGGGTCTAGGATGCCTGTAAACCCCTTTTTTGTGCCTCCAAAGTTTTCAACATTTTTGCAGCCTAAGATGCATTTTAAGGCCTTTTTTGAGCTGCTATCATATTCTGAACTTTCAGCGGTGCAGGATGCATTTTTCGCGCACAAAATATTTTTGGGAATTTCAGTGGTCTAGGATGAGGGTTAATGCCCATTTCAGGCTGCAAATGTTTTTGGGACATTCAGAGCTCTCTGACACAGTTTTTGGGCCACCAACTTTTTCTGGACTTCAGGGGGTCTAGGATGTCTGTAAACCCCTTTTTTGGGCCTCCAATGTTTTCTGCATGTTTGCAGCCCTAAAATGCATTTTAAGGCATTTTTTGGGCTGCTAACATATTCTGAACTTTCAGGATGTAAGATGCATTTTTTGTGCCAAAACAATTTTTGGGAATTTCAGTGGTCTAGGATGCAGGTTCATGCCCCTTATAGGCTACAAATGTTTTTGGGACATTCAGAGCTCTCTGACAGTTTTTTGGGACACCAACATTTTCTGGACTTTAGGGGGTCTAGGATGCCTGTAAACCCCCTTTTTTGGGCCTCCAAAGTTGTCTACATTTTTGCAGCTCTAAAATGCATTTTAAGGCATTTTTGGGGCTGCTAACATATTCTGAACTTTCAGGGTGTAAGATGCATTTTTCGTGCCAAAACTATTTTTGGGAATTTCAGTGGTCTAGGATGCAGGTTAATGCCCCTTATAGGCTACAAATGTTTTTGGGACATTCGGAGCTCTCTGACATTTTTTTGGGCCACCAACATTTTCTGGACTTTAGGGGGTCTAGGATGCCTGTAAACCCCTTTTTTGGGCAAGTTTTCAACATTTTTGCAGCCTAAGATGCATTTTAAGGCCTTTTTTTGGGCTGCTAACATATTCTGAACTTTCAGCGGTGTAGGATGCATTTTTCGTGCCATGAATATTTTTGGGAATTTCAGTGGTCTAGGATGCGGGTTAATGCCCATTTCAGGCTGCAAATGTTTTTGGGATATTCAGAGCTCTCTGACACCGTTTTTGGGCAACCAACATTTTCTGGACTTTAGGGGGTCTAGGATGCCTGTAAACCCCTTTTTTGGGCCTCGAAAGTTTTCAACATGTTTGCAGCCTAAGATGCATATTAAGGCCTTTTTTGGGCTGCTCTCATATTCTGAACTTTCAGTGGTGCAGGATGCATGTTATTTCCATAAATATTTTTGGGAATTTCAGTGGTCTAGGATGCGGGTTAATGCCCATTTCAGGCTGCAAATGTTTTTGGGATATTCAGAGCTCTCTGACACCGTTTTTGGGCCACCAACATTTTCTGGACTTTAGGGGGTCTAGGATGCCTGTAAACCCCTTTTTTGGGCCTCCAAAGTTTTCTACATTTTTGCAGCCCTAAGGTGCATGTTATGGCCTTTTTTGGGCTGCTAACATATTCTGAACTTTCAGTGGTGTAGGATGCATTTTTCGTGCCAAAAATATTTTTGGGAATTTCAGTGGTCTAGGATGCGGGTTAATGCCCATTTCAGGCTGCAAATGTTTTTGGGATATTCAGAGCTTTCTGACACAGTTTTTAGGCCACCAACATTTTCTGGACTTTAGGGGGTCTAGAATGCCTGTAAACCCCTTTTTGGGCCTCCAAAGTTTTCTACATTTTTGCAGCCATAAGATGCATTTTAAGGCATTTTTTGGGCTTCTAACATATTCTGAATTTTCAGGGTGTAAGATGCATTTTTTGTGCCATAAATATTTTTGGGAATTTCAGTGGTCTAGGATGCGGGTTAATGCCCATTTCAGGCTGCAAATGTTTTTGGGATATTCAGAGCTCTCTGACACCGTTTTTGGGCCACCAACATTTTCTGGACTTTAGGGGGTCTAGGATGCCTGTAAACCCCTTTTTTGGGCCTCCAAAGTTTTTAACATTTGTGCAGCCTAAGATGCATTTTAAGGCCTTTTTTGAGCTGCTAACATATTCTGAAATTTCAGGGGTTATAATGCATTTTTCGTGCACAAAATATTTTTGGGATTTTCAGTGCTCTAGGATGCGGGTTAATGCCCCTTTCCGGCTGCAAATGTTTTTGAGACATTCAGAGCACTCTGACCCTGTTTTTGGGCCACCAACATTTTCTGGACTTTAGGGGTCTAGGATGCCTGTAAAGCCCTTTTTTGGACCTCCAAAGTTTTCAATATTTTTGCAGCCTAATATGCATTTTAAGGCCTTTTTTGGGCTGCTAACATATTCTGAACTTTCAGCCGTGTAGGATGCATTTTTCGTGCCATGAATATTTTTGGGAATTTCAGTGGTCTAGGATGCGGTTTAATGCCCATTTCAGGCTGCAAATATCTTTGGGACATTCAGAGCTTTCTGACACAGTTTTTAGGCCACCAACATTTTCTGGACTTTAGGGGGTCTAGGATGCCTGTAAACCCCTTTTTTGGACCTTCAAAGTTATCAACATTTTTGCAGCCTAAAATGCATTTTAAGGCCTTTTTTGGGCTGCTAACATATTCTGAACTTTCAGTGGTGTAAGATGCATTTTCCGTGCCAAAACTGTTTTTGGGAATTTCAGTGGTCTAGGATGCAGGTTAATGCCCCTTATTGGCTACACATGTTTTTGGGACATTCAGAGCTCTCTGGCAGTTTTTTGGGCCACCAACATTTTCTGGACTTTAGGGGGTCTAGGATGACTGTAAACCCCTTTTTCGGGCCTCCAAAGTTTTCAACATTTTTGCAGCCTAAGGTGCATTTTAAGGCCTATTTTGGGCTGCTATCATATTCTGAACTTTCAGTGGTGCAGGATGCATGTTATTTCCATAAATATTTTTGGGAATTTCAGTGGTGTAGGATGTGGGTTAATGCCCATTTCAGGCTGCAAATGTTTTTGGGATATTCAGAGCTATCTGACACCGTTTTTGGGCAACCAACATTTTCTGGACTTTAGGGGGACTAGGATGCCTGTAAACCCCTTTTTTGGGCCTCTAAAGTTTTCAACATTTTTGCAGCCTAAGATGCATTTTAAGGCCTTTTTTTGGGCTGCTAACATATTCTGAACTTTCAGCGGTGTAGGATGCATTTTTCGTGCCATAAATATTTTTGGGAAATTCAGTGGTCTAGGATGAGGGTTAATGCCCATTTCAGGCTGCAAATGTTTTTGGGACATTCAGAGCTCTCTGACACAGTTTTTGGGCCACCAACTATTTCTGGACTTTAGGGGTCTAGGATGACTGTAAACCCCTTTTTTGGGCCTCTAAAGTTTTCAACATTTTTGCAGCCTAAAATGCATATTAAGGCCTTTTTTGGGCTGCTAACATATTCTGAACTTTCAGCGGTGTAGGATGCGTTTTTCCTGCCATAAATATTTTTGGGAATTTCAGTGGTTAAGGATGCGGGTTAATGCCCATTTCAGGCTGCAAATGTTTTTGGGACATTCAGAGCTTTCTGACACAGTTTTTAGGCCACCAACATTTTCTGGACTTTAGGGGGTCTAGGATGCCTGTAAACCCCTTTTTTGGGCCTCCAAAGTTTTCTACATTTTTGCAGCCATAAGATGCATTTTAAGGCATTTTTTGGGCTTCTAACATATTCTGAACTTTCAGGATGTAAGATGCATTTTTCGTACCATAAATATTTTTGGGAATTTCAGTGGTCTAGGATACGTGTTAATGCCCCTTCTGGGCTACAAATGTTTTTGGGATATTCAGAGCTCTCTGACACCGTTTTTGGGCATCCAACATTTTCTGGACTTTAGGGGGTCTAGGATGACTGTAAACCCCTTTTTTGGGCCTCTAAAGTTTTCAACATGTTTGCAGCCTAAGATGCATATTAAGGCCTTTTTTGGGCTGCTATCATATTCTGAACTTTCAGGGGTGTAGGATGCATTTTTCGTGCACAAAATATTTTTGGGAATTTCAGTGGTCTAGGATGCGGGTTAATGCCCATTTCAGGCTGCACAAGTTTTTGGGACATTCAGAGCTCTCTGACACAGTTTTTGGGCCACCAACTTTTTCTGGACTTTAGGGGCCCGAGGATGACTGTAAACCCCTTTTTTGGGCCTCTAAAGTTTTCAACATTTTTGCAGCTTAAAATGCATATTAAGGCCTTTTTTGGGCTGCTAACATATTCTGAACTTTCAGTGGTGTAGGATGCATTTTTCGTGCCATAAATATTTTTGGGATTTTCAGTGCTCTAGGATGCGGGTTAATGCCCCTTTCCGGCTGCAAATGTTTTTGAGACATTCGGAGCTCTCTGATCCTGTTTTTGGGCCACCAACATTTTCTGGACTTTAGGGGTCTAGGATGCCTGTAAAGCCCTTTTTTGGACCTCCAAAGTTTTCAATATTTTTGCAGCCTAAGATGCATTTTAAGGCCTTTTTTGGGCTGCTAACATATTCTGAACTTTCAGCGGTGTAGGATGCATTTTTCGTACCATGAATATTTTTGGGAATTTCAGTGGTCTAGGATGCGGTTTAATGCCCATTTCAGGCTGCAAATATTTTTGGGACATTCAGAGCTTTCTGACACAGTTTTTAGGCCACCAACATTTTCTGGACTTTAGGGGGTCTAGGATGCCTGAAAACCCCTTTTTTGGACCTTCAAAGTTATCAACATTTTTGCTGCCTAAGATGCATTTTAAGGCCTATTTTGGGCTGCTATCATATTCTGAACTTTCAGTGGTGCAGGATGCATGTTATTTCCATAAATATTTTTGGGAATTTCAGTGGTCTAGGATGCGGGTTAATGCCCATTTCAGGCTGCAAATGTTTTTGGGATATTCAGAGCTCTCTGACACCGTTTTTGGGCCACCAACATTTTCTGGACTTTAGGGGGTCTAGGATGCCTGTAAACCCCTTTTTTGGGCCTCCAAAGTTTTCAACATTTGTGCAGCCTAAGATGCATTTTAAGGCCTTTTTTGAGCTGCTAACATATTCTGAAATTTCAGGGGTTAGGATGCATTTTTCGTGCCATGAATATTTTTGGGAATTTCAGTGGTCTAGGATGCGGTTTAATGCCCATTTCAGGCTGCAAATATCTTTGGGACATTCAGAGCTTTCTGACACAGTTTTTAGGCCACCAACATTTTCTGGACTTTAGGGGGTCTAGGATGCCTGTAAACCCCTTTTTTGGACCTTCAAAGTTATCAACATTTTTGCAGCCTAAAATGCATTTTAAGGCCTTTTTTGGGCTGCTAACATATTCTGAACTTTCAGTGGTGTAAGATGCATTTTCCGTGCCAAAACTATTTTTGGGAATTTCAGTGGTCTAGGATGCAGGTTAATGCCCCTTATTGGCTACACATGTTTTTGGGACATTCAGAGCTCTCTGGCAGTTTTTTGGGCCACCAACATTTTCTGGACTTTAGGGGGTCTAGGATGACTGTAAACCCCTTTTTCGGGCCTCCAAAGTTTTCAACATTTTTGCAGCCTAAGATGCATTTTAAGGCCTATTTTGGGCTGCTATCATATTCTGAACTTTCAGTGGTGCAGGATGCATGTTATTTCCATAAATATTTTGGGAATTTCAGTGGCTAAGATGCGGGTTAATGCCCATTTCAGGCTGCAAATGTTTTTGGGACATTCCGAGCTTTCTGACACAGTTTCTAGGCCACCAGCATTTTCTGGACTTTAGGGGGTCTAGGATGACTGTAAACCCCTTTTTTGGGCCTCCAAAGTTTTCTACATTTTTGCAGCCATAAGATGCATTTTAAGGCATTTTTCTGGGCTTCTAACATATTCTGAACTTTCAGCGGTGCAGGATGCATTTTTCGTGCCATAAATATTTTTGGGAATTTCAGTGGTCTAGGATGCGGGTTAATGCCCATTTCAGGCTGCAAATGTTTTTGGGACATTCAGAGCTCTCTGACACAGTTTTTGGGCCACCAACATTTTCCGGACTTTAGGGGGTCTAGGATGACTGTAAACCCCTTTTTTGGGCCTCTAAAGTTTTCAACATTTTTGCAGCCTAAGATGCATGTTATGGCCTTTTTTGGGCTGCTAACATATTCTGAACTTTCAGCGGTGTAGGATGCATTTTTCGTGCCATAAATATTTTTGGGAATTTCAGTGGTCTAGGATGCGGGTTAATGCCCATTTCAGGCAGCAGATGTTTTTGGGACATTCCGAGCTTTCTGACACAGTTTCTAGGCCACCAACATTTTCTGGACTTTAGGGGGTCTAGGATGACTGTAAACCCCTTTTTTGGGCCTCCAAAGTTTTCAACATTTTTGCAGCCTAAGATGCATTTTAAGGCCTTTTTTGAGCTGCTATCATATTCTGAACTTTCAGGAGTGTAGGATGCATTTTTCGTGCCATAAATATTTTTGGGAATTTCAGTGGTCTAGAATGCGGGTTAATGCCCATTTCAGGCTGCAAATGTTTTTGGGATATTCAGAACTCTCTGACACCGTTTTTGGGCAACCAATATTTTCTGGACTTTAGGGGGTCTAGGATGCCTGTAAACCCCTGTTTTGGGCCTCCAAAGTTTTCAACATTTTTGCAGCCTAAGATGCATTTTAAGGCCTTTTTTGGGCTGCTATCATATTCTGAACTTTCAGTGGTGCAGGATGCATGTTATTTCCATAAATATTTTGGGAATTTCAGTGGCTAAGATGCGGGTTAATGCCCATTTCAGGCTGCAAATGTTTTTGGGATATTCAGAGCTCTCTGACACTGTTTTTGGGCCACCAACATTTTCTGGACTGTAGGGGGTCTAGGATGCCTGTAAACCCCTTTTTTGGGCCTCCAAAGTTTTCTACATTTTTGCAGCCCTAAGATGCATGTTATGGCCTTTTTTGGGCTGCTAACATATTCTGAACTTTCAGCGGTGTAGGATGCGTTTTTCCTGCCATAAATATTTTTGGGAATTTCAGTGGTCTAGAATGCGGGTTACTGCCCATTTCAGGCTGCAAATGTTTTTGGGATATTCAGAGCTCTCTGACACCTTTTTTGGGCAACCAACATTTTCTGGACTTTTGGGGGTCTAGGATGCCTGTAAACCCCTTTTTTGTGCCTCCAAAGTTTTCAACATTTTTGCAGCCTAAGATGCATTTTAAGGCCTTTTTTGAGCTGCTATCATATTCTGAACTTTCAGCGGTGCAGGATGCATTTTTCGCGCACAAAATATTTTTGGGAATTTCAGTGGTCTAGGATGAGGGTTAATGCCCATTTCAGGCTGCAAATGTTTTTGGGACATTCAGAGCTCTCTGACACAGTTTTTGGGCCACCAACTTTTTCTGGACTTCAGGGGGTCTAGGATGTCTGTAAACCCCTTTTTTGGGCCTCCAATGTTTTCTGCATGTTTGCAGCCCTAAAATGCATTTTAAGGCATTTTTTGGGCTGCTAACATATTCTGAACTTTCAGGATGTAAGATGCATTTTTTGTGCCAAAACAATTTTTGGGAATTTCAGTGGTCTAGGATGCAGGTTCATGCCCCTTATAGGCTACAAATGTTTTTGGGACATTCAGAGCTCTCTGACAGTTTTTTGGGACACCAACATTTTCTGGACTTTAGGGGGTCTAGGATGCCTGTAAACCCCCTTTTTTGGGCCTCCAAAGTTGTCTACATTTTTGCAGCTCTAAAATGCATTTTAAGGCATTTTTGGGGCTGCTAACATATTCTGAACTTTCAGGGTGTAAGATGCATTTTTCGTGCCAAAACTATTTTTGGGAATTTCAGTGGTCTAGGATGCAGGTTAATGCCCCTTATAGGCTACAAATGTTTTTGGGACATTCGGAGCTCTCTGACATTTTTTTGGGCCACCAACATTTTCTGGACTTTAGGGGGTCTAGGATGCCTGTAAACCCCTTTTTTGGGCAAGTTTTCAACATTTTTGCAGCCTAAGATGCATTTTGAGGCCTTTTTTTGGGCTGCTAACATATTCTGAACTTTCAGCGGTGTAGGATGCATTTTTCGTGCCATGAATAATTTTGGGATTTTCAGTGCTCTAGGATGCGGGTTAATGCCCCTTTCAGGCTGCAAATCTTTTTGAGACATTCAGAGCTCTCTGACCCTGTTTTTAGGCCACCAACATTTTCTGGACTTCAGGAGGTCTAGGATGCCTGTAAACCCCTTTTTTGGGCCTACAAAGTTTTCGGCATGTTTGCAGCCCTAAAATGCATTTTAAGGCATTTTTTGGGCTGCTAACATATTCTGAACTTTCAGGATGTAAGATGCATTTTTTGTGCCAAAACAATTTTTGGGAATTTCAGTGGTCTAGGATGCAGGTTAATGCCCCTTATAGGCTACAAATGTTTTTGGGACATTCAGAGCTCTCTGACAGTTTTTTGGGCCACCAACATTTTCTGGACTTTAGGGGGTCTAGGATGCCTGTAAACCCCTTTTTTGGACCTCCAAAGTTTTCAATATTTTTGCAGCCTAAGATGCATTTTAAGGCCTTTTTTGGGCTGCTAACATATTCTGAACTTTCAGCGGTGTAGGATGCATTTTTCGTGCCATGAATATTTTTGGGAATTTCAGTGGTCTAGGATGCGGTTTAATGCCCATTTCAGGCTGCAAATATTTTTGGGACATTCAGAACTTTCTGACACAGTTTTTAGGCCACCAACATTTTCTGGACTTTAGGGGGTCTAGGATGCCTGTAAACCCTTTTTTGGACCTCCAAATTTGTCAATATTTTTGCAGCCTAAGATGCATTTTAAGGCCTTTTTTTGGCTGCTAACATATTCTGAACTTTCAGCGGTGTAGGATGCATTTTTCGTGCCATGAATATTTTTGGGAATTTCAGTGGTCTAGGATGCGGGTTAATGCCCATTTCAGGCTGCAAATGTTTTTGGGATATTCAGAGCTCTCTGACACCGTTTTTGGGCAACCAACATTTTCTGGACTTTAGGGGGTCTAGGATGCCTGTAAACCCCTTTTTTGGGCCTCGAAAGTTTTCAACATGTTTGCAGCCTAAGATGCATATTAAGGCCTTTTTTGGGCTGCTCTCATATTCTGAACTTTCAGTGGTGCAGGATGCATGTTATTTCCATAAATATTTTTGGGAATTTCAGTGGTCTAGGATGCGGGTTAATGCCCATTTCAGGCTGCAAATGTTTTTGGGATATTCAGAGCTCTCTGACACCGTTTTTGGGCCACCAACATTTTCTGGACTTTAGGGGGTCTAGGATGCCTGTAAACCCCTTTTTTGGGCCTCCAAAGTTTTCTACATTTTTGCAGCCCTAAGGTGCATGTTATGGCCTTTTTTGGGCTGCTAACATATTCTGAACTTTCAGTGGTGTAGGATGCATTTTTCGTGCCAAAAATATTTTTGGGAATTTCAGTGGTCTAGGATGCGGGTTAATGCCCATTTCAGGCTGCAAATGTTTTTGGGATATTCAGAGCTTTCTGACACAGTTTTTAGGCCACCAACATTTTCTGGACTTTAGGGGGTCTAGAATGCCTGTAAACCCCTTTTTGGGCCTCCAAAGTTTTCTACATTTTTGCAGCCATAAGATGCATTTTAAGGCATTTTTTGGGCTTCTAACATATTCTGAATTTTCAGGGTGTAAGATGCATTTTTTGTGCCATAAATATTTTTGGGAATTTCAGTGGTCTAGGATGCGGGTTAATGCCCATTTCAGGCTGCAAATGTTTTTGGGATATTCAGAGCTCTCTGACACCGTTTTTGGGCCACCAACATTTTCTGGACTTTAGGGGGTCTAGGATGCCTGTAAACCCCTTTTTTGGGCCTCCAAAGTTTTTAACATTTGTGCAGCCTAAGATGCATTTTAAGGCCTTTTTTGAGCTGCTAACATATTCTGAAATTTCAGGGGTTATAATGCATTTTTCGTGCACAAAATATTTTTGGGATTTTCAGTGCTCTAGGATGCGGGTTAATGCCCCTTTCCGGCTGCAAATGTTTTTGAGACATTCAGAGCACTCTGACCCTGTTTTTGGGCCACCAACATTTTCTGGACTTTAGGGGTCTAGGATGCCTGTAAAGCCCTTTTTTGGACCTCCAAAGTTTTCAATATTTTTGCAGCCTAATATGCATTTTAAGGCCTTTTTTGGGCTGCTAACATATTCTGAACTTTCAGCCGTGTAGGATGCATTTTTCGTGCCATGAATATTTTTGGGAATTTCAGTGGTCTAGGATGCGGTTTAATGCCCATTTCAGGCTGCAAATATCTTTGGGACATTCAGAGCTTTCTGACACAGTTTTTAGGCCACCAACATTTTCTGGACTTTAGGGGGTCTAGGATGCCTGTAAACCCCTTTTTTGGACCTTCAAAGTTATCAACATTTTTGCAGCCTAAAATGCATTTTAAGGCCTTTTTTGGGCTGCTAACATATTCTGAACTTTCAGTGGTGTAAGATGCATTTTCCGTGCCAAAACTGTTTTTGGGAATTTCAGTGGTCTAGGATGCAGGTTAATGCCCCTTATTGGCTACACATGTTTTTGGGACATTCAGAGCTCTCTGGCAGTTTTTTGGGCCACCAACATTTTCTGGACTTTAGGGGGTCTAGGATGACTGTAAACCCCTTTTTCGGGCCTCCAAAGTTTTCAACATTTTTGCAGCCTAAGGTGCATTTTAAGGCCTATTTTGGGCTGCTATCATATTCTGAACTTTCAGTGGTGCAGGATGCATGTTATTTCCATAAATATTTTTGGGAATTTCAGTGGTGTAGGATGTGGGTTAATGCCCATTTCAGGCTGCAAATGTTTTTGGGATATTCAGAGCTATCTGACACCGTTTTTGGGCAACCAACATTTTCTGGACTTTAGGGGGACTAGGATGCCTGTAAACCCCTTTTTTGGGCCTCTAAAGTTTTCAACATTTTTGCAGCCTAAGATGCATTTTAAGGCCTTTTTTTGGGCTGCTAACATATTCTGAACTTTCAGCGGTGTAGGATGCATTTTTCGTGCCATAAATATTTTTGGGAAATTCAGTGGTCTAGGATGAGGGTTAATGCCCATTTCAGGCTGCAAATGTTTTTGGGACATTCAGAGCTCTCTGACACAGTTTTTGGGCCACCAACTATTTCTGGACTTTAGGGGTCTAGGATGACTGTAAACCCCTTTTTTGGGCCTCTAAAGTTTTCAACATTTTTGCAGCCTAAAATGCATATTAAGGCCTTTTTTGGGCTGCTAACATATTCTGAACTTTCAGCGGTGTAGGATGCGTTTTTCCTGCCATAAATATTTTTGGGAATTTCAGTGGTTAAGGATGCGGGTTAATGCCCATTTCAGGCTGCAAATGTATTTGGGACATTCAGAGCTTTCTGACACAGTTTTTAGGCCACCAACATTTTCTGGACTTTAGGGGGTCTAGGATGCCTGTAAACCCCTTTTTTGGGCCTCCAAAGTTTTCTACATTTTTGCAGCCATAAGATGCATTTTAAGGCATTTTTTGGGCTTCTAACATATTCTGAACTTTCAGGATGTAAGATGCATTTTTCGTACCATAAATATTTTTGGGAATTTCAGTGGTCTAGGATACGTGTTAATGCCCCTTCTGGGCTACAAATGTTTTTGGGATATTCAGAGCTCTCTGACACCGTTTTTGGGCATCCAACATTTTCTGGACTTTAGGGGGTCTAGGATGACTGTAAACCCCTTTTTTGGGCCTCTAAAGTTTTCAACATGTTTGCAGCCTAAGATGCATATTAAGGCCTTTTTTGGGCTGCTATCATATTCTGAACTTTCAGGGGTGTAGGATGCATTTTTCGTGCACAAAATATTTTTGGGAATTTCAGTGGTCTAGGATGCGGGTTAATGCCCATTTCAGGCTGCAAATGTTTTTGGGACATTCAGAGCTCTCTGACACAGTTTTTGGGCCACCAACTTTTTCTGGACTTTAGGGGCCCGAGGATGACTGTAAACCCCTTTTTTGGGCCTCTAAAGTTTTCAACATTTTTACAGCTTAAAATGCATATTAAGGCCTTTTTTGGGCTGCTAACATATTCTGAACTTTCAGTGGTGTAGGATGCATTTTTCGTGCCATAAATATTTTTGGGATTTTCAGTGCTCTAGGATGCGGGTTAATGCCCCTTTCCGGCTGCAAATGTTTTTGAGACATTCAGAGCTCTCTGATCCTGTTTTTGGGCCACCAACATTTTCTGGACTTTAGGGGTCTAGGATGCCTGTAAAGCCCTTTTTTGGACCTCCAAAGTTTTCAATATTTTTGCAGCCTAAGATGCATTTTAAGGCCTTTTTTGGGCTGCTAACATATTCTGAACTTTCAGCGGTGTAGGATGCATTTTTCGTACCATGAATATTTTTGGGAATTTCAGTGGTCTAGGATGCGGTTTAATGCCCATTTCAGGCTGCAAATATTTTTGGGACATTCAGAGCTTTCTGACACAGTTTTTAGGCCACCAACATTTTCTGGACTTTAGGGGGTCTAGGATGCCTGAAAACCCCTTTTTTGGACCTTCAAAGTTATCAACATTTTTGCTGCCTAAGATGCATTTTAAGGCCTATTTTGGGCTGCTATCATATTCTGAACTTTCAGTGGTGCAGGATGCATGTTATTTCCATAAATATTTTTGGGAATTTCAGTGGTCTAGGATGCGGGTTAATGCCCATTTCAGGCTGCAAATGTTTTTGGGATATTCAGAGCTCTCTGACACCGTTTTTGGGCCACCAACATTTTCTGGACTTTAGGGGGTCTAGGATGCCTGTAAACCCCTTTTTTGGGCCTTCCAAATTTTCAACATTTGTGCAGCCTAAGATGCATTTTAAGGCCTTTTTTGAGCTGCTAACATATTCTGAAATTTCAGGGGTTAGGATGCATTTTTCGTGCCATGAATATTTTTGGGAATTTCAGTGGTCTAGGATGCGGTTTAATGCCCATTTCAGGCTGCAAATATCTTTGGGACATTCAGAGCTTTCTGACACAGTTTTTAGGCCACCAACATTTTCTGGACTTTAGGGGGTCTAGGATGCCTGTAAACCCCTTTTTTGGACCTTCAAAGTTATCAACATTTTTGCAGCCTAAAATGCATTTTAAGGCCTTTTTTGGGCTGCTAACATATTCTGAACTTTCAGTGGTGTAAGATGCATTTTCCGTGCCAAAACTATTTTTGGGAATTTCAGTGGTCTAGGATGCAGGTTAATGCCCCTTATTGGCTACACATGTTTTTGGGACATTCAGAGCTCTCTGGCAGTTTTTTGGGCCACCAACATTTTCTGGACTTTAGGGGGTCTAGGATGACTGTAAACCCCTTTTTCGGGCCTCCAAAGTTTTCAACATTTTTGCAGCCTAAGATGCATTTTAAGGCCTATTTTGGGCTGCTATCATATTCTGAACTTTCAGTGGTGCAGGATGCATGTTATTTCCATAAATATTTTTGGGAATTTCAGTGGTGTAGGATGTGGGTTAATGCCCATTTCAGGCTGCAAATGTTTTTGGGATATTCAGAGCTATCTGACACCGTTTTTGGGCAACCAACATTTTCTGGACTTTAGGGGGACTAGGATGCCTGTAAACCCCTTTTTTGGGCCTCTAAAGTTTTCAACATTTTTGCAGCCTAAGATGCATTTTAAGGCCTTTTTTTGGGCTGCTAACATATTCTGAACTTTCAGCGGTGTAGGATGCATTTTTCGTGCCATAAATATTTTTGGGAAATTCAGTGGTCTAGGATGAGGGTTAATGCCCATTTCAGGCTGCAAATGTTTTTGGGACATTCAGAGCTCTCTGACACAGTTTTTGGGCCACCAACTTTTTCTGGACTTTAGGGGTCTAGGATGCCTGTAAAGCCCTTTTTTGGACCTCCAAAGTTTTCAATATTTTTGCAGCCTAAGATGCATTTTAAGGCCTTTTTTGGGCTGCTAACATATTATGAACTTTCAGCCGTGTAGGATGCATTTTTCGTGCCATGAATATTTTTGGCAATTTCAGTGGTCTAGGATGCGGTTTAATGCCCATTTCAGGCTGCAAATATCTTTGGGACATTCAGAGCTTTCTGACACAGTTTTTAGGCCACCAACATTTTCTGGACTTTAGGGGGTCTAGGATGCCTGTAAACCCCTTTTTTGGACCTTCAAAGTTATCAACATTTTTGCAGCCTAAAATGCATTTTAAGGCCTTTTTTGGGCTGCTAACATATTCTGAACTTTCAGTGGTGTAAGATGCATTTTCCGTGCCAAAACTATTTTTGGGAATTTCAGTGGTCTAGGATGCAGGTTAATGCCCCTTATTGGCTACACATGTTTTTGGGACATTCAGAGCTCTCTGGCAGTTTTTTGGGCCACCAACATTTTCTGGACTTTAGGGGGTCTAGGATGACTGTAAACCCTTTTTTCGGGCCTCCAAAGTTTTCAACATTTTTGCAGCCTAAGGTGCATTTTAAGGCCTATTTTGGGCTGCTATCATATTCTGAACTTTCAGTGGTGCAGGATGCATGTTATTTCCATAAATATTTTTGGGAATTTCAGTGGTGTAGGATGTGGGTTAATGCCCATTTCAGGCTGCAAATGTTTTTGGGATATTCAGAGCTATCTGACACCGTTTTTGGGCAACCAACATTTTCTGGACTTTAGGGGGACTAGGATGCCTGTAAACCCCTTTTTTGGGCCTCTAAAGTTTTCAACATTTTTGCAGCCTAAGATGCATTTTAAGGCCTTTTTTTGGGCTGCTAACATATTCTGAACTTTCAGCGGTGTAGGATGCATTTTTCGTGCCATAAATATTTTTGGGAAATTCAGTGGTCTAGGATGAGGGTTAATGCCCATTTCAGGCTGCAAACGTTTTTGGGACATTCAGAGCTCTCTGACACAGTTTTTGGGCCACCAACTATTTCTGGACTTTAGGGGTCTAGGATGACTGTAAACCCCTTTTTTGGGCCTCTAAAGTTTTCAACATTTTTGCAGCCTAAAATGCATATTAAGGCCTTTTTTGGGCTGCTAACATATTCTGAACTTTCAGCGGTGTAGGATGCGTTTTTCCTGCCATAAATATTTTTGGGAATTTCAGTGGTTAAGGATGCGGGTTAATGCCCATTTCAGGCTGCAAATGTTTTTGGGACATTCAGAGCTTTCTGACACAGTTTTTAGGCCACCAACATTTTCTGGACTTTAGGGGGTCTAGGATGCCTGTAAACCCCTTTTTTGGGCCTCCAAAGTTTTCTACATTTTTGCAGCCATAAGATGCATTTTAAGGCATTTTTTGGGCTTCTAACATATTCTGAACTTTCAGGATGTAAGATGCATTTTTCGTACCATAAATATTTTTGGGAATTTCAGTCGTCTAGGATACGTGTTAATGCCCCTTCTGGGCTACAAATGTTTTTGGGATATTCAGAGCTCTCTGACACCGTTTTTGGGCATCCAACATTTTCTGGACTTTAGGGGGTCTAGGATGCCTTTAAACCCCTTTTTTTGGGCCTCCAAAGTTTTCTACATTTTTGCAGCCCGAAGATGCATGTTATGGCCTTTTTTGGGCTGCTAACATATTCTGAACTTTCAGGGTGTAAGATGCATTTTTCGTACCATAAATATTTTTGGGAATTTCAGTGGTCTAGGATGCGGGTTAATGCCCATTTCAGGCTGTAAATGTTTTTGGGACATTCAGAGCTCTCTGACACAGTTTTTAGGCCACCAACATTTTCTGGACTTTAGGGGGTCTAGGATGCCTGTAAACCCCTTTTATGGGCCTCCAAAGTTTTCTACATTTTTGCAGCCATAAGATGCATTTTAAGGCATTTTTTGGGCTTCTAACATATTCTGAACTTTCAGGGTGTAAGATGCATTTTTCGTACCATAAATATTTTTGGGAATTTCAGTGGTCTAGGATACGTGTTAATGCCCCTTATGGGCTACAAATGTTTTGGGGCTATTCAGAGCTCTCTGACACCGTTTTTTGGCCACCAACATTTTCTGGACTTTAGGGGGTCTAGGATGCCTGTAAACCCCTTTTTTGTGCCTCCAAAGTTTTCAACATTTTTGCAGCCTAAGATGCATTTTAAGGCCTTTTTTGAGCTGCTATCATATTCTGAACTTTCAGCGGTGCAGGATGCATTTTTCGCGCACAAAATATTTTTGGGAATTTCAGTGGTCTAGGATGAGGGTTAATGCCCATTTCAGGCTGCAAATGTTTTTGGGACATTCAGAGCTCTCTGACACAGTTTTTTGGCCACCAACATTTTCTGGACTTTAGGGGGTCTAGGATGCCTGTAAACCCCTTTTTTGGGCCTCCAAAGTTTTCTACATTTTTGCAGCCCTAAGATGCATGTTATGGCCTTTTTTGGGCTGCTAACATATTCTGAACTTTCAGCGGTGTAGGATGCGTTTTTCCTGCCATAAATATTTTTGGGAATTTCAGTGGTCTAGAATGCGGGTTACTGCCCATTTCAGGCTGCAAATGTTTTTGGGATATTCAGAGCTCTCTGACACTGTTTTTGGGCAACCAACATTTTCTGGACTTTTGGGGGTCTAGGATGCCTGTAAACCCCTTTTTTGTGCCTCCAAAGTTTTCAACATTTTTGCAGCCTAAGATGCATTTTAAGGCCTTTTTTGAGCTGCTATCATATTCTGAACTTTCAGCGGTGCAGGATGCATTTTTCGCGCACAAAATATTTTTGGGAATTTCAGTGGTCTAGGATGAGGGTTAATGCCCATTTCAGGCTGCAAATGTTTTTGGGACATTCAGAGCTCTCTGACACAGTTTTTGGGCCACCAACTTTTTCTGGACTTTAGGGGGTCTAGGATGACTGTAAACCCCTTTTTTGGGCCTCTAAAGTTTTCAACATTTTTGCAGCCTAAAATGCATATTAAGGCCTTTTTTGGGCTGCTAACATATTCTGAACTTTCAGTGGTGTAGGATGCATTTTTCGTGCCATAAATATTTTTGGGATTTTCAGTGCTCTAGGATGCAGGTTCATGCCCGTTATAGGCTACAAATGTTTTTGGGACATTCAGAGCTCTCTGACAGTTTTTTGGGACACCAACATTTTCTGGACTTTAGGGGGTCTAGGATGCCTGTAAACCCCCTTTTTTGGGCCTCCAAAGTTGTCTACATTTTTGCAGCCCTAAGATGCATTTTAAGGCATTTTTGGGGCTGCTAACATATTCTGAACTTTCAGGGTGTAAGATGCATTTTTCGTGCCAAAACTATTTTTGGGAATTTCAGTGGTCTAGGATGCAGGTTAATGCCCCTTATAGGCTACAAATGTTTTTGGGACATTCGGAGCTCTCTGACATTTTTTTGGGCCACCAACATTTTCTGGACTTTAGGGGGTCTAGGATGCCTGTAAACCCCTTTTTTGGGCAAGTTTTCAACATTTTTGCAGCCTAAGATGCATTTTGAGGCCTTTTTTTGGGCTGCTAACATATTCTGAACTTTCAGCGGTGTAGGATGCATTTTTCGTGCAATGAATATTTTTGGGAATTTCAGTGGTCTAGGATGCGGTTTAATACCCATTTCAGGCTGCAAATATTTTTGGGATATTCAGAACTTTCTGACACAGTTTTTAGGCCACCAACATTTTCTGGACTTTAGGGGGTCTAGGATGCCTGTAAACCCCTTTTTTGGGCCTCTAAAATTTTCAACATTTTTGCAGCCTAAGATGCATTTTAAGGCCTTTTTTTGGGCTGCTAACATATTCTGAACTTTCAGCGGTGTAGGATGCATTTTTCGTGCCATGAATAATTTTGGGATTTTCAGTGCTCTAGGATGCGGGTTAATGCCCCTTTCAGGCTGCAAATCTTTTTGAGACATTCAGAGCTCTCTGACCCTGTTTTTAGGCCACCAACATTTTCTGGACTTCAGGAGGTCTAGGATGCCTGTAAACCCCTTTTTTGGGCCTCCAAAGTTTTCGGCATGTTTGCAGCCCTAAAATGCATTTTAAGGCATTTTTTGGGCTGCTAACATATTCTGAACTTTCAGGATGTAAGATGCATTTTTTGTGCCAAAACAATTTTTGGGAATTTCAGTGGTCTAGGATGCAGGTTAATGCCCCTTATAGGCTACAAATGTTTTTGGGACATTCAGAGCTCTCTGACAGTTTTTTGGGCCACCAACATTTTCTGGACTTTAGGGGGTCTAGGATGCCTGTAAACCCCTTTTTTGGACCTCCAAAGTTTTCAATATTTTTGCAGCCTAAAATGCATTTTAAGGCCTTTTTTGCGCTGCTAACATATTCTGAACTTTCAGCGGTGTAGGATGCATTTTTCGTGCCATGAATATTTTTGGGAATTTCAGTGGTCTAGGATGCGGGTTAATGCCCATTTCAGGCTGCAAATGTTTTTGGGATATTCAGAGCTCTCTGACACCGTTTTGGGCAACCAACATTTTCTGGACTTTAGGGGGTCTAGGATGCCTGTAAACCCCTTTTTTGGGCCTCTAAAGTTTTCAACATGTTTGCAGCCTAAGATGCATATTAAGGCCTTTTTTGGGCTGCTATCATATTCTGAACTTTCAGTGGTGCAGGATGCATGTTATTTCCATAAATATTTTTGGGAATTTCAGTGGTCTAGGATGCAGGTTAATGCCCATTTCAGGCTGCAAATGTTTTTGGGATATTCAGAGCTCTCTGACACCGTTTTTGGGCCACCAACATTTTCTGGACTTTAGGGGGTCTAGGATGCCTGTAAACCCCTTTTTTGGGCCTCCAAAGTTTTCTACATTTTTACAGCCCTAAGGTGCATGTTATGGCTTTTTTTGGGCTGCTAACATATTCTGAACTTTCAGTGGTGTAGGATGCATTTTTCGTGCCATAAATATTTTTGGGAATTTCAGTGGTCTAGGATGCGGGTTAATGCCCATTTCAGGCTGCAAATGTTTTTGGGATATTCAGAGCTTTCTGACACAGTTTTTAGGCCACCAACATTTTCTGGACTTTAGGGGGTCTAGAATGCCTGTAAACCCCTTTTTGGGCCTCCAAAGTTTTCTACATTTTTGCAGCCATAAGATGCATTTTAAGGCATTTTTTGGGCTTCTAACATATTCTGAATTTTCAGGGTGTAAGATGCATTTTTTGTGCCATAAATATTTTTGGGAATTTCAGTGGTCTAGGATGCGGGTTAATGCCCATTTCAGGCTGCAAATGTTTTTGGGATATTCAGAGCTCTCTGACACCGTTTTTGGGCCACCAACATTTTCTGGACTTTAGGGGGTCTAGGATGCCTGTAAACCCCTTTTTTGGGCCTCCAAAGTTTTCAACATTTTTGCAGCCTAAGATGGATTTTAAGGCCTTTATTTGGCTGCTATCATATTCTGAGCTTTCAGGGGTGTAGGATGCATTTTTTCATGCACAAAATATTTTTGGGGATTTCAGTGGTCTAGGATGCGGTTTAATGCCCATTTCAGGCTGCAAATATCTTTGGGACATTCAGAGCTTTCTGACACAGTTTTTAGGCCACCAAAATTTTCTGGACTTTAGGGGGTCTAGGATGCCTGTAAACCCCTTTTTTGGACCTTCAAAGTTATCAATATTTTTGCAGCCTAAGATGCATTTTAAGGCCTTTTTTGGGCTGCTAACATATTCTGAACTTTCAGTGGTGTAAGATGCATTTTCCGTGCCAAAACTATTTTTGGGAATTTCAGTGGTCTAGGATGCAGGTTAATGCCCCTTATTGGCTACACATGTTTTTGGGACATTCAGAGCTCTCTGACAGTTTTTTGGGCCACCAACATTTTCTGGACTTTAGGGGGTCTAGGATGCCTGTAAACCCCTTTTTTGGACCTCCAAAGTTTTCAATATTTTTGCAGCCTAAGATGCATTTTAAGGCCTTTTTTGGGCTGCTGACATATTCTTAACTTTCAGCGGTGTAGGATGCATTTTTCGTGCCATGAATATTTTTGGGAATTTCAGTGGTCTAGGATGCGGGTTAATGCCCATTTCAGGCTGCAAATGTTTTTGGGATATTCAGAGCTCTCTGACACCGTTTTTGGGCCACCAACATTTTCTGGACTTTAGGGGGTCTAGGATGACTGTAAACCCCTTTTTTGGGCCTCTAAAGTTTTCAACATTTTTTCAGCCTAAGATGCATTTTAAGGCCTTTTTTTGGGCTGCTAACATGTTCTGGACTTTCAGCGGTGTAGGGTGCATTTTTCGTGCCATAAATATTTTTGGTAATTTCAGTGGTCTAGGATGCAGGTTAATGCCCATTTCAGGCTCCAAATATTTTTGGGACATTCAGAGCTTTCTGACACAGTTTTTAGGCCACCAACATTTTCTGGACTTTAGGGGGTCTAGGATGCCTGTAAACCCCTTTTTTGGACCTCCAAAGTTTTCAATATTTTTGCAGCCTAAGATGCATTTCAAGGCCTTTTTTGGGCTGCTAACATATTCTGAACTTTCAGTGGTGCAGGATGCATGTTATTTCCATAAATACTTTTGGGAATTTCAGTGGTCTAGGATGCGGGTTAATGCCCATTTCAGGCTGCAAATGTTTTTGGGACATTCCGAGCTTTCTGACACAGTTTCAAGGCCACCAACATTTTCTGGACTTTAGGGGGTCTAGGATGACGGTAAACCCCTTTTTTGGGCCTCCAAAGTCTTCAACATTTTTGCAGCCTAAGATGCATTTTAAGGCCTTTTTTGGACTGCTTACATATTCTGAACTTTCAGCGGTGTAGGATGCATTTTTCGTGCCATGAATATTTTTGGGAATTTCAGTGGTCTAGGATGCGGTTTAATACCCATTTCAGGCTGCAAATATTTTTGGGACATCCAGAGCTTTCTGACACAGTTTTTAGGCCACCAACATTTTCTGGACTTTAGGGGGTCTAGGATGCCTGTAAACCCCTTTTTTGGACCTCCAAAGTTTTCAATATTTTTGCAGCCTAAGATGCATTTCAAGGCCTTTTTTGGGCTGCTAACATATTCTGAACTTTCAACGGTGTAGGATGCATTTTTCGTGCCATGAATATTTTTGGGAATTTCAGTGGTCTAGGATGTGGTTTAATGCCCATTTCAGGCTGCAAATATTTTTGGGACATTCAGAGCTTTCTGACACCGTGTTTGGCCAACCAACATTTTCTGGACTTTAGGGGGTCTAGGATGCCTGTAAACCCCTTTTTTGTGCCTCCAATGTTTTCAACATTTTTGCAGCCTAAGATGCATTTTAAGGCCTTTTTTGGGCTGCTATCATATTCTGAACTTTCAGGGGTGTAGGATGCATTTTTCGTGCCCAAAATATTTTTGGGAATTTCAGTGGTCTAGGATGCGGGTTAATGCCCATTTCAGGCTGCAAATGTTTTTGGGACATTCCGAGCTTTCTGACGCAGTTTCTAGGCCACCAACATTTTCTGGACTTTAAGGGGTCTAGGATGACTGTAAACCCCTTTTTTGGGCCTCCAAAGTTTTCAACATTTTTGCAGCCTAAGATGATTTTTAGGCCTTTTTTGGGCTGCTATCATATTCTGAACTTTCAGTGGTGCAGGATGCATGTTATTTCCATAAATACTTTTGGGAATTTCAGTGGTCTACGATGCGGGTTAATGCCCATTTCAGGCTGCAAATGTTTTTGGGATATTCAGAGCTCTCTGACACAGTTTTTAGGCCACCAACATTTTCTGAACTTTAGGGGGTCTAGGATGCCTGTAAACCCCTTTTTTGGGGCTCCAAAGTTTTCTACATTTTTGCAGCCATAAGATGCATTTTAAGGCATTTTTCTGGGCTTCTAACATATTCTGAACTTTCAGCGGTGCAGGATGCATTTTTCGCGCACAAAATATTTTTGGGAATTTCAGTGGTCTAGGATGAGGGTTAATGCCCATTTCAGGCTGCAAATGTTTTTGGGACATTCAGAGCTCTCTGACACAGTTTTTGGGCCACCAACTTTTTCTGGACTTTAGGGGGTCTAGGATGACTGTAAACCCCTTTTTTGGGCCTCTAAAGTTTTCAACATTTTTGCAGCCTAAAATGCATATTAAGGCCTTTTTTGGGCTGCTAACATATTCTGAACTTTCAGTGGTGTAGGATGCATTTTTCGTGCCATAAATATTTTTGGGATTTTCAGTGCTCTAGGATGCGGGTTAATGTCCCTTTCAGGCTGCAAATGTTTTTGAGACATTCAGAGCTCTCTGACCCTGTTTTTGGGCCACCAACATTTTCTGGACTTCAGGGGGTCTAGGATGTCTGTAAACCCCTTTTTTGGGCCTCCAATGTTTTCTGCATGTTTGCAGCCCTAAAATGCATTTTAAGGCATTTTTTGGGCTGCTAACATATTCTGAACTTTCAGGATGTAAGTTGCATTTTTTGTGCCAAAACAATTTTTGGGAATTTCAGTGGTCTAGGATGCAGGTTCATGCCCGTTATAGGCTACAAATGTTTTTGGGACATTCAGAGCTCTCTGACAGTTTTTTGGGACACCAACATTTTCTGGACTTTAGGGGGTCTAGGATGCCTGTAAACCCCCTTTTTTGGGCCTCCAAAGTTGTCTACATTTTTGCAGCCCTAAGATGCATTTTAAGGCATTTTTGGGGCTGCTAACATATTCTGAACTTTCAGGGTGTAAGATGCATTTTTCGTGCCAAAACTATTTTTGGGAATTTCAGTGGTCTAGGATGCAGGTTAATGCCCCTTATAGGCTACAAATGTTTTTGGGACATTCGGAGCTCTCTGACATTTTTTTGGGCCACCAACATTTTCTGGACTTTAGGGGGTCTAGGATGCCTGTAAACCCCTTTTTTGGGCAAGTTTTCAACATTTTTGCAGCCTAAGATGCATTTTGAGGCCTTTTTTTGGGCTGCTAACATATTCTGAACTTTCAGCGGTGTAGGATGCATTTTTCGTGCAATGAATATTTTTGGGAATTTCAGTGGTCTAGGATGCGGTTTAATACCCATTTCAGGCTGCAAATATTTTTGGGACATTCAGAACTTTCTGACACAGTTTTTAGGCCACCAACATTTTCTGGACTTTAGGGGGTCTAGGATGCCTGTAAACCCCTTTTTTGGGCCTCTAAAATTTTCAACATTTTTGCAGCCTAAGATGCATTTTAAGGCCTTTTTTTGGGCTGCTAACATATTCTGAACTTTCAGCGGTGTAGGATGCATTTTTCGTGCCATGAATAATTTTGGGATTTTCAGTGCTCTAGGATGCGGGTTAATGCCCCTTTCAGGCTGCAAATCTTTTTGAGACATTCAGAGCTCTCTGACCCTGTTTTTAGGCCACCAACATTTTCTGGACTTCAGGAGGTCTAGGATGCCTGTAAACCCCTTTTTTGGGCCTCCAAAGTTTTCGGCATGTTTGCAGCCCTAAAATGCATTTTAAGGCATTTTTTGGGCTGCTAACATATTCTGAACTTTCAGGATGTAAGATGCATTTTTTGTGCCAAAACAATTTTTGGGAATTTCAGTGGTCTAGGATGCAGGTTAATGCCCCTTATAGGCTACAAATGTTTTTGGGACATTCAGAGCTCTCTGACAGTTTTTTGGGCCACCAACATTTTCTGGACTTTAGGGGGTCTAGGATGCCTGTAAACCCCTTTTTTGGACCTCCAAAGTTTTCAATATTTTTGCAGCCTAAAATGCATTTTAAGGCCTTTTTTGGGCTGCTAACATATTCTGAACTTTCAGCGGTGTAGGATGCATTTTTCGTGCCATGAATATTTTTGGGAATTTCAGTGGTCTAGGATGCGGGTTAATGCCCATTTCAGGCTGCAAATGTTTTTGGGATATTCAGAGCTCTCTGACACCGTTTTGGGCAACCAACATTTTCTGGACTTTAGGGGGTCTAGGATGCCTGTAAACCCCTTTTTTGGGCCTCTAAAGTTTTCAACATGTTTGCAGCCTAAGATGCATATTAAGGCCTTTTTTGGGCTGCTATCATATTCTGAACTTTCAGTGGTGCAGGATGCATGTTATTTCCATAAATATTTTTGGGAATTTCAGTGGTCTAGGATGCAGGTTAATGCCCATTTCAGGCTGCAAATGTTTTTGGGATATTCAGAGCTCTCTGACACCGTTTTTGGGCCACCAACATTTTCTGGACTTTAGGGGGTCTAGGATGCCTGTAAACCCCTTTTTTGGGCCTCCAAAGTTTTCTACATTTTTACAGCCCTAAGGTGCATGTTATGGCTTTTTTTGGGCTGCTAACATATTCTGAACTTTCAGTGGTGTAGGATGCATTTTTCGTGCCATAAATATTTTTGGGAATTTCAGTGGTCTAGGATGCGGGTTAATGCCCATTTCAGGCTGCAAATGTTTTTGGGATATTCAGAGCTTTCTGACACAGTTTTTAGGCCACCAACATTTTCTGGACTTTAGGGGGTCTAGAATGCCTGTAAACCCCTTTTTGGGCCTCCAAAGTTTTCTACATTTTTGCAGCCATAAGATGCATTTTAAGGCATTTTTTGGGCTTCTAACATATTCTGAATTTTCAGGGTGTAAGATGCATTTTTTGTGCCATAAATATTTTTGGGAATTTCAGTGGTCTAGGATGCGGGTTAATGCCCATTTCAGGCTGCAAATGTTTTTGGGATATTCAGAGCTCTCTGACACCGTTTTTGGGCCACCAACATTTTCTGGACTTTAGGGGGTCTAGGATGCCTGTAAACCCCTTTTTTGGGCCTCCAAAGTTTTCAACATTTTTGCAGCCTAAGATGGATTTTAAGGCCTTTATTTGGCTGCTATCATATTCTGAGCTTTCAGGGGTGTAGGATGCATTTTTTCATGCACAAAATATTTTTGGGGATTTCAGTGGTCTAGGATGCGGTTTAATGCCCATTTCAGGCTGCAAATATCTTTGGGACATTCAGAGCTTTCTGACACAGTTTTTAGGCCACCAAAATTTTCTGGACTTTAGGGGGTCTAGGATGCCTGTAAACCCCTTTTTTGGACCTTCAAAGTTATCAACATTTTTGCAGCCTAAGATGCATTTTAAGGCCTTTTTTGGGCTGCTAACATATTCTGAACTTTCAGTGGTGTAAGATGCATTTTCCGTGCCAAAACTATTTTTGGGAATTTCAGTGGTCTAGGATGCAGGTTAATGCCCCTTATTGGCTACACATGTTTTTGGGACATTCAGAGCTCTCTGACAGTTTTTTGGGCCACCAACATTTTCTGGACTTTAGGGGGTCTAGGATGCCTGTAAACCCCTTTTTTGGACCTCCAAAGTTTTCAATATTTTTGCAGCCTAAGATGCATTTTAAGGCCTTTTTTGGGCTGCTGACATATTCTTAACTTTCAGCGGTGTAGGATGCATTTTTCGTGCCATGAATATTTTTGGGAATTTCAGTGGTCTAGGATGCGGGTTAATGCCCATTTCAGGCTGCAAATGTTTTTGGGATATTCAGAGCTCTCTGACACCGTTTTTGGGCCACCAACATTTTCTGGACTTTAGGGGGTCTAGGATGACTGTAAACCCCTTTTTTGGGCCTCTAAAGTTTTCAACATTTTTTCAGCCTAAGATGCATTTTAAGGCCTTTTTTTGGGCTGCTAACATGTTCTGGACTTTCAGCGGTGTAGGGTGCATTTTTCGTGCCATAAATATTTTTGGTAATTTCAGTGGTCTAGGATGCAGGTTAATGCCCATTTCAGGCTCCAAATATTTTTGGGACATTCAGAGCTTTCTGACACAGTTTTTAGGCCACCAACATTTTCTGGACTTTAGGGGGTCTAGGATGCCTGTAAACCCCTTTTTTGGACCTCCAAAGTTTTCAATATTTTTGCAGCCTAAGATGCATTTCAAGGCCTTTTTTGGGCTGCTAACATATTCTGAACTTTCAGTGGTGCAGGATGCATGTTATTTCCATAAATACTTTTGGGAATTTCAGTGGTCTAGGATGCGGGTTAATGCCCATTTCAGGCTGCAAATGTTTTTGGGACATTCCGAGCTTTCTGACACAGTTTCAAGGCCACCAACATTTTCTGGACTTTAGGGGGTCTAGGATGACGGTAAACCCCTTTTTTGGGCCTCCAAAGTCTTCAACATTTTTGCAGCCTAAGATGCATTTTAAGGCCTTTTTTGGACTGCTTACATATTCTGAACTTTCAGCGGTGTAGGATGCATTTTTCGTGCCATGAATATTTTTGGGAATTTCAGTGGTCTAGGATGCGGTTTAATACCCATTTCAGGCTGCAAATATTTTTGGGACATCCAGAGCTTTCTGACACAGTTTTTAGGCCACCAACATTTTCTGGACTTTAGGGGGTCTAGGATGCCTGTAAACCCCTTTTTTGGACCTCCAAAGTTTTCAATATTTTTGCAGCCTAAGATGCATTTCAAGGCCTTTTTTGGGCTGCTAACATATTCTGAACTTTCAACGGTGTAGGATGCATTTTTCGTGCCATGAATATTTTTGGGAATTTCAGTGGTCTAGGATGTGGTTTAATGCCCATTTCAGGCTGCAAATATTTTTGGGACATTCAGAGCTTTCTGACACCGTGTTTGGCCAACCAACATTTTCTGGACTTTAGGGGGTCTAGGATGCCTGTAAACCCCTTTTTTGTGCCTCCAATGTTTTCAACATTTTTGCAGCCTAAGATGCATTTTAAGGCCTTTTTTGGGCTGCTATCATATTCTGAACTTTCAGGGGTGTAGGATGCATTTTTCGTGCCCAAAATATTTTTGGGAATTTCAGTGGTCTAGGATGCGGGTTAATGCCCATTTCAGGCTGCAAATGTTTTTGGGACATTCCGAGCTTTCTGACGCAGTTTCTAGGCCACCAACATTTTCTGGACTTTAAGGGGTCTAGGATGACTGTAAACCCCTTTTTTGGGCCTCCAAAGTTTTCAACATTTTTGCAGCCTAAGATGATTTTTAGGCCTTTTTTGGGCTGCTATCATATTCTGAACTTTCAGTGGTGCAGGATGCATGTTATTTCCATAAATACTTTTGGGAATTTCAGTGGTCTACGATGCGGGTTAATGCCCATTTCAGGCTGCAAATGTTTTTGGGATATTCAGAGCTCTCTGACACAGTTTTTAGGCCACCAACATTTTCTGAACTTTAGGGGGTCTAGGATGCCTGTAAACCCCTTTTTTGGGGCTCCAAAGTTTTCTACATTTTTGCAGCCATAAGATGCATTTTAAGGCATTTTTCTGGGCTTCTAACATATTCTGAACTTTCAGCGGTGCAGGATGCATGTTATTTCCATAAATACTTTTGGGAATTTCAGTGGTCTACGATGCGGGTTAATGCCCATTTCAGGCTGCAAATGTTTTTGGGATATTCAGAGCTCTCTGACACAGTTTTTAGGCCACCAACATTTTCTGAACTTTAGGGGGTCTAGGATGCCTGTAAACCCTTTTTTGGGGCTCCAAAGTTTTCTACATTTTTGCAGACATAAGATGCATTTTAAGGCATTTTTCTGGGCTTCTAACATATTCTGAACTTTCAGCGGTGCAGGATGCATTTTTCGTGCCATAAATATTTTTGGGAATTTCAGTGGTCTAGGATGCGGGTTAATGCCCATTTCAGGCTGCAAATGTTTTTGGGACATTCCGAGCTTTCTGACACAGTTTCTAGGCCACCAACATTTTCTGGACTTTAGGGGGTCTAGGATGACTGTAAACCCCTTTTTTGGGCCCCCAAAGTTTTCAACATTTTTGCAGCCTAAGATGCATTTTAAGGCCTTTTTTGGACTGCTTACATATTCTGAACTTTCAGCGGTGTAGGATGCATTTTTCGTGCCATGAATATTTTTGGGAATTTCAGTGGTCTAGGATGCGGTTTAATACCCATTTCAGGCTGCAAATATTTTTGGGACATCCAGAGCTTTCTGACAGTTTTTAGGCAACCAACATTTTCTGGACTTTAGGGGGTCTAGGATGCCTGTAAACCCCTTTTTTGGACCTCCAAAGTTTTCAATATTTTTGCAGCCTAAGATGCATTTCAAGGCCTTTTTTGGGCTGCTAACATATTCTGAACTTTCAGCGGTGTAGGATGCATTTTTCATGCCATGAATATTTTTGGGAATTTCAGTGGTCTAGGATGTGGTTTAATGCCTATTTCAGGCTGCAAATATTTTTGGGACATTCAGAGCTTTCTGACACCGTGTTTGGCCAACCAACATTTTCTGGACTTTAGGGGGTCTAGGATGCCTGTAAACCCCTTTTTTGTGCCTCCAATGTTTTCAACATTTTTGCAGCCTAAGATGCATTTTAAGGCCTTTTTTGGGCTGCTATCATATTCTGAACTTTCAGGGGTGTAGGATGCATTTTTCGTGCCCAAAATATTTTTGGGAATTTCAGTGGTCTAGGATGCGGGTTAATGCCCATTTCAGGCTGCAAATGTTTTTGGGACATTCCGAGCTTTCTGACACAGTTTCTAGGCCACCAACATTTTCTGGACTTTAAGGGGTCTAGGATGACTGTAAACCCCTTTTTTGGGCCTCCAAAGTTTTCAACATTTTTGCAGCCTAAGATGATTTTTAGGCCTTTTTTGGGCTGCTATCATATTCTGAACTTTCAGTGGTGCAGGATGCATGTTATTTCCATAAATACTTTTGGGAATTTCAGTGGTCTACGATGCGGGTTAATGCCCATTTCAGGCTGCAAATGTTTTTGGGATATTCAGAGCTCTCTGACACAGTTTTTAGGCCACCAACATTTTCTGAACTTTAGGGGGTCTAGGATGCCTGTAAACCCCTTTTTTGGGGCTCCAAAGTTTTCTACATTTTTGCAGCCATAAGATGCATTTTAAGGCATTTTTCTGGGCTTCTAACATATTCTGAACTTTCAGCGGTGCAGGATGCATTTTTCGTGCCATAAATATTTTTGGGAATTTCAGTGGTCTAGGATGCGGGTTAATGCCCATTTCAGGCTGTAAATGTTTTTGGGACATTCAGAGCTCTCTGACACAGTTTTTGGGCCACCAACATTTTCCGGACTTTAGGGGGTCTAGGATGACTGTAAACCCCTTTTTTGGGCCTCCAAAGTTTTCAACATTTTTGCAGCCTAAGATGATTTTTAGGCCTTTTTTGGGCTGCTATCATATTCTGAACTTTCAGTGGTGCAGGATGCATGTTATTTCCATAAATACTTTTGGGAATTTCAGTGGTCTAGGATGCGGGTTAATGCCCATTTCAGGCTGCAAATGTTTTTGGGACATTCCGAGCTTTCTGACACAGTTTCTAGGCCACCAACATTTTCTGGACTTTAGGGGGTCTAGGATGACTGTAAACCCCTTTTTTGGGCCTCCAAAGTTTTCAAAATTTTTGCAGCCTAAGATGATTTTTAGGCCTTTTTTGGGCTGCTATCATATTCTGAACTTTCAGTGGTGCAGGATGCATGTTATTTCCATAAATACTTTTGGGAATTTCAGTGGTCTAGGATGCGGGTTAATGCCCATTTCAGGCTGCAGATGTTTTTGGGACATTCCGAGCTTTCTGACACAGTTTCTAGGCCACCAACATTTTCTGGACTTTAGGGGGTCTAGGATGACTGTAAACCCCTTTTTTGGGCCTCCAAAGTTTTTAACATTTTTGCAGCCTAAGATGCATTTTAAGGCCTTTTTTGGGCTGCTATCATATTCTGAACTTTCAGCGGTGTAGGATGCATTTTTCGTGCCATAAATATTTTTGGGAATTTCAGTGGTCTAGGATGCGGGTTAATGCCCATTTCAGGCTGCAGATGTTTTTGGGACATTCCGAGCTTTCTGACACAGTTTCTAGGCCACCAACATTTTCTGGACTTTAGTGGGTCTAGGATGACTGTAAACCCCTTTTTTGGACCTCCAAAGTTTTTAACATTTTTGCAGCCTAAGATGCATTTTAAGGCCTTTTTTGGGCTGCTATCATATTCTGAACTTTCAGGGGTGTAGGATGCATTTTTCGTGCCATAAATATTTTTGGGAATTTCAGTGGTCTAGAATGCGGGTTAATGCCCATTTCAGGCTGCAAATGTTTTTGGGATATTCCGAGCTCTCTGACACCGTTTTTGGGCAACCAACATTTTCTGGACTTTAGGGGGTCTAGGATGCCTGTAAACCCCTTTTTTGGGCCTCCATAGTTTTCAACATTTTTGCAGCCTAAGATGCATTTTAAGGCCTTTTTTGGGCTGCTATCATATTCCGAACTTTCAGTGGTGCAGGATGCATGTTATTTCCATAAATATTTTGGGAATTTCAGTGGCTAAGATGCGGGTTAATGCCCATTTCAGGCTGCAAATGTTTTTGGGACATTCCGAGCTTTCTGACACAGTTTCTAGGCCACCAGCATTTTCTGGACTTTAGGGGGTCTAGGATGACTGTAAACCCCTTTTTTGGGCCTCCAAAGTTTTCTACATTTTTGCAGCCATAAGATGCATTTTAAGGCATTTTTCTGGGCTTCTAACATATTCTGAACTTTCAGCGGTGCAGGATGCATTTTTCGTGCCATAAATATTTTTGGGAATTTCAGTGGTCTAGGATGCGGGTTAATGCCCATTTCAGGCTGCAAATGTTTTTGGGACATTCAGAGCTCTCTGACACAGTTTTTGGGCCACCAACATTTTCCGGACTTTAGGGGGTCTAGGATGACTGTAAACCCCTTTTTTGGGCCTCTAAAGTTTTCAACATTTTTGCAGCCTAAGATGCATGTTATGGCCTTTTTTGGGCTGCTAACATATTCTGAACTTTCAGCGGTGTAGGATGCATTTTTCGTGCCATAAATATTTTTGGGAATTTCAGTGGTCTAGGATGCGGGTTAATGCCCATTTCAGGCAGCAGATGTTTTTGGGACATTCCGAGCTTTCTGACACAGTTTCTAGGCCACCAACATTTTCTGGACTTTAGGGGGTCTAGGATGACTGTAAACCCCTTTTTTGGGCCTCTAAAGTTTTCAACATTTTTGCAGCCTAAGATGCATTTTAAGGCCTTTTTTGAGCTGCTATCATATTCTGAACTTTCAGGAGTGTAGGATGCATTTTTCGTGCCATAAATATTTTTGGGAATTTCAGTGGTCTAGAATGCGGGTTAATGCCCATTTCAGGCTGCAAATGTTTTTGGGATATTCAGAACTCTCTGACACCGTTTTTGGGCAACCAATATTTTCTGGACTTTAGGGGGTCTAGGATGCCTGTAAACCCCTGTTTTGGGCCTCCAAAGTTTTCAACATTTTTGCAGCCTAAGATGCATTTTAAGGCCTTTTTTGGGCTGCTATCATATTCTGAACTTTCAGTGGTGCAGGATGCATGTTATTTCCATAAATATTTTGGGAATTTCAGTGGCTAAGATGCGGGTTAATGCCCATTTCAGGCTGCAAATGTTTTTGGGATATTCAGAGCTCTCTGACACTGTTTTTGGGCCACCAACATTTTCTGGACTTTAGGGGGTCTAGGATGCCTGTAAACCCCTTTTTTGGGCCTCCAAAGTTTTCTACATTTTTGCAGCCCTAAGATGCATGTTATGGCCTTTTTTGGGCTGCTAACATATTCTGAACTTTCAGCGGTGTAGGATGCGTTTTTCCTGCCATAAATATTTTTGGGAATTTCAGTGGTCTAGAATGCGGGTTACTGCCCATTTCAGGCTGCAAATGTTTTTGGGATATTCAGAGCTCTCTGACACCTTTTTTGGGCAACCAACATTTTCTGGACTTTTGGGGGTCTAGGATGCCTGTAAACCCCTTTTTTGTGCCTCCAAAGTTTTCAACATTTTTGCAGCCTAAGATGCATTTTAAGGCCTTTTTTGAGCTGCTATCATATTCTGAACTTTCAGCGGTGCAGGATGCATTTTTCGCGCACAAAATATTTTTGGGAATTTCAGTGGTCTAGGATGAGGGTTAATGCCCATTTCAGGCTGCAAATGTTTTTGGGACATTCAGAGCTCTCTGACACAGTTTTTGGGCCACCAACTTTTTCTGGACTTCAGGGGGTCTAGGATGTCTGTAAACCCCTTTTTTGGGCCTCCAATGTTTTCTGCATGTTTGCAGCCCTAAAATGCATTTTAAGGCATTTTTTGGGCTGCTAACATATTCTGAACTTTCAGGATGTAAGATGCATTTTTTGTGCCAAAACAATTTTTGGGAATTTCAGTGGTCTAGGATGCAGGTTCATGCCCCTTATAGGCTACAAATGTTTTTGGGACATTCAGAGCTCTCTGACAGTTTTTTGGGACACCAACATTTTCTGGACTTTAGGGGGTCTAGGATGCCTGTAAACCCCCTTTTTTGGGCCTCCAAAGTTGTCTACATTTTTGCAGCTCTAAAATGCATTTTAAGGCATTTTTGGGGCTGCTAACATATTCTGAACTTTCAGGGTGTAAGATGCATTTTTCGTGCCAAAACTATTTTTGGGAATTTCAGTGGTCTAGGATGCAGGTTAATGCCCCTTATAGGCTACAAATGTTTTTGGGACATTCGGAGCTCTCTGACATTTTTTTGGGCCACCAACATTTTCTGGACTTTAGGGGGTCTAGGATGCCTGTAAACCCCTTTTTTGGGCAAGTTTTCAACATTTTTGCAGCCTAAGATGCATTTTGAGGCCTTTTTTTGGGCTGCTAACATATTCTGAACTTTCAGCGGTGTAGGATGCATTTTTCGTGCCATGAATAATTTTGGGATTTTCAGTGCTCTAGGATGCGGGTTAATGCCCCTTTCAGGCTGCAAATCTTTTTGAGACATTCAGAGCTCTCTGACCCTGTTTTTAGGCCACCAACATTTTCTGGACTTCAGGAGGTCTAGGATGCCTGTAAACCCCTTTTTTGGGCCTACAAAGTTTTCGGCATGTTTGCAGCCCTAAAATGCATTTTAAGGCATTTTTTGGGCTGCTAACATATTCTGAACTTTCAGGATGTAAGATGCATTTTTTGTGCCAAAACAATTTTTGGGAATTTCAGTGGTCTAGGATGCAGGTTAATGCCCCTTATAGGCTACAAATGTTTTTGGGACATTCAGAGCTCTCTGACAGTTTTTTGGGCCACCAACATTTTCTGGACTTTAGGGGGTCTAGGATGCCTGTAAACCCCTTTTTTGGACCTCCAAAGTTTTCAATATTTTTGCAGCCTAAGATGCATTTTAAGGCCTTTTTTGGGCTGCTAACATATTCTGAACTTTCAGCGGTGTAGGATGCATTTTTCGTGCCATGAATATTTTTGGGAATTTCAGTGGTCTAGGATGCGGGTTAATGCCCATTTCAGGCTGCAAATATTTTTGGGATATTCAGAACTTTCTGACACAGTTTTTAGGCCACCAACATTTTCTGGACTTTAGGGGGTCTAGGATGCCTGTAAACCCTTTTTTGGACCTCCAAATTTGTCAATATTTTTGCAGCCTAAGATGCATTTTAAGGCCTTTTTTTGGCTGCTAACATATTCTGAACTTTCAGCGGTGTAGGATGCATTTTTCGTGCCATGAATATTTTTGGGAATTTCAGTGGTCTAGGATGCGGGTTAATGCCCATTTCAGGCTGCAAATGTTTTTGGGATATTCAGAGCTCTCTGACACCGTTTTTGGGCAACCAACATTTTCTGGACTTTAGGGGGTCTAGGATGCCTGTAAACCCCTTTTTTGGGCCTCGAAAGTTTTCAACATGTTTGCAGCCTAAGATGCATATTAAGGCCTTTTTTGGGCTGCTCTCATATTCTGAACTTTCAGTGGTGCAGGATGCATGTTATTTCCATAAATATTTTTGGGAATTTCAGTGGTCTAGGATGCGGGTTAATGCCCATTTCAGGCTGCAAATGTTTTTGGGATATTCAGAGCTCTCTGACACCGTTTTTGGGCCACCAACATTTTCTGGACTTTAGGGGGTCTAGGATGCCTGTAAACCCCTTTTTTGGGCCTCCAAAGTTTTCTACATTTTTGCAGCCCTAAGGTGCATGTTATGGCCTTTTTTGGGCTGCTAACATATTCTGAACTTTCAGTGGTGTAGGATGCATTTTTCGTGCCAAAAATATTTTTGGGAATTTCAGTGGTCTAGGATGCGGGTTAATGCCCATTTCAGGCTGCAAATGTTTTTGGGATATTCAGAGCTTTCTGACACAGTTTTTAGGCCACCAACATTTTCTGGACTTTAGGGGGTCTAGAATGCCTGTAAACCCCTTTTTGGGCCTCCAAAGTTTTCTACATTTTTGCAGCCATAAGATGCATTTTAAGGCATTTTTTGGGCTTCTAACATATTCTGAATTTTCAGGGTGTAAGATGCATTTTTTGTGCCATAAATATTTTTGGGAATTTCAGTGGTCTAGGATGCGGGTTAATGCCCATTTCAGGCTGCAAATGTTTTTGGGATATTCAGAGCTCTCTGACACCGTTTTTGGGCCACCAACATTTTCTGGACTTTAGGGGGTCTAGGATGCCTGTAAACCCCTTTTTTGGGCCTCCAAAGTTTTTAACATTTGTGCAGCCTAAGATGCATTTTAAGGCCTTTTTTGAGCTGCTAACATATTCTGAAATTTCAGGGGTTATAATGCATTTTTCGTGCACAAAATATTTTTGGGATTTTCAGTGCTCTAGGATGCGGGTTAATGCCCCTTTCCGGCTGCAAATGTTTTTGAGACATTCAGAGCACTCTGACCCTGTTTTTGGGCCACCAACATTTTCTGGACTTTAGGGGTCTAGGATGCCTGTAAAGCCCTTTTTTGGACCTCCAAAGTTTTCAATATTTTTGCAGCCTAATATGCATTTTAAGGCCTTTTTTGGGCTGCTAACATATTCTGAACTTTCAGCCGTGTAGGATGCATTTTTCGTGCCATGAATATTTTTGGGAATTTCAGTGGTCTAGGATGCGGTTTAATGCCCATTTCAGGCTGCAAATATCTTTGGGACATTCAGAGCTTTCTGACACAGTTTTTAGGCCACCAACATTTTCTGGACTTTAGGGGGTCTAGGATGCCTGTAAACCCCTTTTTTGGACCTTCAAAGTTATCAACATTTTTGCAGCCTAAAATGCATTTTAAGGCCTTTTTTGGGCTGCTAACATATTCTGAACTTTCAGTGGTGTAAGATGCATTTTCCGTGCCAAAACTGTTTTTGGGAATTTCAGTGGTCTAGGATGCAGGTTAATGCCCCTTATTGGCTACACATGTTTTTGGGACATTCAGAGCTCTCTGGCAGTTTTTTGGGCCACCAACATTTTCTGGACTTTAGGGGGTCTAGGATGACTGTAAACCCCTTTTTCGGGCCTCCAAAGTTTTCAACATTTTTGCAGCCTAAGGTGCATTTTAAGGCCTATTTTGGGCTGCTATCATATTCTGAACTTTCAGTGGTGCAGGATGCATGTTATTTCCATAAATATTTTTGGGAATTTCAGTGGTGTAGGATGTGGGTTAATGCCCATTTCAGGCTGCAAATGTTTTTGGGATATTCAGAGCTATCTGACACCGTTTTTGGGCAACCAACATTTTCTGGACTTTAGGGGGACTAGGATGCCTGTAAACCCCTTTTTTGGGCCTCTAAAGTTTTCAACATTTTTGCAGCCTAAGATGCATTTTAAGGCCTTTTTTTGGGCTGCTAACATATTCTGAACTTTCAGCGGTGTAGGATGCATTTTTCGTGCCATAAATATTTTTGGGAAATTCAGTGGTCTAGGATGAGGGTTAATGCCCATTTCAGGCTGCAAATGTTTTTGGGACATTCAGAGCTCTCTGACACAGTTTTTGGGCCACCAACTATTTCTGGACTTTAGGGGTCTAGGATGACTGTAAACCCCTTTTTTGGGCCTCTAAAGTTTTCAACATTTTTGCAGCCTAAAATGCATATTAAGGCCTTTTTTGGGCTGCTAACATATTCTGAACTTTCAGCGGTGTAGGATGCGTTTTTCCTGCCATAAATATTTTTGGGAATTTCAGTGGTTAAGGATGCGGGTTAATGCCCATTTCAGGCTGCAAATGTTTTTGGGACATTCAGAGCTTTCTGACACAGTTTTTAGGCCACCAACATTTTCTGGACTTTAGGGGGTCTAGGATGCCTGTAAACCCCTTTTTTGGGCCTCCAAAGTTTTCTACATTTTTGCAGCCATAAGATGCATTTTAAGGCATTTTTTGGGCTTCTAACATATTCTGAACTTTCAGGATGTAAGATGCATTTTTCGTACCATAAATATTTTTGGGAATTTCAGTGGTCTAGGATACGTGTTAATGCCCCTTCTGGGCTACAAATGTTTTTGGGATATTCAGAGCTCTCTGACACCGTTTTTGGGCATCCAACATTTTCTGGACTTTAGGGGATCTAGGATGACTGTAAACCCCTTTTTTGGGCCTCTAAAGTTTTCAACATGTTTGCAGCCTAAGATGCATATTAAGGCCTTTTTTGGGCTGCTATCATATTCTGAACTTTCAGGGGTGTAGGATGCATTTTTCGTGCACAAAATATTTTTGGGAATTTCAGTGGTCTAGGATGCGGGTTAATGCCCATTTCAGGCTGCACATGTTTTTGGGACATTCAGAGCTCTCTGACACAGTTTTTGGGCCACCAACTTTTTCTGGACTTTAGGGGCCCGAGGATGACTGTAAACCCCTTTTTTGGGCCTCTAAAGTTTTCAACATTTTTGCAGCTTAAAATGCATATTAAGGCCTTTTTTGGGCTGCTAACATATTCTGAACTTTCAGTGGTGTAGGATGCATTTTTCGTGCCATAAATATTTTTGGGATTTTCAGTGCTCTAGGATGCGGGTTAATGCCCCTTTCCGGCTGCAAATGTTTTTGAGACATTCAGAGCTCTCTGATCCTGTTTTTGGGCCACCAACATTTTCTGGACTTTAGGGGTCTAGGATGCCTGTAAAGCCCTTTTTTGGACCTCCAAAGTTTTCAATATTTTTGCAGCCTAAGATGCATTTTAAGGCCTTTTTTGGGCTGCTAACATATTCTGAACTTTCAGCGGTGTAGGATGCATTTTTCGTACCATGAATATTTTTGGGAATTTCAGTGGTCTAGGATGCGGTTTAATGCCCATTTCAGGCTGCAAATATTTTTGGGACATTCAGAGCTTTCTGACACAGTTTTTAGGCCACCAACATTTTCTGGACTTTAGGGGGTCTAGGATGCCTGAAAACCCCTTTTTTGGACCTTCAAAGTTATCAACATTTTTGCTGCCTAAGATGCATTTTAAGGCCTATTTTGGGCTGCTATCATATTCTGAACTTTCAGTGGTGCAGGATGCATGTTATTTCCATAAATATTTTTGGGAATTTCAGTGGTCTAGGATGCGGGTTAATGCCCATTTCAGGCTGCAAATGTTTTTGGGATATTCAGAGCTCTCTGACACCGTTTTTGGGCCACCAACATTTTCTGGACTTTAGGGGGTCTAGGATGCCTGTAAACCCCTTTTTTGGGCCTCCAAAGTTTTCAACATTTGTGCAGCCTAAGATGCATTTTAAGGCCTTTTTTGAGCTGCTAACATATTCTGAAATTTCAGGGGTTAGGATGCATTTTTCGTGCCATGAATATTTTTGGGAATTTCAGTGGTCTAGGATGCGGTTTAATGCCCATTTCAGGCTGCAAATATCTTTGGGACATTCAGAGCTTTCTGACACAGTTTTTAGGCCACCAACATTTTCTGGACTTTAGGGGGTCTAGGATGCCTGTAAACCCCTTTTTTGGACCTTCAAAGTTATCAACATTTTTGCAGCCTAAAATGCATTTTAAGGCCTTTTTTGGGCTGCTAACATATTCTGAACTTTCAGTGGTGTAAGATGCATTTTCCGTGCCAAAACTATTTTTGGGAATTTCAGTGGTCTAGGATGCAGGTTAATGCCCCTTATTGGCTACACATGTTTTTGGGACATTCAGAGCTCTCTGGCAGTTTTTTGGGCCACCAACATTTTCTGGACTTTAGGGGGTCTAGGATGACTGTAAACCCCTTTTTCGGGCCTCCAAAGTTTTCAACATTTTTGCAGCCTAAGATGCATTTTAAGGCCTATTTTGGGCTGCTATCATATTCTGAACTTTCAGTGGTGCAGGATGCATGTTATTTCCATAAATATTTTTGGGAATTTCAGTGGTGTAGGATGTGGGTTAATGCCCATTTCAGGCTGCAAATGTTTTTGGGATATTCAGAGCTATCTGACACCGTTTTTGGGCAACCAACATTTTCTGGACTTTAGGGGGACTAGGATGCCTGTAAACCCCTTTTTTGGGCCTCTAAAGTTTTCAACATTTTTGCAGCCTAAGATGCATTTTAAGGCCTTTTTTTGGGCTGCTAACATATTCTGAACTTTCAGCGGTGTAGGATGCATTTTTCGTGCCATAAATATTTTTGGGAAATTCAGTGGTCTAGGATGAGGGTTAATGCCCATTTCAGGCTGCAAATGTTTTTGGGACATTCAGAGCTCTCTGACACAGTTTTTGGGCCACCAACTTTTTCTGGACTTTAGGGGTCTAGGATGCCTGTAAAGCCCTTTTTTGGACCTCCAAAGTTTTCAATATTTTTGCAGCCTAAGATGCATTTTAAGGCCTTTTTTGGGCTGCTAACATATTCTGAACTTTCAGCCGTGTAGGATGCATTTTTCGTGCCATGAATATTTTTGGAAATTTCAGTGGTCTAGGATGCGGTTTAATGCCCATTTCAGGCTGCAAATATCTTTGGGACATTCAGAGCTTTCTGACACAGTTTTTAGGCCACCAACATTTTCTGGACTTTAGGGGGTCTAGGATGCCTGTAAACCCCTTTTTTGGACCTTCAAAGTTATCAACATTTTTGCAGCCTAAAATGCATTTTAAGGCCTTTTTTGGGCTGCTAACATATTCTGAACTTTCAGTGGTGTAAGATGCATTTTCCGTGCCAAAACTATTTTTGGGAATTTCAGTGGTCTAGGATGCAGGTTAATGCCCCTTATTGGCTACACATGTTTTTGGGACATTCAGAGCTCTCTGGCAGTTTTTTGGGCCACCAACATTTTCTGGACTTTAGGGGGTCTAGGATGACTGTAAACCCTTTTTTCGGGCCTCCAAAGTTTTCAACATTTTTGCAGCCTAAGGTGCATTTTAAGGCCTATTTTGGGCTGCTATCATATTCTGAACTTTCAGTGGTGCAGGATGCATGTTATTTCCATAAATATTTTTGGGAATTTCAGTGGTGTAGGATGTGGGTTAATGCCCATTTCAGGCTGCAAATGTTTTTGGGATATTCAGAGCTATCTGACACCGTTTTTGGGCAACCAACATTTTCTGGACTTTAGGGGGACTAGGATGCCTGTAAACCCCTTTTTTGGGCCTCTAAAGTTTTCAACATTTTTGCAGCCTAAGATGCATTTTAAGGCCTTTTTTTGGGCTGCTAACATATTCTGAACTTTCAGCGGTGTAGGATGCATTTTTCGTGCCATAAATATTTTTGGGAAATTCAGTGGTCTAGGATGAGGGTTAATGCCCATTTCAGGCTGCAAATGTTTTTGGGACATTCAGAGCTCTCTGACACAGTTTTTGGGCCACCAACTATTTCTGGACTTTAGGGGTCTAGGATGACTGTAAACCCCTTTTTTGGGCCTCTAAAGTTTTCAACATTTTTGCAGCCTAAAATGCATATTAAGGCCTTTTTTGGGCTGCTAACATATTCTGAACTTTCAGCGGTGTAGGATGCGTTTTTCCTGCCATAAATATTTTTGGGAATTTCAGTGGTTAAGGATGCGGGTTAATGCCCATTTCAGGCTGCAAATGTTTTTGGGACATTCAGAGCTTTCTGACACAGTTTTTAGGCCACCAACATTTTCTGGACTTTAGGGGGTCTAGGATGCCTGTAAACCCCTTTTTTGGGCCTCCAAAGTTTTCTACATTTTTGCAGCCATAAGATGCATTTTAAGGCATTTTTTGGGCTTCTAACATATTCTGAACTTTCAGGATGTAAGATGCATTTTTCGTACCATAAATATTTTTGGGAATTTCAGTGGTCTAGGATACGTGTTAATGCCCCTTCTGGGCTACAAATGTTTTTGGGATATTCAGAGCTCTCTGACACCGTTTTTGGGCATCCAACATTTTCTGGACTTTAGGGGGTCTAGGATGACTGTAAACCCCTTTTTTGGGCCTCTAAAGTTTTCAACATGTTTGCAGCCTAAGATGCATATTAAGGCCTTTTTTGGGCTGCTATCATATTCTGAACTTTCAGGGGTGTAGGATGCATTTTTCGTGCACAAAATATATTTGGGAATTTCAGTGGTCTAGGATGCGGGTTAATGCCCATTTCAGGCTGCAAATGTTTTTGGGACATTCAGAGCTCTCTGACACAGTTTTTGGGCCACCAACTTTTTCTGGACTTTAGGGGCCCGAGGATGACTGTAAACCCCTTTTTTGGGCCTCTAAAGTTTTCAACATTTTTGCAGCTTAAAATGCATATTAAGGCCTTTTTTGGGCTGCTAACATATTCTGAACTTTTAGTGGTGTAGGATGCATTTTTTGTGCCATAAATATTTTTGGGATTTTCAGTGCTCTAGGATGCGGGTTAATGCCCATTTCAGGCTGCAAATGTTTTTGGGATATTCAGAGCTCTCTGATCCTGTTTTTGGGCCACCAACATTTTCTGGACTTTAGGGGTCTAGGATGCCTGTAAAGCCCTTTTTTGTACCTCCAAAGTTCAATATTTTTGCAGCCTAAGATGCATTTTAAGGCCTTTTTTGGGCTGCTAACATATTCTGAACTTTCAGCGGTGTAGGATGCATTTTTCGTACCATGAATATTTTTGGGAATTTCAGTGGTCTAGGATGCGGTTTAATGCCCATTTCAGGCTGCAAATATTTTTGGGACATTCAGAGCTTTCTGACACAGTTTTTAGGCCACCAACATTTTCTGGACTTTAGGGGGTCTAGGATGCCTGAAAACCCCTTTTTTGGACCTTCAAAGTTATCAACATTTTTGCTGCCTAAGATGCATTTTAAGGCCTATTTTGGGCTGCTATCATATTCTGAACTTTCAGTGGTGCAGGATGCATGTTATTTCCATAAATATTTTTGGGAATTTCAGTGGTCTAGGATGCGGGTTAATGCCCATTTCAGGCTGCAAATGTTTTTGGGATATTCAGAGCTCTCTGACACCGTTTTTGGGCCACCAACATTTTCTGGACTTAAGGGGGTCTAGGATGCCTGTAAACCCCTTTTTTGGGCCTCCAGAGTTTTCAACATTTGTGCAGCCTAAGATGCATTTTAAGGCCTTTTTTGAGCTGCTAACATATTCTGAAATTTCAGGGGTTAGGATGCATTTTTCGTGCACAAAATATTTTTGGGATTTTCAGTGCTCTAGGATGCGGGTTAATGCCCCATTCCGGCTGCAAATGTTTTTGAGACATTCAGAGCTCTCTGACCCTGTTTTTGGGCCACCAACATTTTCTGGACTTCACGGGTCTAGGATGCCTGTAAAGCCCTTTTTTGGACCTCCAAAGTTTTCAATATTTTTGCAGCCTAAGATGCATTTTAAGGCCTTTTTTGGGCTGCTAACATATTCTGAACTTTCAGCGGTGTAGGATGCATTTTTCGTGCCATGAATATTTTTGGGAATTTCAGTGGTCTAGGATGCGGTTTAATGCCCATTTCAGGCTGCAAATATCTTTGGGACATTCAGAGCTTTCTGACACAGTTTTTAGGCCACCAACATTTTCTGGACTTTAGGGGGTCTAGGATGCCTGTAAACCCTTTTTTGGACCTCCAAATTTGTCAATATTTTTGCAGCCTAAGATGCATTTTAAGGCCTTTTTTTGGCTGCTAACATATTCTGAACTTTCAGCGGTGTAGGATGCATTTTTCGTGCCATGAATATTTTTGGGAATTTCAGTGGTCTAGGATGCGGGTTAATGCCCATTTCAGGCTGCAAATGTTTTTGGGATATTCAGAGCTCTCTGACACCGTTTTTGGGCAACCAACATTTTCTGGACTTTAGGGGGTCTAGGATGCCTGTAAACCCCTTTTTTGGGCCTCGAAAGTTTTCAACATGTTTGCAGCCTAAGATGCATATTAAGGCCTTTTTTGGGCTGCTCTCATATTCTGAACTTTCAGTGGTGCAGGATGCATGTTATTTCCATAAATATTTTTGGGAATTTCAGTGGTCTAGGATGCGGGTTAATGCCCATTTCAGGCTGCAAATGTTTTTGGGATATTCAGAGCTCTCTGACACCGTTTTTGGGCCACCAACATTTTCTGGACTTTAGGGGGTCTAGGATGCCTGTAAACCCCTTTTTTGGGCCTCCAAAGTTTTCTACATTTTTGCAGCCCTAAGGTGCATGTTATGGCCTTTTTTGGGCTGCTAACATATTCTGAACTTTCAGTGGTGTAGGATGCATTTTTCGTGCCAAAAATATTTTTGGGAATTTCAGTGGTCTAGGATGCGGGTTAATGCCCATTTCAGGCTGCAAATGTTTTTGGGATATTCAGAGCTTTCTGACACAGTTTTTAGGCCACCAACATTTTCTGGACTTTAGGGGGTCTAGAATGCCTGTAAACCCCTTTTTGGGCCTCCAAAGTTTTCTACATTTTTGCAGCCATAAGATGCATTTTAAGGCATTTTTTGGGCTTCTAACATATTCTGAATTTTCAGGGTGTAAGATGCATTTTTTGTGCCATAAATATTTTTGGGAATTTCAGTGGTCTAGGATGCGGGTTAATGCCCATTTCAGGCTGCAAATGTTTTTGGGATATTCAGAGCTCTCTGACACCGTTTTTGGGCCACCAACATTTTCTGGACTTTAGGGGGTCTAGGATGCCTGTAAACCCCTTTTTTGGGCCTCCAAAGTTTTTAACATTTGTGCAGCCTAAGATGCATTTTAAGGCCTTTTTTGAGCTGCTAACATATTCTGAAATTTCAGGGGTTATAATGCATTTTTCGTGCACAAAATATTTTTGGGATTTTCAGTGCTCTAGGATGCGGGTTAATGCCCCTTTCCGGCTGCAAATGTTTTTGAGACATTCAGAGCACTCTGACCCTGTTTTTGGGCCACCAACATTTTCTGGACTTTAGGGGTCTAGGATGCCTGTAAAGCCCTTTTTTGGACCTCCAAAGTTTTCAATATTTTTGCAGCCTAATATGCATTTTAAGGCCTTTTTTGGGCTGCTAACATATTCTGAACTTTCAGCCGTGTAGGATGCATTTTTCGTGCCATGAATATTTTTGGGAATTTCAGTGGTCTAGGATGCGGTTTAATGCCCATTTCAGGCTGCAAATATCTTTGGGACATTCAGAGCTTTCTGACACAGTTTTTAGGCCACCAACATTTTCTGGACTTTAGGGGGTCTAGGATGCCTGTAAACCCCTTTTTTGGACCTTCAAAGTTATCAACATTTTTGCAGCCTAAAATGCATTTTAAGGCCTTTTTTGGGCTGCTAACATATTCTGAACTTTCAGTGGTGTAAGATGCATTTTCCGTGCCAAAACTGTTTTTGGGAATTTCAGTGGTCTAGGATGCAGGTTAATGCCCCTTATTGGCTACACATGTTTTTGGGACATTCAGAGCTCTCTGGCAGTTTTTTGGGCCACCAACATTTTCTGGACTTTAGGGGGTCTAGGATGACTGTAAACCCCTTTTTCGGGCCTCCAAAGTTTTCAACATTTTTGCAGCCTAAGGTGCATTTTAAGGCCTATTTTGGGCTGCTATCATATTCTGAACTTTCAGTGGTGCAGGATGCATGTTATTTCCATAAATATTTTTGGGAATTTCAGTGGTGTAGGATGTGGGTTAATGCCCATTTCAGGCTGCAAATGTTTTTGGGATATTCAGAGCTATCTGACACCGTTTTTGGGCAACCAACATTTTCTGGACTTTAGGGGGACTAGGATGCCTGTAAACCCCTTTTTTGGGCCTCTAAAGTTTTCAACATTTTTGCAGCCTAAGATGCATTTTAAGGCCTTTTTTTGGGCTGCTAACATATTCTGAACTTTCAGCGGTGTAGGATGCATTTTTCGTGCCATAAATATTTTTGGGAAATTCAGTGGTCTAGGATGAGGGTTAATGCCCATTTCAGGCTGCAAATGTTTTTGGGACATTCAGAGCTCTCTGACACAGTTTTTGGGCCACCAACTATTTCTGGACTTTAGGGGTCTAGGATGACTGTAAACCCCTTTTTTGGGCCTCTAAAGTTTTCAACATTTTTGCAGCCTAAAATGCATATTAAGGCCTTTTTTGGGCTGCTAACATATTCTGAACTTTCAGCGGTGTAGGATGCGTTTTTCCTGCCATAAATATTTTTGGGAATTTCAGTGGTTAAGGATGCGGGTTAATGCCCATTTCAGGCTGCAAATGTTTTTGGGACATTCAGAGCTTTCTGACACAGTTTTTAGGCCACCAACATTTTCTGGACTTTAGGGGGTCTAGGATGCCTGTAAACCCCTTTTTTGGGCCTCCAAAGTTTTCTACATTTTTGCAGCCATAAGATGCATTTTAAGGCATTTTTTGGGCTTCTAACATATTCTGAACTTTCAGGATGTAAGATGCATTTTTCGTACCATAAATATTTTTGGGAATTTCAGTGGTCTAGGATACGTGTTAATGCCCCTTCTGGGCTACAAATGTTTTTGGGATATTCAGAGCTCTCTGACACCGTTTTTGGGCATCCAACATTTTCTGGACTTTAGGGGGTCTAGGATGACTGTAAACCCCTTTTTTGGGCCTCTAAAGTTTTCAACATGTTTGCAGCCTAAGATGCATATTAAGGCCTTTTTTGGGCTGCTATCATATTCTGAACTTTCAGGGGTGTAGGATGCATTTTTCGTGCACAAAATATTTTTGGGAATTTCAGTGGTCTAGGATGCGGGTTAATGCCCATTTCAGGCTGCACATGTTTTTGGGACATTCAGAGCTCTCTGACACAGTTTTTGGGCCACCAACTTTTTCTGGACTTTAGGGGCCCGAGGATGACTGTAAACCCCTTTTTTGGGCCTCTAAAGTTTTCAACATTTTTGCAGCTTAAAATGCATATTAAGGCCTTTTTTGGGCTGCTAACATATTCTGAACTTTCAGTGGTGTAGGATGCATTTTTCGTGCCATAAATATTTTTGGGATTTTCAGTGCTCTAGGATGCGGGTTAATGCCCCTTTCCGGCTGCAAATGTTTTTGAGACATTCAGAGCTCTCTGATCCTGTTTTTGGGCCACCAACATTTTCTGGACTTTAGGGGTCTAGGATGCCTGTAAAGCCCTTTTTTGGACCTCCAAAGTTTTCAATATTTTTGCAGCCTAAGATGCATTTTAAGGCCTTTTTTGGGCTGCTAACATATTCTGAACTTTCAGCGGTGTAGGATGCATTTTTCGTACCATGAATATTTTTGGGAATTTCAGTGGTCTAGGATGCGGTTTAATGCCCATTTCAGGCTGCAAATATTTTTGGGACATTCAGAGCTTTCTGACACAGTTTTTAGGCCACCAACATTTTCTGGACTTTAGGGGGTCTAGGATGCCTGAAAACCCCTTTTTTGGACCTTCAAAGTTATCAACATTTTTGCTGCCTAAGATGCATTTTAAGGCCTATTTTGGGCTGCTATCATATTCTGAACTTTCAGTGGTGCAGGATGCATGTTATTTCCATAAATATTTTTGGGAATTTCAGTGGTCTAGGATGCGGGTTAATGCCCATTTCAGGCTGCAAATGTTTTTGGGATATTCAGAGCTCTCTGACACCGTTTTTGGGCCACCAACATTTTCTGGACTTTAGGGGGTCTAGGATGCCTGTAAACCCCTTTTTTGGGCCTCCAAAGTTTTCAACATTTGTGCAGCCTAAGATGCATTTTAAGGCCTTTTTTGAGCTGCTAACATATTCTGAAATTTCAGGGGTTAGGATGCATTTTTCGTGCCATGAATATTTTTGGGAATTTCAGTGGTCTAGGATGCGGTTTAATGCCCATTTCAGGCTGCAAATATCTTTGGGACATTCAGAGCTTTCTGACACAGTTTTTAGGCCACCAACATTTTCTGGACTTTAGGGGGTCTAGGATGCCTGTAAACCCCTTTTTTGGACCTTCAAAGTTATCAACATTTTTGCAGCCTAAAATGCATTTTAAGGCCTTTTTTGGGCTGCTAACATATTCTGAACTTTCAGTGGTGTAAGATGCATTTTCCGTGCCAAAACTATTTTTGGGAATTTCAGTGGTCTAGGATGCAGGTTAATGCCCCTTATTGGCTACACATGTTTTTGGGACATTCAGAGCTCTCTGGCAGTTTTTTGGGCCACCAACATTTTCTGGACTTTAGGGGGTCTAGGATGACTGTAAACCCCTTTTTCGGGCCTCCAAAGTTTTCAACATTTTTGCAGCCTAAGATGCATTTTAAGGCCTATTTTGGGCTGCTATCATATTCTGAACTTTCAGTGGTGCAGGATGCATGTTATTTCCATAAATATTTTTGGGAATTTCAGTGGTGTAGGATGTGGGTTAATGCCCATTTCAGGCTGCAAATGTTTTTGGGATATTCAGAGCTATCTGACACCGTTTTTGGGCAACCAACATTTTCTGGACTTTAGGGGGACTAGGATGCCTGTAAACCCCTTTTTTGGGCCTCTAAAGTTTTCAACATTTTTGCAGCCTAAGATGCATTTTAAGGCCTTTTTTTGGGCTGCTAACATATTCTGAACTTTCAGCGGTGTAGGATGCATTTTTCGTGCCATAAATATTTTTGGGAAATTCAGTGGTCTAGGATGAGGGTTAATGCCCATTTCAGGCTGCAAATGTTTTTGGGACATTCAGAGCTCTCTGACACAGTTTTTGGGCCACCAACTTTTTCTGGACTTTAGGGGTCTAGGATGCCTGTAAAGCCCTTTTTTGGACCTCCAAAGTTTTCAATATTTTTGCAGCCTAAGATGCATTTTAAGGCCTTTTTTGGGCTGCTAACATATTCTGAACTTTCAGCCGTGTAGGATGCATTTTTCGTGCCATGAATATTTTTGGGAATTTCAGTGGTCTAGGATGCGGTTTAATGCCCATTTCAGGCTGCAAATATCTTTGGGACATTCAGAGCTTTCTGACACAGTTTTTAGGCCACCAACATTTTCTGGACTTTAGGGGGTCTAGGATGCCTGTAAACCCCTTTTTTGGACCTTCAAAGTTATCAACATTTTTGCAGCCTAAAATGCATTTTAAGGCCTTTTTTGGGCTGCTAACATATTCTGAACTTTCAGTGGTGTAAGATGCATTTTCCGTGCCAAAACTATTTTTGGGAATTTCAGTGGTCTAGGATGCAGGTTAATGCCCCTTATTGGCTACACATGTTTTTGGGACATTCAGAGCTCTCTGGCAGTTTTTTGGGCCACCAACATTTTCTGGACTTTAGGGGGTCTAGGATGACTGTAAACCCTTTTTTCGGGCCTCCAAAGTTTTCAACATTTTTGCAGCCTAAGGTGCATTTTAAGGCCTATTTTGGGCTGCTATCATATTCTGAACTTTCAGTGGTGCAGGATGCATGTTATTTCCATAAATATTTTTGGGAATTTCAGTGGTGTAGGATGTGGGTTAATGCCCATTTCAGGCTGCAAATGTTTTTGGGATATTCAGAGCTATCTGACACCGTTTTTGGGCAACCAACATTTTCTGGACTTTAGGGGGACTAGGATGCCTGTAAACCCCTTTTTTGGGCCTCTAAAGTTTTCAACATTTTTGCAGCCTAAGATGCATTTTAAGGCCTTTTTTTGGGCTGCTAACATATTCTGAACTTTCAGCGGTGTAGGATGCATTTTTCGTGCCATAAATATTTTTGGGAAATTCAGTGGTCTAGGATGAGGGTTAATGCCCATTTCAGGCTGCAAATGTTTTTGGGACATTCAGAGCTCTCTGACACAGTTTTTGGGCCACCAACTATTTCTGGACTTTAGGGGTCTAGGATGACTGTAAACCCCTTTTTTGGGCCTCTAAAGTTTTCAACATTTTTGCAGCCTAAAATGCATATTAAGGCCTTTTTTGGGCTGCTAACATATTCTGAACTTTCAGCGGTGTAGGATGCGTTTTTCCTGCCATAAATATTTTTGGGAATTTCAGTGGTTAAGGATGCGGGTTAATGCCCATTTCAGGCTGCAAATGTTTTTGGGACATTCAGAGCTTTCTGACACAGTTTTTAGGCCACCAACATTTTCTGGACTTTAGGGGGTCTAGGATGCCTGTAAACCCCTTTTTTGGGCCTCCAAAGTTTTCTACATTTTTGCAGCCATAAGATGCATTTTAAGGCATTTTTTGGGCTTCTAACATATTCTGAACTTTCAGGATGTAAGATGCATTTTTCGTACCATAAATATTTTTGGGAATTTCAGTGGTCTAGGATACGTGTTAATGCCCCTTCTGGGCTACAAATGTTTTTGGGATATTCAGAGCTCTCTGACACCGTTTTTGGGCATCCAACATTTTCTGGACTTTAGGGGGTCTAGGATGACTGTAAACCCCTTTTTTGGGCCTCTAAAGTTTTCAACATGTTTGCAGCCTAAGATGCATATTAAGGCCTTTTTTGGGCTGCTATCATATTCTGAACTTTCAGGGGTGTAGGATGCATTTTTCGTGCACAAAATATATTTGGGAATTTCAGTGGTCTAGGATGCGGGTTAATGCCCATTTCAGGCTGCAAATGTTTTTGGGACATTCAGAGCTCTCTGACACAGTTTTTGGGCCACCAACTTTTTCTGGACTTTAGGGGCCCGAGGATGACTGTAAACCCCTTTTTTGGGCCTCTAAAGTTTTCAACATTTTTGCAGCTTAAAATGCATATTAAGGCCTTTTTTGGGCTGCTAACATATTCTGAACTTTTAGTGGTGTAGGATGCATTTTTTGTGCCATAAATATTTTTGGGATTTTCAGTGCTCTAGGATGCGGGTTAATGCCCATTTCAGGCTGCAAATGTTTTTGGGATATTCAGAGCTCTCTGATCCTGTTTTTGGGCCACCAACATTTTCTGGACTTTAGGGGTCTAGGATGCCTGTAAAGCCCTTTTTTGTACCTCCAAAGTTCAATATTTTTGCAGCCTAAGATGCATTTTAAGGCCTTTTTTGGGCTGCTAACATATTCTGAACTTTCAGCGGTGTAGGATGCATTTTTCGTACCATGAATATTTTTGGGAATTTCAGTGGTCTAGGATGCGGTTTAATGCCCATTTCAGGCTGCAAATATTTTTGGGACATTCAGAGCTTTCTGACACAGTTTTTAGGCCACCAACATTTTCTGGACTTTAGGGGGTCTAGGATGCCTGAAAACCCCTTTTTTGGACCTTCAAAGTTATCAACATTTTTGCTGCCTAAGATGCATTTTAAGGCCTATTTTGGGCTGCTATCATATTCTGAACTTTCAGTGGTGCAGGATGCATGTTATTTCCATAAATATTTTTGGGAATTTCAGTGGTCTAGGATGCGGGTTAATGCCCATTTCAGGCTGCAAATGTTTTTGGGATATTCAGAGCTCTCTGACACCGTTTTTGGGCCACCAACATTTTCTGGACTTAAGGGGGTCTAGGATGCCTGTAAACCCCTTTTTTGGGCCTCCAGAGTTTTCAACATTTGTGCAGCCTAAGATGCATTTTAAGGCCTTTTTTGAGCTGCTAACATATTCTGAAATTTCAGGGGTTAGGATGCATTTTTCGTGCACAAAATATTTTTGGGATTTTCAGTGCTCTAGGATGCGGGTTAATGCCCCATTCCGGCTGCAAATGTTTTTGAGACATTCAGAGCTCTCTGACCCTGTTTTTGGGCCACCAACATTTTCTGGACTTCACGGGTCTAGGATGCCTGTAAAGCCCTTTTTTGGACCTCCAAAGTTTTCAATATTTTTGCAGCCTAAGATGCATTTTAAGGCCTTTTTTGGGCTGCTAACATATTCTGAACTTTCAGCGGTGTAGGATGCATTTTTCGTGCCATGAATATTTTTGGGAATTTCAGTGGTCTAGGATGCGGTTTAATGCCCATTTCAGGCTGCAAATATCTTTGGGACATTCAGAGCTTTCTGACACAGTTTTTAGGCCACCAACATATTCTGGACTTTAGGGGGT